>NC_090372.1:100651281-101995031 GCF_036365525.1 Heterodontus francisci | reverse complement strand
AAGGGCCTCAACAACATTCCAGTTATTGTACTGAGGACTTGTGCTTCAGAACTAGCCACACACTTGGACAAGCTGTTCCAGTACAGCTACAACACTGGTATCTACCCAACAATGTGGAAAATTGCCAAGGTATGTGCTGTCCACAAAAAGGTCAAATCCAATTTGACCAAGTACCATCCCAACACTACTCTCAATCATCAGCAAAGTGATGGAAGGTAGCATCAACAGTGCTGTCAAGTGGTACTTACTCAGCTGCTCACCAATGCTCAGTTTGGATTTCACAAGGATCACTCAGCTCTAGACCTCATTACAGCCTTGGCCCAAATAAGAACAAAAGAGCTGAATTCCAAAGGTGAAGTAGGAATGACTTCCTTTTATATCAACGCAACATTTGGCCAAATGTGGCATCAAGGAGTCCTACAAGTCATTGGGAATTCTGGGAAATCTCTCAACTGTCTGGAGACATACCTAGCACAAAGGAAGATGGCTGTGGTTGTTGGTCATCTCAGCCTCAGAATATCACTGCAGGAGATCCTCAGGGCAGTGTCCTAGGCCCAAACATCTTTAATTGCTTGATCAATGACCTTCCTTCCATCATAAGGTCAGAAGTGGGGATTTTCATTGATGATTGCACAGTGTTCAATTCCATTCACAACTCCTCAGATAATAAAGCAATCTGTGTCTGAATGCAGCAAGGCCTGGACTAGATTCGGGCTTAGGCTGATAAAAGGCAATAACATTCACACCATACAAGTGCGGGGCAATGACCATCTCCATCAAGAGAGAGTCTAATCATCTCCTCTTGAAATTCAATGGTATTATGATCAACAAAATCCCCACCATTAACATCCATTGGCCAGAAACATAACTAGACCAGCCACATAAATAAAATGGTACAAGAACAGGTCAGAGGCTGAGAATTCTATGGCAAGTTACTCACCTCTTGACTCTTCAAAGTCTGCCCACCATCTACAAGGCACAAGTCAGGTGTGTGATGGAATACTCCCTCCATGCCAGAATGAGTGCAGCTCCAACAACACTCAAGAATCTTGACACCATCCAGGTCAAAGCTTGATAAACACCCCATCCACCATATTAAACATTCACTCCTTCCACCACCAGCACACTTGGCAGCAGTATGTACAATCTACAAGATGCATTGCAGCAAGTCATCATGGGCCCTTCGACAGTACCTTCCAAATCAATGACCTCTACCAACTAGACGTACAAGGGCAGCAGGCGTTTGGAACACCCACCATCTGCAATTTCCCCTCTAAATCACACACCATCCTAACTTGGAACTATATCGCCATTCCTTCACTGTCACTGGGTCAATATCCTGGAACTCCCTCCCGAACAGCACTATGGGTGTACCTACACCATATGGACTGCAGCAGTTCAAGAAGGCAGCTCACTACCACCTTCTCAAGGGCAAGTAGGGATGGGCAACAAATACTGGCCTTTCCAGCAATGCCCACATCCCATAAACGAATAAAAAAGAAATGACTGGAATAGAGCTCATCTAATTTCATCTCATCTGTCTGGCCCCCCTCTTCCAAGAATCTTTTGCATTGAAAAATCCCGTTAGGAAAGCAGTTGGTAGCAGTTATGATTCAGGGGCAAAATTAAACTTAAAACAATAGGCCAGAGACTCATGAAAACTTAACTACCAGCAGAAAACCAAAAAAAAGCAAATGTTCAAAAAATGGCTGAATTGTTGCAAAATAGACATAGCTGTGTCCTATAATCAATTAACACCAACAGTTCATTTCTGAGCAATTCTGTAACCAATTTTTCCTTAGGAACAACATACTGCGTACCAAACAGCAGGAAATGGTATGTATGTTGCCACCTCCAAATGAATATTTAACTGAAGCAGCCACCTATTTGAGACGTGCTGTATGCGCTAATCCTTATAACCCACTGCTCAGAAACTACATCATGGTGCAAAGTGTATGGAATTCCATTGAGACAAATCTCGTGCCCATTTCTTCATGACTGGCCATTCAATGTATGTCACTACAATAGGCATGTAATCGTGGAAAATTTAGCTCAAACTCATGAGAAGAATAGTCTGATTTGTTGCTGTCTCGATGATTTTGAAGTAATATGTGGATTTAGCAGTGCAAGAAGATCAATGGTAGAGCTTGAAATGTTTGAGCCATGGTGGGTGATGAACAGTCACACCTTGCTAAGTATATTAGAAGTTATAGCCCAATGATTTGAGATCAACGAGATGGCTATTGTATTGTGGATGCAGTGGAATAGAAGAGTATATGTTGTGTAATGGGGATGAGGGTGTCAAAGGTGGGCTACAAGCGACTGAGGATCCTCATACATTTAATGTGTTAAATGTGTTAAAACATCATGTTAATGTGAAATACATATTTCTTTGAAGTTTTTCTTCTGTTTAAACTTAGAAGTTTCAGTTAAAGGAAAATTGGTAAATGAGAAAAACATTCAGGATGTATTTTGAGTAGTTTGTGGGATCTTTGTGGGCAGACTATGCAATCACAGGGTGATAGACTCTCACTAGAAAAAAACAGCTGTTGCATGTCACCTACCGTGTTACCTTTGATGTTGAAAAGGCCTGTAACAGTGTCACACACAAGAGAAACAGATAGGCTAGAGTTGTTTTCCCTAGAGCAGAGAAGGCAGAGGGGGGACCTGATTGAGGTATACAAAATTATGAGGGGCATAGATAATGGGATTGAAGTTCAACTTAGGCAACAGAGGAAAATGAGTGATAGTGAATCTGCAGCCCATTTTAATCTGCTTGATTTTCTTTGCCATTGAAGTAAGTCATTATCACCCATTCTGTGCAACTGCCCAAGTCAAATTTCACCCCCTATTATTTTGCATCTGGGACCTTAATGAAAGATGAGACCAAGACTCTATCCTCTTAATCAATGAAATTTAAGGATAGAAAAAGAAATAGAGGGATGACAGCAAAAAGGAATAGGATGAATTGGCATTAACTTAGAGTCATAGAGCCATAGAGTTATACAGCACAGAAATAGGCCCTTCGGCCCATTGTGTCCGTGCTGGCCATCAAGCACCTATCTATCCTAATCCCATTTTCCAGCACTTGGCCCATAGCATTGTATGCTATGGCATTTCAAGTGCTGATCTAAATACTTCTTAAATATTATGAGGGTTCCTGCCTCTACCACCCCTTCAAGCAGTGTGTTCCAGATCTCAACCAGCCTCTGGGTGAAAACATTTTTCCTCAAATCCCTTCTAAACGTCTTGCCTCTTACCTTAAATCTATGCCCCCTGGTTATTGACACCTCCACTATAGTTTCTTCCTATCTAACCTATCTATGCCCCTCATAATTTTGTATACCTCAGTCAGGTCCCCCCTCAGCTTTCTCTGCTCCAGGGAAAACAACCCTAGCCTATCTCTTCATATCTGAAATGCTCCAGCCCAGGCAACATCCTGATGAATCTCCTCTGCACCCTCTCCAGTGCAATCACATCCTTCCTATAGTGTGGCAACCAGAATTGTAAGCAGTACTGCAGCTGTGGCCTAACTAGCGTTTTACACAGCTCCATCATAACCTCCCTGCTCTTATATTCGATGCCTTGGCTAATAAAGGCAAGTATCCCATATGCCTTCCTAACCACCTTATCTACCTGTGCTGCTGCCTTCAGTGATCTATGATTAGATTAGATTAGATTAGAGATACAGCACTGAAACAGGCCCTTCGGCCCACCGAGTCTGTGCCGAACATCAACCACCCATTTTATACTAATCCTACACTAATCCCATATTCCCAACAAACATCCCCACCTGTCCCTATATTCCCCTACCACCTACCTATACTAGTGACAATTTATAATGGCCAATTTACCTATCAACCTGCAAGTCTTTTGGCTGTGGGAGGAAACCGGAGCACCCGGAGAAAACCCACGCAGACACAGGGAGAACTTGCAAACTCCACACAGGCAGTACCCGGAATCGAACCCGGGTCCCTGGAGCTGTGAGGCTGCGGTGCTAACCACTATGGACAAGTACACCAAGGTCCCTCTGACCCTCTGTACTTCCTAGGGTCCTACCACCCATTGTATATTGTGAGAGTTAGACCTCACAAAATGCTTCACCTCACACTTCTCAGGATTAAATTCCATTTGCCACATCTCCGCCCATCTTACCAGCCCATCTATATTGTCCTGTAATCTAAGGTTTTCCTCCTCACTATTTATGACACCACCAATTTTCGTGTTAAGTACCAAAAGAAAAATAAAATGAGGGAAAGAAAGATTCAATTAAGAGAGAGACAAAAATGAGACAGAAAGGAAAAGAAAGAAAAACACTCAAAATTTTAAATTTTAAAAATCTCTAAGTACAATTTACTACTTGCAAAAATGAGACTCTACAGTTTAATTTGTTCTCTTTCTCAGCTGGACAAGTTGAGTGGCATTGCAGGTACATAAATCTTGTCATTCAAAGGGTCCTGCCCTTATACTCTGCAGTGAATTTAATTTGTATTCACTGTGCAAATGTAGCAATTTATTGAAATTCCTGGGGAAGTTGCGGGCGAGCTGCTATTTTTGCAAGACTAACAGCGGAGTGGTGCAAATTTGTGGCAACTTGCAACTGATGGAAGATTTCTTCCTCACCACAATTTGTTGGACAATTTACATACTAATAATGGCATTTGCACTTAACTTGCCATTATTTACTCAGCAAATTCTGAGCCATTATGAAGTGAGTTACTAAATGATCTTCTATGGCATTGATCATAGTGAGCTAGAGGAAATGTTATTTTAGAACAATAATGATTTTTTTCCCTGTACACTATTCATTATATTATCATGACCAATGGCTTATTAAGGTGAGTGAATAAAGCAAATTCAACCCAAAATGGGGATAGAGGTTATGATCTAAAACTGTTGAAGTCAATGTTGAGACCAAAAGGCTGTAAAGTGCCCAGTTGAAAGATGAGGTGTTGTTCATCGAACTTGCATTGAGCTTCCTTGGAACAATGTAGCAGGCCAAGACAGAAAGGTCAGTGGGGAAGTAGGGTGGGGAATTGAAGTGACAGGCGACTGGAAGCTCAGGGTCATGCGGACTGAACAGAGGTGTTCTGCAAAGCAATCACCCAGTCTATATTTGATCGCCCCAGTGTAGAGGAGACTGCATTGTGAGCAGCGAATACAGTATATTGAAATGAAAGAAGTACAAAAAAATCATTGCTTCACTTGGAAGGGGTGTTTGGGGTCTTGTTTGGTGAGAAGGAAGGAGGCAAAAGGACAGTTGTTGCATTTCGTGTGCTTGCATGGAAAAGTGCTGTAGGAAAGGGGGGGGTGTTGGGGGTGACTGAGGAGTGGACCAGGGTATCACGGAGGGAATGGTCTCTTCGGAATGCTGAAAGGGGAGGGGAGGAGAAGTGTGTGGGGTTGCGACATCACACTGCAGGTGTGGAAATAATGGAGGATGATCCACTGAACATGGAGGCTGATGGAGTGGAAGATGAGGACAAGGGGAATCCTGTTGTGGATCTGGGAGGAAAGGGAAGAGATAAGAGCAAAAGTGCATGAAATTGAACAGACACAGTCGAGGGCCCTATCAACCGAATCCTTGGTTGAGAATAAAGGAAGACATACCAGAAGCACTAGTGTGGAAGGTTGCATTGTCCGAATAGATACAATGGAGACAGAGAAACTGGGAGAATGGAATAGAATCCTTACAGGAAGTGGGGTGTGAAGAAGTGTAGTCAAGGTAGCTGTGGGAGTCAATAGGCTAATAGTGAATATTGGTTGATATCCTGTTCCCAGAAATAGTCAGAGAAGTCAAGGAAGGGAAGGGAAGAACATCAAGCTCGAGGAGCAGCATCTAATCTTTCGATTAGGCACTCTACAGCCTTGCAGACTGAACATTGAGTTCAATAACTTCAGAACATGACTGGCCTTTTTTTATATTTTTCATTTTATTTTTTAACCATGTGGCTGTTTTTCAAATAGACAGAGCTGCTCATTATTCTGCTATTAACACTCTCGCTGGACTAATGTTTTGTCTTTCACCACAAGCATTAACATATTCTTTGTCTTTGACCCAGGACAGCTTTGTTATTTAATGCCTCCTGCCCTCTGCCCATTACACATCTTCCCTTTTGTTCTCTTCCCCACCAACCACCCTCCCACACCCCGTCCCCCTTCATTTGCTAAAACCTAATTCTTTTCTAACCTTTACCAGTTCTGATGAAAGGTCACAGACCTGAAACGTTAACTTTGCTTCTCTCTCCACAGATGCTGCCTGACCTGCTGAGTATTTCCAGCACTTTCTATTTTTATTTCAGATTTCCAGCATCTACAGTATTTTGCTTTTATTTTGATGTTTAATTCACTGCCACTTCTCTTCCAGGAATGCTTACCTTGAAGAAGTTCTGCTCTTTTCTCCCACGGGATTTCTGTTTGTCTCTTTTACCTTGTTTATCTTCATTGCTTTCTATTTCCCTCCTGGTGTTTGATAAGGTCTAAACCAAAACTCGTTTTCACAGCCACATCTCCTTCCTCAGTGATTGTTTCTGGCTCCGACTTATTTCACGTGGATTCCAACTGAAGTTTCACCCTTCATGTTTTGAATCCACCCAGGATTACAGGTATCTCTGAGAAATACAATGATCCTCGGACTGCTGTTCTCACCGCATCCTGAGATTCACATTCAGTGCTATGCGCCGCACACACTTGACCTCTTTCTCTTGAAGCACCGCCACACCTAATCTCAATGCTGTTCTGCTCCGCAGTTTCATTTAATCCTTTGTCTTAACTGACGCATTAACAAAAAACTTTTACTCTTCCTTTCAGGTGTTAAGGAATGCAAGCTCCAGCTGCTCATAGGTACCAACACCCCTCCATATCCTTCTTCCCCTTCACCTCCCTCTGACACCATCCCTTTTCCTAATCTGACCCCTTGCTGTGTATTCACTATACCTCTGACCGTCCCATCTCTGCCGCTGAACGATTTGCACTTAATAAAGGACTCAGTTTTATCCCCTTACTCCCCCACCTCAATGAATTCCGCACTCGGCATGATGTTGAGCTCTTCTTCTGTCGTCTTCGTCTCCGGGCTCACTTCTTTGACCATGAGTTCTCTCCCTGAACAACAGACCCTTTCACCCACCTCCAGTGTTCTCCATCCACCTGGACCCCTCCCTCTTGCCCGTTACCCACTCTTGATCTTTTCATTGAGAACTGTCGGCATGACATTGGCTGTCTCAATTTCTCCGCTCCCCTTGCTCACTCTAGCCTGTCTCCCTCCAAACTTTCAGCACTCTGTTCTCTCAGGTCTAACCCCAACATTGTGATCAGACCTGCTGACAAGGATGGTGCTGTTGTCTGGTGTACCGACCTCTACCTTGCAGAGGCTGAGCACCAACTCTCAGACACTTCTTCCTACCTTCCCCGGACCATGATCCCACAACTGAACATCCACTGTCTCCAGGACTGTCACTGACTTCATCTCCTCCAGAGATCTTCTGTCTACAGCTTCCAACCTCATAGTCCCACAACCCCAGACAGCCTGCTTCTACCTCCTCCCCAAAATCCACAAACAGGACTGTCCTGGTAGACCCATCGTTTCAACCTGCTCCTGCCTCACTGTTCAATACCTCAAATACTCCTTCCAACTGAAATATTGCTTAAATTGTACTTCTTTCAATTTAATATGCTGTATTTGCTGCTCAAAATGCAGTCTCCTCTACACTGGGGAGACCAAACACACACTGGGTGACTGCTTAAGCAACACCTCCATTCAGTCCACAAGCATGACCCTGAGCCTGTCATTTTAATTCTCCACCTGACTTTTCTGTTCTTGGCCTACTGCAATGTTTTAATGAAGCTCAATGCAAGTTCAAGAAATAGTACCTCATCTTTCGACTGGGCACTTTACAGCCTTTTGGTCTCAACATTGATTTCAGCAGTTTTAGATCCTGACCTCTGCCCCCATTTTGTTTTGTGTTTTTGCTGGTTCCGTTTTTTCTCTTGTTTTTGCTTTCTTATTTTCTTTACTTTGCACTTGGATAGCTGCTATCCTGCCATTACACCTCCTCTATACATATCTTTTGTTTTTTTACTTGTCCCATTACCAATCTCTTTGGTATTGCAACATGAAGCCTTTTATCATTTAATCTCTCCTGCCCTCCACCCTATCACAGACCCTCCGCCCTATACCTTTTGTTCTTTTTCCCCTCTCCCCCCTTCGCTTGCTCAAAACTTATTAAATTTCTAACTTTTCTCAGTTCTGGAGGGCCCCCCTAAGTCTGCAAGGAAGTCACCTTGGTTTACTGGGAGACCTTCTTGCATGGTGGAGTCTCCCCCAGTGCTGGTTAAATCCCAGCAACGGAAGGAAGGGCTTCAACTGGCTTCTGGGTGGGAAGGCCGTCGTCAGCCTATCCTACCCCGACTAAATTCCAGTGTGACGGGGAAGCGACAGGCCCTCCACCCCCTGCCTCCTGTCACAATTCTATGGGCACCCCGCCTCCGTACCCATCTCCAGGGGGTGGGGGGGGGGGGGGAGGCATAAGATTCAGCCCCATTTGTGTGTCAAGCTTCCAGCAATTTGTGGCGAAGAAGAGATAGCCTGTGAGTTACAAAATGCCACAAATTATTGGACAATTTGCATCACTCCAGCATTAATGGTTAGGATCTGGAATGCACTGCCAGAGTGTGGTGGAGGCAGATTCAATCATGGCTTTCAAAAGGGAACTGGATAAGCACCCGAAGAGAAAAAAGTTGCAGGGCTATGGGGAAATAGCAGGGGAGTGGAACTATCTGAGTTGCTCTTGCAGAGAGCTGGCACAGACATACCAGGTCGAATGGCCTCCTTCTATACTGTAACCATTCTATGATTCTACCTCTGACCAACAAGTGAATATCCTTCGTATCTCTGTGATCTAATGCTGATAGCTTCTTCTATACCTGTGACCATTCCTTTAGCAGATAGTTAACTCTTAAACGAAACTCATCTCTGTCTCTAAATTGCCTCATACCTGATTACTGTTCTTATCACTCCTTGGATACCTATTCATCATCAAATTTCCAGCATTTTCTGTTTTTATTCCACAGTCCTTCGCTCATAAGAAACCAGAATAGACTGCCATCAGCAAGAGGGCAAAAGAAATTGTTTTTTATGATAGAAGCCACAAGGCTGAGACAAAGAAGATCTTATTCAGTATGACTGAGGTTAGATTTAAACTGTATGAAAAGTAGAACAAACTGATCTATTCTTGGGAGAGGAGAGGCAATCATCAAGGAAGGCAACATGAAGAATCAGAAGACGAAGATGAGAAAGAATTACATCAGTAGACACTTCAGAACAAAATGGTTTGGTCACCATACATTCTGAACTGTATTTCATCCGTGAGTATCGTCTAGATCTATAGCTTATTGTCATTTGACAATCGAGTCAAGTACTGAGAAATCTTTGTATCAGCTTCTGTAGTTATTGTCTCCACTCAAGCTTAGAACTAGTATAGGATTATTTCACTAAACATAGAGGCAAACAGAACTTGCCATTTATCCTAGTGTGCAAGTAGACTCCTTCCATATCAGCAGGGAAGGTAAAGGTCAGGACCAAGGAGAAGAAGATGCCAAACAGAGTGGGGCCTAAAATCTTCTTCTTTGGCCTCCTTGTCTTGGGAGACAATGGGTAAGCGCCTGGAGGTGGTCAGTGGATTGTGGAGCAGCGCCTGGAGTGGCTATAAAGGCCAATACTAGAGTGACAGACTCTTCCACAGGTGCTGCAGAAAAAATTGGTTGTTGGGGCTGTTACACAGTTGGCTCTCCCCTTGCGCTTCTGTCTTTTTTCCTGCCAACTGCTAAGTCTCTTCGACTCGCCACACATTAGCCCCGCCTTTATGGCTGCCCGCCAGCTCTGGCGATCGCTGGCAACTGACTCCCAAGACTTGTGATCAATGTTACAGGACTTCATTTCGCCTTTGCAGACGTCTTTAAAGCGGAGACATGGACGGCTGATAGGTCTGATACCAGTGGCGAGCTTGCTGTACAATGTGTCCTTGGGGATCCTGCCATCTTCCATGCGGCTCACATGGCCAAGCCATCTCAAGCGCCGCTGACTCAGTAGGGTGTATAAGCTGGGGATGTTGGCCGCCTCGAGGACTTCTGTGTTGGAGATGCGGTCCTGCCACCTGATGCCAAGGATTTTCCGGAGGCAGCGAAGATGGAATGAATTGAGACATCGCTCTTGGCTGACATACGTTGTCCAGGCCTCGCTGCCATAGAGCATGGTACTGAGGACACAGGCTTGAAACACTCGGACTTTTGTGTTCTGTGTCAGTGCGCCATTTTCCCACACTCTCTTGGCCAGTCTGGACATAGCAGTGGAAGCCTTTCCCATGCGCTTGTTGATTTCTGCATCAAGAGACAGGTTACTGGTAATAGTTGAGCCTAGGTAGGTGAACTCTTGAACCACTTCCAGAGCGTGGTCACCGCTATTGATGGATGGAGCATTTCTGACGTCCTGTCCCATGATGTTCGTTTTCTTGAGGCTGATGGTTAGGCCAAATTCGTTGCAGGCAGCCGCAAACCTGTCGATGAGACTCTGCAGACACTCTTCAGTGTGAGATGTTAATGCAGCATCGTCAGCAAAGAGGAGTTCCCTGATGAGGACTTTCCGTACTTTGGTCTTCGCTCTTAGGTGGGCAAGGTTGAACAACCTGCCACCTGATCTTGTGTGGAGGAAAATTCCTTCTTCTGAAGACTTGAACGCATGTGAGAGCAGCAGGGAGAAGAAAATCCCAAGCAGTGTGGGTGCGAGAACACAGCCCTGTTTCACGCCACTCAGGATAGGAAATGGGTCTGATGAGGCACCGCTATTGTGCCTTTCATATTGTCATGGAATGACGTGATGATATTTAGTAGCTTTGGTGGACATCCGATCTTTTCTAGTAGTCTGAAGAGACCACGTCTGCTGACAAGGTCAAAGGCTTTGGTGAGATCAATGAAAGCAATGTAGAGGGGCATCTGTTGTTCGCGGCATTTCTCCTGTAGCTGACGAAGGGAGAACAGCATGTCAATGGTTGATCTCACTGCTCGAAAGCTACACTGTGCCTCAGGGTAGACATGCTCGGCCACCTTCTGGAGCCTGTTTAAAGCGACTCAAGCGAAGACTTTCCCCACTATGCTGAGCAGGGAGATTCCATGGTAGTTGTTGCAGTCACCGTGGTCACCTTTGTTTTTATAGAGGGTGATGATATTGGCATCGCGCATGTCCTGTGGTACTGCTCCCTCGTCCCAGCACAGGCAAAGCAGTTCGTCGAGTGCTGAGAGTACGGCAGGCTTAGCACTCTTGATTATTTCAGGGGTAATGTCGTCCTTCCCAGGGGCTTTTCCGCTGGCTAGAGAATCAATGGCATCACTGAGTTCCGATTTTGTTGGCTAAAATCTATTAAGGCTGAAACACATCATGTTCTGATCAGAGAACTCCTCTACCCTGATGAATCTCTACTAGTCACTCACACAGAAACTCAACTACAAAGACCCATGAACTGTCTCTTCCATGCCCATAATATGTTCTCCTTGACAATAAGCATCAAGAAAACCGTGGACATGGGACAAGGGGTTGCATCTCTGCCCCTGATCACACTAAATAATACCGCATTTGAAGTGGTTATCAAATTATTCTACCTTGGGTCCACACTGACAGACCATCAGTCCCTTGATGCAGAGCTTGATACATACATAAGAAAAGCAGCTACCACCTTTGGCCGACTTTTGAAACATGCATGGGATAACATATCACCAAGCTGACCCTTAAGATAAAGCTGATGGTTTATAAGGCCTGTGTTCTCAGCATCATGTGTATGGCTGTGAAACATGGACGACTTACAGCTATCAGGAAAAGAAGCTCGATAATTTCCATCTTCGCTGTCTGCGGCACATTGTGGTTCTCTCCTGGCAGGACAAAATAACAAATGTGGCAGTCCTCTCAAAGACAGAGCTCCCAAGTGTGTTGTCATTAATCAATCGGAGGCAGCTTTGGTCGATCAGACACATCTGCAGGATGGAAGACAGTAACATACCCAAGAACCTTCTGTATGGTGAGGTAGCCAGGGCCAAACGATCAGTATGGCGCCCAAAGCTCTGCTTCAAGGATGCTTGCAAGCATGACATGAAGACCCTAAATGTCGACTATTGCACCTGGGAGTTATTAGCTGGTGAAAGAGGGAAATGGCAACACATCCTGTGGACTGGTGTGCATTACCACGATGACCAGTTGCTACAGCAACTTGGCAACAGGCACCAGTGTCAAAAACAGTACATGTGGCAGAAGTTGCCTCTCAAGAATTGGCCTTCACAGCCATCAGCAAAGGTGCACCAAGAGAAGGCATCCCACCTAAATGGATTGTTTGCTGCGTGTCCATCATCTTTCATAGATAGAAGGATGCCGACTAACCAGAGGCAAACAAAAATAATAGTAATCTTACAACCGTAATTTCAGCAGAAGAGCTGCAGGAACCCAGGAAATTAGCACAAACACCATAGGAAACAGCAACGCTATCAAGGAGTTACACTGTATGATACTGATATCACAGTGGGCGGGATTTAATTGGCTGCCGGCTGGTGGGAATGAAACTTCCAAGCGACGGGCTGCAAGGTGGATTGGCTGCCTGCTCCAAGGAGGTGGGCAGCTGATTTGCATAATTAAAGGCCATATTAAGAGCCATTTTACAGGACTGTTGGCATTTTGCCGATGGCAAGATGGCTGCCTTGATGCATGGGGAGATTGCCAGCTTCATGCGGCAGTCCAGAGGCCATCAGAGCCTGAGGCTTCATGTCCCACAGAGGGGGCCACAGCCAGGAAAGTTTGCCCCCATGGACCCAATGATCCACCATGCGAGTTTGCATCTAAGAGGCACTTCCATCTTGGGGGGGTGGTGTCTGTCTACAAGGTCTCCTATGTTCCTCAGCAGCGCCCACTGCTCTCGGTGTGGCTGCTGAGGCGTCAGAGCTGCTGGGTGTCTGATAGAGCCAATAACATGGAGAGCCCACCTACCATCCTTAATTGGACAGTGGGCCTGCAGGCGGCCTCCTAAATCTGTTCCTGCTGCCAGCAAGTGCAGGATCGGGGCCCATTTTTTGACCTGATGCTGGGATCCTGAAGCCTGTTGTAATATTCAGCCCTTTTTGTGTACATAGGCAGGGAAATTGTGCATTTAATTGGGAGGTGTTTTGTTGTGCAGAGTTATGAATCAATTATTTTATTCTTGCTCTTGGTAACCCACTGTGTTTTTGCCACACTTTTGCATGCCACACCCAAGAGGTTAATTTGCTGTAATTCCACTATTCTGACAGTTAGAAGGCATAGCCCATAATCCAGGGATAGGCACCAACATATTGCAACACTGACATTTGACAAAATTGACTCAGCCACGGATATGGGGGAAATTAATCTGTACATAAAGCGTATAGCCAACCTAATGCCATCAAAACACATCCAACATTACTTGCTAACTCACCTTTAAAAACAAGGATTAATTATCATATTTTTTGAGGATTCATATTTAAATTGTGGAAATGGATTCATTTTCTGGAAAGTTGAAAATTTCATAGGTGTTAGACATTGTTTTGTTGAAAAGACTTGATGGACATTTTTTTTACAAGGGTCACTCAGAGGTCTTGTTTGAAAACAGCCTTTTACTGGAAATCACATGCTTTCAGCTCAATAAACAACAGAAACCTTGGTGACCTGGGAAAGATGTTTACCTAGAAGTGATATGTCATGATTTATGAGGCCAGGAGGTTCATACTTGCTGTTTGGTTTTGCTTCTGAGATATTGTTTTGATTCAGTTGGTGTGTGGACTGTGTTGAAAGCAGTTGGAGATAAGCCTACCAGAGAGCAGCCACCACCAGCTCATCCTTTTCCATCTCTTTGAGAAGCCCTGAGAATCAAGTGTAAGAAATAGAAACTGAAGTAGCATTTCTCCTGAGACTCTCCTGTAAAGCCTACTGGATTAATTCTCAAGCCTGCCAGAAGAGAACTGCTCCAGAAAATATCCCAGTGACCCTTCTATGTGTACTCAGAGGCCAGAATGTATGCAATTTGGGACACAACCTATCTCATCTGTTTTCTTCAAGAATTAGCAGGTATTTGGCCAAAGTATTCTTTTTTTGTGTTTTGTTTTTGTAAAAGAGCTCTGCAGAGAAAATCTCTTTATTTTTCAGTTAACCATTGTGTGTGTATGTCTGTGTGAGGGGCTAAGGTAAAAAGGGAACTTTCATATTTCAATCTGTGCATTAATGCTTTGCTTTGTTACTGGATAAGTCTTGTTTTATAATAAACTGATAATTTTGTTGTTTATTAAAGAATCTGGATTGGTGTATTTTATTTGGGGATAAAGAGTCATGTATATGATTGACCATACCAGTAATTGGGTAAACAATTAAAAATATGTTGTGACCTGTGGAGAAGTGGAACTAGAAAAGACAGAGCACTCCTCCTGCCTCAGTCATAACATATAATTGGGGGCTCTGTGCAGATAACCCAAAGCTGATGACTTGTAATTGTAAGTGAGGTAACAATAATAGAAAAGAGGATAAGTAAAAAGCCAGGTTTCTTGTGCATTGGAGTAAAGTTTCCATTGCTGGAATGGATTTATCAGTTGCTACAACCTTTTTGCAGAAGGATGACTTATTTCTGAATGATTTGAGAAACTTAACCAAGGTTAAGCTAATAGCATTTGCAGCAAAATTGGGATTAGAGTTAAAACCAGGGGCTAAGAAAGTAGATATAATTGAAGTAATAGTACAGTATTTGAAATTGGAAGAAGAAAATGGTGAACCAGATGGTGGTTCAGTTGGATTAGCTAAAATTCAGTTACAGATGAAACACCTTGAGCTTGAATGGGAAAAAGAGATGAAAAAACTTGAGCTTGAACAGGAAAGAGAATTGACAATGAAGAAACTTGAACTTGAAAGAGAGGAAAGGGCAAAAGAAAGAGTTCAAATTAAAAAAGATGGAACTAAGACAAAGGGGTGGCCTTGACTCCAGTGCAAGTTCTGGTGAGGAAAGATCTGACTCCAGCCCAGGACACAGTGGAGAAGTTGAAATTTGTGAAAGCCCTCCTGACGTTTGAGGGAAGGGATGTAGAGACATTTTTCATTTCTTTTGAAAAGATAACCAGACAGATGAAGTGGCCAAAGGAAAGCTAGACACTGCTTATATAAAGCAGGTTGATGGGCAGAGCTCATGAAGTTTATGCCATGCTTTCTGAGGAGGCTTCTGCAGGTTATGAGGTGGCAAAAAGCTATTCTCACTGCTTAAAAGTTGGTCCCTGAAGCCTACAGGCAGAAATTTCAGAACGTCCAGAGACAGCCTGGGCAGACTTATAGAGAATTTGAGAGGATAAAGCAAAATAATTTTGATTGTGGATGCGGGCACTAAAGGTAGAGGCCATATGAGAACCCTGGGGAATTAATTCTCCTGGTAGAATTTAAAAATCCCTCCATTAGTAAGAACACATGTGGCAAACCAGAAGGTTTCAACAGCCAGACAGGCAGCTAAGATGATGCTGATGATTATGAGCTTGTTTACAAGCCCAACCCATTTGTCTGTCACCCCCACAAACCCAAGAAGGATAGAAGGTGGGAGGGTGAAAAGAAGGCAAGTAGCCGGGAACAAAAAGGCACAGCTGGGAACACCCCGGGATCTCCTCCTCAGGCCAGAAGGGAAAATGCTGAGAGTGGAAGTAAGGTCCAAAAGCCTAAGTGTTAGCATTGGGACACCTTCGTCCAGAATGCTGGAACTTGCGGGGTAAATCCATGGTATGAGCCCTTTTCTTCAAGAATTAGCAAGTATTCTTTTTTTGTAAAAGAGCTCTGCAGAGAAAATCCTCTTTATTTTTCAGTTAACCAGTGTGTGTGTGTGCGTGCGCATGAGAGAGAGGGGTTAAGGTAAAAAAAGAACTTTCATATTTCAATCTGTGTTTTAATGCTTTGGTTCATTACTGGATAAATCTTGTTTTGTAATAAACTGATAATTTTGTTGTTTAACGAAACCTGGTTGGTGTATTTTATTCAGGGATAAAGAGCCGAGTATATGATTGACCGTATTGGTAACTGGGTAAACATTTAAACATATGTTGTGACCTGTACAGAAGTGGTACTAGAAAAGACAGTGCACTCCTCCCGCCTCAATTGTAACACATATAAAACAGTGACTCCATTTCATAAGTATTTTATTGACTGTAAAATATATTGGTACATCCTGACGTCATGAAAAGCACTATGTAAATGCAAGGTTTTTCATATTTTAAACTGTAAATAGACAACAAAATCACATAATTGAAACTCTTACAGACTTTTCACTTAAGAATTATAGATGTGGTGCACACACACTGGTATCAAAAGGATGTATTAAAATGTAATTGCTTACAAGTCAGAATGACCATTTTTGAGAAAATGCTATTTACACCTTTTCTGCACTTATCAGTATAATATTGGGACAGGGACATGCAATGACTCTACACAATGAGTTTTTTATGGTTACAGGTGTTGAATAGAAATAATATAACCAATAAAGTTGATGGCAGATAGATGACTTCAAGTTCTTATAATTCATGTTTCAACAGTACTTTGGCTGCCTTCATGTTTGAAGCCACTAAAGAAAAAGAGAAAAGAAGTTATTCAGGTATAATGTACAATTTAAACGAAGTGACAAAAATACAGCATTTTTGTCTGTGGCGTATTACTTATTGGAATCCTTCTCTGAGAACACACACATGCACGCATGCACATGTTACAGCTTGCTACTTCTGTACACTGCAGGAATAGGTCAGCCTTGTATGCCAATGTGCATCTAAAGGTTGTTCTTGTGTGCCATGATTTGATAGTATGTATATGCTTCAGACTTCTGAAGTGGGAACGATCACTGTGACTGCATATAAGATATTCCAGTAAACTGGAATGTCATGAAAAGGATGCTCTATTCAACTCCTGGTTCATGCTACTTTTCGACTTTGCTTGGTAAAGGCACACTCCAGTTTGAAAGAGTCCTAAGCCCACTAATGGAACTGATTAGTGATGCTAAACCTGAGGAAATTTGATGTGAATGGAACAGATGCTTATAAGTATTGCATTTGAAAAACACAGGTTGGATTTTTGGCAGTGGGATCAAGAGAATTCAGGTTTCATCTTAGCAACTGCAGTTCAAATTCACTGCTTTCTTGGTTGTTCTACTTCAACTGACAGCATGGAATAGCTTGTGGCACAGGATTTTTTACCCAGAATTTCTGTCAACACCACTTTGTATTGTCTGTGATGAGGTGGATGCAATATGGTGGGCTAATTTTCCCACCAGCATAAGATGCTCTACAATATAGTTTAGTTAAGAGCTGATCCATAGCTAGTCATGAATTTGAACTAGAGCTGAGCTCTATATTCAAACCCATTTTCAATGAATGGGAATCTGTTGTAGCATTAGGGCTAATGTTTTAGATTTCAGGCAGGCCCCAGCAAGGGGGTGGGGGTGGGGGTGGGGGTAGGGGATGGTGAGGGGAGGGGCAGTGTTTCTTCTGGGGGTGGGGGTGGCCATCACTGCAGGGGAGCCCTCCAGGAGCCCTGGCTTCCCCCAAATGGAAAGACCACCCGATTCTGCTAGGAGGCCACCAGGCTTTACCTGGTGGCTTCTCCACGTGGCTGCAGGTCCCTCTGCCTTCAACAAAACTGAAGCGGAGGCAGTAAGAGCCTTTAAGTGGCTGGAACAGCACCCCTGCCATTTTTTTTAACCCCACTGCCTCAGTGCCCACCTCCAAGGGCAGGACATTCATCTCATGATTTTCCCCATACCTTTTATTTCCCCCAGATGTTTAAAACCATTTCTGTTCTAATAGACATTATGGATTCTCTTTCCACCATGGTTTTGTTAGGGCTTCCATATTCTAACAAACGTGATTTTAAAAAAAACTCCTTCTTCTAGCTTTTACTTTTGTTCTTTTGGTGATCTTAAATTTATACCTCTAGTTACTGACCTATGAGAGTCTGACTATCTTGATCAGGTCTCCTCCCACCTTCTCTGCTCTAATGAAAATAGCTCCAGTTTCTTTAATCTCAAGAACTGAAGTAATTCAACTACATGTGGACCTTAGATTTTTAAATACAAATAAAATCACTGAATAGCTTGAAATGGACATGCGTACTATTTAGCCTAGTTTTTGCCACCAAGGGATAACAAATTTTGTATTGTTAAACATCTATTCAAAACCCAGACCTCCAGAATCAATTAAGTAATATTGCAATTTTCTCAGAGTTCAAGAAAAAAAAAAGAGAAAAGCTGTGGTTAGAATGCTCTGATGATTTGCTATGTAATGCATCTGGACCTAAATTAAAAATTTCCCAATGAGAAAGATCTAGAAGGTCAATGTTCCTAATGTGTACTCCTGGTTTGGAGTCTGGCCTGCTGGAAGCATGCATCAGGAAATCACAAGCATGTTCCCAACAATTTCATGTCCTTTTACTGCCTTTTGGATATGATCCCACAGGTAGCAGTAATTCTCTGGTACTTTGTACAAACTAAAGATGTGACTGCCAGATTATTCAACTGTGGTGATGTTACAGCTGAGATCAATCCTGAATCAGCCTAAATCTACATTTCCACTAGGAATGACAGATTAACAGTCAATCAATCAAAAGCAGGAATCCTGGATTTGCTTTTACCTTCTATAACCCAAGGAAACTGAAAACTGCAGCACCCTAATTACCACTCCAGCTGAAACGAGTTGAAAAACAGACCAGGGGCTGAGTTTTCATTCGGCTGTGGAGGCAGGAAGTGAGGCAGCAGCCGGCTATTTCCCAGCACGGGTCAAGTGGTCTCCTGCCATGGTTGCCCATCCACGATGACAATCTGTGCTCGGATTTAAAAAATTTGTAAAAGCTCTTCAGAGGGGAGCCTCCATCATGAGGAACCCTCTCTTTCTCCTACTGACAATGGCAGCCCCCACTTCTGTTGGTGGGGCTGCCGATCTCTGTGCTGGAGGGCTTCCTGTTGGCAGCCTCCTCAAAAATTGTCCTTTGGGTCCCAAAACTGGGTTGTGTAGGTTCCTGGCCCGCATTTCCTCCCAATGGCGGAATTGGGACCCACGAACAAAAATCCAGCCCCAGATCTCATAGCAAAGGCCAAAACCAGAACCAATCTTATAATTCAAAATAGGTATACTGAGTGGCTGAAGGTGACTAATTAACTCATCATTATTGGGCAAACGCAGGCATTATAGGAAGTAAATAGTAATATTCCTGAAACATATTGTAGACATGAAAATAAAGGATTGATGTTCTGAATTTGTGCTTGTGATGGAGGTTTACCTGCCAAGTCTGCATATCTGAATTTCGGGCTTGCATTTAGCAGGTGCATAAGATTTTACATTTACTCTTTATAATAATTGAAAAATCTGGGATGGGCCACTGATCTTCTCATCTGAATTTACAATTGGTGCTCCCATTGGGTGGAGCTCTATACCAGCAGCACACATTGATAAAATATCCTTCAATGTGATCACACTGATTAAATACTAGCAGGTTCAAATGAACTTAGACATCAGCTAGGAATACTGTTGTAATTTGCTGCTGAAAGTCTTATGGGTAATTTGATGATACTGAAACCCCAACATAGAGTTTTGCCTGCTCAAAGGGCATATCGGGAATTTGGGTATGTGTTGTATGTGAAACTTAGGCGTGATGTGTATCTTAATTCCTGATATGCATTCCTGTGAGTAAGTCTGTATGTCCAGAATGCAATTTCAGAAAAGTACCTCTCAAATAATATTTACACAGTCACTTTCTTCCTCAAAAATGCCCAGTGGGCATATCAGAATTAAAATAAAGTTAGGTACCTGGACGTAAAACATTAAGGTGAACATTTCAGGTCTGTGGCCTTTCATTTCGTTAGAAATGTGATAGGTTTTAAGAAAGCAAAAGGGGGAAGGTGGAAACAGAACAAAAGTGAATTTCTGTGATAGGGTGAAAGACAGGAGACATTAAATGACAAAAGAGTTGGTGGCGTAGGGCCAAAGGGAGTGGTAATGATAAACAGCTGCCGTCTGAATGCGGTTTTTCTCTTCATAGATGCTACCTGCTCTGCTGAGTATTTCCAGAATTTTAGATTTTTACTTCAAATATCCAGCATCTGCAGTATTTTGCTTTTATAAAACATTGAGGATTGTGACAATATATTTAATAGAAGCAACTTGGACTTACAGAGATCAATGTCGCCAGCCTCATAAGTGTATAAACGATTGTCATACTTCCCTCTGATATCTGCTCTCACTGTCAAGGAAGGATCTGTATTCAAAGAAAAAAAATACACTTATCATTTAGAAGTACAGTAGTTAAATACTGAAAATAGTAACCAATGTAACTATATCCTTCACATACAAAACAGGGTTACAATTCTTACCTATAAAGATTATCCTGGGAACATACTGACTGTCAGGCCACAAATTTTTGTCATTTGTCTCAAACTGTAATGAAAGTAAAGATTTAGTTGCAGCAGTAGTTTTATCAGAAATTACAATCAAAAGTTGCATATAGCAGTGCCAATCAGTAATACAAACAATACTAAGATACATATTTTTTTAAAAAGGAGGCAATGTATAAATCTCTCTGTAGATAGCACCTATCTGCCCTTTAATCAATGTGCTGGGTTATGTGCAAGAGATGTAACTTGAATGGATACCTCCTCTTTTGCTTTTCTTATATTCCCCAAAAGGCCTAGATGACTGAAAAATTCCCTGTCACAGGGAAGCCACATGTAAATACTGAAATTCCATTGAGTGTCCTACTGAAGTCTCTGACATGCTAGTTCTATCACCAATAGGTTGCCCTATAATTTGTGAACTGGTCAGCATGTAGAGAACAATGCAATTCTATTCAAAAAACAGTCTGGATAATGTACTTTTATTTTGTTTGCTCCTTACATTTTCCACCGTTCCCACAATCACACATAAGTGGGGCAGGGTTGGAGGTGAGGGGCCCATAGAATCGTGACGGGTGGCGGGGGGTGGACGGCCTGTTGCCAAGTGATTTGGCCGGGGTGGAATAGGCTGATGACAGCCTTCCCGCCCAGAGGCCAATTGAAACCCTTAAGTGGCCTATTAACGGCCACTTACGGGCCTCTTCCCACTGCTGCTGGGATCTTACCTCTGCAGTACCGGCAGTGGCCACTGCTAGCAGTGGTGCTGCCGATAATGCTGAGCTGCCGGCACTGTGATTGGCCAGCAGCTCTTGGAGGCGGGATTCCCATCTTTAAAGGGGTAGGGTTCCTGGCACAGACAACTTAAGCAGCAAAACGATGGAGGATTGCTCCAGGAGGGCATGACAAAGCAGAGGTGGGGTTCTCCCTGCATTTTCAACCCAGTGCCAGGAGCCCCACCTCCTCCACAAAATCCAGCTCAATGAGTTGAATGATCCCCCTCTGTGCTGCATGATGTATAAGGTAGTGGCCAACATTTCCATTCTCTACCTAGTAAAGCTTTTGTCTTTGTCAATTGGCATCTAAATATATTTTCCCTGTTTCTCATTTTCACCAGCACAATCCTATCAGTTATCGTTCTGTTCCTCTATCATTGTGAAAGGCCCGTACTATTAAGGCCTGACAGTACATGAGGGAGAGAAATTGAAAAGGAGGAGTGAAGCCTCTAATTACTTCTACTTACAGAGAAGGAGTCAGTCATGAAATGGGTATCAAAACTGCAACTCAGAACAATTGTGATGGTATAGGGGCAATTCAACACAAATAAAAAAAATTCAGTTCTTTTCAAAAATATAAATGAGAAGTCAACTTCAAAGATGAAAATGGCATTGGGGTTTGTCAGCAGCAAGATAACACTGGGGGGCTTTTGGTGGGGGGGTGGGGGTGGGGTTGGCAGAGTGAGTCAATACATGACTTTCATGAATATAGCAAACAGTAACGAAGGTAATGTGTGGATGTCCAAAACAGGCATGAGTGCATGCATGGAAGAAAAAAAAAGTCATTTATGGGAGGTCCAGATGGCAAACTACAGCACTACGAGCAGAGTAGTATGCATAGCTGAGGCCCCAGAGAAAGGTGAAGGTCGGGGGGCAAGTGTGATAAGCATTTGTAGATAGTATGGTTATGCATATAGGGAATTTCCAGACTCAGTTAATATTTCTATAATTTCTGGTGTTTGTTATGTCACAAATTGTATTTCTAAGGCGTCTATAGATGTTTGGATGAGCATCTCAGCCACTGTAAGGACTTGGAAACAAGTTCAGGAGTAAGACGTGCTCAAAGACAGTGCAGTGTTTTTGATTAGCTGCTGGGAAATGTGACACAATTAGAATACGTCGCACCTTATAAGTATTTTTGCACATCCTAAGATTTTCCCACACCCTACAAGTGTGTCACATGCAAATCATTACATATATACAATTATGTAGCATATTAAAAATCTTACATCTACCTACAATCTGTGTACAAAACCTTATTTCCTGTTCTCACATTTTTTGCCACTTAATATTTTCATAATGAAATAGCGAACATTCAAAATGATTCTTTTCAGAATGTATTCACAGGGGAAAACATGAGAAACACGTCCTCCTGACAGATAACCCAAGTAAGACCAATGATTTTTATCTAAATCAGAAGGAATTTCTACACAAACTGAAGGAGTTTAAGACAAATAAATCTCCAGGGTTAGATGGTAATAATTTCCAAGGGACTAGAAGAGATTTGTGAATCATTAACAATATGAGGCAGTTAATGGTCACTGGGAATTTCCTGTAAATTGGAAACTGGCTAATGTCATGCCTATTTTCAAAAGGGGTGGCAAAACAGACAGAGGCAATTAAATACTTGGTTTTAATTGAGAATCAATTATTAGAATGCACTTGAGGATTATCTGTACAACGACAACAACCTGGAAAACAGCAATTAAAACAACAACTTTAGTTGGGGAAAGTCCTACCTGACCAACAATCTTTCAGAAACAGACAACCAAAGTGGATTGTGTTAATCCCTATGGTGTTGTGTATGTTGACTTCTATCTATAAGGCAATTGTAAAGGTTCTTTACATGAAAAGCTACCAGTTAAAATCAAAGCCATCAGAATTCAGGGGAACACTTGGAAATGGATATGAAATTGTCTGAAAGGTAAACAACAACAGGTGTCATGTTGAGGTGAGGGGTGAGGGGGGGGGGTGGAAAAGAGATATAGGCCAGAATTTTATGGACCCCTTGGAGATGGGATGAGAGGTGGTTGGGTGGGCCCCCATAAAATAGTGATGGATGATGGTAGGTGTAGTGCCTGTCACCAGAGGCCAACTGAAGACCATAACTGGTCTATTAATAGCCATTTAAGGGCCTCTTCCTACTGCTGCTGGTATTTAATCAGCAAGGGGGGGGGGTGGCGCCACCACCATGTGGGGAGGTTGCCCTGCTTGGGGGTGATGGGGCATTTGTGGCCTCCTCCGTGGGCAATCTGTGGCCCATGGAGGGCCCCTGGCAGCAAAGGCTACCCCTCTGTGAACACACCCCCACCCTCAACGACCACCCCTCTCCCCCCAACCCTTGCCAGGGCCAGTGCAGCAGACCTCGGCGACCCCGCCACACTTACTGGGTCCGGGGCTCCAGTGATGGGCCTGGTCCCAGGCCTCTTGTAGTACTGGCACTGGCCACCGCATCCAATGGCACTGTTGATACTACTGAGCTGCTGGCCCTCTGGTTGGCCAGCAGCTCTGGGAGGCAGGATCCCCATCCTTAAAGGGGTGGGCAGTTAATTGCCTGAGTGCCACTGAATAGAGCCCGGGGCTGGGGATCTCCAAAGGGCCAAGGTGGGGTTTCCCCTCACCTTTTGGGCCAGCTCCATAAAATTCAGCCCAAGGGCTTAGTAGTTTGTACCACTGCTGTTTCTAATTTACATCAGTGACTTCTATTCAGAAACTCAATGTAAATTAGTCAAATTTGCAGAGGATTCCTAACCACGCGAGTCAATGGAATCAAAAAGGAGGTGGCCCAGATGTTACAGAATGAGTTAAATAAAACATGTGAACAGACTGGACAATGGCAGATGAAGTTTAATGCAGACAAGTCTGAAGTATTGTACATTGGAAAGATGAGTAACATACATACTACATGGTTCTTAAATAGCTCAAGACGAAGTTGAGAGAGACCTATGCATCTTAGTAGATTCAATACATCTAATTAATGCAGAACCAAAAGCCCAAACCATAAAATATAGGTCAAAAGATGTTATTATAAAACTGTACCATGTTCTGGTCAGACTACACCTTGGCTACTGTGTTTAGTTCTGCTTGCAAAGACACAATGAAGATTGCACCTGTACCCAGCACTGCTATCAAGAACAAATGATACTTGGACATTGCAAAGAGCCATAAGGTTGATCCCTAGCGTCAAAGGTATGCACTATGAGAGACAAGAAAACTCAGCTTTTTACCCTGGAAAGGAGATGTCGGAGGTGATCTTATAGATACATAAAATGGTGAACTGTATGGAAAAAGTTAATCTTGAGTATTATTTTTAAGTTAAACTGTGAGGGCAGGATAAGTGAACACAAGTTTATATAGTTTTAGAAAATAACAAATTCACAATTACCTTCATACCCCTATTTCCCTGGATCTGGGCCATTATATGAAATGTTTTTCATATTTTATTTTTTTTCACTTACCACAAGATTAAGCATAACAAAGTCATCTTTTGCCATTTTCTGAATTTCCTTACTCTCGGCAAATGCCTTCTTCAGGGCTGTTAGAAAAAAAGTCATAGAGAAGACTTGAAAAATAGAGCAATGCAACTAATCTTTCGAGGTGAAGCGATAGTGAATCTTCCATACCAAAACAAAACATTTTCAGCAGCACTTTACTGAAAAACATTATGAAATACAATATAGGGAATTAGCTTGTTTGTTGAAAAGATCACTTACCCTGACTGAATGGGCAGTCTTCTAAGTGGTGAATGACTATTAAAGGTCGGTTGCTAAAATGGAAGTGTACAAAACATTTTTATTTAATGCGGAATAACTACATGTCAGGTTATCTTGTCAATATATAAGCAGATAAACTAAGGAGTACTATAATTAATTACAGATATTTCAGTGTCTAAATCCTATGAAAAACACATTTAAAATGTTTAAATTTGGGAAAGGGCTGGCATTCTTTCTGCACATGATCAGCATTAGGGATTTAAATGGTTTCTCACAATTTGTTTCCCTTATTTAACTTCAAATTTATAAGGTCTCTCCAGATGGACTAATATATTTTTTATTTCCCACACAAGCTACTTTTGGCATATGTGAGTCAAACTAGCAATTTAGTGTTACATTACGGGTCATTTGGGTTAAGAACATGGACCATTAAAATTGGATTGGAAAATATCAAGGCATGTTTCCACTCTGACCCTTATGATCACTAGACAGAAGAAAAGTTGGATTTATATCTTTGGCAGGATTTTTTGAGGAAATGGCAACCCAAGTGGACTGTGAAAAAGTCCTATAATACCTTGACTTCAAAGAGGCTTTTGATAAAGTTCCACATGAAAGATTATTAACTGTACTCCAATGTTTTCCCTGATTAGCCTCAGCTGACTAATCTTTGTCAGCTCCCAACATCACTTCAAATGCTTATTCTGTTTTTGAAAAAGACTATCCAAAAAATATCATGTTTTGCTCCCCGGTGGTTCTCTCCCCATTATAGAGCCCATCCTTCCTTGATGTCCCACTCTACGATTTGCCTTACAATGTCAAATTTTCAACGGGGTAGTATATCCCCAACGTCATACTTCCTTAATATATAAAAAGCAGTATTGTAAGGCAATGTTTCTTCGAAGCTGCTTGGCTACACAGCAATTGGGAATGTGCCGTGCAGGAAACAAACTGCCTGGTACAAGCAACATTCCTTTAAGGTGCATGCATAAGTGACCTCAATCTTAAAGGGACAAGCCAGCCATACACAGCAAACAGAATTTAGATGGAATAAAAGCTGAAAGTGCTGGAAATACTCAGCAGGTCTGACAGTACCTGTGGAAAGAGAAGCAGAGTTACCGTTTCAGGTCTGTGATCTTTCATCAGAAGATTAGAAATGTGACAGGTTTTAAGCAAATAAAGCAGGGGTGAGGGAAAAGAGAATAAAAGGGAAGGTGTGTGACAGGACAGCGGGCTGGAGAGATTAACTGACAAGGAGATTATGGGGCAAAGGCAAAGAGAATGTGCCAATGGTGCTAGCCTAACATCAGTAGCAGGCAAAATGTTAGAATCTATTATTAGGGATATGATAACAGGGCACTTAGAAAATCATAACATGATTAAGCAGAGTCAACATGGAGTTAAGAAAGGGAAATGGTGCTTGGCATATCTGTTAAAAGTTTTTTGAGAATGTAATGAGTAATATGGATAAGGGGAAATCAGTGGATGCAATGTATTTGGATTTTCAAAAAGCATTTGATAAGGTGCCACGTAAGAGGTTATTACACAAAATTAGGACTCCTGGGATTGGGAGTAATAGCATGGATTGAGGATTGGTTAATGGACAGAAAACAGAGAGTAGTAATAAATGGGACATTTTTGGCTTGGCAGGCTGTAACGAGCAGGGTACTGCAATGATCAGTTCTTGGACCTCAGCTACTTACAATCTGTATTAATAACTTTGATGAATGTATCCATGTTTTCTGATGATACATAGGTGGGAAAGTAAGCATTGATGAGGAAGCAAAGAGACTGCAGAGGGATATCGAAAGGTTGGTTGTGTGGGCAGATGGAATACAATGTGGCGAAGTGTGAAGTTATCAACTTTGGTAGGAAAAATAAAAAGCAGAATATTTTTTAAAATGGTGAGAGACTGGAAAAAATGTTTGCATTCAGAGGGATCTGGGTGTCCCTGTACATGAATCACAGAAGGTTAACATGCAGGTACAGCAATTAGGAAGGCAAATGGCATGTTAGCTTTGGTTAAAAATGGATTGGAGTATAAAAGTAAAGATGTCTTACTACAATTAAACAGGGCATTGTTGAGACCACACCTGGAGTTAATGTACAATTTTAGTCTCCTTACCTAAGGAAGTATATACTAGCCTTGGAGGGAGCGCATCAAAGGTTCACTAGACTGATTCCTGGGATGAGGGGATTGTCCCATGAGGAGAGATTGAGTAGAGTAGGCCTATATTCCCTGGAGTTTAAAAGGATGACAGGTGATCTAATTGAAACATACAAATAAGGGACTTGACAGGGTAGATGATGAGATAATATTCCCCATGGCTGGGGAATCTCGAACACAAGGTCACAGTCTCAGAATAAGGGGTTGAAGTGAGAAATTTTTCAAAAGGTTGTGAATCTTTGAAATGCTCTACCCGAGAGAGCAGTGGATGTCGTGCCATTGAGTATATTCATTAAAGGCAGAGATCAGTAGATTTTTAGGTACTAAGGGAATTAGGGGGATATGGAGATAGTACGGAAAGGTAAAGCTAAGGTAGAAGATTAGCCATGATCTCATTGAATGGCAGAGCAGGATCAAAGGGCCAAATGGTTTATTTTAGTTCCTATTTCTTATGTTTTAGGGATTTTGAACTCCTTGTGCTAAAATAGACAAAATTGGGGATCAGAAGAGAATAAAATAACAGAATGAGTAAAAAATATATTCAATTTATCAAAACTATGCCTTGCACAAACTATATACAATTCATCCTGCCAAGGGCTCTGTCATGGGTGCTAATCTACACCTATTAGTCTGTGTGGCACAACACATACATTCCCAACACACTGTACCACCTTCAATGACTTAAAAAAATAGGAAACCAGCAACAACTCAAGGCACACAATGTTACACTTAATGTTTTACTTAAGTTTCCGATATTTCTCACAGAATGCTCCGCACATTTATTTCCTCCTTCGTCATTTGGTGGGTTTTTAGGGAACTACATTTCCTGCTTTAGCTGTGATCTCTTCAAATGGTTGCCCGTTGGTACATGTGCACACCTCTTGAACACCCCTTTTTTCTCAATATATATTTTATGCATTTTCTCCCTCCGTATGCACCTCCTGTTGGCTCACTTCAGCACTTTTTAAGTGTTTGTTGCTATTTCCTTCTATTAACCCCCCATTAGTAAAGTGCTACTTGTTTTTCAAGGTTTAAATTTCATTCCTGGGATTTCCCCAGTCAGGCACTGCAGCTTGTAGCACTTGTCTATTAATCACCTCTGGAGTTATTCCAACCTTACAGCATCTACCACCTAATGTGGTGTGTGTGCATATCTTATAGGATATACAAGCAAATTCCAGGAATGGAGAGAAGGGAGAAGAACGCCAAGGTGTACAGGTACATGAACAGTACCGACAGACACTAGAGGGCGCTTTTGGTTAGAAAGGCAGCATTACCTCTTCCTTGCTTTGAACAGCCCTTCTTCGTATGTCTGAACCCAATTAATTTCGTCTCCCCATCCTAAGAATAAAAAGATATGAAAATATTATCCTGCAAACAATACCACAGGAATACTGAGAGGAAAACACAAGTCAAATAAAACGAACATATAGAAAACACGATCAAGCGATGGAAGCCAGCCCGAACTGCGGTGAAAAGTAGCAGCTACTTTACCTCTGGAGAAACTGGGCGGGCATTTCTTCTCGCTTGCATTCTCGGTTTTCGATGGAGGGGTCACAGACTTCGATCCGGTGGCACCTCTGGCCAGACAATCCGAGACAGCCGCCAGCAGCACTAGCAGGGAAAGCGAAAGAGCGGCCATCCTGGTGGGACTCAACTTGGAGCAGATTTACTAGAGACACAGAACACAGAATTACTCCAATAATACGTTCCGACAATTCTGCAAGGTATATACGCATCTGAATAATTCCAAAGAGAGAGACAAAAAAGTTTAAGGAAATGTTTTAGATTGTGACAAATGACTTCCCTTTCAGAGTGAAAATCAAAAGCGAAGGCTACATCGCCTGCTTACCTGCGACAGGTTAACAGTGAATCTGAGCTGAGTGCTGTTAAGACCGTGCTGTGATTCAGAAGTGTAATGTTCCCAAATATATACCCGATGTTCGCCGCCCAATTGGTCACCAACCTTTATCGCCCTCCCCAATTTGGGAATGCAGGAAGAATGTCCTTTGCTTAGATTATTTATCTTCTGTAAGTAGATATGTTAATTTTAGAACTATTTGAGCTCAGAATTTTCAAAATAAAGTTTATTAGGTGTAATTTCGCACATTTAAATAGAGATAGTGAACTATTAAGAAAACGTGACATCTTTTCAAACCATTGAGTAATTCAAATCAGTGTCTGTTGATTTCTCTGAAAGCTGACTGGTCTCTCTGCTATTGGCTAAAAGTTTTACAGACAGCATGCTAATTTTTGAAATTAATTTCCAATTGACTACTGTGCTGATTCATAACTTTAGATCTGGTTTTAAATGAATAGTGGCAACACCCCAATATTGCCTCTGCAATATTTATGGATCTCCTTTCTATTTTGTTCCAGAAAATCAAATTTATATAACAAATACAATATTTTTAAATTAAAAAGAATTTTAAAAATAATGTTCTATTTTCGCTTAATGGTTTCTAAAGCCAACAACTAGGGTTCATCAAGCATTTCTTCAGGCTTGTTTTCAGTGTCTTCCTTTGCCTATGCGATGCCTCTATATGGTGAAACCTCAACATTTTAGTACAAGAGAAGGCTATTTGGCTCTCCCTGTATGTATTGAATTTAAGCCCTTCTCAGGGACTGGTTTTATAGTCCAGTTGTCCTATTTTCTCCCTTTACCTTTCTATTCTTCAATGTCATTATCCCTTTTAACACAGTAATCAATTTAGCAATGAGTACCACTTCTGATGACACACTTCACATTCCGATTATCTCTTTGCATGCAAAAGTACCTTCTAAGCTTCCCCTCCCAATGCTCATCTTGAGATTATGATCCCTCAACATAAACCTAAAATTTCTTTTGTTTTCTTTTAAACTTGTCCACCCACTTTTAAGGATCTTTTATCTGTAAATCTAGAGCTCTTTGCTCTTGCACTACATTGGGAATTTTAGCATTTAAGGTATATTTCAGTTTTCCATGCATGTTTCCAAAATATGTTGCCTCACATTTTTCTCTATTAAACTGGACATACCACATACCTGCCCATTGCTCAGCCTGTTTATATTCTCCAGTAGTCTCCAGCAATGTTTCTGACAGTTTGTTACTCTTGGCAGTTTTGCAATATCAGCCAGCAACAAAAGAAGTGGTCCAAATATTGATCCCTAGCCTAGCTAACGCTCCTAGCCTAAGAAGGAATCAATTTAATGCAACCCTTTGCTATCTGATTTCAGTCGTCTCCTTGTGCATATTGCCACTTTCTGTTTTAAACTTTGCAGCACTTTATCAAATACACTCTGAAAGTCCTCAAAAACTACAGCTACTGAATTCCCCATCTTTACTTTCAATTATTCTCTCAAAATATTCAATAAGGTTAGTCAAACATGACATACCCTTCTAAAATTCCATATTGACCATCTGAGACCAGTATTTTTCCAACTATTCATTTATTTTTTATCTCTAACAATGTTCTTTAGTCATTTTCCTGCAATTAAAATAAGGCAATTAAAAAAAAAATTGCCTGACTATCCCATCCCCCTTTTTGAACAGAGGTGTGACATTTGCCACCCATCAGTCCTGTGGTGGAGCATCTATTTCCAAAGTATTTTGAAAAATCATGGTTAGTCCATTGCTATTTGCTCAGTAATCTCCTTCAGTATTCTGGAACACATACCATCTGGTCCTGGGCATTTAATTGCCCACAGAGTTTTAAGAACCAGTGCCCTGTTAATACATGTATCGATTGGCTGCCTTTTTAAATTCCTCAACTGCATGATTTTAAGACTTCCTTCATTCTCTGCTGTAAATACTAAAGAAAGTATTCATTAAGCAACTTTTTAATTACTTACCTACCTGTATAATCTCATTATGTTCAATTCTGAGATGGTCCAAACCCTTTTTAATAAATCTCTTTTCCTAATGAGTTGATAAAAATTTTTGCTGCTTCCCTTTGATCACACTGTTTTTTCACACTCCCACTCAAACAAAAGTCTACTGCCTATAATTTATACCACTCAATTCCTGCTCTCCCATTATCCTGCTCACTGATCTACATTGCTTCCTAGTTCCACAATGCCTCAAAATTCTTGTTCTCATGTTTAATTCCTTTCACTGCTTACTCCTTCCTATCTCTGTAACCTCCTTGAGTCTTACAACCCACCTCCCAGAACTCGCTGTTCCTCTGATTCTGGCCTTTTGTGCATCACCTACCTAAACCCCTCTGCCACTCCACCTCCCTTTCCTCCTTTAAGGTCCTTCTTTGACCATACTTTTGCTCATTCATTTTTAGACTTGGCATCCATTTTTTATCGTGCCTCTTGAAATATCTTTGGATAATTTTTTTCTACATTATAGATATTACATAAATGCAAGTTGTTGTTCTTCCTTTTGGCTGTTTCAAGGAGATTGTGAACCAAGATGAAGAGGGTATCCTTTGTCGCAGAACAGCCATTCCATCCAGTCTTCCTTTCTCTAAAAAATGAAGGTATTATGACATATGAAGGCAAAGTAAGCATTCCTAACGTTTATTTCATTAATGGATAGGCACCTCTTTCTGCTGTGCTTAATTGGTGGCAGAGACCCATAAGACTACATGCGTATCATCTATAAAGGCAGGACTTTATGGGAGCCTGCCTATCACCATTGGGCTCAACATGCATATGTTAAGAAGAGTCTGTTGGCTTTAGGTGAGTGTCCTTGCTGCCTGCTCAGGAGTGAAAGTTAAGTTACATACTTGTCAACTTCTGGACGTTTCAGGGAAAATAAGCAACTTATACGATTTTAACTGTTGACCAACCAAGTTCCACTGTGATGGTAGGATTAAAATCATCCCCTAAGATTTTGAAAACTGGAATTCAACGAGTGGTCTATAGATACCCTTTTTATCTTTCTCCTTTCTTCAACAAAAATTGAAAACAATTAGCTGTTCTCTGTTCCCATGCCAGAATTTGCATATTTAAGGAAGATTGATAAATGTAGCCAATTCCTCTGCTAGCTCACCCTTTACTTCTTTCATAAATCCTCAGTGATTTATTATCCATCTTGAGTCCTGCCAATTTGGCAATTCAGGATATTCTGAACCAATTCCCTTTCTAAACTTTTCACTAATAATTGGTCTGTATCCTCCTTTAGTATATTCTCACTTCCACCATCATTTGCAGAAATCAATATTAAATATTCACATACGAACATATGAATTAGGGCTGAGTAGGCCATTCGGCCCCTCAAGCCTGCTCTGCCATTCAGCAAGATCATGGCAGATCTGATTGTAACCTCAACTCCACATTCCCGCCTACCCCCAATAACCTTTCACCCCCTTGCTTACCAAGAATCTATCTACCTCAGTCTTAAAAATATTCAAAGACTCTGCTTCCACCGCCTTTTGAGGAAGAGAGTTCCAAAGACTCACGACCCTCTGAGAGAAAAAATCTAGCTTCATCTCTGTCTTAAATGAGCAACACCTTATTTTCAAACAGTGACCCCAGTTCAAGATTCTCGCACTCCTTGCTGGCGGGTTTGCTAGTGCTGTTGGGAGGAGTTTAAACTAATTTGGCAGGGGGAGGGGACGCAGACTCCTAGCAGAATAGCGACACAGCTAAACACAGGAAAGCAAACAAGTCAGAGGGAATACAGCGGAAGTAAGTTTTAAGGGAGTAAGACCAGGATGGCTGGCCTCTACCTTAATGCCAGGAGTATTACAGGTAAAACGGATTAGTTAAGGGCAAGGATTGACATGTGGAATTGTGATATAGTAGCCATCAAGGAGACATGGTTGAGGGAGGGGCAGGATTGGCAGCTCAATATCTCGGGATATAGAATCTTCAGGCGAGACAGAGGAGGGGGTAAAAGAGGAGGGGGCATTGCAGTATTAGTTAAGGAGTCAGTTACTGCAGTAAGGAGAGTTGATATCTTGGAGGGGGCATCAAATTAAGCTTTATGGGTAGAGTTTAGGAATAAAAAAGGGACAGCCACATTGCTAGGTGTTTATTATAGACCCCCAGATAGTCAGCGGGAAATTGAGGAGCAAATATGTGCGCAATTCACAGAGGTGTGTAAAAATAATAGGGTAATTATATTAGGTGATTTCAACTTTCCCAACATTAATTGGGATAGTCATCGTGTTAAGAGCTTAGATGGAGTGGAGTTCTTAAAATGTATACAGGAGAACTTTCTAGCTCAATATGTAGAGGATCCAATAACGGAGGGTGCAGTGCTGGACCTAATTCTGGGGAATGAAGCCGGGCAGGTGGTTGATGTGTTGATGGGGGCACATTTTGGTGATAGTGACCACAACATAGTACAATTTAAGCTTGTTATGGAGAAAGAAATAGACAAGTTGCAAAAAAAGGTTTTGGATTGGGGTAGAGTGAATTTTAGTAAAATAAGGAAGGATCTGGCCAAGGTAGACTGGAAAGAGTTACTTGTCAGGAAATCTACAGAAGAGCAGTGGGGGGCATTCAAAAAGGAAATGGGGAGGGTACAGGCCTAACATGTTCTCTCTAGGGTAATAGGTAGGAGCAACAAGCCCAGAGAACCGTGGATGACCAGAAACATTCAGGGTACGATGAGAGGGAAAAGAGAGGCTTTTAGCAAATACAAGGAGAGCAAATCAACGGAAGCATTAATGCAGTACAGAAAGTGTAGGATGGAGCTTAAGAAAGCAATTAGGAGAGCAAAGAGGGGATATGAGAAAGCTCTGGCTGGTAAAAGTAGGGAAAATCCCAAGATATTCTATAAGTATATCAATGGGAAGAGGATAACCAGGGAAAGAGTAGGCCCCATTAGGGACCAGGGGGGAAATCTGTGGGTGGAGCCAGAGGACATTGGTAGGGTGTTGAACAAATACTTCACATCTGTCTTCACCGGAGAGAATGAGGGTGTAGATATGAAACTCAGAGAGAGAGACTGTAAGGTTCTTGAGCAAATTGTCATAGGGTGTGACAAGGTATTGGAGGTTTTGGCAGGCTTAAAAGTGGACAAATCTCCACGTCCGGGCGATTTGTGTCCCAGGATGCTGTGGGAAGCGAGGCTGGAGATTGCAGGGGCTCTGACCCAAATTTTTAATTCCTCTCTGGCCACGGGGAAGGTGCCAGTGGACTGGAGAACAGCTAATGTGGTCTCACTATTTCAGAAAGGTTGTAGAGATAAGCCAGGGAACTACAGACCAGTGAGTCTCATGTCAGTGGTAAGGAAACTATTGGAGAAAATTCTGAAGGAGAGAATCCACTTGGAGAGGCAAAATTTGGTTAGGAATAGTCAGCATGGCTTTGTCAGAGGGAGGTCATGCCTAACAAATTTGATTGAATTTTTTGAGCATGTGACCAGGTGTGTAGATGAGGGTAGTGCAGTTAATGTAGTTTACATGGATTTCAGCAAAGCCTTTGACAAGGTCCCACATGGGAGACTTATCAAGAAAGCAAATGCACATGGGATACAGGGTAACTTGGTAAGGTGGATTCAAAATTGGCTTAGCTGTAGGAGACAGAGAGTGATGTCAGACAGCTGTTTTAGTGACTGGAAGCCAGTGTCCAGTGGCATACCACAGGGATCTGTGCTGGGTCCCCTATTGTTTGTCATTTATATAAACGACATAGATGACTATGTGGGGGGTAGGATCAGTAAGTTCGCGAATGACACAAAGATTGGCCGAGTGGTTAACAGTGACGTTGAGTGATCTTGGGTTACAGGAAGATATAGACGGGATGGTCAAATGGGCAAAAAAGTGGCAGGTGGAATTTAACCCTGAAAAGTGTGAGGTGATACACTTTGGAAGGAGTAATGTGACACGGAAGAATTCAATGAGTAGCCTGACACTGGGAAGTTCCGAGGAACAAAGGGACCTTGGAGTGTTTGTCCATAGATCTCTGAAGGCAGAAGGGCAGGTTAATAGGGTGGTGAAAAAGGCATATGGGACACTTGCCTTTATCAATCGAGGCATAGATTAGAAAAGCAGGGAGGTCATGGTGGAGTTGTATAGAACTTTGGTAAGGCCACAGCTGGAGTACTGTGTGCAATTCTGGTCGCCACATTATAGGAAGGATGTGATTGCACAGGAGGGGGCGCAGAGGCGATTCACCAGGATGTTGCCTGGGATGGAACATTTAAGCTATGAAGAGAGGTTGGATAGGCTTGGGTTGTTTTCGCTGGAGCAGAGAAAACTGAGGGGTGACCTTATCGAGGTGTACAAGATTATGAGGGGCATGGACAGGGCGGATAGGGAGCAGCTGTTCCCCTTAGTTGAAGGGTCAGTTAAGAGGGGACACAAGTTTAAGGTGAGGGGCAGGAGGTTTAAGGGGGATTTGAGGAAGAACTTTTTTACCCAGAGGGTGGTGACGGTCTGGAATGCACTGCCTGGGAGGGTGGTAGAGGCGGGTTGCCTCACATCCTTTAAAAAGTACCTGGATGAGCACTTGGCACATCATAACATTCAAGGCTATGGGCCAAGTGCTGGCAAATGGGATTAGGTAGACAGGTCAGGTGTCTTTAATGCAGCGGTGCAGACTCGATGGGCCGAAGGGCCTCTTCTGCACGATTATTCTGTGATTCTGTGACTCTGTGAAGAAGAAACATCCTTTCCACATCCACCCTGTCAAGATCGCTCAGAATCATATATGTTTCAATCAAGTCGCCTTACACTCTTCTAAACTCCAGCGGATACAAGCCTAGCCTGTCCAACCTTTCCTCATAAGACAACCCGCCCATTCCCAGTATTAGTCTAGTAAACCTTCTCTGAACTGTTTCCAATGCATTTACATCCTTCCTTAAATAAGGAGACCAATACTATACACAGTACTCCAGATGTGGTCTGATCAATGCCCTGTATAACTGAAGCATAACCTCCCTAATTTTGTATTCAATTCCCCCCGCAATAAATGATAACATTTAATTAGCTTTCCTAATTACTTGCTGTACCTGCATACTAACCTATTGTTATTCATGCACTAGGACACTGAGATCCCTCTGCAGTTCAGAGCTTGGTAAGCTCTCACCATTTAGATAATATGCTTCATTTTAATCTTCCTGTCAAAATGAACAATTTCACGTTTTCCCACATTATACTCCATTTGCCAGATCTTTGCCCACTCACTTAACCTATCTATGTACCTTTGGAGCCACCTTATGTCCTCTTCACAACTTACTTTCCTACCTATCTTTGTGTCATCAGCAAATTTAACAACCATACCTTCGGCCCCTTCATCCAAGCAGTTATACATATAAATTGTAAAACATTAAGGCCCTAGCACTGATCCCTGTGGCACACCACTCATTACATCTTGCCAACCAGAAAATGACCCATCTATGCCTACTTTCTGTTTCCTATTAGCTAGCCAGAATCTAGTGAATTTTCAAAATTCAAACCAACACATCAAATATCTCACTAGCCACTTCTTTTAAGACCCTAGGATGAAGTCCATAAGGACCTGGGGACTTGTCAGCTTGCAGCTCATACAATTTGCTCAGTACCACGTCCCTGGTGATTTTAATTTTCTTGAGTTCCTCCCTCCCTTCCATTTCCTGATTTACAGCTATTTCTGGGATGTTACTTTGCTGCTTTTTACATTCTGTCCAATCTTCTGACCTGCTACCCATCTCTGCGCAGTTATATGCTTTTATTTTAAGTTTGATACGATCTTTAACTTTTTTAGTTAACTATGGATGGTGGTTCCTCCCCTTGGAATTTTTCTTTCTCGTTGGAATGTATCTATTTTGTGTATTCTGAAATATCTCCTGAAATGTCTGCCACTGCATCTCTATTGAACTATCCCTTAGCCTACTTTGCCAGTTCACTTTTGCTGACTCTGCTTTCATGCCCTCATAAATGCTGTTATTTAAGTTTAAACTATAAGTCTTAGACACACTTGTCTCTCCCTCAAACTGAATGTAAAATTCAGTCATATTATGATCACTGCTTCCTAGGGGCGCCTTCACAGTGAGGTCATTAATGAATCCTATCTCATTGTACAATACCAGGTCTAGTACAGCCTGCTCTCTGGTTGGTTCCAGAATGTGCTGTTCTAAGAAACTATCCCAAACACATTCTATGAACTCCTCGTCTAGGCTACCTTTGCCCATCTGATTTTTCTAGTCTATATGTAGATTAAAATTGCCGATGAATATCACCATACCTTTCCGAAAAGCACCCATTATTTCTTCCTTTATACCCTGTCCTACCGTGTGGTTACTGTTAGGGGGCCTGTACATCACTTCCACAAGTGACTTCTTGCCTTTATCATTTCTCATCTCAATCCAAACCGCTTCTACATCCTGGTTTCCTGAACTTAGGTCATCTCTCTCTATTGTGCTAATACCATCATTAATTAACAGAGCCACCCCTCCACCTTTTCCTAGCTTCCTGTCCTTCCTAAATGTCATGTCCCCTTCAATATTCAGGTCTCAATCTATGTCATCCTGCAGCCATGTTTCTGTAATGGCTATCAGATTGTACTTATTTATTTCTATTTGCGCTATCACTTTATCTGTTTTGTTTCGAATGCTACGTGCATTCAGATACAGAACCTTTAGTTCTGTCTTTTTATTATTTTTGTAACCTCTAGCCTTGACTGCTGATTTACTTTTAGATTTGTACTCACTATCCCTTCCTGTCACAGTCTGTTTATCTTTTCCCATATTCATACCTTTCTTGCCTTATTTCTACTCTTTGATTTACCACATCTTCCCAAATTTGATCCCTTGCCCCCACTGTTTAGTTTAAAATGCTCTCTACTTCCCTATTTATGCAGCTCACTAGAACACTGGTCCCAGCATGGTTCAGGTGTAGATCATCCCAATGGTACAGCCCCCACTTTCCCCAGTACTGGTGCGAGTGCCCCACGAACCGAAACCCACCTCTACCACACCAGCCTTTGAGCCACGCATTCATTTCTCTAATCGTAGTTGACCTGCCCCAATTTGCATCTAGCTCAGGTAATAATCCAGAGATTATTACCTTTGAGGTTCTGCTTCTGAATTTGGTGCCTAGCTCCTCAGACTGACTATGCAGAGCCTCTTTCCTTGTCCTGCCTATGTCGTTGGTACCTACATGGAGTATGACGACTGGATCCTCCGTCTCCCACTGTAAGTTCCTCTCCAGCCATGAGAAAATGTCCCGAACCCTGGCACCGGGTAGGCAACACAGCCTTCTGGACTCTCGCTCTTTGCTGCAGAGGACAGTGTCAATCCCCTCACTAAACTGTCCCCTACTCCCCGTACTTTCCTTTTTGCTCCCCCTGCTTGAATGGTTTCCTGTACCATGGTGCCATGGTCAGTCTGCTCATCCACATTGCAGCCCTCATTCTTGTCCATACAAGCTGCAAGAACTTCAAACTTGTTGCTCAGTTGCAAGGGCTGAGGCTCTTTCACTCCCAGCTTCTCGATCACCTTAACTGCCTGAGTCGTAGTCACACCCTCCTGTCCCTGACCACTGACCAAAACAGACGACCCTATCATAAGAGGTGTAACTGCCTTCTGGAATAAAGTGGCCAGGTAACTTTTCCCCTGCCTGATGCATCGAAGTGTCTACAGCTCGGCCTCCAGCTCAATGACTCTGAGCCAAAGCTCCTCAAGCCGCAGATACTTACTACAGACGTTGTTGCCATGGATTGCTGTGGCATCCATGAGCTCCCACATACTGCAGCCATGACACATCACCTGTCCTGCCATGTTTATTGTGCTAATTTAATTAAATTTATGTTTTCTTAATTAATTTATAGTTCGCCTCCTTACTGAACTCCCTCACTTACCAAACTCCCTTATTCACACTCTGTGCCCTCCAGCAGCACTCAGTGCATTTAGTTTTTAGTATTTCAGCTCTACCGTCTTGCTCCTGAGCAGTCCTACCATTTATTTAATGATTCTTTTACTGTTATTATATAGGTTTGTGAATGCCCTTAAAAAATGACCCATGGGGAACCTCCACCATTGATCCCGGTAACTTTCTGGGATCGGGAGGATGTTCCCTGGTTTCTCTGCTGATGACAGGTGCCCGTGCCATTGTGAAGATGCTGGAAAGTCTGAGAAAGGGCAGTTGGGGAGGGGTGTGAGATTGCAGCAGAAAGAATCTGCAGCTTCCCACAGCTGCCCCAGGTAAGAGTGTTGTGTCTAAAAATGTAAAAAGGTATTTTCTCCTTGGATTGGACCACAGTCCTCTACTGGACCTCCAGGTGATTTTATAACTGCTGGTGTTTGTGGAGGTGCACCTGGTGTGACTATGTGTACTTCTGCTAACCATACGCCAGGTCTGCAGTGAAGACCCCCTAACGTAGAGAGTTTCTAGACCCACTTCCTCCATCTTACAATGGTCATCATGTTTGGAATGGGTGGCAGATCTGAACCAACAAGCCATTGAGCAAACTCAGGGTATTTGGGTTCTGGCCTAATTTCTAGCCATTCTAACGGACTCTCACTTAAGTTTTGTTGAGAATATATTGGAACCGTCACAGATTTTTAGGGTCATTGAGTATTCAAGTTTTATACTACTCAGTGTTTCTGGCTAGTGAAAGCTGGAGGAGTTTGATAATTAGAAAGCTGGAGGAGGTTGATAGCTATCATTCTGCTTCAGAGCTGCACCTGCTTGTTTCTGGAGGAAGCCAGAGTGGTTTCTTCATTTTTGCTAGCAACAATTACACTCTCATTAGTAAATGTGGTGTTAGAGGCAGTGCTGCTTGAGTGATTCCAATAGAATTCAAATTCATATAAATCATTTGTGATAAAAAACATGCAAATTATCTTTCATACTACTTTCTCAGAGAATACTTTGATTTAGAAATACTTTCAGACCCATTAGCAGTAACCCTTTTGCGTTATAATATAATCTGTTTATCACCTTGAAAAATAAAGATGACAAAATAAAATACATTTTAATTGCTTTGAAGTCATGTTACTTTGTCATTGTAGTGCTGACATCTTCCCTAGTCCTAACAGGTGTGTGCTTTTTGTAAGTGCAAATAATTGTTTCTCTTTCTGAGACAGCTTGTCAACAAATCAGCAGAAACATACATCTTGCCTATTCCACATTATTCCATGTCCACTCTAGGATGCTGCTGTGATCTTGAATGTGATTTGGTAAATTTAAGTGACCAAATATAACGCATTATGTTCTCCACTCGATTCATTGTGAACCCTTGATCATTGGCTTTGCCCACTTCAAGATATAGGAACAATAGTCTGAAATTATAAAGTTGTTCCTTTGAAAGGTGCATGGACCTGTCAGTCTCACTGTTTTTGCTCATGAACATGTACTATTTCCCTCTATCCCACCCTGTAAGATAACACAAACATGCATAATTATCTAAAGAAAATTTTGGTTTCTGTGCGTTTTATGAAACAGATCTCAATCCCATCAAGATAATAAGTTCAGTTGCATGTATATTATTTTTACAATTGAAGGGGTAAAATGTTTTCACTTTCTTAAAAAAAGTGAGTTGTGCAAACCCAAGTTAAACCTCAACATCTGAAACAAACTATTGTGTATGCTGGGAATTTTGAATATCTGTATATTAGATAGTCTTTTAAACTACCACACCCTTGTGCTTGTAAAAATAATCCCTGGTAATGTGGTTGGGGTTGACAGGTTAGCTAGAGATATCAAAATTTGGTTTGGAATATTTGGCACCTTTTCAAAATACTATGTACTTCATTTCACCTTTTATTGGATTGTCAGAACGATGACTTGCCTTTTTGCTATTGGCTTAAAATCTTATAGGTTTTTAAAAAAATTTATTCAAAATGGCCACTATGCTGATTCACAACTTCAGCTGTCAAGTTAAATGAATGGTAACACCTCATTCAACATTAGTAAACTTTTATATTGCATTACACAAAAGTTATTTAAGTACAAGCAACACATTTTTACAGCAGATTGATTTCAAACTTTTTTTTAATGCTTTTTGAGAGTTCATTCAGTTGATTTGATTCATGCAGATCTTAGTTCTAATGCAAGCTGTATTAATAATATTGTTGTAGATTGACAGAATTGAAGCAATGAATTTTAATAATCAGTAAAATGATTGAAAATATGATTTCTTGACTTCAGTCTGTATGGACAGAAATTTATAAGTAAAAGATGTTGGAATGGTGGAACTTATTTCATTGTCTCAAAATATGTGATTCAGGCGAATCTATTATAACGACATTTTGCTGGTTGCATTAAGTAATGGTTGGCAAGCTTCCAGATACAGAAGATGATGGACACACAGCAAACAATCCATTGGGGTGTCTTCTCTTGGTGCACCTTTGCTGATGGCTGTGAAGGTGAATCCTTGACAGACAGGTTATGTCACAAGTGCTGCACATGAAGCTGCCAAATGATGCTGTGACTTGTTGTTTTCGGTGTTTCTGCCTCTTGCCAAGCTGCTGTAGCCACTGAGCACCCAGTGCACACCAGTCCACAGAGGGTGTCACCATTTCCCCCTTTCACCTGTTAGTGAGTCCCAGGTCAAATAGTCAGCATTAAAGGCCCAAATGTCATGCTTGCAAGCATCCTTGAAGCAGAGCTTTGGGACCCCACTGCATTAAGTAATATAGCTTATGATTTCATAATACACATTTTCCAATGTTACTGAGGGGTCTTGGTTGACAGTAGAAGGAAAACAGTGAATTATGTTAACAAACCAAAACAATGGTGAAAAAAAAATGGCTGGAATTTTATGCCACCCTCCCGACAGGAGCAGGCTGGTGGTTGTGGGGGCTGTAAAACTGAATGGGAGGCAGCGGGGTGCCATTCCTTACACCTTCCCGCCCTGCAATTTTACGAGAGATGGCGGCGGCGAGAAACGGCCCACCCGCTCCAGGCAAACAAGGCCTTTAAGTAGCCAATTAAGGGCCTCCTCCCGCCGCTGCTGGTAAAATCAGGCAGCCTCCTTGCAGGCTGGGTGGGGAGCCCTCCTGATCAGGCACCCTATGCCCCATGGAGGACCCCCCTGAAGCTCCAACTGCCTCCACTGAAATTAAGTCCCCACCTCTCCCAACCAACGCCCCTTGTCTCACTGGGGCCTGGCCAATTGTCCCCAATGAGGCCCCAAAGATTTACCTTGTTTCCGGGCTGTTGTCCCTCTTGCTGCTGTGGCTGGGTGCAGTCCCAGCATTGGCCACCGCTCCTGGCTGGCAGCTCCATTAGGTGGGGCTTCCTGCCTCAGAGATGTAGTAGTCCCGCCCAAGTCCAATTAAGGGCTGGGGAATGAAAAATCCTGGTGTGGCTCCCCAGGCCCAGTGGAGGCGGGCTCGCCCCTGTCATTTTGGCCGGTGGGCGGGGCCTCCTGCCCAACGTAGAAGTTCAGCCATAACTTCATTTTTAATTTTCTGTTTGTTATATGGATCCATGTAACATCTGGAAGACACGAAGCTGATAATTTCCTTTAGAATCACATATTGATTTAAGCTATAGCAATGAGTACCAGCTGTTACTCACAGAATAGACTTTATTGAACCAATCAGCTTATAACACACAACACAATTGTTCTGTCGAATATGAAATAACTTATCACCAGATTTAAGCTTTTTTGAAAAGCCACATTCTATCTTAGAGGAAGCATTACACTTGAAGTTATGCTGTGCAATGCCTCTTTGTTTTTTTAACTAAAGGCATTAACCTGTTTATTGTAACTGGTTAATTCCTGTGATAAAATAGAGGATGTGAAAATTTCGTAATACATTGTACAATGTAACTTCAACCAATTAGTGTTTGCTGTGAGCTATTATTAGAGCCAATGGGCTACATTTTAAGAGTACGTCACTGAAGTGGGCGACGGATGTAAAAAAATGCGCATTGTCAGCACGGGCACCGCGTCACGGAGCCGCCGACAATTCAAACGGGGCGGCTCATTTGCATGGCTGCGGCACACGCGCCCTGTGATGACGTGGAGGGGGTGGGCGAGCCGTCACAGGCAATGGTGTCTGCCGCCAATGCGCAGGTGCCGGCGCCATTTTTATTGGCTTACAGCCCTTAATGGAGATTTAAAAATTAAAGGGCCAGGTCAGCTGAATTACCAAAAAGCAGAAATAAATTACCATTCAATTCATTTCCTCCCCGCCCCCACCGCCCAATGGCATCTCAAAACATTCCTGCACTTTCCCCCCCAGAATACGTTTATTAAGAATTTGACCTTCCCCGCACCCCCCAGCCCAATGTTTGGCACCTTTGCCCTTCACCCCTTCCCATCACCCCCCCGACCAATCCGCAGTGATGTTACCCCACGTCCCCGTCCAGCACAGAGAAAAGATCCTGCTCCTCCCTCCCCACAGGTGTCACGCAACGTTTCCCTGAATGGGGATTCAAAGGCATGGTATTGTCGGCCGTCCGAATGAAGATCGGTGCGGCGTTTATGGAGGCAACACGACCCTCACTGAATCAGGTATGTAAATTCGTTTACATATTTAAATGGGGGTCCTGTTGCCGAGCAGCAGAGTGGCCGCCATGAGGCCTTGCAACCGCTGGCAAGATCGGCATGGGGCCTACTGCCGTCAGGACCGGTGGTGGGCCTCTGCTGTACCGATCTTCATTGCCGTCTTGCCACCATTCCCGATGGTGGGGGGGCTTTAAAATCCATCCCATTTAGAACGAGACACGCCGCATATAAATGTATACCTAGGGCTGAATTTTGAGAGCGGCGGCCTTCCGACATGGAAGTGCCGCCGCACAGCCCCTGCGATATTACGCGTGGGGGCTGATTTAAATAGAAGGGGCGGAGCGGCCGCCCCTGATGATATGGGGAGGCCGGCCTCCACGTCCGTGCCACTGTGCGGGCACCATCGCCATTTTTATAGGGCTTTCAGCCCTTAGCAGAGATTTAAATTTTTAAAGGTACAGTAGACGCGATTTAAAAAAAATAATAATTAGGTGATGGAGGCCCTTCCCCAATCTCTCCAATGGTCTTTTCATTGCCCGATATTAACAAAACTTACTTTATTCCATACCCACACTTTCCCCCCCGACCTTCTAACATTTGCTCTTCAACCCCTTCCCACCTTCCCCACAGACAATAAAACTCTTTTCCCTGCTCCTCCACCCCACCTGCCCTGAAAATTTTATTCCTCCCCCCTCACCACCAGTGTCTCGCCTCGGAACTCTGTACCAGGTTCCGAAGGCGCACGAGCTGCATTCGGTGGCGGTAAAATCGGCGTGGGACGGTCATCGCCTGCAGGTAAGTTAATTTACAACTTATTATTGTTCATTTAGATATTTAGATGAAGGTGGGGGGGCCGCACTGGGGTCCCCCCACTGCTGGTAATATGTGGCGGGCCCTTCTCGACGTCGGGGTTTGAGGCTGGCCTCTCCTTGCTGAATTTTATGGGCCCCCCCGCCGCGACCCACGGCGTCGAGGGGCTGGTAAAATTCAGCCCCTAGTCACGATGTTGTTCAGTTCATGTCAATCAAAGTGCTGTTCTGTGTGTGTTTAGATCATAATATGGTATAGTTCTAAAAAGGGGCAATATTGAACACACACTGGATAAATATTGAGGCATCAGTGCAAACTATTTTCTTAATTTAGATGATTCACTTAATTTTTAAAAGATATATTTTAAATGTTAGTTAAATTCGTGTTATTCACAATCTAAGAGGCTTTCTGGGCCCATTTGTTTTTCCTTAAACTGTCTCATTCTTATGCTGTATTTTCCAACCATATCTAACAAGTACATTAACTGATTATCTCCACACAGTTATCAACTGTTGCAACATAAAGACACATCCAAACCCAGCATAAATGATTTTGTCAGTCATCTCTAAGGCTTATTGTTTTTAAATCACCTGTGAGCCAACTCATTTAACAAATAAGGGAGAAAATCTTCAACTGGTTGTGCTAATCATGGTCATGAGTGAATTGCATTCATAAAACCCTGGAACCTGGACTCATGTTTAGTTTTTTTGCTAATGTTGTGCAATTTTTAATTGCTAGTTTTTTTTATTCTTTCATGGGATGTGGGCGTCACTGGCAAGGCCAGCATCTGTTGCCCATCCCTAATTCCCCTTGACAACTGATTGACTTGCTAGGCCATTTCAGAGGCAGTTAAGAATCAGCCACATTGCTGTGGGTTTGGAGTCATATGTAAGCCAGACTGGGTAAGGTCAGCAGATTTCCTTCCCTAAAGGACATTAATGAGCCAGATGTTTTTTTTTACAACCATTGATGATAGTTTCATCACACCATTACTGAGACTAGCTTTCAATTCCAGATTGTCTTGTTACTTAATTGAATTTAAATTCTACCAGCTGCTGTGGTGAGCTTTGAACTTGTGTCCCCAGGGCATTAGCCTCTGGATTATTAGTTCAGTGACAATACCACTACACCACTATCTCCCCATAATTTTATTCCTAAATTTTGCTGGCCTGGCAGAGATGGGGAATAGCACTGCGGGAATGGTGAGCAATGATCCCTACTGCATCATTGCCACCACTGCCAATGTTTCCCAGGCCTGCCTCCTGAGTCATTTAAAATGCTAATCAGGTTCAAAGGCTTACAGTACCCTTCCCACTGCTATTTTTCAACTGAGCTGGGCAGAGTGAGTGCCATGTATCAGGTAGTGGTCTGACCGAAGAGTTGGTTGAGTTCCTCTTCATATTTGTGGGTTTTGGAGGATAAGTTATACTTCACCAGTCTCCACAAACCCAGATTGGGGTGCTGCATTGCAGCTCCCCTTCTACACAACTCGGGACCCCCACCACAACCCCCCCACACCCCCCAACAACAATCCTTCTTTTCCCTGGAGCCACCAGGCTGCTCCTGGATCTGTGGCTTGTTGAGCAGGCTGGTGGCTCAATATAAATGTGGCCCGGTCCTCAAAATGGATGATGCCACTTGGCCGGATGGCCAACAGCTAGATTTATTGAATGTTGCCAGCCTCCTGGATACTACTGTGGAGAAAAATCTACCCTGGTATGCTTATTTGTGTGACTTAAATAATACAACATTCAATAAGGGAGCTCGCTACAGCTGGAAATGATAGGGACTGCTAGTGTTTGTCCACACAATAGTTGTCTATATTTGGAGAAGGAAACCTTGAAGAAAAGCTACTGAGAGAGGTGTTGACCATGGCATGAACTATGTGGTGAAAGATGGATCTCTGAAATATTTTAGTTATTTTCAAATTTTTCTGCCAGTCTTGATAGGAAAGATTGCACTTGAGGTGAGATAGTGTTGAACCAATATGGTGGTTGTGATTTGTGCTACTGTGTAAGTAGCGTATTGGTGCACCACTTGTGAATGACTCAAAGGACAACCGAGAAATAATCTTCAGTGGAATATTAAGCCACTGAAGTGATATAACTTCTTCATTAAGTAAAAACTGTGAAATAATTTTATTTATATAATGGCTGTAGTTTCTTTACAAGGGATTACTTTTAACTTTTTCAAACTGTAAATTTTATGCTTAAAATTTGTTTAAGAAGGGGAAAATCTCCATTTCATCTCAAAGCACAACTATTCAATTAAACTTTACACTTATTATAGATATGGTATAAAGCTGTGATACTAGAAATGCTTCACATCACACCATGCTGGAGCTTCCTATTAGCTATTTAACAAAGGGAGGGCCTAAAATACAACTCCAGACTTTAGTTCCACCTTCCCCCAATTATCAGGTGCAATAGCAGAATACAATACTCAACACATAATGGGTTAAATTTAATTTTATTACAGAAGTTGGCGTGAGTACAAAACAAGAAATTCTGAACAGATGGAAAGATAGGTAGGTAAGGGGAAAAGGGAAGTGATATAAGTTTAAGTGGGCAACTTTAATTATGAGACAGAAGGATCAGATAAGCAGACATTGATAAGGTGAAAAATAATTGGTCTGGCAATCAACTCCGAAAGTTAAAGGTATCTGTAACAGATGGTGATCTTACAACCCAAGATATACAATAAGATCTAGCATCTGTACAAAAGTTATATGTCAAGGAGCATGTGATTTTGTCCAATTACATTAATTACATTAAATAACATTTGTAGTCATACAGTATACATGTTGAGTGCCTTATACATAATGAGTATATATAATAAGTAAATATTGGACCAGAAATTACTACCAAAATAATGCTGAGTTTAACGCGCATGCTTATGCTAAAGCGCAAATTGCCGAGCAACTTGTAGTGAGGAAGAGGTACTCTGTGAATTGTGATTTGTGCCACTCTGCCAATAGCTTTGTGAAAATGGCATCGTGCCCTCAACTGCCCCACGATTTTCAAGAAATTGCTGCATTTGCTCGTCAATTGCCCATTAAACTCGCCACAGCAAGTTAAGTCTAGTAATTAGCAGCATAAGTACGCTTTTAATGATGTGATAATGGTTAAATGGCTGCCAATCAACCTCTCAAAAAGAAAGTTAATGATTCTGAGTGTGGATTCTCATTCGTTCAGGTCGTGAATTGTTTAAGAAGATCTTAAAAAGGTCAAATTTAAAATGAAAAATAAATTCTCACTTTTCCTTTCTGTCTTTTTTCTTTCTCCTTTAATCTTTCTTTCTCTCTTTATTTCTCTTTTTTTTATACCTGATTTGATCCTATTTCCTTCTCCATCACTCCTCTTTCTTTCTCAATCCTTAAATCTCATTGGTTAAGGTGATAGATTGTTGGTCCTGCCTTTGCCAATGTCCCAATGAAAGGTGAGGAGTAACGTCTAACTAATGGGGCCCACCGCAAGATGGTCCACTCCAGAAAATTCTGAGCCATTGTATTTTTTTGCGTGTTTTTTTTGTTTGGACTGCTAAGTAACCCAGGAAATGTTTCTTCCCATTGGCAAAGATAACACAGAGAAACCTTTTTATTGAACTTGTTTGCAGGTACTCCCAGGATAAAATTGAGGAAACAAGTCTAATCACAGTGTCAATATAACAAAGATAGAATAAGTAAACACATATTATAATCAGATACGCACTCACCTGTTTAAAACAATGTAAAGATTGGCAAAGATTTATGCCCCCCAATCATTAACCATTGACCCCGGGCCATGGAGTGGAAAGAGCACGATTTCTGTCTTTTGGTCTCTGCTCAGTAAGTTCTTTTGGAAACTATGTGAGTGAGGACAGAAGTATGTTCTTCTGCGAATAACTAGCTTCCCAGCATTCAGTCTTATGCCCACTTGTGGAACTGCACCCCAACAAAAAAGGAAAGGATAAGATTGAAATAAGAAGCAAAATAATTGCTTGTTGCCTGTGGAGAAATCTAGTTTACAGTCATAGAAACTTCAGTAATGAAAGAATCCATTGCCTATTATTTATTTTTCTTATTCATAGATACAGCACTGAAACAGGCCCTTCAGCCCACCAAGTCTATGCCAACCAACAATTTATACTTATCCTACATTAATCCCATATTCCCTACCACATCCCCACCATTCTCCTACCACTTACCTACAGTAGGGGCAATTTACAAAGGCCAATTTACCTATCAACCTGCAAGTCTTTGGCTGTGGGAGGAAACCAGAGCACCTAGCAGGAACCCATGCGGTCACAGGGAGAACTTGCAAACTCCGCACAGGCAGTACCCAGAACTGAACCTGGGTCGCTGGAGCTGTGAGGCTGCGCTGCTAACCACTGTGCCACTAAAATTCTGATGTTAGCACCATATCAGAGGGATCTATTGGTCCCATGTCTCTGCTCTTGTACCCTTTAATATTTGTTCCTCTTCATTTAAATTATTGCATTGTTCTAAATTAATAGCACAAAATGACTGGATTATCAGGAGTAGATGATACTTCTGTTTTTCCAGTACTGTGATCTATGTATCATCATAGAGATTTTGCTTGTGCCACACAAAGAAATATCAGCTACTGTATTAATCAATAGTTATATATGTAAAGTGTGCATGTTAATACAATGTTTTAGATCTGAAGGGAAATTCCCTCTATTTTCTCTTCTATATTGATCTCCCTCATCATGTAGTAACAATGATCAAGAGGATACTCTCTGCCAATGCTGCTGTAATCTGGGTTATTTGAAGGACATGAGTGTAACTTTCAACTTGTTCTCTTTACCTCAATGTGGGGAGGTGTTTGGTCTTTAGTGGTGATAAATTCCCCCAAAATAAAATGGCTTGAAAGTGTTTTGATACTGTATGAATGAGTGTTTCCACTTCCCAGACTCTTCAGCCTCACAAACTCCTCAATTCTGCTGTGATCTGGTGTTGTGCAGCTGCTTTGACTTACATACTCAGTCCAATGTACCCAAAATGCATTTGCAGCGCAAACCCAGGAAACACACAGCTGCTCCGCTGCTGACTCTCACTTTGACATATGAGGATAAGGCCAGTGGAAACTCAGCAGTGGATTGTGGGAAGCTCCAACAGGCGTGAGGAAAGTTGGGAGAGTGGTTTAAAGGTGCACAACAGGCACAAACATCTTCCTCAGAATTTTCCTGGCTCAGAAATTTTTCTGTGCTGTTTATGTACCACTAATGTACTGAAAATATTGAAGAAATCTAGATCTTATCTTCTAGAATACAGGAACAGAAAGTTAGGTATTTAGCTGAAACTTTATGCTTCAGTTAGTTTCAGTCCTCATTCCATCATAGGAACCACCGTCAATTCTGTAATATAGCCATTACCTTACACCTTTATTGAATGTTAAAAGATATTCTCCATTTGGCGACAGCCAAGCAGTCTTGGTTTCCTCATATCGTAGCAATATTGAGGCTTTGGAAGGGGAGCAGAGGAAGGCCACAAGATTGATTCCCAGTTTAAGACATCCAGATAGACTCAAAGAGCTGAGTCTGTACACATTAGAAAAGGGTAGGCTCAGAAGTGATTTGATTGTTGATTATAAGATGATTAAGAGACTAGATTGTATTTAGGTGAACCAATTATTTCAAAAACAAAGTACTGTCAAAGGTGGAAGTCTGAAATAAAAACAGAAAATGCTGGAAATACTCTAACAGCATCTGTAGAGAGAAGAACAGAGTTAATGTTTCAGGTCAATGACCTTTCATCAGTTTAGCTGGATAGGTTACAGAGGATCAGGGGTTAATCTTACAAGTTACATAAGGACAGACTAGATCAAATGTTAGGTGGTTCTTTTTTCTGAGAATAATGGACATGTGGAAGAGCTTTCTAGCAAATACAATGAATGCTGATTCAGTGTTCCTCCAAGTGAGATGAGACCTGATTCCGTATGGGGTGGAGATCTCTCACGCAAGAGTTAGATACTCTGCAATATAAATCAGGGCAAATGTAATCTTTTGGACTACTTTCAATCACTTAAAGGGTTTGGAGTGAAACTTTTCCAAATTTTATTTCCCCTAAGTATTGGAATTTTGAACCTGTTTTATCACCTCTCCCAAGAGATTATATGGCTCAGGGTGGTGAAAGAGTATCTGTGTCATGATTCTTAGGGCATCCTACCTACATAGAACAGACTAGATAGACCAGTGGGTCATTGTTTGTCAGTAATTTTTGTATGTTTCATGTTTGTGAGCGAGATTTAGGATACCAGATTGTCAGCATGATGGTGGAATATCATGTTGCATCAAGGTTCTTAGTTACTTTCCAGTGTGCAGTGTATCTTGCAACTTCAAGTTTTTTGAAGTTCGTATCAAATGCCCTAGTCCAATGCACATAATCAGATGGTAGATTTCCTTAAATATAAGCAGAAGTTGGTAAACGGATGAAACACTGTGAAAGAGTGCCCAAACATGATTGTTGCTAAGATAGGGCAGTAGTGTGTGAATTAGGGGTATGTGCATAGGATACTGAGGTCAGATGTACTCAGAAGAGTAATGGCCTCTTTTCTGTTTGGGCATCATTGTGTGAGTATACATGTGTGCATTAGTGCATGTCTGAGGCACAGAATTAAATAGTGGCTTTTGCCCAACTGAGGCTGTGAAACAATTATGAACATGCAAAAGAGCCTTTTGCATTAAGCAAGTTGGAAGATACTTTGTACCTCTGGGGTGCTGAGAGGCCACCAGCTTTTACTGGGCGGCCTTTCCCGGCTCCATGATGCCCGCTTGCCACGCGTAAAATCTGCGTGGAGGCGGGCGAAGGCCATTTATTGGCCGTTAATTGGCAACTTAAGGGCCTTGATTGACCTGGGGTGGGTGGCCCGTTTTTTGCCCCCCCCGCGCCCTACGTAAAGTGGGACGGAGGGGAGAACGGGTCAGAAAGGCCTTCCAGAGCCTCCCGCTCCATTTTACACCACCCACCCCCCACCCCCGCCACCATCTGGCTTATTGAGGTGGCGTAAAATTCTGGCCATACTGAGGGTGTGTAAAATGCAATATAATGCAAATTCTTTCTTCTTTACCAAACCCAACCAGAGGGGGTTCTAAGTCAGAGAACAAAATTAGTTTGTCAATACCAAGATGTTAGATGTCTACCTACATGACCAGACATTCCTAATAAATTGGTCATTGTTTGGAACCTGTGTAGAACAACTACACATGCTACATTTTAAATACCGCCTGTCCTCCTAAGTGTCCACCATTCAGCATGGGGCTAGCTGGGGAAAGTAATCCCTTTTAAGCAAGCTTCTGCTCAATACATATAATTAAGAACATAAGAAATAGGTGCAGCAGTAGGCCATTCGGCCCCTCAAACCGGCCCAGCCATTCAATAAGATCATGGCTGATCTGCCCCAGACCTCAACTCCTCTTTCGTGCCAGCTCCTCATAGCCCTCAACTCCCCGATATTTAAAAAATCTATCTACCTCCTCTTTAAATACTTTCAGTGATCTAGCCTCCACAACTCACTGGGGTAGAGAATTCTAGACATTCACTGCCCTCTGAGAGAATAAATTCCTTTGCATCTCAGTTTTAAATGAGTGTCCCCTTATTTTGTAACTATGTCCCATAGTTCGAGATTCCCCCACCAGTGAAAACATCTTCTCAACATCTACCCTGTCAAGCCCCCTCAGAATCTTATACGTTTCAATAAGATCACCCCTCATTCTTCTCAACTTTAATGAATAAAGGCCTAACCTGTTTAGCCGTTCTTGATAAGTCAACCCCTTCATCCCAGGAATCAGCCTAATGAATCTCATTTGAACTGCCTCCAATGCCAATATATCCTTTCTTAAATACGGGGACCAAAACTGTACATAGTACTTCAGGTGCGGCCTCACCAACACCCTGTACAGTTGTAACAAGACTTCACTATTTTTAAACTCCAAGCCTCTAGCAATAAAGGCAACAATTCCATTTTCTTCTTAATCACTTGCTGCACCTGCATGCCAACTTTTTGTGTTTCGTGCACAAGAACGCCCAGATACTTCTGTACTGCAGTATTTTGGAGTCTCTCTCCATTTAAATAATAGCCTGCCTTTTGATTCTTCCTACCAAAGTGCATGACTTCACACTTTCCCACATTAAACTCCACCTGCCAAGTTTTTTCCCACTCACTCAACCTATCTATATCGCAAAAATAAAAGCAAAATACTGTGGATGCTGGAAGTCTGAAATAAAAACAAGAAATGCTGGAACCACTCAGCAGGTCTGGCAGCATCTGTGGAAAGAGAAGCAGAGTTAACGTTTCTGGTCAGTGACCCAATGTAACTTAATCCTTAAGGAATAGAGGGATATGGGGACAGGGTGGGAAATGGTAATTAAAATAGGAGGTGGCTCATATCCCAACATGGATCAGTGGGCTGAATGGTCTGTTTCTGTGCTGGAGATTCTGTATATATATGAAAGTATGACGGCCGCTACAATTCCTTCCTCGCTGGCTTTGGCAACAAATTCATCCCATTATTGCTAATTGTACAAATTATTTTTCACATTTGTCTATATATCAGCAGTGACTACATTTAAGCACTAATTAATTCATTATGAAGTATTTTGGGATGTTCTTTGCCAGCATGGACTGGTTAGACCGTATGGTCTGTTCCTGTGCTGTATTTTCTATTTTCTGTGAGGTAAAAGGCACAATGTAAATCAAAGTTTGTTCTTTATCACATCAATGATGACGTGGAGAAAAGTAGAAATGATTAGTGATTTTCATTTGACAATTAGTGGTGGCAGGTGAGATTGCTGATATGATAATTTGCATTACTGATTTGTCTGTTTTGTTGGGAACGTTTCCCTTTCAATTTTTAGAGGTGCGTTAGTGATTATAACAAAGATTTGTTTTAAATTAACCACTTTCTGAACCCAACCAGAAATTCTTTTTGATCTCTAGAAGTAAGCAATTGCTCTGTAAATAGCTTGTGAGGACTACTCAAATTTCAATGAGAATATTAACAATTTCCACTAACAAACTGTGTGAATATTTCACTTAGGTGAACGACTGGCACTGCATATAACTATTGTTCCCTGTCTCTGATACAGTCTGACCTTTGTACTAAATAAACAAACTTAGTACATTCAATACGTCTGCTACAGGAGTAGATTCAATATTTACGCTGGGCGGGGCAAATACTATGGAAACGAATGAAAATAGCATGACATAATGTACTTTCTCCATTAAATCAAAAAGCATTGCATTGCTCTTACTAAAATACTGGTAAAAGTAAAAATGTAGAAAACCAAAAAAAGCGACTAGTGAAATAATAAAACATGGCCCCCAATTTACTGATTCTCATAACTTTTGATTTCTGATAGCCGGAATATTACATTTTATCATATAGCTTATACGGGCTAAGAATTTGCATGTTAAATTGACTCTTAAGAGAAAATAATAAGTGGAAGGGAGAAAAGTCATCAAAAGGCAGGGCAGCAGAGTTTTAATTAGTTTTTCACAAGGAGAAATACCCTGTAAAAGTAAGACTTGCATTTATACAACACCTTTCGTAACCTCAGGATGCCCCAAAGTGCTTTACTGCCAATTAAATACTTTTTGAAATGCAGTCACTGTTGTAATGTGCAATAGGATCTAGGGGAAAATCCTCAAATAGCTGGAGTCAGGCCTGATGCACAGGAAGATGGTTGTAGTTGTTGGATGCCAAATGTTGCAGCTCCAGGACATCAATGCAGCAGTTCTTCAGGGCAGTGCCCATAGCCCAAATGTCTTCAGCTGTTTTTCCAATCACTTGGTATCCAATAATATGTCAGGACTCGTGTTGTTTGCTGATGATTTTACATTGTTAAGCTACATTCATAACTGTTCTTATAATGAAGCAGCGCATGCCAGCCTACAGCAGAACCTGGGCAATGCTCAGGCCTGGGTTGATGAATGGCCGGTAGCATTCATGCCTTATAAATGCCAGGCAATGTCTGCCTGCAGTGAAAGAGGCCCAACCACCTACCACTGATTTTCAAATAGCACTGGAATTGCAAAGCCCCCTACCAACAATTTTCAAGGGGTCACCATTGACCAAAAGATTAACTGGACAAGCCGTATCAAGAAAATATCTACAAGAACAATGCAGAATCTGGACAGTCTGCAATAAGTGAGCTTCTTCTTGATTTCTTAAAGCTTCTCATTATCTACAAGGTTCAAGCCAGAAGTGCGATTGAATACTCACCACTTACCTGGGTGGGTGCAGCTACAACAGTATTCAAGAAGTTCGACAACACCCAGGGCAGAGCAATCTGCTTGATTGGCATCCTTGCTGCCAGGCTCAATATCTATCCCCTCAATATCCATCCCCTGCCTCAGCAGTGAATTGTGACTCATCAATCTACAGCAGGAGTTCTCATTGCAAGAAGGTTTCAAGAAATCTGCCAAATCAGCATCTTTCAAGAATAAAATCTTCTTAAAAATCCCATTATGCGATAAAAATTCCATAGCATTTTTCCTGGCATGCACTGGGAGCACATTTCATGAAATTGCACACTCCAAGCATAGGGAGAAGCAGAAGATGACAGAGAGAAGTGAAAAAGGTGTTGTTGCAGCGGTCACTGCTGTTGGAGGAGAGGCGACCCGTCCCCTCTTCTCACCCCAGATCCATTAACAGCAGTTGACAGTGGGTTATTTTCCTGGCAGGCTGCGCAGCTGCGCTGTCCTGTCCACCATGTTTTACTTGGGTAATTGGAGCAACAGGTCAGTGGGGTTTGATGTTTGTTTTGTGGGGTAATGGGCTGAGAATCAATCAAAGAGTGTCGTCGAATTATTGGCTAACTTCACCTTTTGTTCTTTATGCGGTTGACCACTGCTTCTTCATGGAAGCTGTTTAAAGAGTGGCATAACACGGGCAGATGATCAAACTGCCTGTGGCTGCCATCGCTGGGAGTTTGCGGCTCTGGGTCTTGCCCCGACAGTGAACCTAGAGCTTAGGTGCACATTTTTTAAGGTATATGATCCATCTGATGTTTTGTTGTGGGATTTTGCTGTGCACAAAACTGCTGCTGGTTTTTAACCATGTCACAGGTGCCAGTCAGTACCGGCAACAAGTTTCATATGAAGTAAGTAAAACAAAAATAATTATAAATATATATGTTTAATTGTATAACTTGTTTTACACAGAACAAATGTTTGTGTTGTGTTACAGGTGTTTGTGGAATGCTTATTTCATGGGAAGGGAGCCTCTGAAACAAAAAGTTTGGGAACCTCTGATCTATAGGATGCATTGCAGCAACTCACCAGGTTTACTTTAACAGCACCTCCCTCCCCTGAGACCTTTACCACCAGGAAGAACAAGAGTAGGAAGATATGGGAACACAATCACCCGCAAGTACCCCTCCAAGTCACACGTTATCCTAATTTGGACAAGTAACAAAACTAAGGTACTTGGCATGCACGGAGAGGGGTCTTGTGCTCCTGTGTAGGGGACCAAATAAACACATAGTAGAATTATGTGGAACCACCATCCTATAATACTTTCAGGTCCATCATCTAAAAGAGATACGTGTACTAGTGTGTATTTGGGGGAACAGTGTTTCTCTCAAATAGATTATGGAAATGGTGATGTCAGCATGAATTGGCTGACTCGCTGCGTACTATATGGTGTATGTTGCTCCATAATTCCTGCTAGTCCCTCAGATTTTCTGTGTTCTTGCAACAGGGTAGAGAACCTGGTGTAGAGAATGGAAATTTGCCTGCGATGTCTGTTAGGGTGTGAAGGCACAGCACTAGGAGGAGTGAAATTCCACTGGAGATTGTAGAATGTGTTGGCATACTTCTCTGCATGCTATCTCATTACATTTACTGCTCTTGTTGCTGCCCCTGCCTGTAATTATGCACTGTATTTAAGATTTGTTACTTGATAAGCCTTCATTTTGATAATCTCATATTGTAAAGATAAGATAAAAAATAGCCCCAACACCTATTATTTGCTAAAGATAAAAACATTGATGAGAAATTGTGCAAAAAAGATTCATGGGAATCCACGGGACCAGAAGTAACTATTGAGGTGTCCAGTGTAAATCTTTTGAAAATGCAACACACCTTAAAGGTAGCTTTATGAATTCTTGATTCTGGTATGGAGTTTTGCCCATTAGGAGTACATATTGGGAATTGGGAAACTTGCTCAAATAATTCCCCACCAACGAATTTCTGTGTCAGAGGGACAATTTTGTAAAATTATCCATTACACATTAAGCCTCCTGAGATGTGGTAAATCTTACATCTCTCACCTAAACACTGGGAAACGGTTGACTCCAGCCACTAAGCCATTGAAGTAAAAAATATAACAAATATTTCTAACAAAATAATCTTTTGAAGTTTCTTTGATAAAAGCAGACCTCCACCATGCTTAGAACAGGACGAACTTTGTAATAAATTGTTTTTAAAATGGATGTCATTCAGTCAGTTTTATTCTTAAAAGAGTTACTTTGAGCCTTAATTCCCTTGGACAATCTGTTGTACGTAAACAGCATTTCTGCCACACTTCCAGTTAAGTTATGTTGGTACAGCGGCAGGAGGTTCAAGGAAATTCAAGGCCTTTAACTTTGTGGTGAGAAACGTAATACACAAATATGTTTAGAGATATCCAGATACCAGGGGTCAGATTTTTAAAGCCCACTGCGTGCGGGTGCGGGAGCAAGCGTGATTTGAAGATCACGTTCTCAGAGGTTGGCACTGCGTCCTGTCACCTCCGGAACACAGACACAACACCATTTTTAAAGGGATGCCGGGAGAGATGGAACAGGTCGGGCGCTCCCCTCCAATTAGGTGCCTGTTGAGCTCATTGAAGAGCTCATTAACAGACTTGTCAGCAGCAGTTTTTAATTTTCAAAGGCTGGAAACATGGAGGATGCCATGTAGGGAACATGGCAGTGTTCAAAACATGAACAGTGTGGGGGGGCCATGAGGGCTATGGGAAGGGCTGATTAAAATACTGCAGAAGCACAAAGTAAAATGCAGCTGCTACAAAAGTGCCACAGAGTGGCCATTGCTGCAGCTGTAAGACTTGCTTTTCTCAGTGGTGAGTAGCAGGATTCTGGAGAGCGACATGGGGCCACTGGCATCACTGGGGCTGCTGGGGTTGGCAGGGGAAGGCCTGGTGAATGCACAAAGCCAAATTGAGGGAGTTCGGATGGGAACAGGTCACTCTAACATTGGACAGAGCAGCCAGGATGAGCTGCAGCAGATGCAATCTCCTGGACATCAGGAGGCCAGAGGAGCACAGTGAGGAGCTCCAAGGGTAGGAAGGCACTACCCACGACATCAGGTGCATAGCCCAAGAGTCAGCTACCTGAAAATGACAGAGTGCCAAGGCTGTAGGAGCCTGTGCCTATCCAGCAGATAGTCTCAGTCCTGTGTGTTCTGATCCACAATGACATGAGGCCTCACAGCCCCCATGGTAGTCCCTACCTGCCACTGTCAAGGTCATTGTCACCCTGAATTTCTATGCAAACGGGTTGTTCCAGGGATCAGCTGTGAACCTGGGTGGCATCTCACAGTCAGCAGCTCATCAGGCATGTCATGGATGCCATTTTCAGGCGGGCAGGGGACTGCATCCACTTTGGCACAGATGTACATGTGCAGGCACAGAGGGTATTGGGTTTTGTCTCCATCATTACATTGCCCCAGGTGCAGAGCATTATCGATTGTACCATGTGGCCATCAATAAAGGCCTGCTACCCAATCCGAACCCGACAGGACCTGACGACATGCGTCGGATTCAGGTCGGGCCGAGTCCAGGTCGGGTCGGACACACATGGTAAATGCTCTGCCAGTAAAGTATTAAAAATAAAAAACTTACCTGAGCTGGGAGTCCGGGACGAAACTGAGTCTGCGCAGTGAGCGAGTGACGTCACTATGACGTCATCACGCATGCGCTGCAGCTTCCCAGTCGGAAGGTAAGTAAAGGGATGGTCGGGTCGGGCTCGGGTCAGGCCAAGTCGGGCTCGGGTTGGGTCAGGCTCGGGACGAAATTGGAGGGACCTGGGCCAGGTAGGGCTTGGGTCCGCTGTGGATCGGTCGGGTTCTTTTTCGCGACCTGAGCAGGACTTTAGCCATCAAGGCATCTAGTGATCGGCCAGTGAGATCCATCAACAGGAAGGGCTACCATTCCCTCAATGTCCAACTGAACTGCAACCACAACAAGAGCTTCCACCATGTGTGCACTTGCTTTCCTGGCAGCTGCCATGACTCCTTCATCTTCCGTCAGTCCAGGCTGCCTTGGTTCTTCACTCCATCCCCCAAAGTGCGCGGATGAGTCCAAGGGGAGAAGGGAAATCCCTTGAAGAGATGACTACTGACCCCGCTACGGGAGCCCCAGACATGGGCACAGAGGCGAAACAACCAATTCCACCTTTTTAGCAAGCCAACCATTGAGCAGGCCATCGGGTTTCTGAAGAAGCTATTCTGGTGCCTGGATCGGTCAGGTGGCACCCTCCATTACCCTCCTGCAGGGTCCCTGTCATTGTGGTGATTTGCTGTATTCTCCATAACATGGTCCTCCAGAGAGGTGTGGACCTTGAAGTGAGCCCCTGGAAGGAGACAGCTTATCGGGGGAGGAGCAGGAGGTAAGAGAGGAGGAAGAAGAGGGGGTGGAGGGGGATAGCACTGAACAGAGAGGTGCCCCTGTTGCATGACAAAGTGGCCTTCTTCTGACACCCTCCAGGAAGAGGACCACCCTCATGGCGTCCAGCATTAGATCCCGGTGGGCATCGATGAACTGAGGGTCTGCCATGCCCCTAGTGCCAGGCCTCGAGCTTCCCTGTGATATCTCACTTCCTTCTGGTGCTGTGGAAGGCAGATATCTCTGTCAGCACAACCAGCAGCCTCAGTGATGGCTGTTTTGAAAGACTACACTTGATCTGACACACCTCCATTTTCAATCCCATTGGCTCTAACTGGGCAGGAAACCCACCTCCATACCAATTAAGGACTTAGCCATTTGAAAATTGCAGTCTCTATTAGTTTCCCACTGGAGGCGGGTTTCTGACCGGTTCCTGTTTCCTGCATCCAGAATGAAAATCCAGCCGCAGATGTCACGAGCCAAGGATGTTCATGCCTTATCTATTTGAAAATTAATTAATATAATGAGTGCCTGACCATTCGGCAAGCACTGTTTTGACTGCGTGTCAAAACCTACTGATGGAGGCTCAGAAGAATTGTATAAAAGCCGGGGGGTTTCCTGAGAAGTTTCCTGTTCCCTGTATCCATGTCGAGGTGTGAAAGGGCCTCTGTGAACCTTCACAATGTAATAGTTTATCAGATACTCAAATGTTACAGAAAGGAACTTATGAAGCATAAAGACTCTTTATATAGTGATATTGTACTTTTAGTTGCTTGCTGTGTAATTCTGTTTCAGTGTAATTAGTCTTATTGTAAATAAATTATGATTATTACATAGGAATGTAAAGATGGGTAAAGAACATTTTGGCCCATCTAACCTGCCCCAGAGATCACAAAAAACAATGGTAGCTCACTACATACATCACTTAATTGATTTCCTTCCCATGGCCTAGAAATTGGATAGTACACCAAGTGGGGTATGGCACAGTCTGCAAGCACCTAAAGACGCTAGTGGCAGCACCAAGAAAATTACAGTCGGCCTCATTTGTATGTTACCGGAGAGTTGCGGGCTCCAGTCATGGATCCAGAGGCAGCTCGCTGCTTGTGGGTAGTGTCAGAGGGAGCAAGATAAGCTAGCTGAGAATCAGCCAAGGACCTAAGATAAATCTGAAGAGGAGCCAATTGGGAAAAAGAGTGTGCATGGGCTGGCAGTGGTCCGTTGTTTAAATGTGAAGTCAGGAGGAACATTTTGGCTCCTCATACTGACTTCACATTCAGATAAGTAAAAATGTTTAATTTACCTTCTATTGTGGTAGGCTCCAGTAGTCTCTTTAAGAACTCAGCTGTGCTGTGTACCTGAGGAAACTGGCTGCAGCATGCTCACATATGCTGCGGTCAGCTGCAATCCAATTTTACAAAGGCAAAAGGCCGAATAGCAGTTTCAGGTCTTCCAGGGCACCTTAACTAATATGGCATGTGGCACACTTATGATGTGGACTGAGCATACACACGCATACTGTAACACCTATTTTTCACCCAAAAAACACCTAGGGGCTTCTGGGCAAAAATATGTGTTCAGCTCCCTCTTAAAATGACTTACATTACCAACTTTTTTCATTCCGACAGTAGCATCCTATGTGAAATAGTTATATCTAATTGTCCATTCAGCATTCGTCTTCTAGGTTTCATCCTAACATCCTCTCAATGTCATTCTTGGGGGATGGTAAATAGTTACTTAGGATTCAACTAGTTGATACTCTTAAAGATTTTAAATACCTCTTTCAGATCCTTTCTCAGTCTTCTCCACTGTAAACAAGCTCCATTTCTATAGTCTCTTGTAACTCAGAGGTGTGATACCAGCAGTTGGTACTCCAGATATCAAAGAACCTGCACATGGTTCACTATAACTTCCTGTGATTTGTGTTCTATACCATGTGCTGTACTACACAAGATCCCATTTGCGTCCTTTGTTGCTGGCGCACACTTGCCAAAGTGCTTCAACAAATCTGTTCAAAAATACCCTTTGAGCTATTTCACAATGCTTTTATTCAGGAAAGCTTCTAACATTTCACCCATAGAAGATGTCACGGTAGCTGGCCTATAGTTTCTGAGACAGTCCTCTGGCATGCTGTCCATTCATGTCATGTGCCAGATTGCAAGTTTCAGTTCAATGGAGAAGTAGGTTTACTTATAGAAATTTGCTGTGAACAAGAGTGTTGGCAGAAAACCCAAATTGTAACAATCCCTTCCTGATACTTTGAAAGTTACCATCCCTTCATATCCCAGACACCTATAATGAGGTGGCATGTAAACCTTTCTTATAAATTGTGCAGAGAGGGTCGTTTTGTAATCTCTTAATATAATTGTACCCATCTATCAAAGTTCATCTTTTTGTTTTAAAGGGTTTAAACTAAGTTAAATTTAACTAATTCGATGTAATATAAATTTAACCAAGTTAAAGTTAAGTTAAATTAAATGAGGTAAATGAGTCAATGCAAACTGGATCAGTTTAAATTAACACTTGGAATTTGATAATCAAACAATATTCATTTTAAGGGAACATTTGTTCTGTCACAGAACTATTCCCACTTATCCTATTGAAAGCAGAAATTTCTACCTTATAGGAACAGATTAAAGTAGATTTCTTGCCTTTGTAGGCCTTTGGAATTTGTTGAATTACCAGATATAATTCTGATGTTCAGATACTTAACCAAGCTCTGTGACTCTTTAGGATGGTTTTCTCCTTTATATAACAAGGTGGTAGATTTTGCTGCTGTTAGCACTTGGGAGAAGCTTGTTTACAAGGCAGTTACATTTTCTTTGGAAAGAGAAGCAGAGTTAACGTTTTGGGTCAGTGACCCTTCCAAACTTCCTAAGAAGGGTTACTGACCCGAAACGTTAACTCTGCTTCTCTTTCCACAGATGCTGCCAGACCGAAAAAGTGGTTCCAGCATTCCTTGTTTTTATTTCAGATTTCCAGCATCCGCAGTATTTTGCTTTTAGATACATTTTCTTGCCATCCCACGCAGATGCTAATAGGTACAGTGAGTTCAATGTGTTTGGTGCCTCTCCAAACTTAAGTTTGTCAGAATTTGGTGACCAGGTGATTTCAGTGGCCCATGGAGCGTTGTGATAATGTTGACTACTGCTGCATCTTGCGATGAATTAGGGGTGCTCACCTGTTTTACTGGGTCATTGCTCTCTTTTTGGAAGTTCAAAATTTTCAGAGCATCCCTCAAGGTGTTGGGGTTAGGGGTGGATGGGAAGGGTTTGGGAAAAATGCCAGAGAGCCCCAAGGTAAGTCTCTTCTCTCGCTTATTGGGATGTTTATGGATGTCAGCCAGAAGGTCCTGCACATGGGTACCTCTGATAGTGTAGCACTCTCTCACACACTCAGTACTGCACTGGGAATATAGGCCTAGAGTATGTGTGCAAGTGTCAGCAGTTGGGCTTGAATCCATAACCTTCTGACTCAAAGGTGAGAGTGCTATCACTAAACTAAAGCTGATGCCTAAAAATGCTTCTCAGAAAGAAAGAAACAAACTTGTTGTCAGCGAAAACATAATTCATATTCAGCCTTTCCAAAAGCTTTCCAAATTATTTTCTCCTCTATTCTGACACTCCCCTTTCACTGTCATCTCAAACAGGCAGATGCTTCATCAAAATATTCATTAGAGATGGGAATGTCCTGTGTTCCCAGGATCCAGGTCAGCAGCGAGTCAATTACAGAGCTGTTCCAAATGCTGCAATACACCTGCAACTAACCTGCAGCATAGGTCTGGCATAAACATTGATAATAATGGTCAGCTGTATGCACAAGCCTCCTTACTGCAATATTTGCCTGGAAGGATGATGCCATGGAATAGGATGCAGGGCTTCTTTCCTTACAACTCACTACCGTTAGCAAATAGGGGAGCAGATGATGGGCTGCTCCATCAGTTGCTTGCAGATTCATGTCTTTACCAGGATTTCCTTGCCATTCATTTTCGCTTGTAACTTCTTAGTCCTCGCCCCCTAATTCCTTGAGAAAGGCTGTCAATGGATGCCTTCCAAGCTTTTCAAAGGTTTTCAGAATCTTTGACCCCCTATTCTAACACTGCATTTTAATTGTCCTCTTTAATTTTCTCTCATACACAACTTTCTGCTCTCGTCATTGAAACATAGAAACATAGATAAATAGCAACAGGAGTAGGCCATTTGGCCCTTTGAGCTTGCACTGCCATTCAATACGATCATGGCTGATCATCCAAACTCAGTACCCTGTTCCCGCTTTCTCCCTGTATCCCTTGATCCCTTTAGCCCTAAGAACTATATCTAACTCTTTCTTGAATATATTTAATGAATATATTTAAAGCCTCAACTGCTTTCTGTGGTAGAGAATTCCACAGGTTCACCACTCTCTGGGTGAAGAAATCTCGCCTCATCTCAGTCCTAAATAGCTTACTCCTTATCCTTAAACTGTGACCCCTGGTCCTGGAGTCCCCCACCATCGGGAACATCCTTCCTGCATCTAGTCTGTCCTGTCCTGTTAGAATTTTGGAGGTTTCTATGAGATCCCCTCTCATTCTTCTAACTCTATCCAATACAAGCCTAATCGACCCAATCTCTCTTCATACGTCAGTCCTGCCATCCTAGGAATCAGTCTGGTGTACCTTCACTGCACTCCCTCTATAGCAAGAACATCCTTCCTCAGATAAGGAGATCAAAACTGCACACAATACTCCAGATGTGGTCCGACCAAGGCCTTGTATAATTGCAGCAAGACATCCTTGCTCCTGTACTCGAATCCTCTCGCTATGAAGGCCAACATACCATTTGCCTTCTTAACTGCCTGCTGCACCTGCATGCTTACTTTCAGCGACTGGTGCACAAGGACACCCAGGTCTCGCTGCACCTCCCCCTTTCTGAATCTATTGCCGTTCAGATAATAATCTGCCTTTCTGTTTTTGCCACCAAAGTGGATAACTTCGCATTTATCCACATTATACTGCATCTGCCATGTATTTGCCTAATCTACTAGTTACATCCTCAAAAATTTCAGTAGATTTGTCAAGCATAATTTCCCTTTCATAAATCCATGTTGACTTTGTCCGATCCTATCATTGTTTTCCAAGTGCTCTGCTATTACATCTTTTATAATGGACTCGAGCATTTTCCCCACTCCTGATGTCAGGCTAACCGGGGTCTATAATTCCCTGTTTTCTCTCTACCTCCTTTTTTAAATAGTGAGGTTACATTAGCTACCCTCCAATTCATTGGAACTGTTCCAGAGTCTATAGAATTTTGAAAAATGACCAGTAATGCATCCACTATTTCTAGGGCCACTTCCTTAAGTACTCTGGGATGTAGATTATCAGGCCCTGGGAATTTATCAGCCTTCAATCCCATCAATTTCCCTAACACCATTTCCTTACTAATATTGATTTCATACAGTTCCTCCTTCTCACTAGACCCTATGTTCCCCAACATTTCTGGGAAGTAATTTGTGTCCTCGTTTATAAAGACAGAATCAAAGTTTATATTTAATTGGTCAGCCATTTCATTGTTCCCTATTATAAATTCCCCCATTTCTGACTGTAAGGGACCCACATTTGTCTTCACTAATCTTTTTCTCTTCACATATCTACAGAAGTTTTTTCAGTCAGTTTTTATGTTTTCTGCAAGCTTACTCTTACACTTTATTTTCCCCTTCTTAATCAATCCTTTTGTCCTCCTTTGCTGATTTCTAAACTGCTCCCAATCCTCAGGTTTGCTGCTTGTTCTGGCTATTTTATATTTCTCCTCCTTGGATCTAATACTATCCCTAATTTCTTTTTTAGCCACGGTTGAGCCACCCTTCCTGTTTTATTTTTGCACCAGACAGGAATGAGCAATTGTCGTTATTCATCCATGCGCTCTTTAAATGCTAGCCATTGCCTATCCACTGTCAACCCTTTAAGTAACATTCTATCAAAGCCAACTCGCGCCTCATATCTTCATAGTTTCTTTTATTGAAATTCAGGACCCTAGTCTTGGAATCAACTCTCTCACTCTCCATCTTAATGAAGAATTCTATCATGTTATGGCCACTCTTCCCCAAGGGATCTCACAAAACAAGATTGTTAACTAATCCTTTCTCATTACACAATACCCAATCTAGGATGGCCTGTTCTCTAGTTGGTTCCTCAGCATATTGGTCCAAAAAACCATCACGTACTCATTCCAGGAATTCATCCTCTACAGTATTATTGCTAATTTGGTTTGCCCAATCTATATGTAGATTAAGGTCACCCATAATTACAGTTGCACCCTTATTGCATGTGTCTCTAATTTCCTGTTTAATGCCATCTTCTACATCACCACTGCTGTTTGGGGGTCTATATACAACCCCCACCAACATTTTCTGCCCCTTGGTATTTCTTAGCTCCACCCATACAGATTCCACATCAGGATTCTCTGAGCTAATATCTTTCCTCACTATTGTATTGATTTCCTCTTTACTAACAACGCTACTCCACCTCTTTTCCCTTTTTGCCTGTCCTTCATAAATATTGAATACCCTTGGATGTTCAGTTCCCATCCTTGGTCACCCTGTAGCCATGTCTCTGTAATCGCAACTATATCGTATCCATTTACATCTATTTGCGCTGTTAATTCTCCTACCTTATTGCGAATACTCCACGCATTGAGACACAATGCCTTTAGGATTGTCTTTTTAACATTCTTAATCATCTTAGCTTTATTTTGCATTATGGCCCTATTTGATTTCTATGCCTTCCACTTTTGCCTTTTTGTTTCCCGTCTTTCGTTACTATACTTGTTTCCTCCTCCTCAGTCTCCCCACTCAGGTTCCCATCCCCCTGCCATTCTGGTTTAAATCCTCCCCAACAGCACTAGCAAATGCCCCTGCGAGAACATCAGTTCCGGTCCTGCCTGTCTGTAACCCGTCCCGCTTGTACAGGTCCCACCTTCCCCAGAATCAGTCCCGATGTCCCAGGAATCTAAATCCCTCCCTCCTGCACCATTTCTCCAGCCATACATTCATCTGGTCTATTCTCCTGTTCCTATACTCACTAACATGTGGCACAGGAAGTAATCCTGAGATTACTACCTTTTGAGGTCCTGCTTTTTAATTTAGCTCCTAACTCCTTAAATTCATCTTGCAGGACCTCTTCCCTTTTTCTACCTATGTCGTTGGTACCGACATGTACCACGACCACTGGCTGTTCACCCTGTCCCTTCAGAATGTCCTGCAGCCACTCCGAGACATCCTTGATCCTACCACCAGGGAGGCAACATACCATCCTGGAGTCTCATTTGCAGCCACAGAAACGCCTGTCTGTTCCCCTTACAATTGAATCTTCTATCACTATGGCTCTCCCAGTCTTTTCCCCCCCCTGCTGTGCAGCAGAGCCATCCATGGTGCCACAAACTTGGCTGTTGCTACTTTCCCCTAGGAAACCATCCCCTCCAACAGTATCCAAAGTGATATATCTGTTTGAGAGGGGTATGGCCACAGGGGACTCCTGCACTACCTGCCTGTGCCTACTACTCTGCCTGGTGGTCACCTATCCCTTTTCTGCCTGTGCAGCCATTACCTGCAGTGTGACCACCTCGCTAAACATGCCATCCACGATGTCCTCAGCAATGCGGATGCTCCACAGTGAATCCACCCACAGCTCCAGCTCCATAGTGCGGGTAGCCAGTAGCTGCAGATGGATACACTTCCTGCACACGTGGTCATCAGGACTGGAAGCTTCCCTGATTTCCCACATAGTGCAGGAGTAGCATATCACGGGTGCGAGCTCTCCTGCCATGACTTACCTTCAGATTACTTAGTTACTCCCTATAAAAAATACTAATTACAGTAGGGGCCTTGTTCTACTCTTTACAATCTAAAGTCCTTAATAAATTACAATAATTTAAAAAAACAGACTGTAGTAGTACTCACCTTATCACTTATACGGTAGGTTTTGAGGTTTTTAAAAAAAACTTTTTTAAGCTATTTAAATTCACTAACAGCTGTTACTTTCCCAACCAATCACCTTGCAGATTTCCTGTGATGTCGCTGTAAGTTTTTTTTTCCTCTTTCGAATCTCAGCGCGCGCCGGACAGAGAGAGAGAGAGCCTGCCGCTCCTCCAGTCATCAGCTAAATAAGGGCCTTGAGCCCCGCTCTCTGCTTTTCAGGTCCCGCTCAGGATGCGGTTCCTCCCAGGTCCACCCGCCGCCGTTCCAGTTGCCTGTCCAACTCTGCATCTGAAGCTTCACAAATGAGCTGCCCTCTGAAATTGTTGTAGACAGCACACTTCCATTTAAGCCTATCTATTCAGGTCTAACACGCACTAATATCAGAAAATCTAGGCTATCGAGTTTCTTTTAGGAAAAAGCCTGGGTACAATGAAGGAATTGACTCAATTTTGAAGTTTCCAATATTAGAAGTGTTTGGAGTATTTTAGCTAAAAATACCATGTATTTCCCCACTCTGAAAAGCCACAGAATGCTAGGAAGGAACTCTTATCAAAGCAGTGACTATCTTCTATTAGCACTGGATATATTTCAAGTCAGAGGTAATATCAAATTTCTTGGAATTCATTGTATGACTGCTGTTTGTGGGAGCAAACAGAAGGGGAACCTAAGAACAGCATTAATCCTTAGGGTGCAAGCAACTTTAGGGGAACCTTTGTCTCTCTAATTGGATGTTTTTTAGCTCATGGACTATGATACTAAAAAAAGCACATAGGCCCGGATTTTATAATTATCAGTGAAAGAAAGTTGCTTGCTGTTCATTACACTTACTGCTTCCCACAAACTTTTTGTGAGCTTTTGACTGGCAGCTTCGATTTTTAGAGATCCTGTTCAGCACGGTGTGCTCTCCAGGGAATCTGTGGTGTGTATGAGCAGAACAAGCAACAGGAGGCTGAATTTTATGCCGCTCCAGCGGGTCGGATGGTGGCGTGGGGGCAGCGCAAAATTGAGCGGGAGGCTCCGGGAGGCCTACTCGCCCTGCTCCTGGTCAAGTTTATGGTGTCGGGCGGGGGCGGAGGGAAACGCCCCGCCAGCCCGAGGCCAATCTAGGCCCTTAAGTGGTCACTTAACAGGGCGGGGGGTGGGGGGGCCATGGCAGTCAAGACCCAAGGTGCCCCCCTCCCCACAAACGACCACTCCAGCCTCACCAGGGAAGGACTGAGCCCCCTGGTGAGGCAAGCCCAACTTACCTGGACTCCTGGCTCCTTCAGGTTGGCTGGGTTGCTGTCCCAGCAGTGGCCACCACTCCCAGTGGTGCTGCTGGGACTAAGAGCTGCCGGCCTGCTGATTGGCTGGCAGCTCAATGAGGCGGACCTCCTCCCTCAAGTGGGTGGATGTCCCACCTTGGGACCTGTAAAATGTGGGACGGATCCCCGGGCTAGGCGGAAGCAGGTTCACCATCGACGTAAAATACCCGTCCGCCTAAAGTAAAATCCAGCCCAGCATGTCTCTTCAACCAATCAGATTGAATAATCCTCAGCGTCTTAAACCAGAAAATATGAATTAGAATATTTAGTTCAATGTAAAATTATGTACAGTGTTATGATCCTGTAGTTTTTTTCCCAGGAAGAATGAGGTGTGCTTTTAAGGCTGGAAAAAGAGCCGTACTGCTTTAAGGCAGCAGGCTCTAAAGACTGAGTCAAAGAATGCATTCTCGTTGCCTTGGATACAGCCATTCGTAGACTGCGATTCAAAGGGTGCATTCTCAATACCTTGGATACAGCCACTCAGACTGAGCATTGACATTTGTTACAATTTAATTTTGAACTGGCTTATAGTGCAAACAGACTGTTCTAAGAGAGGACACAGACAGACAGCTGTGTGTTAGCACCTAAAAGAAGTGCTCTCAGCCCATTTAAACTGAAGCAAGAGAACTTAGTCTGTTTATTTATTATTCTCTCTCAAAACTCTAAAAAGTCAAGCCAAAACAGAGATCTCTGATACTTTAAACTGAAGGAAGGGAAGTTAGACTGTGGCAATCTTTTATCCCTCAAAAACACTAAAGGCAGATTGATTCTATTGAAAGTGGTTGCGAGTTGTTGATCTACTGTGGTCATTGCTGGAAGAAAGAGGAGTTTGAAACTTAAGCTGCTGGACTGTTTTCCTTTCCTCATTGGACCCTGGAAGATTGCATGTGGACTTTAATCAGAGGATTGTTCATCGGGAAGTGTAAATTTGCAAGGACTCTAATTTTTCTATTTTAAATGTTGTTTATATCTTAGTAGTGTTTAAGAATTTAGTTTTTTCTAATTAAACAGCTAATTTCTTGGTTTAAAGACACCTTGTTTGGTTAGCCTCATTTGGGGGTTAATAGATGGTACAATTTGGCTGGGTCTTTCTTTAATTTGCAAAGTTTAAAATGATATGTTAGGTGATGTGTGGAGGGACGGGATTGAATTAACAGTGTTTTCTTCCACCACAATCAGAATCATATATTTTGATTGGGGGCTTTGACTGGAGCGGTCGATCGTAACAACAGAAAGTGAAATAAAGTGAGAAAAGGAAAGTTGGGATTAAGAGAGAGATAAAAGAGAAAGAAAAATTAAAAAGAAAAAAATGTTTTAATTTTAAAAAAATGCTTCAAGACCCTCATAGTTGTCCAATGCTTTGTGCCCATACAGATCACTGGACATGCTGACCATGTCCCCAGCAACTCAGGAACAGCAAGATTTACATGGTTGAGGGGGTTGAATCCCCAGCACCAAGCTAATCCATGCAAATGACTCCAATGTGACAGAACCAGGAGGCCAAAGGATCATGGCCATTTTGTTAGTTCGATTAGCACAAGGAGAAGCTGGACCACTTCCATCCCTACAGGCAAACGTTGAAGGCAGCAAGGAGCTGCCACAGTTCCTCCTTTCAGTTAGAAGAAGTGCATAGTTAAGGCACATACTAAGGTGTTCACAAAGGAGAAAGAAATACTGAGCACACAACTATCACATCAGGCAGGAGAAATAAGATGTGATTAATTGGTGTAAAAATTTGTTGTAACAGTTCTTTTCGATGAGGCAGTATATAATAATAATACAGGAATGGAGTGGTATTCATGGAATTTTAAGTTAATTTTACAATCTTGTTTGTAAGCCTAGCCTGTAGGGAATGCACACCAGAAATTGTGGTCTACATTGGCCACCATTTTCTGACCAGGGAGATCATGTTAGGAGATATACAGCCTATTAGCAGAGTCTGGAATGCTTCCTAGTTAGAAAATGATTGCATATTGCCTTGTTTTGTCCAGAGTAGTGATACCACTCAATCATTGTGGCCTATAAACAAAAGAGAAACTTTTTGAGGAATGCAGTACACTGAATAAAGATAGTCCACAGTACAAGGAGTGGGGGTGCGAATGGACATTCTTAAAATTCTGTCATGCAGATCACCAGCTTCCATAACAGAGATTAATAATTTTCTTTAAAAGCACTTCCTGTTGAAGTGAGTGACAAATCAATTTTAACATAGTTGAAAACAAGCTTTTCTGGGACATGGTCATTGAACTTTCTCTTAAAACTCATTATTTTCAGCTCCCTTGATGACTCAGTTGACAATACCAGTTCCCCATGCAGCTGAACCAAAGAGACCAAACTTCCCAATCTGTGCTGTTAGTTGATCTCAGCTGAAGTGATAGCTCGAGCACTATAAGTTGCACCTGATTGCTATTAGATAGGTTTCTTTCAAAAAAAATAACATTTTGCTTACAGTATATCAATAATTTCAGACATGACATGTGTTAAGTGTAGCATGCTTGGTAGGAACAGGTGACTTTCGATCTTTGGTTCCCAAAGCTTTTCATGACTGGGTCATGTCTGAGTTTTTTGTGGACTAATTCATGGAGATTTAATGCTGTGATTAGTTAATAACTCCATTATTGTAACATGTGATGATCAGGGCGGCACAGTGGCGCAGTGGTTAGCACCGCAGCCTCACAGCTCCAGGGACCCGGGTTCGATTCCGGGTACTGCCTGTGTGGAGTTTGCAAGTTCTCCCTGTGTCTGCGTGGGTTTTCTCCGGGTGCTCCGGTTTCCTCCCACAAGCCAAAAGACTTGCAGGTTGATAGGTAAATTGGCCATTATAAATTGTCACTCGTATAGGTAGGTGGTAGGGAAATATAGGGACAGGTGGGGATGTTTGGTAGGAATATGGGATTAGTGTAGGATTAGTATAAATGGGTGGTTGATGTTCGGCACAGACTCGGTGGGCCGAAGGGCCTGTTTCAGTGCTGTATCTCTAATCTAATCTAAAAAGCGAACTATATGGTCGTGAATCTTTTTTGCCTAGCAATTCCTATGTTCTTATCCAGTTATCCTGCTGGATACTCCACTAGTATGGATGTCAGATGGGGATAGGATCAGACCTGGTTGTGATGGCTGCTTGAGTTGAATAGTTTGTCAATACTTTCTATTTGTGTTTACACATTAAAAATCATTATAGGTTGAGTTTCAGCAGGTGCTTATGTAATGGTGAAGAAGAGGAAATAAAATTGAAAAAAATGTTTGTTAAAAAATCGTTATTCATTAACTATATCAGCTATCACTATCCAAAAAGAGTTCTGTGGAAAGCTAAATTCACATTTGTAGGAGTATTAAGTGGAATTCTAAACTCATTCACATGAGGGGAGATTTGGGATGTTAAAGAGAAAGCACAAGGAAACAGTGCAGGGTAATGATATGGGTAAGGAGAACCAGAGTGTGACAGGAAGGGACAGAGTGTGCAAACATAAGAGTGCACCAGCAAATAAAGTCAGAGTAGGGAAACATGGTAAGAAGACAGAATTAAAGGCTCTTTGCTTGCAGCATTTGTAACAAGATGGATGAATTGATAGCACAGATAGAAATAAATGAGTGTGATATGATAGCCATTACAGAGGCATGGTCATTACAAGATCACACAGGGTTGGGGCAATTTATTAGCTTGGATAGAGGATTGGTTAACCAACAGAAAACAGAGAGTTGGGATAAATGGATCCTTTTCTCGTTGGCAAGTTGTAACTAGTGGGGTGCCACAGGGTTCAGTCCTGGGGCCCCAACTATTTGCAATCTATATTAATGACTTGGAAGCAGGGATAGAAGGTACTATAGCCAACTTTGCAGATGACACTAAAATAGGTGGGATAGTAAGTTGCAATAAAGAAATAATAAATAAGAAATTTACAAATGGATATGGATAGGTTAGGTGAATGGACCAAAATTTGGCAGATGGAGTTTAACGTGGATAAGTGTGAGATTATCCATTTTGGTCGGAAGAATAGAAAGACAAATTATTATCTAAATGGAGAGAAACTTCAGAGTGCTTCGGTGCAGAGGGATCTGGGTGTCCTCATGCATGAATCGCAGAAAACTAGTTTGCAGGTAATAAGGAAGGCAAATGGAATTTTGGCATTTATTGCTAAAGGAATAGAGTATAAAAGTAGGGAAGTGTTGCTGCAACTTTACAAATAGTAAAGTGAGACCGCACCTGGAGTATTGCGTACAGTTTTGGTCCCCTTACTTGAGGAGGGATGTAGTTGCATTGGAGGCAGTTCAGAGGAGGTTTACTAGATTGATTCCAGAGATGAGGGGTTTGTCTTATGAAGAGAGATTGAGCAGTTTAGGCCTTTACTCTCTAGAGTTTAGAAGAATGAGAAGAGATCTAATTGAGGTATATAAAATGATTAAGGGGATTGCCAAAGTAGACATAAAGAGGATGTTTCCTCTTGTGGGGCAATCTAGAATGAGAGGTCATATTTTTAAGATAAGGGGTAGCAGGTTTAAAACAGAGATGAGGAGAAATTACTTTTCTCAAAGGGTCATGAGTCTGTGGAATTCACTACCCCAGAGTATGGTGGATGCCGGGACATTGAGTAAATTGAAGGAGGAGATAGATAGATTTTTAATTGGTATTGGGTTGAAGGGTTATGGAAAATGGGCAGGAAATTGGAGTTGAGGCCGAGATGAGATCAGCCATGATTGTATTGAATGGCGGAGCAGGCTCGAGGGGCTGAATTGCCTACTCCTGCTCCTAGTTCTTATGTTCTTATGTAAGGTGACCACGGCTGGGACATAATATTCAAGGGTTTTTGACAGTCAGCAGGACAAGAGGAAAGGAAAAGGAGGCGGGGCAGCTCTGTTAAGAAATTTTGAGATCAGTACAATAGTGAGAAATTATCTTGATTCGGAAGATCAAGATGTAGAATTAGTTTGGGTGGAGATAAGAAATAGTAAAGGAAAGAAATTACTCATGGGAGCAATTTATAGGACCCCTAACAGTAGCTATAAAATAGGACAGAGTATATATCAAGAAATATTGGGGGCTTGCAAGAAAGGTATGGAAATAATCCTGGGTGATTTTAATCTTCACATCGATTGGACAAATCAAATTGGCAAAGGTAGTCTGGAGGATGAGTTCGGAGAGTGTATTCGTGACAGTTACTTAGAACAATATGTTCAAGAACACACCAGGGACCAGGCTATTTTGGATCTGGCAATGTTCAATGAGACAGAATTAATTAAAGACCTCATAGTAAAGGATCCTCTAGGCAAGAGTGATCATAACATGATAGAATTTCACATTCAATTTGAGAGTGAGAAATGTGGGTCCATAACTAGTGTCTTAAACTCAAATAAGGGCAATTACAAGGATATAAAGACAGCGTTGGCTAAAGTGACTGGGAAAATAAGCTAAAAGGTAAGATGGTAGCGAAGCAGTGGCAGATATTTAAGGAGATATTTCATAACTATCAACAAACATATATTCCATTGAAGAAGAAAGACTCTATCAGAAGGATGCACTATCTATAGCTAAATAAGGAAGTTAAAGGTGGTATCAAATTGAAAGAAAAGGAGTAGAATGCTTCAAAGATTAATGGTAGGCCAGAAGATTGGGAACATTTTAGAAACCAGCAAAGGATAACTAAAAAAAAGGAAGAAATTAACGTATGAGAGAAAACTAGCAAGGAAGCTAGCAAGAAATATAAAAACAGACAGTAAAAGCTTCTACAAATATATAAAAAGGAAAAGAGTAGCTAAAGTGAGCATTGGTCTCTTAGAGGGTATTACTAATGGGAAACAAGGAACTGGCAGAGGCTTTGAAGAAGTATTTTGTATCCATCTTCACAGTAGAAGACACAAAAAGCATCCCAAGAATAGTAGAAAATCAGGAGGGAAAAGGGAGGGAGGAGTTTAAAACAATCACTATTACTGAGAAAAAGTAATGGGAATGTGAACGGGGTTAAAGGCTGACAGGTCCCCTAGACCTGATGGCCTGCATCTGAGGCTCTTAACCCAAGTGGCTGCAGAGATAGTGGATATGTTAGTTGTAATCTTCCAAAATTCTTTAGATTCTGGAAAGGTCCCAGCGGATTAGAAAACAGCAAATGTAACACCTCTGTTCAAAAAAGGAGGGAGACAGAAAGCAGGACTCTATAGACCAATTAGCCGAACATCTGTCATTGGAAAAATGCTAGAATCCATTATTAAGGAGGTAGGAGCAGGACATTGAGAAAATCGCAATACAATCAGGCAGAGTCAATATGGTTTTGTGAAAGGAAAAATAGTGTTTGACAAATTTATTAGAATTCTTTGAGGAGTTAACAAGTAGGGTGAATAAAGTGGAACCAGTAGATGTAGCGTATTTGGATTTTCAAAAGGCATTCAATAAGCTGCCACATAAAAGGCTACTACACAAGATAAGAGCTCATGGTGTTGGGGTAATATATTAACATGGATAGAGGACTGGCTAACTAACAGGAAACAGAGTTGGGATAACTGGATCATTTTTGGGATGGCAAACTGTAACTAGTGGAGCGCCACAAGGATCAGTGCTGGGGCGTCAACTATTTACAATCTATATTAATGACTTGGATGAAGGGACTGACTGTATTGTAGCCAAATATGCAAGTTGTGAGAAGGATACAAAGAGTCTGCAAAGGGAGATAGGTAGGTTAAATGAGTGGGCAAAAAATTTGGCAGATGAAGTAGAATGTAGGGAAAGGTGAGGTTGTCCACTTTGGCAGGAAGAATAGAAAAGCAGAATATTATTTAAATGGACAGAGACTGCAGAATTCTGCAGTACAGAGGGACTGGGTGTCCTTGTACATGAATCACAAAAGGTAAGCATGCAGGTACAGCAAGTAATTAGGATGGCAAATGGAATGTTGGCCTTTATTGCAAGGGGGATGGAGTATAAAGTAGGGAAGTCTTGCTACACTGTACAGGGCATTGGTGAGACCACACCTAGAGTACAATGTACAGTTTGTTCACCATTTTAAAGGACGGATATACTTGCATTGGCGAGTTGCTCACCTCCTGACTCCCCAAAGTCCACCAAATACAAGGTACAAGTCAGGAGTGTGATGGAATACTCTCCACTTGCCTGGATGGGTGCAGCTCCAACAACACTCAAGACACCATCCAGGACACAGCAGCCTGCTTGATTGGCATCCCATCCACAAACATTCACTCCCTTCACCACCGACGCACAGTGGCAGCAGTGTGTACCACCTACAAGATGCACTGCAGCAACGCACCGGGCTCCTCAGACAGCACCTTCTAAACCCACGATCTCTACCACCTAAAAGGACAAGGGCAGCAGACGCATGGGAACACCACTACCTGCAAGATCCCCTCCAAGCCACACACCATCTTGACTTGGAACTCTATGGCTGTTCCTTCACTATCGCTGGATCAAAATCTATCTACAATCAAGGACTCTACAGTGAGCTCGAAGAACCGTAACAAAAACTCTTCAGATATTGCCTCAAACTTTTCCACTTTATTTTTCTTCTCTTTTCTGTTACTATTTTCATGTGTGTATTGCATATGCATGCTAGTGTGGGTGTGTTGTGTATCCGTAGGCATCAGCCGAATTAGAGTTTAAGTTCCAAGTTTAATAAATTTCAACTTTTCTTCTTTAAACCTAAGAAAGCCTGTTTGTGCTGGTTTCTTTGCCTTATAATTGGAAAGCAATGAACAAGGATTCACCAAGGGGGAGCTGAAACACAGTGTGTTTAAAATTAAACCCTGTTACGGTAAGACCAGGTGAAGGCTGAAAGGGAACCCTCGACATCTTTCTCACCTGGTTATTGCACGATGGAAAAATGGTGAACCTAGACGATGCATTGACCTAAAGGCAGTCAACAAAGCTATCATACCAGACAGTATTCCATTTCCTACATTTCAAGAACAGTCAACATCATTTCATGACTCTACAGTCGTCACAAAGCTTGATAAGTGACGAAATTATCTTCAGCTACCTCTAGCAGAACAAAGCTGATATCTTACAGCTTTTGTTACCCATGAAGGTATGTTTCAGTACCGTCGAATGCCCTATGGACTGAGTTTAGCGTCTAGCACATTCCAGAAAATCATTTCTTTAGTCTTATCAGATGTTGAGGGAATGCTCAAACTACTTGATGACATCGTTGTCCACAGAAAGGAATAGCTGAACATGATCATTGACTTTCAGAACTGCTCACTCGACTTGCAAAACACAATTTGACGCTCAACAAAAATAAGTACACATTTGCAGCACCTGAGATTGACTTTCATAGGTTACAGAATGACAGCAGCTGGAGTAAAGTCTACACACACTGACTGGAAAGACACCAGCCGAACTTATGATAGTTCGTAACTTTCGCAGGCCACTGACCCTTCTTAAGCCATCACTACCAGTTAATGAGAATGTCAGAGCAAAAGCAGATGAAATTGCAAAGTGACAAGATAAAGCAAAAGCATACTTTGACAAATGTACAGGCGCAAGCGAACCACAGTTTAAAGTTGGAGATTGGGTTCGAATCAAACGGTCAAATTGCGACCACAAACTTGCTTCATCAGTATCAGGTCCAAAACAGATTAAACGTTTGCTCGGTAACAATGCTTATCTGTTGGATGGCAACACAAAGTGGAATGCAAGACATTTGATAGGGAACAGACCAGGATATTTTGAAGATAGTGCTTATGAGGATACATTTCCTTTTCTTTTGAGTGATATTGATCATCTGCCTCATCAAGCTTATCAAACAGATCCACAACCTCAAATTTGTAAATCTAATCACAGACCTAAGGGACCTTTCTATCTCAAAGAATATTTCTGTACTTAGAGAAAATAGATAAGTTGAACATGAAGAAATAACTTGATGTATATATGTTTGATGTTTAGAATACTTTAATACAAAAATAATGTCTTTAAAAGGGGGAATAATGTAGTCTTTGATTGACCTGGGTTTGATTGTATTCATCTGTCCACTATCTGTGTTCACTGTGTTTGATTGCTTAAGCCTATGGGTGGAGCTTAAGAGTTGAAACTGAAACTAAAAGACAGAGCTAGAATCTTCTACAGGAAACCTACAGACTGTTCTGAGAAGCATTGTACTGAGATTTTGTAAGAACTGAGACAGTTTAAAGCGCTATAAATAAACCAGTTGGTGATTTAATATAAGTGTGATATCTGTATTGCTCTGAGATAATTCAGATATACATAATATATCCAGCAACCTGGCGTAAACATAACAGTTGGGCCAAAACCCATTGGAGTTTAGAAGATTGAGAAGTGATTTTATTGAAACTTATAAGACTCTGAGGGGGCTTTACATGGTAGATGCTGAGAGGCTGTTTCCACTTGTGGGGAATCTAGAACTAGGGGGCACAGTTTCAAATGAAGGGCTGTCCCATTTAAGACGAAGGTGAGGAAGAATTTCTTCTCTCAGAGGGTTGTTAGTGTTTGGAGTTCTCTTCCCCAGTGAACAATGGAGGCTGGGTCATTGAATATATTCACGGCTGAGTTGGACAGATTTTTGCTTGGCAAGGGAGTCAAAGGTTATCGGGGGACAGGAAAGAAAGTGGAATTAAGGCCACAATCAGATCAGCCGTGATCTTATTGAATGGCAGAGCAAGCTCGAGGGGCAAAATGGCCTATTCCTGCTGCTATTTTTTATGTTCTTATGTTCATTACAGAAGCAAGAGGTAGGTAGCCAGAAACAGGCTTGTCTGGTTTGAATTTGGCAATATTGTAACCTGAGTTCAGCTGTTTTACTAGAAGCCTGCAGCTAAATTTTCATCTGAGTGCCACACTTCAGGAAAGACGTGAGGGCATTGAAGAGAGTACAGAAAAGATTCACGAGAATGGTTTCAGGGATGAGGAATTTCAGTTATGAAGATAGATTGGAGAAGTTTATCTATCTAGAGATACAGCACTGAAACAGGCCCTTCGGCCCACTGAGTCTATGCCAACCATCAACCACCCATTTATACTAATCCTACATTAATTCCATTACCCTCTCACATCCCCACTTTCCCTCAATTCCCCTACCACCTACCTATACTAGGGGCAATTTATAATGGCCAATTTACCTATTAACCTGCAAGTCTTTGGCTGTGGGAGGAAACCAGAGCACCCGGCCACAGGGAGAACTTGCAAACTCCGCACAGGTACCCAGAATCGAACCCGGGTCACTGGAGCTGTGAGGCTGCGGTGCTAACCACTGCACCACTGTGCCGGCCCTTTTCTTTGGAAAATGAGGGGGCACAGATTTGTGAAAGGATCGAAAATGAGAGGGCACAGATTTGGTAAGAGAAGCAAAAGTGACCTGAGGAAAAACGTTTTCATGCAGCGAGTGGTTAAGTTCTGGAATGCGCTGCCTGAGAACGTGGTGAAGGTAGGTTCAATTTAAGCATTCAAAAGTGAATTAGACAGTTATTTGAAAAGGAAGAATGGGCAGGGTAATGGGGAGAAGGCAGGGGAATGGGACTGAGGGAGTTGCTCTTTTGGAGAGCCAGTGCGGACATGATGGGCCGAATGACCTCCTTCTGCACTGTAACAATTCTGTGATCATTAACATTTCCAGTATAGAGATTTGTATGCATGTGAACTCTATTCCATTGCTTTCCTCCGGAATTCCCAGCATCTGCTGTCGGCATGCGAAGTTCTGCACCAAAATAGATAAAGATAAAACAAATACCCATTGTTAAATTGTATACAATTACTGAAATAGGCTACAGTATTTTAAAGCAGTTATACTGCCATGATATATTTCCAGTGGTTGGATTACCTCATTCAATTATAACACTCCAGAAGAGATCATAAATGCTTGTGCAGAGCTGCCATCTTGGAACTGGGCCAATTGTGGTAGCTGTGACTATAGCTTTCTGTCCTCATTTCCTGGTAGTATAACATGCAAATACAAAAGGTTGCATGCCACTTATGTCCTTGCGTCTGAGCCTGAATGAGTTCAGAGACAATGTCCATTTGAATGTGAGACTTTCATTGCTGGGACGAGGGAGCAGTACCACAGGACAAGCATGATGCCAGTATCATCACTCTCTATAAAAACAAAGGTGACCGTGGTGACTGCAACAACTACCGTGGAATCTCCCTGCTCAGCATAGTGGGGAAAGTCTTTGCTTGAGTCACTTTAAACAGGCTCCAGAAGCTGGCCGAGCGTGTTTACCCTGAGGCACAGTGTGGCTTTCGAGCAGAGAGATCCACCATTGACATACTGTTCTCCCTTCACCAGCTACAGGAGAAATGCCGCGAACAACAGATGCCCCTCTACGTTGCTTTTATTGATCTCACCAAAGCCTTTGACCTCGTCAGCAGACGTGTTCACTTCAGACTACTAGAAAAGATCGGATGTCTATCAAAGCTACTAAGTATCATCACCTCATTCCATGACAATATGAAAGGCACAATTCAGTATAGCGGTGCCTCATCAGACCCCTTTCCTATCCTGAGTGGTGTGAAACAGGGCTGTGTTCTCGCACCTACACTGTTTGGGATCTTCTTCTCCCTGCTGCTCTCACATGCGTTCAAGTCTTCAGAAGAAGGAATTTTCCTCCACACAAGATTAGGTGGCAGGTTGTTCAACCTTGCCCGTCTAAGAGCGAAGACCAAAGTATGGAAAGTCCTCATCAGGGAACTCCTCTTTGCTGACGATGCTGCATTAACATCTCACACTGAAGAGTGGCTGCAGAGTCTCATCGACAGGTTTGCGGCTGCCTGCAACAAATTTGGCCTAACCATCAGCCTCAAGAAAACGAACATCATGGGACAGGACGTCAGAAATGCTCCATCCATCAATATCGGCGACCACGATCTGGAAGTGGTTCAAGAGTTCAGGCTCAACTATCACCAGTAACCTGTCTCTCAATGCAGAAATCAACAAGCGCATGGGAAAGGCTTCCACTGCTATGTCCAGACTGGCCAAGAGAGTGTGGGAAAATGGCGTACTGACACGGAACACAAAGGTCCAAGTGTATCAAGCCTGCGTCCTCAGTACCTTTCTGTATGGCAGCGAGGCCTGGACAACGCGTGTCAGCCAAGAGCGATGTCTCAATTCATTCCATCTTCGCTGCCTCCGGAGAATCATTGGCATCAGATGGCAGGACCATATCTCCAACACTGAAGTCCTTGAGGCGGCCAACATCCCCAGCTTATACACCCTACTGAGCCAGCGGCGCTTGAGATGGCTTGGCCATGTGAGCCGCATGGAAGATGGCAGGATCCCCAAGGAAACATTGTACAGTGAGCTCGCCACTGGTATCAGACGCACCGGCCGTCCATGTCTCCGCTTTAAAGACGTCTGCAAACGCGACATGAAGTCCTGTGACATTGATCACAAGTCCTGGGAGTCAGTTGCCAGCGATCGCCAGAGCTGGCGGGCAGCCATAAAGGCGGGGTTAAAGTGTGGCGAGTCGAAGAGACTTAGCAGTTGGCAGGAAAAAAGACAGAAGCGCAAGGGGAGAGCCAACTGTGTAACAGCCCCGACAACCAATTTTTCCTGCAGCACCTGTGGAAGAGTCTGTCACTCTAGAATTGGCCTTTATAGCCACTCCAGGCGCTGCTCCACAAATCACTGACCACCTCCAGGCACTTACCCATTGTCTCCCGAGACAAGGAGGCCAAAGAAGAAGAAGAAGAAGTACAAGGTTGGAGGAGATGCTCATAATGTTGATATTTTGCGAGCAATGCATCTTCAATCTCAGATGAACTGGACCTGGCAAGCAGTCTCCTTTAAATAAATACAGAGACTGCTGGAAATACACAGCAGGTCTGGCAGCATCTGTGGAGAGAGAAACAGAGTTAACATTTCAGGTCTGTGACCTTTCATCAGCTATGAAGCGTTAACTCTGTTTCTTTCTCCACAGATGCTGCCAAACCTGCTGTGTATTTCCAGCACTTGCTGTTTTTTTATTTCAGATTTCCAGCATCCACAGTATTTTGTTTTTATGAAGCAGTCTCTTTTAGTCTGTGGCGAAGCAGTATTGCAGGAAGCGGGACTGTAAGGAATTATTAGTGCTTCAATGGCATTGCAGTAACTGATGGGAAGCTCCCTGCAGTAGATGAAATTAGAATTTGCTGATTTAACTCCATAGTGCAGGAGGGTGGGGAATGAAGGCAGACAGGAGGGGGTTGAGTGTGAGCTGACAGCAGTCTGTAACATTGTTGTGGAGGCAGCAGGTGCACTCTTTAGGCATCCTTTTAAGTACTGCTGGTCAGGCAGTATAAACCTGTAAAAACTGAGCAGAGCATGTGTGGTGCATGCTGTGCCTCGTTTCTGTTGAAATTGACTGTAAGGACTTAAAACAGGCATCAGGCCCCTGATTAGCAGAATGGCTGTTTTAAGCAGGCTCTCTGGGCACCTGGAAGTCATCGGCTGCCAATTCGAAATGCTTGTGGCCCTCCCCCAAATTTAATTTACGGAATTTTAAAATATTTTTTCTATGCCTGGTTTGTGAAGAAAATAAGGATTCAGGCCATTTGTGAAATCACTGAGAGTTGCAATGCAAATAGTGGAGAACTGCTAGAACGGAACTTGGAGGTCAGCGCAACTGTTTTAAATCATTGAGAATTATTGACACTTACAGCTGTTCACTTTTTAAATAGATTTTGTTAAGGATGAATTTATCTTGCAACATGGAATGAACAATACATTTTAATAAAAAATGAATTCTACCCTAACCTCTGACACATCACTGGGTTCTGCACATAAGTCAACCAAACGTGATTTGCCTTGTTAGAAAAACAATTTATTTGTGAGTGATTTGTCCTGTTGTTCTGGGGTGTGAATTTGCATGATTTGTTTCTGACTCGTTCCACCCTACTTTTTGGCATTCAGCTGAAGGATCCTGGTACCAACTGTAGGATGTGCATCTGATAATAGTGAGAAAGCAACTAAACTTATTGCCTAACGACAGGATGAACTTTACACACTGCCATATCCGGGATAAGTTTTAAATCATACCTGACCACACCTAGCTGTTTACACGTGTGCTATCTCTTGTTAAATTCATGTTCCCATCACATTTTTTCCCCTGTCATGCAGGACCTCACCTGCCAAGAATGAGGCACATTAGTTTTGTCATATGAACAGAGACCCCTAGACACCTTTTTCACACAGTCACAACAGAAATATGGGTGCTACCATCCTGGATTTTACCCACAGACAAGCAAGAGAAATTGGAAGTGGGAAGCCAAATTGTTCCCAGTCAAAAAAGACCAAGATTTCAATGCAGGTTTTCTTGTGGTTGTGTGTGCTTTACTACTAACATGTCTGCAACTGAATCTAGGAGCTCCCAAAGCCGGGGTGAAGTAACTTGGGATAAGTTAAAAGCACTGTCTATGGAGGAGTTGTTGAAAATGGTTGAGCTGTGTGGGATCCCTGTATGTGGCAAGGCTAGGAAGTCTGAACTCCAAAGGCTAGTGGCCAACCATTTTTCCTGTGAATCAGAATAAGTAGAAACAGGGTTAGAAGTAGATCCAAACAGGGTAGTGCTGGCAAAGATACATTTGGAACAGAGGAGAGGGAAAAAGGGAGAGCCTTTCAGAAGTAACTTGAAGAAAAAGAAATACAGGAGAAGGAACAGGAGAGAGAAAGAGAGAGGCAGGAGAGGGAGAAAGAGAGAGCCTTCCAGAAGGAACGTGAAGAGAAAGAAAGAGAGGAGAGAGAGAGAGAAAGAATATTTCAGAAGGAATGTGAAGAAAGGGAGCTAAAGCGGCTTGAGTTAACTAGGGAGCGACAGAGTAACCCCTGTGAAAACATAGCCAATATGGAGGAGCATAATTCAGGGCTGGATACAAAATTGCTAAAACTCACTCAATTAATTCCAAAATTCAATGAGGAAGATATGGAAGTGTTTTTTGTGTCTTTTGAGAAACTGGCAAGGCAGCTAAAATGGCCAGCTGAGATCTGGCCTCTTTTACTACAAAGCAAGCTAACTGGAAAAGCCCATGAGGTTTATTCCCTGTTGCCAGATGAGAGTTCATCAAATTATAAACTGACCAAAAATGCAATCCTCGGGGCATATGAATTAGTACCCGAAGCCTATCACCAAAAGTTTAAAACCCTCAAGAAGCAATCTAATCAAACTTAACTGGAGTTTGAAAGAAGTAAGCAGCTGGCTTTTGACCAGTGGCTGCGGGCTGTTAAAGTACAGCTCAGCTATGAGAAACGCAGAGAAGTAATTCTGTTAGAGGAATTTAAACACTCTCTCCCACTCTCAATAAAGACCCATATAGAGGAGCAGCGGGTTCAGAGAGCCCAGCAAGTGGCCGTTCTGGCCGATGTGTTTGCTCTCATTTATAAGTCGGTTTCTCATGGCAGAAGCTTTCCTAGTCACCCCCACAAATCCAAAAAGGACAAAGGGTAGGAAGGTGATATGAGCCCAAGCAATCCTGGGAAGAAAGAAAAGTAGGAGACACAGGGGGCCTTCCTCTAGTCAAAAAGGAAGGTGCTGTGAGAAAGAGTGACCTGTGTGCTTCCATTGTAATAAAGCAGGGCATTTAAAAGCTGACGGCTGGAAACTAAAGGGAAAGCTGGTAGGATTAATCAGGGCACACCCGCTCAGTGAAGAAGTGAACCTGATGGAAAGCCCAGCAGAACAAGCTGTGGCTTTAACTGCAGTAAGAGTGAGACCCAAGAAGCTTATGACTGCAAGTGCAGGAAAATTTAATAGGATTCTTGAAGGCTATCAAGGTTTTGTGTCTGAAGGGAAAGTAACCCCATACTCCTCGAGTGGGGCAAGCAAGCCCATAGTAATTCTCAGGGACACAGGAGTCACTAGATCTCTTTTACTGGGAAAAGGTCTGACCTTTCCCCCAGAGAGTACAGTGAACACCAGAATAGTGGTGAATGGTATTGGAGGGCAGTGTTTTGTCTTTATGTTGTTCCTAGTTCCCAGATGTTGGAAAGAATCACACTTTAAAACTTGGAAAAGGCTGGAGTCAGTCTTGTTTAATTCAGCACCATGCTTTGTGCTGTAGAGCCTGATTCTTGTGTTACATATAACATGACTCCCCAGTGCAGCCATGAATGAGCCCCCCCCAATGGAACTCTTAAACATAACAACTAGTTCCTAACACTTTATATATAGTATAACAATATATACATACATAACATCCCTCTTTCTTTAAAACTTAATGCCCCATATCAATATAACTGTCATTATAAATAGAGAAGATTATCATCCGACTTGTGGAAATAATCTGAACCCCATTTTAGAGTCTTTTATAGCATGTATTTAAAAAAAATATTATTCACGGTATTGCGTGGATGGTAAGATGTTGTGCCTCCATCTTGTAGATTTGGCATTTGTTGCTCTCAGTGGTGAGTTGGAACGCTGTACAGGCAATGTCGTGTCACTTGCTGGTGATGTTGTTAATGTTGTCTCGCTGGATAGTGATGTTTCCGGTGTTGTTGATGGTCTTTTCTGTTGTTCCAACTCAGATGTAGGTTGAATATAGATTCTGTTCCTTCTCATTTGGTTACTGGTTTCGGTCTCAATGATATATGACCTTGGAGTCTCAGCTTCAATAACAACTTTTGCTAGACTTCAGGTTTTCATGATTGGATCCTGTACGTGTACAGTTTGTCCTTTCAACAGCTTGGGTAGGGATTTAGCATCTTTCTTGAAGTGTTGCTCTTCTCTTACCTGTGCTTCAGTGAGTTGTTGTCCCACTTCCTCTTGGTCACTTGAAAGATGTATTTTGCTTGGCAGAGTTGTCTTATATTTTCTTCCATTTAATAGCTCTGCAAGTGATTTCATGTCAGCCTGGAGAGGTGTAGATCGGAGTGACAATAAGGCCTGGTTTGGGTCTTCCTTCATCTCTTGGCATTTCACAAGAGTTCTTTTGACCGTCTGGATGTGTCTTTCTATAAATTCGTGTCCCCATGGGAAGTGTGGTGATGAGGTGATGGTGTTGAACCCATACTGGTCAGCGAATTCCTTAAATTCTCTGGATGTAAATTGAATGCCATTGTCACATATTAACCTTTCAGCAATCCCTTGCTCAGCGAACAGAACTTGTACTGCTGAGATTATTGTTGTGGCTCTCAAGTCTTTCATCTTCCAGATAAAAGGAAATTTTGAGTAGTAGTCTGCGACTATGAGATACCATTCTTGATTATGTGTGAATAAATCGATTCCTACAGTATGCCATGGTCTGGTTTGTACTTCAGTAGCTTTCATCTCCTCTTTCTGTTGTGAGTTTCTGTACTTCTGGCATACATAGCATGTAGACAGCAAATTTTCGATATCTTTGTATATGCCTATCAAGTACACAGCTGATTTGGCTGTGAACTTACACTTCTCCATTCCCATATGGTCTTCATGTGTCTTTTGGAGAAGTTCTTCCTGCATTGTTTGGGTATGATTATTCTGGGTCCGGCTAGCAGAACACCATCTTCTGGTGAGATGTCATCTCTGAAACACCAGTACTGCCGTATTGCTGGCTGTGTGTGCTGTATATTATCAGGCCTTCCCTGGATCACTTGTTGAGATAGCATCTGTAACTCCTCATCTTTGCTGGTCTCATCTCTAATTTGACTCAGTTCAGTGGTGTTACGTTCACTAGGTGATGAATCTTTATGCCTAGATCTTCTATCTCATGTTTCTCCTGTGTTGACAACCGAGATAGGGTGTCTGCCAGTAAAGGCCCGGGGAAAAAGAACCCGACCCGAACCTGACTGATCCATAGTGGACCCGAGCCTAACTTGGCCCGAGTCCTTCCAATTTTGCCCCGAGCCCGACCCAACCAGACCCGACCCGACCATCCCATTACTTACCTTCTGACTCGGAACCTCCAGGAAGCTGCAGCGTGTGCGTGATGACGTCATAGAGACGTCACTCGCTCACTGCGCAGACTCAGTTTCCCTGCTTGACGTCCCCGACTCCCAGCTCAGGTAAGTTTTTTAAATTTTAATACTTACCAGCAGAGCACTTACCGTGTGTGTCCGGCCCGACCCGGACCCGGCCCAACCCGACCTGAGCCCGAAAGCCGGACCCGGAAAAGGAGCCCAACCTGACCTGAACCCGACACATGTCGGGTCCCGTCGGGTTCGGGTCAGGTAGCAGGCCTTTATCTGCCAACACCATTTCTTTTCCTGGCTTATATTTCAGAGTGAAATCATAACTCTGAAGCCTTAAGAGTAACCTCTGCAGACTTGCTGGTGCTTTACATAGATTTTTCTTGTAGATCTGCTCCAGTGGACAATGATCACTCTCCACTGTGAACTTCCTCCCATACAGAAATGTGTGGAACTTCTCACATCCATACACGACTCTCTATGTTGGCATATCTTGTCTCAGCTGATGTCAGAGCTTTGGAGGCAAATGCTATTGGCTTTCCCTCTTGTACTAGGGTTGCTCCCAGTCCTTTTGTGGAAGCATCTACTTGCCGAGTGACAGGTTTCTTTCTGTCATAGTATGACAGACTTGTCTCCTTGCACGCTACCTTTTTGAGTTTGTTGAAACTCCTGTCATGTGACTCTGACCACTAGTACTCTATATCTTCTTTCATCAGCTCCCGCAGGTTTGCTGTTGTGTTCTGACATGTGCAGAATAATGGAGCTCATGTATTGTATCAAACCAAGGAAAGTTCTCAACTCTCTTATCTCTTGGGGCTTCCATCCCGAGATGGCTGAGATTCTTTCAGGGCTCAGCTTTACTCCATCGGGTGTGTACACCATTCCAAAGAACTGGCATTCAGTCACTTTCACAATGCATTTGTCTGCATTTAGCTTAATTCCAGCTTTCCTGGTTCTCTTCATGTAAATGGTTGTCATAATCTTTTCCATCTACACCATATATCTGTACATCATCAGCTATGCCGACTGCTCCTTTGTATCTCCTGTATATCTCGTCTACTTTCAGTTGGAATACATCCTGGCTCACTTTGAGGCTAAAGGGTAGACACAGGAATTTGTACCGTCCAAAGGGTGTGTTGAATGTTGTCAACAATGAAGATTCTGCGTCCAGCTTCACATTCCAGTAACCATTTCTGGCATCAAGCTTGCTGAAAACTTTTGTCCCTGCCAGTGCTGCTGTGATTTCTTCTAATGTTGGAATAGGGTAGTGATCCTTCTTTATTGCTTGGTTAAGAACTTTGGGATCTAGGCAAATTCTTAGCTGTCCATTTGGCTTCTCTCTCACCACAATGGAATTTACCCAATCTGTAGGCTCTGTGACTCTGGCGAACACCTTCTTTTCTTCCATTTCTTGGAGTTCTGTTTCAAGCTTTCCTTTTAGTTCTACTGGTACTTTACATGGAGGATGAATCACTAGTTTCATTGCTGGGTCAATAGTGATGTGATACTCAAAATCTACGAAGCATCCAACCATCTCATCAAAACACTCTGGGTACATTTGTACTAAATTTTCTTTGCTTCTTATCGGAGGGCACTTTTCAATGGGTGTACTATCATCAACCCTTAGTGTCGCCTCCTTCACCTCATGGTTTACTGAGATAATCTGCAGCTCTTCACAACTGCTCAACCCCAGGAAAGCTGGACCACCTGTTTCTGTGATGTAGAACAAACAGTTAACATCTTTTCCTTTGTGTGTCCCTCTGATTTGGGTTGTTCCTAGCTGTGGAATCTCAGTTCCTCTCTATACTGTTAGCATGAAGTTGTTTGGTTTCAGAGCACCTTCCCTTGGATAACCATTTTTCTCCACATTTTCAGGAAAGATCTGCTGGTATATTCTGAGCAGAATGATGTTACTCTGTGCTCTAGTATCAATCTTCACCTTCAGATTTATCATTGTGGGCTTATTTCTAAGCCTCTTCCTGATCTGAATGGTCATGTGAATTTCTTTTCTCTGGGAACTGTCACATCCAGACATTTTGTGCAATTCTATGGTTCCTATGTCTATCAAGTTCTCAAACCCATCACCATCTTCCAGGGTATGGATGTTTCAGTTTCTTTCACTATTCCTTTGCCCTGTTACTCTGTTTCTGATGACTTGTCTACCACCTTCTTGCCTTGATCTGCACATCTTTTCCCAATAAATAGTCTTTCCGCAAGCTCTGCAGATTGATCCATATGCGGGACATTTCCTTCTATCTGTCAATTCATGTGATCGTCCACAGCTCCTTCACGTCTTTCTCTCTGTTTGGTGTACATTCTTTAGTTGTTGTTTCACTGCATCGATCCTGCTGCCTGTCTCTTGACTTAACTGAAGGCTAGCCATTTGGGAGGTCAGAATCTTCATCTGTCTGCTCGTGACTTCGTGCTCTGGCAGTGTCTACAGCCTACGATATTGTGAGCCTGTCCTGTCCGATTAGAGCTTTCTGTACTTCAGGATGTGCAGAACCCCAAATGAGCTGATGTATCAGCCTTTCATCTATGTCCTTAAATTTACACTTCTGGCTGTATTTTTCAATCTTGCTACAAAATTGTCAATAGGCTCACCTAGTTCCTGTCTGAGGCCTTGAAATTTGTATCAGTACCTCTCATGATTTGATTTTGGCTGGAGATGGGTGCTGAATCTTTCAAAAATCTTGTCTGGATTTCTGCTGTCCTCTTCGCTTAGGTCCCAGCTGTTAAATAAATTTAATCCTTTATCTCCAGCCTACAGAAGGATATAGCTGACCCTTTCCTCTGTACTAGTGCCTTTTAGAAAACTACCGTATGCCAAATTACACTTTTGTTTAAACTTCTCAAATGTCTCTACGACATCATCAGCTTCCCAATTCGTGATGGACTGTAGCAGTGCATTCATTCCTGTCCTATCTGACATTTTGTTTTTTTTAGAGTTTTCGCACAAGTCACTCAGCTTTTCTTTCTCTCTCTCTCTGGCACTAATTTGGGTCACTTTTCTCAATCTGATGCTTTTAAAAATGTTCTAGGTTTACTCACAGACATTCACTGCCACCATGTTTTGTCTTTATGTTGCTTCTGGTTCCTAGATGTTGGAAAGAATCACACTTTAAAACTTGGAAAAGGCTGGAGTGAGTCTTGTTTATTTCAGCACCATGCTTTGTGCTTTAGAGCCTGATTTTTGTGTTACATATAACATGACTCCCCATGCAGCCGTGAATGAGGCCCCCCCACTGGAGCACTTAAACATAACAACTAGTTCCTAGCTAATTAGTTCCTAACACTTTACAGATAGTATAACAATATACATATATAACAGGCAGTAACTGTACTGCACCTGAAGTGTGACCTAATTTTGTAACTGGTGACCATAGGGATTGTCCCTAGTTTGCGTGTGGATGGGGTTGACCTGCTCCTAGGTAATGATCTGGTGGAGGTGAAGGTGGTAGCCCCCAGTAGTGAAAAAAAGACTGCAGGAGGGCAGAGAGACAGGGCCGTGGCAGGAGACGGACCCCTGCAGTTTCCCTGAATGTGTAGTGGATCAGGCCATGATCAAACCAGCTCCCCCAGAGGAGACTGCATTGGCTGTGCAGGCAGATGACCAGGTCTGTCTGTCTGAGACTTTCTTTGGAAAGGTAGGAGACCTAGGGAATGAATTAAATGGATCTTCCCTAGCTGAGGCTCAGCGAGCTGACCCAGTGTTGCAAGAGTTAGCACAGGCTGCCCAGTCTGAAAGTGAAGCAGAGGGAATCCCTCTTGCTACTATTTAAAGAATGAGGTACTGATGAAGAAAATGGAGTTCTCCTCAGACTCGAGAGCCAAGAGTGGACAGTAGTTCACCAGTTAGTGGTGCCAAAGACATACCGGAGAGAAATATTAAGAAGGGCCCACGAGACTGCAGTGGCTGTAAATGCTGGTATACGAAAGACCAAAGCCCGCATGAGATAGCTGTTTGACTGGCCAACACTCCACAAAGATGTGGTGGAGTACTGCAGTTTGCCATATGTGCCAGGTTGAGGGGAAACCCCAACCTACAGTGAAACCTGCATCCCTAAGTCCTGTACCGGTGTTAGGAGGATCCTCCAGCAGAGGGCTGGTGAACTGTAAGGGACCCCCACTGAGAACTCAGGCACAAGGCTGGCAAAAAGTTTAGAAAGGGAAGGGGAAAAAGCAACTGAGAAGGCAGGTTAAAGGAAGTCCGGGAGGAATCTGAATGAAACCCCTACTGTCTGGTCATCCAAACCCGAAAGATTTGAAAAGTTAGACCCCACATCCTCCGATGTAAATGCCTACACTAGAAGCACTCCACCAGAGTTGCTAATAGCATTTACAGGAACCTGCAGAGACAAAGAAAAACCTCTAGGGGACACAGAAACCATGAGGGTGATGCCTCACCTAGTTGAAGTGCCACAGGAGAGTGCAGTAGAATCTTCACAAATACCTGCAAGCAGGAGTGCCACAGAGGACAAAAGGGAGATTAGCAAGGAATCCTCCCCCCACAGTCAGAAAAAAGGGAATCATCCATCCCCCCAAAGTCAAAAGCCTTTGCATGATTCAGCAAAGCACTGAAAGACAGTTCAGCATAGACCCACCCACTACTGATCCTGAAAAAAAAACTCAGGGCTGATTAAACCTAACCATCTCAAAGACCCTAGGCAGCCATGGAAATGGACAAACTGAAGAAAAACTTTGCCAAAGAACCACATGTTTACTGGGATGCCAAAAAGGGGGCAATTAAAACAGCACTGGCACCAAGAAAAGACAGGCTGTAATACATTTTAGGATTTATGAATGAATGGGAATGAATGAGAGAACTACATGTTATTTTTCTGTATCTTACATTTTCTGTCGACCCTTTTAATGAAATGCGCTTTTCTCAAATTGCAATTCATTCCGTTGGGTGTGGAGGTGTCATGCAGGCCCCCGCCAGCCAAGAATGAGGCACATTGGTTTTGTCATATGACCTTTGATTTTTAACTGTTGCTGGAGTGAGGAAATGACTTGTTGAATAGATCAGCTGTGACTGGAAAAAAACATTTGTATACGAACAGACGGTGCTTGTGTAGACAAAGGACCATTCCCTGACACATTCAACTCACAATGGATGTTGATCAACCGGGCAGTGAGGGGGTGGGGAAGCACATTCCAGGGTCTGCTGGGTGATGCAATCCACAGGGGCCAGGACTGGTTGGATCAGATGGTCACATGACTAACTGGCTGTTCCAGGGTGTTTTGAACTAGCCACCGAGAGTTTGAAGCGAAAGACTGTTTGCTCCTGGAGTGAGAAGATCTCTCCTATCTGCTGTCATCTCTTTCTCAGAAGCCTCTGAATCCACTGAAGACACATGAACTCCAAGAGAGAAAAGACTCCTACAGCAAACAAGGTTTAAGAAGAACACTGGGCGCCAACGAAAAGCAAGATCTACCTACAATCAAGGACTCTGCAGTGAGTTCGAAGAACCGCAACAAAAACTCTTCAGATATTGCCTCAAACTTTTCCACTTTATTTCTTCTGCTCTTTTCTTTCTCTATTTGCATGTGTGTATCGCATATGCATTCTAGTGTGGCTGCGTTGTATGTCTGTAGGCAGCAACCAAATTAGAGTTTAAGTTCAAGTTTAATAAATTTCAACTTTTCTTCTTTAAACTTAAGAAAACCTGTTTGTTTTGGTTTCTTTGCCTTCTAATTGAAAAGCGGTGAACAAGGATTCACCAAGGGGGAGCTAAAAACACAGTATGTTTAAAATTAAACCCTGTAATGGTAAGATCAGGTGAAGGCTGAGAGGGACCCCTAGATACCTTTCTCACTTTGTCTTAACACCTCACTATCTAAGTTTGTATTTTTGTGGTGAATTCTTATGCTCTTCAGGTGAGCAACTTCAGGGCTATGAATGGAACAATTTTTCTACATTTGGCACGCAGTGAGAAATTCAGGGGTTCACATGTATAGGACAGCCAGTTGCAGGGTGAAGCTGATAACATTAATAATACTCAGTTTCTTATTTTTATCACCAGGCTTTTTCATGGTATTCATAGTTACATGGAATGCACAGCACAGAAACAGGCCATTCAGCCCAACTAATTCATGCTAGTGTTTATACTCCACACAAACCTCCATCCAGCCCTCTTCATCTAACTGTATCCATGTAATGTTCAATTCCTTTCTACCTCCTGCACTTCTCTAGCTTCCCCTTAAATGCTTCCTCTATACTATTCACCATAAGTACTCCATTAGGTAGCAAGTTCCACATCCTAACCATTCCCTGGGTAAAGAACTTTCTCCTGAATTCCAATTAGATTTATTCTGAGGAACAGGGTTGGAGGTGGGGCAGGAATCTGTGAATGCTCATCAGCCAAGTTCCATAAGCCTCCTGTAAGTATAGTCTTTATCTTCTACCTCCAGCTTTCCTGCCCTTACATGTTCTGTGTGTCACCTCAGGCACATTCCACTTGCACATTGAAGCGGGTTATAAAAAACTCCTCTGTACCTTTTGGGTATTAAAGGAAAGCTGTTGAAGTATTTTTTGAAGGCATCTGGTAATGTCATTAAACATTTTGTCTTACTGAGTTGCCATGTGTGGGATCATGGCATTGACTGCCCCAGCCATCTCCACTTGGCATGATCACTTGCTTTGGGAGCTATATCCACTCGGTCAGAAAGAGGGCCTCCCTCACCTGCCTTATTTGGGCAGCAGCATTTCCGTTGTGGCATATGAAATCCCTCAAGGGCTCTGCGCCCTGGATCAGACCTCTGGATACGTCATCCTACAATTTCCACTCCTTCTTTTGAACAAAACCTTACAGATAATGTTTAGTCCTTAAAGCCCCTGCATTCAATCCTATAGCAGCGCATCATTCCCCATTTCTAAATGGGTAGAAGTTCGCAATGCTCAGAGCTTGCCTAGAACATCCTAATAATGCTAATATTGGAAATTTCGGCAGTGTCAGTACTTGGGTAGTTGGGCAGGCACTTTAGTGGTGATCATATTGAGAAGAAAACTACATCCTTTAGTGATCTGCAAGTGATCTATTAATATTATAGGCCTTTCAATGTATGATAAAGGAGCAGTTCTGATAGGATAGAATTGTTTGCACCATGGCCAATCCTAAATCTCATAAGGTATAGTTTCATTTATTTTTATATTTAAAAACTTGGCCATCATTAAAAAAAAATTACTCTGAGAGCAAAAAAGTATTATTTCCACCTTCGAGCCAAACTTGTACACTTTGTCCACCTACTGATTAAGCAGCACCACTTTTGACTTTAGATGACAGTGTAAAATGGATGCTATTAATTCAGCTGCCCATTATACATCTCTCCTGACTTTCATTTCCCTTGAACTCAGTGAAAATAAGGAGAGATGTACAAAGGAATTCTGAATCAATATCGCCTGTTTTACACTACTATCCAAAATCAAAATTACCCTCACCCTGTTGCCCTGACAGCACATCATACATGGACAGACATGATAAACACATAACCACAGGTGACTTTTTTCCCTAAACCCATATGAGTGTGGAAGCTGGTGGGCTCGGGCTAGCTATTTAGAGTGCAGTATTCTTGGTAGAATTATAGGGCTAACACTCTTTTTAAATCTGAGCTTCTCCTTGTTGAAAGGTTGTTAATTTGAAGGATTACATAAGATTACATAAGATATATAGGGGTGGCACAGTGGTTAGCACCACTGCCTCACAGCTCCAGCGACCTGCCTTCGGTTCTGGGTACTGCCTGTGTGGAGTTTGCAAGTTCTCCCTATGACCGCGTGGGTTTCCTGCAGGTGTTCTGGTTTCATCCCACGTGCCAAAGACTTGCGGGTTGATAGGTAAATTGGCCATTGTAAAAATTGCCCCTAGTGTAGGTAGGAGAATTGAGGGGAGGTGGGGATGTGGAGGGAAAAATGGGATTATTGTAGGATTAGTATAAATGGGTGGTTGATGGTTGGCATGGACTTGGTGGGCCAAAGACCTGTTTCAGTGCTGCATCTCTATATGGCACAGAAACAGGCCATCCAGTCCTTGCCAGCATTTATGCTCCTCTTGTCTTTTCTCATCTAAATTTATCATCATAACCCAGTGTTCCCTTCTCCGTCATATCTGTCTGGATATGGGAAAGTTCCAGTGGATTGGAAAAAAGCTAATGTAACGCCCTTATTCAAAAAGGGAGGGAGGCAGAAAGTAGAAAGGTATAGACCAATTAGTTTAACATCTGTCGTTGGGAAATTATTAAGGAAGTACTAACAGGACATTTAGAAAGTCAAAACGCAATCCATCAGAGTCAGCATGGTTTTATGAAGGGTAAATCGTGTTTGACTAATTTGCTAGAGTTCTTCGAAGCTGTAACAAGCAAAGTGGATAATGGGGATCCTGTAGGTGTAGTTTATCTGGACTTCCAGAAGGCATTTGATTAGGTGCCACACAAAAGGTTAATACACAAGGTAAGTTCACATGGGGTTAGGGGCAATTTATTAGCTTGGATAGAGGACTGGCTAACCAACAGAAAACAGAGAGTCATGATAAATGGGTCTTTTTCTGGTTGGCAAGATGTAACTAGTGGGGTGCCATTGGGTTCGGTCCTTGGGCCCCAACTATTTACCATCTATATAAATGACTTGGATGCAGGGATAAAAGTTACTATAGCCAAATTTGCAGATGAAAATAAGATAGGTGGAATAGTAAGTTGCAATCAAGAAATAAGAAATCTACAAATGGATATGGATAGATTAGATAAATGGGCCAAAATGTGGCAGATGGATTTTAATGTGGATAAGTGTGAGGTTATCCATTTTGGTCGGAAGAATAGAAAGACAAATTATTATTTAAATGGAAAGAAATTGCAGAGTGCTTCGGTGCAGAGGGATCTGTGGGTCCACGTGCACGAATCGCAGAAAACTAGTTTGTAGGGGCAGCATGTAGTAAGGAAGGCAAATGGAATTTTGGCATTTATTGCTAAAGGAATAGAGTATAAAAGTAGGGAAGTGTTGCTGCAACTGTACAAGGCATTGGTGAGACCGTACCTGGAGTATTGCGTACAGTTTTGGTCCCCTTACTTGAGAAAGGATGTAGTTGCATTGGAGGCAGTTCAGAGGAGGTTCACTAGATTGATTCCAGAGATGAGGGGTTTGTCTTATGAAGAGAGATTGAGCAGTTTAGGCCTTTACTCTTTGGAGTTTAGAAGAATGAGAGGAGATCTAATTGAGGTATATAAAATGATTAAGGGGATTGACAAAGTAGACATAGAGAGGATGTTTCCTCTTGTGGGGCAATCCAGAATGAGAGGTCATAGTTTTAGGATAAGGGGTAGCAGATTTAAAACAGAGATGAGGAGAAATTACTTCTCCCAAAGGGTCGTGAATCTGTGGAATTCACTACCCCAGAGTATGGTGGATGCTGGGACATTGAGTAAATTTACGGAGGAGATAGACTGATTTTTAGTTAGAAATGGGTTGAAGGGTTATGGAGGATGGGCAGGAAAGTGGAGTTGAGGCCAAGATGAGATCAGCCATGATCGTATTGAATGGCAGACCAGGCTCGAGGGGTTGAATTGCCTACTCCTGCCCCTAGCTCTTATGTACTTGTCAAGCCTTCCCTTAAATACATCTTTACTATTTGCCACAACCATTCCCTGTGGTAGTAAATTTTTGGGACTTGGGACTGCCATTGGACAGGACATGCCCGGGGATGGTGATGGTAGTGTCTGGGACATTGTCTGTAAGATATGATTCCGTGAGTATGACTATGTGAAGCTGTTGCTTGACTAGTCTGTGGGATAGCTCTCCCAACTTTGGCACAAGCCCCCACATGTTAGTAAGGAGGACTTTGCAGGGTCGACAAGGCTGGGTTTGCCATTGTCGTTTCCGGTGCCTAGATCGATACCAGGTGGTCCGTCCGATTTCATTCTGCTTTATGGACTTCGTAGTGGTTAGATAAAACTGAGTGGCTTGCTGGGCCATTTCAAAGGGCATTTAAGAATCAACCACATTGCTGTGGGCCTGAAGTCACATGTAGGCCAGACCAGGTAAGGACAGCAGATTTCCTTCCCTAAAAGACATTCTTGGTGACTATCTTATATTGATGGCCTCTAGTTATGCTCTTCCCCACAAGTGGAAACATTATGTATCCACTCTATCAAAACATTTCATAATTTTGAAGAGTTCTATTAGGTTACTGCTCAGCCTTTTTTCAAGAGAAATGAGATCCAGCATGTTCATCCTTTCCTGATATGCATCCTCTTGCATTTCTGGTATCACGCTTGTAAATCTACTTTGCATCCTCTCCAGTACCTCTATATCCTTTTTATAATATGGCAACCAAGACTGCACACAGTACTCTAAGCGTGGTTGAATCAAAGTTGAACACAGGTTTATCATAACTTCCCTATTTTTCAATTCTATCCCTTTAGACATAAACCCTAGTACTTGATTTGCTTTTTGAATGGCCTTGCTAACCTATGGCGCAACTTTTCGTGATTGGTGTATTTGAAGTTCGAGATCCCTTTATTCCTCTACGCCTGCTAGACTCGCACCTTCCAAGTAAAACGTGACCTCCCTATTCTTCCTACCAAAATGTATGACCTCATGTTCATTGGTGTTGAACTTCATTTGCCAATTATTTGCCCATTTTGCAAGTTTTTTAATGTGCTTCTGTAATCTGTTGTAGTCCTCCTCAGCATATTAGTTAGATACAGTTCTTGGGGCTAATGGGATCAAGGAATACGGGGAGAAAGCGGGAACAGGTTACTGAGTTTGGATGATTAGCCATGATCGTATTGAATGGTGGAGCAGCCTCGAAGGGCCGAATGGCCTACTCCTGCTCCTATTTTTCTATATTTCTATTAGCCAATATTGGCCTAGGAATTTGAGGTTTCCTCTTTAAATGCCAGTTTTTTCTTACATCCTATATTTTCTCAGCCCATTTAGGGTTTCATAGAACTGACACAGTTCTGTTTTATTTTGTTGAAATGGTAATGTAGCAGGTTAGTTAAAGATAAGAGGCAAGCTCTTTGTGCTGCTTAATTCTAAGGGATAGGTAAAGGTCGTTTTGAAGTGAAGGTGAACCAGCGTTTGAATTTAAATTCCAGTTTGAGGTAAAAAGTACCCGAGGGCAAAATTATTTTGCATGCACCGAGTGAGAAATACAGATTGATTGTGACGTAACCTAGCAAAGCTTTAGTCAATTGTTACACAGAAGAATTAAACTCTGAAGTTTCTGAGAAATCACCGTGGGCACAAAATGAATCAGAATTGTGCAGTTTCTCCAAATCACTGAAATAATTAACACTGCAAAAGCAGAATTTTCTATTTCAAATAAAGTAGGACTGGCAATAAATAATTTTAGGATTGTGGTAAAGTTACTGCAACATATGTTTAAAAAACATTTCAGATATAATTTTACATTAAATTATGGCCATTCTGAATGGTTCAGCTAACACTGCTGAAAATGATTGTAGCTATGGCCAGAATTTTGTGCTTGTCAGACAGGAGTCATCCACCAACCAAAAAGGCAGTGGCGATCCTGCCTCCACTGGGCCTGGGGATCTAGACTGGATTTTACAGTCCCCAGGCACTTAATTGGTCCTACGCAGGACTTCCACCACACTGAGGCAGGAGGTCCCACCTAATGGAGCTGCCAGCCCCGGCAGCTCTTACTCCCAGCAGCGCCACTGGGAGTGGGGTTGCGGGGGGCATGTTGGGCATTGGGGGTGGTTGGGGCATCGGGGGCGGCCCTCCATTGTGTACATGGTGTCCGATCAGGTGCCCCCCCCCCAGGTTGTCAGAAGGCCGCCTGCATTTTACAGGTGGCTTTTCTCAGGCCTGGGCTGCCCTCTGCCAACGGTAAAATCCCTGTAGTGGCATGTGGAGGCACTTAAGTGGCTGTTAATTGGCCACTTAAAAGCCTTGATTGGCCTGGGGTGGTAGGGGTGTGGGGGGCATTTCTCGCCACTGCCGCCCTGTGTAAAACAGTGTTGGAGACGGGAGCGGGTCGGGGAGGGGCCTCTGAGACTCCCACTCCATTTTACGCCTCCCCTGGCACCAGCCCGCCCTTTTGGGGGGGAGGGCAGAAAATTCTGGCCAATGTGTTGTGAGCTCACTGAAATTAATGTAAGAATTTTTAGCACTTGAGTTGCTTTTGAGTGGGTGGTCCTCTCCTTTATTTAGAGCTACCCTTCCTTGCTGCATTTTGTTTGGGCTTCTAATGACCAAACCTTGCAAAGGGACTTAAGGTGGATTGGATATATATTTGTAAAATAAACACTTTGCAGAGCTATGGGGAAAGAATGGGGGAGCATCACTAATTGGATAGTTCTTTCAAAGAGCTGACAAATACCATGAATACAGGAACATAGGACTTTATGCAAAATAATGGACATTACTGTAAAGGCAGTCAGCAATCCTCCACTGACTACTGAAGCCTCTGGCCCCTGCACGGCATTAACAGCTTATCATATGATGTGTAACAGAAATGCCATAAAATATTCAAATGAACTGAATATTGTGTAAAGTCATTTCATTTGGGTGCAAGCACATGCAGCCCTTCAGGAGCAGTAGTGTCGGTTGCCCTGCACCAGTATCTCATTATCCACCCTTTATGCTTGGTAAAGTAATGACGTTTCTGACCACCAACGATGACAAGTAGGGCCAAGGGGATTCCAATTCTGTCAGCTTTTCCAGACAATTTCATATTTGTCTCAGTATCGATCAGATATGATGACTGAGCTATAGAGCTGATTATAACCTGTTTGCAAATTAATTTGTAGAGTTAAGTTGGGTGGACAATACCACAGTTCCTCTTTTCTGACACTTATTAATTTGATTTTCTTAGCACTGAGCTTAACACACTGTTGGTGCAATTGCTACAGATAAAAATTATTTGTGAATATATTAAGGGCACTGTCTTCAGTATAGGTAAGAACACTAGAAACTGTTGTCTAATAATTACATTGTTCATTTTCTCTCAATTGTTTAAGTGCCCCTGTGCCATTCCCTGGATCTATCCTGCCACACATCTTCACTATTCAACATTGTTTTATTGGTTCCTACAAATAGCCTTTTCTTTATAACTCCAGCACAGAAAGTATCATCCCTGAATTAGAGGATAAACTAATGATTTTTTGCTGGGTTTCTGCCAATGCTGCTCTATAACAGTCCCATGGGCGTGGGTTAACTTGCTTTCTCAGAAGAAGAGTCTAATGTTTATCTAGTTGGAGCTAAAAGTAGCAACTGATCATATTGATAACTGTTCTGTCATAAGACACCACTGCACAGTGTCTCAGTACATATTTTTAATGTGGTTTCATGGATTCATGGAATGAAACTATGCTCTGGTTTACTTTCTTTTACTTATGTAAATGGTTTTAATGTATAAACAAGTATGAAACCTGAATAATATTAACAAATACACAAAGCACTCTAGATGCTGTAGTCTTATTATGGATACTTAGTAATTACACTGAAGCTGTATAAAAGCAGTAAATATATCTTTCTCATGTATGATTTCTACCGAGAGTTACTATTTCCAGATTTGCTTATGGTCTTACATTGATTTATCATTTTAATACCACTTGGTTAGCTGATTTCTTTCATTTCCAAAATGAAAGAGGTTTGTATTTTAACAAAGCGTCTATGCATGAATCACCTTTATTAATCCTGAAGGAGAAGGATGGGGTATCCTGGAAATGCTGTTAAATGAATGACTGTATTGTGCAGTGTGCAGTCAAGTCTAGCTTTTAGCATGACGTTCAGAAAGAAACCTTTGACCCAAATTGAAATTGGCAAGTGCACAAATGTTAATTTATTCCCCAAAACACCTGTTTCATTTGATGTAAAATCCTTATCATTTGTGCAGAGGCCCAATAGCTTTTTTGCCCTGTGATGAGGCTTAGTTCCGCTTCAACTACATAAGCGTCACTCTTTTAATACCTATAGTAACTAGCTATCAACCAAAACTGATAGCAAGTCCATCAAGAAATAATGTACAGATAATAGGAAGCAGTAGCAGCAAACATCTAAAATAACAGGTTACATTCCTAACATTTTCATATACAGCACAGTTGTGGGAGATGTGTATCTGATGCCATTTCTTGAACAAAAACTCCTAAATCTTCTCTTGAGTTATGTTTGAGGCAGTGAGCTGTGAGTTTTACCGCAAATACCCAATGAAAACCTCCAACGTGGATTTAAATTGAGAATTTACAGACAGCTTATCTATCGGGCTGGGAGTTTAGTTCAGCTTTTTTTCTGCTATTTCTTACAGGCAAGATGACAACAGATTTTCAGCCATGGTGCACAAAGCTATAGTTACATTGTATTCTCACATTGGGAGAGTGGGGGAAGTTAAAAGTACAATTACTCAAATTCTGCTTTTTTCTGACAAGAAAGACTTGATGAGAAAGGCAGCTCATTCCAGCTATCAATCTAGTAAACCTCCTCTGAACCGCCTCCAATGCATTCATATCCTTCCTTAAATGAGACCAAAACTGTGCACAGTATTCGAGATGTGGTCTCACCAATGTCCTGTATAACTGAAGCATAACATCCTTACTTTAATTTTTAATTTCCCTTGTAGTAAAGGATAGCATACCATCAGCCTTCTTTATTACCTGCTGTACCTGCATACTAACTTTTTGTAACTCCTGCACTAGAACACCTAGATCCCTCTGCACCTCGGAATTTTGCAGTTGTTCTCCATTTACGTAATACCCTACTTTTTTATTCTTCCTGCCAAAGTGAACAACTTCACATTTTCCCACATTATACTCAATCTACCAAATTTTTGCTCACTCACTCAACCTATCTATATCGGTCTGTAACCTCCTTATTTCATCTTCACAACATACTTTCCTACTATCTTTGTGTCATCTGCAAATTTAGCTCCCATGCCATCGCTCCCCTCATCTAAGTCATTGATATAAATTATAAAAAGGACAATTAGGGATGGGCAACAAATGCTGGCCTTGTCAGCGATGTCCACATCCCATGAAATGAATAAAAAAAAGCTAGAGAGGTTTGAGTTAATCAAGGAGAGCCAGCATGGATTTGTAAAAGGCATATCATGTTTAACTAATCTAACTGAATATTTTGATGAAGTAGCGGTGAAGGTTGATAAAGGGAATCCACTGGATGTTGTCTATACAGATTTTAAGAAAGCTTTTGAAAAAGTACCACAAAGAAGTCCAGTTAAGAGAATTGAGGCTCATGGAATAGGATGGTGGGTGTCAGCTTGGATAAGAAAAATGCCTTAAGGGTAGAAAACAAGAAGTCAAAGTAAATGGTTGTTTTTCAGATCGGAGGATGGTAGACACTGGTATTCCCCAAGGGTCAGGGCTAGGACCACTGCTTTTTTATATATATATATATATATATATATATATATATATAAATGACTTGGATATTGTAATACAGAGTGTTACGACCAGGTGAGAAAGGGATCTTAGACTTAATCAAGAAAGGTGGAGGTTTATTAATCTTAAACTCTAATTCGGTTAACGACTACGAATACACAACACAACCATGCTAGCATGCATACGCGATAAACACACACGCAGATAGAGACAGAAATAGAAAGAATAAAGGGGAAAAGTTGAGGCAATAGCTGTGTTCTATTTACGGTCCTTTGAGTTTGATATGGAGTCTTTGGTTGCCGATAAGTCTTGCCGTTTCATTGGGGCCCAGTGCACGTTTTAAAACTTGTTTCAGTGTAGGAGTCTTTTCTGTCTTGAGGTTTAAATGACTTCAGTAGATCCAAAGATTAATGAAAGAGAGAAAGCCAAACAGAAGAGAGGCTCTTGTTCCAAGTTCAGTTTCAATCTGCAGTCTGACCCAAGCTGTCCTGTGAGCAATTCAAAACCAGACCGGGGCCAACAGGTTATTCATGTGACTTGCTTTTTTAACAAACTCCTGTGTTTGTGGATTCCAAAGCTCTCGGTGAGGGGGTGTAGTGCTGTCTTTTACACTGACAAAATGGAGATCACCATTGCCCAGACCAATCTCTGTTAATTGAATCAGTGAGCAGTTCCCATTGTCTCTCCAAGCACTGTCTCTTAGTATGCAAGTGCTTCCCATCCACTGCTGATCTCTTTAAACAAGTAATCTCTTCACTCCAGCAACAGTATAAAATTAATGTTCATGTGACAAAATTAATATGCCTCATTCTTGGCAGGTGGGGGTCTTCATGACACCTCCATACCCAGCAGAATGAAATGTGATTTTTTAAAATAAGCATTTCATTAAAAGAGACTAGAGAGAAGTGTAGGTACAGAAAAACACATATACATCTCCCTCATTCCTTCTCATTCATTCAGAAATCCTAAAAACTGTTACTGCCTGTCTTATCTTGGGAGCAGTGCGACTTTAAACTGCCCTTGTTGCCATCCCAATAAACATGTGATTTTTGGGGATGTTTTTCAGTTTGCACATTTCCATGACTGCCTCGGGTGTCTTTGTTCCTGTTGTGGTCTGCAGGGGGAGGGTTAGATTTAATTAGCCCTAGGTTGGAGTTCTGCTCATGGGCAGTGGCAGTGAGTGGAACCACTTTGAACTCTCTTTCAGTGCTTTGATGAGTCATGCAAGGGCTTTTTACCTTAGGGGATGGTTGGTTCCCTTTTCTCCTGACTGTGGGAGTAGATTCCTTGCTAATCTTCCCTTTGGCCTCTGGGACACTCCTTCTTGCAGGCATTTGTCCAGATTCTATTGCACGCTCCTGCGGAACTTCGACTAGTTGAGACAGCACCCTCACAGTTTCTCTGCCCTCTTGAGGACCTTTTTTGTCTCTGCATGTTCCTGAAAATGCTGTTAGCAACTCTGGTGGGGTGTTTCTAGTGTCTGCATTTACATAGGAGGATGTGGGGTCTAATTTTTCGAACATTTCGGGGTCGGCTGACCGGACAGTAGGGATTTTCATTTGGGATTCATCCTGGACTTCCTTTAATCTGTCCTCTTGGTCCCTTTATCCCCTTTCCTTTCTAACCTTTTGCCAGCCTTGTGCCTGTCTGTCCCCTTTTGTTTTCGGTGGGGGTCCCTTACAGTTCACCAGCCCTCTGCTGGAGGGTCCTCCTAACACTGATACAGAACTTAGGGATGCAGATTTCACTGTATGTTGGAGTTTCCCCTCAACCTGGCACACGTGGCAACTCCTACAGTACTCCACCACATCTTTGTGGAGTTTTGGCCAGTCAAACTGCAGTCTTATGCGGGCTTTGGTTTTTTGTGTACTGACATGTACAGAAATGCAGTAAAAACTCAGCTCAATTGCATTCAATTTAGTATTGCATATGTTCTTGTGCTTTCAGAAGAAAATTAATGATATTATACATTTAATTTAATTATATTAATTTAAAAAATAATATATGGACAATATGGGCAGACTTTTACTGACCCCCCCCCCAACATTGGGCGTCGTGGCGGGTGAGGGGGAACCGGAAATGCCTCCGGGAGAGGCCCGCCACGCTCCCCGACACCAGGACGACCCGGCCCCTTATTGCCGGTGGTGGCCCCCCACCGCTCGGCGACGGGAGCCAAATTTAAATATGCAAAGCGCAACTTACCTTGCCACATTATGCATCCCGTTGCCACTTCGGAAACACTTTCGACTAATTCAGGTGAACGGGCGTCTCACACATGCCTTCCCGTTCCCGACTGCTAAAAACTGACGGGACAGAAGTTGCAGTGCTCAGAGCCTGTCTCGTGTTGCGAGACGGGTCTCAACTCTGCATGTGTGTGTATGGAGGTGGGAGGGTATGGTATTACTGGGGACACAACTCTGCATTGGTCTAGGGAGGTGGGAGAGGGATGATATGACTGGGGGCACAACACTGCAGGCATGAATGGAGGTACCAAGGACCCTCTCTCCGTAAAGGAGGGCACTCTGCACCCTTGAATGTTTGTGTGAGTGAAGGAGCAATGGCACTCCAGGAACCCTTTGTGTGGGTTGGATTTGATAAATGGTAGGCGTTTAAAGATAATCAGGCTGATGGGCCAATCGATACAACTTCTACAATCTGAATCTGGTCATGCTGCCCCACTCTTAGTGAAAGCTAAGACAGACAATGCCATGCCACACCACATAGCTGATACATGAAAGCACCTAATGTACCAATCAACATCATTCTTTGTCCTGTTAGGTGCCTTTGAAGTAGTAAAGGAACAAGGTTTACTTGCAACTTGGAGATGGGGATGGCTTACCCTGTATTCATTGATCCGCTTGTTGTTAGGAGCCATATGCACCACAGGCAGAACCAAGAGGCAGGTGTAACCAACATAGAGGCCACCGGTCATGAGCAGCAGTAGCCCCCAAGCCGAACCCGCTACTATAGAATGCTGTGCATCCACAGGTCCCGCATGACATACCTGCAGATGTCTCAGCGCCAGTATCAGAGGCGACATTGGATGTCGAGAGGGATGATGACACATCCCTTTGCCCTGCTGAACGATGATCTGCAGCTGATGGGCTTCGGTGGAGATCCTATGCCTGTAGTCCTCAAAGTGACAGCGGCTCTTAACTTTTAAGCTTCTGCATTATTTCAGGGACCCACCGGCGACCTATGTGGGGTGACACAGTCAGAAATGCACCGCTGCATCAGGGAGGTCACCGATCCTGTACCGAAGGGCCGGTGACCATATTCGCTTCAGAACAGATCTTGAGAGCCAGTCCCAGAGGGACCGGTGCAAAGGGTCATTTACTGCACCCATGTGGTCATCAAGGTTCCCGCTGGGCGACCTGCTGCATATCTAAACCAAAAGGGCTTCCACTCGCTCAACGTGCAGCTAGTATGCGATCATCATAAGCACTTTATACAAATCTGTGCCCGCTTTCCAGGCAGCTGCCATGATGCCTTCATCCTTTTTTTGTTTCTTTTTTTTTAGAGATACAGCACTGAAACAGGCCCTTCGGCCCACCGAGTCTGTGCCGACCATCAACCACCCATTTATACTAATCCTACACTAATCCCATATTCCTACCACATCCCCACCTGTCCCTATATTCTCCTACCTATATGAGGGGCAATTTATAATGGCCAATTTACCTATCAACCTGCAAGTCTTTTGGTGGTGGGAGGAAACCGGAGCACCCGGAGAAAACCCACGCGGTCACAGGGAGAACTTGCAAACTCCACACAGGCAGTACCCAGAATTGAACCCGGGTCGCTGGAGCTGTGAGGCTAACCACTGCACCACTGTGCCGCCATCCTGCGCCAGTCCCAGCTACCGTTGCTGTCCACTGAATTGGCTGACATTGATGGGTGGATTCTTGGAGACGTGGCCCTTGATACGGTGAGTAACCCCACCAGTGATGCAGAGGAGAGATACAATGCCTGCCACAGCGTGACAAGAGGCACAACTGAGCAGGCGATCGGCATGCTGAAAATGCGTTTCCACTGCCTGGATAGCTCGGGTGGTGCCCTGCAGTATGAGCTGGAAAGGATAGCTTATATCATTGTTGTTTGCTGTGCTCTGCACGTCTACGCACTAAATAGTGGGGAGGCCTTGCAGGATGAGGACGGACGTGAACAGGACTCCACCTTGGATGATGAGGACGCAGAGGGCTTGCAGCAGGAAAGGCGCATGGAAGGATGGAGAGCATCCAGGCACTGCATGCAGGGTGAACAGCAAGCAAGGGATGCATGGCAATGCCTTATTGATCAAAGGTTCTCCACGCCATAAAGTCTACTATGTGCTCTGCAAACCACATGTTCACCTGTTGTGCAGCAGTCCACATCTGCAACATCTTTATCTCCACCATAGCTGGCAGCAGCTGACTGAGCCATTGTACAGGGAGGGGATGGTGTCCACATTGGAATTACCTTGAGGGGGGACCCCAGATATGGCATGTAGGCTCGCCTTCTGCATCTCAAGGCTCGTTTGAACCTCTCTGCTTTCCCAGCATGGAGGGGATAATGAGTAGTACTAGCATGACAATGATGTTATTCCATTCATTCGCAGTTCTGAAAGGCCAATGATGTAATGGGAGGAGACACGATTGGTACATGCTGGCACACATCATTCACGCAGTAAATACAACACAAATGTTAGTGAAGAACATTTAGTGAATTAACTTTTTACATTGTAGTGTCACCTGTGCAGACCCATTTGTGTCACGGTGTCTTTTTGAGACGTTTGCGGGTGCTCCTTCATGGTGCAACTTCTTCGCTAGCAGCCTGACTGGGGGCAAGGCTGCTGATCAGAATGCCCTTTGGTTGTGGATGACTTTGGCACTTGTCCTCTGTGCACACGAGGCCTGGAGGGCCCCGGCTGGCAGGGGGAATGCTGCGTCAGCGCAGAACTCTCCTCAGTCATTGTGGCCGTTGGAGCTTGACTCACCGGCGGAGGGGATGGTGTCCACATTGGAATCACTTTGAGGGGGGACCCCAGATATGGCATGTAGGCTCGCCTCCTGCATCTCAAGGCTCGTTTGAACCTCTCTGCTCTCCCAGGAAGGACCAGGGGCAGGGACAGTCTCCATGCCCCTGGTCCCTCTCTTGCCTTGCCACTGCTGTGTGGATCTCATGGCGAGGGATTGCAGGTCAATGCGAATCAATGGAATCTGGCTCTCCAAGAGCACCGCCGTCGTCTCTATGGATGAAGCCATGCACTCAAATGCCTGAGCCATGGCAGCTGTCATGGACTCCCTTATTGTCCGCTCAAGGCTGCGCATGGTCTGTGGCATCTCCACCAGATGTTGCCTGGAATGCTGCTGCAGCTCCAGCATGCCCTGTGCGGTCGACAACAGAGGGTCATCAGCAGTCTGGGGATCAGCATGGGCCTGGACACCCACAGTCCTCCGACTGTCAGGGGCCTTGGCTGTCTCAGCCACAGTCAGATGCCCAGGTGCGTGTGCAGTGCTCTCACCAGCTTGTGACCCAGACTCTAAGGCCGATGGGATTCCCACTGAGGTGAGTGTTTCTGCGCTTGTGGAAGGTGCAGGAGCATCATGGGACTCTGCTTCCTTGGAGGATGTCTCTTCCTCAGAGGTGTGGAGGAGTCCTGGGCCGGCAGGTCAGATCCGGAGTGATGACCTGCAAGATATAATGTGAAGAGCAGACTGTCAGTCTTTATGGTGTGCATGTAATGATTATGACAGCATTGTCTCAAACAATAAAATTTTCACATAGATCCTTGTGTATATTAAATGGCTGAAATAAAAACAAGAAATGCTGGAAATACTCAGCAGGTCTAGCAGCATCTGCAGGTCTGGGAGAACTCTGAAGAAGAGTCACTGACCTGAAACATTAACTCTGCTTCTCTCTCCACAGATGCTGCCACACCTGTTGAGTGTTTCCAGCATTTCTTGCTTTTACTTCAGATTTCCAGCATCCACAGTATTTTGCTTTTATATTAAATGGCTGTCTGTTCATCCAGACCCCAAGCTCAATGTTACCAACAGAACGGTCCACATGGATTTCCATGAGTTCCATGGCCTCCTCCTCAGCCTGTGTAAGCGGACATAGGTCTGGAACCCCTCCACCAGTCCTGTTTGCCTCATGCGCATTGTGGACCCTCTTTGCCTGGAGGAGCAAGAAGGCAGATATTAAGCATTGCAAAGCAATAACATGACACATGTCACAACAGGGGTGCTGGGCCCAAAGGTGGGGGAAGCTTAGTCTGTACTACTGAGTGAGCCTGTCATATAGGTGCCATGTTCTGAGAGCAGACAAAGGTGAGCTCTTTCATACATGAAACCATTCATGTAGCATCACTTCTCCCTGCCCGACTTCCCTGTCTTTGGCATTGCAGTGGTTCACGCATACCACTCTGTGTGGGGACACCCAGGTTCAACAGAGCCAAGAAACAAAGTACCACTTAATTTTGTGGAGCACAAGAGATCGTTCATCCTCTTGCTGTACTGCACCTAGTAACCGGATGGCCCCACGGCTACTAACCTCCTCTGCCACCTCCACCCAGGCTTGTTTGGTCAGGCAAGGGGCCTTTTCTTACCATCACTGGGGAAAAGGACCTCCCATCTTGCCCGCACGGCCTGGAGGAGACTGAGCAGGGAAGCATCGTTGAACCGTGGAGCCACACTGGAGTGCCCCTCTGCCATCTTTGGAATGTTCAACAGACCTTGGTCTCACCAGGTTACTCAACAGTCTTCCCTTTGCAGCTGAAGCAGTAAAGTTGCATTTTTCAATTATAAGTAAAGGTTGCCATTTAAATATGGCGCCAGCACCTGCCTTCCTGTCACCTGATGCTGATTACGGAGGCGTCAAGTCACCCCCTCCATGCCATTTGAGGGGGGCCAGTGCGACCCGGGCATGTTAATGAGCTGCCGCGCTGAATAGGACGGCGGCTCCGCGATGAGCAGTCTGTGCGGGTGGACTGACATTATTGAAGCTTGCTGCTGAGACGGTGGTGAGCTTATAAAATCCAGCCCCATGTGTGTGAAGGGTTAATAGGATTATTTATTTAACTAAGGATTTAGTTTTTAATGTTGGAATAAGCAAGCAGTGGCATAAATTTTACGAATGCAATTAAAATGCTTGTGGGCATTACCCAAAGACTTCCTGCTTTACATCTGTCACTGACACTTATTAAAACCCAGATAAAGCACTTCCGTGGGTGAAGGATGACTGTCTTTAACTAACCATGTCATTGGTTAGTATTGTTCATACATCCTTCTTGTTGTTTAACTTAAACTTAAATAGTGTTGTCACTTGCAGGGGAATTTCCAACCAGATTCAGATTACGCCAAGGGCAAGAACTACCTTTCTGTAAACTTCATGTTTTTCAAGAGGAAATATTTATTCTTAAAGATTGATTTGCTATTTAATTTCTTGATTTTTTCCCCTTATATTCGTTTTTAAAAGTGTCTTGCTAATTTTCTCCAGTAATTCTCTCCTCACTATCCCCATCTTGAAGGCACTTATATCTGGCTGGGGTAATTCCAGGGTCACCATGTGCCCTGAAGTACCTTGCCCGAATAGTTGTTGTCTATTTGTGCACAGTTAGTAGCCTATTCAACCGCAAAGGGGTATTGCAGCAGGGGTACCTCATGCATGATTGCATCTGACCTCCACACACACACACACACACACACACACACACACACACACACACACACACACACACACACACACACACACACACACACACACACACACACACACACACACACACACACACACACACTTCCAACAGGGACCTATGGATAGTGATTAAGAGAGGGAAACTTGATTCGATTCTTTTCCCCTTCCAAACCCAGGGGAGCTGAGGCCACTTGTAGAATCTCTATTTCTATTGAGGTCTACGATTAAGTACAGCCTAGAGATAGAACCTAAAATCTTCCTCATTCGTATGGCTCAGCAACTCACTGGATTAAAACTTCTTCAGCTAAGGAGAGAAATCCTACCTTATTGTTTTAATTACTTTTTATTATATTTTATAAAAATAGCAGCAGATGTGATTATTGTTAGAATAACATTATCATGTTCCTATTTGGTATAATTGTATTCAAGGATTGCTAACATAATGGGCTGAATTTTCATGACCAATAGGGGTTGGGCTGGGAGTTTGGAAGGGGGCAGAATATCAGGATGGAAGGCGCGGGACAGAAGCCTGAGGTCTTCGCATCGCATCTGGATATTCTGAAGGGTGGCTGGCATGGCGGGAGGACTTTGTGCTTACATATGGCGGGCAGGTAATTAAGCCTGTTAAAAAGGCAATTAACTTCAATTTTACCAGGGTTTTCTGATTTTTCCAGAAGTGCACAGTAACCACAGGGCTTCAGAGCCTCGCCAGGTATAAGAAGGTAGTGAGCTAGTGGGAGGTCAGTTCTGCCTCCAGACAGCAGTCATCATGAAGCCTAGTGTGGCTTGGCATGGAGGGTGGAGCAGTGTGGGCATTGGCACTGCCAGACAGGAGAAGCGGAAAAATTACCAGAACTACAGGGGCATATCACCAGAGTGCCATCTTGGAGCTGGCACTTGTGTGGGTAAAGCAGGGGTCGTAAGAAGCCCTGGAGACTGAGTGAATCTACAAACCATGGGCCTTATTCACTCAGGTTTCAGTTCCTCCAGTGAGGAGGAGCATCAGACTGGGAGAGAGCTGGAACCACAGGCGGTGAACAGTGGGACAGCAGCAACCAGAGGGACAGCACGAGCGCCAACTTCAGTGGTGGGGGGGATGATGAGGAGAAGGGCGCAGAGGGGCACACCCCAAGTTTTATGTGCGCGGAAGAGCTTACCTGCCACAGAGCGTCTACCATCCGAGGCTTAGCTACCTTCAACTGTCGGAGCAGCACTGTCTTTGAAGACTCCGCCTTTCCAGGGAGGTGGTCACAGAGCTGTGTGTCTTGATGGAGGATGAGCTGAGCCCTATGGGAAGTGGTGGGCACCCATTGCCAGTGGCATTGAATTTCTACGCCTCAGGATCATTCTAGGGATCTACTGGAGATATCTGTGGGATCTCTTATTCTGCGGCTCATTACTGCATCATGAAGGTCACCAATGCCATCTTCAAAAGGATCAACCAATACATATAGCTTTTGTACTGATGTGGATAGCCAGGCTGAGAGGGTTATAGGATTTGGGGCCATCACTGGACTCCTCCAGCTGTACGGTGTAATTGACTGCAGACATGTGGCCATCAAAGCTCCCATGGACCAGCCAGTGGCCTTCATCAACAGGAAAGGCTTCCACTCACTCAACGTTCATCTGGTCTGCATCCATCGCAAGCGTTTCCTGCAGGTGTATGCACGGTTCCTGGGAAGCAGCCATGATGCCTACAGGCTAAGGCAATCCCAGATGCCAGAGCTTTTTACCCCTCCTCTGCGTTTTCAAGGGTGGGTACTGGGTGACCATTGACGATGTGGCTACTGAGGTCTGTGCGGAACCCAAGCACTGATGCAGAGGAGAGGTACAAAAGCGGCCACAGCACAACTCGAGTGACCATTGAGCAATCCATAGGGCTTCTGAAGATGCGGTTCAGTAGCCTAGATCAATCTGGTGGTGCCCTAATATGCCGCCGCAAGGGTCTCCCGTATCATTGTTGTGTGCTGTGGTCTGCACAACCTTACACTGCAGAGGGGAAAGCAATTAAACAGTAAGGATATTGTGGAGCGCGATGCCTCTTCCGTCAATGAGGAGGTGGAGGAAGATGATGACCAGGTGCAGGATGTTGAAGAACCCCAAGGACCACAGGTAAGGCACCATGGGGTACACACAAGGGAGACTAGAGGCTTGTTAATGCAGGCACAGTTCACATGATCTTTACTGACAGATTCATGCAACTCAATAAACCTTTAGCACTCTGCAGCCCTGTTGTTGCCTCCTTCATTGACCTTGCCATTTCTCTGCACTCAGTAAGACATTATACTTTGGCATGGGGAAAGCGTTGACCTATGGCTGTGCGATCCCACTAATCACATGTTTTGATGGAGCCAGGGTGCTCCTGAAGTCCCAGCAGCCTCCAAGAAATGGAAGGAAACCTCATGGCTTGCCACAACACACATTTATTGATGAACAAAAATATTGCAACGCTGTATGCTTCAAAAAAATGAACCCGTGAACCCTGAGTGCAGCTAGGTGTTCTTCTGAAATCACTTATGTGTGCTTCTATGCGGTGCTCCTCCTGCTCTTTCAGCTGAGGTGGAGGCAGGCTGCTGACCTTGCTGCCCTGTGGCTTGGGATGACCTTGGCCGTCAACCTCTGACTGCCTGAGGCCTGCAGGGCCCCAGCATATTGAGGACCTCCTGCACAGGTGCAGGAGCCTCCTCTGTCAACGCAGCTAAGTGAGGCACTGGTATCACTGACAGAGGGGCCAAGGGGTCATGGTCCACACCAGGAGCGCCTTGAGAGGAGTCCCAGATGCTTCAGGCAGCTGCTCCTCCGCCCTATCTAGGCACACCTGTACCTCCCTGCTTACCTGAGTAGTACAAGGAGCTGGTGGTGAGTCCAGGCATTTTGCAGCCCCCCCCCACCAACTTGCCGAGCCACTGTTGCACAAAGCTCGTGGAGTTGGTGATGACATGCAGGTCTGCGTGCATTTCTGGCATCCACTGGGTAGTTTGCTGGATATCTCTGTCATCCACTGGGTGGTTTGCTGGATATCTCTGGCATCCACTGGGTGGTTTGCTGGATATCTCTGGCATCCACTGGGTGGTTTGCTGGATACGGCTGTCCATGAGAGTCACCAATCTCTTCATGGAGGAAGCCAAGCGCACGCACACCAGGGACATGACTCTCCAGGGGCGCTTGGGCACAGGTCAATGATAGTTCTGGCCTCTTCTTCCTTCTTTTTTCTTCAGTAATGCTGTGTTCCAAAGGCATAGTCTTTTAACCCTTTCTTGGAGGTTTACACCCCTAACCAAACAACCTCCCCAGTTCTTTTGATGAGTTTCAGGTGTGTGATTACTTTCTCATTGGTATCTTAAAGTGTCATACACTCGGGCTGCACTATCTATTATACACTCCCTTTGTTCTCTGGAGATAAGGGGTCACATGTTTTACGGGAATTAGGGTCGTGTGATTTCCAGAAATCCTGCTTATCACTGTGACTGAGGAGACCACATGATTTCCAGGAATCTGAACTCTGAGGAAAAGGGTCTGCACATCTCATGTTGCCTTATAAATGAAATTATTAAAGGCGAATAATGTTTTCAACCATGACATAAGTAAGATGATAAATTACATAATCTCAAAACTAATGCAAAACTAAAGGTTAGTTCATATAAGAACTAGGATGCATAACAATAAAAAATGGTATATAAAATATGGCATAAAATATACTTAATTGATACATGCGTATGGATAAATTAATCAGAAGACAGCTCATATTCTTACAGTATGACAGGCAATGCTGCTGCCTGGCCCCATTGCCAGTGACTGGGTTGGCATTCCTTTTCTAGCAAGTTGACCTTCATGCATAACCACATGCCAGCCCTTAGGAAAACAATGTGTGTTGCATTCACCTTGATGGATCGCATGAAATCATTCACCAGCTTGCGACACTGCAGCCAGGTTCTCGGGACTGCTGACCTCCTCTGCAATGTCCGTTCAGGCTTTCTTGGTCTGGTGGGCAAGTCCACTCCTCCCATCTCTGGGGAAGAGGATCACCCACCTTGCCTGAGCAGTCTGGAGGAAATCCTGCAGGGAGGCATCGCTAAACCATGGGGCTACCCAAGACTTTGCCTGTGCCATTCTTTCACAGGTCTTCCACTCAGGCTTCTTTCTGACTGGATTGATTTAAAAGAGTGCTGTCAGCCCTTTAAATATGGTGTCAGCACTTCCAGCAGCATGACCTAAAGCTGCCACAGACGCCGTACTGGTCGTCTCCTCCTCCAGCTGGCGGTTAATTGGCCGGCCGGCACAGGATATTGGTCCCAAGCCCAACCCCCTGCCCAAGCGGAAGCGGCTCCCGCTTCAGGTACCAGTAGTGGGAATCAGGCCTTGCCGAAAAATTCAGCCCAATAAGTTATCTCTCGTAAGTGATGTTGCCAAGTGACCATTTTGTTAAATGAAGTAAATTATGTCATCAGATAAAAACAAAATACTGTGTATGTTGGAAAGCTGAAGCAAAAACAGAAAATGCTGGAAATATACAGCAGATCAGGCAGCAATTGTGGAGAGTGAAACAGAGTTAATGGCTGGGATATTACCGGCCTATTAGAGACAGGCTTGGAGGCAGGAGGGGTGGTAAAATTCCCAGAAGCAGGAATGGCACTGGCTCGGTCACCTGTTGACCAGAGGCGAATGCCCAATGAATCCACTGATTGGCTTGTTAATGGCCATAGTATGAACTCGTCAGCATTTTACCAATGTCGGGATGACACTCCACCGCCCCCCCCACCCCGCCCCCCCCCCCCGCTGCATGAGGAGTCTGCCGGCTTCATCGAGGCGGCCTCCCAGTGGCTTCCCGGGGGTGGGGGGGGGGGGGTTATCCTTTCTGGATGGTTGACGGCTAACAGAGAGAACCCCCCCTGCCCCAGTGTCAATGCCCACCCCCACAGCTTCGATGCCGCTCCTGGGGGGTTCACCACATTAAAAAACTTCACATTAAAAAAATTTCTTTCCAGTCTTGTGAGGGCACCTCAACATGGAGGAGCCCTTTCCCTCTCCCTGCAGCCTCAGCAGCGGCTACCTCTGCCAGTAGTTCTGCCAAGTCTGCAGAGCTTCTGGCCCTCTGATTGGGCCGGCAACTCAGAGAAGCAGACCACTGTACTAAATTGGATGTCGGTCCCTTTGGTGTTCACTTAATTGGCTGCCTGTGGTAAAATAGTCTCCACAGTCCCACTGACCACCAGCCCGGGCTCGGGTCATGCATTTCATCACGACGTCATGTCTTCACTCTTGCCAGTAAAATTCCAGCAATGTTCCAGGCCGATGCTATACTTTGGTTTGCATTAGTGCCTTAGTGCTTGCTGCAGGAAGAAGATACTGAAGACAATAGTTGAGTCTGAGGCTGGGGCTAGTGATGTTTGAATAGATATTGAATTGGTTTTCATCGTCAAGGTGGGTCGGACATATTGGGATTAATTTTCTGAATTCGGTACACTTGCACCTGACTGTTTTGGGTTGAAATGAATGGAGGTTGAGCGTTATGCCTTGTGGCTGAGGCTGGAATGTGGCCTAGTTTGATTTCATTGTGGCGCTTGGCAACTGACACCAGGTGATGGATACAAAAGCATCTTACTGCTTTTGATGAAAATCTGAAACACAAACAGAAAATTGCTGGAAATATTCCGCAGGTCAGGCAGCATCTGTGGAGGGAGAAACAGAGTTAACGTTTCAGGTTGATGACCTTTCATCAGAACTGGCAAAGGTTAGAAATGTAATAGGCTTTGAGCAAGTGAAAGGGGGGAGGGGGGAAGAAGAACAAAAGGGAAGGCCTGTGATAGAGTGGAGGGCAGGAGAGATTAAATGACAAAAGGTTTCATGGTACAAAGTCAGGTAAAGAAACAAAAGATGTGTCTGGATGAGGTGTAGATGGCGAAGTAGCAGCTGTCCAAACACAAGATTCAGAACACATTCAGAAAGAAACAAGTGTGGTGGTGGTGGGGGCGGGGGGGGAGGGGCGGGGTTTGGTGGAACCAGCAAAAAAAGAAAACATGCGAGTAGAAAAAATGGGGGTAGAGGTTATGATCTAAAATTATTGAACTCAATGTTGAGTTCAAAAGGCTTTAAAGTGTCCAAAATGGCACTTTAAGATTTCTCAGATAACATCGGGTTGATTTTCAGGCCTGCTCATGGCAATGAATTCTTGCCTGTTGGAAGCATGTAATGAAAATTCAGGTGGTGCTGTCAACTATTTTCCAATCAATAATTCTGTGAAGTGCATCTGGGTTAGCAATGTGTGTTCCTGGCAGGCGAGGCTGCCCATTAGAAGTGCAAAGTAAGAAAATTACTCCCTCTATTTGTTTTTATTTACTCCGATCAGTCATTTCCATTTATATACGGATGAAGGCTGAGATTTCAGTGATCTGGATAGAATTACTATTGACATTTCTTACAAAAAATTTAATTATAAATGGTAAAAAACTATGTCGAATCATGAGAATGTGACACCACAAAACAGGCCATTCAGCCCATCAAGTCTGCTCTGGCAATAATCCTTGAGGTGACATAACTGGAAGAAACATTGACTCTGAGCATTAGGTTTTTGACAGCAGCAGGTGGGTGGTAAGGATCAAGGCAGAAGTTATCACAGAGGTAGAAGAAAGCAGTTTTGGCAAAGGATGGATGGGGATATAGAAGTTGACAATTAATTGAAGTCAGTGTGATGTATAAAATGAATATTAGTGACAACCACTGCTGGAAAACCACTGTACTCTCACAAATGTGACAAACTACAGATGTGGTGCATAACTGTACCCTTGCAAAAATAAATAATTGATCAGATATTGGAATAAGTGTCAGAAAGCGTATCATATTCAATAGTGGTATTAGAATTTAGCTGATTGCAGAGAAAAGTTTTGTATTTGAAATCCAGCAATGCTCCACCAGCGAATAAAGTACACGTGTACCTAAGCTCAGGAGTAAATCCTTACAGAACAAAGAAGTAATTGCACAATACTAAGCTACACCCTGTTGCAGACAGAGCTGAAGAATTCCTCAACTATGTGGAAAAACCACATTTAGTACTTAGTGCTGACTATCCTTTAGAGTATCAAAAGCTATTAGTTTATGACCATCAACTTTACAGCAAAAAGGATTTGCTGCACCTCTCATACTCATTATCTTATATTCTTATTTTCAGTATTATAAATCAGACCAAGAGGACTGTATGAACCAACAAACATCAAAATGATTTCACAGGACTTTAAACATAAATTAAAAATTCTGTATTTGCTATGTATTTTTGTGCACTAAAATGCTACTTGAAGTATTACATAACATGAATTGCATTTGTTTCCATGGATATTAATGTTTAAACCTCCATATTAAGGTCTTCTGGGACTGTGAAATTGTACAGCTTGAAAATGTGATACAAATGTATTAAATTCTAAAACTTGAAGCATGCTTATTCTTTTAGTGGAGTCAAATTAATCAGCATTATGCATCAAAAAACGAGTGCCCCATTTTGGGATTTTTGATCACTTTATTCTTCATGGGAATGATTTGGGAATATGCTCTGTTTTAAGTATTATGTTTTACAACAAAGTGAATTCAAGTTTAGCAAATAGTTACAACTTGTAGACATTGAGGTTGTGTACAAAAGCCTAAACAAGTCAGTTTATAAAAAATTGATGAATGGATTATAGCACAGCTCTGAGGATACACAGATCTCTCCATTTTGGAAATTTTTAATAATGGAAAAGAGCTAGCAAAATGAAAACGGGTGCCTTTAGTTCCTTGCAATTTTTTTTACTGCAACCTGGACTGGGGAGTTGAAAATTCAGCTGGGGTTTCTGCTGTTGATCACCTTCCAGTGGCCAGTGCTAGAAAATACTTGTGTGCGGACATTAGGGCTAATTTTCTGATGCTTGCTAGCGATGAGGAACTTTGCTAGTCACCGCTGCATATTGAAAATCCACAGTGCCTGAAATTTGCTAATCACTAATGTTTACAAAGGTTTGCAGCACACTACAATTTCCTGAAAGGAACCAATGACAAGGAGCTGTCCCCACCAACAACATGTTGGCTGGAATTTTTCGTTGGACGTGCGGCCACGTCCACCGGCTGAAAAGTTGGTGATGAGCCCGCCTCCACCTGGCCTGGGGAGCCAGACTGCGATTTTTCGCTCCCCAGGCCCTTAATTGGTCTGAGGCGGGACTTCCACCTCCTTGAGGTAGGAAATCCTGCCTAATGGAGCTGCCGGCCAATCAGCGGGCTGGTAGTTCTTAGTCCCAGCAGCGCCCCCGGGAGCGGTAGCAACTGCTGAGACTACACCCAGCCATTGGAAGGAAGATGAAGGACAGCCCCGGAACAAAGGTAAATTTTTAGGGCCTTGCCAGGGACTATCCCTCAGGCCACCATGAGGCAAGGGACATCAGTTAGGGGTTGCAGGGGGAGTGTTATGCATTGGGGGCGGTTGGGGCTTCGGGGGGGACAGGCCCTATCAGGAGGGCCCCCCCCACCAGCTTGCAAGAAAACTGGGTAAAATACCGCAGCGGCGGGCGGAGGCCTTTAAACGCAAGTTAATTGGCCACTTAAGGGCCTTTATTGGCCTGGGGCTGGTAGGCCATTTCTCGCTGCCCGGCATAAAATTGCAGGGGGGATGGGAGCAGGTCAGGAATGGCCCCCTGACCTCCCACTCAATTTTAGGCCCCACCACCACCACTTTGGGGGGCATAAAATTCTGACCGTTCTTTTTATTTTTGGGATGTGACTGTCTAACGTAAATTTCCATTTATTGCCCATCCCGTGTTGCCCTGAGAAAGTGATGATGGTCTTTTTCTTCAATCACTGAAGTGTAGCAGTGTGATACAAGAGAAACTATTAAGTTAACAAGCAATATAAAAAGAAATAAAGTATTCTACAGATGCACAAGGGAAACATGATAAATTCACAGGTAGTGACACCAAAGGGCAAGAATATTAAATAATTACTTTGCTGGATGGATTGCATCCACACATATCAAAAGAAGTTAGGGAAGAGATAGCAGAGGCACTAGTACATATATATAAAATTGTTAGAAAAGGGAATAGTGCTAGAGGACTGGCGGACAGCTAATGTAATTCCTATATTTAAAAAGAGAGATAGAAAAAGTTCAGGAAACTATAGATCAGTTAGCTTGACGTCTCTGTTAGAAAAAATAATGGAATTTTTACACTAAAATGTAATGGAACAACATCTAGGAATTGAAAATATATTAACGAGTACTCAGTCCTGATTTCAAAATGGAAGATCATGCTTGACCAACCTTATTGAATTCTTTGAAGAAGTAACAGAAAGGGTACTTACGAGTAATGCAGTCGAAATAATATATAATTAGTTTTCTAAAAAGCATTTGTTAAGGTACCGTATCATAGATTCATGATTAAGGAATCAGGTGGCACGTAGCAGAATGGTTAGCAAGCTGGCTCCAAAACAGGAAACAGAGAGTAGGGGGTTACAGGTAGTTACTCAGACTAGCAAAAAGTAGAAAGTGGTGTCACATAGAATTGCATTGAAAATACAGCACAGAAATACAGAAATAGACAAACCAGTACATTCTGACACTAATGCTTCACTTGAGCCTCCTCCCATACTTTCTCATCTAACCCTATCAGCGTAACCCTCGATTCCTTTCTCCCTCTTTTGCGTATCTAATTTCCCCTTAAATGCATCTATACGATTCACCGAAACTACTGCCTGTGGTAGCAAGTTCCACATTCTCACCATTTTTGGGTAAAGTTTCTTCTGAATTCCCTATTTGAGTTCTTGGTGACTATTTTATATTGATGGCCTCTAGCTACCCTCTTCCACACAGTTAGAAACACACTGTCTGGGCTGAAACATTTTTATGGCCAGTTTTCAGGTGTGGTGAAGAGGGCGGTGGGGGGTGTTGGTTGCAATTCATGACCTTCCTGCATTAATTGCCATTGAGGCAGGCAATACACAAATATGCTGCTGCCTCATTATTTACCTGATTGTAGGGTTGGTCTGCTTGAGGCCTGTACTGCTGGCAGCCTGAGCACTCAGCAGGCAGCCGAGTAGTGTGCACTCATCTCATGTGGTGCAGCTAGCCTGTTCCTCTTAAAGGAGAGCTGCACTTAACAGAAGGGAGCTGCTTCTGGTTGCCTGTTCTGACACTGGCTGCATGTAGGAGCTGCACAAATGGACCACTAGGAAAGAGGGGGGCTCCTAGGTTCACGGATGTGGTACTGGAGCAAAGAGGCAATATTTCCATGGGGGGGGGTGGGCCAGGATGCACCATTCAACTCACAGACCCTGGCACTCAGGACTCATGCCTAAAATCAAGGTACTCCACCTCATCCTTACACACATTGCAAAGCTGTCAGCCTCATCCCCAGGCCCCACTGCTTCTACATGCCTCCAGTTATTGAGCTGTGGCAGGCATATCACCCAAACACAGTACAGCATACTCACTGACATTCTGCCCTCTTTCTTGAAGGACAAGGTCACCCATAACCACCGAGAGCAAAGAAGAATGAGTTGGGGACAAGAATGCTGGCATTTCCTGATTCCGACAGAAGAGACGGTTCTTTGCACCATTGGAACATTGAGGATAATTGTATGTTCCTGCCTTATGCCCTTTCCTAAATCCCAGCCTGCCCTCATCCTGCTATCTGGCATGATGTGCAAGCAAGGTGTGACCATGGATCTCTTGCTTTTCGCCCTACCCACCCCACTTTCCTCACCCCGACACTCTCATTTCTGATTTTCTGTTTTCAGATGGCCAAGAATTGCGGCCTGCCCAGCTACAGCAGTTCAAGGAGGAGAAGAGAGAGCAACAGCTCAGCACTGATGAAAGGGCCCCATCACTTGATCTGACACTCGCAGCCACCAGCTGAGACACTGGCACTGCACATTCCTTAAAAGCTAGTGTAGAGTTGGGATTTGCATGTTGTCAGTCACTGGGGATGAGTGAGCTACAGCCAGGCCGGGGGAAAGGATAGTTTGTCTTCCAGGCCACTGGAGGGGACGGTCGCTGACGAGTTCTGCTACAGGGGACTCAAGAGAAGACTTTGATTGGTTGGCATACAGGAGAACGCTGATGCGAATGCACACTGAGATATTGATTGCATTGACAGGCTTGCCTGACAGCTTCATGTCACTGTCAAGGAGCATGGAGGAGTCCAGCTCCAAATTGGCTGAGGGCATCACACAGAGCTTTCCCTCTCCACAGCCTCTGCTCCATATTCTGTCGTGCTGCCCAGAGGCACTGCAACTACAGCTCCATACCTGTGTGGACAGGTCACCAAATTCTCTGCCCTCCCAGTGAGGGATGCAGCAATACTCCCCGCCAAATTCAGGAACAACAACTTCAAAGACACTCCACAGCACTTCCAGAAGTAGTGACAGAGGTTAATAAGGCCATAAGAAAAGCAAATAAAGTACTGGGGTTCATTTCTAGCGGGATAGGATTCAAAATGAGAGAAGATATACTAAACTTATATAGAACCTTAGCTAGACCACACTTGGGATACTGCGAACAGTTCTGGTCTCCATTTTATAAAAAGGATATTGAGGCACTGGAGAAGGTGCAAAAAAAACTAGAATGATAACATAGAATGAGAGGTTCGACCTATCAGGAAAGATTGAACAGTCTGGAGCTCTTTACTTTAGAAAAGAGCAGACTGAGGGGAGTTCTGACAGAGATTTTTAAGATTATGAAAGGGTTTGAAAGATTAGACAAAGAGAACATGTTTCCACTTGCAGGGGAGACCAGAATTACGGGCCATAAATATAAGATAGTCTTTGATAAATCCAATAGGGAAGTCAGGAGAAATCTCTTTACCCAGAATAGAATGTGGAACTCACTACCACAAGGAGTAGTTGAGGCAACTAGTATCGATGAATATAAGGGGAAGTTGGATAAACACATCAGGGAGAAAGGAATAGAGGGATATGTTGATGCAGTTAGATGAGGAAGATTAGGAGGAGGTTTTGTGGAGCATAAACACTGACATAGACCTGTTGGGCCAAATGGTCTGTTTCTTTGCTGTAAATACTATATAATATGTAAGGGGATGGTAACATAGAATCGTAGAATGATTACAGCCCAGAAGGAGGCCATTCAGCCTGTCTTGTCCAGGCCAGCTCTCTGTAAGAGCTACTCAGCTCGTCCCATTCCCTTGCCTTTTCCCCATAGTCCTGCAAATTTTTCTCTTTAGATAATTTCCAGTTACCTTTTGAAAGCCATGATTAAATCTGCCTCCACCACACACTCAGGTACTACATTCCAGATCTTAACAACTTGCTGAGTAAAAGGATATTCCTCATGCCACCTCTGGTTCTTTTGCCAATCACCTTAAACTGGTGCCCTCTGGTTCTCAACCCTTCTGCCAATGGGAACAGTTTATTCCGATCTGCTTTGTCCAGGCCCCTCATCATTTTGAACACCCAATCAAATATCCACTTAACCCTCTCTTCTGGAAGGAAAACAGCCCTAGTTCCATCAATCTATCCCTGCAACTGAAATCTCTTGCAAGCGCAGCACAGTGGTGCAGTGGTTAGCACTGCAGCCTCACAGCTCCAGCTACCCGGGTTAGATTCTGGGTATTGCACTGTATGGCGTTTGCAAGTTCTCCCTGTGACTGTGTGGGTTTTTGCCAGGTGCTCCAGTTTCCTCCCACAGCCAAAACCTTGCAGGTTAATAGGTAAATTGTCCATTATAAATTGCCCCTAGTATAGGTAGGGGAATTGAGGGAAGGTGGGGATGTGGTAGGAATATGGAATTAATGTGGTGATGGTCGGCACAGACTCAGTGGTCTGAAGGTCCTGTTTCAGTGCTGTATCTCTAAATAAAAGTGGTAACATTGCTGGATTAGTGAACCAGAGGCCTGGACTAAAGCTGCAGAGACATGAGTTCAAATCCCACCATGGCAGCTGGGGGGGGGGGGGGGGGGTGGTTGTGGGGCTGGGGTAGTTTAAATTTAATTAATTAATAAATCTGGAATACAAAGTTAGTCTCAGTAATGATAATCATGAAACTACTGGATTGTCGTTAAAAACCCATCTGGTTCACTAATGTCCTTCAGGGAAGGAAATCTGACGTCTTAGAACATAAGAACTAAGAGCAGAAGTAGGCAATTCAGCCCCTCGAGCCTGCTCCGCCATTCAATACGATTATGGCTGATCTCATCTCGGCCTCAACTCCACTTTCCTGCCTATTCTCCATAACCCTTCAACCCATTACTAATTAAAAATCTGTCTATCCCCTCCTTAAATATACTCAATGTCCTGGCATCCACCGCGCTCTGGGGTAGTGAATTCCACAGATTCACGACCCTTTGAGAGAAATAATTTCTCCTCATCTCTGTTTTAAACCTGCTACTCCTTATTCTAAATCTAAGACCTCTCGTTCTAGGTTGCCCCACAAGAGGAAACATCCTGTCTACATCTACTTTGTCAATCCCCTCAATCATCTTATATATCTCAATTAGATCTCTCATTCTTCTAAACTGCAGAGAGTAAAGGCCTAAACTGCTCAATCTCTTGTCATAAGACAAACCCCTCATCTCTGGAATCAATCTAGTGAACCTCCTCTGAATTGCCTCCAATGCAATTACATCCCTCCTCAAGTAAGGAGACCAAAACTGTACACAATGCCCCAGGGGCGGTCTCACTAGTGCCTTGTACAGTTGCAGCAACACTTCCCTACTTTTATACTCTATTCCTTTAGCAATAAATGCCAAAATTCCATTTGCCTTCCTTATTACCTGCTGTACCTGCATACTAGTTTTCTGCGATTCATGTACGATCCCTCTGCACCAAAGCACTCTGAAGTTTCTCTCCATTTAGATAATAATTTGCCTTTCTATTCTTCTGACCAAAATGGATAACCTCACACTTATCCACGTTAAACTCCATCTGCCAGATTTTGGCCCATTCACCTAACCTATCCATATCCATTTGTAAATTTCTTATTTCTTTATTGCAACTTACTATCCCACTTATTTTAGTGTCATCTGCAAATTTGGCTATAGTACCTTCTATCCCTGCTTCCAGGACATTAATATAGATTGTAAATAGTTGGGGGCCCGAGGACCAAATCCTGTGGCACCCCACTAGTTACATCTTGACAGCCAGAAAAGGACCCATTTATCCTGACTCTCTGTTTTCTGTTGGTTAGCCAATCCTCTATCCAAGCTAATAAATTGCCCCTCACCCCATGTGTTCTTACTTTGTGTATTAACCTTTTGTGCGGCACCTTATCAAATGCCTTCTGGAAGTCCAGATATACTACATCTACAGGATCCCCATTATCCACTTTGCTTGTTACATTTTCGAAGAACTCTAGCAAATTAGTCAAACACGCCCTTCATAAAACCATGCTGACTCTGATGGATTGCATTTTGACTTTCTAAATGCCCTGTTATTACTTCCTTAATAATGGATTCTAACAATTTCCCAACGACAGATGTTAAACTAACTATAGTTTCCTACTTTCTGCCTCCCTCTCTTTTTGAATAAGGGTGTTATATTAGCATTTTTCCAATCCACTGGAACCTTTCCTGCATCCAGGAAATTTTGGAATATTATAACCAATGGATCCACTATCTCCGCTGCCACTGCCTTTAAGATCCTAGGATGTAGGCCATCAGGCCCTGGGGACTTGTTTGCCTTCAATCCCAATAGTTTGCTCTGTACTTTTTCCCTAGTGATAATGATTGTTCAAATTACCTCCCTTTCTATAACCTCTGCATTACCTGTTACTATTGGCATGGTACTAGTGTCGTCCACTGTGAAAACTGAGGCAAGATACTGATTTAGTGTCTCTGCCATTTCAGTTTTCCCCTCTATTAACTCCCCAGTCTCATCCTCCAAGGGACCAACATTCACTTTAGCTGCTCTCTTCCCTTTTATGTACTTATAGAAGCTTTTGCTATCCGTTTTTATATTTTGCGTTAGTTTTCTTTCATAATTTACCTTTGCTCTTTTGATTACTTTTTTAGTAACCCTTTGTTGATCTTTAAAAGTTTCGCAATCTTCCAGCCTACCACTGGCCTTTGCATTATGGTATGCCTTAGTTTTTGTCTTCATGTTATTCTTAACATCCTTGCTTAGCCATGGATGTTTTTTCCCCTCTTACAATCTTTTTTCCTCTCTGGAATATATTTTAGTTGGGAGGAATTGAATATCTCCTTAAACATCTGCCACTGTTCATCAACTGTCCTACCTTTTATTCTTCCTGCCCAGTTCACTAGGGCCAAATCTGTCCTTATGCCTATATAATTACCTTTGTTGAACTCCAGAACGCTAGTGTGGGACTCCAGTTTATCGCCCTCAAACTGAATTTGAAATTCTAACATACTATGATCACTCTTCCCTAGAGGATCCTTAACTATGAGATCATTAATGAATCCCACCTCATTACACAATACCAAATCTAGAATAGCCTGCTCCCTGGTTGGTTCCACAACATATTGCTCCAAAAAACAATCTTGAATACATTCAATAAACTCTTCTCGAGGCTACCCTTGCCAATTTGATTAATCCAGCCTATATGCATATTAAAATCACCTATGATTATTGCCGTACCTTTCTTACAAGCCCCCCGTATTTCCTGGTTTATACTATGCCCCGCTGCAGAACTACTGTTTGGGGACCTATAGATTACTTCCACCAGCGACTTCTTTCCCTTGCTATTTTCTATTTCTACCCAGACTGATTCTCCGTCTTGATCTCCAGTGCCTATATCATTTCTCACTACAGCACTGATCTCTTCCTTTACTAACAAAGCTACACCACCTCCTTTTCCTTCCTGCCTATCCTTACGAAATACTGGTACACTTGGATATTCAATTCCCAAACCTGGTTTCCCTGCAACCACGTCTCAGTAATTGTCAATACATCATACCCATTCGTCTCTATTTGCGCTGATAACTCATTTATTTTATTCCGAATGCTTTGTGCATTCAGATACAAAGCCTTTAAGTTTGCTCTATTATCAAATTTCCCTACTCTTGTAAGATTCCTTGGTGCAATATGACGTTCACACGTTCTGTCCCTTCCTTTTATTTTCTGGTAACAATCAGCCTGCACTCCTACCTTCCCCTTTAACTTTGACTTCCTAATTTTCCATGCAACTGAACCCTCCCCCCCACTATTTAGTTTAAAGCCCTATCTACAGCCCTAGTTATGTGATTCACCAGGACTCTGGTCCCAGCGTGATTCAAGTGGCGCCCGTCCCATCGGAACAGCTCCCTCCTTCCCCAGTACTGGTGCCAATATCCCATGAATTCGAACCCATTTCTCCCACACCAATCTTTGAGCCACGCATTTACCTCTTTAATCTTACTGACACTGTGTCAATTAGCTTGTGGCTCAGGTAGTAATCCAGAGATTATTACCTTTTTGGTTGTGCTTTATAATTTAGCCCCGAGCTGCTCATATTCCCTCAGCAGAACCTCTATCCTCGTTCTACCTATAGCATTGGTACCTACGTGGACCACGACAACTGGATCTTTACCCCTCCCACTCCAAGTTCCTCTGCAGCCCAGATGAGATATCCTGAACCCCGGCACCAGGTAGGCAACACAGCCTTCGGGACTCTCGATCCTGACCACAGAGAACAGTGTCTATGCCCCTAACTATAGTATCCCCAATTATGACTACATTTTTCTTTTCTCCCCCCACTTGAATGGCTGCCTGTACCACGGTGCTGTGGTCAGTTTGCTCATCCTCCCTACAGTCCCTGCTCTCGTAAACACAGGGAGCTAGAATCCCGAACCTGTTGGACAAGGACAAGGGCTGAGGCTCCTGCAACACTACCTCCTGGATCCCTCTACCTGCCTCATTCATAGTTACACCCTCCTGTCCCTGACCACTGGCCGAATTCAAGGTAGTTAATCTAAGGGGTGTGACTGTCTCCTGAAACACAGCGTCCAGGTAACTCTCCCCCTCCTTGAAGTGTCGCAGTGTCCGAAGCTCAGACTCCAGCTCATCAACTCTGAGCCGGAGTTCCTCAAGCAACCAACACTTGCTACAGATGTGGTCACTAGGAACCTCAATGGGGTCCACCAGCTCCCACATCATGCAGGTACAACACATCGCCTGGACCTGCATCTCTATTTTATTTAATTAGATTTTAATTTGTTTTCTAAATTTCCGACTGGTCTTTAGTTTTTTAATCCGCTTTAGTTTTTAGTTTATATACTAATAAATCGATCAAGTCTTACTCTATACTTAATTTCAATTAAATTAAAATCTTAGCTGAATACTCACCCCTGCTGCTTTCTGTTTCCCTGCTCTCACTGTTGAATGTGACGTCACTCTGATGTCACTTTTTGAATTTTTCCCCTGGCTCTGCTCCCGCCGTGTTTTTTCTCTCTCTCTCTTTCCAGTCTCCGAGCTCTTGGCGCGCTTTTTAAGGCTCTGCTCCCACCGTGGTTTTTTTCTCTCTGTCTTTGACCTGGCCTTGACCTGGTCGGGCCTATATGTGACGCCAGACCCACAGCAATGTCTGAACTTCCCTCTGTAATGGTCTAGCAAGCCACTCAGTTGTATTAAACTGCTACAGAAAAGTTAAATAAGAATAAAACTCTGCATCGTCCTCGGCACTGGAAATGACAAAGGCACACCCTGCCCAGTCGATCCTGCGAGTCCTCCTCACTAGCATCTGGGGGCTTGTGCCAAAATTGGGACAGCGGTCCCACAGACTAGTCAAGCAACAGCTGGACATAGTCATATTCACCGATTCATACCTTAAAGACAATATCTCAGGCAGCTCCTTCACCGTCCCTGTCTACATCCTGTTCCACCGGCAGATGGTTTACAGCGGGAGGGAGTGGCGCTAGGAGTCCTCAACATTTATTCCAGACCCCAAAACCTCCTGCTGATTAACACCTACTGCCTACCCTCAACTGAGTGTAGCAAGGGCACAGAATGTACCCTGGGAGGGGTCTTCAATGTCCATCACCAAGAGTGGCTTGGTAGCCACCTCTACCGACAAGCTGGCCAAGTCCTAAAGGACATATCTGCCAGATTGGGCCTGCTGCAGGTGGTGAGAGAATCAGCAAGAGGGAAAAACATACTTGACCTTGTCCTCAGATGCAGATGCATCTCTCCATGACAGTATTGGTAGGAGTGACCACCACACAGTCCTTCTGGAGATGACGTTCCGGCTTCACATTGAGGATACCCTCCATTGTGTTGTGTGGCACTACCACTGTGCTAAATGGGATAGATTTTGAACAGATCTAGCAACTCAAACTGGGCATCCATGATGCGCTGTGGCCATCATCAGCAGCAGAATTGTATTCAACCACAATCTGTAATCTCATGACCTGGCATATTCCTCACTCTACCATCAAACCATGGGACCAACCCTAGTTCAATTAAGAGTGCAGGTGAACATAACAGGAGCAGCACCAAGCACACCTAAAAATGAGGTGCCAACCTGGTGAAGCTACAAAACAGGACTACATGCATGCTAAACAGCAGAAGCAGCATGTAATAGGCAGAGCTAAGTGATTCCACAACCAATGGATTACATCAAAGCTCTGCAGTCCTACCACATCCAGTTGTGGATGGTGGTGGACAATTAAACAACATTCTGAGGAGGCCCCACAATCTTCCTTATCCTCAATGATGGCGGAGCCCAGCACATCAGTGCAAAAGACGAAGCTGAAGCATTTGCAACCATCTTCAGCCAGAAGTGCCAAGTGCACAGATGCCAGTCTTCAGCCAATTCAGTTCATTCCACATGATATCAGGAAACAGCTGAAGGTGCTGGATACATACTATGGGCCCCAACTTCACCCCGGCTATAGTACTGAAGATTTGTGCTCACAAACTAGCCCAGAGTTAAGCTGTTTCAGTATAGCTACAACACTGGCATTGACCAGATGAGAACCTGGTCATTTGATAGCCCAATCTACAGGTGAAAGGCATGGAGGTCACTCCTGCCCAATATGTACTGTGGCTATGCAACCGCTGTCATCTATTGGGTTGGTTGTGCAGAGGCACTTGCTGGAGTAGGCTGAGTTCTCATGGTCTTCCTGTGTTTCCCACAAGGTCAGTTTGATGTAGCAGCTCAGTCATCGCCACACTCTTCAGTGGGGTGATATGTTCCTGAGACTGCACCATCACATCATTCCTCTGCACCTTCTTCCAGCATAGACACACTCACCTTGGCTGGGTCTCAACCTAGCTTAGAACAGGAATCACTGGGTGAACCAGACCTCAGAAGTGAGAAGGAGGAGGAGAGTGAGGCAGAGCCAGCTATGGAGAATCTCTCTCAGAGAACGGAGGACAAACACAGCCATGTTCCGCTGGGTGGAGATTCTTGACCTCGGGTGCCACACGCAAGGAGGGTCTTTCTGGAGCATCAGAGGCAGATGAGTTCCTGCATGTCGGAGATCCCTGAGACACAGACAATGAAGGAGTCCATGCAGCACATGTGCTGCATCATATCTTGGGGCTTTGAGTGCATGAACTCCTCCACTGAAAGAATAGCCAACCTCCTGGAGAGCCACATGCAGCAGCACTGTGAGTGGATGCAGGAACAGGGTGCTGAAATGGATAGAAAGAGCAACACGCTCTGTAGCATTGACCGCTTAGGGTCACTGATGCCACAGAGGTGCATCGAGTGGATGCCAGCTGCATTGTAGCTGGTGGCCTCATGCAATGTGCATGGGTGCCCTGAATGGGCTGAGGCAGTTGAAGAGGCCGATCAGGAGGCTGCCCCTCGGGTAGCACCAGCATCATCCTTTTCCTTCTTGGCCTCTCTGACTGAGGAATCATCCATGCAGTGTCACGCCAACGTGCTTTGTTGACTGATAATTTTCTTTAATCCACTGACTGGAGATCTGAATTTATATTTTTTTAAGGAAATTTCAGCCGCATCTCAGCCGCAAGGAGAGACAGGAGCAGGCTGTCTCCACCTCAGCCTCAGCCACAGGGCAGCAGCCCGAAGGATCAGTCATGAGCGCAAGGCGCCATGTTGTTAATGCATTTTATGGGTCATTTAGTTGATGCTTTTTGAGTTTGTTTGTTCATTGACTTATCCTTTATTATATTATTGATGACATCAATGAGTGGACTCATTGTCATTGTCTGTTGAAAGAGGGCCATAGCGTGAAAGGCCGGTGGGGTGGGGGCCGGTGGGGTACAGTGTGGGACCTGGGCGGGGTGTGTGCTGGGTTTCATGTGGTGCCAAGGTCTGTGTTGGGGAGAATGTTGGCGGTAGAGACCTGAGTTTCGTTCAATGTGAGTGACAATGGGATCATTCTGATGTATGTGCTAAGTGGATATTTTTTTCTTTCTGATAGAAAGTGAGTGACAGTCATATGTGATGAAGGCTGGGAGCCACTCAGGTGAAATGTTACTGATATAGTGTAACACTTGTGGCTATGCCAGCCTACCCATCGCTGTGGGCCCTGGAATGACCTTGGTGGACTTCCTCAAATGCCCGGGCACCAGGCTCCTCTGGAGTGCCCCCTTCATCCTCCTCTTTCTCCTCTTCTTCTTCCTCCCCATCCTCCTCCAAGGAAGAGTGGCAGTCCAGATCCTCCTCTGCATCTAGCTCCAGACATTTTTGTATTGTTATGTTGTGCAGTGCACAGCAGACAACCACAATACGAGACACACTGGCTGGCTCGTACTGGAGAGCACCACCCAGCCAGTCAAGGCAATGGAAGTGCATATTAAAGGTGCCAATAGTCTGTTCAGTGCATGTTTGCGTTAGTAGATGGCTTTGGTTGTAGCGCCTCTCTGTATCCATGGCTGGGTACCCGCCGGGTGTCAGGAGCCATCTCTTCAGGGGATAACCCTTGTCCTCCAGCTGCCACCGACAAAGTCTGGATGCTGATCTGAAGATGTCTGGTACCTGGGACTCACAGAGGATGAAGATATCATGACAGCTGCCCGGGATCTGAGTACACAGCTGCAGGATGTGCTTCCTGTGGTCACAGGCCAGCTGAACATTCATTAAGTGGAAACCATTTCTGTTGAGGAATCTAGCTGGCTGGTCTCTTGGTGCCCCAATGGCTACTGGGTACAAGCAATGACTCCCTGGACGTTGGGAAATCCATCAATGACAGCCAACCCCAAAGCCCTCTGTGCCAACACTGGCCCATCTGCCTCAAAATGGATGTAATCCCTGCCCTCTGGAATAGGGCATCTATGGCTTGCCTGATGGCATGATAAGCTGCTGACTGTGAGATACCACCCTGGTCTGCAGCTGATCCCTGGAATGACCTACAGGCATAAAAATTCAGTGACCTTGATGGCTGCAGGTAGGGGAATGCCATGGGGACTACGAGGTCTCACGTCAATGTACACCAGAGCAGAGATGTCAGAGACCAACTGCTTGGATAGATGCAGTCTCCTAATGCATTGATGCTGTCTCATTTTCAGGTAGCTGACTCTTAGCTGGTATACCACTGTTGTGGTTGGCACCTTCTTCCCCTTGCGGCCCCTCGTTCTGCTCCTCTGACTTCCTCCTGACCAGGAGAATGCATTTGTTGAAGCTTCTCTTTGCTGCTCTGTCCACTGTCAGACTAGCCTGCTCCCATCTCAAGACCCTCACCTGCTGCTTGTTCGTTTACAAGGGCCTCCTCTAACCACCTCTGATGCCCAAGGAGTGCCAGCAGCCTTAAGTCCCTCTCTAGAGTCCAGCCACACACTCCTCACAAATACAAGCCTCTCAGCACCAAAGATGGAAACTCTGTACCCCTGGATGAGAATCTGAGTTTAAATCTCCTGTTTCACGCAACTTTTGAACACTGCATTCATTAGCAGTCATGGCTCCCTGCTGTGTTCCCGATAGCTAGACCTGAACGTGTCCCAGACCCTTTGTTTTACCTATGCTTCTCAATTGAAAATTACAAACTGTTGCTCCAGAGACACATAATGAGCTCCACAATAAGGTCAACAAGCTGTTAATTGGAGGTGTGCCCGTTGCTGGCTCCCCACTGCCCCCCACACCCCTTTGAAAATCGCATCGTGTTCTGTAAGCATCGATAGCCAGTAGCACCGAGATGGGAACTTTCAATGCGCGTCTGTGGCCAACCTTGCCTCCATGGGTGATTGAAAATCCAGCCCTTCGTGTCTGCTGGAGAGGAAGGAAGAAAGACATTGAATTTATCAAAACATGAGCCCTTACTCTTGTCCATGAGAGTCACCTCCTACTCCCTTAAATCCATTCTCACTAAACGGCTGACCATACAACTTCCCTTCTACATCTCTGTGAAGTTTTTTGGACATTTCGCTACATTAGAAGCACTATATAAATGAAACTTGTTATATTGTTACATGCAAACGAGTGAAAAATTATGCTTTGTTGACAAGATGACTCTTAATACACAATTGTCTTTACATAAATGGTGTCATTGACAAAATCGCCAACTTTTGGAGGTTTATTATTAGGTAACATAATCAAGTCAGTGTAAATGCCTCTAGAGGCAGAGAACAGCATCATGGTAAATGGTTTTGCTCCCTGCTTGCAGGAATGAAGTATTACGAAAGCCAAGGATAGCTGATGGTTATGATGTCAGAGTTTCTTGTGATCATGACAAGCACCTGTAGCAGTGAAGCCCCCTCCAAAACCAACACAGGATGGAGCTTCTGATCTGGGTTCAGTGAGCTATAGATACACAAGCAATATGACATCTGAAGCAGCTGCTTCAAGAACATAAGAACATAAAAAATAGGAGAGGAGTAGGCCATTCAGCCCTTCAAGCCTGATCGCCATTCAACTAGATCATGGCTGATCTTCTACTTCAACAGCATTTTCCTGCACTATCCCCGTATCCCTTGATGTTTTAAATATGCAGAAATCTATCGATCTCAGTCTTGAACATACTTAATGACTGAGCCTCCACAGCCCTCTGGGGCAGAGAATTCCAAAGATTCACCACCCTCTAAGTGAAGAAATTCCTCCTCATCTCAGTCCTAAATGGCCTGTCACTTATTCTGAGACTGTGTCCCCTGGTTCTAGACTCCTTTGCCAAGGGAAACTTCCTTCCTGTATCAACCCTGTTGAGCCCTGCAAGAATTTTGTATGTTTGAATGAGATCACCTCTCATTCTTATAAACTCCAGAGAATAAAGGTCCAGTCTATATAATCTTTCCTCAGAGGACAATCCCTCCATCCCAGAAATTAGTTTGGTGAAACTTTGTTGCACTCCCTCTATGGCAAGTATATATTTCCTTAGGTAAGGAGACCAAAACTGCACACAACTCCAGCTGTGGTCTCACCAAGGCTCCATATGATTGTAGCACGACATCTTCACTCGTGTACTCAAATCCCCTTGAAATAAAGGCCAAGATGTCACTTGCCTTCTTAATTTCTTGCTGTACCTGCATGTTAGCTTTCAGTGGCTCATGAACAAGAACACCCAAGTCCCTTTGAAGTACAACACTTCCCAGCCTCTCACCATTTAAGAAATACTCTGTATTTCTGTTTTTCCTGCCAAAATGGATAACCTCACATTTCTCCACATTGTATTCCATCTGCCAAATTTTTGCCCACTTGCTTAGCCTCTCCAAATCCCCTTGAAGTGTCTTTGCATCCTCCTCACTACGTACACTTCCACTAGTTTTGTGTCATCTGAAAACTTGGAAATATTACATTTAATCCCCTCATCCAAGTCATTGATATAGATTGTGAATAGCTGGGGCCCAAGCACTGATCCTTATCGTACCCCACTAGTCACAGCCTGCCAACCTGAAAATGACATATTTATTCCTACTCTCTGTTTTCTGTCCATTAATCAGTTCTCAATCCATGCCAGTATATCCCCCCAAGCCCATGTGCTCTAATTTTGTTTACTAACCTCTTGGGCTGAATTTTACCGGTCCCTCGTCGTTGCCGGTTGCGGTGCGGGGCCAGTGAAGTATTGCGGGGAGAGGCCTGCCTTGACCCGCAACGTCGAGAAGGGCCCACCGCATTTTACCAGTGGTGGGGGGAGTTTGGTGTGGCCCCGCCCCTCGCCGCCTAGTGGCAGGCCCTTCATCTGCATATTTAAATTGACAGTAAGGATATTTAAATGAACTTACCTGCCGTTCCATGCCAATTTTATGGTCTCCGTTCAGCCGTCATGCTCCTTCGAAACTCTGCATCGAGCTCCAAGGCAAGAACCTGGTGGGGAGGGGCGAGTCATAAAACTTTCAGGGGAGGAGGGGTGGAGAAGCAGGGAAATCAATTTTTATTGGATGTGCGGATGGTGGGAAGGGGTTATAGGCCAAATGTTATAAATGGGCGAGGTACTAAATGAATACTTTGCATCAGTATTCACCAAAGAGAAGGACTTGGTGGATGATGGAGGATGAGGGAAGGGAGTGCAGATAGTCTGGGTCATGTCGATATCAAAAAGGAGGATGTGTTGGGCGGCTTGAAAAACATTAAGGTAGATAAGTCCCCAGGGCTTGATGGGATCTACCCCAGAATACTGAGGGAGGAAATTGCTGGGGCCTTGACAGAAATCTTTGTATCCTCATTGGCTACAGGTGAGGTCCCAGAGGACTGGAGAATAGCCAATGTTGTTCCTTTGTTTAAGAAGGGTAGCAAGGATAAACCAGGAAATTATATGCCGGTGAGCCTTACATCAGTGGTAGGGAAATTATTAGAGAGGATTCTTCGAGACAGGATTTACTCCCATTTGGAAACAAATGAACTTATTAGCGAGTGGCAGCATGGTTTTGTGAAGGGGAGGTCGTGTCTCACTAACCTGATCGAGTTTTTTGAGGAAGTGACGAAGATGATTGATGAAGGAAGGGCAGTGATGTTGTCTATATGGACTTCAGTAAAGCCTTTGACAAGGTCCCTCATGGCAGATGGGAACAAAAGGTGAAGTCACACGGGATCAGAGGTGAGCTGGCAAGATGGATACAGAACTGGCTTGGTCATAGAAGACAGAGGGTAGCAGTGGAAGGGTGCTTTTCTGAATGGAGGGCTGTGACGAGTGGTGTTCCGCAGGGATCAGTGCTGGGACCTTTGCTGTTTGTAGTATATATAAATGATTTGGAGGAAAATGTAGCTGGTCTGATTCGTAAGTTTGCGGACGACATAAAGGTTGGTGGAGTTGCGGATAATGATGAGGATTGTCAGAGGATACAGCAGGATATAGATCGGTTGGAGACTTGGGCGGAGAAATGGCAGATGGAGTTTAATCCGGACAAATGTGAGGTAATGCATTTTGGAAGATATAATACAGGTGGGAAATATACAGTAAATGGCAGAACCCTTAGGAGTATTGACAGGCAGAGAGATCTGGGCGTACAGGTCCACAGATCACTGAAAGTGGCAACGCAGGTGGATAAGGTAGTCAAGAAGGCATATGGCATTCTTGCCTTCATCGTTAGGGGCATAGAGTATAAAAATTGGCAAGTCATGCTGCAGCTGTACAGAACTTTAGTTAGGCCACACTTGGAATATTGCGTGCAATTCTGGTCGCCACACTACCAGAAGAATGTGGAGGCTTTGGAGAGGGTACAGAAGAGGTTTACCAGGATGTTGCCTGGTCTGGAGAGTATTAGCTATGAGGAGAGGTTGGATAAACCCGGATTGTTTTCACTGGAACGACGGAGGTGGAGGGGCGACATGATAGAGGTTTACAAAGTTATGAGTGGCATGGACAGAATGGATAGGAAGAAGCTTTTTCCCAGGGTGGAAGAGTCAGTTACTAGGGGACATAGGTTTAAGGTGCGAGGGGCAAAGTTCAGAGGGGATGTGTGAGGCAAGTTCTTTACACAGAGGGTGGTGAGTGCCTGGAACTTGCTGCCGGGGGAGGTGGTGGAAGCAGGTACGATAGCGACATTTAAGAGGCATCTTGACAAATACATGAATAGGATGGGAATAGAGGGATACGGACCCCGGAAGTGCAGAAGGTTTTAGTTTAGACAGGCATCAAGATCGGCGCAGGCTTGGAGGACCGAATGGCCTGTTCCTGTGCTGTACTGTTCTTTGTTCTTAGGGGGTAAAGTTCAGGTAGGGAAAAAGGAATGTGTTGGTTATTTCAGGCATGGCCATCCACATATCTTTTACTGTTTGATAAAAATTTATTACTGCTGCCCGTTTAAAAATTTGAAGTAATTCTAAGGGCTTAAAGCCCATTAAAAATGGCACCAGTGCCTGCGCGGTGGTGCTGGACGTTGTTGTCAGGGACGCGGAAGCCGCCTCTACATGTCACCGGGGGCAGGCACTCTGCCCCCACTATTTACATGAGCCCCATACGAAATATTGGTGGGGCTCTGAGGTGGCCGCTGAATGCGGGCCAACCGCCGAGTTCAAAGGGCGCTGCCGCGAAGTGCAGCATTTGAATAAAATTCAGCCCCTTGTGTGGGACCTTATCAAAAGCTTTCTGAAAATCTAAATATACCACATCCACAGGTTCCCTCTTATCTATTCTGCTAGATACATCCTCAAAAAAACTCCGACAGGTTTATTAAACATGATTTCCCTTTTATAAATCCATATTGATTCTGCCCAATCCTACCATTATTTTCTAAGTGCCCTGTTATCACATCCTTTATTGTTGATTCTAACATTTTCCCAATGACTGATGTTAGGCTAACAGGTCTGTAGTTCCCCGTTTTCTCTCTGAAATAATGGAATTACATTTGCCACCTTCCAATCTGCAGGAACCATTCCAGATTCTATAGAATTTTGAAAGATGACCACCAATGCATCTACTATATCTACAGTCACCTCTTTCAACATTCTGGGATGTAGGTCATCAGTTCCAAGGGATTTATCTACTTTAAGTCCCATTAACTTCTTTAGTACTTTTTAACTAGTTATTAATATCTTGCAGTTCCTCATTTACACGAGTCCATTGATTCTCCATTATTTCTGGGAGGTTTTTCCTCTGTTGTTTCTCTGTCATTTCCTTATTCCCCATTATAAATTCTCCAGACTCCGCTTGTAATGGACCCACATAAGCACATCTGAGATGATTGCCATCTCTTTCCTCGAGTGCTTCATCAGTACAATCCACACACAAATCTCACAACTTCTTGATACTGAGGTAGCACCACATAAGGGTAAGAGGTTTGGATCACTCATGAAAATATTTAGGCACAGGGGTAGTTAGAGTGATAAGAGCTAAGGGGAGAAGTAGGGCACAGTGCAGGGACAAGGTGGTATTAAATATACATTTCTGATCATTTGGAATATTTGTTTTCTTTTGTAGGGAGGCCTTCTGTTATCCCTCTTACATGGTGGTTAATAGTTTAATCATCCTCTCCCAGAGACGATATTAGAGGTATTGCAGATTAGATGGAGCCTTTGTAGCCACATGGTGCCATCAATGACACTGTACACTTGTGGGAATCCAGCCACTGAAAAGAAACTGATATCCCTGATTTATTTTCTCACAGTACTGCTGGACGAGGGGGGACATTTGAAAGCATCTTGTTTGCTCTGAAATGATATTTGAATGAGTGTATTCAAGGAATAGGCTTATATTCATTTTTATTCCACTGTTAGCCTGCCTGTAAAGTCGGCCAGTGACAAATGTAAATCATGAAATAGAACTGATGCAAAATAGGGGGAAAAGGCTGCAAAGAGAGACTTAAAAATAAATTAATTTCATGCACATGATATTTGAATCATGAAAGTCGAATATGGATAGAATTCATTCATATAACTGCAGCAGCATGCTTGATTAACAAAGTGAAGTAATTGGGGAAAGAGTATAAGTATTCTGAGGTTTTGTACTTTCTCAGTTTTTAATATTCACAACAGGTCATTTTGTTTGATTGGTGAATGGAAAATGTTGGCCTGCAATAGAGTTACCTCCTCCCCTTTACATGACATTTTTGTATTGAGAATGAGGTACAATGAAATGTGAAAGTAACCCCATTGAACATTTAACAGCAGCATTATTGTCAAGGCCCAGGAAAATAGGGTTTCTGTCATATTTCCAGAGAACTTACTGCAGCACACAGCAAGAGTAGCTCTGGGGAAATTCGCAGCCATGGTTCCAAGAGATTTTTCATCCTTTTTCCTGACATTTTATTTTTTAAAAAAGTACTAGTAAATATTAGGTAGTTTCCATAAGATAATAAAAACAGTAGCACTTCATAAAACTCTTTTTTTATTGATAATTCTAACAGGAAATCTTTAGGCAATATACCTGAGCTATATGGAGAGACATACATTAAACTCATAGTGCAAACACTTAAATTACTGCGAAACAACCCAATAATTTGTACACATTTCATAATGATCTTTGCAACATGAGCAAGAAATTTGGTTTACTTAAAATATTAAAAATGTGTAGTAGGAATACAGTAATTCAATCCATAGAAAAAAACGATAACATTTCTAGTATCTTATTGTTGTACATTGAATAGGTAAATACATTCAAAAATGCTCAAAATGTGATTATTCAAAAAATTTATTCATTTATTAATCCACCATGTAATTGACTATAGATTGAATCAAGAAAACAATTATGGCACTGTGTATGGTTTAGATATTTCTTGCATATTGATTTTGGGAAGTAAAGGATGTGGATTAAGCAATTAAATGGAAAGTGTAAAAAGAAAGAAATAAAATCCCAATGCCTCTCCCTCAAGTAAAGCCAAGTAAGGTTGCTGCACTTCGTTATAGCTCAGCTGGCAACAAACGTTTTGCTTTCTTCATGTTTTCAATCACTGGAAAAAGAAAAAGACGTCAAGTGATTTCTGTCAATTCAATCATAGGAATCTTACAGCAAGATGTTAAATTATTTCTCTATAACCGTACAGAAATTATTTTCATGTGATGTGACATTTCCATTTTGCAGTATAGTGATAGATCTGATCCCAGTCATGTCCTCAATATTAAACCTGAAATGAATAAATCCTGAGTTTTTCAAGTCTATTTCTTATTAACTGTGGCCCTTAACCACAATTACAAAAAAATATTTTTTAAGGGGTTGAAGTTTTGCGGTTTACATTCCTTTCTCACTATGACAAGTGTTAGTCTGTTTACTGCTCATTTAACCTTTAGAGTCTAGCCTCTATAATAGGCTACCTGAGTAAATTGGGATAATTCCAAATAAATTTAGTTTTGGCAAATTGTACAATATTTGTTAGCAAAATGGACTGTGATAAAGTAAATTTGTATACCTCACAAAGATAAAGATTACTGTAGATGATGTTATTGTGAAAAATGTTTACTGTTGTTATTACATTCCTGTTTGTTATTTTAATGAAGGCATTAAGCAAGTAGACACAGAATGAAACTGTTCTATCATTTTTATTAGTTAACTCCAACTGGAACATTTTCAGGGGATGTATCTGATGTACTTAATAGAAACATCAAACAATAATATGCAATGTCTACCCTGCAGTGGATGCAGATTTACAAGCTCTTATAAGAACATAAATAGGAACAGCAGAGGACATGTGGCCCTTCGAGCCTACTCCCCCATTTGTTACAAGGATTTTTTTGTATTAAAAACTTAGGATTCTATAAAAAGGATTTTCACTGTACATTGAGACATCTGAACGTAATGGATGTTTTGAAAAGACGTTCAACGAAAGCTGAATTTGTAAACAAGGACAGGAAAGCAGGTAATTTCAAGGAAACCAGCAAGGGGTTTGACTTCAGAGCTACTCTTTGAGTGACAAGAGAGACTTTATGACTGGGCATATGACTTGTTTCAGGAAGGTTTTGCTTTCAGTTTGGAACTATAAAAAGCCTGTGAGTTTGGACAAAAAGCAGGCATTTTGAAATTTGATTTTGACCTGCCTGGAGATCAGAAGAAGATCCAGAAAAAGTATTACCTCTCTGTAAAGGAATCCTGCATCTTTTGAGAAGAAACCCTGTATTTCAAATGTGGCAGATTCCTATTGCCTCCTGTCTCTGAAGAATCCCTGCATGAAGTATGGTTCCTATTGCCTCCTGTGTTTTAAGAAATCCTGAAATTTGAAAAAAGCTTCTACTGTGATACTGCTGCTGTAAGACCCAAGAAGACATGCTGCTATACCCTGATGGAAGACTTCTACCGTTGACATTCTTTGAACGCCTACCCATCACAGACTGTTCATCAAACTCGCCTGGAAGGACTTTGAGTGGCATCCAACTATTCGACTTTGGGCAACCTCACCAAGCCGAAGGATTTCCTACCAGATCGTGACAGACTAAGTTTCTTTATTAGTCCTTTCATTCCTATGAAACAGCTGTAAACAAAATCCTTGTACCCCCCTTTAACAGTTTGTTTTGGATGTATGTGCGTGTGCATGAGGGCTGGGGAAAATAAGCAGCTTTAATATCTCAATTTGTATATATATTTACTTCACTATAGGTTAAGACTTGGTTTTGTAATAAACAGCTATTTTTGTTGTTAATTAAAGAAACTCTAGTTGGTGTGCTTTATTCAGGGACAAATAGAATAATTGGCTGTTTCGGCAAGTGGGAAAAGTTATTGATATGCTGTGACCTGTGGAGAAGTGGGACTGAATTAAGAACATAAGAACATAAGAAGTAGGAGCAGGAGTAGGCCATTGAGCCCCTCAAGCCTGCCCCGCCATTCAATAAAATCATGGCTGTTCCTATTTATGACCCTGTGCACTCCTCCCACTTTGGTCATAACACATTTTATAAGATCATGGCTGATCTTCCAGCTCAACTCTACTTTTCTGCCCTGTCCCCCTCTCCCTTGATTCCTTTAGTCTCCAAAAATCTATCAATCCTTTGTCTTGAATATACTCAACAACTAAGTATCCACTGGCCTCTGCGCTAGAGAATTTCAATGATTCACAACCTTTTGAGTGAAGAAATTTCTCCTCATCTTAGTCCTAAATGGCCGACTCCTTCGTCTGAGATTGTGACCCCTAATTCTAGACTTTAAAGCCTGGGGAAACTTTCGCCCAGTATTTACACTGTCAAGCCCCTTAAGAATTTTATATGTTTGAGTGAGATCCTCTCTCATTCTTCTAAACTTTGTGGAATATAGATCTAGTCTACTCAATCTCTCCTCTTGTGACTAGGCAAATCTGAAATTTTCTTCAGTTTATTTGAAAAACCCAGAACCATTTTGCAAAAAGTTTGCAGATAATCTTTTGTGACCAATTGCAGAAAATAGTGGCCTAAAATTTAACATTTCGCTGCTTCAGGCCCTTCCGTTTCATTTTACTGTTTAAAGTAACAGGTTGGTAAAAATATTAAAATAAAAAGTTATTTATACTTCTAGTCCCCTCTCCTACCCCACCATGAATTATCAGTTTACTATTTGTCCTCTCCCCTCTAAAAAAGTAAATTTTCGATCACAACTTTCCCCCCCCACGAACTTTCTTTCGTTTAACCTTCAACCCCTTTTCCTCAACCAATTACGTTTGTTTTTGCTGTTTTCCCCCACTTTCGCCCTGAAAACTTCACTCTGCCCCCTCCCCACCAGTGCGCCACCTTGGATTTTTGAACGGAGATTTGATGGTGCGGGACTTCCAGCAACCAGCCGGAATATCGGCATGGGATGGCCGTCGTGGCGAGGTGAGTAATTATTCATTTATTAGCATTGATTTAAATATGTTAATTAAGTTTATTTCGCCGAGTGGTGGGGTGGCCGCCTTGAGGCCTCACTGTCACCGGTAAGTGGGGCGGGTCCTTCCCAGCATCGAGGTCTATGGCCAGCCACCTCCAGAGGTATTTTCCGGGACCCCTCGCATGACCCCTGTGTCAGGGGGCTGGTAAAATTCAGCCCAGTATGTCAGAAAATTTGCAAAATGTTCTTGAATTGAGACAAGAAGATTCAATAAGTTCAGAAATTCCCACCAAGGTGCTTCACACTTACAGAGCTGAATATCTTGCGGTTCATATGTGTAGAGACGGTTTGAGTACCTCCCTACGATATCTGCCCTCACAGCCCAAGTTGGATCTGCAGCAAAGCAAAATACAGAGCAATGAAAACAGGCAACCTTCTTAGTCCTGAACTGTTTTACTATGTTGCGTATATTTGGTGCCACTAAAGCAAGAGATTAGCTTTGGTTAAAAATTAAACAGCAAGAAATGTACAAACATTGCTGATTTGTTCCTATGAGGGACATGTTAAACAGAAAATAATGAAAATTTCATAGAAATGGCTCCCTATGAATATTGCAATTGGACAAAATCTTTGTGAAAAAAAACTTTGTGCATTATTCCATTATACATAACTCTGGTCAATGCATGGCTGTATTGCCACTTTATTCCTGTTTTTATTCTTTCTGGGTGTATCAATTTTTACTGCTAATCCTCAGTGACTTTCCTGCTAGATTTCCAATTTGTTTAAATAAGAAACTGGATCAGAGAATGAGTTTGAAGGTGAACAGGTCAGTTGAAGATCATTCCAGGCACTAAGGCATAAAACTTCTGCTGTGTTGCCTCAAATGCATGCAGAGAATGCATTTCAGGAAATTGTTCATTCCAGCCCATGGTTTCTCATCCATTAACTTTAATGGATGTAAGATCACAGGCTGGGAGTGTGCGGTTTCCTGATATGATCTCTCGGCATGTGCCAGGTGCAACACAGTGGAATTTCTACCTGAAAGTTGAAAAATTCTGCAAGTAAGCCATATATCACTGAAGATACAATGGGGGTTAAATTACTCTATGCAAAAGAGCCAACGTCTGTTCTGACTTAGTTAATGTGTAGTCATTTGCTACAGCGGCAGCAACAGAGCAATGAATGCTAACTAAATATCATTGCATAATATTTTTTGGCTTGCCAAGAGCTTTTTAAGCATCAATCAAAGGCAACTATTCAAATTTATTCATGCTTGCCTTCTAGTCCTTGTTGCATAGATAACACTTATTATAAAGGTAGTATTGAGAATAAGGGGAAGGTCCAGTGTAGAGTAGAGCTGGCAATATTGTAAAGAATAGTTCTAGCCACATATAAATAAGCATGAGTGGAATAGCAAGTCTCACTTCACTGCGCAGGTTGGAAGAGGAGAAGGAATTCATTTATCAGTAGAGAAAGCCAGTAATATCTGATGCCATGGGAGAATCACCATAATCGACTACTTGCAGACAGCATGCTTACTACTGACAATAGATCTACTATAATCTTACCCAGAAGAAAGGGGTGAGAAATATAACTTCACTAAGGAAACAGTGATTAATTTCACCATCTCATGGACTTTGTCCTGCAACCAACAAGTCTGCCACAGGCTCATTTTTGGAAACTTTAGGGCACTTGGTGAGAATTAGCTCATTTCTGATTCAATATCCAAGTCACAGATGTCCTATTCCAATATGTAAATCAACATCTGCCCTCAGCTTGAGAGCCAGCACAGCATTTGCCAACCATTTGCCCTGATTATACTTGAGCTGGAGCAGATGTTATTGTATGTACATTCATTTCACTGCAAATTATAAATGACAGAAATTAGACCACACCAAAACATCTGTTCACATAATGAAATAAGTAATATGGAATATTTCCATTATAGAACTGCATGTGATGGATTATTCAGCATTAAGTGATGAATCTACAAAAAGATCAGACACTTACCTACAAATATTATACGGGGCACATAGTTACCATCAGGTGCAATGTTCTTGTCATTGATTTCATGCTTGTAAAGAAAAAGAGTAAGATTATGAAACTCGTGGAGTGAAATCTATTTTTTTTTTTTTTCTATTTAGAGATACAGCACTGAAACAGGCCCTTCGGCCCACCGAGTCTGTGCCGACCATCAACCACCCACTTATACTAATCCTACACTAATCCCATATTCCTACCACATCCCCACCTGTCCCTATATTTTCCCTACCACCTACCTATACTAGGGGCAATTTATAATGGCCAATTTACCTACCAACCTGCAAGTCTTTGGCATGTGGGAGGAAACCGGAGCACCCGGAGGAAACCCACGCAGACACAGGGAGAACTTGCAAACTCCACACAGGCAGTACCCGGAATTGAACCCGGGTCGCTGGAGCTGTGAGGCTGCGGTGCTAACCACTGCGCCACTGTTCAATTGGTTGAAAACTGAACTGTATCAGAAGACACACCACCTCAACTAAGATCCAATGTGTTTGCTACAACTTGGGTCCCTAATAATGCTGGTATGGGGAAAAGGGTGAAAAGAAATAGAATACAATTCTTATCTTGAGGGAGGTGGATTAAGCAGCAGTTTTTTTTCCTATTCTGTGCTTCTCATAAGGGTGTATGCCCATACATATGAGTTTAAAATTCTTGAGGTGTAGTGGAGCAGAGAAGTCTAAATCTGGGCAGGCATGGGCAAGGTTTGGAGTGGGGCCCAGTTAAGTTGGGTCCCTGACCCTTTTCCACATCACCACCTGGTGGTAATCTCTCAGAGCTAATTACATCCCCATTATTATCCATTGATTGCATTAGGTTCTTTAACAGGTGAACAATCCACTCAAGGATTATGGCCTAAGCGGCTACGTGGTTGTCCACTGAATGCACTGCAGGTGAAGTGGTGCTATCATGACATCACACAACCTAAATGCTTGATGTGGCGCTCATTTTCCAAAATTGGGCCACATAGGTCCATTCAACGAATTTGCATGTCACTAACCAAAGATCAAGTGTTCAGCTGCGAGAGGAGCCCAGAACTCGTGCTATGGAAAGGGCCAGGCAACCAACTTGCAGTAAGGTGATTTTGAATAACTTCTGTGTCTGGAGGTACTGTGCTGTGGTGACTTTCTAGAGTTGTCAGGAAGTGATGCTGCATTCTCACAGGGAGGCAGAGGATTAGATGACCTGTCCACACAAAGGCTGTAACAGGTATGGGGACTGCAATTGCAGTGCCTCTGGGCTGCAATACAACAGGGAGGTGGAACAGAGGTTGCAGAGAAGGGAAGCTCTGCACAGTGCCCTCTCTGCCAAGTTGGAGCTGGACTCCTCCATGCTCCTTGACAGTGATAGGAGGCTGTCTGGCAGGCCAGTCAATGCATCCAGCATTTTCGGTGTGCATGCTCATCAATATAGTCCTGCATGCAGCCCAATCAAGGTCCTCATCTGAGTCCTCTGCAGTAGCACTCATCTGCGATCAACCTCTCTGGTGATCTGGCAGACAAACTGTCCTTTCCTCCTGGCCTGCTGCAGCCCACTCATATCTGGTGACTCACCACGTGCAGACCCCAACTCTATGCCACCCTCTAAGGTATGTGTAGTGCCAGCATCTGAGCTGGTGACTGCGAGTGTCAGATTAAGGGACGGGGGCTCTTCACCAGTGCTGAGCTGTTGTTCTCTCTCCTTCTGGGCTGCTGTGGTTGAGCAGGTGGCAGTTATTGGCTGTCTGAAAGCAGATCAGAAGAGGAAGCGGGGGTGGGGTAGAAAACAAAGGCTCATGGTGACACCATCTGAAACTTTCTTGTCATTCCAGATAGCAGGATGAGGGTGAGCTGGGAGTTGAGAAGGCTCATTACCCATCTCTCCTTCTGCCCACCTGCTGCATTAATGCCTCCAGCATGCATCCGTCATATGTGCTGTGGTATTCATTTTTCAAGATTTTCCTTTTTGGCAAACTTTTTTTCCAATTTGTTTTTAAGAGGCAGTCTGCTTTTGGGAAAAAGCAGGCTGCCTGTATCACGTGATCAGGAAACAATACAGCCTGGGTCACCTACAGGGCTGGATTTTACTAGCCCTTGAGGAACGGGCTGGGAGGCAGTGGCGGTGGGGGTGGAGGGCAACAGTAAAATGGTGAGGGAAGGCAGGGGTAGAGTGCCCATCACCTTCCCGACCCCATAGAATATTACCAGGGGCAGAGAAGGCCGAGGATGGCTTTCCTGTCCAGAGGCCAATTGAGGCCCTTAAGGACCACTTAAGGGCCTCTTCCAGCCGCTGCTGGCTATTTTACCAGTGGCAGTGTGGGCCCTCCTGATTGGGCCCCCTGTGGCCCACGGAGGGCCCCCTGGTGGTAAGGCCGCTACTCTTGGGAAGACCCCCTCCCCCTCTGCCCTCAAGACCACCCCCACCCTCCAACCATCTCGCCAGACCTCCTCCATGCTGGCTGGTTTGGGCCTGCTGCAGTCCCTGCACTGGCCACTGCTCCTGGTGATGCTACTGAGACTGAAGAGCTGCCAGCACTCCGATTGGCTGAAAGCTCTTGGAGGCGGGCTCCTGTCTTTTAAAGGGACGGGAGCCCCGGCTCCAGACACTTAATTGCCTGAGTGCCGAAAAATATGGCAGTGGGGGGCGGTTTGGTCCCCTGAACAGCCGAGGCAGCATTATGAATAGAAAACCAGTCCTGCGCTGAAATCATTCAGATGAGGTGGGTAGACCAATGTTGTGTCTTACCCACCTCGATCTGAACACAGAAATCCGGGCAGATGACTTTCCAGTTTCCCAAATGCACCGACGTGATGCGGGACTCAATTTTTGGTGTATTAAAGTGGTCCCCTCAATTTTTGGATGACTAATTTTAATCAACAGCATATTGCTGGAAGTACACGTCCAAATTCCCAATGTGCACTCCATGTAGGCAAAACTGCAAGTCCAAAGTGCAAGTTTGATAAGTGGGGAAAGTAAAACAGAGTAATGCTTACCATTAGATTTAACATAATGAAATCTTTGTCAGCCATAGCCTGGATTTCTTCATTTTCAGCAAAAAATTTCTTCAGTGCTGAAAAAGATTGATAATGTTAGATTTTGACTGTTTTGTAGTAACAAGAAGAAATAACTTGCATTCATACAGCCTCTTTCCTGAAGATGTCCCGAAATACTTTACAGCCAACAAATTATATTGAAGTATAATCGCTGTTGCTGTGTGACTTCATCACAAACAGGAACAAGATGAAAAAGCAGTCAAAAAGTTTGGTTGGTCATGGGTGAGGGATAAATGTTGGCTATTGATCTCCAATGCTCTTAATATAGTGCCATGGGATCATTTACATGCAACTGAGAGGCAGATAGGGCTTTGAATTAATCTAGCAATTTTTTAGCAGTACATGGACATTTCTATATAATCTCTTGAATCCCTCCTATATACTAGAGAACTGGTGAGTTTCCAACAATGGGGATTACATTTCTGTAGTAAGGTGGTTTCAAGAAGAGACAATGAAGACAATTGGAAACCTCCCACTAATGTTATAAAGTTAGATAACTGAATGTTGTGTCAGTAAGTGCAACCTCTCCCAAAGCACTCCTTCCACATAAACTCTCTTGCCAACATTCATGGCCATTTCCTTGACTTCACAGTCTCCCATTGACTCTTTCAGTTCTGAATCCTAGTGAGAGTGATGATTCCACTGGGGAGTGCAGGTAAAGCCAAGTCCATGGCACCATGGATGGCTCAGCTGCACAGAATAGGAGGAAGAAGAGTGGAAGAGCAATAGTGCTAGGGATTTGATAGTAAGGCACTTATGTGGCTGCAAATTTGACTCCAGTACGGTATGTTGCCTCCCTGCTTTTATTTTTATTCTTTCATGGGATGTGGGCTCGCTGGCTAGGCCAGCATTTATTGCCCATCCCTAATTGCCCTTGAGAAGGTGGTGGTGAGCTGCCTTCTTGAATCACTGCAGTCCTAGGAGTGCAGGTACACCAACAGTGCAGTTAGGAAGGGAGTTCCAGGATTTTTATCCAGCGCCAGTGAAGGAACGACAATATAGTTCCAAGTCAGGATGGTTTGTGGCCATGTTCATGTCCCATGTGCCTGTTGCCCTTGTCCTTCTCGATGGTAGAGGTCGCGGGTTTGGAAGGTGCTGTCAAAGGAGCCTTGGTGAGTTGCTGTAGTGCATCTTGTAGATGGGACACACTGCTGCCACTGTGCATTGGTGATGAAGGGAGTGAATGTTGAAGTTGGTGGATGGGGTGCCAATCAAGTGGGTTGCTTTGTCCTGGTTGGAGTCGAGCTCCTTGAGTGTTGTTGGAACTGCACCCATCCAGGCAAGTGGAGAGTATCCCATCACACTCCTGACTTGTGCCTTGTAGATGATGGACAGGCATTGGGGAGTCAGGAAGTGAGTTACTCCAGCCTCTGACCTGTTCTTGTAGCCACGGTATTTATGTGGCTGCTCCAGTTCAGTTTCTAGTCAATGGTAACCTCCAGAATGTTGATAGTGGGGGATTTGGCGATGGTAATGCTATGGAACGTTAAGCGGAGATGGTTAGATTCTCTCTTGTTTGAGATGGTCTTTACCTGGCACTTGTGTGACGCAAATGTTATTTGTCACTTATCAGCCCAGGCCTGAATGCCAGATCTTGTTGCATCTGGAAGTGGGCTGTTTCTCTATCTGAGGAGTCATGAATGGTGCTGAACATTGTGCAATCATCAGCGAACATCCCCACTTCTGACCTTATGATGAAGGGAAGCAGCAGAAGATGGTTGAGCCTAGGACACTGCCCTGAGGAATTCCTGCACAGTGGCGCAGTGGTTAGCACTGCAGCCTCACAGCTCCAGCGACCTGGGTTTGGTTCTGGGCACTGCCTGTGTGGAGTTTGCAAGTTCTCCCTGTGACCGTGTGGGTTTCTGCTGGGTGCTCCGGTTTCCTCCCACAGCCAAAGACTTGCAGGTTGATAGGTAAATTGGCCATTGTAAATTGACCCTAGTGTAGGTAGGTGGTAGGAGAATTGTGGGGATGTGATAGGGAATATAGGATTAACGTTGGATTAGTATAAATGTGTGGTTGTTGGTCGGCACAGACTCAGTGGGCTGAAGGGCCTGTTTCAGTGCTGTATCTCTCTATGATGCCCTGGGACTGAGATGATTGATGTCCAACAACCACAACCATCTTCCTTTGTGCTAGGTATGACAACAAGTGGAGAGTTTATCCCAATTCCCATTGACTCCAGTTTTGCTAGGCCCTTTGATGCTGTACTCAGTCAAATGCTGCCTTGATGTCAAGGGCAGTCAGTTCTTTTGTCCATGCTTGGACCAAGGCTGTAATGAGGTCACAGCTGAGTGGCCCTGACGGAACCCAAACTGAGCGTCAGTGAGCAGGTTATTGTTGAGCAAGTCCCACTTGATAGCATTGTTGATGATCCCTCCACCACTTTTTTGATGATTGAGAGTAGACTGATAGGGTGGTAATTGGCCAGGTTGGATTTGTCCTGCTTTTTGCGTGCAGGATATACCTGGGCAATATTTCACATTGCCTGGCAGATGCCAGTGTTCGAGCTTGGCTAGGGGAATGGCTAGTTCTGGAGCACGAGTTTTACATCCGACCAAACGAATTAGGAGCAGCAGTAGGCCACTCGGTGCTTCGAGCCTGTTCCGCCATTCAATAGGTTCATGGCTGAACTGATTACTCCACATTTCCACCTACCCTCGATAACCTTCCACCCGCTTGCTTATCAAGAATCTATCTACCTGTACCTTAAAAATATTCAAAGACTCTGGTTCCACTCCCTTTTGAGGAAGAGAATTCCAAAGACTCACGACCCTCTGAGAGAAAAAATTTGTTTTTGGCATGGAGTGAATTGGATTGGCTGAAGACTGGCATCTGTGATGCTGGGGACCTCAGGAGGAGGTTGAGATGGATCATCCACTTGGCAATTCTGGCTGAAGATGGATGCAAATGCTTCAGCCTTGTCTTTTGTAGTGATGTGCTGGGCTCTCCCATCATTGAGGATGGGGATATTTGTGGAGCCTCCTCCTCCTGTTAGTTGTTTAATTGTCCACCACCATTCATGAATGGGTGTGGCAGGACTGCAGAGCTTAGATCTGATCAGGGTCAAGAATGTCACTGAGCGGGCAAGTACATTCTGAAGGGGGAGGATGAACAGCCAGAGGTCATGATCCATATCGGCAACAATGACATAGGCAGAAAGAGGGATGAGGTCCTGCATGCAGAGTTTAGGGAGCTAGAAGAGAGATTAAAAAGCACGACCTCAAAGGTAGCATTCTCTGGGTTCCTTCTGATGCCAGGTGCCAGTAAGTACAGAAGTAGGAAGATAGAGCTGATGAATATGTAGTTGGAGAGATGATGCCTGAGGCATTGGGAATGCTTCTGGGGAAGGTGGGACCTGTACTAGCAGGATGTTTTGTACCTCAACAGGGCCGGGACCAATATCCTCACAGGGACTTTTGTTAGTGCTGTTGGGGAGCTTTTAATCTAGCTTGGCAGGGGATGGGAACCTGAGTGTAGATTCAGAAAGGAGAGAAAAAAGTTGGAAACAGAAGGCAAAAAATTAACAAGCATACTTGGAAGGCAGAGGAAACAAAGGCAAGAAAATAAACAACAAGGGAGTTTGGCAGTGATAAATTGTATATATTTCAAGGCAAGAAGTCTAGGGAATAAGGCAGATGAGCTGAGAGCACAGATTGACAAGTGAGAATATGATATTATAGCTATTACTGAGACACAGCTGAAAGAAGGGCAGGAATGGCAGCTCAATATTCCTGGTTACAGGGTTTTCAGACGAGATAGAGAGGGGGATAAAAAAAAGGGGGAGCTCGCAATATTGATTAAGGAAACAATTATAGCTGTGAGGAGGGATGATCTGGTAGACTGATCATCATAAGAGGCCATATGGGTTGAACTGAAGAACAAAAAAGGGGCAGATAGACGACTGGGAGTGTAGTGAAGACCCCCAAACACTTAGAGGGAGATAGGAAAGAAAATATGCAAGCAAATCTCTGAGAAGTGCAAAAACAATAGAGCAGTAATAGTAGGGTATTTCAAGTACCCTAATATTAACTGGTATAGAATTAGTGTGAAAGTCACAGAGGGAGCAGAATTCTTAAAGTGCATTCAGGAGAACTTTTTTAGCCTGTCCAACTAGACAGGAGTTGGTTCTGAGTTTAGTTTTAGGGAATGAAGCTATGCAGGATGAAGGGATATCAGTTGGGGAGCACTTGACTGGAAGTGATCATAATTCAGTTAGATTTAGGGTAATTATGGAAAAGGACAAAGATAGACTCGGAATAAAAGTTTTTAATATGAGAAAGGTTAATATTACTAAGCTGAGATGTGGGCCGGGATTTTTCACAGACGGCATGGGTCCGGCCAAAGGGGCTAAGAGTGTGGGGTGACCCCGTTTCAATGGGTGGTGAGACCCAGGGCCACATTTTACAGGCAATTAAGGACGGCAGCCCACCTCCAAGAGCTGCTGGCCCAATCAGAGGGTTGGCAGCAAAGCAGCCTCAGCAGTGCCACCAGTAGCGGGGCTGCACTTGGAGGACAAGGGCACATCAGCGGACATGCTCTGTCAAAGTAAGGTAAATGGAGTCTAGATAGAATGGATAGGAAGGCTCTATTCCCCTTGGTTGAGGGGTCCATAACCAGGGAGCATAGATTTAGGATAAGAGGTAGGAGGTTTAGAGGGGATTCGAGATGAAATTTTTTCACCCAGAGGGGGTGGAGATTTGGAACTCACTGACTGAAAGGGTGGTAGAGGCAGAATCCCTCATAACATTTAAAATGTACTTGGATATGCACTTGAAGTGCTGTAACCTACAAGTCTACAGACCAGGAACTGGAAAGTCGGATTAAGCTGGATGGTTCCTTGTCGGCCGACATGGACATGATGGGCCAAATGGCCTCATTCAGGGCTATGATTCTATGATTTTTACTTCCAAGTCTCCATCACAGACAAAATAACCTCTGCTCACTTCCTTATGTCTCTCAGCACTGACATTGACTTACCCGTTTTCAATCCCACTGACCTCTATATCCACCCCTGAAGTTACTTACAAACATATTCTCAAGCACCAAACTGCCTATTCTTTGGCCTACCATTCACCAGGATAACCCTGCAGCTATTAGCAGAGTTTGGAGAATTTGAAGTTTACAGAAGGAAGGGATGTGTGTTCAGCTAACACATCATTGTTATAGTTTGAGTCCGGAGGCAACAAAGACATGGATGAGAGTGGTAGTGATTATAATTCAGTCAGTTTTAACATAATTATGGAAAAGGACAGAGATAGAACAGGTGTTAGAGTTCTCAATTGGGCAACGCCAATTTTACTAAACTGAGGAGTGATTTAGCATAAGTGGACTGGAAACAGCAACTTGAAGGTAAATCAGTGTCAACAGTGGGAGGCATTCAAAGGGAAGATTCAAGGTGTTCAGAGTAAACATGTTCCCACAAAGAAAAAGGGTGAGATGGTCAAATCTATAGCCCCATGGATATCAAGGAGCCTACAGGGTAAGATAAGGCAGAAAAGGGAAAGCTTATGTCCGACACGGAGAACTCAATACTACAGAAAGCCGAGAGGATTATAGAAAGTGGAAGGGTGAAGTCAAAAAGGGAATTAGGAAAGCAAAGAGAAGGTGTGAAAGAATATTGACTAGCGAAACCAAGATGAACCCAAAGATGTTTTATCAATACATTAAGAGTAAGTGGATAACTAACGAAAGAGTGGGGCCCATAAAAGACCTAAAAGTTAACCTATGTGTAGGGGTGGAAGATGTTGGTATGGTTCTTAATAAAATACTTTGTGTCTATCATCATAAAAGAGGGGGACGATGCAGATATTGTAATTAAGGAGGAGGCGTGTGAAGTATTGAATGTGATAAACAAAGGGAGAGAGGAAGTATTAATGGATTAGCATCCTAGAAAGTTTATAAGTCATGAGGCCAGACGAAATGTACCCTAGGCTGTTAAAAGAAGCAAGAGAGGAAATAGCAGAAGGTCTGACCATCATTTTCCAGTCCTCACTGGATACAGGTGTGGTGCCAGAGGATTGGAGAACTGCTACCATTGTACCTCTGTATAAAAAGGGAGCGAAGGATAGATCGAATAATTACAGGCCAGTCAATCTAACCTCAGTCGTGGGAAAATTATTGGAATCTATTCTGAGAGACAGGATAAACTGTCACTTAGAAAGGCACAGGTTAATCAAGGAAAGTCAGCATGGATTTGTTAAGGGAAGATCTTATTTGACCAATTTGATTGAATTTTTTGAAGAAATAACAAGGAAGATAGATGAAGACAGTGCAGTTGATGTGGTCTACATGGATTTTAGCAAGGCTTTTGACAAGGTCCCACATGGCAGCCTGGTTAAAAAAAAATCCCATGGGATCTAGGGAAATGCAGCAAGGTGGATACAAAATTGGCTCAGTGGCGGGAAACACAGGGTAATTGTTGACAGATGTTTTAGCAACTAGAGGGCTGTTTCCAGTGGCGTTCCACAGGGCACAGTACTGGGTCGTCTGTATTTTGTGGTACATATTAACAATTTGGATGTAAATGTAGGGGGCATGATCAAGAAGTTTGCAGACGACACAAAGATTGGCCGTGTGGTAGATAGTGAGGAGGATAGCTGTACGCTGCAGGAAGATATTGATGGTTCTGGTCAAATGGGCAGAAAAGTGGCAAATTGAATTCAAACTGGAAAAGTGTGAGCTGATGCATTTGGGGAGGTCAAACAAGGCAAAGGAATACATGATAAATGGGAAAATACTGAGAAGTGTAGAGGAAGTGAGGGATCTTGGAGCGAATGTCCACAGTTCCCCGAAGGTGGCAGGACAGGTTGATAGGGTAGTTAAGAAGGTGTATGGAAACCTTTCCTTTATTAGTCGAGGTATAGAATATAAAAGCAGGGAGGTTATGCTGAAACTGTATAACTCATTGGTTAGGCCACAACTTGAGTACTGTGTGCAGTTCTGGTCACCTCATTACAGAAAGGATGTAATTGCACTAGAGAGGCTACACAGGAAATTTACGAGGATGTTGCCAGGACTGAAAAAATGCAGCTATGAGGAAAGATTGGATAGGCTGGGGTTGTTCTCCTTGGAACAGAGAAGGCTGGGGGGAGATCTGATTGAAATGTACAAAATTCTGAAGGGCTTGGATAGAGCAGAGATGGGGGGGTCTATTCACCTTAGCAGAGAGGTCAGTGACAAGGGGGCATAGATTTAAAGTGATTGATAGAAAAATTAGAGGGGAGATGAAGAAAAACATTTGCACCCAGAGGGTGATGGGGGTCCAGAACACACTGCCTGAAAGGGTAGTTGAGGCAGAGATCCTCAACTCATTCAAAAGGGGTCTGGATATGCACCTCAACTGCCGTAATCTGCAGGCTATGGACCAAATGCTGGAAGGTGGGATCAGAATAGGTAGATCGATTTTCAGCCGGCACAGACACGATGGGCCAAGTGGCCTCTTTCTGTGCCTTAAACTTTCTATGATTCTATGATTCAGCAAGATATTAGCTGAGGTAGAGGTGGAGGTGGGTGATGTTACAAAGGTGGAATTATGCCCCTTATCCTTCATAAAATTTAGGATAATCTTGTGTCAAGAACAAGTCGACTAGATGTAGGATGCAGAATGACTAATATTAGTAAAGATTTAAAATAAATAACTTCTTATCACTGATCTAAGGAATTTAAAAAAAAAAAAACAGAACATTTGTATTATGCTAAATGTGTAGAAAATGACATTAAATAGTATTTCTAACAATGAAGCTGAAAGAATTGTATGGAACCGATGATTTACCAGTACAGTACTTGCAATCTTCCAAGTGATGGATGATCATTAATGGCTTGTTGCTAAAACAATAAATATTGTGTAAATCAGAAGAGATGTTCAGCAAATGATCATGTTATAGCATGGTCCATGTGCCTACTGCTGAATCAGCATTCTATAGAAGTGCTTCAGTGAATTTCCTACCCCTCAACACCACCCCTACATCCGTGTACTTTGGGTGGGTTTTTCTGGCAAGAGGATCCTTTCCCTGCCACATGTGAATGATGATGAGTTGTGGAGGGGGGGGGGGGGGTGGTGGGGTGCTGATGGTCACTGTGATGAGGGGAGGTATAGTTCCTTCCGTCCAGTGACTACCAACAGAGAAGGATGCCTTTGCCAAAAAGACATTAGGGTCTGTTTCCTGGGGAGTCAGAGGCATTCAACACCAAAATACCAGTTTAGTGATATTTTAATTTAAAAATTTTGTCTTTGAGTTGGTTGACTGGTGGGCAGGAACCTTGGTGGGATTGACTTTTAGATGGTCAGAATCTCTCCCCGCCATCATATGGAATGCAACCCAGATTTCAGAAGCCATTCTTTAATGGGGCCAAAGTCTTCACTTTCTGCAGGCTGAATCATGTCTTTAAATGGCATCCTTTCCTCAGGCCTACAAGCTGGATCAGAGGCTTTAGGGGGAGATTGGAATCCTCAGGGGTGTGGGGGAGAAGTCACAGGCCTTGGGGGCAGAGTGGAGAGGTTGGAGGCCTCTGGCAGGGTGGGGTGGAGGTGGGTTGGAGGTCTCAAGAGGGAGATTAGGGGAGTTCAGAAGGGTCGGGACAGGGAGGTGCCCAATTGCATGATGATTGGTGAGGCAGGTACTGTTTGATCAAGCAGGTAAGTGGAAAGGCACTTGCCTCCTGGATCTAGTAGTTCTCAGCTTCCTGTAGCTGCAGGTTTCCTGAGGTTAAATTACCTGAGTTTAAATTTAAAATGGTGCATAAATAGGAGGCTGCCAGCTTCACTATGATATTTAAATTGCCAACTCGCCTCCTAGGAGTGGATTGGCTGCCCGGCTTCATTAATATTGAAAGTGGGTGGGTTGGAGGAGGGTTGGGGTTGGGATTCAAATTTAACCTCCCACCTGTTTTTTGGGGTTAAAATTTCCCCAAAGTTCCACTGAGGAAAATTGGGCTGATTCTGGGGGGAAATACAGTTGCCAGTGGAAGTGCACCCAGTCGTGCTAAATTTACCACATAGAAAAATTTAGGCCAAAGTGTTTAGAACTCCAGCAGCTCTTGCGATCCTCACATCAAGATGGAGGTCTAGGTTAAGGATAAACTTGTTTTATTCTTTCATGGAATGTGGGCATTGCATCACTGGAAAGGCCAGCATTTGTGCCCATCGCTAATTCCCCTGACAATTGAGTGGTTTGCTGGGCCATATCAGAGGGCCTGGAGTCTCACGTAGACCAGACTGGGTAAGGATATCAGATTGCTTTCCCTAAAGGACATTTGTGAACCAGATGGGTTTATATATGACAATTAATTATAGTTTCATGGTGCCATTACTGAGACTAGCTTTCAATTTCAGGTTTGCAATAATTAATTGAATTTGAATTCCACCAGCTGCCATGGTGGAATTTGAACCCTTCTCCCCATGGTGTTAGCCTGGGCCTCTGGATGACTAGTTCAGTGACATTACATTCAGTGACGCTACACCACCATCTCCCTCTTGTTATAGAGCCCAAACACCAGCTTGCAGGGAGCTGACATGGTAGTTACATCTCTGCAGTGCTTTAGTGGTTACACTTCATCATGAAATAATCTAACCACAACTCCAGGATTTCAAAACTACTTTGTCTATAAACAAGAGATTGTTTTTGTTTGCAACTTCCAAACAGGACTATGAAATACCACAATATAATAAAAGAAAAATGCTGCAGATGCTGGAAATCTGAAATAAAAACAAGAAATACTGGAAATACTCAACAGGTCTTGCAGCTTCTGTGGAAAGAGAAGCAGAGTTAACGTTTCAGGTCAGTGACCCTTCTTCAGAACTGACAAATATTAGAAATGTAAAAGGTAAAGCGGGGGTGGGGCAAGAGATAACAAAAGAGGTGTGGATAGGACAAGGTCACAGGTCATGGAACAAAGGCAAATGGTATGTTAATGGTGTGCTGAAAGAAAAAGCGTTAGTTCAGAAGGGGTGTTACTTGACTGTAAAGCACAAAGCACTCCAAGCACAAACAGTAATTTAAAAAAAAACAGGAACAGTGGGTAGGCACAGTAGAAATAAACTAACCAAACTAAAAAAACTAAAATAAAATAAACAATTAAAAAGGAAAAAAGAAAAAAAGAAAAAATAACTAAACATAAAAGTGGCGCAATGGTTAGCTCTGCAGCCTCACAGCTCCAGCGACCCGGGTTCAATTCTGGGTACTGCCTGTGCGGATTTTGCAAGTTCTCCCTGTGACTGCGTGGGTTTTCGCCGGGTGCTCCAGTTTCCTCCCACAGCCAAAGACTTGCAGGTTGATAGGTAAATTGGCCATTGTAAATTGACCATAGTATAGGTAGGTGTAGAGGAATTGAGGAAAGGTGGGAATGGGGTAGGAATATGGGATTAATGTAGGATTAGTATAAATGGGTGGTTGATGGTTAGCACAGACTCGGTGGGCCGAAGGGCCTGTTTCAGTGCTGTATCTCTAAAACAAAATAAAAATAAAAAAGGGGGGGCCCGTCATGCTCTGAAATTATTGAATTCAATGTTCAGTCTGGCAGGCTGTAGCGTGGCTAATCGGTAAATGAGATGCTGTTCCTCAAGCTTGCATTGGAACACTGCAGCAATTCCAGGACAGAGATGTGACCATGAGAGAAGGGGGTTGTTGAAATGGCCAGCAACCGGAAGCTCGGGGTCATGCTTACGGACTGAGCAGAGGTGTTCCGCAAAACGGTCACCCAATCTGCGTTTGGTCTCCCCAGTGTATAGGAGACCACATTGTGAGCAGCGAATACAGTATACTAAATTGAAGGAAGTACAAGTAAATCATTGCTTCACCTGAAAGGAGTGTTTGGGGCCTGGGATTGTGAGGAGAGAGGAGGTAAATGAGCAGCTATTACACCTCCTGTGATTGCAGGGAAAGGTGACGTGGGAAGGGGATGAGGTGGTGGGGGTAATGGAGGAGTGGACAAGGGTTTTGCAAAGGGAATGATCCCTTCGGAATGCTGACAGGGGAAGGGAGGGGAAGATGCATTTGGTAGTGGCATCACGCTGCATGTGGCGGAAGTGGCGGAGGATGATCCTTTGGATCTGGAGGCTGGTAGGGTGGAAAGTGAGGACAAGGGGAACCCTGTCGCAGTTCTGGGAGGGAGGGGAAGGGATGAGGGTAGAGGTGCGGGAAATGGGCCGTACACAGTTGAGGGTCCTGTCAACCATGGGGGTGTGGGTGGGGGCTTGGAATCCTTGGTTGAGGAAAAAGGGAGACATATCAGAAGCACTGTCGTGGAAGGTTGCATCATCAGAGCAGATGCGTCGGAGACGGAGAAACTGGGAGAATGGAATGGAGTCCTTTCAGGAGGGAGGGTGTGAAGAAGTGTAGTCGAGGTAGCTGTGGGAGTCGGTCGGCTTATAATGGATATTAGTAGACAGCCTATCCCCGGAGATGGAGACAGAGAAGTTGAGGAAGGGAAGGGAAGTGTCGGAGATGGACCATGTAAAGGTGAGAGAAGGGTGGAAATTAGAAGCAAAGTTGATAAAGTTTTCTAGTTCCGGGCGGGAGTAGGAAACGGCACCGAAACAGTCGTCAATGTACCAGAAAAAGAGTTGGGGGAGGGATGAAATACCAGCCCTGACCAGATACAATTTTTTAGCCGGTAGATTTATTTTATCTGCTGTAGCATTTATTAATTTTGAATCCTTCAGTATTGCATTTCGATGCAAGACATTAACACTGTCAAATTTTCTTACCTTTTCTTTGCTTTGTAAAGCCCTTCTTCATAGGTTTGAACCCACGTTAAATCATCCCCCCAACCTAAAACAATTCACATAAGAATATTAGCATGCAAATGTTTCATAATCAATTTAATCTACTATGGTTTGACTAATTGAAATGGGCCATCATACAAAAGTAGGTACTATTTAATTTCAGAGCTGTAGAGTTAATTCAGGCTCTAAGATTGGCCCAGTTTTGCTGTAGCAGGGCATCTAACGGTGTCTTCTGATAGATAGAATTGACCCTATATGTTTAATTTCACAAATGTTTTGTGTGGCAAGTTGCTGAAAGTGCAAGTTGAAAACTGCAACAAGGGAAACAGGGTATTTGGGATCTGAATGAACAGGGCAAGCAATTGTGTTTTTGCATAACCAATCTGATTGAAGGAAAGCAAAATAAACAGCACAAGGACTGAGAAGGCAATGTAAGTTAGAATGTGTGAATTCAATGTCAAATCAGATACAGAAGGAGAAATAGAGAGAAAGAAAAACAGGTTAGGAGTGAGAAAAAATGGAAAGAAAAATTTAAAAAATTTACATCTATAAAACCTCCAACAACCTAAGAGAATGAGACTCCGCCCTTGTAATAGTTAATTTTCAGTGTCAGAGAGGTTGATTGGCAGTAATTAACACTTATCTAGTCATTAAAATAGTACTTGGACTTGCAATGCCTCGATTTAATATTCTGTGGGGTGTTTAATTCATACCTAACTTACAAATACAGCAACTTCATGCCATGCATTGCATTTCAATGATGAGGCAGACAACAATAGCCTCACCGTTAGTTAGACAGGAAAATCTGGCTTATTTAAGATGCAATGATGTTTTGGGAAGCAGCAGTGAGGATTTACAGAAACTCATGCCTGTCGGTGAATCGGTGCTATTTATAAGTCTGAGTGTTTTTACCAAGAGGAGAATGTATGACCATGGTAGCAGAAAAACTTGTGGTAGGATTTTGGCTTTTGGGTTGGGATCCCGACATTGGGGTCAAATGGTGGTCACAACCCCCGCACTGGCCTGGATTTTAAGAACCCGCTGCTGGGGGTGGCCCGCATGTGTGGGCCGCACGCCGCAATCTGCCTCACTGCGGCTCATTTAAATAGCCGTGTCAGCCTGCACCTGCCCCCGCCCGCCACCAATCAAGTGGAAGGGACGGGCTGTCTGAGGCCTGCAAGAGTGTCAGTTGCCTGTGCACAGCCACTGGCACCATTTTTAAAGGGCAGCCAGCCCTGCCAGTCAATTTGAATTTTTAAAGAAATATTGCCCCCCAAAATGTACCAAATCAAATTGTAACACCCCTTTCCCACCCCCAGTAACAATTATATTAGGTATTTGCCCTTCCCCCACAAAACACTTACCTTTGAAATGTGACATTCCCCCCAGATTGTACAAAGTTTAAAGTTCACCCCTTCCCACCATCCCCTACATTGTTACACTCAGTATGATTATTTGACCCTGTCCCCCTCTCCCCACACTGAAAATCTTAACTCCCCCCCCCACCTGTGTCATGTGCGCCTGCTTTTCCCAAATGAGGAAGTGAAGGGGCGGGAGTGCCTGCCACAGCACTGGACATCGTGGCAGGCATGGAAAAATCAAGGTGAGTGTATTTAAATTTGTTCATTTTATTAATTTACATATGTAGATGCAAGTCCTGTTGCCTGGCGACGAGGGGACCACCACGGAACCTCGCCGCCACCGGGAGAATTGGGCCCAGCCCTCCCAATGTTGGGCTCCATGCCGGGTCTCTGCTGGAACGATCTTCCAGCACACCCCCCACCCCCCACAGCCCCCGCCATGGAGCCCGACCTGAGGAGCTCGGTAAAATCCAGTCAACTGAGTGCAAAAGTACCTGGTACTGATTGTCCCCGAATTGGCCAATTAGTGGCCAGAGGGCAGGCTCTCGAAGCTGGAGGGCCAATAGGAGGCCTTCCAGCATGGAAGAAGCAGCAGCCTGCAGGTCAGGTATGAGAGAGGCCCTCCATGTTGAAGCACCCTCTCTGCACATTTTAAAAGTATTAAATTAAAAAATAGCCTCAGCAGCCAGAAATCCATGGTTAGGGTGTGTGGTGGGATAGCCCTCCAAAGGATGGACTGCGGCTGCAGCTGTGGCCAGGCAGGCAGGGAAGGCCTGGAGCACTGGCTGCCCCCGTTCTGCTGCCAGGAGACTGCCTCCAGGCTTACAGGTGGGTAGCTTTTCCGACCCCCATCCCACCTCCGGAAAAATGTCCTGGGGTGGGATGGTGCCAATAAACTGGCACGCGGCCAGCGGTGCAAATTTCTGTGCCCGCCTGACTCCATACTTGCCCTCATATGGGAGTAAAAATTCTCCCCATGGGTGTGGGCAGAGCTTTCTCTGCACCTTACCACTACTTCCTGTCCTTCTGACTCTATTGCAAGCAGTTTTCAGGGAGCTCCACAGGACTGTGTTTCCTCTTCCAGTGGCTTTATCAATCAAAGTGAAATAAAACTGTGCATCCATCCCATGCTTTGAAACGGCAAATTTTTTTTAGCACTTGTTTACAACCATGGGAAGTCGACTACAATTCAAAGGGTAGTCAGTCAGCAGTGGGAGAGTTGGTACGTTGTTGTCACTTTTATTAATTTATCAGCTCAGAGTTACCTTTGGAGTCCAGCAATATGTACAATGCACTGAACTACAAGTAACAATAGCTTGAACTTTCAACATTAAGAGGACAAAGAAATTGATTTACTTTATTATAGCATAAATAGAATAGTTGTTAATCTGTCTGCTCAGCATAGTGGGGAAAGTCTTCGCTCATATTGTTTTAAACAGACTCCAGAAGCTGGCTGAGTGTGTCTACCCTGAGGCACAGTGTGGCTTTCGAGCAGAGAGATCCACCATTGACATGCTGTTCTCCGTTTGCCAGCGACAGGAGAAATGCCGCGAACAATAGGTGCCCCTCTACGTTGTTTTCATTGATCTCACCAAAGCCTTTGACCTCGTCAGCAGACGTGGTCTCTTCAGACTACTAGCAAAGATCTGATGTCCACCAAAGCTACTACATATCATCACCTCATTCCATGACAATATGAAAGGCACAGTTCAGCATAGCGGTGCCTCATCAGACCCCTTTCCTATCCTGAGTGGTGTGAAACAGGGCTGTGTTCTCACACATACACTGTTTGGGATCTTCTTCTCCCTGAAGAAGGAATTTTCCTCCACACAAGATCAGATGGCAGGTTGTTCATCCTTGCCTGTCTTAGATCGAAGACCAAAGTACGGGGAAGGTCCTCATCAGGGAACTCCTCTTTGCTGACGATGCTGCATTAACATCCCACACAGAAGAGTGTCTGCAGAGACTCATCGACAGGATTGCGGCTGCTTGCAATGAATTTGGCCTAACCATCAGCCTCAAGAAAACGAACATCATGGGACAGGACGTCAGAAATGCTCCATCCATCAATATTGGCAACCACGCTCTGGAAGTGGTTCAAGAGTTCACCTACCTAGGCTCAACTATCAGCAGTATCCTGTGTCTCTATGCAGAAATCAACAAGCGCATGGGAAAGGCCTCCGCTGCTATGTCCAGACTGGCCAGGAGAGTGTGGGAAAATGGCGGACTGATGTGGAACACAAAAGTCCGAGTCTATCAAGCCTGTGTCCTCAGTACCTTGCTCTACGGCAGCGAGGCCTGGACAACAGCCATGAGCGACGTCTCAACTCATTCCATCTTCGCTGCCTCTGGAGAATCCTTGGCATCAGGTGGCTGGACCGTATCTCCAACGCAGAAGTCCTTGAGGCGGCCAACATCCCCAGCATATACACCCTACTGAGCCAGCAGCACTTGAGATGGCTTGGCCATGTGAACCGCGTGGAAGATGGCAGGATCCCCAAGGATGCATTGTCCAGCAAACTTGTCACTGGTATCAGACCCACCAGCCGTCCATGTCTCCGCTTCAAAGATGTCTGAAAATGCGACATGAAGTCCTTTGACATTGACCACAAGTCGTGGGAGTCAGTTGCCAGTGATCGCCAGAGCTGGCGGACAGCCATAAAGGCGGGGCTAAAGAGTGGCGAGTCGAAGAGACTTAGTTGGCAGGAAAAGAGACAGAAGCGCAAGGAGAGAGCCAACTGTGTAACAGCCCGACAACCAATTTTATCTGCAGCGCCTGTGGAAGAGTCTGTCACTTGAGAATTGGCCTTTATAGCTACTCCAGGCGCTGCTTCACAAACCACCGACCACCAGGCACTTACCCATTGTCTCTCGAGACAAGGAGGCCAAAGAAGAAATAGGATACAAGTGGTCTTTGAGTGCTAGAGCCCATTTTGAAAGGGAGAAGAGAAAACTGTTAGTAGGTGAATACAGTAATACATTTTAGATAACATTGAAAAGAAATATGGTCAGTATAACCGTGCGAAACTTGAAAACAATCCCAAGTATCTCTCGAAAGATCGTTTGTCACTATGCAAGTGACGATTGCTAGCTACTGTGCAAGTATTCACTTCCTACTTTGAAGATATACAATGACAAAAATGAGCACTGCCTTTTGAACAACTTGCTCTCACTATTGTCTGGAGAAAATTTGAACGTTCCTTCAATCATTTTAATGATATAATCAGCTTTGAGAAAAAGTAATGATTCACCCAGGCAGTATGCCTGCAGTAGCTGGCATGGAATCAAGTTATACGATTTCAACCCTGCCTGCTTGGTAGGAACAGTGTTAGCAGGGGGTTAAACTGGCAGTCAGGCACTACTTGCTGTGCTCCTGCAGCATTCTTGCCCACTGCAATTTTACTTCCTGGGTTCTTGGAGGAGGCCACTTGGCAACATCTGAAGGCTCGAGGTTTGATGATGTAATTCTGACGCAATTTTAACCATCAAATGTTTGAATCGCACACAATCTCAGAGTTACCAGAAAAAGATAACAGCAAGCAGTATAGGGCCAGAGGGAAGTTTTGATTTAAAACATCTTTTGTAAAGTTGTGGGCTAGGAGAAGCAGGAGAGCTGGCCACACCCCCATGCCCCCCACTCACTGGCTATGATTGCCCCAGATCCCTCCCTTCTCACTGACTTTGCCAGTGACTGGGTCCCTGGTGGCGGTCTACAGGTGCATAGTTTCCTGCTCCCGCAGGTAGCCTCTACATCATTCCCACTGGCTTTAGTCCGGAGTCAGTGAGAGGAAATTAAAACATGGCTTTGATCTCCAATGCGTGCAAAGTCAGATTCTTTCTGCTACAATAGGTTGTTTTTGCAGTTATGCATAGTCCACTCTTTGATATAACTTCAAGACCAACTTAGGGGAAATGCAAGAAAAGCAATACTTCATCACAAAATCTATTAAGTAATTATCACATACCTCTTGACAGTGTTTGAGGTGGCCTTTTCCTGATTGCCGTGGATAGGTTGGTTGTGGCAGCAACCAGAAGCAAAAATAGAGGAACAAATAACTGCAGCATTGTTGTAATTATACCCTTGATTTGAATTCAAACTGGAAGAACAGGTCAAACACAGTTATTAGCACCAACTCTTTCTGCGTCAATTCAGTATGAGAAGAATCTGTCTTACCCACTATTGAGGCGAGTCCCTGTTTGGAAAAAGTTTCTGAAGACAATGGTTTATTTAAGCAAGGTGGATATGTAATCACCTCCTCAATTAGCAGTACCCATGGCAACTGTGTGATGTCAGCTGGAGCATATTCATTCATTTGAATAAGTTCATGGAGCTCTGACGATCTTACTTTCTTTTAATATATCTTGCAAAGATGCAAAATGAAATTTTATTGAAATATGGATGCCAAGTTGAAGTAGAAATAGGGAAAGGGGAGTACACTTTCATCAAACAGCTTTGACATTTTGTGTTAAATTGTATACTAGGTGAGTGCAAATCAGAACTGGGTGTAATTCACAGAAAGAGAAACTACCAATAAAAACCAGTACCGTCATGCTAAACTTCACAGAGATGACTGAGCTCAATCCTATTTGTACTGGATTAAGGCCAATAATTGTTTTTTGATTCATTCTGTGGAGCAAAGGACTTTATTTTATCCACTACTGGTGTTGGCTTTTAAATTGAAAATGTCCTATGTCTCTCCATGCATTTCTTTTTATTATTATCTTTTCTATAACTTCTCCAAGATAAATATTACATTGTGTACAACATCTTCAATACTGTTACTGTAAAAGTGATGATTGATGGTGATGGTGATATTCTTGCCTGGCCAAATATTTTAAAACTAAGAATAATGTTTTTTATGTCACAGATTCAATCCATGTTTATGCCTTTTATGGTCACAGACAGTAGAAAATGAGACTAACAATATATTTTATTTTACTTATAGCACCATTAATCGGAAAAGCACGAGAGAGGTGCAGAGACTAATCAGGAATTTGCGGTTAAGTGATACCAAATTAAGGTTTCAAAATCCTTCATGTTGTAGGAGAGGGGAAAGACCATGTAAAATCATGGGCCAGATCTTGCTGGAGTGGAGCATCATGTGGCATGTGCTATTAGTTAGATTTTTTCCTTCACGCTTCAATCAAATATCATTCAAAGTGACTTAATAGAAGCACTTTTTAATTATAAATGAACTGATAAAGATGATGTAGAAGAATTCCATAATCTGATAAGCAGATCAAAACCCCTACCATGTTAGCTTAGAAGTAAATAGAGAAATGAGACAAAACTATTCATACAAAGGATAGTGGACCAACTGAATTAACTAATGGAGAAGACCATTGGCGCAAATGACATAAAGACAAGTAGATGTATTCCCGGAGAAAGATGAGATGGATATGAGAAAAAAAGGAGCAGGTGAGTTGCTGTATCTAAGTATGCAGCAGTTCACTGCACAAAGAGTTCAGGCAGTTATTTTAAAATGTAAATTTGCTCAAAGAAAGCTTCAGAGGATTGTGTAACACAAAGGAGTTAACACACCTGTCATTTAACTTTTAGGATCAGTCTCTAAACCCAGCTTCATTAGCATATGAAAGTCTGCACACTACTGGCCAAAAATATCCTACGCCAACTCAATTTAGTTCTTAGTGAATGTGGGCCACAGCCTAAAACTAGTCACAACTGAACAGAAATTGAAAATCACATTCAGAGAGGATTTAGTTGGTGTAAAAGTTTATTTTTTATTCATTTGTGGACGTGAGTATTGCTGGCTAGGCCAGCATTTATTGCCCATCCCTAATTTCCCTTGAGAAGGTGGTGGTGAGCTGCCTTCTTGAACCGCTGCAGTCCGCATGGTGTAGCTATACTCATAGTGCTATTAGGAAGGGAGTTCCAGGTTTTTGACCCAGCAACTATGAAGGAATAGTGATATATTTCAAAGTCAAAATGGTGTGTGATTTGAAGGGGAACTTGCATGTGGTGGTGTTCCCGTGCATCTACTGCCCTTGTTCTCTAGGTGGTAGTAGATGCATGGGTTTGAAAGGTGCTGTCGAAGGAGCCTTGGTGCGTTGCTGCAGTGCATCTTGTTTATGGTACACACTGCTGCCATGGTTCGCCGGTGGTGGAGGGAGTGAATGTTTAAGATGGTTGATGCAGTGTTGGATCAAGTGGGGTGCTGGATGGTGTTGAGTGTTGTTGGAGCTGCACTCATCCAGGCAAGTGGAGAGTATTTCATCACACTCCTGACATGTGTCTTGTAGATGGTGGACAGGCATTGGGGAGTCAGGAGGTGAGTTACTCACCACAGAATTCCCTGCCTCTGACCTGCTCTTGTAGCCACAGTATTTATATGGCTGATTCAGTTACATTTTTGGCCAATGGCAACCCCCAGGATGTTGACAGTAACAGGTTCAGTGATGATAATGCCATTGACAAAATTCACACTGGTGCAACAGGACTATTCTATGGATGAGGTAGAGAATGTTATTGGGACAGAATAGAGGAAGGGACCTTTACTATACTTCTGGCCAACGCTGTACCTGGCATACAACTACTTAAGGCTATTGCTGGGTGCTAAAGTTGAAAAATAGCAGTAACAACAACAACAACTTTCAGTTCTTTGGTATCTTTAATGCAGTAAAAATTACAAGCTGTAGAGGCATAAGCAAAAAAAATCACTGAGCCAAAGAAGGCAATGTTATAAGGGGTGAACGAAATCTTAGTCAAAGAAGGAGGTTCTAAAGGAGGAGAGGTAGGTGGGGACATAAAAGTGTTTAGGGGAGAATTCCAGAACCATGGATCAAGACTGCTGAAGACTGGGGAAAGGAAACGATGCACAAGAGGTCAGTGTCTGATGAGTGGAGAGGACTGGTTGGTCATACCTTTAGAGGAAGTTACAGAGCTAAAGAGAGGTGAAACCATAGAGGGTTTAAACATAAGGATAAGAATTTTAAATTTGAGGCATTGGAGTTGCGGACAAGTGTATGGAGTTGAAGAAAATAGTTTCAGTCTTCTAGAGTTTATCTGGAGAAAATTGCACCATGTGCAAGATTGTTTTTTGGTTAGAGAAGCAGTCTGATAGCATATAGATGGTGGAAGAGTTGAGAGAGGTGGTAGAGAACAACAGTTGATTGTTGTCAGTATACATGTGGAAGGTGATCACATGTCTGTGGATGATGTCACCAAATAGCAGCATCTTGTTGAAGAAGAAGAAAGGGCCATGGATGGATCTAGAGGCAATGGTACAATGATTGGAAGAAAACTTTTTGCTGGAGATGCTCTGGCAATGATTCGATTGGTATGAGCAGATCCAAGCAAGGGCAATCCGAGAGAAATAAAAGCAAAACACTGCAAATGCTGGAAATCTGAAATAAAAACTAAGTGCTGGAAATAATCAGCAGGTCTGGCAGCATCTGTGGAGAGAGACACAAAGTCAATGTTTCAGGTCTGTGACCTTTCATCAGAACTGGCAAAGGTTATAAATGTGGACTGGATAATGGAAGAGAGGTGTTGGAAGAGGATAATGTGATTAACCATGCCAAAAGCAGCAGAGAGGTCAAAGAGGCTGAGAGGGGATAATGCATGATGGTTATTTGTGACATTGGTTAGGGCCACTTTGGGACTGTGGTAAGGGTGGAAACCTGACTGGAGAGATTCAAACTTGGAGTTGCAAAAGAACTGGGCATGGATTTGGGAGGTGACAATACAATCACAAACCTTTTGAGTGGAAAGGGAAGTTAGAGTTGGGGGTGGCAGTTTACAAGAATATAGAGGACGATGGTGGGTTCTTTGAAAAGGTGGAGTGATTGATGATGACTACAATTTAGAAAGGGAAGAGAGCTTACAAATAGAAAGGTGGGGTAGGCCCTGAGGGGAGGTTTGGCTTGATTGGCAAGGGAATGAGTGAGGAAGCAGCAGAGGCTGCTAAATGGATGGTCTTTATTTTGGTGATAAAGAAGTACATGAGCCCCTCACACTCCATCCCCCACCAGGACAGTCAAAGGGCTCTCCGCTTCTTCCTTGAGCAGAGGCCCAACCAGTCCCCATCCACCGCCACCCTCCTCTGCCTGGCTGAACTTGTTCTCACATTGAACAACTTCTCCTTCAACTTCACTCACTTCCTTCAAGTAAAAGGTGTTGTTATGGGTACCTGATTGGGTCCTAGTTATGCCTGTCTTTTTGTGGAATACGCGAACATTCCTTGTTCCAGTCCTACTCAGGCCCCCTCCCCCAACTCTTTTTCCGGTACATTGATGACTGTATCGGTGCTGTTTCCTGCTCCTGCCCCAAACTGGAAAACGTTATCAACTTTGCTTCTAATTTCCACCCTTCTCTCACCTTTACATGGTCCATCTCCGACACTTCCCTTCCCTTCCTCGACTTCTCTATCTCCATCTCTGGGAATAGGCTGTCTACTAATATCCATTATAAGCCCACCGACTCCCACAGCTACCTCGACTACACTTCTTCACACCCTGCCTCCTGTAAGGACTCCATTCCATTCTCCCAGTTTCTCCGTCTCTGACGCATCTGCTCTGATGATGCTACCTTCCATGACAGCGCTTCTGATATGTCTTCCTTTTTCCTCAGCCGAGGATTCGCCCCCACTGTGGTTGACAGGGCCCTCAACCGTGTCCGGCCCATTTCCCGCACCTCTACCCTCATCCCTTCCCCTCCCTCCCAGAACCACAACAGGGTTCCCCTTGTCTTCACTTTCCACCCCATCAGCCTCCATATCCAAAGGATCATCCTCCGCCATTTCCGCCACCTCCAGCGTGATGCCACTACCAAAGGCATCTTCCCCTCCCTTCCCCGTCAGCATTCCGAAGGGATCATTCCCTCCGCGACACCCTGGTCCACTCCTCACGGCATCTTCCCCTGCAATCGCAGGAGGTGTAATACCTGCCTATTTACCTCCTCTCTCCTCACTATCCCAGGCCCCAAATGCTCCTTTCAGGTGAAGCAGCAAGTTACTTGTACTTCTTTCAATGTCGTATGCTGTATTCGCTGCTCACAATGTGGTCTCCGCTACATTGGGGAGACCAAACGCAGATTGGGTGACTGCTTTGTGGAACACCTCCGATCAGTCCGTAAACAGGACCCTGAGCTTCCGGTTGCTTGCCATTTCAACACTCCCCCCTGCTCTCATGCTCACATCTCTGTCCTGGGATTGCTGCAGTGTTCCAGTGAACATCAACACAAGCTCGAGGAACAGCATCTCATTTACCGATTAGGCATACTACAGTCTGCCGGACAGAACATTGAGTTCAATAATTTCAGAGCATGACGGGCCCCCCATTTTACTTTTATTTTTAGTTATTTTTTCTTTTTTCTTTTTTACATATCTTCTTGTGTTAATTTACTTTATCTTAGTTTGTTCAGTTTGCTTACCCACTGTTTTTTTTCATGTTTGTATTTGCGGCTGTTCAGTTTTCAGTCCGTTAACACCCTATCTGTACTAAAATAAAAGCAAAATACTGCGGATGCTGGAAATCTGAAATAAAAACAAGAAATGCTGGAACCACTCAGCAGGTCTGGCAGCATCTGTGAAAAGAGAAGCAGAGTTAACGTTTCAGGTCAGTGACCCTTCCTCGGAACTATCTGTACTAATGCTTTGTCTTTCAACACACCATTAACATATTGTTTGCCTTTGCTCCATGACCTTCTGGTTGGTTATTCTCTGTGACCTTGTCCTATCTACACCTTCTCCTTTGTTATCTCTTGCCCCACCCCCGCTTTACACCAGTTCTGAAGAAGGGTCACAGACCTGAAACATTAACTCTGCTTCTCTCTCCACTGATGCTGCCAGGCCTGCTGAGTATTTCCAGCATTTCTTGTTTTTATTAGCCCCTCACACTTGTTGTAACAGCATTTATTCTTTACATGGTATGGCATGAAAGAAGACATGCCAGAGGATCATCAGACAGAAAACTTGATTGGTTGCACCTTCCAACATGCCACCAACCATATTTGGAGGCTTTTGTTTTGATTAGCCAGCAACAGGAATAAATAAGCATCCTCCTTGGGTTTGGATCAACAGAAAGCTAAATGCACAACTATGCCTCCTGCTGTACATGAGGCATTTACAGGCATCATAGAGATGGAATGGTCAATGATATAACTGGTCATTTGCAGCCTCAAGCCTACACATAGGAATACTTTGCTCTTCATTTGTGTTTGTCATTTCTTAATCACTTTTTCTTCAGATTTGCAAAGCCTGTTAATCCTTGACCCTTCTGAAGAATTTTCTAGATTTTTGTCCTCCCACTATGACTAACCCTTTTAGTTGTCTCCATACTTTTAAATTTTACTTACTTGCAACTTGCTGCTCCCACCACTAACATGTTCCTTAGACTAGCCCAGGCACACAGGATACAAATGAGATGACCTGGGAAAATTGAGTGCTATTAGCATATTAGTGCTCAGGTGGAATTAGAACCAGTTCTTAGCTTCATAAATTATGCCCGTTGATTTTTTTTGCTACTTTTTTTAAGATCATTTTACTTTTCTCAGACAGCAGAGAAAGGTAAGGGTAAAAATTTGACCACATCATGTGTATTTTACGGGCATAAAACGGGCACAAAAAGGACCAATTTCTGGTGTAACGCCCTGCTTGAAAATAAGCCTGATCCAAAATTCGGCTGGGCCATTTTTCAGGCGTCCAGGGCGGCTGCCGAAAGCAGGCATAAGGCCCATTGTATATGCTAATGAGGTGCCAAACACTTGTTCAAGGTGTTTGCTGGCCAGTGGCCACCATCGATAAAGCAAGTATAATTATTCTCTTAGATCAGGGTATTAAAGGTATGGAATGCAGACAGGTGGATGGAGTTAAGATACAGATCAATCAGGAGCTAACTGAATGCCAAAACAAGCTCAAGGGAATGAATGACCTATTCATATTGCTATGTTCCTGCCCTCAGTGCTATCCAAAACCATGAGCTTATGGAAATTTGCAGCATGTCCGATTGCATCCCAGTATAAGTTCCCTAAATGTTTCTGTGCTGTCAACCATGATAATAGTCAATTTATGAGACCTTGATGAGTGTCTCCAGCCACCTTCTGCTGTTGTATCACATTAGGTAGAAGAACATTTTTTTAAATGAAATTAGGGTATGGATATGAGACTACAATTTGAGGGCAGTGTCCTTTTGGTGCTTAAAAATTCTTATATCTCACAACTTACAAAGTGAATTATAGCTTGGCAGTGAAACACCCTCCCATGAGTTAAATTTGTGTCTAAAAATTGAAGAAGAGTGCCCTCTGCTGTAACAGACCCCAAATATGTTTTCACATTTACTGTATATTTTTAGACATCCAAAACTGTGTCAAAAACTTTGAAGCCCTATGCCTCAATGAGTGGGAGTTTGGAGGTAGAGGGGTTGGGATAGGTGGTTGGCAAGTAAATATATCGGCTGGAATTTTATGCCCCCCAAATGAGCAGCCTGGCTGCGGGGGTGGGGTGGGGTGGGGGGAGGTGGTGGTGCGTAGAATTGACTGGGAGTGGGGGAGGGTTGGGGAGCAGTTGGGGAGAGGGGGTGCCGTTCCCAACACCTTTACCCCCCCCACTGCAATTTTACGCTCCAGGCCAATCAAAGCCCTTAAGTCGCCAATTAACTAGCACTTAAGGGCCTCCACCCGCTGCTGCAGGTATTTTACCCTTGGCTCGTGGCCGGCTGTGGCTTCAAAAACACTAGGCAGCCTTCTTGCGGGCTGAGGGGGGTGGAGCCCACCTGATCGGGCATCTTGTGTCCCACAGAGGGCTGTCCCCGAAGCCCCAACTGCTTCCAATGCACAACACTCCCCCCGCCCCCTTAATCAACCCCACTTGCCTTGCCGGGGCTGGCCCGATTGTCCATGGAAAGGCCCTGAAAACTTACCTTAGTTCTGGGGCTGTCCTTCCTCTTGCTGCCAATGGCTGCGTGTAGTCCCAGCAGTGGCCACTGCTCCCAGTGGCGCTGCTGGGACTAAGAGCTGCCAGCCCGCTGATTGGCCGGCAGCTCCATTAGGTGGGACTTCCAGCCTCAAGGAGGTGGAAGTCCCACCCAAGGCTAATTAAGGGCCCGGGGAGCGAAAAATCCCGGTCTGGCTCTCCAGACCCGGCAGAGGCGGGCTCGCCACCGACTTTTCAGCCAGTGGATGGGCCTCCTGCCCAATGTAAATTTCCAGCCATATTCATCAACAAAATCACAATGATAAACTTAATCTTTTGTTCTTTGGGATTATGAATACTATTATAATTAACTTGTGTTATGAATGCTTTGTACTTTGTAACATGATTGTTTATTTTAAGTTGAAGATGGAGTCTGGAAGGTAAGGTGACCCCACATCCATTCTGCTAAAGGACAAGACAGATCAAAGACAAATTTGAAAAGAAGGGACTGCAGGGGTAACATGTGAAGAACAATGTGTTCTACCGTCCCAGACTTTTAGGTTGTAAAACAAGGAGTCAGTGATTCAGAAGATGCAAATTTACCAAGCAGATGTTAATGCCTGGGAACAATGGAAGGCTCAGGTGGCTGTGTGAAACCAGACTTCTGGACTTTGTATATTGGAACAGAATAATAAGCTATTGACTTTTGAGTCCAGATAAGTTTAATAGATTTTCTGAAGGCAGACAGGCTGTAAGAGAAGAAACCAGCGGTTACAACCTCAAGGCAGACTGTAAGAGATGAAACTAGTGGGTACAGCCTCGAGAGAGAGAGAGGAGACACCTACTCTCGGAAGCCTAACACAGTAAAAGGCTGTGAAGAGTTGAACCTGTTTTGAAAGTTGAAGCTTTCAGAGAAATAGACGACCAGCAAGATCACCTGGAATCGCCTTATTCACGGACGTCCAGGTTAAAAGTGCTCGGCGAAGTGAGCGAAAAGGACATTGATTTTTGTAAAGGTTTGGGAGATCCAACCCATTGGTATTGGGTGGAGTTTGGGACTTGTAACTGCAAAGGATTTCACCATCAAAGAGGACTGTATAAGTATGGTGGGAGGTTTGCAAGTATTTTAATAAGTAAAGAAAATACCTTTCTTTGTAATCTGGGCTATCAGCTACTTATAAAGTACTATTTAGTTAATGAGGATGTCTTTTAGTTTAGTTGTTGTAATAAGAGTCTTAAAAAGTGAAATCTTGTCATGTAATTCTTTTCATTGGTCTGGGGGTTCATATCTTGTAATTTTTCGTGTTAATGATCTCACTGAGGTCGTAACACGTCTGAGACACATTCATTCATATCGATGTACAGCACAAGCACATCATAAAGTACTGGACTCTATGTCTGCTGGACTATTTGCCTCAAAAAGTACAAAATTGAACTGCAAATGAACAATAAAATGTATGCCCTGTTTCAGCACAGACACAATCCTTTGTACCCTGGCTGAATGGCAAAGCCACTTTGCAAGTGAAGCAGTTCTGCAGTGCCGCTGATGGGACTCAGTGCTTCCCAAATCAAGTGCATTTAATCAATCAGAGAGCAGAAGGACATGGCAAGAGGGGCTGGAAATAGTTTGAGTGGCCATGACCTAAATAACAGTTTGATTGACAAAATTATGGTTTTAGTTTCCCCAATTTTCTTCTCTTTGCCTCTCCTGAAGACTTACATTGAGATATAGTTCCACAACTAATAGCCAACCTTCAGTTAATCACCAAGTGAATGTTTTGGGGGGTGGGGGCGGGGTGTGGGGTGGCTGGTGTTGAACTGCCATGCTAGTTAAGAGCAGTAACTTGGCAAAGAGAAGAGAGCCGAATTTCAGGGAAAGCCTTTTTAAGGTAGACCTTCTATCAGCCTTACGGATGCATGCTATCTCTTGCACTACAGGTCCCCAGAGTGAACTTCGATACAGCATTAGGGTAGGCCATTGGAAAGCATGTTTATACGTGATTGAAAAGCACAGTGCTAAAAAGGAGTAGGAAGTTCTATAATTTAGACACATCATATTGTTTTTATGTAATTGAAATAAATGTTTTGTTTAAATATACTGTGCAGTTATCTTGTACATTGTTACTTATAATAATCAGGTCACTCTTGTAGGAAAGGGAATATTTGTTTGATGTCAACCATGGCTCAGTTTGGTGGCACTCCTTGTCTTTGCCTCAGAGGTTTGTAGGTTCAAGTCCCATGCTAGCTTTTTAGCACAAACATCTAGGCTGACAATCCAGTGGACTTCTGAGGGAGTGCTGCACTGTTGAAGGTCCTCTCTTTTGAATGAGATGTTAACCTGAGGCCCTAATTGCTCTCTCAGATGGGCATAAAAGATCTTATGGTACTATTTCAACAATGAGCAGGGGAGCTCTCCCTGGTGTCCTGGCCAATATTTATCCCTTAATTGACATCACAAAAACAGATTATTTGGTCATTATCATATTGTTTTTTATTTGAGCTTGCTGTTTTTCCAAAATTACAACAGTAACTACACTTCAGAAGTATTTAATTGGCTGTATAGTGCTTTGGGATATTCTGAGGTTACGAAAGGGATTATATAAATGCATTCTCTCTCTTTTTCTTTGGATTACTAAATTCAGGTGATGCTTTTTGACAAAGCCCTATTGGCCCCAAATATCTGCTGTGTTGTCACCTGGCAGGGTGGGTCGAAGAAAGGAGACAACCAACAAACTAAAAGAATCAAAACCACCAACTGACCCCAATTTATGAAAAAAAAACCAAATGAACAAGTTTTCACTTTTGTACCTTAATACTCAAACCAAAAGCAACATATATTAAACATGAACTAAATCACTGTCGATACATATATAAAGGTTACATGTTAATTATCACATGCAACAAACAGAGTCCTTATGAATCCTCTGAGCAGCCCTTATAGCATGAGGGTGCCAAAAAGTCCAAACGTACATCAAAATCAGGATCGTCCTCAGGTAGTTTTCTGAGTTCTGTCCTCCAGGATGTAGATACAGATGTAATGATATCCCGTCAATAGCAAGCAATACAACCTTCCCTTTAATAGTTCAATCGTGTTGCTTCTTGAACAGCCTCAGCCTCACCCACACCCATCCTGCTAATTCTTTTAGTCATCGAAGACAACAGGCCATAAGCCATATTCACCAGTGGTCAGCCCTCAGAGTCCAGGCTGCTCGCCCTGCAGCCGGTCTTTTTAAAACAAACAACAGCTATCAGCTTGTCTCTTTAAAACAGCAGCTGGCTATTTTTGCTTCCATCCACTGTAGAGAATTCTTCTGAAACTGAAACCTGAGCTCCAGTTACATTTGTCTGATCATATGACTGTGTATTTCAAACTGGTTTGGATCAACCTTGTCCTTCCAGAACTCTCTGGAGCTTTTAGTTTCATTTCCAGTGAATGGCTGCCAAAAAAACCCCACAAGCTTTGAATCCAACATCATAGCACCTAATAGTCCATTCAACAGCTGTTTTGAACACAGTCTGCACACGAGGACACCATCATGAAGGGCAAGGTGCTGCTGCTGCCAATCAAAGAAGACATCCTGTAGAGTCTGCCGCCTTGCAGCAAGGAGTGAGGACATGGCCTGATGCACATCGTAGAAGAGCTAGATCTTCAGAGAATGAAACGCCTCCCTATTCACTGACATGTCTCTGGTGCCACATGCATGCCCTGTGGAAACTTGCAGCCTGGGGAATCCAAGTATCCTATAGTAGGTCCTGGCTCTGTGGCTGTACCTGCTCACATGGAAGAATTCAGCTGCTTTGTGAAAGTGGGTGCCCATCACCTGCATGATAAATGCCCTGACAGACCCCTGGTTAATGCTGCATTAAATCTCGTGTGGCAGCCCGGAAGGATACGGGGCCATAAAAGATGAGGGCTACTGTCACTTTAATTGCCATTGACAGAACAGTTGTCTCAGTGGAGAAAGGCTGCAAATCTTCGTGATGAAGTTGAAACAGATGCCCAATTACATCCTTGGAGAGGTCCAACCATTGGATTCGTGGCTCCTTGGAGAGGTTCTGGTGGACTAGCATGGCCTATACAGATATTGAGGAGGGTCGTAACTGGTGAGCTGTGATCCTCAGCAATTCTGCATGATTCCCCTCGGCATGCTGCTGCTGCTGCAATCCCTTGTTCATTATGATGATATAGGGTAGTGTGCCCACGTGAAAGTTATCCCTTGTCCAAAATTGACCTGAGTGTGGGTTTGGGGTGGGTCGCATTTTGTTTTTGGAGAAGAGAGCAAAGCATGATGGTAAAACAAAGTGCATGAGTCAGTGTTTAAAAAATATGAAGGATAGGATAAAAACAGTTCCTCAGAAGCACGTAATCAGTAATTGCAATCGTTACCTTCTTCAACTCACCAACTCCTCACTTCCACATGACCAACAAGTGAGATGGAGTTGTTAGATTTGATCTTCAGTGTAAAGTTACACAGAATGCTAGAACAATGTAAACCTAGAAAACATCTGTGTACTTGAACAGTGCAACTATCAAATGATCTTGAGGGGCTTTGACGGGCATAGGATTTGTACTATTAGAAGGATTGAAGAAATTTGTGTTTTGTGCATAAAGATGCAAATGAATAGAAATACACGAAAATGCAAATTTCCTCAATCTTTTTAGCCTATTAAAGACATTGAAGACAATGAGGAAATTCAAGTCCCTGGTCACTGATAAGAATCAATCTTCAATACAACTGGAGTCACAATTTCTCTTAAGGTAATTAGAATATATTGTTTTATTTGGGTACATCTTTATCTTTAGTTATCTTGGCAGACCAGGATGTGCAGTCCCCACAATTGAGGAGGTTAAACAAAAAGATGGTGCTGACAGAGGCAGTCACCTCCATGTACCCATGCACAGTACTGCTGTTGCTGTACATTGCTCTTCATTCTGCCCTAGAGCACATTATCCCTGGCTCAGTGTGATACTGATTTTCTAATATTCACACTGGTCGGGTATCATCTAATTATCTGATGTTGCTGGAGGTCTGCCTCTGATTGAATGGAAACTGCCTCTAATGAGTTGCTGCCTCAAATCCCTTGCAACTAACAATAGGTTTTCCTTTGCAACCGCTTCCTTCTCATTTTGCAGCATCATTCAGTATGTCACTCTGATTCTTAAAGTCTTTGCAGGATTATACTGCCGTGCTTCCCCAGATCTATCTAGATATTTGAAATGGGACCCCAGTGGTGTGTTCCATTTATATTGTTATAACATAAAGTTCTTCATTGTAACTGTCCTCCTCTGCTGCTCTTGGAGTGATAATGGAGTGGGATCACTAAGGGTCTATCCTTGATCGCCAAGCAACTATTCGAACCCATAGCTGTTATTGAAGAATCTTAAGATTGTAGACCGGTGAAGCACAACTTCTTGAATAGTATGCATTTATTTGAAGGACAATTGTGTCTGGCATCCCACACCAAATAAACATTGAATGAGTGGAAATCCTTTCTGATTATTTAGATTTGTGAGTACTCAGAAGGGGAATTCATTAACACAAATTCCATTGATGGCAGAGACTTGGGAAATCCACTCAATCTACGCTATCTCTGTTTTGCATGGACTGCTAGGTGAAGCCTGGAGATAATCCCTGGGGTAGTGGTGGGAAGGCCCTGAAGTTCCATGATGGAGGGAGAGGACCTAGTAATGGCCTCCTCTTTCTCCATTCCTGTCCTGATATCTCAGTTGTGGCCAAGGCCTTCAGTGGGAACTTTGTTAAATTCCTCTGGGCTCTTCTGTCTCTTTAATACAGCTGTCCATCATGTCACCAGTGATCCCATGGCAGCAATGCTGGAATTTCCCTGGGAGCTCTCATTTGCTGCCATGAATGCCTAATGACCTCCAAACCAGGAAAATGGGCAGAAATCCTAACCCTAAGGGGTCATAAAAGAGAAACCCAGCCCTAGTTATCTGTAAATATGTTTCTGGGATGGCAAGAATCAACTGGCATTTATATACTGCCTTTCACAACATCCCAAATAGCTTCAGAGACAATGACTTATTTTGAAGTAAAGTCACTGCTGTAATGCAGGGAAACGTAGCAGCCAATTTTCACACATCAAGGCCTTGCAATGAACGATAAACAGTTATGAGATAAATGAATATATAATTGGCTTCTCTAGTGATAGTTGACTGATCAATATTGGCTATGACAACAGGAGAACTACATGAACTTTTTCAAATAAGGTCATGGGATCTTTTACATCTTCTTGAGAGGGTAAATCAGGTCCAGATGGTGAAGTGCTCAGCCTAAATGACATGCTCAGGTCTCTGGAACATTGTTTGAATCCACAACCTTGTGGCTTAGAAACAAGACTGCTATATGGGAAATACTCTAAATGCATTTTACTTAGATTTCCTCCCTCTGGCTGGTGTTCTTTGCTCCTCTTTTAGTTTTTTTTTAAAATTGTCTCTTTCCAATATTCCTTCTACTTTGTTTCCCTCTCCATAATTTTTCTCTCACATTTTTCTTAGTCAACTGTGTTTCTTTCTCCCAATTTTTCGCTCATATATGTGTCTGTCACTGCTACTTCTCCTCTCCTCTACTGCTCTGTTGTCTCCTTACTCCCTCTCAGCATTCAAGTTCTGCCTGATCGTTTCTTTCCCGTTTCTCTATATTGTTTCTTTCCTCCCCTTCCAATTCAATGAGTGTGATGGATTGTCAGCACAGCGTGCGTGATCACTTTTTGCAGTGCTTGATGTGGAACACATGTTTTCCTTTTCTAGCTGGTGCCTTGCTGTGACTTTGCCAGCAGATCCCATTTTAAATTTGATGATTAAAAATTCCCCTGTAGGCATGTTAGATCTGAGGAAGTGTAATCCAAATCCTTGCATGAGGAGTCCATAAAGTATGCAAATCACAGATAAAATAGGAACACTGTCTCATCTCAACAGTCAGAAGACTGCAGTGAATTAATGTTTGATCTCTTAATTAAAAGACCTTATTAATGATACTTGATCCACCCGAGAATAGAAATCTTCCTTAGTTTACTGCTTAATTCTAAGAGGTTCAAATAAAATTGTTTCCTGCATTTGTTTATTTTAATAAGGATTTTCCATTTCACTATATTAATCGGTCCTGTGTAACTTTTGTAACTCAGTCTGGTCTCTTGCATTATTGCTTGGTTGACCACAGCCTATTTTAGTCCAAAATTTCTAGAATCAAGTCCAGATTTTCACATACATAGAAAGGACAGAATCAGTAGTAATTCATCACTTGTATACATTGTAAATTTCAACAGTAAGATTGCTAATTTTTTGTGAGGCAAGGGTATTAAGAGTTAGGAATCGGGGTGGGGGTGGGGTGTGGTAAATGGAGTTAAAATACAGATCAGCCATGATCTAATTGAATGGCGGAACATGCTCAAGGGGCTGATTGGCTTACTCCTGATTCTATGTCCCTATTGACTGCTTGCTTCAGCTGCATAATCTTCCTCTAATATCTGCTCAAGTGCAACCACTTGAAGGCTATTTTACATCAAACCACTTTGAAAGCTATCTTTGATTGTTAAGCTATGCCAACATTTTAAAATGTACATTGTTAAATAGCCCAAGCAATGAACTTAAAAAAATTACTATGGCTTACTTAATGTAAGAAGGATCAAATCAATATTTGTGGCATATATTGGATAAGGTCCATGATAGAATAGCCTATTCTTGCTGCATGCTTCCTTATATTCTTATAGCATGGACACCTGAAATAGTACGTACATTAATAAAGGATGCTTTTTTGAGTTCAGACTGCTGGTAATGAACCTTACCTCTGAGCCATCTGTATCAGGAAATAAGAACATAAGAACATATGAAATAGCAGCAGGAGTAGGCCATTTGGTCCTTTGAGCCTGCACCGCCATTCAATAATATCATAGCTGATCTTCTACCTCAGCTACACCTTCACACACTATCCCCATATCTGTTGATTCCCTTAATATCTCAAATTCTATCAATCTCTGACTTGAATATGCTCATTGACTGGAGCACCCGCCGCTTTCTGGGTACAGAATTCCAAAGGCTCAAAACTTTTTGAGTGAAGTGTTACGACCGAGACAGGAGCAATGCACTGTCAATTCAGTCCCATTACTCCACAGGTCATAGCATATTATTAAAGTTTTCCCATCTACCAGAAATTAGGCAAATTAAACACTTTGTTACCCCCCCAGAATAAAACAGACCATACCAGGTATCTTTAAATGATAACAAATTAACAATTTATTAATAAACTAGATCTTAAACAATATTGAGATAAATCTATGTCTAAAAACCTTATAACTTCTTATTTATTCTACCCTTCATGCACACACAGATACATTCAAAAACCAACGGTTAACCGGTTTCAATAAAATTAGAGTTGTTTCACAAGAATAAATAAATAACTGGGCTGTAAGTCTTTATGGGTTACATTCCCGGTTTGGTGAGGTGTCCTAGAGCTAAACAGTCAGATGCCACTCCAAGTCTGCAGGTGAATTCGATGAACAGTCTTTAATGGGCAGGCGTTCAAAGCACTTCGGTTGCAAGCAGGCGTCACACAGTTTTTTCAGCATGGAGTGTAGCAACAGGTCTATTTGAATTTTTAAATTGGTAGTCTTTCAGTAGAAACTTTACTGAGAATTCCAGCAAACATAAACAGGCAAACAGAGAGTCACTCCTGAAGCAGCAACTTCTTAGAGTTTGGAAGTAAAAAAAAGGAATTTACTACCTCCAACAATACAAATGTTCTCTCCCAGGGTTTTTTTCCTCCTTAGGCAATAACACAGCCTGTAGCAATGTTGATTTTTCTGCTGAAAGAGTCAGAGAACTTCTTTCCTTCAGTGAGCATACTTTGCTGATCCCTAGATCAAACTGGTTTTGGCCAGTCTTTATACAGTTAACTGTTATAATACAGCAGGTAGCCCTCTCTCTCTCATGTTGTTGCCTAGGAAATAGGTTTTCTGCTGGCACACTGTGCCTAGAGAATCCAAAAGCCTCTCTCTGCCTTAAAGGCACACTGCCCCACTTAATTTTTAAACAAAGGATTAAAAAAACTACACTTCCATGACAGAAGAAATTTCTCCCCATCTTGATCCTAAATGGCTGACTCCTTATCTGAGTCTGTGACCCCCAGCCGGGGAAACATCCTCCCAGCATCTACCCTATCAAGCCCCTTAAGAATGTTATATGTTTGAATGTAATCATCTCTCATTCTTCTAACTCTGGAGAATATAGGTCTAGTCTATTCAATTGATCCTCATAGGACAATTCCCTCATCCCAGAAATCAGTCTAGTGAACTTTGTTGCACTCCCCCTAAGACAAGTATATCCTTCCTTAGGTAAGGAGACCAATAATGTACACAGTACTCCAGGTGTGGTCTCACCAAGTGAATGGCCCACAATATACTGAAAAGTGCAATGAGTGGACAAGGTTCCCTGCTGGCAGCACACACTCATGAAGTTGACTCTATAGATCCTTCAACATCTTTGATGGTGACAATTATAAATGATTTGTAAGTATTTTTCAGTTTTCAATGAAATATCCCAACTAGGATATGGTAGCTTTGTAATTTTGGTATTTGTAGTAGCAATCTCTCAAAGGCAACTTTCCATCCAATTTTTTTTTGGAGTACATATTTGATTCTTTTACATGTGTGGCCCTTTAAATTCTTTTGTGAAGCCATGCACCTTTTGTAACTAGAAGGAGCCTGTGTGGGGATTTTTGAGTTGCTGCACAATTTATAGGGAACATTGTCCAGAGGCCAAAGCAGGATTTTCGTTGCGGGGTTGAGAACCCGACGCCAAGAACATTTCCGGGTCCTGACCTCACGCCGTGTCAGCGTCAGATATGTGCTGCGATCTACAAATGGAAATCACTTTATTGGCCTGGGAGCGAGCCCGGCACCCAATTAGAGGCACCATAACTTTCCTGGGGGTGTAAACAGGCCACTGAGGACAATTTTAAAAGGCAAGTGGCAGTCATGACTGAGCTTGCCGTTGCCTTCAGTAATGCAGCACCAGGAAGATCAGAGGGCCTGTGTTGACATGGACATGCATCCCTGGGTGGCACTACTTTTCTCTAATACCTCCCTGGAGGCGCTCACCGATGCAGCCTCACAGAGGAGAGAGCTGTTCTTCCTGTCCCCAGGAAGGAGAAATCTGCCCAGTGAGACCAAAAAATCTTGGGTGGTGGTGGCCATGGAGGTGAGCAGCCAGGAGCCTACAAGAAGGACCTGTGTCCTGTGTAGAAAATGGTTTAATGACCTCTTGTAGTCTGGAAAGGTGAGTGGCCAGTGGCACCCGGTTCATTGGGCACCAACTCTCTAAACACCAGAATGCACATGAGCTGAACCCGCAGAATGTCCATAGTTCAGCCTAATATTGGTAGAGTAAGTCAACGGTCGCTACACTGAGATGCAATCACCCTCACAAATGGGGTGACATTCAGATGGGGACATCACTGAGGGGGAGATCAACCCACGTGTGTGTCATGCTGGAAGAGATGAGGTTGGGCAGCCTACTGATGAATCATTCACTATCATCCTGCAGGAAAAGAGAGCCCATAATGAACAGGAGATGGCCAGAATGTCAGTGATGGCAAGATGGGAGGCCATGAACAATAGGGTCATTGGATAGCTCTTTCTTGGAGTGAAGGGCATGGAGCAGACTCCTGCCCAATGTGTATAATAGATCTTAGATTGGTGCCAATTGAGGGGATGGATGTGCTGGGGCACTTGTTGAGTAGGACCAGTTCTCAGTAACACTTTCTTGTATCTCCCACAGGGCCAGTTGCAGAGTGGGACCAATGTGGACCTGCCCCAACTGGGGCCGTTATCCTCGATGGTGGGGGTGGGGAGAGCCCACAGAACCTACGCAGACACATTCATCTCGGTTGGGCCACAGATTAGCATATAAAGGGGAGCACTAGGTAAATCTCACATAACACATCAGCAGGAGGAAGAGGATGAGATAGCTGTGGGAAGCCCCACTCAGAGGATGGAAGACAGACACAGTAATGCTATGCTGGCCGAAGATGCTGGGCCTCAGATGTCACAAACAAGGAGGGCCTTCCACCAGAATCAGAGGGAGATAAGCTCCTGTTTGCCAGAGTTCCCTGAGGTCTTGAGGAGCCATGGGCAGGTAATGGAGGAGTCCATGCAATGCACATGCTCTGCCATGACCCAGGGATTCAATCACATGAGCTCCTCCACTGAGAGATTGGGCAACCTCGTAGTGAGTCATATGCAGCACCACTCTGAGTGGGTGCAGTGCACTGATACCAACAGAAAGCGTGAAACACTCTGTAACAATGACTGTTCAGTGTCGTTGATGGCGCAAATGTGTTCAGAGTGTCCCAATCAGTGATCGCATCCAGCATCTAAGGGTGCCAGGAAAGGACTGAGATGGTTGTAGTGGCAGACACAGGGGCAACCCCTCAGGGGGCACTGACGTCATCCTTCAGCCCCTCACCACCTTTGACTCAGGAACTATCTGTGTGCCAGACCCTGTGACAGAGGCAGCCCCTGCAATGATGCAGTCATGGCAGCCAGTGAAGGAGCCCCCATGGGCACCTCCAAGATGAAGATGGAAGGCATGCGAACATATGAACACACAAATTAGGAGCAGGAGTAGATCATTCTGCCCCTCGAGCCTGCTCTGCCATTTGATAAGATCATGGCTGATCTGAATGTGGCCTCAACTCCATTTTTCTGTATTTTTTTTTATTTAATTCATGGGATGTGGGCATCACTGGCCAGGTCAGCATTTGTTGCCCATCCCTAATTGCCCTTGAGAAGGTGGTGGTGGGCTGCCTTCTTGAACCGCTGCAGTCCATGTGGGGTAGGTACACCCATAGTGTTGTTAGGAACGGAGTTCCAAGATTTTGACCCAGCGACAGTGAAGGAATGGCGATATAGTTCCAAGTCAGGATGGTGTGTGACTTGGAGGGGAACTTGCAGGTGGTGGTGTTCCCATGCATTTGCTGTCCTTGTCCTTCTAGTTGGTAGAGGACGCGGGTTTGGAAGGTGCTGTCTAAGGAGGCTTGGTGTGTTGTTGCAGTGCATCTTGTAGATGGTACACATTGCTGCCACTGTGCGTCGGTGGTGGAGGGAGTGAATGTTTGTAGATGGGGTGCTGATCAAGCGGGCTGCTTTGTCCTGGATGGGTGTCAAGCTTCTTGAATGTTGTTGGAGCTGCACCCATCCAGGCAAGTGGAGAGTGTTCCATCACACTCCTGACTTGTACCTTGTAGATGGTGGACAGGCTTTGGGGTGTCAGGAGATGAGTTACTCGCCGCAGGATTCCTAGCCTCTGAACTGCTCTTGTAGCCACGGTATTTATATGGCTACTCCAGTTCAGCTTCTGGTCAATGGTAGCCCCTAGGATGTTGATAGTGAGGGATTCAGCAATGGTAATGCCATTGAATGTCAAGGGGAGATGGTTAGATTCTCTCTTGTTGGAGATGGTCATTGCCTGGCACCTGTGTGGCACGAATGTTACTTGCCACTTATCAGCTCAAGCCTGGATATTGTCCAAGTCGTGCTGCATTTCTACATGGACTGCTTCAGTATCTGAGGAGTCATGAATGGTGCTGAACATTGTGCAATCATCAGCGAACATCCCCACTTCTGACACTATGATTGAAGGAAGGTCATTGATGAAGCAGCTGAAGATGGTTGGGCCTAGGACACTACCCTGAGGAACTCCTGCAGTGACGTTCTGGAGCTCAGATGATTGACCTCCAACAACCACAGCCATCTTCCTTTGCGCTAGGTATGACTCCAACCAGCAGAGAGTTTTCCCCCTGATTCCCATTGACTTCAGTTTTGCTAGGGCTCCTTGATGCCATGCTCGGTCAAATGCTGCCTTGATGTCAAGGGCAGTCACTCTCACCTCACCTCTTGAGTTCAGCTATGGTCCATGTTTGAACCAAGGCTGTAATGAGGTCAGGAGCTGAGTGGCCCTGGCGGAACCCAAACTGAGTGTCACTGAGCAGGTTATTGCTAAGCCAGTGCTGCTTGATGGCACTGTTGATGACACCTTCCATCACTTTACTGGTGATTGAGAGTAGGCTGATGGGGCGGTAATTGGCCGGGTTGGACTTGTCCTGCTTTTTGTGTACAGGACGTACCTGGGCAATTTTTCACATTGCCGGGTAGATGCCAGTAGTTGTTCTGGAACAGCTTGGCTATGGGCGTGACAAGTTCTGGAGCACAGGTCTTCAGTAATATTGCCGGAATATTGTCAGGGCCCATAGCCTTTGCAGTATCCAGTGTCTTCAGTTGTTTCTTGATATCACGCGGAGTGAATCGAATTGGCTGAAGTCTGGCATCTGTGATGCTGGGGACTTCAGGAGGAGGCCGAGATGGATCATCAACTCGGCACTTCTGGCTGAAGATTGTTGCAGACGCTTCAGCCTTATCTTTCGCACTGATGTGCTGGGCAGCCCCATCATTGAGGATGGGGATATTTGTGGAGCCACCTCCTCCAGTTCGTTGTTTAATTGTCCACCACCATTCAAGGCTGGATGTGGCAGGACTGCAGAGCTTAGATTTGATCCGTTGGTTATGGGATCGCTTAGCTCTCCCTATCGCATGCCCCTTACGCAGTTTGGCACGCGGATAGTCCTGTGTTGTAGCTTCACCAGGTTGACACCTCATTTTGAGGTATGCCTGGTGCTGCTCCTGGCATGCCCTCCTGCACTCTTCATTGAACCAGGGTTGGTCTTCAGGCTTGCTGGTAATGGTAGAGTGGGGGATATGCTGGGCCATGAGGTCCCCCAGAACACTTGACTCCCTTGTCTTTCAAGAATCCATCTTACTCAGACTTGAACATATTTAATGACCCAGCCTGTACTGCTCTCTCAAGAAGCTAACGACCTTATGAGAGAAAAAACTTTTCCACATCTCTGTCTTAAATGGGAAACCCCTTATTTTTAAACTGTGTCCCCTAGTTCTAGTCTTGCCTATGAGTGGAAACATCCTTCCACCCTGCCAAGTCCCCTCAGGATCTTATATGTTTCAATATGATCACCTCTCATTCTTCTAAACTACAATGGGCATAGGCCCAACTTGTTCAACCTTTCCTTATAACATAACCCCTACATCCCAGGAATCAGTCAAGTGAACCCTCTCTGAACTGATTCCAATGCAATGTTATCTTTTTTTTTAAGTCAGGAGACCAAAACTGTGCACAGTACTCCAAGGCTTGGTCTCACCAAGGCTCTGTACAACTGTAGCACATCCCTATGGTATATTCTATTCCCCTTGCAATAAGTGACAATACTCCATTTGCCTTCCTAATCATTTGCTGTACCTACATACTAACCTTTTGTGATTCATGTACCTGGACACCCAGATCCCTCTGTACCACAGAGTTCTGCAGTCTCTCTCCATTTAAATATTATTCTGCTTTTCTATTCTTCCTGCCAAAGTGGACAAGTTCACATTATCCCACATTATACTCCATCTGCCAAATTTCTGTCCACTCACTTAGCATATCTATATCCCTTTGTAAACTCTTTACATCCTCTTGACAACTTAACTTCCTACCTATCTTTGTGTCATCTGCCAATTTAGCTACAATATATTCAGTTCCTTCATCCAAGTGATTGATGTAGATTGCAAATAGTTGAGGCCCTGTGGCACTCCATTAGTCACATCCTGCTAACCAGAAAATAACCCATTTATCCCTACTTTATGCTTCCTGCTATCTAACCAATCCTCTATCCATGCTGATATGTTACCCCCTACACCATGAACTCTTATTTTGTGCCGTAACCTTTGATGTTGCACCTTATCAAATGCCTTTTGGACAGCCAAGTAGACCATATCTACAGGTTCCCCTTTATCCACGTTGCTGGTTACTTCCTCAAAGAACGCTAATAAATTATTCAAACATGATTTCCCTTGTACAAAATCATGTTGACCCTGCCTGATCACATTATGATTTTCTAAATGTCCTGCTAAAATCTCGTTAATAATGGATTCTTGCATTTTCCCTATGACACTTCTTTTTTTTTCTTTGGCCTCCTTATCTCGAGAGACAATGGGTAAGCGCCTGGAGGTGGCCAGTGGTGTGTGGAGCAGCGCCTGGAGTGGCTATAAAGGCCAATTCTAGAGTGACAGGCTCTTCCAGAGGTGCTGCAGAAAAATTTGTTTGTCGGGGCTGTTACACAGTTGGCTCTCTCCTTGCGCTTTTGTCTTTTTTCCTGCCAACTGCTAAGTCTCTTCGACTCGCCACACTTTAGCCCTGCCTTTATGGCTGCCCGCCAGCTCTGGTGAACGCTGGCAACTGACTCCCACGACTTATGATCAATGTCACAGGACTTCATGCCGCGTTTGCAGACGTTTTTAAAGCGGAGACATGGACGGCCGGTGGGTCTGATACCAGTGGCGAGCTCGCTGAGGCCTATGACAGATGTTAGGATAATTGGCTTATAGTTTCCTGCTTTGTCTCCCTCCTTTCTTGAATAGAGGTATTACATCTGCAGTTTTCCAATCCACTGGGACCTTTCCAGAATCTAGGGAATTTTGGAAGATCATAACCAATGCATCTACTATCTCTGCAGCCCCTTCTTTTCAGACCCTAGAATGCAGGCCATCAAGTCCTGGGGACTTGTCAGTCTTCAGCTCTAATAATTTTCCCAGAACCATTTCCCTGGTGATAGTGATTGTTTTAAGTTCTTCTCTCCCTTTTACTTCTTGTTTTTAAAGTATCTTTGGCATTTTTTTATGTCTTCTCCAGTGAATAATACCTGTTCAACATTTCCTCGTTACTCACAATTAATTCCCCAGACTCACTCTCGAGAGGACCAATGCTAACTTCAGCTACTCTTTTCCTTTTTAAATACTTGTAGAAACTCTTGCTATCTGTTTTTATATTTCTAGCTAGCTTTCTCTCATATTCTAATTTCTCCCTTATTACTTCTTTGTAAATTTGTTAAGGGAAGGTTGTGTCTTTCTAATTTAATTGAATTTTTTGAGGAAGTAACAAGGAGGATTCATGAGAGTAGTGCAGTGGATGTGGTCTACATGGATTTTCATAAGGCATTTGACAAGGTCCCACTGTTCAGAAAAATGAAAGCCCATGCGATACAGGGGAATGTGGCAGGTTGGATCCAAAATTGGCTCAGCAACAGGAAATAAAGTGTAATGGTCGACGAATGTTTTTGCGAATGGAAGGTGGTTTTCAGTGGCATTCCACAGGGCTCAGTGTTGGGTCCCTTGCTGCTTGTGGTATGTATTAATGATGTGGACTTGAATGTGGGAGGCATGATTGGGAAATTTTCAGATGACACAAAAATTGGCTGTGTAGTTGATCGTGAAGCGTATAGCTGTAGACTCCAGAATTATATCAATGGTTTGGTTGAGTGGGCGGAAAAGTGGCAAATGGAATTCAATCCAGGGAAGTGTGAGGTAATGCATTTGGGGAGGGGAAACAAAGCAAGCAAATACACAATAAATGGGAGGATATTGAGAGGGGTAGAAGAAGTGAGAGATCTTCGAGTGCATGTCCACAGGTCCCTGAAGGTGGCAGGACAGGTCACAGATTGCCCGCGGAGGAGGGTCCCCCCACAAGCCCGTAGGTAGGGTGCCTTGTATTACAAAGCACCCTCCTCGCTTGGCTGTGGCTGCCCCCATCCCCACTGCTACTTAAATCCCAGTGGCGGGAGTAAAGGCCCTTAAGTGGCCATTAATATGGCACTTAAGGGCCTCAATTGGTGGGAAAGCTGTCGTCGGCCTATCCCGCCCCCGGCAAAATAGCTTTGCAACAGGGTGGTGATGGGTCCTCTGCCCCCTACCTCCTGTTGTGATTCTATGACCCACCTTCCCCCACCCCCCACGGCCTCTGGTCCCATCTGGAGGAGCCCATAAAGTCCAGTTTTGAGTGTGAAATTCTATCATGTATGATCACTGTTTCCGAAAGGCTCCTTTACCATGAATTACTTCATTCATTAATCTTGTCTCATTGCACATTACCATGTCTCGAATGTCCTGCTCCCTGGTTGGCACTAGAACATACTGCTTTAAGAATTTGTCATGAACACACTCTTTGAACTTGCTAATTTACATGAAGATTAAAATCACCCATGATTATTGCAGTACATTTCTTACAAGCACCCATTATTTATTCCTGGATGATCTCTCCTATAGTTTAGTTACTGTTAGAGGACCTATAAACTACTCCCACAAGTGACTTCTTCCCTTTGCTATTTCTTATCACTACCCAAATGGATTGTACATCTTGATCTTTTGTACTAAGGTCATCTCTCACTACTATACTAACGTCATCCGTAATTAACAGAGCTACCCCACCATTTTTCCTAGCTTCCTGTCCTTCCGAAATGTCAAATACCCTTCAAAATTCAGGTCCCAGCCTTGGTCACCTTGCAACCGTGTCTGTATAATAACTATGAGGTCATACACATTTATTGCTATTTGTGCTAACAATTCATCCATTTTGCGATGAAAGCTGCATGCATTTGGATACAGAGCCTTCAGTTCTGTATTGTTAGCATTTTTGAAAACTCTGGCCTTATCTGCTGGTGCATGTTTAAGTTTGTACTCTCTGTCCCATCTTGCCACACTCTGGTTATCATTACCCATGTCACTACCCTGCTCTATTGCCTTGTTCTTTCTCTTTAATTTACCATATCTCCCCTGACTTGATCTCTCCCTCCTGCTATTGAGTTTAAAGCCCTCTCTACTGCCCTAGTTATACAACTTACCAGAACACTGGTCCCAGCATGGTTCAGGTGAAGGCCATCCCAACGTTACAGCTCCCACTTTGCCCAGTACTGGTGCCAGTACCCCATGAATCTAAACCCATTTCTCCCACAACAATCTTTGAGCCACGCATTTAAGTCTCTAATCTTAATTTTCCTGTGCCAATTTGCTCATGGCTCAGGTAGTAATCCAGAGATTATTACCTTTGTGGTTCTGCTTTTTAATTTGTGCAGAACGCAGCAGATGACCGTGATATGGGACACTCTGGCTGCCGCATACTGGAGGGCACCGCCGACCAGTCAAGTGATGGAAACGTTTCTTCAAGAGGACAATGGACTGTTCAATGCGTGTCCATGTTGGGAGATGGCTCTGGTTTTAGCGCCTCTCTCCATCCGTGTCTGGGTTTGGATGGGCATCAGCAGCCACCACTTTAAGGGAGAACCCTTATTCCCCCAGTAGCTACCCACAGAATCTGGATGTGGGGCTGAAGAGGTGCAGCACCTGGGACCCTCACAGGAGAAAAGAGTCATGACAACTGTCCCATCTGGCCTCCCTCAGCTGGGGTTTATGCATACACCAGACCTTCCCCTGCTAAGCCTGCTAGAATCTATTCCAAAGGATGTGATAATTGGACATTTGGATAATAATGATCTGATTGGGCATAGTCAACATGGATTTATGAATGGGAAATCATGTTTTACGAACCTGTTGGAGTTTTTTGAGGATGTTACTAACAGAATTGATAAAGGGGAGTTGGTGGACATGGTATACTTGGATTTTCAGAAGGCTTTTGATAAAGTTCCCCGCAGGAGGTTGGTTAGCAAAATTAAAGCACATAGGGAGGTAATAAACTGGCATGGATTAAGGATTGGTTAACAGGCAGAAAACAGAGACTAGGAATAAACGGGTCATTCTCACATTGGCAGGCTGCGACTAGTGGGGTACTGCAAGGACCGTTACTTGCGCCCTATCTGTTCACAATGTATGTCAATGACTTGGATGTGGAAACCAAATGTAATATTTCCAAGTTCGCGGATGACAAAAAACTGGATGGGAATGCGTGTTGTGAGGAAAATGCAAAGCGGCTTCAAGGGGATTTGGACAGACTTAGTGAGTGGGCAAGAACATGGCAGATGGGAAATAATGTTGAAAAATGTGAGGTTATCCACTTTGGTAGGAAAAACAGATGTGCAGAATATTTCTTAAATGGTAAGAGATTAGAAAGTGTAGATGGACAAAGGGACCTGGGTGTTCTCGTCAATAAGTCACTGAAAGCTAACATGCAGGTGCAGCAAGCAATTAAGAAGGCTAATGGAATGTTAGCCTTTATCGCAAGAGGAATTGAGCACAGGAGTAGCGAAGTCTTGCTTCACTTGTATAGAATCTTGGTTAGACTGCACCTGGAGTACTGTGTGCAATTTTGGGCCCCTTATCTTAAGAAGGATATTATTGCCATAGAGGGAGTGCAACGAAGGTTCACTAGACTTGTTCCTGGGATGGCGGGACTGTCCTATGAGGAGAGACTGGGAAAACTGGGCCTGTATTCTCCAGAGTTTCAAAGAATGAGAGGTGATCTCATTGAAACCTACAAAATACTTAAAGGGATAGACAGGGTAGATGCAGCTAAGATGTTTCCTCTGGTTGGGGGGTTTAGAACCAGGGGTCACAATTTCAAAATAAGGAGGAGGCCACTTAAGACTGAGATGAGGAGAAATTTCTTTACTCAGAGGGTTGTGAATCTTTGGAATTCTCTACCCCAGAGGGCTGTGGAAGCTCAGTCATTGAGTATGTTTAAAGCAGAGGTTAACAGATTTCTAAATGCCAATGACATAAAGGAATATAGGGATAGTGTGGGAAAAAGGCATTGAAGTGGATGATCATCCAATATCATGCTGAATGGCGGAGCAGGCTCAATGGGCTGCATCCCATTCTCCCAGTTTCTCCATCTCTGACACAGCTGTTCTGATGATGCAACCTTCCACAACAGCGCTTCTAACATGTCTTCCTTTTTCCTCAACTGAGGATTCCCTTCCACTGTGGTTGACAGGACTCTCAACTGTGTCTGACCCATTTCCCACACTTCTGCCCTCATCCCTTCCTGGCCCTCCTGGAACCACGACAGGTTCCCCTTGGCCTCACTTTCGGCCCCACCAGCCTCCATATCCAAAGGATCATCCTCCGCTATTTCTGCCACCTCCAGTGCGATGTCACCACCAAACACATCTTCGCTTCCCCTGTCAGCATTCCGAAGGGATCATTCCCTCCGCGAAACCTTGGTCCACTCCTCCATTACCTTGTCCCCTTCCCATGGCACCTTCCCATGCATTCGCAGGAGGTCTAATACCTACCCTTTTACCTCCTCTCTCCTCACCATCCAAGACCCCAAACACTCCTTCCAGGTGAAGCAGCAATTTACTTGTACTTCCTTCAATTTGGTACACTGTATTCGCTACTCACAATGCGGTCTCCTCTACATTGGGGAGACCAAACGCAGATTGGGTGACCGCTTTGCAGAACACCTCTGCTCAGTCTGAAAGCATAACCAGAGCTTCCGATTGCTTGCCATTTCAACACACATCCCCTGCTCTCATGCCCACATTTCTGTCCTTGGCCTGCTGCAGTGTTCCAGTGAACAGCAACACAAGTTTGAGGAGCAGCACCTCATCTTTCGATTAGGCACTCTACAGCCTCGCAGACTCAACCTTGAATTTAACAATTTCAGAGCATGACTGATCTTTTTAAAAAATATTTTTCTTTTTTGAAATTATTTTATTTTACTTTATTTTTTAACCATGTGCCTGTTTTTGCATGTGGACAGAGTTGCTCATTACTCTGCCATTAACACTCTCTCTGGACTAATGTTTTGTCTTTCACCACAAGCATTTGCATGCTCTTTGCCTTTGTCCCATGAAAACTTTGTTATTTAATCTTTCTTGCCCACTGCCCTATCACACACATTCCCTTTTTTCTCTTTCCCACCAAACCTCTAACCCCGCTCTTATTAAATCCTAATTCTTTTCTAACCTTTGCCAGTTCTGATGAAAGGTCACAGACCTGAAACGTTAACTCTGTTTCTCTCTCCACAGATGCTGCCTGACCTGCTGTGTATTTTCAGCACTTTCTGTTTTTATTTCTGTTTTCCAGCATCTACACTATTTTGCTTTTATAAAACAGATCTGTCCTGTCCGTGGGACAGGACATACCCAGTGATGGTGATGGTGGTGTCTGGGACATTGTCTGTAAGGTATGATTCCGTAAGTATGACTATGTCAGGCTGTTGCTTTACTTGTCTCTGGAACAGCTCTCCCAATTTTGGCACAAGCCCCCAGATGTTAGTAAGGTGGACTTTGAAGGGTTGACAGAGCAAGGTGTGCCATTGTTGTTTCTGATGCCTAGGTTGTTGCTGGGTGATCGGTCCAGTTTCATTCCTTTGAGATTTTTCTCTACTGGTTTGGTACAACTGAGTGGTTGCAAGGCCATTTCAGAGGGCAGTTAAGAGTTAACCACAATGCTGTGGGTCTGGAGTCACATGTAGGCCAGATCAGGCAAGGATGGCAGATTTCCTTCCTGAAAAGGCATTAGATGTAGTTCTTCAGCCAGCAGCTGACTTACCTTCCCAATAATCTCCGGAGAGAAACACAGCCTTAAGGCATTAATGGTTGAAAAGTCTAAGTAAGACCTTTCAAGTCTGTAAACTCTGATGAATGCATATGAACATATAGGGAAGTAATACTTTCTGTGATGTCTCACTCTAAGAGCCTTCAATATGGCCTTTCCATGCCATCCTCCTCCTCTTCTTCATAGCACAATAAAGATATTTCTGTTGGTAAATCCATGTCCCTGAAGCAAAACTGTACTTTGAGCAGAACAGAGAAAAAGTCTTGACTGGGCCTCCAAAGTACTAAAAAGATCCATTTTCAGGCAAAGTACCACCAGCCTTTAGTCTCAGCACACAAAATAGACCCCTCAATGCGATACCTTTCTGCAACAATTTATTGGCACCATCAACACCCTGGAGGTTACCATTGACCAGAAACTGAACTGGACCAACCAAATAAATGCTGTAGCTACAACAGCAGGCCAGAGGCTGGGAATTCTGCAGTGAGTAACTCACTTCCTGACTCCCCAAAGTCTGTCCACCGCACAAGTCAGGAGTGTGAGTCAATACTCTCCACTTGTCAGGACGAGTGCAGCTCCAACAACACTCAAGAAGTTCGACACCATCTAGGACAAAGCTGCCCACTTGACTGGCCTCCCATCCATCACCTTCAACATTCACTCCCTGCATCACTGGCACACATTGGCAGCAGTGTGTACCATATACAAGATGCACTGCAGCAACTCACCAAGCCTCTTTTGACAACATATTCCAAACCCATGACCTCTACCACATAGAAGGACAAGGGCAGCTGACACGTGGGAACACCACCACCTGCAAGTTCCCCTCCAGGCCACACACCATTCTGACTTGGAAATATATTGCCATTCCTTCACGGCCACTGGGTGACAAACCTGGAACTCCCTTCTCAACAGCACTATAGATGTACCTACCCCACATGGACTGCAGCAGTTCAAGAAGGCGGCTCATCACTACCTTCTCAAGGGCAATTCGGGATGCGTAACAAATGCTGGTCTTGCCAGTGACACTCACATGCCATGAAAGAATTAAATAAACTAATTATTTAGGAAAAGTCTGGGGTGTAAGTTGGAATAAATAAATTACATTTGTCTGTCTGTCACATCCACTTAACTCCATCTACATGAGGTGGAAATGGCTCCGAGCAGGCAGTAAAGAAACTGATTTTGGGAGAATAATACAAGTGTTGATATTTCACAGTAGATTAGAAGTGTAATCCCTTATGAACTCATTTGCTATCCCATAGCCACCCCAAAATGGGCTCTTATTCAGAAGGAAATTCAGACTATACCATTTAAATTCAAGAACTCAGAAGCTAACACAATACTGATCAGTTTCCAAAGTGGCTGTGAAAAGGTTAAATTAATTATTTTCATGCAGCCACTTCTAAGAATACAAAATGTATTACCACAAGTGGCTACAGAAGTTGAGTCAATTACAAAATTGAGAAAGGAATTAGTGAAGAGAAAAAATATTAAAGGGACACAGCAGAAAAATGGTGCTAGAGTAGACAGTTCCAAAATAAAGTTAGCACTAGCATAACTGAGGTAATGATAAGCCAAGTGACCTCTTTCTGTCTTCAAATTTCAATGATTCTATATCTTTATTTTGTTTATAACATAAGCATAGATAACTTACTTGCCTGTGCATTACTTCATCTATTAAAGGGCAGATGACACTGTTAACTGGGCATTCTATTCATGACACATATGTGGGTTAATCACCTGTAGTTTATCTTTCATCTGTCCACAGTTGAGCCCATGCCCGATATGCAATTTGACACCTGCTAGCTGTAATAGTACAGAATCCTGCTATAGCTGTTCTTTAGCCTCCTGCCTAATGAAACTAGGATGCCTGCACTGTAAAGATGTTGGCAAGTCTGGCATAAGTGACATGGCTGGGGGTGGGCAGAGGAGTTAGACACTCCTCTGGGAAGGAAAGATAGCTTCCTATTGGCCCTTTTGCTTTTAAAATCTTGAAAACATATTGCTGTCCTTTTTCTTCAGCCATGACCCTGACCTGGACCCCAGATGGGCCCATTTTTGCTGGTTGTCAATGCTGCCTGCCCCAAGGGAATCAAAGTAAGGTCTGTGGAAGAGCCTGTCACTCTAGAATTGGCCTTTATAGCCACTCCAGGCGCTGCTCCACACACCACTGACCACCTCCAGGCTCTTACCCATTGTCTCTCGAGATAAGGAGGCCAAAGAAGGAGAAGAAGAAGAAGCAAATGAATTTCTCCTTCTGTGAGTCTGAACCAGGAAGTGTAAGCTAAAATATTTAATTCAATGTAAAATCATGTACAGAAAGAAAAATAAACAGAGGGAAAGAATGGTGGGATTAAAAGAGAGATAAAAAAAAGAATAAGTGAAAAATTGTTTTTTTAAATAATCTACAACAATCATTAAAATCTGAAGGAATGAATCTTCACACTTGTAAAAGTAAATTTTCTGTGTCAAAGAGGTTGGTATCATGCCATTAGAAATTCATTTACACTTGAATGAACAAGCTTCTTCTGTTGTGATTAGTGGGTATCTAATAGGTAAGTACTGTAAATGATGTGCTTCTATGCATGTGAATGCTGAGTCTTTTCGCAAGATACTGTTACAGCAAGGCTTGTGGAGGAGTAGGACAAATTGGACAGCAACTTCGTGATTTCTGCATTTAATTGCATACATATGGATGCTGGAAATTGCTGTCTGATTTACTCCTTAATAACGATAGCCTCACTATTATCGTTACCTCAAAATCTGAGCCTATGGGCTTTTATATTTTTTGCTTTATCCAGCAGATGGCAGTAAAAGTCTTCTGCATTATAAAATTGAACGAGAAGGGTTGTGCATTTCTATAACTATGTTTTCCCTTTCTACATTTACTGTTAATTTAATTTTATTGGCTGTGTTTCAGTAATCTGCCCTGCAGACAGCAGTTAGCCAACAACAGTTAGTCACTTTTTAATAGTAGCTTTTTATAATACATTTCATTGATCTAAACAGCCACCATAGAACTTCATTAATCTAAAATGATCAGAAAAGTAATTTTTATCATAATATACTTTCTTTACAGTCATTGTAAAATTGTGTGGGCTGAAACGTATGAGAGACATTTTAATTATGAAAATGGAATAATTCTGTGCCTTGACATTTAATGAAAGAGTTGGACCATGATGACTAACCTTTCATCATGGAGTTCACAATGCAGTGGAGGCACCCAAGATCGCGTCGTTGGCACCAGCTAGACCTCATTGTCACAAGGCGAGCCGCCTTAAACAGTGTTCAAATCACACGCAGCTTCCACAGTGCGGGCTGCGACACCGACCACTCCCTGGTGTGCAGCAAGGTTAGACTCAGACCAAAGAAGTTGCATCATTCCAAGCAGAAGGGCCACCCGCGCATCAACACGAGCAGAATTTCTCACCCACAGCTGTTACAAAAATTTCTAAATTCACTTGTAACAGCCCTTCAAAACACTCCCACAGGGGATGCTGAGACCAAGTGGGCCTACGTCAGAGACGCCATCTATGAGTCAGCTTTGACCACCTACGGCAAAAGTGCGAAGAGAAATGCAGACTGGTTTCAATCTCATAATGAAGAGCTGGAACCTGTCATAGCCGCTAAGCGCATTGCACTGTTGAACTACAAGAAAGCCCCCAGCGATTTAACATCCGCAGCACTTAAAGCAGCCAGAAGCACTGCACAAAGAACAGCCAGGCGCTGCGCAAACGACTACTGGCAACACCTATGCAGTCATATTCAGCTGGCCTCAGACACCGGAAACATCAGAGGAATGTATGATGGCATGAAGAGAGCTCTTGGGCCAACCATCAAGAAGATCGCCCCCCTCAAATCTAAATCAGGGGACATAATCACTGACCAACACAAACAAATGGACCGCTGGGTTGAGCACTACCTAGAACTGTACTCCAGGGAGAATGCTGTCACTGAGACTGCCCTCAATGCAGCCCAGCCTCTACCAGTCATGGTTGAGCTGGACATACAGCCAACCAAATCGGAACTCAGTGATGCCATTGATTCTCTAGCCAGCGGAAAAGCCCCTGGGAAGGATAGCATTACCCCTGAAATAATCAAGAGTGCCAAGCCTGCTATACTCTCAGTACTACATGAACTGCTATGCCTGTGCTGGGACGAGGGAGCAGTACCCCAGGGCATGCGCGATGTCAATATCATCACCCTCTATAAAAACAAAGGTGACCGCGGTGACTGCAACAACTACCGTGGAATCTCCCTGCTCAACATAGTGGGGAAAGTCTTTGCTCGAGTCACTCTGAACAGGCTCCAGAAGCTGGCCGAGCGTGTCTACCCTGAGGCACAGTGTGGCTTTCGTGCAGAGAGATCGACCGTTGACATGCTGTTCTCCCTTCGTCAGATACAGGAGAAATGCCGTGAACAACAGATGCCCCTCTACATTGCTTTCATTGATCTCACCAAAGCCTTTGACCTCGTCAGCAGACGTGGTCTCTTCAGACTACTAGAAAAGATCGGATGTCCACCAAAGCTACTAAGTATCATCACCTCATTCCATGACAATATGAAAGGCACAATTCAACATGGTGGCTCCTCATCAGAGCCCTTTCCTATCCTGAGTGGCGTGAAACAGGGCTGTGTTCTCGCACCCACACTTTTTGGTATTTTCTTCTCCCTGCTGCTTTCACATGCGTTCAAGTCCTCTGAAGAAGGAATTTTCCTCCACACAAGATCAGGTGGCAGGTTGTTCAACCTTGCCCGTCTAAGAGCGAAGTTCAAAGTACGGAAAGTCCTCATCAGGGAACTCCTCTTTGCTGACGATGCTGCTTTAACATCTCACACTGAAGAGTGTCTGCAGAGTCTCATCGACAGGTTTGCGGCTGCCTGCAATGAATTTGGCCTAACCATCAGCTTCAAGAAAACGAACATCATGGGGCAGGACGTCAGAAATGCTCCATCCATCAATATTGGCGACCACGCTCTGGAAGTGGTTCAAGAGTTCACCTACCTAGGCTCAACCATCACCAGTAACCTGTCTCTGGATGTAGAAATCAACAAGCGCATGGGAAAGGCATCCACTGCTATGTCCAGACTGGCCAAGAGAGTGTGGGAAAATGGCGCACTGACACGGAACACAAAAGTCCGAGATTATCAGGCCTGTGTCCTCAGTACCTTGCTCGATGGCAGCGAGGCCTGGACAGCGTATGTCAGCCAAGAGCGACGTCTCAATTCATTCCATCTTTGCTGCCTCCGGAGAATACTTGGCATCAGGTGGCAGGACCGTATCTCCAACACAGAAGTCCTCGAGGCGGCCAACATCCCCAGTTTGTACACACTGCTGAGTCAGCGGCGCTTGAGATGGCTTGGCCATGTGAGCCACATGGAAGATGGCAGGATCCCCAAAGACACATTGTACAGCGAGCTCGCCACTGGTATCAGACCCACCGGCCGTCCATGTCTCCGCTTTAAAGACATCTGCAAACGCGACATGAAATCCTGTGACATTGATCACAAGTCGCGGGAGTCAGTTGCCAGCGTTCGCCAGAGCTGGCGGGCAGCCATAAAGACGGGGCTAAAATGTGGCGAGTCGAAGAGACTTAGTAGTTGGCAGGAAAAAAGACAGAGGCGCAAGGGGATAGCCAACTGTGCAACAGCCCCGACAAACAAATTTCTCTGCAGCACCTGTGGAAGAGCCTGTCACTCTAGAATTGGCCTTTATAGCCACTCCAGGCGCTGCTTCACAAACCACTGACCACCTCCAGGCGCGTATCCATTGTCTCTCGAGATAAGGAGGCCAAAGAAGAAGAAGAAGATTTATAATTAAAAAATCTGCACTAAAACCTTTAATCGTTTCAGTGCTGCATTTCGACTTTTGAATTCTATCAGTTTCTTTAAAAAAGATAGGGATAGGGATTGCAAAGGACAAGTAGGAAAGCATACTAATGCAAAGCAGTTTTCCATGTAAAATACTTTCCACATTACTCAGAAACTCAGGTAATTGTTGCTGAATGCTTGTTTTCACTTTAACAACGCATATAATTTCACCCATGCACCATTTCACCCATGGACACAGGCCCATACTCATTTTTTAATGTACAGTAAATAAAGTTCACTTTATTGCCTAGTATTAATTGTATTTATGTAAAAGAGTCAAATTTTAACAGAAATAAATTTCGTTTTAAAGTCTACTCGTTTACAGTGCTTTATTTTCCAACAGATTATTCCTTAATTTTGCAACCTTTACATATTCAACAGTAATATAGTACTAATTAATAATTAAATAGATTTTATTCCAGATAATTATCCCTTTAGTAGGTTAACACATCACATAGTTTGATAGAGCAGTGTAGATAAGGAAGGTGCAAGGTTCAACTCTTGATCGGTATTCAGTTAGCTGATATAGTGCTAGGTTGCAGTTGGGCTCAGCATCATTTAATCATTGTTCCCACTCATCATTACTAGTCATAAAGCAGGAATATATATATTTCATTTATAAATTTTAAATATCAATTCAAGTGTTATATTTGAGAACCAAATACCTTTTCTAAAAAAATTCTCACGATCCCAAGCTTTTATTGCGTGTTTGTCGTTCTCTGGTACGTCACTCAAATCAACATTATTTACCTAAGCTGTCTGAAAGCACAATACATCACACCTCAGCTGGATCCTGTACTTAATTGATGTGCACACATGCATTTTCGAGGAGGGACCACTAGATAAGAGCAGGAACCTGAAGGATTTTTCAGTTCTTAGTCTAGGTCAGGGGTTGGTGACCTTACTAACAAAAAGAGCCATTTTTAAATTTAGTCAAAGACGGAATATCTTAAAGAGTCACAATGCTGTTACTCAAATGCCACTTTCTCAAAAGTACAATGTCAAAAATGTTGTAAAATATTAAAGCCATCTAATTACCATCAACCCTTCAAGTTTACTGAGATCACTGAGCAATATTTACTGTAGGGTCACAAATGTAAAGATCTTTTATTTTTGCATCCAACTCCTGCTTTTTGAAAATACTTTTTCAACAGTTTATAGTGACTGTACTATTATGGCACAAAACACTGCTTTTACATTAAGTGACGAGGCGGAGTATTTAAAAATATAAAAATGTAGTCCTCACCTGGATACCACAGCCCACAGTGGCAAACTTCTCGCCATTGCAATCCCTCAGAAGATGTGCCTATAGGCGGTGAAGAGGCTAAAACGTGCAGCCAGGAGCAAGGTGCTGGCACCGAGATTGGCGAGACCTGGGTGGCTGCTCATCATGGGGAAACAGCTCCAGCTGAACCAGCACACTGACTACACTTTCAGCAAGTTCAACCAGGTGCCCCTGGTTTACAAGGGCTGAAAACACAGGAAGGCGGATTATTTTGTCATTAAAAACATCCGGAGCCAGCTGCCCATTTTACGAGAAGGGAAGAGAAGCTCAAGAGTAAGGGTGCAAAACTTCAGCTTGCTGGGGCTGAGCAGTGAGTTGCGGGATACATTGGACAGGTCAGGCATTTCTCACCCCACCAGAGTCCAAGTGCAGGCCATCGCAGCTCTGCTGAGAGGGAAGAACATGTTGTGCGCAGCCGAGACTGGCAGCGGCAAGACCATGCGCCTTTACTGCACACTTTGACATCCGAGAGCACTGAGGGAGAGACACCAACTGTGAAGGGCCACACAGTCTGGTGCTGATCCCCTCCCTGGAACTGGTAAAATGAAAAAAATGGGTTTGACTGATCAAACTCGGGAGCCGTACATGAGTCCTGAATGAGCCGCATGCAGCTCTGGAGCCTCAGACTGTCAACTCCTTGTCTAGGTGCACCATGTCATATGTATCTTTAGTACAATCTCCATTAGTAGGTAGGTAAGTACAGACAGAGAGAGACAGGCCATAGAGACAGAGGGATGCATTTATCACACACTAGCTATTAATTACGGGTTGGCTACAGTGATTTCAAGTTATATGTTACACCTAAATACTGCACCAAAACTATGGCTGGGAAATTCTTTGGAGCAGCTCCTGCTCCATCAAGGGAACTTTGGTGGAGCCGAAGTAGCTCAGGAATTTCCTGACCTTCAGCGGCTAAATACCGAAATATAAACCTTGAGATTTGAAGTGGGATTCATCCTTTTGTATAACAGGGTAATAATTACTCATGGCTTTGGTAAGGATTGAGTTTGAAGTCATGTGAAACTTCATATGCAATCAACTAAATGTGATGACCAGCCCCTCAAAATTCATTATTTTACAATAAGGTATCAGTAAGAAATTAGATGTAGACAAAATATGGCATGTGAAATATCTGATTGAGATGTCAAGAATCACTATGTTCAGGAAAATAAATTCCATGTTACTTTAGATGAGCTTACGTATGCTCAGATTTAATCAATAATTAATGATTCTACAATAAAAACAATAAGTGCTGGAAATACTCAGCAGGTCTGGCAGCATCTGTGGAGAGAGAAATAGAGTTAACATTTCATGTTGATGACCTCTCATCAGATCTGACAAAGGTTAGAAATGCAATGGGTTTTGAGCAAGTGAAGGTGTTGGGGGGCGGGTGTCGAAGAACAAAAGTGAAGGTCTGTGATAGGGCTGAGAGCGGGAGAGGTTAAATGACAAAGATGCCATGGAACAAAAGGCAAAGGAAGTTGCAATAGTTGTAGTCAAAGGGCTGAATTTTACTAACCCCCTGACTTCGGGGGCTGTGGCAGGGAGGCCCGGAAAATCCTTCCGGGAGAGGTACGCCATGGGCCTCGACGTCAGGAAGGTCCCACCCCACTTTACCGACAGTGGCGACGCCTCGGGGTGGCCGACGCCGCGAGGCAAAACAAATATAATTTACTTATGTTAATAAAGCTTAATGAATGCAAATTAACCTACCTTTCAATGACGGCCATCCCACACCAATATTCCTGCCGCCGATAATTCCGGCTGGAACACTGGTGGGGAGGGGGGAGGAGTGAAATTTTCAGGGCAGGGTGGGGGCGGGGGAAAGCATCAAAAAAGAATGCGATTGGTTGAGGGGATGGTGGGAAGGGGTTGAAGGTTAAAGTAAAAAAAGTTCAGATGGGAGAGGTCGCGATCCAAAATGTAATTTTTTTGAGGGGGAGAGGACAAATAAACAAATTATTCATGGTGGGGGAAGGGGTGGGTGAAGGGTTTGGAAGTGCGAATAAAAGTTTATTTTAATAGTTTGTGCAACATTAAAATCCAATGGAAGGGCTTGAAGCCCTTTAAAAATGGCACCAGCACCTGCGCGGTGACGCCGGACACCATTGCTGAGGATGGAGAACCCGCCCCCTCTATATCATTGGGGGCGGGAATTCCACCCCCTCCATGTTAATGAGCCACCGCGCAAAATAACGTGGTGGCTCCGCAGTGCATGTCTCGCGGGTGCGGCGCGCACTTTTTAAAACTCGCTGCTGAGAACTGTGGCGAGCTGTAAAAATCCAGCCCAAAGAATCTACATATAGGTTTCCTGTATTATATTAAGTTCAGTACCGTGTGCTTTATAGTCTCATTAAAATGATGGCAAGGTCAGTGCTGGGGCCATATCTCTAAAATCAAGGTGACTGTGCACTTTGACATTTGATGATATGACTCAGTGTGATATAAGAAAGCTACTGTCAATAAGAACACAGTATGGTCATGTAGTTTGAAGCCATTGTTTTTGATTTTGCATCCAAAAGCCGAAATAAATTATTTTCTGCCTGCTACAGATACATCTGAGTGACCTCTGTTCTTCATTACCAGATCACTTCAGAAACCAGATGTTGTTTTATGAACAACCATATGTACAGTGCACAAAAATGCTTGCTTTATTAGCGTAATCTATCTTCATTTGCCAACATGTCTTGTATAATTTTTTAAATTGTCTTCTGACACACTGCAACCAGCAATATGTTATTCTGCCTTGTTTGCTGCACATATCAGTAATATTCTGATGAAATATCTCTGCCCCTGCCTCGACACATCTGTTTCTGAAAGCCCTCCAGACTTGACTATTCCAATGTTCTGCTGGTCAGCCTCCCATATTCCCATCTGCCATAAACATAAGTTCATCCAAAGCCCTGGGCTGAATTTTAAAAGCCCGCCGCCGAAATCGTCGATGGGTGAAAAAAATGGTGTCCCGCCCCGTGAGGGTTGCACGCCAAAGAGCTGCCACAATTCCAAGTGCAGCGACTCATTTAAATAGCTGGGGCGGGCTGCCCCACCCGCCTGATCACATGAAGGGGCTGGGCCGCCCGTCCCCAGCAATGGCGTCAGCTGCCTGTGTACAGGCGCTGACGCCATTTTTAAAGGGCTGTCAGCCCTACTGGGAAATTTAAAAATTTAAAGTGAAATGGAATTTAAAAAAATAAATGCATCTCTTTTGCCCCCCTCCCACCTCCAATAATAATTAAATTAATTATTTTTCCCTTCCCCCAAAACACTAACATTTACCATCTGACATTTCCCCACAAACTGTACAGATTTTAACCTCCAACCCTTCCCACCAACCCCTACACCCATGACGTTAATTTGACTCCATTCCCCGCCATCCCGCACTGATAAAACTACCTCCCCTCCCTCTCCACAAGTGTTCTGCCTCATTTCCCCGGGTCGGGGATCCGAAGGTGTGGCAGTCCTGTCCGCTGGGATGAAGATCGCGGCGGGAGATCAGGAGGAGAGATAAGATTAATTACTTCACTTAATTTCATTTATTTAAATATTTAAATTGGGGTCCTGTTGGCGAGCGGTGGGGGGGCAGCCAGGAGGCCTCGCCGCTGCCGGTAATATCGGGCCAGACCCTGCCGGCATCGAGGTCTTTGGCGGGCCTCATCCGGAGCCATCTTCAGGCCCTCCCCACGCCACGGATCCTGCACTCGCTGACATATGTTGGCTCTTGGTTCCCAAAAGATTCCATTTTAAAATTTTCATCCTCGTGTTCTTATGGAATCATAGAATTATAGAATGTTACATTACAGAAGGAGACCATTTGGCCTATCACCCCTGTGCTGGCTCTTTGAAAGAGCTATCCAATTAGTCCTGCTCCTCTCATCTTTCCCCATAGCCATGTAAATCTTTTCCCTTCAAGTATCTGTCCAATTCACTTTGAGGGTTGTTACTGAATTTGCTTCCACCCCCCTTTTAGGTAGTGCATTCCAAATCATAACTGATCCTGTCGCTGCATCAAAACTATCCTCATGGCTAGAATTTTACATTGAGGTGGTGGCCCCACCCACCAGCTTAAAAGTCTGGGGTGAGACCGCCTCCACCAGGCCTGGAAGCCATGCTGCTATTTTGCATGGCCCAGATCCTTAATTGGCCTTGGTCAGGACTTGCATCCCTCTGAGGCAGGAAGTCCCACCTCCAACATCTGCCGGTGAATCAGCAGGATGGCAGCTCCTCAATCCCTGCAGCGCCACCAGGACTGTTGGCCACTGCTGGGACTGCACCCTGCCCAAAGAGGACGATGGATGTCACCGTTCAGAAAATTAAGTGGGATTTGGGCCTTGCTGGGGACAATTGGCTGGGCCCCGGTGAGTGGGGTGGGGGTCAGAGTCTAGGGCAGGGGGAGTAGTTTTAGCGGGGGTGGCCCATGCTGCTGGAGGAGGGAGGCCCTCCATGCGGCACAAGGTGCCTGATCAGCAGGGCCTCCCCCAGCCTGCAACGAGGCCTCCAGGCATTACTGGGCAGCCTCCACAGATGCTGAAGTGCCCGTCCGCTGCGTTTAAGAAACCAGTGGAGGTGGACGGAGGCCCTTAAGTAGCAATTAATTAGCCACTTAAGGGCCTCAATTGTGGAGCAGTCAGGCTGTTTGCCACCTCCCCTGCCACTGGTAAAATAGCAGCAGGGCAGGTAGGTGACTGGAACTGCACCCCTCTGCCGCCCACTTGATTTTACACCCCACCCCGCCTCCCAACCCACTCCCAGGGGAGTGCAAAATGCCAGCAAATGTTGCCTCTGGCTCTTTTGTCTATCACCTTAAGCCTCTGTCCTCTGGTGACCAACCCTTCTGTCACTGGAAACAGTTTCACCTTATCTACTCTATCAAAACCATTCATGATATTGAACACCTCTAACAAATCTCCTCTTGCCCTTTTCTGCTGTTAGCAGAACTACCCCAGTTTCTCCAATCTCCCTACATAACTGAAGTTCATCATCCCTGGTATGATTCTTATAAATCCCTTCCTCACCCTCTTTAAGGCCTTGACTTCCTTCCTAAAGTCTGTTGTCCAGAATGAACACATTACTCCAGCTGAGGTTTAACTAGTATTTTATCGAGGTTTAGAATAACTTCCTTCCTTTTAAACTTTAGGGGCAGAATTTTCACTGACATGACCTGCAGAGAGCAGGTCGGTCAGAAAGCCAGGAGGGGAGCCACATTTCAGGATTCCCTCACATCCTGTGGAGTTTTAACTCTGCAGTGTGTTAGGGACGTGAGTGTTCTGTTCCCCAACAAGAGACCCAACTTGATTGACAGCCAGGCCTTGAGTCAGGCAGGAAGCCAGTCACTGACTACAGGAGTAGCCAGAACTGGGTTTAAATCAGTGGGGGAGTGGGGTGGTGTTTGATCAGTGGGGGGAAGGGGGCAACGGGGGGAGAAATTGGGGGTGGAGAGGGAGCGATTGGTTGGGGGAGAGGTTGAATGGGGGGACAAACTGATCATGGGATGGGAGGAAGTCGGGTCCTGAGGGGGCGGGAGGGGAAACGGGCCTCATGGTAAGGGTGAATCAGGGGCCTCGGCGGGGTAGCCCCAGGCCTGGTCCGATGGAGGGGTGGGATTGGAGGCTTGGGTGGGAGGGGGGGGAATCAGGGGCTGGTTCAGGGGGTGCCAGGGAGGTCTGAGGCCTCGGGCGAGGGTCATTCGGGGGGTACCCTGATCGCAGAGCCTCCTCAGGCAGGCAAGTGTGAAGGCACTTACCCCCTGAATTCACCAACTCCTCGTCACGAGGAAGCTGCCAGGTTCCCTGTGGCTTGGGAACAGTTAAAGAGCAAAAGCTGTTTGAAAATGAGGTCCACAGCCTCACTATCATGTTTAAAGCTGCAATCCGCCTCCTTGGATTGGATTGGCCGCCCGCCCACCTTCCAGCTTCAGTTAAAGCCTGAAATGGAGGCAGGTTTGGGTCGGGAAACAGAATTGTCTGACATTGACCTCCCTTAATCCAACCCAAACACGCCCATTTTTTTCAGTTACAATTCTTCCCATGTCTCTATTAAAAAAGCCAAGGATCCTTTTTAAATATTTAACAGCCTTCTCAGCCTGACCTGCCACTTTCAAAGATCTGTATTTGTATACCTGAGGTCTCTTTGTTCTTGCACCCCATTTAACATGGTACCATGTAGTTTGTATTGCCTCTCCTCATTCTTCCTACCAAAATATATCACTTCACATTTGTATGTGTTAAATTTCATCTGCCATGTGTCTGCCCATTTGTTATGATCTTCCTGATTGTTTACTACATTTCCAAGTTTTATGTATCTGCTTACTTTCAAATGATTCCCTGTATAACCAAGCCCAGGTTATTAATATATATCAAAAAGATCAATAAGCCTAATTCTGACTTCTGGGGAACAGCACTGTGTACTTCCCTCCAGTCTGAAAAACAAGCATTCACTGCGACTTTTTGCTTTCTGTCCTTTAGCCAGTTTCAAACCCACACAGCCACTGTTTTTTAATCCGATGGACTTTAATTTGGTTTATAAGTCTTTTATGTAGTACATTATCAATTGCCTTTAGAAAGTCAATATACACAACATCAACCTTACGACCCACATCCATCCTTTCTGTTACTTCATTAAAGAACTCAGGTTAATCAAACACAATTTTCCTTTCACAAATCCATGCTGACTTTCATTGATTAACCCATAATTTTCCAAATGCAATTAGCTTTTACTTGGTTTATTGTCTTTAAAAGTTTCACCATCTGCCAGTGTACAGGCTGACTGGCCTTTAATTGCCAGCTTTATTCCTCTCTCACTTCTTAAATAGGGGTCTTACATTTTCAATTCTCCTGTCCTCTGGCATCAAGGAGGATTGGAATAGTGTGGCTAGATTCTCTGCAATTTCCATCCTTACTTTTCGCAGAAATCTAGGATGCAGCCCATCTGGACCAGGGGGCTTTTCTACTTTGAGTAATTCAAGCTTTTAAGTACCTCTTCTTTATCTATTTTGTTCTATGTACTATCGCTACCAACTCCTCCTGTACTGCTGCATCCTCTACTCTAGTGAAGACAGATGTAAAATGTATATTTTGGTAGCTCAGCCATACCCTCTTCCTCGCCAAGAAGATCTCCTCTTTGGTCCCTAATTGGCCCCACCCTTCCTTTGACTACACTTGTACTACTTATATGGTTATAAAAGACTTTGGGATTCCCTTTTATATAAGCCATTAATCAAGTCTCATACTCTCTCTTTGGCCCTCTTATTCCCTTAAGATCGCCTCTGTATTTTCTGCATTCGGCTTGGTTCTCGACTGAATTGTGAACCTGATATTTACCACAGGCCTCCTTTTTCTGTTTCATTTTAATCTATATCTTGAGTCATCCAGGGAGCTCCAGCTTTACCCGTCATGCAAATGTGACTTTGTATCTAAACCATCTCATCTTTGAAAGTCTCCCACTGTTCAATTATCATTTTGACTGTCAATTTTTGATTTCAATCCACCTGGGCTATTTCCCTTTCTAACTCACTAAAATTAGCCTTCCTCCAGTTAGGTATTTGTGTACTTGGTTTTTCCTTGTCCTCCGTGGCCTCACCCCTGCCTATTTCTGTACCTCCTACTGTCTCACAGCCCTCAAAGAACTTTGCATTCTGAAAACTCTTTGCACTTGTCCATACATCCTCCCTTTCCTTCACATCACCATTGGTTCATATCAATTTATCCTTCGACTTATGCTTCTGTGAAGTGCCTTGGGACGTTTTACTATGTTAAAGGTGCTATATAAATGCAAGTTGTTTTTGTAAATAATTGTAATTGTAATTATTGCTATAGTGACACCTGCTTGCAGTGGACTCATTTGAGGTGAAATTCAATTGATTATGGAGAACTGAAAAGATTTCAATTCAGAAAGAAAGGTCGAAAGAATTTGCATGTACAGACAGCCTCAGGATGTCCCAACGTGCATTACAGTCAATGACATACTTTTGAAGTGCTAGCGAGTATAGAAATAGGAGAATAGCACAGATGAATGCGTGGCTTAACAGTTGGTGCAGGAGGGAGGGTTTTAGATTCCTGGACCACTGGGACTGTTTCTGGGGAAGGTGGGATGTGTACAAGCGGGACAGTCTACATCTGAACCAGAGGGGGACTAACATCCTTGCTGGCGGGTTTGCTAGTGCTGTTGGGAGGAGTTTAAATTAATTTGGCAGGGAGAGGGGATGCAGACTCCTAGCAGAATAGGGACACAGCTAAACACAGGAAAGCGAACAAGTCAGAGGGAATACAGCGGAAGTAGGTTTCAAGGGAATAAGAGCAGGATGGAAGGCCTCTACTTTAATGCCAGGAGTATTGCAGGTAAAACGGATGAATTAAGGGCAATGATTGACATGTGGAATTGTGATATAGCAGCCATCACGGAGACATGGTTGAAGGAGGGGCAGGATTGGCAGCTCAATATCCCGGGATATAGAATCTTCAGGCGAGACATAGGAGGGGGTAAAAGAGGAGGGGGCATTACAATATTAGTCAAGGAGTCAGTTACTGCAGTGAGGAGAGATGCTATCTTGGAGGGGGCATCAAATGAAGCTTTATGGGTAGAGTTTAGGAATAAAAAAGGGACAGCCACATTGCTAGGTGTTTATTATAGACCCCCAGATAGTAAGTGGGAAATTGAGGAGCAAATATGTGCGCAACTTGCAGAGGTGTGTAAAAATAATAGGGTAATTATATTAGGTGACTTCAACTTTCCCAACATTAATTGGGATAGTCATCGTGTTAAGGGCTTAGATGGAGTGGAGTTCTTAAAATGTACACAGGAGAACTTTCTCGCTCAATATGTAGAGGATCCAACAGGGGAGGGTGCAGTGCTGGACCTAATTCTGGGGAATAAAGCCGGACAGGTGGTTGATGTGTTGGTGGGGGCGCATTTTGGTGATAGCGACCACAACATGGTACAATTTAAGCTTGTTATGGAGAAAGAATTAGACAAGTTGCAAGAAAAGGTTTTGGATTGGGGGAGAGCGAATTTTAGTAAAATAAGGCAGGATCTGGCCAAGGTAGACTGGAAAGAGTTACTTGTCGGGAAATCTACAGAAGAGCAGTGGAGGGCATTCAAAAAGGAAATGGGGAGGGTACAGGCCCAACATGTTCCCTCTAGGGTAATAGGTAGGAGCAACAAGCCCAGAGAACCATGGATGACCAGAAACATTCAGGCTACGATGAGAAGGAAAAGAGAGGCTTTTAGCAAATACAAGGAGAGCAAATCAATGGAAGCATTAGTGGAATACAGAAAGTGTAGGATGGAACTTAAGAAAGCAATTAGGAGAGCAAAGAGGGGATATGAGAAAGCTCTGGCTGGTAAAAGTAGGGAAAATCCCAAGATATTCTATAAGTATATCAATAGGAAGAGGATAACCAGGGAAAGAGTAGGACCCATTAGGGACCAAGGGGGAAATTTGTGGGTGGAGCCAGAGGACATTGGTAGGGTGTTAAACGAATACTTCACATCTGTCTTCACCGGAGAGAAAGAGGATGTAGATATGGAACTTAGAGAGAGAGACTGTGAGGTTCTTGAGCAGATTGTCATAGGGAGTGACAAGGTATTGGAGGTTTTGGAAGGCTTAAAAGTGGACAAATCTCCAGGTTTGGACGATTTGTGGCCCAGGATGCTGTGGGAGGCAAGGGTGGAGATTGCAGGGGCTCTGACCAAAATTTTTAATTCCTCTCTGGCCATGGGGGAGGTGCCAGAGGACTGGAGAACAGCTAATGTGGTCCCACTATTTCAGAAAGGTTGGAGAGATAAGCCAGGGAACTACAGACCAGTGAGTTTCATGTCAGTGGTAAGGAAACTATTGGAGAAAATTCTGAAGGAGAGAATCTATCTCCACTTGGAGAGGCAAAATTTGATTAGGAATAGTCAGCATGGCTTTGTCCGAGGGAGGTCATGCCTAACAAATTTGATTGAATTTTTTGAGCATGTGACCAGGTGTGTAGATGAGGGTAGTGCAGTTGATGTCGTTAACATGGATTTCAGCAAAGCCTTTGACAAGGTCCCACATGGGAGACTTATCAAGAAAGCATATGCACATGGGATACAAGGTAACTTGATAAGGTGGATTCAAAATTGGCTTAGCTGTAGGAGACAGAGAGTGATGACAGACGGCTGTTTTAGTGACTGAAAGCCAGTGTCCAGTGGCGTACCACAGGGATCTGTGCTGGGTCCCCTATTGTTTGTCATTTATATAAACGACATAGATGACTATGTGGGGGGTAGGATCAGTAAGTTCGCGGAGGACACAAAGATTGGCCGAGTGGTTAACAGTGAGGTGGAGTGTCTTCGGTTACAGGAAGATATAGACGGGATGGTCAAATGGGCAGAAAAGTGGCAGATGGAATTTAATGCTGAAAAGTGTGAGGTGATACACATTGGAAGGAGTAATGTGACACGGAAGAATTCAATGAATAGCCTGACACTGGGAAGTTCTGTGGAACAAAGGGACCTTGGCGTGTTTGTCCATAGATCTCTGAAGGCAGAAGGGCAGGTTAATAGGGTGGTGAAAAAGGCATATGGGACACTTGCCTTTATCAATCGAAGCATAGATTACAAAAGCAGGGAGGTCATGTTGGAGTTGTATAGAACTTTGGTAAGGCCACAGCTGGAGTACTGTGTGCAATTCTGGTCGCCACATTGTAGGAAGGATGTGATTGCATTGGAGGGGGTGCAGAGGCGATTCACCAGGATGTTGCCTGGGAAGAAACATTTAAGCTATGAAGAGAGGTTGGATAGGCTTGGGTTGTTTTCACTGGAGCAGAGAAGACTGAGGGGTGACCTGATCGAGGTGTACAAGATTATGAGGGGCATGGGCAGGGTGGATAGGGAGCAGCTGTTCCTCTTAGTTGAAGGGTCAGTTACGAGGGGTCACAAGTTTAAGGTGGGGGGCGGGAGGTTTAAGGGGGATTTGAGGAAGAACTTTTTTACCCAGAGGGTGGTGACGGTCTGGAATGCCCTGCCTGGGAGGGTGGTGGAGGCAGGTTGCCTCACATCCTTTAAAAAATACCTGGATGAGCACTTGGCACGTCATAACATTCAAGGCCATGGACCAAGTGCTGGCAAATGGTATTAGGTAGACAGGTCAGGTATTTTCATGCTTCGGTGCAGACTCGATGGGCCTCTTCTGCACTGTATTATTCTGTGATTCTGTGATTCTGTGAAGTCTAGTGACTGCTGTGATGTGGGAAATGTAATGTAATGTGATTTACCTACTTTCTATCCTAGTGAACACTTTTACTATGATGAAATTACTACTCAGCTGATGGCAAGGATGTGCTGCAATAATGAACAAAGTCTTGGAATATTGCAATGTGGCTTGCTTTTGCACAAACTTGAAGAGTTCCGCTTTCAATCTCAGCCATGCTGTTGGGAGGAGATGCTAAAGAAGGCCAGCCACTTCTACACAGAAGTTACTTCAGATTATTTGCATACACTCAGTCTTAACCTACTTTCCTGGAAGCTGAGAACCAACAGAGCACGTGGTGTAAGGAAAGAAGAGAGAAAATAACAATAAACGAAATAAACAGTCTTTTCCCTCACAAAAAATATCTCCTACTGATACTCACTTAGTAAAAATCAGGGGCTGGATTTTGAAATGCCAGTGGGGTCAGGATTGGTTGCGGAGGTGTTTTGACAATCACAGTCCCTGAGGTCGTCTCTGGAACCCAACGCCTCCGCAACAATCCAAAATTTCAATATGAAGGCTTGGGAGAGGGAATGGGGAAGCAACTCTTGTCCAGTTAAGGGCCCATTAATCTCATGGTGGAGCTTGTTAAGGGGCCGAGCTGGGGTGGGGTGCGGTGAGGGGTGGGGGAGGGGGGGGGGTGCGGGGGCGTGGTGGTTGGGTGTTACACACTGTCGTTTTCAATTATGATTCCATTGAGCCCGACCAGTTTGGTGCACAATAGTGCACAGCTGTCAGGTTCACAGTGGGAAGAGGGTAAACTTTATTGTTGGACGATGAAATGTTTTGGGTCCAGGGTGATCTTGCACTGGGACAAGCACAGGACATTTTTTTTTATTTTGGAAGTGCTACCTCACCTCTTTATTCTGCTGGCTCTCCAATGAAAATTGGTATATCCTATCCACAAAAAGCAGGTCAAATACAATCCGGCCAATTACCACCCCATCAGTCCACTCTCGATCATCAGAGAAGTGATAGAAAGTGTCACCAACAGTGCTATCAAGTGCCACTCAAACAGCAATAACCTGCTCACTGATGCTCAGTTTGGGTTCCGCCAGGACCAATCAGATCCTGACCTAATTACAGACTTGGTCCAAACATGGCCAAAAGAACTGAACTCCAGAGGTGAGGTGAGAATGATTGCCCTGGATATCAAGGCAGCTTTGGACTGAGTGTGGCTTCAAGGGGCCCTCCCCAAACTGAAGTCAATGGGAATCAAGGGGAAACTCTCCATTGGTTGGAGTCATACCTAGTACAAAGGAAGTTGTTTGTGGTTGTTGGAGGCCAGCTGCTTCATCAATGACCTTCCCTCCATCATAAGGTCAGAAGTGGGGATGTTCGCTGATGATTGTACGATGTTCAGTACCATTTGCAACTCCTCAGATATTGAAGAAGTCTGTGTCCAGATGCAGAGAGACCTGGACAATATTCAGGCTTGGGCTGATAAGTGGCATGTAACATTTGTGCCAGGCAATGACATAAAAATGGAAAGTGCGGAAATACTCAGCAGGTCAGGCAGCATCTGTGGAGAGAGAAGCAGAGTTAACGTTTCAAGTCTGTGACCTTTCATCAGACGATCTCCAACAAGAGCGAATCTAACCATCTCCCCTTGACATTCAATGGCTTTACTGTTGCTGAATCCCCCAATATCAACATCCTGGGGGGTTATCGTTGACCAGAAATTGAACTGCAGCAGCCTCAGAAATATTGTGACTACAACAGCAGGTCAGAGACTAGGAATTCTGTGGCGAGTAACCCACCTCCTGTCTTCCCAAAGCTTGTCCACATCTGCAAGGAATGTGAAAAGAATACTGTCCACTTGCCTGGATGATTGCAGCTCCAACAATACTCAGGAAACTCGACACCATCCAAGACGAAGCAGCCTGCTTGTTTGGCATCTCATGCTCCACTTTCAACATTCATTCCCTCCACCACTGATGCACAGTGGCAGCAGTGTGTACCATCTATAAGATGCACTGCAGCAACTTACTGCACCTCCTTTGACAGCACCTTTCAAACCCACAAACTCTTCCACGTGAAGGACAAGGGCAGCAGGTGCATGGGAACACCACCACCTTCAAGTTCTCCTCCAAGTCACACATCATCTTGACTTGGAACTATATCGCCGTTCCTTCACTGTCGCTGGGTCAAAATCCTGGAACTCCCTCCCTCACAGCAATGTTGGCTGTACCTCACCAGATGCACGGTAGTGGTTCAAAAAGGCAGCGTTTCAAGGGCAATTAGGGATGGGCAAGAATTGTTGGCTTTGCTAGCTATGCCCACATCCCTTGAAAGAATTTTTTAAAAAGAGTTGTTTGCTCTCTTCAACAAGGCAGTGGCAGGCTCCATCATGGCTGCCACCTCTCTTGGCCATTCACGCTCTGAAGGCAGCTTCTGCCTCCTGCAGAAACTCAGTGCCACTAATTGGGTGCCGAGTTCACCTGCTGCCCAATTAGGGCATTAACATTTAAAGATCGTGTTGCATTTGTGACACAGTTGAGGCGTGGGGTCGGGACCCAGAAATCATCTGGGTGTCACGTTCTCAACCCCTTTTTGAAAATTCAGCCTCAGGTCTCAAATTTCTCTTTTGGCAGAATGAAATGCATTATGGAAGGCATGTCCTAAAGTGATTAATCACTTTGGTTGAATATCATCTCTTAATAACATATATTCCAGTTTAGCTACAGTTGTGAAGATTATGACGTGGGGATATAACTGGGACCAGAGGCCCCAATATGAGAATGGCCTGCACCGCAGTCACAGGCGATGTACCTCTCTGAGTATGAATAGACACCACCATTTTAACTGATTACTACAACTCAGTAAAGGATCATTATCTCATAAGCAAAATATTGCAGATGCTGGAAATCTGAAATAGAAACCGAAAATACTGGAAATACTCAACAGGGCTGGTAGTATCTGTGGAGAGACAAACAGAGTGAATGTTTCAGGTCAGTGATCTTTCATCAGATCATTATCTCATCTCATTGCAGCCTTCCAGCTAACGACTGAGTTCAGTAATTTCAACTCATAACCACTGCCCCCATTTTTTCAGGCAGCTGTAATGATTCTGTTTTTGTTATCTACACCTCCTCTGGACCCATCTTTTGTTTCTTTACTTGTTCCATTCTCATCCCTCTTCTGCCTTGCGCCATCCTACCTTTTGTTACTTAGTCACTCCTGCTTTCCATCCTATGACAGACCTTCCCTTTTGTTCTTTCCTCGCCTCCCTCATTTCTCTGCCTCTGCACTTGCTTAAAAACTAGTACATCCCTAGCTTCTTCCAGTTCTGATGAAAGGTCATTGACCAAGGCGGGACTGACATATGAGGAGAGATTGAGTCGGTTAGGATTATATTTGCTGGAGTTCAGAAGAGTGAGGGGGGATCTCATAGAAACCTACAAAATTCTAACAGGGTAGAACAGGATTTGACAGGGTAGATGCAGGAAGGATGTTCCCGATGGTGGGGGAGTCCAGAACCAGGGGTCATAGTTTAAGGATACGGGGTAAACCTTTCAGGACTGAGATGAGGAGAAATTCCTTCACCCAGAGAGTGGTTAACCTGTGGAATTCTCTAGCACAGAAAGCAGTTGAGGCCAAAACATTGTATGTTTTCAAGAAGGAGTTAGATATAGCTCTTGGTCTAAAGGGATCAAAGGGTATGGGGCGAAAGCAGGAACAGGTTACTGAGTTGGATGATCAGCCATGATCATAATGAATGGCGGAGCAGGCTCGATGGGCTGAATGGCCTACTCCTGATCCTATTTTCTATGTTTCTATGACCAGAAACATCAACTTTGTTTCTTACTCCACAGATGCTGCCAGACCTGCTGAGTATTTCCAGCATTTTCTGTTTTTATTTCAGATTTCCAGCATTTGCAGTATTTATTTTATCATCTCATCCAGTTTTAGCTCCAGGGCAGCATCAGAGCCCAGCTGTCTTCTGTATGTGGAGAATATTTTCAAGTAAATATATGGATTTAAATAGAATTAAAAAAAATTTGTTGTAAAATTATAAGAAACAATTAGCTTGGGGATTTTTTTTATGAAGGTAATATCAAAACCTTTCTAATGAAGATGAAAAATCCTATCTTGCAAAAGATTGTAAAAGATCTTGAAAATCCCCCTTCTCCAACCAAATTGTTCCACATTACAACATCAGCCACAAGAATTCTCAAGCAATACTGCACTCTCCGTGTTCAGGAAGCCCTCTTAGAGCACTTTACAATAAGGAGGAAATGGAGATAATTGGACACTGAACATGGGGAAAGGGGAGAGAAGTGTAGCGTTTATGACAGGAAACAAAAAGGATGTCAAGTGGGACTTTGCAGAGGTTTTTGAAAGCATGCAGCAGGGTACTGGGTAAAGAATTCCAGACAGTCGTAGCATAGTGACTGAAAAAAAACCAGCTAACACAGGTGGAGAGAAGGTATCAAGGAGTGAGAAGTCAAGTGTTAGAGGAACAGAGGGTGCAGGGTGCATGTGAGAATTCAAGGCTGGCAGAGATCAGTAAGTTGGGTGGGGTGAAAGAAGCATGAGAATTTTGAAATTGCATGGGGTGCTAGTACAGCTTGGAGAAGACAGGGCTATTGAAGCGTGGGAGTTTACATGGACGAGGAAATAGGGACGTTTAAGTTAGTTTGTTTGAAAGGCTGTTGAATGCAGAATCCGTATACTAGTAAGCTACCTGCAATATGTAAATACCTATATTTGAAAGCGTAAAGGAGTGGCTGAAAGTCCATCTGATGAAAAAATAGCCATAGCAATAACCGATGCCGGCAAACAATTAGTCTTCAGTCAGTGAGGTCAATATTAACAGAATACGACTAACAGCTTACATCACAAAGCAAAGATAAAAAGAAAAATAGCTAGACATACTGGAAATCTGAATTGAAAACTGAAAATATGCATTGCATGGCCCATCAGCACCTGGAAAGCAAAGAGCTAAATGGTTTGGTTGTAATAGTTCCATCACAACCAAAAGCATTAGCCTATCAGTTTCTCATTACAGATATTGAAAAATCTGCTGTGTATTTCCAATCTTATCTGCTTTTATCACAAAAACAATTATATTTTACAAAATGAGGAAAAACAATGGGGAGAATTTTAACCTGGATGAGCAGATTGGATTAGGTGGGGTTAGGGGGCTAAATGAACAAAAATTCAAACACATCTGGAAGCTGGCTCCAACCTCCTGACTTCCAGGTTTTACTGAGGTGGGACAAGGGGTTGGCAGCCAACCTGTTCCCAGGCGGTGAGTCGACATTTTAAATGACATGTTAATGAGGCTGGACGTCATGGATTTAACCTGCTTTGCACATTTTACCAAGGTTGGCTGGGTTTCTTGGCAGCTGCAGTGAGGTGAGGACAGCCTCAGGGAGAAGGCAAATGCATTCACAAGGTTCTATGCAGGCCAGGAGGAGTAGGAGTGATTCCTTCCAGCGCCTAAACTCCCTCACCATCAGAGACCCTGTCATTCAACCCACCTACCACCAGGATCAGATCACCCCCCTCCCAATCCTGATGTCGGAGATTGGACCCACGCCTGGGATTGGACTCCCCATCCCCTTTGGGGTTGGTGATAAGAACATAAGAAATAGGAGCAGGAGTAGGCCTTTTGGCCCCTCAAGTCTGCCCTGCAGTTCAATAAGATCATGGCTGATCTGTCCGAGACCTCAACTCCTCTTTCGTGTCAGCTCTTCATAGCCCTCAACTCACCGATACCTCAAATATATATCTACCTCCTCTTTAAATACTTACAGTAATCTACCTCCACAACTCTCTGGGGTAGAGAATTCCACACATTCACTACCCTCTGAGAGAAGCAATTCCTTCGCATCTCAGTTTTAAATGAATGGCCCCTTATTTTTTAACTATGTCCCCTAGTTTGTGACTTCCCCACTAATGGAAACATCTTCTCAACATCTACCGTGTCAAGTCCCCTCGGAATCTTCTACGTTTCAATAAGATCACCCCTCATTCTTCTAAACTCTAATGAATAAAGGCCTAACCTGTTTAGCCGTTCTTGATAAGTCAACCCCTGCATCCTAGGAATCATCCTAGTGAACCCTTTTGGTCCTGCTGTCTCCTCCAGAGTGCTCCCCGCCCGGCTGGAAACCAGGCCTGTCAGCCTGACATCAAGGTGGTGAACCTGTCAGGGCCAAAAGTTGCACGCTGTGGAGTTTAAACTCCACAGCATGCAGGGAAACCCAGACTTTCAGGTTTCCCGTGCACTATCGGTTGCAGTGGGCCTGCCACGTCAACCCCCACAACAGCAGCAAATAAAAATTCCTCCTAATGTTTTATTTATTTTATTTATTTATTTAGAGATACAACACTGAAACAGGGCCTTCGGCCCACCGAGTCTGTGCCGACCAACAACCACCCATTTTTACTAACCCTACAGTAATCCCATATTCCCTATTTTATTATATTATTTTAACTTCAAACAAACACAGTTAATCATTCAATTGTATGATCATGTCATTACACAAACCTCTGTGCATAGATCTGGCAAAACGTCGCCAGACAACAATGCTTCTTTAAAGGAAAAACAAATCAGTAATTGAAGTGCATAGCTGCTTAGATTATTCTGATATCAAACATGACTAATTATTACCAAATAACTATTTGCATGAGTTTATTTTTGCTACTAAAATATCTCATGACTAATGCAGTTATCCTGGTAATTTCCTTTAATTTGAATGGAATCAATTAACCTTCTACATATATAATTTCCTTCTGAACCTTACATTTCCTGCATACAATATATTTATAGTCTCACTTTCAGTTCTATATTTATATTGTTACAGTATAACTGTAGCAAATTTACTTAAATTCTTACTTTCAAAAATGGCTAGAGGGTCTCTTTTCTGTGTTGCTTAGTATAATTTGATTATATATTTTGAATTGTAAAAATACAAAAAATTAGTTGCAGGAAGGAAATATAAACTTAATTGAATGTTTCAGATATATGGTCTAATTCGGCAAGTAATCCAATATGTGTATTTGACAATTTCCTTTAAAATAAATAATATTGTAATATTGTTTATTGCACAATGTTATGTGATAGTCTTTTCCTACACTTGATGTCTCCAGCATTTTTCATTGCTGCAATGAATTAAAGTGCTGTCCAATGTGTATAATATCAGTAGTAGAATAAAATCCACATAATAAACTTCCAAATTTGCTTGAAGGAAGTGCACAAGCAGACCAGTAGTTAGATAATTAATTCTATCCTTTTCAATTCATGTTTGTTGAGGAAAGTAGCATTTGTAATTAGTGCAATCTATACTCTGGCATGTCTAGACAAAAGGAAATAATTCAGCACAATTCTTGAGATCTGGAAGAAAATAATAGCATTAGACTGGATGTGTGAGTGTGTACAGAGAGGAAGCTTAATGAAAAAAACTACTACACAAGAATGGGGTATTGGTGAACCTGTTATTTGTGTTTCTGACCACATGGATGAGAGGTCAAAGATTTTCAAAAGGATTGTCAGTTTGCCTCAGTTTGGAAGCTCCAATTAAAGAGATTGAAGAGTCAAGCCTCTGTCCAAGACTTGAACACATAATCTAGGCTAATATTTCAATGCTGCACGAAAAGGAGTGCTACATTGTCAGAGGTATTGTGCTTTATATCAATCAAGGTGAATGTTAAATGTCCCTATTGTTGGGATTTTATATTAAATATCGCTATTTGGAGAAGTGTACTAAGTTCTTCCTTAATCAAAAACAAATTAACAGCTCATTCATTTTCTTTATTGGGATCCTTTGTGCCATATTAGCTCATCTCAGCCACAGTGGCAGTGGATGTGCGACAATTAGCCTCAGCACACCTGGGTTAGTGGAGGGTGAGGTTAATCAGCCAGTTCTCCCTCTTGATGGCCAGCTATATCTTCAAAAACTGAAGCCTAAGATAAACTGTTAAGATCATCACAGGTTTGTAACAAAGTTTGACTGACCTTTGGCAGGGGTTACACTTCTCCCTCTCTTTTTGCTCACTCTCTCTGCTGCAACCGCACCCCAAACCATCATCAGCATGATGAGCAATACCCAAATGGTCTATCTAAGCTTCGCACAATTTTGAAACTAAGTCATCATTCCACTTTAATCATTGATTTAATCTTCACTCCAGTAATACCCATGAGTAGAGGCTAGTGCCCACAATATTTAATTAGGAAATCAATGTGACTGTATAATTCTTTAAACATTGCATTACTCCACAAGTTTTGAATCATGTATAAAAAAAAAATTAGTTCATCCTTAATAGTAAATTACATGACATGTGATAGAGTGGCACAGTGGTTAGCACTGCAGCTTCACAGTTCCGGCGACCCGGGTTCGATTCTGGGTACTGCCTATGTGGAGTTTGCAAGTTTTCCCTGTGACCGTGCGGGTTTTTGCTGGGTGCTCCGGTTTCCTCCCACAGTCAAAGACTTGCAGGTTGATAGGTAAATTGGCCATTATAAATTGCCCCTAGTATAGGTAGGTTGTAGGGGAATTGTGGGGATGTGGTAGGAATATGGGATTAATGTAAGATTAGTATAAATAGTCGGCACAGACTCGGTGGGGCCGAAGGGCCTGTTTCAGTGCTGTATCTCTAAATAATTAAAAAAGTAAATAAATGTACTATATTTTACTGAGGAGATGCAGTACTAATATTTGAAACAGAGTAGGGACCTTAAATATAAGATAGTCACTAATAAATACAAGAAGAAATTCAGCAGAATCTTCCTTAACCAGAGAGTGTTTGGAATGTGGAACTCACTAACACATGGAGTGATTGAGACGAATAGCATAGATGCATGTAAGGGGAAGCTATATAAGTATATATGTTGATTGAGTTAGATGAAAATTGGTGGGAGGAGGCTTGTGTGGAGCATAAAACCGGCACCAGCTGGGCCAGATGGCCTGTTCCTGGTGCTGTAACTTCCATGCAATTCTCAATGTTGTAATAGACTAGACATTTCCCCATTGCACACATAAGTAGTGTAAACCCAGTAAAGGATCTAACATTAACATCCTGGGGGTTACCATTGACCAGAAACTAAACTGGGCCAGCCATATAAATACTATGGCTACAACAGCATGTCAGAGGCTGGAAATCTGTGGTGAGTAACTCACCTCCTGACTCCCCAAAACCTGTCCACCATCGACCATGTGATACTGAGTTCCACTTTCCAAACACTCCTTGGTTAAGGAAGATTCTGCTGACTGTCTTCTTGTATTTATTAGTGACTATCTTATACATATGGTCCCTATTCTGTTTCAAATGTTAGTACTTCATCTCCACAGTAAAATATAATACATTTCATGTGATTTACTATTAAGGATGAACTGTTGGAGTAATGCAATGTTTAAACAATTATACAGTTACATCGATTTCCTAATTAAATATTGTAGGTACTAGCTTCTAGATGGCGTGTGATGGAATATTTCCCACTTGCCTGAATGAGTCAAGCTCCAATAACACTCAAGATGCCCGACACCATCCAGGACAAAACAGGCCACTTGATCAGCTCCCCATCCACCACCTAACCCATTCACTCCCTCCACCACCAGTGGCAGCAGTGTGTACCATATACTAGATGCACTGCAGCAACCTGCCAAGCCTCCTTCGACAGCACCTTCCAAACCCACAACCTCTACCACCGAGAAGGACAAGGGCAGCTGACGCAAGGGAACACCACTTACAAGTTTCCCTCCAAGCCACACACCATCCTGACTTGGAACTATATCACCATCCCTTCACTGTCGTTGGGACAAAATCCTGGAACTCCCTCTATAACAGCACTGTGGGTGTACCTACCCTACATGGACTGCAGTGGTTCAGGAAGGCGACACACCACCACCTTCCCAAGAGCAATTAGGGTTGGGCAATAAATGCTGGCCTAGCCAGCAACACTGACTGAGCACAAAATAAAAAAGTGTCTCAGGAATTTGTAACCCAGCAGATGCGGTTGGTGACCCGTCAGGTCTCTCAGCAACCCCACGTTAGCTGAACCCCCTTCACTCAATGGAATTTTGGAAATTTAGCTCTTAAAAGATCAACCAGCTCATTCCACTGGCTCTATCTCATCCTTCAGATGTCAGAACAAAACTATGATCCACCAGGGTAAGTGGAAAGGGCAAACCAGGCTAAGAAAAAGCTCCTTAATATCTCATGGTAATATATCTATTAATCACTCAAAGAATGCATTTAAATAATTTTCTCTTCATTCAGACATGGCAGAAATGTAAAAATATAACTTTGCATTGATGAAAAAGGACCTGATTTTCCTAAAATGTAATTTTTTTGCATTAAGTCTGAGACACTTCCTCATAAATGAAGCAAATATATTTCCTAGTAATGGAAGTATTGCATATTAAAATGATGACACTAATATTGTGCATTGTTTTAAAAAGATGCCTAATCAACTTCCAAACTATAACTCACTAGTCAGGGAAACCGAGAAGATGGTCAGATGATATATTTTTTTTAAATCTTCGCTCTTTAGCTTTATTTAAAGTGAACTTTGCTGCACTGTTTGCCATTGACAACTCTTTCTATCTCAGAATCTATTCAGAGTTCCTGGTGGCTGGTAATGACTGAGACAAAAGACAGACTCCTTGAGCACAGGAAGGCAGCTGGCGTAGTGAATGTGAGAAATACATCTCTGGATTATAGAAGTGTGCAAGCATGAACGGCTGCTACAAAGTACTTTTCTCCTGGACTGCTAGCAGCAGTGTCCGCATGATTGGTCCTCAGTTCTGGGAGACGTCCACCAAATCCTGGAAGGGAAGACAACCCTAGGTATAATAATGGCAATAAATTGCAGTGTTAGTTCAAGTGTCTGTCCTGTTATTATTACTTCCAATTCCATTTGAGTTTACGCCTTAACCTGACTCAACTCTGCTCCATACCACCATACGAATTAGGAGCAGAAGTAGGCCCTTCAGCCCGTTGAGCCTGCTCCGCTTTTAATAAGATCATGGCTGATCTGCTTCGGTCTCGAATTCCACACACCCATCTACCCCTGATAATCTTTGATTCCCTTGCCTAACAAGCATCTATCTACCTCCGCCTTAAAAATATTCAATAACCCCACCTCCACCACCTTCTGAGGCAGAGAATTCCAAAGTCGCACAACCTTCTGAGAGAAAAACATTTCTCCTCATCTCTGTGCTAAAAGGGCAACCCCTAATTTTCAAACAGTGTCCCCTACTAAACTCAGTGAAAACAATCACAGTCTGTCCAACCTTTCTTCGTAAGACAACCCGCTCATTCCAAGTATCAATCCAGTAAACTTCCTCTGAACCGCCTCCAACGCATTCACATCCTTCCTTAAATAAGGAGACCAAAACTGCACACAGTATTCAAGATGTGGTCTCACCAATGCCCTGTATATCTGAAGCATAACATCCTTACTTTTATTTTCAATTCCTCACGTAATAAAGGATAGCATTCCATTAGCCTTCTTTATTGCTTCCTGTACCTGCATACTAATCTTTTGTGTCTCCTGCACTAGAACACCTAGATCCCTTTGCACCTCAGAATTCTGCAGTCGTTCCCCATTTAAGTAATACTCTGCTTTTTATTCTTCCTGTCAAAGTGAACAACTTCACATTTTCCCACGTTATACTCCATCTGCCAGATTTTTGCCCATCACTCAACCCATCTATATCAATCTGCAACTTCTTATGTCCTCTTCACAACATACTTTCCTACCTATCTTTGTGTCATCTGCAAATTTAGCTACCATGCCATTGCTGCCCTCAAGTAAGTCATTGATATAAATTGTAAAAAGTTGAGGCCGCAGCACAGACCCCTGTGGGACTCCACTCATCGCATCCTTCCAATTAGAAAAGGACCCATTTATGCATACTCTCTGTTTTCTGCCAGCCAGCCAGTCCTCTATCCATGCTAATATGTTACCTCCTGTACCATGAGCTCCTACTTTGCGCAATAACTTTGTCAAATGCCTTCTGGTAATCCAAGTACTGTACGACAATGGGCTCCCCTTTATCCATAGCACATGTCACTCCTTCAAAGAACTTCAATAATTTGGTCAAACATGATTTCCCTTTCACAAAACCATGTTGACTATTCTTGATTACCTTGGGTTTTTCTAAGTGCCTAGCTATAGCCTCCTTAATGATCAATTCGAACACCTTCCCACAACAGACGTCAAGCTAACTGGTCTATAGTTACCTGTTTTCTGCCTCCCCCCACTTCTTGAATAGAGGGGTTATATTTGCTACTTTTTAGTCTGATGGAACCTTTCGAGAATCTGGCGAATTTTGTAAAATTAACGCCAACGCATTTACTACCTCATTAACACCTCTTTTAAGACCCTCGGATGAAGCCCATCAGGACCCGGGGACTTGTCACCCTGCAGCTCCATTAGTAAGTGACCTGCTCAGTAAGTGACCTAACAATACACTCAATTATAAATAAAAACAATTGCTATTGACTTGGCCCTCCAGTGCCCACTCAGAGAAATAAGGGATGAACAATAAGCAGCTTTGCCAACACTGCACATCACACAGGAAAAAAAATAACAAAAAAGTTGTGGTGCATAGTGTAGATGGTCTGTGAAGGAGATCGTCTTAGTGAGCTGAATAACTTTCTCCATGTGCGATAGTTTTTTTGCTTCAAGAACAGCAGGCTACAATATGGAATTGTCAACACAACGTTAACTTTTTTCACATGTTTTGATATCAATATTATGAGGCTCTTTATTCAGTGTTCATTGTTCAATAAGGGCAATAAGCACGAACTTGCTACTGGTTTTGCAAAGATGAAAAGAAAGCAGAAAACATAGGGCTACAATCCAGCTCTTCAACAACTAATATGCTCTCAAACAATGCTCGACAACTGTTCAGTCTATCTCCTAGTGCTTTGTGGTGGGCATATGCCAAGCCCAGCTCTGTTTGTCCTTATTCAACATAGTTTTCTGGCATAGTTTATACTGTGCTATCTCCAAATTGGTCCCATCATGAAACATATTCTTAAGGTGGGATTCCTTTATGCTGAGACCAGTTTGAAGCACAGAATTTGCAAGTTGATATTGGCAAGTACATGTTAGATTGACTTTGATAATGGGGCCAACACAAGTGGAGTAGAGGTCCTTAGTGCAGGAATTAAATGATTTACGACTACAGTGTTCAACCCAAAAGAGTACAACAATCCCTTGCAGAGTTGTCAGCTGGGTGATTGAGTGTTGCCTTTCATAAGTCTTTTCGTAAGGCTAGATTTCCCGCCAGTAATGTCAAATGTAGTGCTGAAAATGTCTGATCTTTCCTGCTCTGTTCAACATTCAGTTGATGTGGGAACATAATGGCTGTCTTTTCTGTTCATTCTGGAACATGGGCATAATCCCCATTACTTAAAATGCCCATGTTTGAAACAGCAGTTGCTTATATCGGCCAAAACATGATAACCATCAGTCATTTGCATTAATGTTAATAATGCCTTAAATGCCCTGTTTATTTCGGGCAAAAATAGCTATACTTGCTCAGCTGTGATATTGTATGAGTGAAGTACACATGAAAAACGAACTTATGCTTTTAAAATATATTTATATTTAACAAAATAACACATCATGCATAATAATCTCAGCAGTCAAATCTAGCACCCTAATTGAGTGTCGAGCTGTTTAACTAGTTGCTCGGGCTCCTTGGTCAGGTCTAGGGTGTGGCAGGATTCAGGAAGCTGTGGATGCTGATAAGCAACAACGTTCTTATAGTGCCAACACTCTATGGTTGATGACTGTATTCACTTTTGCTAGAAGCACCCACTCATGCCCCGAAAGAACCAACACCTATAGCTGCCAACTCTACTTGAATTGTACAAAAGCAAAGTACTGTGAATGCTGGAAATCTGAAATAAAAACAGAAAATTCTGAGAGAGAAACAGGCATAATGGGCGAATACTTGCTTGCAGTAGGGAGGCCGGCAGCAGGTCTGGACATATTGTTTCAGCAGCAGATTTTGTTGTGGCTGTTTATCTCACTCACTACATTAGCAAACCATTTTCGGGTTTCCTGACCAATTACGGAGTGCGGGCAAGATGACAATCTGCAACAACTTACAATGGAAGGCTGTCTTTTTAAAGGGGCCCCAGATGAGGTCAAAATGGCTGCTTCCTGCAATTTTTGTGAAGGTAGAAGGAAGAAGAATGACGGCAGAGGGACTGTTCTCTGATTCCTACCTGGAGGTGCTGCTGAAGGTAGTGAGGGCCAGAAGAGACGTGTTGTTTCCCAAGGATGGGAGAAAGAGACCAGCCATCCAAATGAATAGCACGATTGAAGGTATTAGAAGTTATGAGCAGGAGTGTGGTGCCTCACAGCTGGATTCAGTGATGCAGGAGGTTTAATGACCTAATAAGTGCAGGAAAGGTGAGTGGCATAACACTTTCAGGTGCCAACACCCACACTCTGACTTGCCCATCATTCTCCTGTACAGCACAACTCAAAACAATACACCAAGCAGTTGCACTCATTTCTCTCTCTATAGGCACCTCCCCACATCCCTACCTGAACAGCCACCCTCATCTTAATGCCATCTCGCACCCATCCCTCACAGTGATCCTCCACAAATATTGTCATTCTATCCTCCCTACACATTCCACTTCTCACACTAATAACTCTCTGCTTTCTCTCATTGCCGGAGAAGAGAGTACACAACTCCAGGGAGTGGCAGAGAACCAGGGTAGACCTGCAGTTGTAGCCACACTGACCGATGCGGATGAACAGGCTCTACACATCAGCAGGATGACATTCAAGAAGAATAGGAAGCTAGCTAAAAGTAGAGGGGTAGCACTGTTAATCAAGGATGGCATTGGTACAGTAGTTAGAGATGACCTTGGTTGAGGAGATCAGGATGTAGAATCAGTTTGGGTGGAGATGAGGAATAGTAGGGGAAAGAAGTCACTAGTGGGAGTGGTCTACAGGCACACTAACAGTAGCCACAATGTAAGATGAAATATCCAAGAAGAAGTATTGGATGCTTGTGATGAAGGGACGGCAATAAACATGGGTGATTTTAATCGACATATAAACTGTAAAAATCAGTTTGGCAATAGTAGCTTGGATGAAGAGTTCACAGAATGCTTTCAAGATAGTTTCTTAGAGCAGCACATTCTAGAACTAATCAGAGAGCAGGTTATATTAGACTTGGCATTGTATAATGTGACAGGATTAATTAATGATTTCAGAATAAAGGCACCTCTAGGTAGCAGCGATCACAATATGATTGAATTTTACATCCAGTTTGAAAGAGAAAAGTGGGTCTAAGACTGGTATTTTAAACTTGAATAAGGGCAACTATGTGGGCATGAAAGCTGAGGTAGCTGAAGTGAACTGGGTTTCTCGACTTGGAGATAGATCAATAGACAAGCAGTGGCAGACATTTAAGGGGATATTTCAGAATACTCTAAATAAAGAATAAAGAATACTATAAAGAAAAATTCTAAGGGGAAGACCTGCCATCCGTGATTAACTAAAGAAGTTAAGGAAAGCATCAAACTTAAGGAAAAGGCATATAATTGCGCAAAGATGAGTGACAGTTCAGATGATTGGTCAGAATATAAAGAATGGCATAGAATGACTAAAAGGTTAATCAGGAGAAAGAAATTAGAGTATGAGAGGAAGCTAACTAGAAATGTAAAAATTGACAGCAAGAGTTTCTACCGGTATTTAAAAGGGAAAAGAGTAAGTAAAGTGATTGTTGGTCCTCCAGAGAGTGATAATGGGGAGTTAATAGTAGATAAGGAAATGGCGGATGCAATGAGCAAATATTTTTATTCTGTCTTCAATATGGAGGATACAAAAAACATCCCAGTAATAGCTGTAAATCTGGAGGTGGAAGGAAGAGAGGAACTTGGTGAAATTACAATCAACAGGGAACGGGTACTGAGCAAACTGATGAAGCTCTGGGCTGACAAGTCCCTGGGTCCTGATGGGCTTCATCCTAGGGTCTTAAAAGAGGTGGCTAATGAGGTAGTAGATGCGATGGTGTTAATTTTTCAAAATTTGCTAGATTCTGGAAAGGTTCCATCAGATTGGAAAGTAGCAAATATAACCCCTCTATTCAAGAAGGGGAGGAGGCAGAAAACAGGTAACTATAGACCAGTTAGCTTGACGTCTGTTGTGGGAAGGTGTTAGAATCGATCATTAAGGAGTTTGCAGCTGGGCACTTAGAAAACCTCAAGGTAATCGGGAATAGTCAACATGGTTTTGTGAAAGGGAAATCATGCTTAACCAATTTGTTGGAGTTCTTTGAAGGAGTGACATGTACTGTGGATAAAGGGGAGCCCGTTGACACGCTGTACTTGGATTTCCAGAAGGCATTTGACAAGGTGCCACATAAAAGGTTATGGCGCAAAGTAGGAGCTCATAGGGGGTAACATATTAGCATGGATAGAGGATTGGCTGGCTTGCAGAAAACAAAGAGTATGCATAAATGGGTCCTTTTCTGATTTGCAGGACGTGACGAGTGGAGTCCCACAGGGGTCTGTGCTGGGGCCTCAACGTTTTACAATTTATACCAATGACTTAGATGAGGGCAGCGATGGCATGGTAGCTAAATTTGTAGATGACACAAAGATAGGTTGGAAAGTATGTTGTGAAAAGAACATAAGGAGGTTGCAGACTGATACTGATAGGTTGAGTGAGTGGGCAACAATCTGGCAGATGGAGTATAATGTTGGAATATGTGAAGTTGTTCACTTTGGCAGGAAAAATAAAAAAGCAGAGTATTTCTTAAATGGAGAACGATTGCAGAATTCTGGGGTGCAGAGGGATCTAGGTGTTCTAGTGCCGGAAACACAAAAAGGTATAATGCAGGTACAGCAGGTAATAAAGTAGGCTAATGGAATGCTATCCTTTATTACGAGAGGATTTGAAAATAAAGGTAAGGATATTATGCTTCAGTTATACAGGGCATTGGTGAGACCACATCTTGAATACTGTGTGCAGTTTTGGTCTCCTTATTTAAGGAAGAATGTGAATGCGTTGGAGGCAGTTCAGAGGAGGTTTACAAGATTGATACCTGGAATGAAAAGGTTGTCTTATGAGGGAAGGTTGGACAGACTGTGTTTGTTTTCACTGGAGTTTAGTAGGGTAAGGGGAGACTTGACTGAAGTTTATAAGATCCTGAACGGTCTTGAAAAGGTGGATGTGGAGGGGATGTTTCCTCTTGTGGGTGAATCCAGAACAAGGTGCCACTGTTTTAAAATTAGGGGGCACCCTTTTAGGACAGAGATGAGGAGAAATTTTTTCTCTCAGAGGGCTGTGCGACTTTGGAACTCTCTGCCTCAAAAGGTGGTGGAGGCGGGGTCATTGAATATTTTTAAGGTGGAAATAAGTAGTTTCTTGTTAGGCAAGGGAATCAAGGGTTATCGGGTAGATGGAAGTGTGGAATTTGAAACACAAACAGATCAGCCATGATCTTCTTGAATGGTGGAGCAGGCTCAAGGGGCCTAATGGCCGACTTCTGCTCCAAATTTGTATGTTCATATGTAGTTCATGGCAGTAGGTGATGGAGAGGTGGGGGTCTCCCACATACTGGGTGACAGCATTAGATATCACTGCCACTTGACACTTAGCAGTGACTCATGATGAATTGATGTTGCCACAAACTGAAATGTCAAGATATGCACAATGTAGAGTTTGAACCCTTTCCCCATGTCAGCAATAAGTTATGCCTTTGATCTCCCACAGATCCTTCAACGATGACAGAGGAGCAACAGCAGGAAGAGCCCGAGGAGTCATGTGCATTGTCATATGAATCTTGTGAACCCTCCACCAGCCCAAGTACACACACCTCAGTGGGGACTGCATTAGAGATGGCTAGGTTGCCACATTGCCAATGGTGAGGAACACATCTCACATGTGAAGAGGAGCAGGCGCTGGAGGCAAGGACAGCAGGGGACAGTCCCCTTCAGAGGATGCAGGCACCTCCAAGCTCTGATAAGCTGGATGCAGATGTTAAGCCTCGGGGTTCATCACAGAGAGGACACTTCTGGAGCAACAACAAGAAATGTGAATGGTTCTGTCAGAATTTCCAGGGGCAGTGTGCACCTTTGGAGAGAGATTGGAGGAGTCCATCTCCAGCATGAGAGCCTTGATGTCTCAGACATTTGTGCAGCTGTCCACCTCCATGGCTAGAATGGCCACCTGCATGGAGACACAAACGTGACAGGCAACTGAGTGCATGTTTGCCCAGACCAATAGCCTGCACACTCAGGGCTGGAATTTGTGGCTTTGGTGGGGCTCTCAGTGCTGGGCTGAAAAAGTGAGGGAAACCCTGTCTCAGCTTTTTGGAGCCCATCCCCAGCCTGGCATGATCTACCAGCGCTCAGCACTCTGCGCCAGAGACCCCATCCCTTTAAAGATGGGAATCCCCCCTCCAAGTGCTGCCGGCCAAACAAAGGGCTGACAGCTCAGTAATATCAGCAGTACCACTGGGAATGGTGGGCACGGCCAGTACTGCAAGAGGCTTTGGACCCAGGCCCAGTGCTGGACATCTACGCCCAGGGTGAGTGAGGCAGAGTCACTGGGGCCAGTGGCAGGACCCTGTGGGAGGGGTGGGGGGAGGGTTGGGTTTCATGCAGGAGGAGAGGGGGTTCAGAGAGGTGGAATTCTTCCTGGCGGAGGCCTCTCTGTGGGCCACAGATTGCCCACGAAAAGGGCCCCCCAAACCTGCAAGGAGGTCGCCTTGTTTTACTGGGCGCCGTTCCCGTAAGTGGTAATAGGCCACTTAAAGGTCTAAAGTGGCCACTGGGTGGGAAGGCCGGCTTCGACCTATCCCGCTCCAACAAAATAGTGCTGTGACGGGGAAGCAATAGGCCCTCCTCCCCCTGCATATTATCGGAATTCTATGGGCCTCCCGTGTCCGAATTCATCTCCAGGGAGCCCATAAAATTCAGGCCTCAGTCTGCCACTTTACACAGAATTCTGGAAAGCTTCACCTTGGTGGCTCAAGACCTTACTGAAATGCAGCCAAATGCTCTCCTACACAGGGAAGTGCAATGATTCATGAGAGGGAAGATGAAGAAAGGGTGCATTGCAGTGGGGTGTCTTCTCAAAGTGCTCCCACTTCTCATCCCTTGTCCCCGACACCCACCACCAACTCCCCGGCAGAGCCCCACCTACTGTCTCCTACCTTGATAACTGAGACTGTCCCGACATTGATACAGGTGCGCCAGTCTTTGGTAAGGCAGTCATGGGTTCCAAAGCCCAGAGGATGTCTGCCACAGGCATCTCATCTGTCAGAGCAAGGGAACGAGCAGCCTGTCTCCCGCTCTGTTGAAGCCACAGGGATAGCACCACGTAGGAATAAAAGAAAGCGGAAGAGGAAGACTCTTTAGTTCCACAAGGGGATTCATCTGGGTGTATATAACAATATTCATGGAGTAATGCATATGTTTAATAAAATGAATCAAACAGTTTGTTTAAATTGTTCATTCTCCTGCCATCTACTTTGATCATCCTGAATTCCAAATGGACACTAGCCTTCAGGAGAATGATATGACTAGGTTGAAAGGTGAGCAAAGGGTGTGAATGTAATGGTTGGCTTTTTGAATGTGAGACTCATTTGTGTTGAGCAGGGCAGAGTGTTTATTGTTGCACTGCCATATGGACTCACACAGTCATATTATCTAAAGTACGTCTGTATGAGGCCTTCGCAGGCTTTTCTGGCAGGCACCCTTCTCTCTTCCTCTCAGGGTTCTGAAGAAGAATCGTATCTGACTCGAAACATCAACTCTGTTTCTCTCTCCACAGATGCTGCCAGATCTGTAGAGTATTTCCAGCATTTTCTGTTTGTATTCCTCCTCCTCCTCATCCACCTCAGTTGCTGATCGGTCTGCACTTTCAGCTTAATGCAGCTCCATTCCTCTCTGCAGTACAACATAGTGTAAAGCACAGCAGACCACAACCATTCTGAACACCCTTGCTGACACATACTGAACAGCGCCCCAAGATCTGTTCAGGCATCTGAATTGTACCTTCAGCAACCCAATGGCTTGCTCAATGATCGCCCTTGTGGTCATGTGGCTCTTTTTGTATCTCCCCTCTTTTTTGTATTCTTACAGGAATTGTGAGCCAGGTTCTCAGAGAGTAGCCCTTGTCTCCTGCTCACTCTGTGAGGAGCTGTGAAAACCCGTGGGATATGTAACTGTCACGGCTTGAAGGAATTATGGCAGCTGCCAGGATAACTTGAACAGATATGCATGATAACCTTCCAGTGATCAGATACAAGCTGAACATTGAAAGCGTGGAATCCCTTTCAATTGATAAATGCTCTAGACTGATCTGAGGGCACCTTAATTGCCTCAAACGTACCGTCAATGACTCCCTGTACATGTGGGAATCCAGCCCACTGCAGCAAATTCAAGAGTCTAACTGGTCTCATCAGTGTCACTGTGGCTGTAAGTGGCAGCCTTGGCAAACATGGCATCTGTTAATTGGGAGATATACTTGTGGGCAGCAGATTGTGAAATCTTGGAGATGTCACCAGCAGATCCATGGAAGGAGCCAGTGGAGAAGAAATTCAGGTGTGTGGTAAAATTGATGATCACTGGCAACGCATGCTCACCTGGCCCTGTCGGAAGGATGTCTTGTTCCAGGAGGTTGCAGATGTCAGCAACACCTGACGTGAAAGCCTGAGTGTCTTGAGGTACTGTTACTCCATCATGTCAAGGAAGCTGATCCTCTTTCTGTATACCCTGTGCTGGTGTATTGCTTCCTTTGAGCTGGGGCTCTGTGTCCATCCCTCTGCCCTTTAAAGCAGCATGTGCCTGAGGAGAAGGCAGATCATGTTGTTGTTGCTCGTGCTGCTGCTGTTGGTGTGTTTCTTGGTGTTGCTCCTCTTATGCCTAATCACAGATGCATGTTACAGCAGCATAAGCTGTTCCCATGTTGCAGTGAAGGCTGACAGCAAGGAAGTTCAGATCAAGGTGAGTAAAGTCCAAGGTAGGTGAAATGACTTCCAAAATGTTGGAAATGATCTGTGAACAGTGAAAGCACACCCTCAGAACAAGTACTGTGAGCAAAAGCCTTTCAGATAGGCAGGTCAGCAGCTATGCAGTTTCACTATTCAAAGGTTTTCAAAGGTCTTCACTTTTCAAAGCCTGCCAGTTTCATTGAAGAATGAGTCCCCACTGTGTTCTCACCTTGTTTACTCTGGCAAGATCCACACAGCTCGGGAAACCCGTTCGCTTGCTGTTAAGGTAAGAATGCTGAGTTAAAGTCACCATTAATTTCTTGGTTGCACATTTAAGTCACAGACCTGACAGCTCCATGGTGATCTCACACTTGCCCGGGAATGCACTTCTGTAGAATCGGAAATGAGTAGGATTATGTTGGGTTTTGACCTACCAGCATTTTCCAGGCATTTCACCCACACCTGCACCCAAACATGTCCCCCCTTCAAACTGGAAGTGAAAATTCTGCCCAAAGTTCCAGGTCGATGGTCCTTCATCAGAACTGGGAGTACTTAGAGATGTTACAGTTCTTAAGTAAGGCAGGGAAAGAGGTTGGAGGGGAGGAAAGAACAAACAGGAAGGTCTGTGATCGGGTGTAAGGCAGGAGAGATTAAATGACAAAAAGGATGATAGTGCAAGGCATAAAGAGATGGTAATGGGACAAGTAAAGAAACAAAAGATGGGTCGAGAGGAGGTGTAAATATGAAAGCAGAATCATCACCAACAGCTGCCATCCAAAAAAATGGGGGCAGAAGTTATGATCTGAAATTGTTGAGCTCAATGTTGAGTCTGGAAGGCTGAGAAGTACCTAATTGAATGACGAAGTGCTATTCCTCGAGCTTACGTAGAGCTTCATTGGAAAATCGTAAGAGGCTGAGCTCAGAAAGGTCAGGGTGGGAGTGGAGCGGAGAATTGAAATGACAGGCAGCCAGAAGCTCAGGCTCATGTTGCGGATAGAACCGAGGTATTCTGAAAGTTGATCACCCAATCTGTGATTGTTCTCCCCAATGTGGAACATTTTGAGCAGTGAATATCGTTTACTAAGTTGAAAAAGGTACAAGTAAATCACTGTTTCACCTGGAAGGATAATGGGCATATCTCAATGAGAAGGGAGGATAAAGCATGGCTACCCAACCCGAACCCGACCAGACCCGATGACATGTGTTGGGTTCGGGTTGGGTCGGGTCTCTCTTCTGGGTCCGGCATTCGGGCTAGGGTCGGGTCGAGCTGGGTCGGACACAGTGCTGCCTTTTCCTCAGGGAGGGAAAAACTTCAAAATTTGAACAGCCAGGACGTCAAGGTGGGAAACGTGCATCCAGACACCTCACTAGTCTGCAGTGAGCGATTCCATCCAAGGCAGAGCACAACTTCTTTGATCTAATCAACTTCATTCCGGTAGTCGGGTCGGGTCGGGTCGGGCGCAGGAAAAAAATCCAAGGACTCGGGCCGGGTCGGGTTCGGGTTGGATGTGGTTCTGTCGGGTTCAGGTCGGGTTTCAATTGCATACCCAAGCAGGCCTTTAAGGGAAGAGTTAAAGGGAAGATTCATAGGAAGAAATGTGGGGGTGTTGTTTTGATTGAGGACTGAACCACGGTGTTGCAGATGAAACGGTCCCTTCAGAATGCTGAAAGGGGAGGAGAAAGGTCTGTTTGGTTGTGGTATCATGCTGGAGCTGGTGGAAATGGCAGAGGATGATTTGTTTACGGTGGTGGCTGGTGGGGTGGAAGGTGAGGACAAGGGGAACTCTATCATGGTTCTGGGAGAGAGGGAAAGTGTTGAAAGCAGAAGTGCAGGAAATGAAGTGGACATGTCTGAGAGGCTTGTTAACCATGGTGTGGCGGTACCCTCAGATGACAAAAAAGGAAAAGATATCGGAAGTGCTGATATGAAAGGTGGCATTGCCTGATTTGATGATTGTGAATTGTGGTGGCCAGAGCAATGGGTACGATGTAGGTGAGTGAAGGAGAGAAATGGGTTCATTCTGACTTGCTGTTTTATCAGCAGCGGGCCCTGAGGCTTCAAGCGCTGGGTCATGAAAACGATCTACAGATTGTGTGTATGTTACATTGTGTCTACTGCACAGAAACAGGCTACTTGGTCCAACTGGTCAATGCTGGCATCTATACTTCACAGGAGCTTCCTTCCACCCTATTACAGGCAATCACGTATAATGGGCATATCTCATTCACATGAACGTTTGCACTGTAAGCAATGAGATCTATACTAATCAATATCAGGAGGAGACCCTGCTGTATTTACTTACAGTATGCTTGCTCTCATGAAGAGTCCCTCTAGTGCTGAGTTATCAATAATCAAGTATAATACAAATCATTTCCTTTGATTTCAGTGCAGCGTCTGAATGGCTATGAACGGCAAGTCACTAGTACAGTAATTTGCTAAAGGTAGCAGGCTATAGCTGCATTTAGACCACAGCTATATTACTGGTGGGAACCGGTCTTCTTGTGTACTGACATCAAAGTGCTGTATCTCAGTCATCTGGGTTTCTCAATACAAATATTTTTGTAATGCTATAGGGAATATTTATTTGAAGTAGTTATTTGTAAAGTTGCTTTGCCAATTAATGATTTCAGGCTTTGAATGATTACATTTTAAGGAAAGGCTCAAGAGACTAAACTTATTTTTACTGGAGAAGAGACATGATATAGGTCTTTAAAATAACAAAAGGTTGAAGCAAGCAAGCCATTTATCTTGGATGAGGAATATGGAACTAGAGGACACAAATAAAACATTCACAAGCCTTGAATAAGGTTAGAGATTGGAAAAGCTTTCTTTCCATAGCATAGTAGGCATGTCAAACAGAAATCCAAAGAAAGTATAAAAGCAAAATACTACCGATGCTAGAAATCAGAAATAAAAGCAAAAAATTCTGGAAATACTCAGCAGGTCTGACAGACTTGAATCATTAACACTGATCCAAAGAAAATAGTTGATTTGTGGTGAATTATATTGTTACGATGATTTCCATTTTTTTTGTTGCGAAAACTTGAGAATATGTATTTTAGAACTGAAAAGGATTTCACAGAAGTTGAACTTGGCGTTTTTTTTTTAAAAGTTCACCAGAAGGTTTGGACTGAGAGTGGAACTGTAAACAGTTACTGGAAGACATCTGTTTTCCAATAAAAAACCTAGCAGTGGTTGTTTTGGTTTGCAGAGAAGTGACAAGCCAAGATTTATGGTTGTCCTGAGACTGGACCTCTGGAAAAGTTTTAGTTTCAATTTGAACTGTTAAAAAATCCAGTTGGTGTTCGTCCTGAAACAGGAGATGTTTGCTTATTGACTTGCCTGGAGACTACCAGCCCATCTTTTCTCTTGAAAAGGAATCCTGCATTGAGAGTGTTCCTATTTCTTCCTGCAGTTGAAGAAAGCCTGTACGATTAAATAACTTGCATGTCAAATGTGTGGAACTGAAACCTTTGTTGCAGCATTTCTGCTTTAAAACCTGACTGAAGCCTTCTGTAGTTGCATCTTGGAAAGCCTACCCAACCTGATTAGCAACCTTGCCTGGAAAGAACTGTTCTCTGAAGAGCTCATTGACAGCCATTGACATCTTTGGGACACCTCACCAAAACAAAGTACTTCCTTACATCCCTTCTTTTCAACCTAAGTTTTTTTTTATTTCTTCTCTTTCTTTGTAACAGCTGTAAACAAAAACCCTTTTATTTTTTCCGGTTAACCAGTTGTGTATGGATGTAAGTGCATGAGGGCTAAGATAAATAAAGGGCCTTAATATTTAAAAATGTGTGTATGTTTTACTTCATTATTGTTTAAAACCTGGTTTATGATAAATTGATAATTTTGTTGTTTATTAACGTAACCTGGTTGGTGTGCTTTATTCTGGGGAAAAATAGGGTGTATGATTGACTATAATAAAAGCAAAATACTGCGGATGCTGGAAATCTGAAACAAAAACAAGAAATGCTGGATTCACTCAGCAGGTCTGGCAGCATCTGTGGAAAGAGAAGCAGAGTTAACGTTTCGGGTCAGTGACCCTTCTTCAAAGGAAAGCTGGACACTGCTTATGCAATGCAGGTTGATGGGCAGAGCTCATGAAGTTTATGCCATGCTTTCTGAGAAGGCTTCTGAAGATTATGAGAAGGCAAAAATGGCTATTTTTGCTGCATATGAGCTAGTCCCTGAAGCTTACCATCGGACTTATAGAGAATTTGAGAAGGTAAAGCAAATTCATTTTGATCGTTGGATACGGGCACTAAAGCTGGAAGCCACATTTAAGAACCTTAGGGAGCTAATTCTCCTGGACGAATTTAAAAATTCACTCCCTCCATTGGTAGGAGCTCGTGTGGAGAACCAGAAAGTTTCAACGACCAGACAAGCAGCAGAAATCACTGATGATTATGAGCTTGTGTATAAACACCCCCACAAACCCGATGAGGATAGAAGGTGAGAGAGTGAAAAGAAGGCAAGTAGTCGGGGACAAAAAGGGGCAGCTGGGTACACTACAAGATCCCTCCTCAGGCCAGAAGATGCTGAGGGTGGAAGTGAGGTCTACAAGCCTAAGTGTTATCATTGCCACAAGGTGGGACACCTTCGTTCAGAATGCTGGAAGTTACAAGGTAAATCCATGTGATTTATTGGATACACAAAGTCAATGCAGAGAAAGGGGCCCTGACCGAGAGTACAGCAGATCAGACTGTAGCTTTGACAGCAGCTGTAAAGCCAAATATAAAAACAAATGTAAGTGCAGGGATTGAGAATAAGAAAACTGAGAGTTATCAGCAATTCTTGTCGAAAGGAAAAATAACTCCTTATCCCTCAAGTGAGGCAGGCAAACCCATAGTTATACTTAGGGATACAGGAACCACGCAAACACTTTGCTGGGGAAAGGCATAACATTTCCACCAGAGAGCGCACTGAATGCTAAAGTTTTAGTGAATGGTATTGGTGGGGAGTATAAACCCGTACCTTTGTATCAGAAGCACCTTGAGTGTGCCCAAATGAATGGAACAGTCACTGCAGGAGTTGTCCATAGTTTGCCGGTAGATGGAACTGATCTACTCCGGGGGAATGATTTGGCCGGAGCAAAAGTAATAGCTTCTCCTGTAGTCACAGAGAAACCAAGTAAAGTTAAAGAGACAGAACAGTTACAGGAAAAGGTTCCAGGAATTTTTCCTTCATGTGTAGTGACCCGAGCAATGGCTAAACAGGTTCGATTGTCAGAGGTAACATTGGCACCACAGTCAGATAACCAAATATCTGAAACTTTCTCTGGGGATTTGGATAATCCAATGGAAATGTTTAATAAGTCTTCTCTGATCAAGGCTCAGCAAGCTGATCCAGAGTTAAATAAAGTGGCACAATCAGCTCTAACTGAAGCTGAAGCAAAAGGAGTTCCAGAAGGCTATTATATTAAAGATGGAATTCTGATGAGGAAGTGGAAACCGCCTCACAGACCTGCGGACGAAGAATGGATGGTTGTTCAGCAGATACTGGTACTGCCAAAGTATTGCCAGGAACTATTAAGGTTAGCGCATTAAATTTCTATAGCGGGACATGTGGGGATCCGGAAGATGAAATCATGCATAAGTCAACATTATGATGTGACCTTCCTGTGTTCCTTTCAAAATCCACATTTCCACTTAATGTTTTACTGAAATTACTTTGCTGTTCAAGTTGTGAGCATTTATCTGGTCAAAATGTTTCTAATTGTGTTTACTTAACCGTTCTTGTTCCTGTTAGTACATTCCATTTATTGTTAATTGCCCTTTCCATGGCACCCCAAAGCTCTGGAGCCGACCTGTCTGCAAACCAATTAATTTTGTTGCCACCTCTTACTGACAGGATATTTCAATGTGTGTGTTTATCTTCCAAGCCCCTGACAACAGAGACACAAATGGATTTCCCAACTTGTTCATAACAGGGACCTTGAAGTTTTCTAACTCTATCTTCTTAAAGGGGAATGTCAGTGAGTTCTAAAAACTGACCATCCATTCAATCTCGAACTCTAAAATGCATAATACACTATTTCCAAATTCTCCTTAATTAATCCTATTATACCAATATTCCATCATATCTGCATTCATGTAGGGAGGTAGGAGGGGGATGGTATTAAAGGGGGTACAACTCTGCATTCATGGACGGAGGTGGGTGGGGGATGATTTTAAACGGGGCACAACACTGCATTCATGTATGGAGGCACCGTGTACCGTCCCTCCGTAAAGGGGGCCACTCTGTGCCCTTGAATGTTTGTGGGTGTGAAGGAACAACGGCACTCCAGGAACCCTTTGTGTGAGGTGGGGGCCACAAAAGGTTGGCTGTTAAAGGTAATGTGGCTGGTGGGCCAATCCAGGCAACTGCAACAAAATAAATGTGGTCATGCTGCCCCACTCTTAGTGATGCCTAAGACGGGCAATGACTTGCCAAACCATATAGTTGATGCATGAACCACCTGAAGTACCAATCCACATCATTCTTTGCCTTGTTAGGTGCCTTTGAAGTACTGAAGGAGTTTATTTGCAACTCTGAGATGCGGATTGCCCATCCTGTATTCATTGATCCACATGTCATGAGGAGGCATATCTGCCAGAGGCAGAACCAAGAGGCAGGTGCAGCCCACGTGAAAGTCCCTGGATGAGAGCAGCAGCAAACCCCAAGGCGAACTCGCCACTACAAACACTACTCAGCTACAGGTTCCGCATGACATAACTGCAGATGTCTGAGCGCCAGTATCAGAAGCGACTGTGGATGTCGAGAGGGATAATGACACATCCCTTTGCCCTGCTGAACGACGATCTGCAGCTGATGGGCTTCGGTGGACATCCTATGCCTGTGGTCCTCAAAGTGACAGCAGCTCTTAACTTCTATGCCTCTGCATCATTTCAGGGACCCACCGGCGTCCTGTGTGGGGTGACACAGTCAGCAGTGTACCGCTGAATCAGGGAGGTCACTGATGCCCTGTACCGGAAGGCCGGTGAGTATGTCGGTTTCAGGATGGACCCTCGGAGCCAGGCCCAGAGGACATTCAGTTTCGTCTCCATCGCAGAATTCCCACAGGTGCAAGGGTCAATAGACTGCACCCATGTGGCCATCAAGGCCCCCGCCGGGCGACTAGCTGCATATTAAACTGAAAGGGCTTCCACTAGCTCAACGTGCAGCTAGTATGTGATCACTGTAAGCGCTTTATCCAAATCTGCATCCACTTTCCAGGCAGCTGCCACGACACCTTCATCCTGCGCCAGTCCCAGCTGCCGCTGCCGTTCACTGAACTGGCTCGCATCGAGGGGTGGCTTCTTGGAGACATGGGCTACCCCTTACAGACTTGGCTCCTGACGCTGGTGAGAAACCCCACCAGTGATGCAGAGGAGAGATACAATGCCTGCCACAGAACGACAAAGCCACCATTGAGCAGGCGATTGGCATGCTGAAAATGCGCTTGCGCTGCCCGGATAGATCGGGTGGGGCCCTGCAGTATGCACCGGAAAGGGATGGTCGTATAGTTGCTGTTTGCTGTGCTCTGCACAACTTTGCACTAGAGGGGGGAGGCCTCGCAGGATGAGGAGACATGAACAGGACTCCTCCTTGGATGATGAGGATGCAGAGGGCTTGCAGCAGGAAATGAACATGGGAGGATGGAGAGCATCCAGGCAGCGCATGCAGGGTGAGCAGCAGGCAAGGGATGCATGGCAACGCCTTATTAATCAATGCTTCTCCAGACCCTGATGTCCGCCAAGTGCTCGACACACCACATACCACCCTCATTCACCTCGAGTTCTGATGAAGGGTCACTGACCTGAAACGTTAACTCTGCTTCTCTCTCCACAGATGCTGCCAGTCCCGCTGAGTATTTCCAGCATTTCTTGTTTTTATTACCCTCGTTCACCTGTTGTGCAGCCATCCGCATATGGAAGATCTTTGTCTCCACCATTACTGGCAGCAGCAGACTGAACAATTGTCCATGTGACTGCATCCGTGGAGAGGATAATGAGTAATACTGGCATGGCAATGATGTTATTCCATACTTTGGGAGTTCTGTCAGGCCAATGATGCCATGGAAGGAGACACAATCGGTACATGCTGGCATACATCGTTCACACAGTAAAAATGATACACGTTAGTGAAGCACATTTAGTGAGAGTACATTATACATTGTAGTGTCACCCATGCAGACCCATTTGTGTCACAATGTCTTTTTGAGACTTTTGCGGGTGCTCCTACACGGTGCCACTCCTGCGCTAGCAGCTTGACTGTAGGAAGGCTGCTGATCAGAATGTCATTTGGTTGTGGATGACTTCGGTGGTCGTCCTCTACACGCATGAGGCCTGGAGGGCTCCAGCTGGCTGGGGGATTCCTGCGTCAGTGCAGAACTCTCCTCATACGTCGTGGCTGCTGGAGCTTGACTCACTGGCGGAGGGTCTGGTGTCCACATTGGAATCACCTTGAGGAGGGACCTTAGATATTAGAACATTACAGCGCAGTACAGGCCCTTCGGCCCTCGATGTTGCGCCGACCTGTGAAACCATCTGACCTACACTATTCCATTTTCATCCATATGTCTATCCAATGACCACTTAAATGCCCTTAAAGTTGGCGAATCTACTACTGCTGCAGGCAGGGCGTTCCACGCCCCTCCTACTCTCTGAGTAAAGAAACTACCTCTCACATCTGTCCTATATCTATCACCCCTCAACTTGAAGCTATGTCCCCTCGTGTTTGCCATCACCATCCGAGGAAAAAGACGCTCACTATCCACCCTATCTAACCCTCTGATTACCTTACATGTCTCTATTAAGTCACCTCTCCTCCTCCTTCTCTCCAACGAAAACAACCTCAAGTCCCTCAGCCTTTCCTCGTAAGACCTTCCCTCCATACCAGGCAACATCCTAGTAAATCTCCTCTGCACCCTTTCCATAGCTTCCACATCCTTCCTATAATGCGGTGACCAGAACTGCACGCAATACTCCAGGTGCGGTCTCACCAGAGTTTTGTACAGCTGCAGCATGACCTCGTGGCTCCGAAACTCGATCCCCCTACTAATAAAAGCTAACACACCATATGCCTTCTTAACAGCCCTATTAACCTGGGTAGCAACCTTCAGGGATTTATGCACCTGGACACCAAGATCTCTCTGTTCATCTACACTACCAAGAATCTTCCCATTAGCCCAGTACTCTGCATTCCTGTTACTCCTTCAAAAGTGAATCACCTCACACTTTTCCGCATTAAACTCCATTTGCCATCTCTCAGCCCAGCTCTGCAGCCTATCTATGTCCCTCTGTACCCTACAACATCCTTCGGCACTATCCACAACTCCACCGACCTTAGTGTCATCTGCAAATTTACTAACCCACCCTTCTACACCCTCTTCCAGGTCATTTATAAAAATGACAAACAGCAGTGGCCCCAAATCAGATCCTTGCGGTACACCACTAGTAACTAAACTCCAGGATGAACATTTGCCATCAACCACCATCCTCTGTCTTCTTTCAGCTAGCCAATTTCTGATCCAAAGCTCTAAATCACCTTCAACCCCATACTTCTGTATTTTCTGCAATAGCCTACCGTGGGGAACCTTATCAAACGCCTTACTGAAATCCATATACACCACATCCACTGCTTTACCCTCATCCACCTGTTTGGTCACCTTCTCGAAAAACTCAATAAGGTTTGTGAGGCACGACCTACCCGTCACAAAACCGTGCTGACTAGCTCTAATGAACTTATTCTTTTCAAGATGATTATAAATCCTGTCTCTTATAACCTTTTCCAACATTTTACCCACAACCGAAGTAAGGCTCACAGGTCTATAATTACCAGGGCTGTCTCTACTCCCCTTCTTGAACAAGGGGACAACATTTGCTATCCTCCAGTCTTCCGGCACTATTCCTGTCGACAATGACGACATAAAGATCAAGGACAAAGGCTCTGCAATCTCCTCCCTAGCTTCCCAGAGAATCCTAGGATATATCCCATCTGGCCCAGGGAACTTATCTATTTTCACACTTTCCAAAATTGATAACACCTCCTCCTTGTGAACCTCAATCCCATCTAGCCTAATAGCCTGAATCTCAGTATTCTCAACAACATTTTCTTTCTCTACTGTAAATACTGACGCAAAATATTCATTTAACACTTCCCCTATCTCCTCTGATTCCACACACAACTTCCCACTACTATCCTTGATTGGCCCTAATCTAACTCTAGTCATTCTTTTATTCCTGATATACCTATAGAAAGCCTTAGGATTTTCTTTGATCCTATCCGCCAATGACTTCTCGTGTCCTCTCCTTGCTCTTCTTAGCTCTCCCTTTAGATCCTTCCTGGCTAGCTTGTAGCTCTCAAGCGCCCTAACTGAGCCTTCACGTCTCATCCTAACATAACCCGCCTTCTTCCTCTTGACAAGCGCTTCAACTTCTTTAGTAAACCACGGCTCCCTCGCTCGACAACTTCCTCCCTGCCTCACAGGTACATACTTATCAAGGACACACAGTAGCTGCTCCTTGAATAAGCTCCACATTTCGATTGTTCCCATCCCCTGCAGTTTCCTTCCCCATCCTACGCATCCTAAATCTTGCCTAATCGCATCATAATTTCCTTTCCCCCAGCTATAATTCTTGCCCTGCGGTATATACCTGTCCCTGCCCATCGCTAAGGTAAACCTAACCGAATTGTGATCACTATCACCAAAGTGCTCACCTACATCTAAATCTAACACCTGGCCGGGTTCATTTCCCAGTACCAAATCCAATGTGGCATCGCCCCTGGTTGGCCTGTCTACATACTGTGTCAGAAAACCCTCCTGCACACACTGGACAAAAACTGACCCATCTAAAGTACTCACAAATACCTGGTGTGCAGGTTCGCCTCCTCCCTCTCAAGGCTCGTATGAACCTAGCTGCGCTCCGGGGAAGGACCAGGGGAAGGGACAGGCTCCCTGCACATGGATGAAGTTGCCGTCTTCTGCTGGCATCCGCTGTCTGTTCGCAGACTGATGAACATCCGGACCAGTTCGAACTGGTCGCGGGAGATAACCATGGAAAGACTGAGGCCATGTTCTTTCGGAACTGGGCCGACTGATCCTTTGTCCACTTCACCGTCAGGTCAGACTAACTGAAGGTGCTGGGGATATTGTTCGGAAGGGCCGGGGCGTGCACCGACACCTGGAAGGAGCAAGTAACCAGAGTATACCATAAACTGAGCATGTGGGAGCAGTGATCTCTCTCTATTGTGGGTAAGAACCTGGTCATCAGGTGCGAGGCGCTCACGTTGTTGCTATATGTAGCGAAGGTCTGGCCCATACCCTACTCCTGCGCCGTGGCAGTCACCCGAGCAATTTTCCGCTTTAGAGTCATGGAGAGATACAGCACCAAAACAGGTCCTTCGGCCCATGCTGACCATCAACCACCCATTTATACTAATCCTACATTAATCCCATTTCCCCTCTCATATCCCCACCTTCCCTCAATTCTCCTACCACCTACCTACACTAGGGGCAATTTACAATGGCCAATTTACCTATCAACCTGCAAGTCTTTGGCATGTGGGAGGAAACCAAAGAACCCGGAGGAAACACACACAGTCACAGGGAGAACTTGCAAACTCCGTGCAGGCAGTACCCAGAACCGAACCCGGGTCGCTGGAGCTGTGAGGCTGCAGTGTTAGCCACTGTGGCACTGTGCTGCCCTCCACTGCACCACTGTGCCGCTTTACTTGGAGATGCAAAATGGACCGGGTCTGGAGGGACACGATGTTCAAAACTCTGGATAAGGGAGGAAAAAATGTACCCAATGTCACCCATATCCTGATGACCACCTTTGTGTGCGACTGCATCAAGCTGTGTGTAGAGCCCCAGTATGCAACACCAAGTGTCACTACGTGCTAAGGTTCTATCTGTCCCTCGTGTTGAGAAGGATGTGTCTGGTCACATTGCTGCGGAACGCTCCATCCAGTTGGACTGTGCCATACCACCTATCCTTCGAGGAAAAGTTTGTGTGGAAAAACAACTTTGACCATCAATCCATCAGGCGGTAGTCTGTACGGACCTTCCTAAAGGCCCTACGGGATAAGGAGATGGTGGATCCTGTTGGATGGTTCCCCGAGAAGACTGCCAAAGTCATTTGGCAGAACGCCTCATCACCAGAACTTTCAAACAAGCACCAAGATGTAGCTTGGCTGGTGGTGAGAAGGGCCCTCCCCGTCAGATCCTTCCTGCACGCCCGGAGTCTCACCCCCTCCACACGCTGCCCTTGAGGTGGCTGTGGTGGGAAAGAGACGGTTGCCCACCTCCTTCTGGAATCTGTCTTTGTAATGCAGGTGTGGAAAGAGATGCAGTGATTTTTCTCGAGGTTCATCCCAAGCAGTCTGTAACACAGCAGTCTGTGCTCTACGGGCTGTTCCCAGGAACGCACACCGAGATAAACATCAACTGCTGCTGGAGGATCATCAATTTGGTGAATCTATTTGATCTGCCTGAAACTTGCTGGCCTTCCAGTGCAAAGAGTTGTCCACGACCGAGTGTTGCAGACAGGCACATTCCAAGGTCCAGGACTATGTGCTGAAGGACGCACTAAAGCTTGGGGCAGCTGCTGCAAAGGCTCATGGGGAAAGACCACTGTGTAAGGTCCTCCCGCCATAGTGAACTGAGGGGCTGGATCCATGGGAAATCCTCGGGCTGTCTACACCAAATATGGGTTTGCTGTAAAATGTACATGGCATACAAAATGGAAAGGAAGAGTTGTGAGGCAACTTGTTCCTGTATTGAAGAAAACTGATTTCCTTTGCACTTTTCGGAATTTCAACTTGGTGCTGCTTTGAACTGTTTTGTAATGTATTTTTTTCAAATTTTTATGAATAAACTATATTTTTGGGGAAAAAAGGGGCAGGGACAGTCTCCCTTCCCCTAGTCCCTCTCTCGCATTGCCACTGCTGTGTAAAGCTCAGCTCATGGCCACAGCAAGGGTTTGCAGGTCAGCGTGAAGCACTAGAATCTGGCTCTCCCAGAGGGCCACCGTCTTCTCCATGGATGAAGCCATGCCCTCAAATTCCTGGGACATGGCAGCTATCATGGCCTAGATGGACACCCCCATTGTCCTTCCAAGGCTGCGCACTGTCTGTGGCATCTCCAACAGATGTTGCCATGACTGCTACGGCAGCTCCAGCATACCCTGTGCTGTCAACAACAGAGGCTCATCATTAGCCTGGGGATCAGCATGGGGCTGAACACCCACAGACCTCCGACTGTCAGAGACCTCGGCTGTCTCAGCCTCGGTCAGCTGCTTGGGCGCCTGTGCAGTGCTCTGACCCAGACTCTAAGGCCAATTGGATACCTACCAAGGTGAGCATATCTGCGCTGGTGGAAAGTGCAGGAGTGTCATTGGATGCTGCAGCCTCTGAGGTTCTCTCTTCCTCAGAGGTGCGGGAGGACTCCAGGTCCTGCAGGTCGGATCCGGAGCGTCAACCTGCAAGATACAATGTGAAGAGCACACTGTCAATCTTTATGGTGTGCATGTTACAATTATGATAGCATTGTTTCAAACAATAAAAATTTCGAAGTGATCGTTCTGTCTATCAAATGGCTGTCCGTTCACCCAGGACCCCGAGCTCCACTTCTGCAAAGCTACATGGATGGCTGCTAGCTCTAGGGCCTCCTCCTTGGCCTGTGTAAGTGATCGTAGGTCTGGAACCCCTCCACAAAATCTGGTTGCCTCACACGCATTTTGGGCCCTCTTTGCCTGGAGCAGCAAGGAGGCATATATTGAGCATTGCCAAGCAACAACATGACACATGTCACAACAGAGGTGCTGGACCCAAATGTGGGGGAAGCTCAGTCTGTACTACTGACTGAGCCTGTCATGTAGGTGCCAAGCTCTGAGCAGCAGACAAGGATGAGTTCTTTCATACATGCAGCCATTCATGTATCATCATTCCGCTCTGCCTGACCTCCCTGTCTTTGGCATGGCAGTGGCACGCTTGTGCCACTCTGTGTGGAGACACCCAGGTTCTGCGGAGCTATGCAACAAAGTGCCACTCACCTTTGCGGAGCGCAAGAGATTGTTCACCCTCTTGCAGCACTGCACCTAGTCCCGGTGACTGGCCCCACAGCTACTAACCTCCTTTCCAACTCCACCCAGGCTTGCTTGGTCAGGCAGGAGGCCTCTTCTTACCATCGCTGGGGAAAATGACCTCCCGCCTTGTCCATACAGCTTGGAGGAGATTGAGCAGGGAGGCATCGCTGAACTGTGGGGCCACCCTGCCTTGCGCCTCTGCCATCTCGTCACAGTTGCAGGGACCTTGGTTTGAAGAAGTTTCTGGAAAGATTATTCTTTGTTCAGCTCCAGCAGTGATGCTTAAATGCAGAATTGGAATGAATGCAGGGCTGGCTGCTGTTTAAATATGGCGCCAGCACCTGCTGACTTGTCAGCTGACACTGTTCATGGCACCTCAAGCCTGCCCCCTCCACGTCATTGAGGGTGGAGCGGCGCAACCCAGGCATGCTAATGAGCTGCCGCACTTAATATTGCAGCGGTTTCGTTTGCAGGCCGTCAGTTTTTCCGCCTGCCGATGATTACGGCAGTGGGACCATAGATTTTGGCCCTTTCTTTCTTCACTTGCCTTTGTACCATGGAACCTTTTGTCATTTAATCTCTCCTGCCCTCCACCCTATCACATACCTTCCCTTTTGTTTTTCTTCCCCTCTCCCCCCTTTCACTTGCTTAAAACCTACATTTCTAATTTTTGTCAGTTCTGATGAAAGGTCATGACCTGAAACATTAAACTCTGTTTTTCTCTCCACAGATGCTGCCTGACCTGCTGACTATTTCCAGCATTTTCTGTTGTTTCAGATTTCCAGCATCCGCAGTATTTTTCTTTTGTTTCCATTATATGCTAAAACTTCTTACAAGATAAGTTTACAAAATCTAACAGACTGTTATGTAAATGGAAAAGTGGTGAGACATGGTATAGTCTTGGGCACATTTTGGCACACTGATCCTATCGATCAACTTTGCTATTGTGGCTGAAAGCAATCCCTTCTACTGTATCTCTCTGCATAATTTTAGACAACACAGAAGTCCTCGAGGCGGCCAACATCCCCAGCTTATACACACGACTGAGTCAGTGGCGCTTGAGATGGCTTGGCCATGTGAGCCGCATGGAAGATGGCAGGATCCCCAAGGACACATTGTACAGCGAGCTCGCCACTGGTATCAGACCACCGGCCGCCCATGTCTCCGCTTTAAAGAAGTCTGCAAACACGACATGAAGTCCTGTGACATTGGTCACAAGTTGTGGGAGTCAGTTGCCAGCATTCGCCAGAGCTGGCGGACAGCCATAAAGGCGGGGCTAAAGTGTGGCGAGTCGAAGAGACTTAGCAGTTGGCAGGAAAAAAGACAGAGGCGCAAGGAGAGAGCCAACTGTGTAACAGCCCCGACAAACAAATTTTTCTGCAGCACCTGTGGAAGAGCCTGTCACTCTAGAATTGGCCTTTATAACCACTCCAGACGCTGCTCCACACACCACTGACCACCTCCAGGCGCTTACCCATTGTCTCTCGAGACAAGGAGGCCAAAGAAGAAGAATTTTAGACAAAATGCCTCTGATGTGGCAGAAACCTATATGTAGGTTTTCACTGCTCCCTTCCTTTTTTGTTCACTGTACTGTCCCGTGTGAAACATATTCCGTACACTTGAACAAAACAACATCAGGTTGGCTTGTTACATAGATGTGTTTATGGGTGAATTTCTATTTGAATGAAAATTGTGAGAATTTTTCTCTGTAAGAAACGAAAAATTGTTAACTTCAAAAATTGCATATTTTAAAGCTGTGCGTTCCAATGATTTTGCCAGTAAGTCATTAATTATGAAGAAAAACAGGCATCCTCACTCTTTTCATTAAAAAAGGAATTTCTATCCATTGGTGCCTTAACTCATAAAGGTGGTGTTTAATAATAATAAAAAATGTGCTTTCTAGGTTATTCTACTTAAAGTTACCATATATGACTCAATAATTACTTCTTACAAAGCTTCAATATTTCATTTCCATATTAGTCGAAAGCTTAATAATATACAAGGGTCATGAGAATTAAAAGCCAGCTTTGGTGATTTTTTTTAATTTTTTTAATTGCCTTTATTTATATTTGATTTTTTTTGGCTAATGCAAAGTCATGTAAAAGCGGAAATTCTTTTTTGCATAGTGATTGCAGAAAACTATAAGGTAAGCAGCAAGAGCAGTGAAGACCCAGGATAAATTTTCTACACTGTAAACAGCAGAATTCCAATAAGTTAAACTGTCACATTGCTAAACTTGTTGGTACAGCTTGTACCATTGTTTGGAGAAGTATAGAATTTTATAAAGTGCTAGGGAACAATGTCATCGCATTAGGTTGGCTGCAGGGACTTGCCGCTTCTTATTTTTCACAATGTGGACCAAATAATAGAAGCAGTAAAACTGGATTTCTTTGATACACTCAGCAATTTTTTTTTTGTTTTCTACAGCAACTGGCAGTATGTAAACTATGTTGCCTGATGCAACATAAATGAGATGCGTGGAGTTCAGTTGGTTGAAGATCTCAAACAGGTTTATTACAGCTAAACTGTTATATACAGTTCAGAACTAACTAATTACAGAACCTGCCTCTAGGTGTTACAGTAGCAGAGTGACGCCGGCTTCAAGTCACATGACTGCATACTGGCACTTAGCTCATTAGTATACGAAGATCTTCAAAGGACATCGCTCTTAAAGGCAATCATACAACATCCCCCTTCTTTCCAAAGATAAGTCTCTTTTGCCAAAAGTAAAAATACATAAAATTAAATAACATCAAAATTATTTACACAGATTATGAACTTTACACATGCAAAAGCTTAATAGTCCACATATTGTTTCGGTGGTTTGACGACTCTTCCAAACCTGGTTATGGTATAACTTTCTGGGGATGTCACTCTTGGCTGTTTTGGGTTTGCAGGCATGTTGTCACTGTGTTGGTTGTTGTCCTGTTGTTCCCTCATTGTCGGAGTGTGTTCTTTCGAGTCCGCTGTGCGCAATTGGAGTATTGCACACTTCTCTTAGTTGCTACGGTTCCTCTCTACACTGCTCTTCTCGGTGTTGTAATCTCGTAGGACCTAGGCTCACTGCAAATTCTGGATACCTCTGCGGGTGACCATGTTCTCATTGTGGGGTGTATGATCCTGACCTTTTATCCCACATGTAGCTGAGGTAGTTCCACCTCTGCATGTGGGTCATGCACCATCTTCATTCTCCTCTGTTTCTCAAGCGGTGTTTCCTGCATCTTGGAGAATTTGGACAGGTGATGGCTTCGCAGAGTTGTCCGCATTGCCAAACATGATCTCTGCTGGTGACGGTAAGCCCATATCCATAGGTGTATCTCTGAGGGGGAGCATGGCAACATGAAAGTCTTGTTTCGTTGTCTTACACTTCAAGATAAGTGACTTGACTGTGCGAGGCATTCGCTCGGCAAGACCATTAGATCTAGGGTATGTGGTGAGGATGTCACGTGATTTCCACCCCATTTGGCACAGATAACCCTGAAAGTTTGCCTGTATACTGTGGCCCATTGTCCGAAATGATTTCTTCAGGTGCACTGAATAGGCTGAATATGGCACTCAATGTGCCTGTGACAATCCTGCTTTCAGTGTCTTTTACCTGTCTGAAGAATTTCACAGAATCAGAGAATCGTTACAGCGCAGAAGGAGGCCATTCAGCCCATCATGTCCGCACCAGCTCTCTACAAGAGCAACTCCCTCAGTGCCATTCCCCTGTCTTCTCCTCATAACACTGCAGATTCTTTATTGATTGCCCTTCCTCCCAAAAAAACTCATTTTCCGATCTTGAACTTCCCCGGCCGAACTTTATTTACTTTGACTGACAACTCTTTCCCAACATCCCCTCCACCAATTGTAAGAGCTTTCCCCGCTCCCCGCCGGCCCTGAAAACTTAACTCCTCCCCCCTCCCCACCAGTGTTCTTCCTTGGATCTCCATTTGAAGGTGCGGGTGTTCCGGCAACCGGCCAGAATATCAGAGCAGGTCGGCCGTCTCGACGAGGTAAGTATTATTAATTAATTAACATTAATTTAAATATTTAAATGAAGTTTCCGTCGCTGAGTGGCCGGTGGGCCGCCACGAGGCCTCGCCGCCGCTGGTAATATGGGGCAGGCCCTTCCCGGCATCGAGGCCCATGATGGGCCTCTCCCAGAGGTTATTTCCAGGCCACCCTACTACGACCCCCGACGTGGGGGTCTGGTAAAATCCAGCTCAATGTCTCGTGCCAGTTGTCTTGTTCACTCTATGCCCATAAGGCCCTGGTGTGGTTGTGACAAGATGTCCTCTCAGAGAGCGTTGGACACAATCACTTGTTTTCCTTTGAAGGTGACACCTCTCGTGATACAGAGTTCATCTCTGTAAGGCCAAAAGCATCTGAGGGTTTCTGGCACCTCTTTCACCGTGTCAGCCCAGCCTTCTAATGATGACTCTCCACGGTGCTTTCAGCTGTGGGTCATTTGCTGTTTCTGATTGCAGTTGGTCACATTTGTGCTGACCAAAATGCAATAAATTGATTTTGAGCACATCTTCCACTTCGATGTCCATGCTGTCTACTTGTAGATCCAGTGGAACTTATTCATTCTTGCTCGGGTTTGGCAATCTGTTCAGTGTATCCGAGGTGACCATTTTAAAACCTGGTTTGTAGCGGATGTTGAAGTCGTACTCCTCTACTTTCATTAAGAGCTGCTGTAGTCGTGGTGGTGCGTTTGTCAGTGCTTTGTGCCAGATCATCTACAGTGGTTTGTGGTCAGTTTCCATCGTGAACAGCTTACTAAACAGGTAGGTGTTGGAATCTTGTGATCCCAAACAGCAGAGCAAGTGTTTCATGCTCTATGAAGGGAAGCGGTGGCGTGGTGGTATCCCACCACAGTGGAAGGTGGAATTTGAATTCAATTAATAAAATATAGAATTAAAAGCTAGTCTAATGATGGCCATGAAACCATTGTTGTAAAAACCCATCTTGTCCTTTAGGGAAGGAAATCTGCTGTCCTTACCTGGTCTGGCCTACATGTGACTCCAGCCACACAGCAATTTGGTTGACTCTTAAATGGCCCAGCAACCCACTCAGTTGTATCAAACCACAATAAAGTCAATAAGGAATGAAACTGGACTGACCACCCGATATCGACCTCGGCACCGGGACAATGGCAAACCCAACCCTGTTGACCCTGTAAAGTCCTCCCTGGGGGCTTGTGCCAAAGTTGGGAGAGCTGTCCCACAGACTAGTCAAGCAACAGCCTGACATAGTCATACTCACAGAATCATACCTTGCAGACAATGTCCCAGACCATCCTTGGGTATTTTCTGTCCCACCAGCAGAACAGACCCAGCAGAGGTGGCGACATAGTGGTCTGCAGCCAGGAGGGAGTTGCCCTGGGAGTCGTTAACATTGACTCTAGACCCCATGAAGTCGCATGGCATAAGGTCAAACATGGGCAAGGAAACCTCCTGCTGATTACCACCTACCGCCCTCCTTCAGCTGATGTATCAGTACTCGTCCATGTAGAACACCACTCGAAGGGTGGCAAGGGTGTAGAATGTACTCTGGGTGGGGGACTTCAATGACCACCACCAAGAGTGGCTCGGTAGCACCACTACTGACCGAGCTGGCCAAGTCCTAATGGACATAACTGGTAGACTGGATCTGCGGCAGGTGGTGAGGGAACCAACACGAGGGAAAAACATACTTGGCCTCGTACTCACCAATCTACCTGTTGCAGATGCATCTGTCCATGACAGTATTGGTAGGAGTGACCACCGCACAGCCCTTGTGGAAACCATGTCCCGTCTTCACACTGAGGATAGATTTCAAAAAGATCTTGCAAATCAAAACTGGGCATCCATGCGGCATTGTGGGCCATCAGCAGCAGCAGAATTGTACTCAACCACAATCTGTAATCTCATAGCCTGGCATATCCCCGACTCTACCATTACCATCTAGCTGGGGGATGAACCCTGGTTCAATGAACAGTGCAGGAGGGCATGCCAGGAGCAGCATCAGGCATACCGCAAAATGAGGTGTCAATCTGGTGAAGCTACAACCCAGGACTACTTGCATGCCAAACAGCATAAGCAGCATAAGATAGACAGAGCTAAGCGATCCCACATCCAATGGATCAGATCTAAGCTCTGCAGTCCTGCCTCATCCAGTCGTGAATGGTGGTAGACAATTAAACAACCAACTGGAGGAGGTAGCTTCACAAATATCCGTACCCTCAATGGTGGGGGAGCTCAACATATCGGTACAAAAGATAAGGCTGAAGCATTTGCTACAATCTTCAGCCAGAAGAGCCAGGTGGATGATCCATCTCGGCCTCCTCCTGAAGTCCCCAGCATCACAGATGCTAGTCTTCGGCCAATTCGATTCACTCCGCGTGATATCAAGAAACAACTGAAGGCACAGGATACTGCAAAGGCTATGGGCCCTGACAATATTCCGGCAATAGTGCTGAAGACTTGTGCTGCAGAACTTGCGCTGCCCCTCGCCAAGCTGTTCGAGTACAGCTACAACACTGGCATCTATGCAGCAGTGTGGAAGATTCCCAGGTATGTTCTATGCACAAAAAGCAGGAGAAATCCAACCCAGCCAATTACCACCCCATTAGTCTACTCTCGATCATCATTAAAGTGAAGGAAGGTGTTGTCGACAGTGCTATCAAACGGCACTTGCTTAGCAATATCCTACTCAGTGATGCTCAGTTTGGGTTCTGTCAGGGCCACTCAGCTCCTGACCTCATTACAGCTTTGGTTCAAACATGGACAAAAGAGCTGAACTCAAGAGGTGAGGTGAGAGTGACTGCCCTTGACATCAAGGCCGCATTTGACCGAGTATGGCATCAAGGAGCCCTAGCAAAACTGAGGTCAATGGGAATCGGGGAAAACCCTCCACTGGTTGGAGGCGTACCTAACACAAAGGAAGATGGTTGTGGTTGTTGGAGGTCAATCATCTGAGCTCCAGGACATCCGTACAGGGCTTCCTCAGGGTAGTGTCCTCGGCCCAACCATCTTCAGCTGCTTCATCAATGACCTTCCTTCAATCAGAAGGTCAGAAGTTGGAATATTCACAGATGATTGTACAATGTTCAGCACCATTCATGACTCCTCAGATACTGAAGCAGTCCGTGTAGAAAAGTAGCAAGACCTGGACAATATCCAGGCTTGGGCTGATAAGTGGCAAGTAACATTCGTGCCACACAAGTGCCAGGCAATGACTCTCTCAAACAAGAGAGAATCTAACCATCTCCCCTTGACATTCAATGGCATTACCATCACTGAATCCCCCCACTATCAACATCCTGGAGGTTACCTTTGAACAGAAACTGAACTGGAGTAGCCATCCTGACTTGGAGCTATATTGCCGTTCCTTCACTGTCGCTAGGTCAAAATCCTGGAACTCCCTTCCAAACAGCTCTGTGGATGTATCTACCCCACATGGACTGCAGCGGTTGAAGAAGGCAGCTCACCATCACCTTCTCAAGGGCCATTAGGGATTTGCAATAAATACTGGCCCGGCCAGCGATGTCCCCATCCCATGAATGAATAAAAAAAGATGTTTGAGTAATTGGACTGTGCTGAGGATAAACATTTGGACCTGAATGCAATTGGTTTGCCAACCTGTAGGATGCAAGCTCCTAGAACTTTCTGTAAGGCATCGACTTCCAGGATTGTCTTCTTCCTTGGATCATAGTACTGTTGGGTGCAGGTTTCTGCTGACACTGCTTGTTTGAGAGACTCAAACATATGCTGATGTTCTCCTGCCACACAAGTGGTATGTCTTTCTTCAAGAGCTCGCTCAGCGATGATGTTTTGTCAGGAAATTTTGTAATGTATAGTACCAAGAAATTCAAAAATCCAAGACATTTGGAGGTTTTCCTTGTCTTGTGGGGTAGGCATATGCCTTACATCTTCGATTTTGTCGGGATCAGGACGGATTCCCCAACCGGAGTAGATGGAGCCAAAGAAATTAATCTGACTTGTATTCACCTGGCACTTCTTGCTGTTATAAACAAACTCTTCGTGACAAGCTACTGCCATCAGCGAATGAAGATTTTAAGCATGTTCTTCTTTGGTTTTGCCCATTACCGCAATATAATCGGCAATACATATACATCCAGGCATGTTTTCTATAATTCTGTCCATATGTTGCTGAAACAGATCTTGACTGACAGATGAGCCAAAGGATAGTCTCTGGAGGCAATATCTTACAAATAGTGTCCTGAAGATGGCGACTTCTTGAGATCTCTTAGCGAGGTGTACCAACCAATATCTATGTTTCGCATCCAACATGGAGAAGAATTTGGGATTCAATTCCTCTAATGTCGGAATCTTGTGGGGGTAGCTCTTTAAGGAGAGGTTTAGACGCCTTGGATCTAAACATACCCTGATTGCTCCATCCTTCTTCAGTATGCACGTAATTGAGCTGCAGCAGTCTGTGATGATGCACACGACGGATGATTCCATTGCATTCCATGTCATCTAACTCATACTTCAGCTTTTCTTGTTTATGCATGCTGCACTTTCTGGGAGTGTCAATTGATGGAATTGCATCCTTTCTTAGGTCCAATATGGCATCGCCTTTGAAATCTCCGACGGCGTTGAATCTGTCCAGGTAAATTTGTTGTAAGCCATGGACTGATTCAGTGCGGGTACCCTTGGTCTCTTCTGCTGTAATGGGTACCTTTGTGACCTCATGGATGGGCACAATGTTGAGGTCCTTACACACTGGCAGGCCTGCCACTGCTGGTCCTACTGGGTAGAACGTTTGTAGTTTCCATGCCAACTTACCATATCTGCATTGCATTGTTAATGTGCCACTGCAAGGAATCGGTGACCCATTATATGCAGATAATTTTGCAGTTGTTGGTTGTATCATATCTTTGAGGATTTGGATTGGTAGGATATTTGCACGAGCACCAGTGTCAGTCTTAACAATGATGGTGTGTTTGCCAGTTTTCTATGGACACATGATGTTAACAATGGAGAAAGCTTCCAGCTGTTTGACTTCATCAACATGATGGGCTGGAGCTCCAAAAATGGTGGCCCGCCCGTGGAGGCGGCAGGTGCCCGTCCCTGGCAATGGTGTCATTTTTAAAGTGCAGCCAGCCCTGCTGACATATTTAATTTTTAAAGAAAGATCACCCAAAATTAAATAAATAAATTTCTTATGCCCCTTTCCCACCCCCCCAATAACAATTACAGTAACTATTTGCCCTTCCCCCCCAAAATATTTACCTTTTACATCTGACCTTCCTTCCCCACCACAAACTGCACAAAGTTTCAGATTCAACCCTTCCCACCATCCCCTACACACATCACGTACATTTGAACCCCTCTCCCGCCTCCTGCACAAACAAACTGACCTCCTCCCTCCTCCCCACCAGTGTGGGCCGCATTTCCCACGACGGGTATCTGAAGGAGTGGGAGTGCCGGCTACCGCACCGAAGATCGCGGTGTGCCCTCAAGTTTGAAGGTATGTGAATTTAAATGTATTAATTTTATTGATTTGCATATTTAAATTGTGGTCTCGTCACCCAGTGGTGGGGCGGCGGCCACGGAGCCTCACTGCCACCAGGAGGATCGGGCTAGGCACTGCCGGCATCGAGGTCTGTGGCGGCTCTCGTCTGGAGCCATCTTCAGGTCCCACCCGCCCTGGACCACTACTTAAAATCCAGCCCAATGTTTCAGGTTCACAATGTGGAAAGCTTGATCGTCTTTTGAGTGAAAATTGCTCTGCTCTGGGTCTTGTCTCAGGTCTATTTTGCTGGGGATTTCATGTATCGTCTTGTGTTTGTGCAGGTCTCTGGTGCTCCTTGCTGCTTGCCTGTATCCTATTGTGGCTTCTGGCTGTATGTTTGGAGCCAGATTTCTTGCATAGGCGGGCCCAGTGTCGATTTGCACCGCATGCCTTGCACAGGTCTTGAAATGCAGGACAACTTCACGGTGAGTGGGACCAACAACACTAACCACACAGCTTGCTTGCTCTTTTTGACTTGGTTATCGTGCCGATATTGTTGGCTGCGCTTAGTGCTTGCAGATGCTGTTGTCCAGCTACAGTAGCTTCATACTTCCTTCAAGCAGCGCATCAATGCTGTGACCTTTGATGTCTTTCTGAAATGCTTCAATGGGTATTGAGAGAATCACTGGCTCCATTATTCGGTCCGACAGCTCAGCTTCTGAGAAATCGCATTCATTTCAATTACTACGGCATCTACTGACAAACTGGTCTATTGATTCCTGTGGCTGTTTGCTGTGGGACACCAGTTCCAGGTGGTGAATTCTGAAATTCACTCTTAATCGGAGCTGATTTTCCAGCACTTTCCATAGCTTTGCAGGATCTTTCTGGTCCTCATCAGATAAGCCAGAGGTACTGATTCTGTGTAATCCCTCATTTCCAACTGAGAAAAGCCATCAAGTTCTGCTGCTGATCCTTGGAATTATCTAGAGGTGAAGAAGTTCAAAGTCACTTGGACCTTTACAGCTACAGGCAGGGCATGCCCTTGAGACTTGTGAGGCCTGAGATGATCCTCAACAAGGGCACACATATCAGCAACCATCTGCCGAGATACGTGAAGCCTCCTGCGGCACTGATGTTCTGACATTTTGAAGTAGCTCATTAATCAGTGGTACACCCTATGCTGAGGGTATTGCATTTGTTGCCCTCCTGCCCCTCATTTCTCACTTCTGCACTCCTAACGCCTCGGGGTCTACGTCTGCTGCTGCAGATGCTGCTCCCCATCACTACTTGTCCCTTTCTCGGAGTAGCTTATTCCCACTTCCAGGTCGGGCCTTGCTCGCCGTCAGCGTGACTGTCGAGGCTTCTTGGATCCCCCTCTTATACACCGGTGATCCCTGCAGGCTCACTGTCATGCAGATCCCAAACTGCCAAGAATGAGGCATATTAATTTTGTCATATGAAAATTGATTTTTAAACTGTTGCTGGAGTGAAGAAATGACTTGATTGAAGATCACCAGACACTGGGCTGGAAGGACATTTGCAAACAAAGAGATGCTGCTTGCAGAGACAAAGGATTATTCCCTGCTCCAATTAACCCAAATGGATTTTGATCACCAGACATTGAAGGTATAAGGAAGCACATTCCAAAGACTGCTAAGATAATCCAATCTCCAAACCTTGTTGGAGAGACTGTTCCAAATAAGGGGCTAGTCACATGACCTATCTGCTGAGCAAACTGGGGTTTTTTGAATTGCACCACAGAGAAAGACCCAGAAGGCAGTGTGCAACTGAAGCTGAAACAAGCAAGTCTCTCGCCTGGCGGTCTCTCTCTCTTGCTTTCTCCCAAACCACTGGACCCACGGAAGACACGTAAACCTCAAGAGAGAAAAGGCTCCTACATCAGAATGAATTGAAGCGTGAACTGGGCCCCAACGAATTGCAAGACTTACTGGCAGCCAACGACTCCACATTGAATTTATAGGACTGTAACTACCAGATATTGCCTCAAACTTTTCCCCTTTATTCCTTCTACTTTTTCTACCTCTATCTGCGTGTGTGCGTTTATCACCTCTGCATGCTGGCATGGTCACATTGCATATTCGTAGTCGTTAACCAGATTAGAGTTTAAGATTAATAAACTTCTACCTTTCTTGTTTAAATCTAAGGAAACCTGTTTGCTTTCTTTGCCATATAATTGGAACAGTGAACAAGGATTCACTAAGGGGGAGCTAAAAACACGGTGTTTCTAAAGTTAAACCCTGTTACAGTTGAACCAGGCAAAGGCTGAGAGGGAACCCCTAGACCCCTTCTCACCTGGTTGTAACACTCACGAACCCCCCAATTGCCCCAGCATTCGCAGTTCAAATGCTCTTGGAGCTCTGCTTACCCGATGGCCACTGTGTGCCATTGTGTATGCCCCTCGCTAGTCTTCCCCCTTTTATGATGTCTTATGGTTATCTCCTGCATCCACAACTGGCTCCCTGCTGTGCTGCCACTTCCTCCTCAAGGAAGTGCTTGATACCCTTCATGGTTCCTGTGCCCCCTGTCAAAAATCGCAAACTAACCCTTAACGAGCTGATAACTAGCTCGTTTACACAATCAATTACTCATCTGACATATATGGGTGGGTTGCTCGGTCCCACATCCTGACTTTGTTTCAAAAATAAATATCTTCAATAACCGCACCTCCACCGCCTTCTGAGGCAGAGAATTCCAAAGTCGCAGAACCCTCTGATAGAAAAAATTTCGCCTCATCTCTGTCCTCAAAGGGCAACCCCTAATTTTCAAGCAGTGTCCCCTTGTTCTGGAATCATCTCCAAGAGGAAACATCCTTTCCACATCCACCTTGTCAAGACCGTTCAGGATCTTATAAACTTCAATCAAGTCTCCCCTCACTCTACTAAACCCAATGAAAACAAACCCAGTCTGTCCAAGCTTTCTTCATAAGACAACCCGCTCATTCCAAGTATCAATCTCGTAAACCTCCTCTGAACCGCCTCCAATGCATTCACATCCTTCCTTAAATAAGGAGACCAAAACTGCACACAGTATTCAAGATGTGGTCTCGCCAATGCCCTGTATAACTGAAGCATAACATCCTTACTTTTATTTTCAATTCCTCTTGTAATAAAGTATTGCATTCTATTAGCCTTCTTTATTGCTTCCTGTACCTGCATACTAATATTTTGTGTCTCCTGCACTCGAACACCGTGATCCCTCTGCACCTCAGAATTCTGCAGTCGTTCCCCATTTAAGTAATACTCTGCTTTTTATTCTTCCTGTCAAAGTGAACAACTTCACATTTTCCCATGTTATAATCCATCTGCCAGATTTTTGCCCATCACTCAACCCATCTATATCAGTCTGCAACTTCCTTATGTCCTCTACACAACATACTTTCCTACCTATCTTTGTGTCATCTGCAAATTTAGCTACCATGCCATTGCTGCCCTCATCTAAGTCATTGATATAAATTATAAAACGTTGAGGCCGCAGCACAGACCCCTGTGGGACTCCACTCATCACATCCTTCCAATTAGAAAAGGACCCATTTATGCATACTCTCTGTTTTCTGCCAGCCAGCCAATCCTCTATCCATGCTAATATGTTACCCCCTATACCATGAGCTCCTACTTTGCGCAACAACCTTGTCAGATGCCTTCTGGTAATCCAAGTACTGTACATCAATGGGCTCCCCTTTATCCATAGCACATGTCACTCCTTCAAAGAACTTCAATAATTTGGTCAAACATGATTTCCCTTTCACAAAACCATGTTGACTTATCTCGATTACCTTGAGTTTTTCTAAATGCTCAGCTATACCCTCCTTAATGATCAATTTGAACACCTTCCCACAACAGATGTCAAGCTAACTGGTCTATAGTTACCTGTTTTCTGCCTCCCCCCACTTCTTGAATAGAGGGGTTATATTTGCGACTTTTTAGTCTGATGGAACCTTTCTAGAATCTAGCAAATTTTGTAAAATTAACATCAATGCATCTACTACCTCATTAACCACCTCTTTTAAGACCCTCGAACGAAGCTCATCAGGACCCGGGGACTTGTCACCCTGCAGCTCCATTAGTAAGTGACCTGCTCAGTAAGTGACCTAACAATACACTCAATTATAAAAACAATTGCTATTGACTTGGCCCTCCAGTGCCCACTCAGAGAAATAAGGGATGAACAATAAGCAGCTTTACCAACACTGCACATCACACAGGAAAAAAATAACAAAAAAGTTGTGGTGCATAGTGTAGATGGTCTGTGAAGGAGTTCGTCTTAGTGAGCTGAATAACTTTCTTCATGTGCGATAGTTTTTATGCCTCAAGAACAGCAGGCTACAATATGGAATTGTCAACACAATGTTAAGTTTTTTCACATGTTTTGAGATCAATAACATTATGAGGCTCTTGATTCAGTGTTCATTTTTCAATAAGGCCAATAAGCACTAACTTGTTGCTGGTTTTGCAAAGATGAAAAGAAAGCAGAAAACATAGGGCTACAATCCAGCTCTTCAACAACTAATATGCTCTCAAACAATGCTCTACAACTGTTCAGTCTATCTCCTAGTGCTTTGTGATGGGCATATGCCAAACCCAGCTCTGTTTGTCCTTATTCAACATAGTTTTCTGGCATAGTTTATACTGTGCTATCTCCAAATTGGTCCCAACATGAAACATATTCTTAAGGTGGGATTCCTTTATGCTGAGACCAGTTTGAAGCACAGAATTTGCAAGTTGATATTGGCAAGTACATGTTAGATTGACTTAGATAATGGGGCCAACACAAGTGGAGTAGAGGTCCTTAGTGCAGGAATTAAATGATTTACGACTACAGTGTTCAACCCAAAAGAGTCCAACAATCCCTTGCAGAGTTGTCAGCTGGGTGATTGAGTGTTGCCTTTCATAAGTCTTTTAGTAAGGCTAGATTTCCCGCCAGTAATGTCAAATGTAGTGCTGAAAATGTCTGATCTTTCCTGCTCTGTTCAACATTCAGTTGATGTGGGAACATAATGGCTGTCTTTTCTGTTCATTCTGGAACATGGGGATAATCGCCATCATTTAAAATGCCCATCTTTAAAACAGCAGTTGCTTATATCGGCACAGTGGCGCAGTGGTTAGCACCGCAGCCTCACAGCTCCAGCGACCCGGGTTCAATTCTGGGTACTGCCTGTGTGGAGTTTGCAAGTTCTCCCTGTGTCTGCGTGGCTTTCCTCCGGGTGCTCCAGTTTCCTCCCACATGCCAAAAGACTTGCAGTTTGATAGGTAAATTGGCCATTAGCAATTGCCCCTAGTAAAAGTAGGTGAGTGAAGTACATATGAAAAACTAATTTATGTTTTTAAAATACATTTATATTTAACAAAATAACACTTCATGCATAATAATCTCAGCAGTCAAATCTAGCACCCTAATTGAGTGCAGAGCTGTTTAACTAGTTGCTCGGGCTCCTTGGTCAGGTCTAGGGTGTGGCAGGATTCAGGAAGCTGTGGATGCTGATAAGCAACAACGTTCTTATAGTGCCAACACTCTATGGTTGATGACTGTATTCACTTTTGCTAGAAGCACCCAATCATGCCCCGAAAGAACCAACACCTATAGCTGCCAACTCTACTTGAATTGTACAAAAGCAAAGTACTGTGAATGCTGGAAATCTGAAATAAAAACAGAAAATTCTGAGAGAGAAACAGGCATAATGGGCGAATACTTGCTTGCAGTAGGGAGGCCGGCAGCAGGTCTGGAACCTATTGTTTCAGCAGCAGATTTTGCTGTGGCTGTTTATCTCACTCACTACATTAGCAAACCATTTTTGAGATTCCCGACCAATTACGGAGTGCTGGCATGATGACAATCTGCAACAACTTACAATGGAAGGCTCCCTTTTTAAAGGAGCCCCAGATGAGGTCAAATTGGCTGCTTCCTGCATTTTTTGTGAAGGTAGAAGGAAGAAGAATGACGGCAGAGGGACTGTTCTCTGATTCTTACCTAGAGGTGCTGCTGAAGGTTGTGAGGGCCAGAAGAGAAGTGTTGTTTCCCAAGGATGGGAGAAAGAGACCAGCCATCCAAATGAATAGCACGATTGAAGGTATTAGAAGTTATGAGCAGGAGTGTGGTCCCTCACAGCTGGATTCAGTGATGCAGGAGGTTTAATGACCTAATAAGTGCAGGAAAGGTGAGTGGCATAACACTTTCAGGTGCCAACACCCACACTCTGACTTGCCCATCATTCTCCTGTACAGCACAACTCAAAACAATACACCAAGCAGCTGCACTCACTTCTCTCTCTATAGGCACCTCCCCACATCCCTACCTGAACATCCACCCTCATCTTAATGCCATCTCGCACCCATCCCTCACAGTGATCCTCCACAAATATTGTCATTCTATCCTCTCCACACATTCCACTTCTCACACTAATAACTCTCTGCTTTCTCTCATTGCCAGAGAAGAGAGTGCACAACTCCAGGGAGTGGCAGAGAACCAAGGGTGGACCTGCAGTTTAGCCACACTGACCGATGCAGATGAACAGGCTCTAGACATAAGCAGGATGACATTCAAGAAGAATAGGAAGCTAGCTAAAAGTAGAAGGGTAGCACTGTTAATCAAGGATGGCATTGGTACAGTAGTTAGAGATGACCTTGGTTGAGGAGATCAGGATGTAGAATCAGTTTGGGTGGATATGAGGAATAGTAGGGGAAAGAAGTCACTAGTGGGAGTGGTCTACAGGCCCACTAACAGTAGCCACAATGTAGGATGAAATATCCAAGAAGAAGTATTGGATGCTTGTGATGAAGGGACGGCAATAATCATGGGTGATTTTAATCGACATATAAACTGTAAAAATCAGTTTGGCAATCGTAGCTTGGATGAAGAGTTCACAGAATGCTTTCAAGATAGTTTCTTAGAGCAGCACATTCTAGAACTAATCAGAGAGCAGGTTATATTAGACTTGGCATTGTATAATGTGACAGGATTAATTAATGATTTCAGAGTAAAGGCACCTCTAGGTAGCAGCGATCACAATATGATTGAATTTTACATCCAGTTTGAAAGAGAGAAGAGTGGGTCTAAGACTAAGGGTGGCACAGTGGCGCAGTGGTTAGCACTGCAGCCTCACAGCTCCAGCGACCCGGGTTCAATTCTGGGTACTGCCATCGTGGAGTTTGCAAGTTCTCCCTGTGTCTGCGTGGGTTTTCTCCGGGTGCTCCGGTTTCCTCTCACAAGCCAAAAAGACTTGCAGGTTGATAGGTAAATTGGCCATTAGCAATTGCCCCTAGTATAGGTAGGTGGTAGGGAAATATAGGGACAGGTGGGGATGTGGTAGGAATGTGGGGTTAGTGTAGGATTAGTATAAATGGGTGGTTGATGGTCGGCACAGACCCGGTGGGCCGAAGGGCCTGTTTCAATGCTGTATCTCTAAACTAAAAACTAAACTAGTACTTTAAACTTGAATAAGGGCAACTATGTGGGCATGAAAGCTAAGGTAGCTTAAGTGAACTGGGTTACTAGACTTGGAGATAGATCAACAGAGTATCAGTGGCAGACATTTAAGGGGATATTTCAGAATACTCTAAATAACGAATAAAGAATACTATAAAGAAAAATTCTAAGGGGAGGACCTGCCATCCATGATCAACTAAAGAAGTTAAGGAAAGCATCAAACTTAATGAAAAGGCATATAATTGCGCAAAGATGAGTGACAGTTCAGATGATCGGTCAGAATATAAAGAATGGCAGAGAATGACTAAAAGGTTAATCAGGAGAAAGAAATTAGAGTATGAGAGGAAGCTAACTAGAAATGTAAAAATTGATAGCAAGAGTTTCTACTGGTATTTAAAAGGGAAAAGAGTAAGTAAAGTGATTGTTGGTCCTCCAGAGAGTGATAATGGGGAGTTAATAGTAGATAAGGAAAGGGCGGATGCAATGAGCAAATATTTTTCTTCTGTCTTCAATATGGAGGATACAAAAAACATCCCAGTAATTGCTGTAAATCTGGAGGTGGAAGGAAGAGAGGAACTTGGTGAAATTACAATCAACAGGGAAGGGGTACTGAGCAAACTGATGAGGCTCTGGGCTGACAAGTCCCTGGGTCCTGATGGGCTTCATCCTAGGGTCTTAAAAGAGGTGGCTAATGAGGTAGTAGATACAATGGTGTTAATTTTTCAAAATTTGCCAGATTCTGGAAAGGTTCCATCAGACTGGAAAGTAGCAAATATAACCCCTCTATTCAAGAAGGGGAGGAGGCAGAAAACAGGTAACTATAGACCAGTTAGCTTGACGTCTGTTGTGGGAAGGTGTTAGAATCGATCATTAAGGAGTTTGCAGCTGGGCATTTAGAAAACCTCAAGGTAATCGGGAATAGTCAACATGGTTTTGCGAAAGGGAAATCATGTTTAACCAATTTGTTGGAGTTCTTTGAAGGAGTGACATGTACTGTGGATAAAGGGGAGCCCGTTGTCTGATGAGGAAAGATTGGACAGACTGTGTTTGTTTTCATAGGGTTTAGTAGTGTGAGGGGAGACTTGACTGAAGTTTGTCAGAACCTGAACAGTCTTGAAAAGTTGGATGTGGAGGGGATGTTTCCTCTTGTGGGTGATTCCAGAATGAGGGGGCACCCTTATAGGACAGAGATGAGGAGAAATTTTTTCTCTCAGAGGGCTGTGCAACTTTGGAACTCTCTGCCTCAGAAGGTGGTGGAGGCGGGGTCATTGAATATTTTTAAGGTGGAGATAAGTAGTTTCTTGTTAGGCAAGGGAATCAAGGGTTATCGGGTAGATGGGAGTGTGTTATTTGAAACACAAACAGATCAGCCATGATCTTCTTGAATGGCGGAGCAGTCTCAAGGGGCCTAATGGCCGACTTCTGCTTCAAATTTGTATGTTCATATGTAGTTCATGGCAGTAGGTGATGGAGAGGTGCAGGTCTCCCACATACTGGGTGACAGCATTAGATATCACTGCCACTTGACACTTGGCAGTGACTCATGATGAATTGATGTCGCCACAAACTGAAATGTCAAGATATGCACAATGTTGAGTTTGAACCCTTTCCCCATGTCAGTAATAATTTATGTCTTTGATCTCCCATAGATCCTTCAACGGTGACTGAGGAGCAGCAGCAGGAAGAGCCCGAGGAGTCATGTGCATTGTCATATGAATCATGTGAACCCTCCACCAGCCCAAGTACACACACCTCAGTGGGGACTGCATTAGAGATGGCTAGGTTGCCACATTGCCAATGGTGAGGAACACATCTCACATGTGAAGAGGAGCAGGCACTAGAGGCAAGGACAGCAGGGGACAGTCCCCTTCAGAGGATGCAGGCACCTCCAAGCTCTGATCAGCTGGATGCAGATGCTAAGCCACAAAGATCACACAAAGAGGACACTTCTGGAGCAGCAACAAGAAATGTGAATGGTTCTGTCAGAATTTCCAGTGGCAGTGTGCACCTTTGGAGAGAGATTGGAGGAGTCCATCTCTAGCATGAGAGCCTTGATGTCTCAGAAATTTGTGCAGCTGTCCACCTCCATGGCTCGAGTGGCCACCTGCATGGAGACACAAACGTGACAGGCAACTGAGTGCATGTTTGCCCAGACCAATAGCCTGCACACTCAGGGCTGAAATTTGTGGCGTTGGTGGGGCTCTCAGTGCTGGGCTGAAAAAGCGAGGGAAACCCTGTCTCAGCTTTTTGGAGCCAACCCTCACCCTGGCGTGATCTACCAGCGCTCAGCACTCGGCGCCAGAGTCCCCATCCCTTTAAAGATGGGAATCCCCCCTCCAAGTGCTGCCGGCCAAACAAAGGGCTGACAGCTCAGTAATATCGGCAGTACCACTGGGAGTGGTGGGCACTGCCAGTACTTCAAGAGACTTTGGACCCAGGCCCAGTGCTGGACATCTACACCCAAGGTGAGTGAGGCAGAGTCATTGGGGCCAGACTGGCAGGACCCTGTGGGAGGGGTGGGGGAGGGTTGGTGTTTAGTGCAGGAGGAGGGGGGGTTCAGAGAGATGGAGCTCTTCCTGGCGGAGGCCTCTCTGTGGGCCATAGATTGCCCACGAGGAGGTCCCCCCAAACCTGCAAGGAGGTCGCCTCGTTTTACTGGGCACCCTTCCCTTAAGTGGTAATAGGCCACTTAAAGGTCGAAAGTGGCCTCTGGATGGGAAGGCCGGCTTCAACCTATCCCGCTCCAACAAAATAGTGCTGTGACGGGGAAGCGATAGGCCCTCCTCCCCCTGCATATTATCAGAATTGTATGGGCCTCCCATCTCCGAATCCATCTCCAGGGAGCCCATAAAATTCAGTCCTCAGTCTGCCACTTTACACAGAATTCTGGACAGCCTCACCTTGGTGGCTCAAGAACTTACTGAAATGCAGCCAAATGCTCTCCTACACAGGGAAGGCAATGATTCATGAGAGGGAAGATGAAGAAAGGGTGCATATCAGTGGGGAGTCTTCTCAAAGTGCTCCCACTTCTCATTCCTTGTCCCCTACACCCACAACCAACTCCCCGGCAGAGCCCCACCTACTGTCTCCTGCCTTGATAACTGAGTCTGTCCCTACATTGATACAGGTGTGCCAGTCTTTGGTAAGGCAGTCATGGGCTCCAAAGCCCAGAGGATGTCTGCCACAGGCATCTCATCTGTCAGAGCAAGGGAACGAGCAGCCTGTCTCCCGCTCTGTTGAAGCCACAGGGATAGCACCACGTAGGAATAAAAGAAAGCGGAAGAGGAAGACTCTTTAGTTCCACAAGGGGATTCATCTGGATGTATATAACAATATTCATGGAGTAATGCATATGTTTAATAAAATGAATCAAACAGTTTGTTTAAATTGTTCATTCTCCTGCTATCTACTTTGATCATCCTGAATTCCAAATGGACACTAGCCTTCAGGAGAATGATATGACTAGGTTGAAAGGTGAGCAAAGGGTGTGAATGTAATGGTTGGCTTTTTGAATGTGAGACTCATTTGTGTTGAGCAGGGCAGAGTGTTTATTGTTGCACTGCCATATGGACTCACACAGTCATATTATCTAAAGTACGTCTGTATGAGGCCTTCGCAGGCTTTTCTGGCAGGCACACTTCTCTCTTCCTCCCAGGGTTCTGAAGAAGAATCGTATCTGACTCGAAACATCAACTCTGTCTCTCTCTCCACAGATGCTGCCAGATCTGTTGAGTATTTCCAGCATTTTCTGTTTGTATTCCTCCTCCTCCTCAACCTCCTCAGTTGCTGATCGGTCTGCACTTTCAGCTTAATGCAGCTCCATTCCTCTCTGCAGTACAACATAGTGTAAAGCATAGCAGACCACAACCATTCTGAACACCCTTGCTGACACATACTGAACAGCGCCCCAAGATCTGTTCAGGCATCTGAATTGTACCTTCAGCAACCCAATGGCTTGCTCAATGATCGCCCTTGTGGTCATGTGGCTCTTTTTGTATCTCCCCTCTTTTTTGTATTCTTGCAGGGTTCCTCACAGGAATTGTGAGCCAGGTCCTCAGAGAGTAGCCCTTGTCTCCTGCTCACTCTGTGAGGAGCTGTGTAAACCCGTGGGATATGTAACTGTCATAGCTTGAAGGAATCATGGCAGCTGCCAGGATAACTTGAACAGATATGCATGATAACCTTCCAGTGATCACATACAAGCTGAACATTGAAAGTGTGGAATCCCTTTCAATTGATAAATGCTCTAGACTGATCTGAGGGCACCTGAATTGCCTCAAACGTACCGTCAATGACTCCCTGTACATGTGGGAATCCAGCCCACTGCAGCAAATTCAAGAGTCTAACTGGTCTCATCAGTGTCACTGTGGCTGCAAGTGGCAGCCTTGGCAAACATGGCATCTGTTAATTGGGAGATATCCTTGTGGGCAGCAGATTGTGAAATCCTGGAGATGTCACCAGCAGATCCCTGGAAGGAGCCAGTGGAGAAGAAATTCAGGTGTGTGGTAAAATTGATGATCACTGGCAATGCATGCTCACCTGGCCCTGTCGGAAGGATGTCTTGTTCCAGGAGGTTGCAGATGACAGCAACAACCTGACGTGAAATCCTGAGTGTCTTGAGGTACTGTTACTCCATCATGTCAAGGAAGCTGATCCTCTTTCAGTATACCCTGTGCTGGGGTATTGCCTCCTTTGAGCTGGAGCTTTGTGTCCATCCCTCTGCCCTTTAAAGCAGCATGTGCCTGAGGAGAAGGCAGATCATGTTGCTGTTGCTCGTGCTGCTGCTGTTGGTGTGTTTCTTGGTGTTGCTCCTCTTATGCCTAATCACAGATGCATGTTGCAGCAGCATAAGCTGTTCCCATGTTGCAGTGAAGGCTGACAGCAAGGAAGTTCAGATCAAGGTGAGTAAAGTCCAAGGTTAGGTGAAATGACTTCCAAAATATTGGAAATGATCTGTGAACAGTGAAAGCACACCCTCAGAACAAGTGCTGTGAGCAAAAGCCTTTCAGATAGGCAGGTCAGCAGCTATGCAGTTTCACTATTCAAAGGTTTTCAAAGGTCTTCACTTTTCAAAGCCTGCCAGTTTCATTGAAGAATGAGTCCCCACTGTATTCTCACCTTGTTTACTCTGGCAAGATCCACACAGCTCGGGAAACCCGTTCGCTTACTGTTAAGGCCAGAATGCTGAGTTAAAGCCACCATTAATTGCTTGTTTGCACATTTAGGTCACAGACCTGACAGCTCCATGGTGATCTCACACTTGCCTGGGAATGCACTTCTGTAAAACTTGGAAATGAGTAGGATTATGTTGGGTTTTGATCTACCAGCATTTTCCAGGCATTTCACCCACTCCTGCACCCAAACATGTTTCCCCACCCCCCCTGGGAAGTGAAAATTCTGCCCAAAGTTCCAGGTCGATGATCCTTCATTAGAACTGGGAGTACTTAGAGATGTTACAGTTCTTAAGTAAGGCAGGGAAACAGGTGGGAGGGGAGGAAAGAACAAACAGGAAGGTCTGTGATCGGGTGTAAGGCAGGAGAGAGTAAATGACAAAATGGATGATAGTGCAAGGCATAAAGAGATGGTAATGGGACAAGTAAAGAAACAAAAGATGGGTCTAGAGGAGGTGTCAATATGAAAGCAGAATTATCACCAACAGCTGCCATCCAAAAAAATGGGGGCAGAAGTTATGATCTGAAATTGTTGAGCTCAATGTTGAGTCTGGAAGGCTGAGAAGTACCTAATTGAATGACGAAGTGCTATTCCTCGAGCTTACGTAGAGCTTCATTGGAAAATCGTAAGAGGCTGAGCTCAGAAAGGTCAGGGTGGGAGTGGAGCGGAGAATTGAAATGACAGGCAGCCAGAAGCTCAGGCTCATGTTGCGGATAGAACCGAGGTATTCTGAAAGTTGATCACCCAATCTGTGATTGTTCTCCCCAATGTGGAACATTTTGAGCAGTGAATACAGTTTACTAAGTTGAAAGAGGTACAAGTAAATCACTGTTTCACCTGGAAGGATAATGGGCATATCTCAATGAGAAGGGAGGATAAAGCATGGCTACCCGACCCGAACCTGACCAGACCCGATGACATGTGTTGGGTTCAGGTTGGGTCGGGTCTCTCTTCTGGGTCCAGCATTCGGGCTAGGGTCGGGTCGAGCTGGGTTGGACACAGTGCTGCCTTTAGCTCAGGGAGGGAAAAACTTCAAAATTTGAACAGCCAGGACGTCAAGGTGGGAAACGTGCATCTAGACACCTCACTAGTCTGCAGTGAGCGATTCCATCCAAGGGAGAGCACAACTTCTTTGATCTAATCAACTTCATTCCGGTAGTCGGGTCGGGTTGGGTCGGTCGCGGCAAAAAATCAAAGGACTCGGGCCAGGTCGGGTTCGGGTTGGGTGTGGTTCTGTCAGGCTCAGGTCGGGTTTCAATTGCATACACAAGCAGGCCTTTAAGGGAAGAGTTAAAGGGAAGGTTCAAAGGAAGAAATATGGGGGTGTTGTTTTGATTGAGGACTGAACCACGGTGTTGCAGATGAAACGGTCCCTTCAGAATGCTGAAAGGGGAGGAGAAAGGTCTGTTTGGTTGTGGTATCATGCTGGAGCTGGTGGAAGTGGCAGAGGATGATTTGTTTACGGTGGTGGCTGGTGGGGTGGAAGGTGAGGACAAGGGGAACTCTATCATGGTCTGGGAGAGAGGGAAAGTGTTGAAAGCAGAAGTGCAGGAAATGAAGTGGACATGTCTGAGAGGCTTGTTAACCATGGTGGGGTGGTACACTCAGATGACAAAAAAGTAAAAGAATCAGAAGTGCTGATATGAAAGGTGGCATTGCCTGATTTGATGATTGTGAATTGTGGTTGTCAGAGCAATGGGTCGATGTAGGTGAGTGAAGGAGAGAAATAGGTTCATTCTGACTTGCTGTTTTATCAGCAGCGGGCCCTGAGGCTTCAAGCGGTGGGTCACGAAAACGATCTACAGATTGTGTGCATGTTACATTGTGTCTACTGCACAGAAACAGGCTACTTGGCCCAACTGGTCAATGCTGGCATCTATACTTCACAGGAGCTTCCTTCCACCCTATTACAGGCAATCACGTATAATGGGCATATCTCATTCACATGAACGTTTGCACTGTAAGCAATGGGATCTATACCAACCAATATCAGGAGGAGACCCTGCTGTATTTACTTACAGTATGCTTGCTCTCAGGAAGAGTCCCTCTCGTGCTGAGTTATCAATAATCAAGTATAATACAAATCATTTCCTTTGATTTCAGTGCAGCATCTGAATGGCCATGAATGACAAGTCACTGGTACAGTAATTTGCTAAAGGTAGCAGGCTATAGCTGCATTTAGACCGCAGCTATATTACTGGTGGGAACCGGTCTTCTTGTGTACTGACATCAAAGTGCTGTATCTCAGTCATCTGGGTTTCGCAATACAAATATTTTTGTAATGCTATAGGGAATATTTATTTGAAGTAGTTATTTGTAAAGTTGCTTTGCCAATTAATGATTTCAGGCTTTGAATGATTAAGTTTTAAGGAATGGCTCAAGAGACTAAGTTTATTTTTACTGGAGAAGAGACATGATATAGGTCTTTAAAATAACAAAAGGTTGAAGCAAGCAAGCCATTTATCTTGGATGAGGAATATGGAACTAGAGGACACAAATAAAACATTCACAAGCCTTGAATAAGGTTAGAGATTGGAAAAGCTTTCTTTCCATAGCATAGTAGGCATGTCAAACAGAAATCCAAAGAAAGTATAAAAGCAAAATACTACCGATGCTAGAAATCAGAAATAAAAGCAAAAAATTCTGGAAATACTCAGCAGGTCTGACAGACTTGAATCATTAACACTGATCCAAAGAAGATAGTTGACTTGTGGTGAATTATATTGTTACGAGGATTTCCACTTTTTTCTGTGACTAAAACTTGAGAATTGTTATTTTAAAACTGAAAAGGATTTCACAGAAGTTGAATTTGGTGGGTTTTTTTTTAAAAAAAAGGTCACCAGAAGGTTTGGACTGAGAGTGGAACTGTAAACAGATACTGGAAGACATCTGTTTTCCAAAGAAAACCCAGCAGTGGTTGATTTGGTTTGCAGAGAAGTGACAAGCCAAGATTTATGGTTGTCATGAGACTGGACCTCTGGAAAGGTTTTAGTTTCAATTTGAACGGTTAAAAAATCCAGTTGGTGTTCGGCCTGAAACAGGAGGTGTTTGCTTATTGACCTGCCAGGAGACTACCAGCCCATCCTTTCTCTTGAAAAGGAATCCCGCATTGAGAGTGTTCCTATTTCTTCCTGTAGTTGAAGAAAACTTGTGCGATTAAATAACTTGCATGACAAATGTGTGGAACTGAAACCTTTGTTGCTGCATTTCTGCTTTAAGACCTGACTGAAGCCTTCTGTAGTTGCATCTTGGAAAGCCTACCCAACCTGATCATCAACCTTGCCTGGAAAGAACTGTTCTATGAAGATCTAATTGACAGCTATCGACATCTTTGGGACACCTCAACAAAACAAAGGACTTCTTTTCAACCTAAGTTTTTTTTAATTTCTTCTATTTCTTTGTAACAGCTGTAAACAAAATCCCTTTTATTTTTTCCGGTTAACCAGTTGAGTATGTATGTAAGTGCGTGAGGGCTAAGATAAATAAAGGGCCTTAATATTTCAAATTGTGTGTCTGTTTTACTTCATTATTGTTTAAAACCTGGTTTATAATAACTGGATAATTTTGTTATTTATTAAAGTAACCTGGTTGGTGTGCTGTATTCTGAGGAAAAATAGGGTGTATGATTGACTGTTTGGGTAAGTGGGAAAATTTAAATTTATGTTGTGACCTGTGGGACTGAATTAACAGTGCACTCCTCCCGCCTTGGTCATAACATATTAATTGGGGGCTTTTGTCAGGATTAACTCAATGCTGATAACGTTCAATTGTAAGTGGGGTAATAAGAATTGAAAAAGGAAAATAAATGAACCAGTTTTCTTGTGTAATAAAGTAAAGTCTACACCACTGGAATGTCTTTTGTAGTTAATGAGACTTTTCTGGGGAAAGAGAATGTATCCCTAGGTGATTTGCGGGACTTAACTAAGGCTAAACTAAAGGATTTGGTAGCACAATTGGGATTAGAAATAATAGAGAATTTGAGAAGGTAAAGCAAATTCATTTTGATCATTGGATACAGGCACTAAAGCTGGAAGCCATATATAAGAACCTTAGGGAACTAATTCTCCTGGACGAATTTAAAAATTCACTCCCTCCATTGGTAAGAGCTTGTGTGGAGAACCAGAAGGTTTCAACGACCAGACAAGCAGCGGAAATCACTGATGATTATGAGCTTGTGTATAAACACCCCCACAAACCCGAGGAGGATAGAAGGTGAGAGAGTGAAAAGAAGACAAGTAGCCAGGGACAAGAAGGGACAGCTGGGAACTCTCCAAGATCCCTCCTCAGGCCAGAAGATGCTGAGGGTGGAAGTGAGGTCTACAAGCCGAAGTGTTATCATTGCCACAAGGTGGGACATCTTCGTTCAGAATGCTGGAAGTTACAAGGTAAACCCATGCGACTTATTGGATACACAAAGTCAATGCAGAGAAAGGGGCCCTGACCGAGAGTACAGCAGATCAGACTGTAGCTTTGACAGCAGCTGTAAAGCCAAATATAAAAACAAATGTAAGTGCAGGGAATGAGAATAAGAAAACTGAGAGTTATCGGCAATTCTTGTCGAAAGGAAAAATAACTCCTTATCCCTCAAGTGAGGCAGGCAAACCCATAGTTATACTTAGGGATACAGGAACCACGCAAACACTTTGCTGGGGAAAGGCATAACATTTCCACCAGAGAGCGCACTGAATGCTAAAGTTTTAGTGAATGGTATTGGTGGGGAGTATAAACCCGTACCTTTGTATCAGATGCATCTTGAGTGTGGCCTAATGAATGGAACAGTAACTGCAGGAGTTGTCCATAGTTTGCCGGTAGATGGAATTGATCTACTCTGGGGGAATGATTTGGCCGGAGCAAAAGTAATAGCTTCTCCTGCAGTCACAGAGAAACCAAGTGAAGTTAAAGAGACAGAACAGTTACAGGAAAAGGTTCCAGGAATTTTTCCTTCATGTGTAGTGACCCGAGCAATAGCTAAACAGATTCCATTGTCAGAGGTAACATTGGCACCACAGTCAGATAACCGAATATCTGAAACTTTCTCTGGGGATTTGGATAATCCAATGGAAATGTTTAATAAGTCTTCTCTGATCAAGGCTCAGCAAGCTGATGCAGAGTTAAATAAAGTGGCACAATCAGCTCTAACTGAAGCTGAAGCAAAAGGAGTTCCAGAAGGCTATTATATTAAAGATGGAATTCTGATGAGGAAGTGGAAACCGCCTCACAGACCTGCGGACGAAGAATGGATGGTTGTTCAGCAGATAGTGGTATCGCCAAAGTATCGCCTGGAACTATTAAGGTTAGCGCATGAAATTTCTATAGCGGGACATGTGGGGATCCAGAAGACGAAATCATGCATATGTCAACATTATGATGTGACCTTCCTGTGTTCCTTTTAAAATCCACATTTCCACTTAATGTTTTACTGAAATTACTTTGCTGTTCAAGTTGTGAGCATTTATCTGGTCAAAATGTTTCTAATTGTGTTTACTTAACCTTTCTTGATCCTGTTAGTACATTCCATTTATTGTTAATTGCCCTTTCCATGGCACCCCAAAGCTCTGGAGCCGACCTGTCTGCAAACCAATTAATTTTGTTGCTACCTCTTACTGACAGGATATTTCAATGTGTGTGTTTATCTTCCAAGCCCCTGACAACAGAGACACAAATGGATTTCCCAACTTGTTCATAACAGGGACCTTGAAGTTTTCTAACTCTAGCTTCTTAAAGGGGAATGTCATTGAGTTCTGAAAACTGACCATCCATTCAATCTCAAACTCGAAAATGCATAATACACTATTTCCAAATTCTCCTTAATTAATCCTATTATATTCCATCATATCTGCATTCATATAGGGAGGTAGGAGGGGGATGGTTTTAAAGGAGACACAACTCTGCATTGATGTAGGGAGGTAGGTGGGGGATGGTATTAAAATGGAAACAGCTCTGCATTCATGTAGGGAGGTAGGAGGGGGATGGTATTAAAGTGGGCACAACTTTGCATTCATGTAGGGAGGTAGGAGGGGGATGGTATTAAAGGGGGTACAACTCTGCATTCATGGACGGAGGTGGTTGAGTGATGGTTTTAAAGGGGGCACACACTGCATTCATGTATGGTGGCACCGTGTACCGTGCCTCCGTTAAGGGGGCCACTCTGTGCCCTTGAATGTTTGTGGGTGTGAAGGAACAATGGCACTCCAGGAACCATTTGTGTGAGGTGGGGGCCACAAAAGGTTGGCTGTTAAAGGTAATGTGGCTGGTGGGCCAATCCAGGCAACTGCAACAAAATAAATGTGGTCATGCTGCCCCACTCTTAGTGATGCCTAAGACGGGCAATGACTTGCCAAACCATATAGTTGATGCATGAACCACCTGAAGTACCAATCCACATCATTCTTTGCCTTGTTAGGTGCCTTTGAAGTACTGAAGGAACTGCGTTTTATTGCAACTTTGAGATGGGGATTGCCCATCCTGTATTCATTGATCCACATGTCATGAGGAGCCATATCCGCCAGAGGCAGAACCAAGAGGCAGGTGCGGCCCACGTGAAAGTCCCTGGATGAGAGCAGCAGCAAACCCCAAGGCGAACCTGCCACTACAAACACTACTCAGCTACAGGTTCCGCATGACATACCTGCAGATGTCTGAGCGACTGTATCAGAAGCGATTGTGGATGTCGAGAGGGATGATGACACATCCCTTTGCCCTGCTGAATGATGATCTGCCGCTGATGGGCTTCGGTGGACATCCTATGCCTGTGGTCCTCAAAGTGACAGCAGCTCTTAACTTCTATGCCTCTGCATCATTTCAGGGACCCACTGGCGACCTGTGTGGGGTGACACAGTCAGCAGTGTACCGCTGAATCAGGGAGGTCACTGATGCCCTGTACCGGAAGGGCGGTGACTATGTCAGTTTCAGGACGGACCCTGAGAGCCAGGCCCAGAGGACATTCAGTTTCGTCTCCATCGCAGATTTCCCACAGGTGCAAGGGGTCAATAGACTGCACCCATGTGGCCATCAAGGCCCCCGCCGGGCGACTCGCTGCATATTTAAACTGAAAGGGCTTCCACTAGCTCAACGTGCAGCTAGTATGTGATCACTGTAAGCGTTTTATCCAAATCTGTATCCACTTTCCAGGCAGCTGCCATGACACCTTCATCCTGCGCCAGTCCCAGCTGCCGCTGCCGTTCACTGAACTGGCTCGCATCGAGGGGTGGCTTCTTGGAGACATGGGCTACCCCTTACAGACTTGGCTCCTGACGCTGGTGAGAAACACCACCAGTGATGCAGAGGAGAGATACAATGCCTGCCACAGAACGACAAAGCCACCATTGAGCAGGCGATTGGCATGCTGAAAATGCGCTTCTGCTGCTTGGATAGATCGAGTGGGGCCCTGCAGTATGCACCGGAAAGGGATGCTCGGATAGTTGCTGTTTGCTGTGCTCTGCACAACTTTGCACTAGAGGGGGGAGGCCTCGCAGGATGAGGAGACATGAACAGGACTCCTCCTTGGATGATGAGGATGCAGAGGGCTTGCAGCAGGAAATGAACATGGGAGGATGGAGAGCATCCAGGCAGCGCATGCAGGGTGAGCAGCAGGCAAGGGATGCATGGCAACGCCTTATTAATCAATGCTTCTCCAGACCCTGATGTCCGCCAAGTGCTCTACACACCACATACCACCCTCATTCACCTCGAGTTCTGATGAAGGGTCACTGACCTGAAACGTTAACTCTGCTTCTCTCTCCACAGATGCTGCCAGTCCCGCTGAGTATTTCCAGCATTTCTTGTTTTTATTACCCTCGTTCACCTGTTGTGCAGCCATCCGCATATGGAAGATCTTTGTCTCCACCATTACGGGCAGCAGCAGACTGAACAATTGTCCATGTGACTGCATCCGTGGAGAGGATAACGAGTAATACTGGCATGGCAATGATGTTATTCCATACTTGGGAGTTCTGTCAGGCCAATGATGCCATGGAAGGAGACACAATCGGTACATGCTGGCATACATCGTTCACACAGTAAAAATGATACACGTTAGTGAAGCACATTTAGTGAGAGTACATTATTCATTGTAGTGTCACCCATGCAGACCCATTTGTGTCACAATGTCTTTTTGAGATTTTTGCGGGTGCTCCTACACGGTGCCACTCCTGCGCTAGCAGCTTGACTGGAGGAAGGCTGCTGATCAGAATGTCATTTGGTTGTGGATGACTTCGGTGGTCGTCCTCTGCACGCATGAGGCCTGGAGGGCTCCAGCTGGCTGGGGGATTCCTGCGTCAGTGCAGAACTCTCCTCATACGTCGTGGCTGCTGGAGCTTGACTCACTGGCGGAGGGTCTGGTGTCCACATTGGAATCACCTTGAGGAGGGACCTTAGATATGGTGTGCAGGTTCGCCTCCTCCCTCTCAAGGCTCGTATGAACCTCGCTGCGCTCCGGGGAAGGACCAGGGGCAGGGACAGTCTCCCTGTACATGGGTGAAGTTGCTGTCTTCTGCTGGCATCCGCTGTCTGTTCGCAGACTGATGAACATCCACGACCAGTTCGAACTGGTCTCGGGAGATAAAGTTAACCATGGCAAGACTGAGGCCATGTTCTTTCGGAACTGGGCCGACTGATCCTTTGTCCACTTCACCGTCAGGTCAGACTAACTGAAGGTGCTGGGGATATTGTTCGGAAGGGCCGGGGCGTGCACCGACACCTGGAAGGAGCAAGTAACCAGAGTATACCATAAACTGAGCATGTGGGAGCAGCGATCTCTCTCTATTGTGGGTAAGAACCTGGTCATCAGGTGCGAGGCGCTCACGTTGTTGCTATATGTAGCGCAGGTCTGGCCCATACCCTACTCCTGCGCCGTGGCAGTCACCCGAGCAATTTTCCGCTTTAGAGCCATGGAGAGATACAGCACCAAAACAGGTCCTTCGGCCCATGCTGACCATCAACCACCCATTTATACTAATCCTACATTAATCCCATTTCCCCTCTCATATCCCCACCTTCCCTCAATTCTCCTACCACCTACCTACACTCGGGGCAATTTACAATGGCCAATTTACCTATCAACCTGCAAGTCTTTGGCATGTGGGAGGAAACCAAAGAACCCGGAGGAAACACACACAGTCACAGGGAGAACTTGCAAACTCCATGCAGGCAGTACCCAGAACCGAACCCGGGTCGCTGGAGCTGTGAGGCTGCAGTGTTAGCCACTGTGGCACTGTGCTGCCCTCCACTGCACCACTGCGCCGCTTTACTTGGAGATGCAAAATGGACCGGGTCTGGAGGGACACGATGTTCAAAACTCTGGATAAGGGCGGAAAAAACATACCCAATGTCACCCATATCCTGATGACCACCTTTGTGTGCGACTGCATCAAGTTGTGTGTCGAGCCCCAGTATGCAACACCAAGTGTCACTACGTGCTGAGGTTCTATCTGTCCCTTGTGTTGAGAAGGATGGGTCTGGTCACATTGCTGCGGAACGCTCCATCCAGTTGGACTGTGCCATACCACCTATCCTTCGAGGAAAAGTTTGTGTGGAAAAACAACTTTGACCATCAATCCATCAGGCGGTAGTCTGTACGGACCTTCCTAAAGGCCCTACGGGATAAGGAGATGGTGGATCCTGTTGGATGGTTCCCCGAGAAGACTGCCAAAGTCATTTGGCAGAACGCCTCATCACCAGAACTTTCAAACAAGCACCAAGATGTAGCTTGGCTGGTGGTGAGAAGGGCCCTCCCCGTCAGATCCTTCCTGCACGCCCGGAGTCTCACCCCCTCCACTCGCTGCCCGTGCGGTGACTGTGGTGGGGAAGAGACGGTTGCCCACCTCCTTCTGGAATCTGTCTTTGTAAAGCAGGTGTGGAAAGAGATGCAGTGATTTTTGTTGAGGTTCATCCCAAGCAGTCTGTAACACAGCAGTCTGTGCTCTACGGGCTGTTCCCAGGAACGCACACCGAGATAAACATCAACTGCTGCTGGAGGACCATCAATTTGGTGAATCTCTCTGCCTGAAACTTGCTGGTCTTCCAGTGCAAAGAGTTGTCCACGACCGAGTGTTGCAGACAGGCACATTCCAAGGTCCAGGACTATGTGCTGAAGGACGCACTATAGCTTGGGGCAGCTGCTGCAAAGGCTCATGGGGAAAGACCACTGTGTAAGGTCCTCCCGCCATAGTGAACTGAGGGGCTGGATCCATGGGAAATCCTCGGGCTGTATATACCAAATCTGGGTTTGCTGTAAAATGTACATGGCATACAAAATGGAAAGAAAGGGTTGTGAGGCAACTTGTTCCTGTATTGAAGAAAACTGATTTCCTTTGCACTTTTCGGAATTTCAACTTGGTGCTGCTTTGAACTGTTTTGTAATGTACTTTTTTCAAATTTTTATGAATAAAGTATATTTTTGGGGAAAAAAGGGGCAGGTACAGTCTCCCTTCCCCTAGTCCCTCTCTCGCATTGCCACTGCTGTGTAAAGCTCAGCTCATGGCCACAGCAAGGGTTTGCAGGTCAGCGCGAAGCACTAGAATCTGGCTCTCCCAGAGGGCCACCGTCCTTTCCATGGATGAAGCCATGCCCTCAAATTCCTGGGACATGGCAGCTATCATGGCCTAGATGGACACCCCCATTGTCCTTCCAAGGCTGCGCACTGTCTGTGGCATCTCCAACAGATGTTGCCATGACTGCTACTGCAGCTCCAGCATACCCTGTGCTGTCAACAACAGAGGCTCATCATTAGCCTGGGGCTCAGCATGGGGCTGAACACCCACAGACCTCCGACTGTCAAGGACCTCGGCTGTCTCAGCCTCGGTCAGCTGCTTGGGCGCCTGTGCAGTGCTCTGACCCAGACTCTAAGGCCAATTGGATACCCACCAAGGTGAGCATATCTGCGCTGGTGGAAAGTGCAGGAGTGTCATTGGATGCTGCACCCTCTGAGGTTCTCTCTTCCTCAGAGGTGCGGGAGGACTCCAGGTCCTGCAGGTCGGATCCGGAGCGTCAACCTGCAAGATACAATGTGAAGAGCATACTGTCAATCTTTATGGTGTGCATGTTACAATTATGATAGCATTGTTTCAAACAATAAAAATTTCTAAGTGATCGTGCTGTCTATCAAATGGCTGTCCGTTCACCCAGGACCCCGAGCTCCACTTCTGCAAAGCTACATGGATGGCTGCTAGCTCTAGGGCCTCCTCCTTGGCCTGTGTAAGTGATCGTAGGTCTGGAACCCCTCCACAAAATCTGGTTGCCTCACACGCATTTTGGGCCCTCTTTGCCTGGAGCAGCAAGGAGGCATATATTGAGCATTGCCAAGCAACAACATGACACATGTCACAACAGGGGTGCTGGACCCAAATGTGGGGAAGCTCAGTCTGTACTACTGACTGAGCCTGTCATGTAGGTGCCAAGCTCTGAGCAGCAGACAAGGATGAGTTCTTTCATACATGCAGCCATTCATGTATCATCATTCCGCTCTGCCTGACCTCCCTGTCTTTGGCATGGCAGTGGCACGCTTGTGCCACTCTGTGTGGAGACACCCAGGTTCTGCGGAGCCATTCAACAAAGTGCCACTCACCTTTGCGGAGCGCAAGAGATTGTTCACCCTCTTGCAGCACTGCACCCAGTCCCGGTGACTGGCCCCACAGCTACTAACCTCCTTTCCAACTCCACCCAGGCTTGCTTGGTCAGGCAGGAGGCCTCTTCTTACCATCGCTGGGGAAAAGGACCTCCTGCCTTGTCCATACAGCTTGGAGGAGATTGAGCAGGGAGGCATCTCTGAACCGTGGGGCCACCCTGCCTTGCGCCTCTGCCATCTCGTCACAGTTGCAGGGACCTTGGTTTGAAGAAGTTTCTGGAAAGATTATTCTTTGTTCAGCTCCAGCAGTGATGCTTAAATGCAGAATTGGAATGAATGCAGGGCTGGCTGCTGTTTAAATATGGCGCCAGCACCTGCTGACTTGTCAGCTGACACTGTTCATGGCACCTCAAGCCTGCCCCCTCCACGTCATTGAGGGTGGAGCGGCGCAACCCAGGCATGCTAATGAGCTGCCGCACTTAATATTGCAGCGGTTTCGTTTGCAGGCCGTCAGTTTTTCCGCCTGCCGATGATTACGGCAGTGGGACCATAGATTTTGGCCCTTTCTTTCTTCATTTGCCTTTGTACCATGGAACCTTTTGTCATTTAATCTCTCCTGCCCTCCACCCTATCACATACCTTCCCTTTTGTTTTTCTTCCCCTCTCCCCCCTTTCACTTGCTTAAAACCTACATTTCTAATTTTTGTCAGTTCTGATGAAAGGTCATGTACTGAAACATTATCTCTGTTTTTCTCTCCACAGATGCTGCCTGACCTGCTGAGTAATTCCAGCATTTTCTGTTGTTTCAGATTTCCAGCATCCGCAGTATTTTTCTTTTGTTTCCATTATATGCTAAAACTTCTTACAAGATAAGTTTGCAAAATTTAAAAGACTGTGAAGTAAATGGAAAAGTGGTGAGACATGTTATAGTCTTGGGCACATTTTGGCACACTGATCCTATCGATCAACTTTGCTATTGTGGCTGAAAGCAATCCCTTCAACTGTATCACTCTGTGCATAATTTTAGACAACACAGAAGTCCTCGAGGCGGCCAACATCCCCAGCTTCTACACATGACTGAGTCAGCGGCGCTTGAGATGGCTTGGCCATGTGAGCCGCATGGAAGATGGCAGGATCCCCAAAGACACATTGTACAGCGAGCTCGCCACTGGTATCAGACCACCGGCCGTCCATGTCTCCGCTTTAAAGAAGTCTGCAAACGCGACATGAAGTCCTGTGACATTGGTCACAAGTTGTGGGAGTCAGTTGCCAGCATTCGCCAGAGCTGGCCGGCAGCCATAAAGGCGGGGCTAAAGTGTGGCAAGTCGAAGAGACTTAGCAGTTGGCAGGAAAAAAGACAGAGGCGCAAGGGGAGAGCCAACTGTGTAACAGCCCCGACAAACAAATTTTTCTGCAGCACCTGTGGAAGAGCCTGTCACTCTAGAATTGGCCTTTATAACCACTCCAGGCGCTGCTCCACATACCACTGACCACCTCCAGGCGCTTACCCATTGTCTCTCGAGGCAAGGAGGCCAAAGAAGAAGAATTTTAGACAAAATGCCTCTGATGTGGCAGAAACCTATATGTAGGTTTTCACTGCTCCCTTCCTTTTTTGTTCAGTGTACTGTCCCGTGTGAAACATATTCCGTACACTTGAACAAAACAACATCAGGTTGGTTTGTTCCATAGATGTGTTTATGGGTGAATTTCTATTTGAATGAAAATTGTGAGAATTTTTCTCTGTAAGAAACGAAAAATTGTTAACTTCAAAAATTGCATATTTTAAAGCTGTGCGTTCCAATGATTTTGCCAGTAAGTCATTAATTATGAAGAAAAACAGGCATCCTCACTCTTTTCATTAAAAAAGGAATTTCTATCCATTGGTGCCTTAACTCATAAAGGTGGTGTTTAATAATAATAAAAAATGTGCTTTCTAGGTTATTCTACTTAAAGTTACCATATATGACTAAATAATTACTTCTTACAAAGCTTCAATATTTCATTTCCATATTAGTAGAAAGCTTAATAATATACTAGGGTCATGAGAATTAAAAGCCAGCTTTGGTGATTTTTTTTAATTTTTTTTAATTGCCTTTATTTATATTTGATTTTTTTTGGCTAATGCAAAGTCATGTAAAAATGGAAATTCTTTTTTGCATAGTGATTGCAGAAAACTATAAGGTAAGCAGCAAGAGCAGTGAAGACCCAGAATAAATTTTCTACACTGTAAACAGCAGAATTCCAATAAGTTAAACTGTAACATTGCTAAACTTGTTGGTACAGCTTGTACCATTGTTTGGAGAAGTATAGAATTTTATAAAGTGCTCGGGAACAATGTCATCGCATTAGGTTGGCTGCAGGGACTTGCCGCTTCTTATTTTTCACAATGTGGACCAAATAATAGAAACAGTAAAACTGGATTTCTTTGATACACTCAGCAATTGTTTCTTTGTTTTCTTGTTTTCTCCCCTAACTTTTCTCAAAACACTGACTTTTGTAAAGATTCAGGCACCATTTGGTGCATCACTCAAGTGACTATATGTAAACTATTTTGGTGTTTCTTAAATATACAAGTTGTAAAAGGAGAAACTAAAGATACTGCTTTGAGGAAAATCTTACCAAGGAAGAAATTACCTCCCATTTGAAGGATGAATCAGTTGAAATATCAGTTACGAAAGAGAAATTAAGTGATGATTGTAAAGGGACCAAATTCTTAAGTGTGCATATTTGATAATACCACTTACCAAAATCAACATGCACTTACAATGTCTCAACAACAACACTACAGCAACTGGCAGTAAGTAAACTATGTTGCCTGATGCAACATAAATGAGATGTGTGGAGTCCAGTTGGTTGAAGATCTCAAACAGGTTTATTACAGCTAAACTGTTATATACAGTTCAGAACTAACTAATTACAGAACCTGCCTCTAGGTGTTACAGTAGCAGAGTGATGCCGGCTTCAAGTCACATGACTGCATCCTGGTACTTAGCTCATTAGTATACGAAGATCGTCAAAGGACATCGTTCTTAAAGGCAATCATACAACATCCCCCTTCTTTCCAAAGATAAGTCTCTTTTGCCAAAAGTAAAAATACATAAAATTAAATAACATCAAAATTATTTACACAGATTATGAACTTTACACATGCAAAAGCTTAATAGTCCACATATTGTTTCGGTGGTTTGACGACTCTTCCAAACCTGGTTATGGTATAACTTTCTGGGGATGTCACTCTTGGCTGTTTTGGGTTTGCAGGCATGTTGTCACTGTGTTGGTTGTTGTCCTATTGTTCCCTCATTGTCGGAGTGTGTTCTTTCGAGTCCGCTGTGCGCAATTGGAGTATTGCACACTTCTCTTAGTTGCTACGGTTCCTCTCTACACTGCTCTTCTCGGTGTTGTAATCTCGTAGGACCTAGGCTCACTGCAAATTTTGGATACCTCTGCGGGTGACCATGTTCTCATTGTGGGGTGTATGATCCTGACCTTTTATCCCACATGTAGCTGAGGTAGTTCCACCTCTGCATGTGGGTCATGCACCATCTTCATTCTCCTCTGTTTCTCAAGCGGTGTTTCCTGCATCTTGGAGAATTTGGACAGGTGATGGCTTCGCAGAGTTGTCCGCATTGCCAAACATGATCTCTGCTGGTGACGGTAAGCCCATATCCATAGGTGTAACTCTGAGGGGGAGCATGGCAACATGAAAATAAAAGCAAAATACTGCGGATGCTGGAAATCTGAAACAGGTTTGCACTTGCTGCTGTTCAATATTCAGTATATTCACACCTAATCTGTACTAATGCTTTGTCTTTCAACACATCATTAACATATTGTTTGCCTTTGCTCCATGACCTTTTGGTCAGCTATGTGGCCTGGTCCAATCTGCACCTTCTCCTTTGTTATCTCTTGCCCAACCCCCACCTCACTTGTTTATAATCTGTGACTTTTCTAATATTTGTCAGTTCCGAAGAAGGGTCACTGACCCGAAACGTCAACTCTGCTTCTCTTTCCACAGATGCTGCCAGACCTGCTGAGTGAATCCAGCATTTCTTGTTTTTGTTATGGCAACATGAAAGTCTTGTTTCGTTGTCTTACACTTCAGGATAAGTGACTTGACTGTGCGAGGCATTCGCTCGGCAAGACCATTAGATCTAGGGTATGTGGTAAGGACGTCACGTGATTTCCACCCCATTTGGCACAGATAACCCTGAAAGTTTGCCTGTATACTGTGGCCCATTGTCCGAAATGATTTCTTCAGGTGCACTGAATAGGCTGAATATGGCACTCAATGTGCCTGTGACAATCCTGCTTTCAGTGTCTTTTACCTGTCTGAAGAATTTCACAGAATCAGAGAATCGTTACAGCGCAGAAGGAGGCCATTCAGCCCATCATGTCCGCACCAGCTCTCTACAAGAGCAACTCCCTCAGTGCCATTCCCCTGTCTTCTCCTCAAAGCACTGCAGATTCTTTATTGATTGCCCTTCCTCCCAAAAAAACTCATTTTCCGATCTTGAACTTCCCCGGCCGAACTTTATTTACTTTGACCGACAACTCCTTCCCAACATCCCCTCCACCAATTGCAAGAGCTTTCCCCGCTACCCGCCGGCCCTGAAAACTTAACTCCTCCCCCCTCCCCACCAGCGTTCTTCCTTGGATCTCCATTTGAAGGTGCGGGTGTTCCGGCAACCGGCCAGAATATCAGAGCAGGTCGGCCGTCTCGACGAGGTAAGTATTATTAATTAATTAACATTAATTTAAATATTTAAATGAAGTTTCCGTCGCTGAGTGGCCGGTGGGCCGCCACGAGGCCTCGCCGCCGCTGGTAATATGGGGCAGGCCCTTCCCGGCATCGAGGCCCATGATGGGCCTCTCCCAGAGGTTATTTCCAGGCCACCCTACTACGACCCCCGACGTGGGGGTCTGGTAAAATCCAGCTCAATGTCTCGTGCCAGTTGTCTTGTTCACTCTCTGCCCATAAGGCCCTGGTGTGGTTGTGACAAGATGTCCTCTCAGAGAGCGTTGGACACAATCACTTGTTTTCCTTTGAAGGTGACACCTCTCGTGATACAGAGTTCATCTCTGTAAGGCCAAAAGCATCTGAGGGTTTCTGGCACCTCTTTCACCGTGTCAGCCCAGCCTTCTAATGATGACTCTCCACGGTGCTTTCAGCTGTGGGTCATTTGCTGTTTCTGATTGCAGTTGGTCACATTTGTGCTGACCAAAATGCAATAAATTGATTTTGAGCACATCTTCCACTTCGATGTCCATGCTGTCTACTTGTAGATCCAGTGGAATTTATTCATTCTTGCTTGGGTTTGGCAATCTGTTCAGTGTATCCGAGGTGACCATTTTAAAACCTGGTTTGTAGCGGATGTTGAAGTCGTACTCCTCTACTTTCATGAAGAGCTGCTGTAGTCGAGGTGGTGCGTTTGTCAGTGGTTTGTGCCAGATCACCTACAGTGGTTTGTGGTCAGTTTCCATCGTGAACAGATTACTAAACAGGTAGGTGTTGGAATCTTGTGATCCCAAACAGCAGAGCAAGTGTTTCATGCTCTATGAAGGGAAGCGGTGGCGTGGTGGTATCCCACCACAGTGGAAGGTGGAATTTGAATTCAATTAATAAAATATAGAATTAAAAGCTAGTCTAATGATGGCCATGAAACCATTGTTGTAAAAACCCATCTTGTCCTTTAGGGAAGGAAATCTGCTGTCCTTACCTGGTCTGGCCTACATGTGACTCCAGCCACACAGCAATTTGGTTGACTCTTAAATGCCCTCTGAAATGGCCCAGCAACCCACTCAGTTGTATCAAACCACAATAAAGTCAATAAGGAATGATACTGGACTGACCACCCGGTATCGACCTCGGCACCGGGACAATGGCAAACCCAACCCTGTTGACCCTGTAAAGTCCTCCCTGGGGGCTTGTGCCAAAGTTGGGAGAGCTGTCCCACAGACTAGTCAAGCAACAGCCTGACATAGTCATACTCACAGAATCATACCTTGCAGACAATGTCCCAGACCATCCTTGGGTATTTTCTGTCCCACCAGCAGAACAGACCCAGCAGAGGTGGCGACATAGTGGTCTGCAGCCAGGAGGGAGTTGCCCTGGGAGTCCTTAACATTGACTCCAGACCCCATGAAGTCGCATGGCATAAGGTCAAACATGGGCAAGGAAACCTCCTGCTGATTACCACCTACCGCCCTCCTTCAGCTGATGTATCAGTACTCGTCCATGTAGAACACCACTCGAAGGGTGGCAAGGGTGCAGAATGTACTCTGGGCGGGGGACTTCAATGACCACCACCAAGAGTGGCTCGGTAGCACCACTACTGACCGAGCTGGCCAAGTCCTAATGGACATAACTGGTAGACTGGATCTGCGGCAGGTGGTGAGGGAACCAACACGAGGGAAAAACATACTTGGCCTCGTACTCACCAATCTACCTGTTGCAGATGCATCTGTCCATGACAGTATTGGTAGGAGTGACCACCGCACAGCCCTTGTGGAAACCATGTCCCGTCTTCACATTGAGGATAGATTTCAAAAAGATCTTGCAAATCAAAACTGGGCATCCATGCGGCATTGTGGGCCATCAGCAGCAGCAGAATTGTACTCAACCACAATCTGTAATCTCATAGCCTGGCATATCCCCGACTCTACCATGACCATCAAGCTGGGGGATGAACCCTCGTTCAATGAAGAGTGCAGGAGGGCATGCCAGGAGCAACATCAGGCATACTGCAAAATGAGGTGTCAATCTGGTGAAGCTACAACCCAGGACTACTTGCATGCCAAACAGCGTAAGCAGCATAAGATAGACAGAGCTAAGCGATCCCACAACCAATGGATCAGATCTAAGCTCTGCAGTCCTGCCTCATCCAGTCGTGAATGGTGGTAGACAATTAAACAACCAACTGGAGGAGGTAGCTTCACAAATATCTGCACCCTCAATGGTGGGGGAGCTCAACATACCGGTACAAAAGATAAGGCTGAAGCATTTGCTACAATCTTCAGCCAGAAGAGCCGGGTGGATGATCCATCTCGGCCTCCTCCTGACGTCCCCAGCATCACAGATGCTAGTCTTCGGCCAATTCGATTCACTCCGCGTGATATCAAGAAACAACTGAAGGCACAGGATCCTGCAAAGGCTATGGGCCCTGACAACATTCCGGCAATAGTACTGAAGACCTGTGCTGCAGAACTTGCGCTGCCCCTCGCCAAGCTGTTCGAGTACAGCTGCAACACTGGCATCTATGCAGCCGTGTGGAAGATTGCCCAGGTATGTTCTATGCACAAAAAGCAGGAGAAATCCAACCCAGCCAATTACCACCCCATTAGTCTACTCTCGATCATCATTAAAGTGAAGGAAGGTGTTGTCGACAGTGCTATCAAACGGCACTTGCTTAGCAATATCCTACTCAGTGATGCTCAGTTTGGGTTCTGTCAGGGCCACTCAGCTCCTGACCTCATTACAGCTTTGGTTCAAACATGGACAAAAGAGCTGAACTCAAGAGGTGAGGTGAGAGTGACTGCCCTTGACATCAAGGCCGCATTTGACCGAGTATGGCATCAAGGAGCCCAAGCAAAACTGAGGTCAATGGGAATCGGGGAAAACCCTCCACTGGTTGGAGGCGTACCTAACACAAAGGAAGATGGTTGTGGTTGTTGGAGGTCAATCATCTGAGCTCCAGGACATCCGGACAGGTGTTTCTCAGGGTAGTGTCCTCGGGCCAACCATCTTCAGCTGCTTCATCAATGAACTTCCTTCAATCAGAAGGTCAGAAGTTGGGATATTCACAGATGATTGTACAATGTTCAGCACCATTCATGACTCCTCAGATACTGAAGCAGTCCGTGTAGAAAAGCAGCAAGACCTGGACAATATCCAGGCTTGGGCTGATAAGTGGCAAGTAACATTCGTGCCACACAAGTGCCAGGCAATGACTCTCTTAAACAAGAGAGAATCTAACCATCTCCCCTTGACATTCAATGGCATTACCATCACTGAATCCCCCCACTATCAACATCCTGGAGGTTACCTTTGAACAGAAACTGAACTGGAGTAGCCATATAAATACTGTGGCTACAAGAGCAGGTCAGAGGCTAGGAATCCTGTGGTGAGAAACTCACCTCCTGACTCCCAAAAGCCTGTCCACCATCCACAAGACACAAGTCAGGAGTGTGATGGAATACTCTTCACTTGCCTGGACGGGTGCAACTCCAACAACACTCAAGAAGCTCAACACCATCCAGCACAAAGCAGCCCACTTGATTGGCACCCCATCCACAAACATTCACTCCCTCCACCACTGAGGCACAGTGGTAGCAGTGTGTACCATCAACAAGATGCACTGCAGCATTGCACCAAGGCTCCTTCGACAGCACCTTCCAAACCCATGACCTCCACCATCTAGAAGGATAAGGGCAGTAGATGCATGGGAATGGCACCACCTGCAGGTTCCCCTCCAAGCCACACACCATCCTGACTTGGAGCGATATTGCCGTTCCTTCACTGTCGCTAGGTCAAAATCCTGGAACTCCCTTCCAAACAGCTCAGTGGATGTATCTACCCCACATGGACTGCAGCAGTTCAAGAAGGCTGCTCACCACCACCTTCTCAAGGGCCATTAGGGATGTGCAATAAATACTGGCCCGGCCAGCGATGTCCCCATCCCATGAATGAATAAAAAAAGATGTTTGAGTAATTGGACTGTGCTGAGGATAAACATTTGGACCTGAATGCAATTGGTTTGCCAACCTGTAGGATGCAAGCTCCTAACCCTTTCTGTAAGGCATCGACTTCCAGGATTGTCTTCTTCCTTGGATCATAGTACTGTTGGGTGCAGGTTTCTGCTGACACTGCTTGTTTGAGAGACTCAAACATATGCTGTTGTTCTCCTGCCACACAAGTGGTATGTCTTTCTTCAAGAGCTCGCTCAGCGATGATGTTTTGTCAGGAAATTTTGTAATGTATAGTACCAAGAAATTCAAAAATCCAAGACATTTGGAGGTTTTCCTTGTCTTGTGGGGTAGGCATATGCCTTACATCTTCGATTTTGTCGGGATCAGGACGGATTCCCCAACCGGAGTAGATGGAGCCAAAGAAATTAATCTGACTTGTATTCACCTGGCACTTCTTGCTGTTATAAACAAACTCTTCGTGACAAGCTACTGCCATCAGCGAGTGAAGATTTCAAGCATGTTCTTCTTTGGTTTTGCCCATTACCGCAATATAATCGGCAATACATATACATCCAGGCATGTTTTCTATAATTCTGTCCATATGTTGCTGAAACAGATCTTGACTGACAGATGAGCCAAAGGATAGTCTCTGGAAGCAATATCTTACAAATGATGTCCTGAAGATGGCGACTTCTTGAGATCTCTTAGCGAGGTGTACCAACCAATATCCATGTTTCGCATCCAACATGGAGAAGAATTTGGGATTCAATTCCTCTAATGTCGGAATCTTGTGGGGGTAGCTCTTTAAGGAGAGGTTTAGACGCCTTGGATCTAAACATACCCTGATTGCTCCATCCTTCTTCAGTATGCACGTAATTGAGCTGCAGCAGTCTGTGATGATGCACACGACGGATGATTCCATTGCATTCCATGTCATCTAACTCATACTTCAGCTTTTCTTGTTTATGCATGCTGCACTTTCTGGGAGTGTCAATTGATGGAATTGCATCCTTTCTTAGGTCCAGTATGGCATCACCTTTGAAATCTCCGACGGCGTTGAATCTGTCCAGGTAAATTTGTTGTAAGCCATGGACTGATTCAGTGCGGGTACCTTGGTCTCTTCTGCTGTAATGGGTACCTTTGTGACCTCATGGATGGGCACAATGTTGAGGTCCTTACACACTGGCAGGCCTGCCACTGCTGGTCCTACTAGGTAGAACATTTGTAATTTCCGTGCCAACTTACCATATCTGCATTGCATTGTTAATGTGCCACTGCAAGGAATCGGTGACCCATTATATGCAGATAATTTTGCAGTTGTTGGTTGTATCATATCTTTGAGGATTTGGATTGGTAGGATATTTGCACGAGCACCAGTGTCAGTCTTAATAATGATGGTGTGTTTGCCAGTTTTCTATGGACACATGATGTTAGCAATGGAGAAAGCTTCCAGCTGTTTGACTTCATCAACATGATGGGCTGGAGCTCCAAAAATGGTGGCCCGCCCGTGAAGGCGGCAGGTGTCCGTCCCTGGCAATGGTGTCATTTTTAAAGTGCAGCCAGCCCTGCTGACATATTTAATTTTTAAAGAAAGATCACCCAAAATTAAATAAATAAATTTCTTATGCCCCTTTCCCAACCCCCAATAACAGTTACAGTAACTATTTGCCCTTCCCCACAAAATACTTACCTTTTACATCTGACCTTACTTCCCTCACCACAAACCGCACAAAGTTTCAGGTTCAACCCTTCCCATCACGTATATTTGATTTGCATATTTAAATTGTGGTCTCGTCACCCAGTGGTGGGGCGGCGGCCACGGAGCCTCACTGCCACCAGGAGGATCGGGCTAGGCACTGCCGGCATCGAGGTCTGTGGCGGGTCTCATCTGGAGCCATCTTCAGGTCCCACCCGCCCTGGACCACTACTTAAAATCCAGCCCAATGTTTCAGGTTCACAATTTGGAAAGCTTGCTCGTCTGTTGAGTGAGAATTGCTCTGCTCTAGGTCTTGTCTCAGGTCTATTTCGCTGGGGACTTCATGTATCGTCTTGTGTTTGTGCAGGTCTCTGGTGCTCCTTGCTGCTTGCCTGTATCCTATTGTGGCTTCTGGCTGTATGTTTGGAGCCAGATTTCTTGCATAGGCGGGCCCAGTGTCGATTTGCACCGCACGCCTTGCACAGGTCTTGAAATGCAGGACAACTTCACGGTGAGTGGGACCAACAACACTAACCACACAGCTTGCTTGCTCTTTTTGACTTGGTTATCGTGCCGATATTGTTGGCTGCACTTAGTGCTTGCAGATGCTGTTGTCCAGCTACAGTAGCTTCATACTTCCTTCAAGCAGCGCATCAATGCTGTGACCTTTGATGTCTTTCTGAAATGCTTCAATGGGTATTGAGAGAATCACTGGCTCCATTATTCGGTCCGACAGCTCAGCTTCTGAGAAATCGCATTCATTTCAATTACTACGGCATCTACTGACAAACTGGTCTATTGATTCCTGTGGCTGTTTGCTGTGGGACACCAGTTCCAGGTGGTGAATTCTGAAATTCACTCTTAATCGGAGCTGATTTTCCAGCACTTTCCATAGCTTTGCAGGATCTTTCTGGTCCTCATCAGATAAGCCAGAGGTACTGATTCTGTGTAATCCCTCATTTCCAACTGAGAAAAGCCACCAAGTTCTGCTGCTGATCCTTGGAATTATCTAGAGGTGAAGAAGTTCAAAGTCACTTGGACCTTTACAGCTACAGGCAGGGCATGCCCTTGAGACTTGTGAGGCCTGAGATGATCCTCAACAAGGGCACACATATCAGCAACCATCTGCCGAGATACGTGAAGCCTCCTGCGGCACTGATGTTCTGACATTTTGAAGTAGCTCATTAATCAGTGGTACACCCTATGCTGAGGGTATTGCATTTGTTGCCTTCCTGCCCCTCATTTCTCACTTCTGCACTCCTAACGCCTAGGGGTCTACGTCTGCTACTGCAGATGCTGCTCCCCATCACTACTTGTCCCTTTCTCGGAGTAGCTTATTCCCACTTCCAGGTCGGGCCTTGCTCGCCGTCAGCTTGACTGTCGAGGCTTCTTGGATCCCCCTCTTATGCACCCGTGATCCCTGCAGGCTCACTGTCATGCAGATCCCAACCTGCCAACAATGAAGCATATTAATTTTGTCATATGAACATTGATTTTTAAACTGTTGCTGGAGTGAAGGAATGACTTGATTGAAGATCACCAGACACTGGGCTGGAAGAACATTTGCAAACTAAGAGCTGCTACTTGTGGAGACAAAGGATTATTCCCTGCTCTAATTAACCCAAATGGATTTTGATCACCAGACATTGAAGGTACAAGGAAGCACATTCCTAAGACAGCTAAGATAATCCAATCTCCAAACCTTGTAGGAGAGACTGTTCCAAATAAGGGGCTAGTCACATGACCAATCTGCTGAGCAAACTGGGGTTTTTTGAATTGTGCCACAGAAAAAGACCCATAAGGCAGTTTTCAACTGAAGCTGAAACAAGCAAGCCTCTCGCCTGGCGGTCTCTCTCTCTTGCTTTCTCCCAAGCCACTGGACCCACGGAAGACACGTAAACCTCAAGAGAGAAAAGACTCCTACATCAGAATGAATTGAAGCGTGAACTGGGCCCCAACGAATTGCAAGACTTACTGGCAACCAAAGACTCCACATTGAATTTATAGGACTGTAACTACCAGATATTGCCTCAAACTTTTCCCCTTTATTCCTTCTACTTTTTCTACCTCTATCTGCGTGTGTGCGTTTATCACCTCTGCATGCTGGCATGGTCACATTGCATATTCGTAGTCGTTAACCAGATTAGAGTTTAAGATTAATAAACTTCTACCTTTCTTGTTTAAATCTAAGGAAACCTGTTTGCTTTCTTTGCCATATAATTGGAACAGTGAACAAGGATTCACTAAGGGGGAGCTAAAAACACGGTGTTTCTAAAGTTAAACCCTGTTACAGTTGAACCAGGCAAAGGCTGAGAGGGAACCCCTAGACCCCTTCTCACCTGGTTGTAACACTCACGAACCCCCCAATTGCCCCAGCATTCGCAGTTCAAATGCTCTTGGAGCTCTGCTTACCCGATGGCCACTGTGTGCCATTGTGTATGCCCCTCGCTAGTCTTCCCCCTTTTATGATGTCTTATGATTATCTCCTGCATCCACAACTGGCTCCCTGCTGTGCTGCCACTTCCTCCTCAAGGAAGTGCTTGATACCCTTCATGGTTCCTGTGCCCCCTGTCAAAAATCGCAAACTAACCCTTAACGAGCTGATAACTAGCTCGTTTACACAATCAATTACTCATCTGCCGTATATGGGTGGGTTGCTGGGTCCCGTTTCCTGACTTTGTCTCCAAAATTGCTGTACATCGGTACTGCGTTGGGAAGCCATCGCACAGTTAGATGGTGCGAAATTGCAGGCCCACCCATCTCCATTCCCGCCCGCACTGTGCATTGAAAATTTGGCCCCTTAACTCTGTTTTTCGCTCCACAGATGCTGCCAGGCCTGCTGAATATTTCCAGCATTTTCCGTTTTTATTTTTCCGAGTGACTGCTTGAGCAAATTTAACATTTTGAGACCTTTGTTCATTCTGCCTTTTTGGTCACCAACCACCTCTACCACTCCAATTTTAGCTTTCCTGATGTCTATAATTGTGTTTGTTTTTCTTCCAGTATCCAGTTGGTCAAGTGTAAATTTTGCTTCATCCTGCCAAAATGCCACTCGAGGAATTTCAGAACTAATAATTCTACAGCAAAACAAGAGGAAGTTAAATTTGAAGAATTGCTTTTCGATATAAATACAGAAGTTATTTAATTATCTGGGCACTGACCTGTCCCAGGCTAAGCTAATTGAGTGTTTTTGAAAGTTCCACACTTGGACCCTTCCACCCGTGCCCCCACCTCCTGCCCCAGCCTACTCCAGCACACTCCATCTTTTTTTTATTCTTTCCTGGGATGTGGGCATCACTGGCAAGGCCAACATTTGTTGCTCATCCCTAATTGCCCTTGAGACTTTGGTAGTGAGCTGCCTTCTGAAACCACCTGGAGTGGGTACACCCACAGTGCTGTTAGGGAGGGAGTTCCAGGATTCTGATCCAGCGACAGTAATGGAACAGCGATATATTTCCAAGTCAGGATGGTGTGTGACTTGGAGGGGAAGTTGCAGGTGGCGGTGTTCCTATGTGTATGCTGCCCTTGTTCTTCTAGGTGGTAGAGGTTGCGGGTTTGGAAGGTGCTGTCGAAGGAGGCACGGTGAACTGCTGCAGTGCATCTTGTAGATGGTACACACTGCTGCCACGTGCGTCGGTAGTGGAGGGAGTGAATATTTAAGGTGGTGGATGGGGTGCTGATCAAGTGTGCTGCATTGTCCTGGATGGTGTCGAGCTTCCTCAGTGTTGTTTGGAGTTGTACCCATCCAGGCAAGTGAAAAGTATTCCATCGCACTACTTACTTGTGTCTTGTAGATGGTGGACAGGCATTGGGGAGTCAGGAGGTGGGTTACTCACCACAGAATTCCCAGCCTTTGACCTGCTCTTGTAGCCACAGCATTTATGTGGCCGTTCCAGTTCAGTTTCTGATCAGTGGTAACACCCAGGATATTGATAGTGGGGGATTCAATGATGCTAAAGCTGTTGAATGTCAAGATGAGATGGTTGGATTGTCTCCTATTGGAGATGGTCACCTGTCACTTGTATGACGCGAATGTTACTTGCCACTTATCAGCTATCCTAGCCAGCGATGCCCACATCCCATGAATGAATAAATTTTAAAAAGCCCAAGAATGAATGTTGTCCAGGTCTTACTGCATATGGCCATGGACTTCTTCAGTATCTGAGGAGTTGTGAATGGTGCTGAACATCGTACAATTATCAGCGAACATCCCCACTTCTGATCTTACGATGGAGGGAAAGTCATTGATGAAGCAGCTGAAGATGGTTGGGCCTAGGGACACTACACTGAGGAACTCCTGCAGAAATGTCCTGGGGCTGAGATGATTGGCCTCCAACAGCCACAATCATCTTCCTTTGTGTTCGGCATGAGTCCAACCAGTGGAGAGTTTTTTCCCTTGATGCCTAATAACTTCAGTTTTTCTAGGGCTTCTTGATGTCACACTGCCTTGATATCTAGGGCAGTAACTCTCACCTTACCTTTTGAGTTCAGCTGTTTTGTCCATGTTTGGATCAAGGCTGTAATACGGTCAGGAACAGAGTGGCCCTGGCGGTACCCAAACTGAGCATCGGTGAGCAGGTTATTGCTGAGCAAGTGGTGCTTGATAGCACTGTTGACAACACTTTCCATCACTTTGCTGATGATTGAGAGTAGACTGATGGGGCAGTAATTGGCTGGATTGGATTTGTCCTGCTTTTTGTGGATAGGACATACCTGGGCAATTTTCCACATTGTCGGGTATATGCCAGTGTTGTAGCTGTCTGGAACAGCTTGGCTAGGGGCGTGGCAAGTTGTGCATCACAAGTCTTCAGTCCTACTGCTGGGATGTTGTCAGGGCCCATAGCTTTTGTAGTTTCCAGTACCTTCAGCCATCTCTTGATGTCAAATGCAATGAATCGAATCGGCTGAAGACTAGCATCTGTGATGCTGCGGACCTGAGGAGGAGGCCGAGATGGATTATCCACTCGGCACTTCTGGCTGAAGATGGTCGCAAATGCACTGATGTGCTGGGCTGCCCCATCATTGAGGATGAGGATGTTTGTGGAGCCACCTCCTCCTGTTAGTTGTTTAATTGTCCACCACCATTTACAACTGGATGTGGCAGGACAGCAAAGTTTAGATCTGATCCATTGGTTGTGGGATGCTTAGCTCTGTCTATTGTGTACAGTTTCCACTGTTTAGCATGCATGTAGCTTCACCAGGTTGACACCTCATTTTTAGGTATGCTTGGTGCTGCTCCTGGCATGCTCTCCTGTATTCCTCATTGAACCAGGGAAATCCCTTGGCTTGATGGTAATGGTAGAGTGAGGGATATGCTGGGCCATGAGGTTACAGATTGTGTTTCAATTTATGTCCCCAGAGTATTAGCCTGGGTTTCTGGATTACCAGTCCAGTGACATTACCACTATGCCACCATCTCGTTTTAGCAACTGAGCTTTTGAAAAACAAACAGCAAATGTGGTTGATATGGCAAGGTTAGTAGTATGGACAGATGGGGCAATGTCTGTTCTCAGACAGTCCCAACAGGTATATGTCAGATATTAGCTGGGAATACTGACTCAAATCCATTCATATTTCTATGACCAGTTACTTCAGGCAAGAGAATGTATCCTCGATTTGCTGTTCCATCTTTTGCAGCCAGATCATGAGTCCATGATCATGCTATGGGCTGAGATAATGAATAACTATAATGCTGGATAATGTAACGTGTACAGACTCATTTGGCAACATATTATACATTAAATTAAGTTGAAAACAATTCAATGCTTTATCTGATTAGGATGAGATGTTTCTTCAGTCAATCATAAGCAATGGTGTATAAAGAGGATTCTAAATTATGAAAGGCATGTTAAGGCCAGCAACATTTGCTTCAATTTGTGATACTCCACATCATGCTCATTAGAACAAGTTGTGAGCTCAAGTACAAAGAATGAGTAACTATTAGATGAAAGCTTCCATGACTGTGTGAAAATGAACTTGAGTAAGATCATAGACCACAATACAGGACTCTGGTATTTGTATAAATAACGATCTAGAAAATTAATAAAGGTCGACAAACAGCTATAAAAAAAACAAACCCGGCCCTCAAAAAGCTTACAACTCATAAAACAATAGACAAATCAAAAACTATCCTCAATTTAGACCTCCAATTGGGGCCATTCCTTTATGGTGACTGGAGAAATTAAGTTCTATTTTTATTATATGGGGATCTAATATTTTGGTGATCACATTACACAATTTGGTCTGCTCTCCTGTGAAAAATGAAAAACCAACGGTTTCACTATAACACATGAAAACAGGTAGCTACATAGGGGGGCTGGATTTTGTGGTGCTGGCAGGGGTCCAGGTGCTGGGCCAAAAAGGCGGAGGGTTTCCCGCCTCGAACTTTCCGAGCCTCCCCAGTGCGATCTTATGTTGCTTCAGTACTTAAGTGGCTGCCCCATGATCTTCATTGCTTTAGAGACGGGGATGCCACATCCAAGAGCGGCTGGCCAATCACAGGGCCAGCAGCTCAGCAGTATCGGCAGAGCCACCAGGAATGGTGGCCACTGCTGGTACTGCAGAGGTCTTGGACCCAGGCCAGCGTTGGAGGCCCAGACTGCAGGTAAGTGAGGCAGGGTTGCTGGGGCCAGTCCAGAAGGCCCTGGCGGGGTGTGTGTGGGGGGAGGGGGGGTGAGGGGTGCGGTTGGGGAGAGTTGGGAGGGTTGGCGTTAAGTGCAGGGGGAAGGGTGTCCAGGGAGGTGGGGTTTTTCCAGGCGGGGATCCTCCATGGGCCACAAATTGCCCATGAAGGAGGGACCAATTGCCCCCCAAGCCCGCAGGGAGGGCGCCTCATATTGCTTGGTGACCTCCCTGTGTGAGGGAGGCACCCCCTACCCCTGGCTAAATATCAGCAGCGGCAGGAAGAGGCCCTTAAGTGGATGTTAATAGGCCACTTAAGGGCCTGAATTGGCCTCTGGGCAGAAAGTCTGTCGTCTGCCAATCCCGCCCCCCAAAAAAAATCGCTTGGCAACTGGGAGATGATGGACCCTCCATCCCGCCCTCTACTGTCTCCCTTCACAATTCTATGGGCACCCCCGCCTCTGACGCTATCTTAGAGGGTCCATGAAATCCAGCCCCAGGTGTACAGTGGACGTGAGCTTGTTGTAAGTTAAGGTTTGGGCATAGTCGTGCCAATTTCATGTTCTAGCCAACAATGGCCTGTGCTCCTGACAGTCACATGCATACTTGGTTTCCTTGTGTTGTTAGATGGCTACATTGGATTCTATGGGATCAGCGATTTAACTAATTCACCTCCTCAGCTCTCTATGTGCTTTTCATATGTCCAGAGAATGCTGAGCCATTGGTGGGGGAGGGGGAGAGTGAGGTATCCTGACTGAAACAGCTCTTAAATAGCTGCTGCATCTGAAAGGATACATCATTGTTTTTGGTGAAGTTTGACTGTTGTGCAAAAGAAATGGCTGGAAGAGTTTCAATAACTCTGTGCTTCACTGCAGCGATGCTAGAAGTCAGTTTGGAGGAGGTATCGCTTAGGAAAAGGATCATTTTTTGGGCAGAGGGGAACTGTCAAGGTAGACCAGTAGATGGTGCCCCACTGAAAGGAAGGAATATCTGTACAATGCATGTAGCAACTGTCAGGTCACAGTGTGAAACCACATCAGCAATGTAGCTGGTAAAGCAATTGCCCAAGCCCTTATAGAGTCATAGAGTCATAGAGAGATACAGCACTGAAACAGGCCCTTCGGCCCACCGAGTCTGTGCCGACCAACAACCGCCCATTTATACTAATCCTACATTAATCCCATATTTCCATATTCCCTATCGCATCCCCACCATTATCCTACCAACTACCTACACTAGGGGCAATTTATAGTTAACATTCTCTCACCACCATCTCTAAGTTGATGGGAGATAAAGATCAGCTATTGACTTTCATTTACAGAACCTGTTACTTTAGCTTACCACTAATTATATCTTCTCAAACTACTTACATGCTCACCATTTCTCCTTTAACCCCAGTTGCAATGTATGCTGGACAAAGGGTTGTAACTAGTCTTCAATATGTCATGCAGACCCCCACCTGCCAAGAATGAGGCATATTAATTTTGTCATATGAACATTGATTTTAAACTGTTGCAGGTATGAAGAAATTTCTTCTTAAAAAATCAGAAGACACTTGGCTGGAAGGACAATTGCATACTAACAGACAGTGCTTGTGGAGACAAAGGACTATTCCCTGGTCCACTTAACCCACAATGGACTTTGATCACCAGACATTGAAGGTGAGGGAGCTCACATTCCAGGATGTCTGCTAAGATGGCAGAACCCACAAACAGAAGTGGTCAAACCAGCTAGCCGCATGACTAACCTGCTGGGCAACCTGGGTTTTTTTGAACTAGCCGCAGGACAGTTTGAATTGAGGAGGCTGTTTGAACTGGAACCTGGAGCAAGGAAGCCTCTCTCTCTCTCTCTCGCTTTCTCCCAAGCCACCAGACCCACGGAAGACACGTAAACCTCAAGAAAGAAAGGACTCCGACCTCGAAACAAGTTGAAGCGTGCACTGGACCCCAATGAATTGCAAGTCTGAACGGCAACCAAAGACTTCACAGCAAACTCAAAGGACATAGAAACATAGAAAATAGGAGCAGGAGTAGGCCATTCGGCCCTTCAAGCCTGCTCCGCCATTCATTATGATCATGCCTGATCATCCAACTCAGTGGTTTGTTCCCGCTTTTGCCCCATACTCTTTGATCCCTTTAGACCCAAGAGCTATATCTAACTCCTTCTTGAAAACATACAATGTTTTGGCCTCAATTGCTTTCTGTGGTAACAAATTCCACAGGCTCACCACTCTCTGGGTGAAGATATTTCTCCTCATCTCGGTCCTGAAAGGTTTACCCCGTATCCTTAGACTATGACCCCTGGTTCTGGACTCCCCAACCATCGGGAACATCCTTCTTGCATCTACCCTGTCAAGTCCTGTTAGAATTTTATAGGTTTCTATTAGATCCCCCCTCACTCTTCTGAACTCCAACGAATATAATCCTAACCGACTCAATCTCTCCTCATATGTCAGTCCTACCATGCCAGGAATCAGTCTGGTAAACCTTCACTGCACTCCCTCTATAGCAAGAACATCCTTCCTCAGATAAGGAGACCAAAGCTGCACACAATATTCCAGGTGTGGCTTCATCAAGGCCCTGTATAATTGCAGCAAGACATCCCTGCTCCTGTACTTGAATCCTCTTGCTATGAAGACCAACATACCATTTGCCTTTTTTACTGCCTGTTGGACCTGCATGCTTACCTTCAGTGACTGGTGTATGAGAACACCCAGGTCTCACTGCATGTTCCCCTCTCTCAGTTTATAGCCGTTCAGATAATAATCTGCCTTCCTGGTTTTGCTAACAAACTGGATAACCTCACATTTATCCACATTATACTGCATCTACCATGCATTAGCCCACTCACTCAACTTGTCCAAATCACCTTGAAGCTTCTCTGCATCCTCCTCACAACTCACCCTCCCACCCAGTTTTGTGTCATCTGCAAATTTGGAGATATTACATTTAGTTCCCTCATCTAAATCATTAATGTATATTGTGAATAGCTGGGGTCTAGCACTGATCCCTGCGGTACCCCACTAGTCACTGCCTGCCATTCAGAAAAAGACCCATTTATCCCTACTGTTAGTGTCCTGTCTGCCAACCAATTTTCTATCCATCGCAATACACTACCCCTAATCCCATGCGCTTAAATTTTCCATGCTAATCTCTTATGCGGGACTTTGTCGAAAGCCTTCTGAAAGTCCAAATGAACCACATCCACCGGCTCCCCCTCATCAACTCTACCAGCTGCATCCTCGACGAATTCTAGTAGATTTGTCAGGCATGATTTCCCTTTCGTAAATCCATGCTGACTCTGCCAGATTCTACCACTGTTCTCTAAGTGCTCTGCTGTAAAATCTTTGATAATGGACAGTAAAATAGAAACCCATCTATTTCCTCAAACCTTTCCCCTTTATTCTTTTCTACTTTTCTGTCTCCCTATCTGCGTGTGTGTTTATCGCATATGCATGCTAGCATGGTCGTGTTGCATATTTGTAGTTGTTAACCGGATTAGAGTTTAAGATTAATAAACTTCTACCTTTCTTGTTTAAAATCTAAAATCTGTCTGAATTGATTTCCTTGCCTTACAATTGGAGCAGTGAACAAGGATTCACTGAGGGGAAGCTAAAAACACAGTGTTTTTAAAATTAAACCCTGTTAAATCAGGCAAAGGCTGAGAGGGAACCCCTAGACCCCTTCTCACCTGGTTGCAACAAGTGCTAGTGTAGAAATTCACTCTTCGCTCTGCCTTAGTAGGTGAAATTGTGGGGGTGGGGGGGGGGGGGGGTGGTGGTGGTGGTGGGGGCAGTGGCGTCGTGGTAATGACACTAAACTAGTAATCCAGAGGCCCAGACTAATGCCCTGGGGACATGGGTTCAAATCTCACCATGGTATCTAGTGGGATTTGAATTCAATTAATTAATAAATTCAATTAATTGATAAAAGTCTGGAATCAAAAGGTCGTCGATTGTCATAAAAACCCATCTAGTTGACTAAGATCCTTTAGGGAAGGAAGTCTGCCAGTCTTACCTGGTCTGGCCTATGTGTGACTCCAAACCCACAGCAATGTGGTTGGCACTTAAACCGCCCTCTGAAATGGCCTGGCAAGCCACACAGTTGTCAAGGGAAATTAGGGATGGCCTTGCCAGCAATGCCCACATCCCATGAAATAATGTAAAAAAAAGTTTCATAACAGAACACACACAAACACTCAACTTGTGCTACCTCAACTGAAAGGAGGATTAGACCTTCCGAATAACTGGCATCAAGATTATTGAGTGAGTGAGTGAAGGAGAACTTGGCTTTTTCTCACTGTGAAAGCATGGTGGCCGCTCCTCAGTGAGGACCTAATGACTTGCCTGTTGTGAATGGTCTCTTCATGTTGGGTCATGAGATGATCTTGCAATTTCTGTGAGCACCTCAGCATCTGTACTGTTGTCTGCCTCTTTTACAGTCTTCTAAGGGAGGAGGAGGCTGGATGAGCAGATGGATTCTCACCCTCAAAAGGTCAAATGCTCATCTACTGCTCCTCCTAGCATACACCAACTGCGAATTGCAGATGACCGGAGATCAGTGTAGGAACAGACCCCATTCCTTGGCTAGGACTAAAGGGCATGAAGCCTGCCATCAAAATGTTTTCATTCAGATCCCCTAGCATACATAGACTAGAAGTGAAGGTGTCCTGTAAATTGAAGTCCAATCTGATGCTGAGTGAACAAAACTGCTTCACCATTTGTCCCTCTGACCTTGGGTCTCCCTGCCAAGATGCCCTGAAGTTCTGCTACCTCTATAATGCTCTGCAGGTTCATGAAATCCTCTTCAATGTCTACACAGAAGTTATAAGCAGCACTGCTGTATGCTCCTCGAATTCTATGCAGAGACCTCTGAAAACTCTCGAAGGACCTAAAGAATGGTGACAATGTGGAACTCCTACCACAGGGAGTGGTTGAAGCAAATAGTATAAGATGCATTAAGGAGAAGCTAGATAAGGATATGAGGGAGAAGGCTGTAGTGGAGCATAAATGCCCACATGGACTGGTTGGGCCAAATGGCCTGTTTCTGTACTGTATATCCTATACATATGCATGTGACTGCAACTACTACCTGTCTGACACTAACTGTGCCTTCCTCCTGCTGCTGCTCTTCAGCTGCCATCTGCATTTTCTCCTCCATGCTGTTCCTTCCAGACTCTTCCTATCCAAAATCCCCTGAATTAGATTTATTTGGGCTGGAGCTTGCAGGGTTTGGAAAGGGTGGTGGGTGCTGAGGTAAATGAGCTGTCTCCATTTCCTTTCTGTTGTCAGTTTCATTTTCTTGAGAGATCCTTACACAAGGAGACAGAAAACATGAGTTAATATAGGATACGCAGCCGATACTGTGCACACAGTAGCAAGGCTGGCATGTTTCCTACATTACAACAGTCTCTATACTTTAAAAGTACTTCAAAGACTGTAAGGTGCTTTGAACATCCTGAAGTCATAAAAGGTGCTATATAAATGTCAGTCTTTATTTTTGTAGAGAGACAAATGTGGCTGCCTGTTAGTCACTGATTGGATATTTGATACTGAAGAAAAGGTAATTTGAAGTGATGCCTTACTTTGTTGGACTGGCACAAAGTCAGCAAGCTCTCTTTCTCTGGCTTCGCCAATACTCTCCACACCAATTATATGCGATACTTGCTTCCTGAAATGGATGAGGTATTGCAGGTTGACTGTTCCACTACCAGTAGCAAATGTGGTCTCATTATTGATAATTGTCCGTAGGCTTCTTCTTTGAAAAAGAAGTCCTTTAAGGATTGGGGAGTAACACATAGAGTATCCCAATGAGCAGACTGTCACGTGGTGTGAAAGGATGAGGAAAGAACATGCAAGTAAGACTAAGAGCCATGTGGTGAGTTGGTGAGAAAACATGCCAGAACTGTGTGAATGAAAAGATGCCCTTCCTTTTAACAGTTTCCAAATTGGAAATGCAATTTCCAATACTTAGGAGTTTCAACAAGTGAGCGTTTGGGTCAACTGGGTCGCATCACAGATGTGGCAGCTTACTGTAAATCGATTGAGTTTGTGGTGCATGCATCATACAACCATCCCCTACTTATAGTGGCACCTACTAGTGTTCTGTGCCATAACACTCTTCGTGAGTCTAGATAGCTATTTTCCGATTTGAGTATTGCTGAATGTCCCTCTATGCCCAATTTTATCTTTGACCGGTTCTGTACAACATGAATTGGCCAAATGGTTGGGCGAATTGTTGCAACCAGTTTTGAGCAAACTCTCCACATACAGGGTGAAGGATTCCTTCACATTTGTGAAGACCATACAGGACTTGCATATCGATAGTGTCCATGTTCTCATTTGACATTGCTGGCCTATTCACCAATGTACCACTTAAGGAAGCCATAGATATTTGCGCAGCAGCATTGTATCATGGCGATCTAGATCCACCACTATTGCATGAATCAATATTCATTGAACTTATGAACTCGGCAACTCGCGCAGTTGAGTTCAGTTTTAACGACACCATGTATGCCCAAATAGATGATGTTGCCATGGGATCCCCTCTAGGCCCAGCTCTCGCAAACATCTTTGTTGAGTTCCATGGGAAATGTGTCTTTGAGGGAATGACACTTAACCTTCTACCTCTTGCACATTTCTGATATGTTTGCTATATTTGAATCCGCAGCTGCATGTAATAATTTCCTTACACGTCTTAATAGACTCCATCCTGAGCTCAAATTCACCTTTGAAATGGAGCAGTCAAATGAACTCCCTTTCCTTGACGTACTAGTTGAGAAATCTGCTAAGGGGTTCTCTACCACGGTCTACCGCTAACCTACCTTCACTGGTCAATACACGTGTTGGGATTCTTACAGTTCCACGCGCTATAAGATTGGCCTTATCGGCAACCTCGTAAATAGGGCCCAAGCCATTTGCTCACCATGCAAGCTTAATGCTAAAATAGGGCGAATCAAAGGCATCCTGCATGACAATGGCTATCCTGATCAGATCATTTCTCGCTGTATATCGTGCAAACTTATGAACAGGCCTCAGGCCATCATTTTTGGCCCTGAAAAGTACCCAGTCAACATCAAATTACCCTGGCAGGGTAATGTATTACAAAAATTTGAACAACAGGTAAAGCTAGCTGTTTCACGCTGCTACTATGCAGTAGCAACACGTGTGGTGTTTGCCACTAATAGGATGCTGCCACCAAGTCAAAAAGACGTCCTGCCTATCACACAAATGAGTAATGTGATATATGTATTTCAATGCCAGTGTGATGCTAAGTATATAGGCTGTACGTCCCAAAGACTGGCGGATCGTATCAAATATGGTTCACACTGGGCAAGGTACAGGCCGTACCCAACCAGCCTCTGCTTGCAAAACTCATAACACAGCGTCCAACATTAGATGTGATTCCGCGATTGGACAACATTTGCTAAATAATACACAGTGTGCTAAGAATTACGCTGATAACCGAGTTAAGATTGTCAGTGGGGCTCGCAGTGTGGTGCATTTGCACATACTGGAAACTACATATATTAATACAAAGGGCCATGATCTTTGCAGACAGAAAGAACCTGCACACACATTGTGCCAGTTTCAGCTAAACAAAATAAGTGACAGCCATTCGCTGGTTCATTCCTCAGGGCAATGTCTTAACCAATCAGAGTCAAGCTGCTTGGTTTAAATTTCAAACAAAGCCTGGCAGTTAACTGTCAGTCACCATAAACTGATGCATTCTCCATGGCAATGCCTCGACCAATCAGAGTTCACTTGTCAACCAATCAGCACTCTCTTCTCATACAGTATAAAGTTGTTGCTTTCCCTTACATTGGTATTCTTGTGGATTGTCCTGATGAGTGCAAGACAAAAAGCTTCGACAACATGTCTCTATTTTCAGCAAAACTCAAGTCCTGTACTACCAAACGATATTTTCCTATTTGTTCCCATAAATAAGTTGTGAACAATAGATTGGTCTACCTTTACTGTTTCCTGTACACTGGCTCCATTTGCAGTACATGCCTCTGCTTCTAAGCCTGCTGCTTTCTTCCTACAGTAAGAGCTCCAGGGTTTCTTTGCTGAAGAGCGCATTTTTGAGTCTTTCCACCCATGTTACTACCTCCCTTTAAGACTGCAGCCCTCTAAGAGCTGCTGCAACCCTGATTCTTCTCGTATCCTAGCATTTTCTCTTTTTGTCTGGTTCTACAACCACTGTGTATATCCTCCCAGAAACCAGATGGCGACAGATACAATCCAAGAAAGAGTCTCTTTATTTATTTACACAATCTAAATAGTTTATTTTTTCCATTTTTATCCAATAAATGTCAAGATAAAATCAACATATACTACATTTAAACTAAATGAGGGATACAAAAACAAATAAAAGCAAAAACAGATGCTTAACTAAAATGTTGGGTGCACCTTAGAACTGCTGGCTGCCCATTTTACACCTGAAAACCAGGCATGCAGTAGTTAACAAGTGGGGTGGGATGTGTGATTGTACCTTGACCAAGGCCCACCTGAAGCAATTTTTAGGCAAGCTTGTAAAAGGCCAGCAACAGGACTGCCTATTTCTGTCAGGAGGTTACCAACATATCCAAATCAGGGTCCCAATCCATTGGTAGGTTCAGGTAAAAATGGGCAGAATGCCTTAACCAGTGGTCCTTAAAGATACTGCGAAGGAAACTCCAGTAAAGTGGCTAAAGAAAGCTGGCTTCACAAAAATACTGTGGTCCAGTGTTGGTCCTTGCTCGACAGTCTCTGGAATCAACTCTCCACACTTAGGCCTAACGTTCCTTTTTTTGAATTCATTCATGGGATGTGGGCATCGCTGGCCACGCCAGCATTTATTGCCCATCCCTAATTGCCCTTGAGAATGTGGTGGTGAGCTGCCTTCTTGAACCACTGCAGTCCATTTGGGGTAGGTATACCCACAATGCTGTTAGGAAGGGAGTTCCAGGATTTTGACCCAGCGACAGTGAAGGAACGGCGATATAGTTCCAAGTCAGGATGGTGTGTAACTTGGAGGGGAACTTGCAGGTGGTGGTGTTCCCATGTATTTGCTGCCCTTGTCCTTCTAGTTGGTAGAGGTCGTGGGTTTGGAAGGTGCTGTCTAAGGAGCCTTGGTGCATTACTGCAGTGCATCTTGTAGATGGTACACACTGCTGCCACTGTGCGTCAGTGGTGGAGGGAGTGAATGTTTGTAGATGGGGTGCCAATCAAGTGGGCTGTTTGTCCTGGATGGTGTTGAGCTTCTTGAGTGTTGTTGGAGCTGCACCCATCCAGGCAAGTGGAGAGTATTCCATCACACTCCTGACTTGTGCCTTGTGGACAGGCTTTGGGGAGTCAGGAGGGGAGTTACTCGCCTCAGGATTCCTAGCCTCTGACCTGCTCTTGTAGCCCCGGTATTTATTGGCTACTCCAGTTCAGTTTCTGGTCAATGGTAGCCCGTAGGATGTTGATAGTGGGGGATTCAGTGATGGTAATGCTGTTGAATGTCAAGGGGAGATGGTTAGATCTCTCTTATTGGAGATGGTCATTGCCTGGCACTTGTGTGGCGTGAATGCTACTTGCCAATTATCAGCTCAAGCCTGGATATTGTCCAAGTCTTGCTGCATTTCTACACGGACTGCTTCAGTATTTGAGGAGTCAGGAATGGTGCTGAGCATTGTGCAATCATCAGTGAACATCCCCACTTCTGACCTTATGATTGAAGGAAGGTCATTGGTGAAGCAGCTGAAGATGGTTGGGCCCAGGACACTACCCTGAGGAACTCCTGCAGTGATGTCCTGGAGCTCAGATGATTGACCTCCAACAACCACAACCATCTTCCTTTGCGCTAGGTATGACTCCAGCCAGCGGAGGGTTTTCCCCCTGATTCCCATTGACCTCAGTTTTGCTAGGGCTCCTTGATGCCATACTCCGTCAAATGCTGCCTTGATGTCAAGGGCAGTCACTCTCACCTCACCTCTTGAGTTCAGCTCTTTTGTCCATGTTTGAACCGAGGCTGTAATGAGGTCAGGAGCTGAGTGGCCCTGGAGGAACCCAAACTGAGTGTCACTGAGCAGGTTATTGCTAAGCAAGTGCTGCTTGATGGCACTGTTGATGACACCTTCCATCACTTTACTGATGATTGAGAGTAGGCTGATGGGGCGGTAATTGGCCGGGCTGGACTTGTCCTGCTTTTTGTGTACAGGACATACCTGGGCAATTTTCCACATTGCAGGGTAGATGCCAGTGTTGTAGCTGTACTGGACCAGCTTGGCTAGGGGCGCAGCAAGTTCTGGAGCACAGGTCTTCAGCACTATCGCCGGAATATTGTCTGGGCCCATAGCTTTTGCAGTATCCTGTGCCTTCAGTCGTTTCTTGATATCACGCGGAGTGAATCGAATTGGCTGAAGTCTGGCATCTGTGATGCTGGGGACTTCAGGAGAAGGCCGAGATGGATCATCAACTCGGCACTTCTGGCTGAAGATTGTTGCAAATGCTTCAGCCTTATCTTTCGCACTGATGTGCTGGGCTCCCCCATCATTGAGGATGGGGATATTTGTGGTGCCACCTCCTGTAGTTAGTTGTTTAATTGTCCACCACCATTCACGGCTGGATGTGGCAGGACAGCAGAGCTTCGATCTGATCCGTTGGTTATGGGATCGCTTAGCTTTGTCTATCGCATGCTGCTTATGCAGTTTGGCACGCAGATAGTCCTGTGTTGTAGCTTCACCAGGTTGACACCTCATTTTGAGGTATGCATGGTGCTGTTCCTGGCATGCCCTCCTGCACTCTTCATTGAACCAGGGTTGGTCTCCTGGCTTGATGGTAATGGTAGAGTGGGGGATATGCCCGGCCATGAGGTTATAGATTGTGGTTGAGTACAATTCTGCTGCTGCTGATGGCCCACAGTGCCTCATGGATGCCCAGTTTTGCATTGCTAGATCTGTTCGAAATCTATCCCATTTAGCACGGTGATAGTGCCACACAACACGATGGACGGTATCCTCAATGTGAAGACGGGACTTCGTCTCCACAAGGACTGTGCGGTGGTCACTCCTACCAATACAGTCATGGACAGAAGCATCTGCGGCAGGCAGATTGGTGATGACGGGGTCAAGTATGTTTTTCCCTCGTGTTGGTTCCCCCACCACCTGCCGCAGACCCAGTCTAGCAGCTATGTCCTTTAGGACTCGGCCAGCTCGGTCAGTAGTGGTGCTACCGAGCCACTCTTGGCGATGGACATTGAAGTCCCCCACCCAGAGTACATTTTGTGCCCTTGCCACCTTCAGTGCTTCCTCCAAGTGGTGTTCAACATGGTAGAGTACTGAGTCATCAGCTGAGGGAGGGCGGTAGGTAGTAATCAGTAGGAGGTTACCTTGCCCATGTTTGACCTGATGCCATGAGACTTCATGGAGTCCGGAGTCGATGTTGAGGGCTCCCAGGGCAACTCCCTCCCTACTGTATACCACTGTCCCGCCACCTCTGGTGGGTCTGTCCTGCTGGTGGGACAGGACATACCCGGGGATGGTGATGGCAGTGTCTGGGACATTGCCTGTAAGGTATGATTTCGTGAGTATGACTATGTCAGACTGTTGCTTGACTAGTCTGTGGGACAGCTCTCCCAACTTTGTCACAAGCCCCCAGATGTTAGTAAGGAGGATTTTGCAGGGTCGACAGGGCTGGGTTTGCCATTGTCGTTTCCGGTGCCTAGTTCGATGCCGGGTGGTCCGTCCGGTTTCATTCCTTTTTATAGACTTCGTAGCGGTTTGGTACAATTGAGTGGCTTGCTGGGCCATTTCAGAGGGCATGTAAGAGTTAACCACATTGCTGTGGGTCTGGAGTCACATGTAGGCCAGACCAGGTAAGGACAGCAGATTTCCTTCCCACCTTCCTACCGTCTGACTGTGGGAGCTGGTTGTTTTCCCATCTTTCCACAACTGGTGAGCTGGTGAGGAGTACCATTTGGCATCCGCAACTCAATTCTCCATTTAAATGAGGCCTGAACCTGAAAATGCCAGATTTGGGCGGGCGGAAAATCCAGTGGAAATCAAAACCTATCCCTGTCACTTTCCCAGTGCAAAAAATTATTTCTTCATGCCACTATCGTGGAAGTATTCCACAACTTTGAATGCCACTTATTCTCGAATATTTTCTTCTCCCAAGTGGTTCTCTAGTGGCCTTATCTGGTGGTCTCAGAAAGGGTGTCATAGAGTCATAGAATGATTTATGACACAAAAGGAGGCCATTTGACTCATCGAGTCCATGTCGGCTCTCCACAGTGCTGCTATTCAGCCAGTCCCACTCCCCTGCTTGATCCCCGTAGTGCCGCAAGTTTATTTCCTTCAAGTGGTCATCCGATTTTCTTTTGAAGTCATTGATTGTCTCCACTTTCACTGCCCTTGTGGGCAGCGAGTTCCAGGTCCTTACCGACCTCTGTGTAAAATGTTCTTCCTCATATTCCCTATGCATCTTTTTTTTAATTCATTCATGGGATGTGGGCGACGCTGGCCAGGCCAGCATTTATTGCCCATCCCTCATTGCCCTTGAGAAGGTGGTGGTGAGCTGCCTTCTTGAACCGCTGCAGTCCATTTGGGGTAGGTATACCCACAGTGCTGGATCCTGATTTCCAGGATTTTGACCCAGCGACAGTGAAGGAACGGCGATATAGTTCCAAGTCAGGATGGTGTGTAACTTGGAGGGGAACTTGCAGGTGGTGGTGTTCCCATGTATTTGCTACCCTTGTCCTTCTAGTTGGTAGAGGTCGCGGGTTTGGAAGGTGCTGTCTGAGGACCCTTGGTGCATTGCTGCAGTGCATCTTGTAGATGGTACACACTGCTGCCATTGTGCGTTGGTGGTGGAGGGAGTGAATGTTTGTAGATGGGGTGCCAATCAAGTGGGCTGCTTTGTCCTGGATGGTGTCGAGCTTCTTGAGTGTTGTTGGAGCTGCACCCATCCAGGCAAGTGGAGAGTATTCCATCACACTCCTGACTTGTGCCTAGTCGATGGTGGACAGGCTTTGGGGAGTCAGGAGGTGAGTTACTCGCCTCAGGATTCCTAGCCTGTGACCTACTCTTGTTACCACGGTATTTATATGGCTACTCCAGTTCAGTTTCTGGTCAATGGTAGCCCGTAGGATGTTGATAATGGGGGATTCAGCGATGGTAATGCTGTTGAATGTCAAGGGTTAGATTCTCTCTTGTTGGAGATGGTCAATGCCTGGCACTTGTGTGGCGCGAATGTTACTCGCCACTTATCAGCCCAAGCCTGGATATTGTCCAGGTCTTGCTGCATTTCTACGCGGACTTCTTCAATATCTGAGGAGTCACGAATGGTGCTGAACATTGTGCAATCATCAGCGAACATCCCCACTTCTGACCTTATGATTGAAGGAAGATCATTTATGAAGCAGCTTGCCCAAAACCTTCAATCTGCGCCTCCTAGTCCTTGTACCATTAGTTAATGGGAGCAGTTTTTCCTGGTCTAACTGATCTAAACCTGGTTATGCTCTTGTACACTTCTATTAAATCTCCCCTCAATCTCCTTTGCTCTGAGGAGAACAGCTCCAGTTTTTCCAACCTAACTTTGCAACTGAAATCCCTCATCCCTGGAATCATTCTGGTAAATCTCCTCTGCACCCTCTCAAGGACCTTCACATCCTTCTTAAAGTGTGGTGACCAGAACTGGACACAATACTCCAGTTGGAACCTACATTTCTAAAAGATTTCCCACCACCGATGTTAAGCTGACTGGCCTGTAGTTGCTAGGCCTATCTTTACACCTTTTTGGAACAAGGGTGTATTATTTGCAATTTTGCAATTATCCAGTCCTCTGACACTACCCCTCTTTCTAAGGAGGTTTGGAAGATTATGGCCAGTGCCTTTGCAATTTCCTCCCTTATTTCCCTCAATATCCTCGGATGCACCTCATCTGGTCCCGGTGACTTATCAGCTTTAATTAAAGCCAGCCTTTCTAATACCTCCTCTTTATCAATTGTTATCCCATCCAACATCTCACCTACCTCATCTTTTACTGGTTTTGGCAGCAGTACTCATTTCATACCTCAGCCGTGCCCTCTGCTCCTTGCTTAGATCCCCTTTTTGGTCCCTCATTGGCCCCACCCCTCCTTTTTCTACCCTTTTACTATTTATATACCTGGAGAAGACTTTTGGATTCCCTTTCATGTTAGTCGCCAGTATCTTCTCATACCCTCTCTTTGCCTCTCTTATTTCCTTTTTCACTTCCCCTCTGAACTTTCTATATTCAGCCTATTCACTTGTATTATCAACTTGACAACTGTCACACACCCTTTTTCTGTTTCATCTTACTCTGTAACTCTTTCATCATCCAGAGGGCTCTGGCTTTGTTTGTCCTGTATAAGTGCAAGTTCTTGTTACTATATATGTAGCTTGAAGGGTAGAATTATGAACACTGGACCATTCCTCATTTTCCATTCCTTGGGAAGGCTTCTGAACAATTGCTTGTAGATCAGGTTTCCAAGTCATCATCACCTTTGCAGTGAGCTTTTGGCTTTGATGGATCATCCATCTTTATCTGTCCCTGGCCGAATCTTCTTGTTAGTGCCACATAATATAACAAAAAATATAAAATAAAAAGCATGCTGTTTAGCTCATCAAAATGTATTTGTTCCATAAGATAATGATACTGAACTATCACCATTAGACCCTGTTGCCAAAAATCTGTGGGTTGCGATCCCAGTGATTGCAGGGATAGGCACCGACATATTGCACAATGGACATTTGACAAAATTATTGACTCTGCCACGGACATGGGGGCGATTAATCTGTATATAAAGTATATCGCCAATCTAATGCCATCAAAACACAGTCCAATTTAAAACACATTTCTTCCTGTAAACAAAGTAGCTAACATCCAAACATCAATGGAGAGCAGCACAACTGTATTAGCTAGCTAGCTAGCTAGCAAAATATGAGGCAACTCCGATGTGAATTACTTTTGAAATTACTTTTGCTGCTATGTTATTTTAAAATTCAAGGTTAAAGGCTTGAAGCACGGGTTTCTAACCTTTTTGCGTGGGGGTGGGGGGGCACATTACAATTTTTGTCTTACATAGGGGGCTTGTGAGACTATTTTGGAAAGATAAAGGTATTAAATATTTATCTTACGATTTATCAAAACAACAACAAAGGTGCATTTTTGTGAAAAAGCTTTAAATGAGACTAATTTATTGACTTACTTTCTCATCACTATGTTGGACACTGATTTAGTGAGATACCTGGCATTTTGTTTTTGCTTGCACAAGTAGTCAATGTCTGCCTGGACACTTATTGTAGTGATGCGGAGTATTTCAGATAGACGTCCATCTGTCAGGAATGATCTTGATCGTTCTCTCTTCAATTTTGCTCTGTCTGTCTGTCTCTCTCTCTCTCTCTGTTTCTCTCTCCCTCCCTGTTGTGACACCAATCTGTGTTCCCCCTCTCTGTGTTGTCCTTGCCTCTCTGTGTCGTCCGCCTCTCTCTCTCACCCCTTGATCTCTGACCCCCTTTCTTGCTCTCACTGCCCCCTCTCTTTCTGCCCTCCCTCTCTCTACCCCTTTCTCTCCCTCTCTGCCCCCCTCTCTCTCTCTCTCTCTCTCTCTCTGCTGCACTCTCTCTCTCTATGTCCTCCTCTCTCTCGGTCCCCCCCTCTCTCTCTGCCCCAGGCACTCTCTGTCCCCCTCTCTCTCTTCCCCTTTCCCTCTCTCTCTCTCTGCACCCTTTCTCTCTCTGGCCCCCTCTCTTTCTGCCCCCTCTTTCTCAGACCCCCTGTCTTCCTCTGCCCCTCTCTCCCTTTGCTCCCTTCTCTCTCTCTGCCCTCTCTCTCTGCCCCCTCTATCCCTGCCCCTTTTTCTCTCTCTCTCTGCCCCTGCCCCCTTCTCTCTCTCTTTGCCCCCTCTCTCTCTCTGCCCCCCTCTTTCTCTCTGCCTCCTCTCTCTCTCTGCCCCTCTCTCTTTCTGCCCCCCTCTCCCTCTCTGTGCTGTCTCTCTTGGCACCCTCTTTCTGTCCCTCTGCCACCCTCTCTCTCTCTTTGCCCCTCTCTCTCTCTGCCCTCTCTCTCTTTGCCTGCCCCCTCTCTCTCTTACCCCTCTCACTCTCTGTTTGCCCCCCCTTCTCTCTCTGACAGTTTCAGAGAGTGGGAGCTCTCCGCTGAGCAGCTTTGTGCTTGGTCCAATTTTTAGAAACATCGCAGCCATCAGTTTCACAGTTGTCAGGTTCTTCTGAACCTTAGACAAGTTTATGGTTTTTGCGCCGGCTTTTTAAAAAAAAAATCGGAACCCACCAGAAAACCAAAATTGTCCAAGGTTGGGAACTGCTATCTCTGCTCTAAGCATTCAGCTGTGAAACTGACGGCTGCGATTTTAAAAAAAAAGTCAGAATGGTTGGAAAGAAGAAGCCAATGGGAATTTTCTCATCCCTGAAATAACTCGTCACAGACCTCAAAATCTTTTACCGCCATGTACAGACACGTGGCTGACCCCTGAGTAGTTGCATTGGGATCAGATCTGTTGGTGCATTCCAGTGCTGACAAAACAGGAAGATGTGGGGTCAGCAGGATGGCACATGATTCGTATCGAACAGACCGGCCCCAAGCACCATTTTGGGTAAACCTCGGCACATGCCTGCCCCTGATATCTGGAAATTCCAGCTCCAACGCCACCTTGATAGGTATGGGTGTTAACCCAGGATCTACAGCACCCCACCCCTCCCAGCCACAGCCATGATCATGGCATTTACAGTCCCTTGTATCAGGGGTTGATCTTTCAAAAAACATTCCAAAACAGAATTTTTTTCTTTTGACCTCATAGCTCATGACAGCTGCCGTGTCCCAGGCATTTATGTACATGGCATCATACATGGAGATGATGGTGGCCCTCCTGTTGAGCCAGATTCCATTAATACGCACTGACCTGCAGTCCTTCACTGAGACCATCAGATCCACAAATCAGTAGCAAGACGAGAGAGGGACCAGGGACATGGAGACTGTCCCTGCCCCTGTCCTTCCCAGGAGATCAGAGAGGTTCAAACGAGCCTTGAGGTGGAGGAGGCGAGTCGGCACACCATATCTGGGGTCCCCCCTCAAGGTGCATCCATTGTGGCCACCAGCCCCTCTGCCGATGAGTCAAGTTCCAGCAGCCACGACGTCTGAGGAGAGTTCTGCGCTGACGCAGGATTCCCCCAGCTAGCTAGGTCCCTCCAGGCCTCGTGTGCACAGAGGACGACCAAAGGGCATTCTGATCAGCAGCCTTCCTCCAGTCAGGCTGCTAGCACAGAAGTGACACCACGAAGAAGCTCATGAAAGTGTTTTAAAAAAACATTGTGACACAAATGGGTCTGCACAGGTGACACAACACTGTAAAAAGTTCAGTCTCTATATTTTCTTCATTAGTATGTGTTGCTTTTACGGTGTGAATGAAGTGTGCCAGCATGTACCGATCATGTCTCCTCCCATTACAACATTGGCCTTTCAAAACTGCCAATGTATGGAATAACATCTTTGCCATTTCAGTATCACTCATGTACATATCCATGGATGCAGTAATATGGACAATGGCTCAGTATACTGCTGCTAGTAATGGTGGACGCAAAGATGTTGCAGATGGGGACTGCTGCACAACAGGTGAATGAGGCTGCTGTGTGGGTGGCAGAGCCCATGGTGGTTCCTATGGTGTGGAGAACTTTGATCAATAAGGCATTGCCGTGCATCTCTTGCTCACTGCTCACCCTGCATGTGGTGCCTGGATGCTCTCTGTTCTCCAATGCACCTTTCCTGCTGTAAGTCCTCAGCATCTTCATCAACTGAGGAGGAGTTCAGCTCATGTCTCTTCCCATTCTGCAAGATCTCCGCACTATTGAGTGCAAAGTTGTGCAGAGCACAGCAAACAGCAACTATATGAGCTACCCTTTTCGGCTCATACTGCAGGGCACCACACGATCTATCCAGGCAGCAGAAGTGCATTTTCAGCATGCGAATCGCCTGCTCAATGCTGGCTCTTGTAGCTCCGTAGCTGGCATTGTATCTCTCCTCTGCAGTAGCGGTGGGGTGTTTCACTGGTGTCAGGAGCCTTTGTCTCCAAGAAGCAACCCCTCCATCTGAGCCAGTTTAGTGAACAGCAGTGGCAGCTGGGACTGGCGCAAGATGAAGGCGTCATGACAGCTGCCTGGAAAGCGGACGCAGATTTGCATAAAGTGCTAAAGGTGATCACATACTACCTGCACATTGAGTGAGTAGAAGCCCTTTCGGTTTACAAACGCAGCTGGTCGCCTGACGGAAGCCTTGATGGCCACATGGGTGCAGTGTATGACCCCTTGAACCTGTGGAAATCCCATGATGGACCCAAAACCGATGGCCCTCTGTACCTGAATCTCAGGATCCGTCCTGAAGCGGATATAGTCACCGGCCCTCTGGTACAGGGCATTGATGACCTCCCTATGCAGCGGTACACTGTGTGACCCCACAAAGATCTCCAGTGGGCCCCAGAAATGATGCAGAGGAGTAAAAGTTAAGAGCTGCTGTCACTTTGAGGGCCACAGACATAGGATGTCTACCAAAGCCCATTGGCTGCAGGTCATCGTTGAGCAGGGCACAGAGATGTTTCACTACCTCTCAACATCCACAGTCGCTTCTGACACTGGTGCTCTGACATCCGCAGGTACGTCATGCGGGACCAATAGATGCATGGTGATCTGTAGTGGCGAGCTCTCCTTGGGGGCTGCTGCTGCTCATGACTGCACCTGCCTGCTGGTTTTGCTTGTGCTGCATATGGATCCTCACGAAAAGTGGATCAATGAATAAAGGGTGAACCATCCCCATCTCCAAGTTGCAATTAAACTTGGTTCCTTCACTTCTTCAAAGGTACCTAACAGGGCAGGGATTGATGTTGACTGGTATATCAGGTGCTTTCATGCATCAACCATATGGAGTGGCATGGCATTGCCCATCTTATCTCCCACTAAGAGTGACACAGCATGACTATATTCAGACTGTAACAGCTGCATTGATTGGCCCACCAGCTAGATAACTTTTACCTGCCTACCATTTCTGGCACCCTCCCCACACACAGGGTGACTGGAGTGCCATTGCTCCTTCACTCGCACAAACAAACAATGGCGCAGAGCGGCCACCCTTTACAGAGGGAGAGTACATATTACCTCCCTTCATGCCTGCAGAGCTGTGCTCCTGGTAATACCATCCCCACTCCACCTCCCTTCATGCCCGCAGAGTTGTGCTGCCAATAATACCATGCCTCCTCTCACCTCCCTTCATGCCTGCACAGTTGTGCCCCCAGTAATAACATTCCCTCCCCCCCCACCACCTCCCTTCATGCCTGTAGAGTTGACCCTTGGTAATACCATCCCCCCCACCCCACCCCTGTACACATGCATGCAGAGTTGAGACCCATCTCGCAAGACTTACCTGCACAGACTCCGACAACTGCTACTTCTGCTGTCCCACCTGCTTTTCTTAGTCATGAGTGGGATGGCACGTGAGAGATGCCCGTTCACAGAAAAATACAGAACTGTGGACTGAGAGGCAGCGGGATGCATAATAAGGCAAGGTAAGTAGCACTTTGAATATTTAAATTGGGGTGCCACCGCCAAAAGGCTGCTCTGAGGTCCTGCTACTGGCGCTAAAATGGGGTAGTGCCTTTTTGGCTTCGTGACGGGCCTGGCCTGGAAATATTTTCTGGGCCTCCCTGCCACGATCCCCAATGTTGGGGGGGCTGCCTGCTGTGTATTTCCAGCACTTTCTGTTTTATTTCAGATTTCCAGCATCCGCATTATTTTGCTTTTATACCAATCTAGTGAAGCTTTGCTGTACCGCTTCCAAGGCAAGTATATTCTTCCTTAGACATTCAATGGTATTACCATCGATAAATCCTCTACTATCAACTTTCTGGGGGTTACCATTGACCAGAAACTGAACTGGACCTAGCTTCAAGGCCAGGTCAAAGACTGGGAATTCTGAGGTGAGGTACTCACCTTCTGACTTCCCAAAGCCTGTCCGCATTCTACAAGGTACAAGTCAGGAGTGTGATGGAATACTCTCCGCTTGTCTGAATGAATGTGGCTCCAACAAGATTCAAGAAGCTTGACACCATCCAGGGCAAAGCAGTCTGCCTGATCGGCACCCCATCCACCAACTTAAACATTTACTCCCTCCACCAACGACACACTGGGCTACATTTGACCAGCATTAACCTACCTGGACCGGGCTGCCATCCCACACCGATATTGCGGCCAGTGGCTGGAAGTCCCATGCCTTCCGAACCCCATGTGGGGATTCAAGGTGTGACACTGGTGGGGAGGAGGGAGGAGTGAAATTATCAGGGTTTGGGGGGGGGGGGTGCAGGGAAAAGACTTTTTATTGACTATGGGGATAGTGGGAAGGGGGTGAAGGGTAAATGTTATGAGGCTGGGGGGGTGGTGGTGGGGGATGTTCGGGTTCGGAGTAAATTTCATTTTATTGATATTTCCCCAAAAACAAACACTGCGGGGTTTTGGGGGGGGGGGTGTGATGAGGGGTGGTGGGTGGTAAAGGGCCTCCAGTGTTTATTTAATTATTTACAAACAATGCACCACAATATAACTTTAAAAATTAAAATTTCTTCTAAGGGCGTGAAGCCCTTTAAAAATGGCACCGGCGCCTGCGCGGTAGTGCTGGACACCGCTGCCGGAGACAGAGTGGCCACTCCCTCTACGTCATCGGAGGCAGACACTCCGCCCGCTCCATTTAAATGAGCTCCCGTGCTTCCTCACCTGAAGGCCGCTGACTTCAAAGCGCACCACCGCGATGTGTGGCACGCTAATAATATTCAGCCCACAGTGACAGCACTGTATATCATATACAAGATGCACTGCAACAACTCACCACGCCTCCTTCGACAGCACCTTCCAAACCCGTGATCTCTACCACCTAGAAGGACAAGGGCAGCAGGCACATGGGAACACCATCACCTGCAAGTTCCCCTCCAAGCCACACACTATCCTGACTTGGAACTATGTCACTGTTTATTCACTGTTGCTGGGTTAAAATCCTGGAACTCCTTCCCTAACAGCACTGTGGGAGTACCCACACCAGATGGACTGCAGCCGTTCAAGAAAGCAGCTCACCACAACCTTCTCAAAGGCAATTAGGGATGGGCAATAAATTCTGTCCTTGCCAGTGACACCCACATCCCATGAAAGAATAAAAGAAAGAAAAGCAACAGATCTGAAGACCAAAACTGCACACAATTCTCCATGTGTGGTCTCACCAAAGCCCTGTACAATTGTAGCACAATTTCCTTATTCTTGTACTCCAATCCCCTAATAAAATCCAACATGTCATTTGCCTTCCTAATTGCTTGCTGTACCAGCATGCAAACTTTCTGTGTTCGTTGTACGAGTACACCCAAGTTTCACTGAAGATCAACATTTAAAAGTTTCACATCTTTAAAAAATATTCTACTTTTTAATTCCTGCTACCAAAGTGAATAACCTTACATTTCCCCCCATTATACTCCATCTGCCACCTTGTTGACAACTCACATAACCTGCCTATATTTTTTTGCCACCTCTTTGTGTCCTTCTCACAGCTTCCTTCCCAACTAGCATTGTAGTGTCAGAAAACTTAGATGCATTACTCTCAGTCTCTTTGCTATGTCATTAATATAGCTTGTAACCAGCTGAAGCCTCAGCACTGATCCTTGCTGTATTCCATTAATTATAGCCTGCCAACGTGAAATACTCCCTTCTCACTGCTTCCTGTCCGTTCCTATCCTCTATCCATGCTAATATATTATGCACAACTCCATGAGCCCTTATCTTGCATATTGACCTTTTGTGTGGGACCTTTTTTAAAAATTCACTCTTGGGATATGAGCATCACTGGCAAGGCCAGAATTTATTGCCTTTGAGAAGGTGGTGGTGAGCCACCTTTTTGAATCATTACAGCCCATATGGTATAGGTACACCCACAGTGCTATTTTTTGTAGCAGTTTGATACAACCAAATGGCTTGCTAGATCATTTCAGAGGGCAGTAAAGAGTCAACCGCATTGCTGCAGATCAGGAGTCATGTGTAGGCCAGACTGAGTAAGGATATCAGATTTCATCCACTGAAGGACATTAATAAACCAGATGGGTTTTTTACAACTATATGGTAGTTTCATGATCATCATTAATGATACAAGCATTTTATTTCACATTTATTAATTGAATTTAATTTCCTGCAGCTTCCATGGTGGGATTTGTACTTATGTCTCCGGAGCACTAGTCTGGGCCTCTGGATTACTAGTCCAGTAACGGGCGGCACAGTGGCGCAGTGGTTAGCACTGCAGCCTCACAGCTCCAGGGACCCGGGTTCGATTCTGGGCACTGCCTGTGTGGAGTTTGCAAGTTCTCCCTGTGTCTGCGTGGGTTTTCTCCGGGTGCTCCGGTTTCCTCCCACAAGCCAAAAGACTTGCAGGTTGGTAGGTAAATTGGCCATTATAAATTGTCACCAGTATAGGTAGGTGGTAGGGAAATATAGGGACAGATGGGGATGTTTGGTAGGAATATGGGATTAGTGTAGGATTAGTATAAATGGGTGGTTGCTGGTCGGCACAGACTCGGTGGGCCGAAGGGCCTGTTTCAGTGCTGTATCTCTAATCTAATCTAATCTAATCTAACAATACTACTGAGCTACCATCCTCCTTATCGAATGTCTTTCTGAGATCTAAGTATACTACATCTAACAGCTTCCCTTTATCTACTCTACTGGTTACATCCTCAAAAAACTCTAATAAATTTGTCAAATGCAATTTCCCTTTCATAAAACCTTGTTGACTCTGCCTGATCATACTCTGATTTTCAAAGTGCCTTGTTAAAACTTCCTTAATATATCCCAGCATTTTCTCGATGTCTGATGCCAGGTTAACTGGCCTGTAGTTTCCTGTTTTCTCTCTCCCTCGTTTCTTGAATAGCGGTGTTACATTTGCTAACTTTCAATCTGCTGGTAACGTTCTACAATATAGGGAACTTTGGAAAATCATAACAGGTGCATCCACTATCTCTGCAGCTACTTCCTTTAGAACCCTAGAATGTAAGCCATCAGGTCCTGGTGGTCTGCTAGCTTATAATTCCTTCAGTTGCTTTCATATTTTTTTCTCTGCTGATATTAATTACATTAAGTTTCTCACTCTTATTAGCCCCATTGGTTACCCTCTATTTCTGGTATGTAATTTGCATCTTCTACTGTGAAGACAGACACAAAATATTTGTTCAATGTCTTTGCCATTTCTTTATTCCCCATGATTCTCCTGTGTCTGCCTCTAAGGGATGAATGCTTACTTTAGCTACTCTCCTTTCTTTTATGAACTCTTACAACCTGTTCTTATATTCTTGGCTAGTTTACACTCATGTTCTATTTTTTCATTTTTATCAGCTTTTTGGTCACCCTTTACTAGTTTCTAAAATTCTCTCATTGCAACATTATATGACTCTCCTTTTAATATTATATATCCTCAATTTCCCTAGTAAACCATGCAAGGATCTTTCTCACTGAGTTTTTGTGCTTTTATGGAATGATTTTTGTTGAAAATTTTGAATCATTTCCTTAACTGTATCGCACTCTGTATTTACTGCCATACCTTTTAGCCTATTTACCCAATCCACCTTCACCAGCTGTCTACTCATACCTATATAATTGCCCTTCTTTTAGTTTAAGCTTCTTATTTTGACCTTGATTATGTCAATGTCAAACTTAATATGGAATTCAATTGTATTATGATCACTTTTTCTGAGAGGATCTTTTACTATGAGATTACTAATTAAGCCTGCCTCATTACACAATACTAGGTATAAAATAGCTTTATCCCTAGTTGGTTCCACAATGTACTATTCTCAGAAGCTGTTGTGAAAGCATTCTACAAACTCATCTTCCAGACTACCTTTGACAATTTAATTTGTCCAGTCTAAATGAAGATTAAAGTCCCCATGATTATTGCATTGCTTTTGTTACAAGCTCCAATTATTTCTTGTTTAATGCTCTGGCCAACAGTTTAACTACTGTTTGAAGGCTTATAAACTACTCCCACTAACATTTTCTGATCCTTGTTATTCTTAATCTCCACCCATGCTGATTCTACTCCATGATCTTCTGAGCCAAGATCCTTTTTTACTGCTGTCTTTATGTCATCCTTTATTATCAGGTCTACTCCTCCTTTTCTATTCTGCCTGTCTTTTTGAAATGCGAAGCACCCTGGAATATTAATTTCCTAACCTTGGTCACCTTGCAACTATGTCTTTGTAAAGGTGATTAGATGCACTATTCCCATTAAACTCTCTGCTCCTTCCAGTCCCACTCTGCGTGTCTTTACCCAAATCGCTGCACTGCTTTATTGCCTCAGCGTTTCTCTTTAGATTTCTAAATTTCCCTTTACTTGATCCTCTTCCCCTTTTAGTTTTTTTTTAATAATATGTATCATTTCACATTTGTTAGACTTTTATAATGTTATAATTTCTGCATTTTCTGTCACTAAATGGGCTATCTGAACTTCAATATCTAATTAACAGGAAGTTAATGTTACCTACGTTACAACAGTGACTACACTTTTAAAGTACTTCATTGGCTGTAGAGTGATTTGGAACATCCTGAGGTTGTGAAAGGCACTATATAAATGCAAGTCTTTCTCTTTTTTTTAACATTAAGGACATCAAATTATCCAGTATTTTGACTATGGAGGCATCCCATAATATCAGTTTGCCCATACTGCTATCTTTATCACATTACTAATTGTCTGAAATGTCCTCATCTACAATGTTTCATTTCACATTCCGAGGAGTAATAATATACCAGCCAAATGAAGGCTCCTTTGGTTTAATCCCTAAACTGTGGAGTTAAACTAAGAAAGAACAATGAAAGTTAAGTGATAAATGATTCACCAGGTGTGCATGTTGTTACCTTGGGGCACATATCTCTGAATCTATCACTTCAGCTAAAAACTTAATCTAGCCTTACTGTAACTCAGTAAATGTAGCCATATACAGACTACCCTAGAAAGGTGTGTGTTTTGGTTGTGCAATGAGGGTGTCTTGTTGCCTATGTCGAATTCTCTTTTTGCAGCTACTGAAAATCCCAATGCTTTGGTTAAAGCTGAGTGTATGTAATGAAAATATTCAGTACCCCGGAGGCTATTGTTATAGGTTGGTAAAGGAACAGAAACTGCCTACAGGCAGACCTGCTGTGGTTACTATACCTGCCAGTGCACATCTATGAAACAGCTACAAAATAAAAAAAAAATGAATTAAGCAATGTACATAACACAATAAAGTAGAAATTTAATGCTAAAAACTTGAAATATTTGAATTTAAATTAATCAACTTCGAATTAAGAGATTGGGAGGGGGGCTTGCACAGTAGCATAAAGTGACGATAGAGAATCATTGGTCAATGGAAAAGAGACAAGCATGTGTAAAACAGGCTACCAATTTTCGACTGCCCGATTGCCCAACAGCAATTTCCCCTACACCCAACCGCCCCCCCCACTCACCCCCCATATCCTCTAGTACTTTGGCATAGGCTATGTATTCATTATCCATTAATCATGATCAATAGAGAAAGAATAGTGAGGATCCCTTGTGTTCAGTTCAGTTCAGTTCAGTTCAGAGATACAGCACTTAAACAGGCCCTTCGGCCCACCGAGTCTGTGCCGACCATCAACAACCCATTTATACTAATCCTACACTAATCCCGTATTCCAATCTCATCCCCACCGGTCCCTATATATTTCCCTACCACCTACCTATACTAGGGGCAATTTATAATGGCCAATTAACCTACCAAACTGCAAGTCTTTGGCATGTGGGAGGAAACCGGAGCACCCGGAGGAAACCCACGCAGACACAGGGAGAACTTGCAAACTCCGCACAGGCAGTACCCAGAATCGAACCCGGGTCCCTGGAGCTGTGAGGCTGCAGTGCTAACCACTGCGCCACTGTGCTAAATTCGATAGCCCCTGAAAAGGAATGTGAGAATATTGGGCCAGAATTTTTAATTGGGCGGGAGGCCCCTCCACCGGCCGAAATGTTGGTGGCGAGCCTGCTTCCGCTGGGACTGGGGAGCCAGACCAGGATTTTTCATTCCCCAGGCCTTTAATTGGTCTTGGGTGGGACTTCCACCTTCTTGAGGCAGGAAGTCCCACCTGATGGAGCTGCCGGACAATCAGTGGGCCGGCAGATCTTAGTTCCAGCAGCATCACCGGGAGTGGTGGTCATGGCTGGGACTACACCCAGCCATCACAAGCAAGATGAAGGATGGACTCCGGTGAGGCAAGGGGGGTTGGTTAGGCTGACGGGGGGAGGGTTGTGTTTTAGTTTTAGTTTTAGAGATACAGCACTGAAACAGGCCCTTCGGCCCACCGAGTCTGTGCCGACCATCAACCACCCATTTATACTAATCCTACACTAATCCCATATTCCTATCACATCCCCACCAGTCCTTATATATTTCCCTACCACCTACCTATACTAGGGGCAATTTATAATGGCCAATTAACCTATCAACCTGCAAGTCTTTTGGCATGTGGGAGGAAACCGGAGCACCCGGAGGAAACCCACGCAGACACAGGGAGAACTTGCAAACTCCGCACAGGCAGTACCCAGAATCGAACCCGGGTCCCTGGAGCTGTGAGGCTGCGGTGCTAACCACTGAGCCACTGTGCCGCACCAATTGTGTATTGGGGGCGGTTCGGGCTTTGGGGCTCAGGGTGCCTGATCAGGATGGTCCCCCCCACCAGCTCACAAGAAGTCCGCCTGGTTTCACCAGGCAGGGTTTTTGAGGCTTCTGCCATCTGGCAGAGGCCCTTAAGTGCCAGTTAATTGGCCACTTAAGGGCCTTGATTGGCCTGGAGCGGGCGTGCCATTTCTCACTGCCGCCATCCTGCGTAAAATTGCAGCGGGGGTGAGAAGGTGTCGGGAATGGCACTCCTCCCCCACCTCCACTCAATTTTATGCCACCCCGCCACCAGCCCACCCTTTTGGGGGGCATAAAATTCCGGCAGTGATGTGGGATTGACCTGCCCTCATTGCTTCCAATGTAGGCAGCAACTCAGCTTCCTACTGCCTGCTAATTTACATGATTGCAGCATGCAACCAGTGCAAACCACATCAGGGGGCCCAAAATTGTGAAAATCTAGCACCAGTTAAAGCTAGCCTACACAATTAAAGCCATCCTGCACGTCTTATAGAGGAGCTGCATTGTGGCTAGAACAGGTGCTGGAAATAATTCTACAACTGATTCTGACCTGGGAAAGACACAAGAATGGCACAACATGGGAGAGAGCGGGCTCCAAGATTTTCTGATGCTGCACTGGAGGTCTTGTTCAAGCAGGTGCAGAGGAGGAGAGTAGTGTTTTATCCACATGGGGCCAGGAGGCCCTACAGACAAACTCACAGGAGGCAGTGGGACCAAATAGCCAATGTGTTTGATTCCAGGAATCAAGACCCAAGGGCCCGGATGCAGTGTTGCAAAATGTTCAATGACCTCATACGAGTGGTCAATAAATGCATCTTCAAATGCCATATCCCACTATCTGCACTACCCCCTAGCCTTAGACACTGCTCAATGCACCACACCCGCCATCACTCACCTACCAACAATCTCTATCAATCAGGACTCATACTTAACATTTGTTATGATTCTGTTAGGGACCGTTAACATTTGAAAAGAGAAAGTTGAATTCCTAGTTATTATTAAAAGAATTACTCCACAAGATTTCATGTCTTAAAAAAAAACCTTACTGTACAAGGGTTGATCAAATCAAAATGCTACTAACCTAACATTACAACCCACTTTTGACTGTTATTTCCACCCCAAGAATTTTCCCTTTACATTACAGGATCTCAGTGGTTTGTTCACTTCTCTTAGTACCAATCTAAAATATACCACAGTTCTTAGGAATTCACTTCAATTTCCTTAATTTCTCAGCTGTCTTCCGAGATATGAGATTTCCTGAGATTTCTCCCTCTAGCTTCAGCTAGGCAAATCCTCCAGTTCACCTTCAACACTTCACAAATCTGGATTTCCCAGCTTGAACACGGGCCTGCCTCAAAACGGAAACCCCCTTGGTTCCTGATGGCCTTTCTGCTCCTGAGTCCAATTGACTTCCAGAGGTCAACTGTTTTTCCAAAAGCCAACTGACTGGCTGTGTCAGCAAGCACACAGATCAAAAAACCAACAGACACCCCCTGCATCATCAAGCTCCATAGCAAGTGGTACATATGGGATGTCCCAGATAGAAATTTAAACTAATAATTTCCAACTCCAAATCTTCTCTTTGATTCCTGATACCCACATGAATAATTGATATTGCCAACAATGTCAGAACAAGCTCTTTTAAACTTTTTGGTTCCAACTGCTCAATTAAATGAGGCCACCGGCAGTATTATGGGCCTCACCTTTCTAACTCTGTCTCTGTTAGCACTCGTGGAGAGATTTTTGAACTTTAAATCTTCCCTTTGTTCTGGGAAATTATATGAATAACTTAAACCCCTGACTATGACAGCAGTGGACACACTGTCTCCATCAACAAGTTAAGAGAGGTTCCCATTGTGTAGGGTCTTTACACTTACCAATATGACCTTACAAAATAAGCATGGCCACCCTTTGATTTGTAACCAGGTGTTTTCATTTGTCTCGCATTAAAAAAATCAATTTCCAAATTAAAAGTCACCTCTAGGAAATTAACACAAAGCATGAACCAGGTGATCATAACACATTCATAGCTTCACCTCACCCTTAGCCACTTAGCACTGCTGAAGCCTCACAGCCACATCTCTCAGCTTGCACACAGTGCCAGCTATTCAACCATGACAGCCACATCACCCAAATACATTACACTGCAGTCACTGGCATGCTTCTCTCTCCCTTGCAGGACAAGGTGATGCACAACCAAAGGCAGCAGGAGGTAACTGGAGGGGGACAGGCATAGCTGCATGTCCTGCTCCCATGAAGAAGAAAGTGCTCACTATCATTGAAGTGGCCATTGCTGAGGCTGTGGCCAGAGGCAGGGCTGAAACAATAGAATATGATGGTATACCTTACCTAACCATGCCTCTCCCACCCCACTTATCTCTTTTCTGATTTTGAAGCTGCAGATAATGTAAACATACAACTCTTACCTTCACCCCCCCCCCCCCCACCCCTGCCCCCCTCCCCCCCCCCCCCCCACATGTCACACTACAGCCTGTGTCTTGCTCCTTTCAGGTAACCAAGAATTACAACTTGGTTAGGCAGTGGTGGAAGACCAAGAAAACAGTGTTCATGAAGATACACTGTTACTCAATTTCATACTCGTAGTCACCAGCTCAGATACTGACGCTGCACGTTCTTTAGAGGATAGCTTAGAGGTGGGATATGCACATGGTGGGCTGAATTTGATGCAGTTGTTTTGAGCAGGAATGGAGGCGTGGAGGTCTGGAGAATTGTGTCAGAAGCGTCTGCCCAGAAATTTGGAGTTGTGACTTAGTCTGTGGCGGGAAAGCACCAAGGCAGTATCACGGCCCTGACGCAATGGGAATGTAATTTAAATTGTAGAACACTTACATTGGCACCTAATTCATCGCAATTCAATGGGGGGCATGGGATTAAGTGGACAGCGGATGGCCCTCAGATTCCCTCAGACCGTTAAAAGTGGGTGGCACTGAGGCGAGGCAGTCATGACCAGCACTGCATGGGGGAGGGAGGGAGTGGAGGCCATTGTTGGCCTGCAGTGCTGTGCGCTCTGCAATGTGGGGGGTTGGGGTCTCAGGTGCTCTGCAAGGAGGTTTGGGGTCTCAACCGCTCAGCAAGTGAGGTCGGGGTCTCGAGTGGGAATGCCAACTGAGCAGGGCCTTGGGTGGGAGTGCTGGCTGAGCAGGGTCTCGGATGGGAGTGCCGGCTGAGCAGGGTCTCGGGTGGGCAACAAGCAGGGGGTGGAGGGTGGGGCTTGAGTTTGCAAGGCTGTATCAGGTGTCCAAACTGTTGGGTGAGATGTGTGGTTGCCCATGCTGCTGGATAAAAGGGTTGGCTATCAGCAAGGGTGGGTACTGAGGACCATCAGGGAGTCTGCCGGGAGAAGTAGCAAGAGCACAACTGTCAAGCCAGGGTTGTCCCTGCTTCGACAGTGATCTGCAGGGCTGGCATGGGTCTCATACCCCCTGTCTTTTTTGACCCCCATGCATGATGTGGTGCCTCCGACAGAGGGTGGGCCAAGAAGCAGATGCGTCTGTCCGTGAAACTCCACGGCAAGAGCAGCAGCAGCCGGCCAGGCTAAGAAGGGCCCACCTGCGCCAGAGTGCATACCTGCATATCGAATCAGCTACTTCCAAATGTCCGAGCGGCATTGTCAGTGAAGACCTCTCCTGAGAGGCTGTCACTGACTTATGTGCTCTCCTGTATGGTGAGTTGCGACCTATGGGATTTGGGGGTCACCCTATTCCAGTGGCCCTTAAAATCACATTGGCACTTCACTTTTATGCATCTGGATCATTCCAAGGAATCCACTGGGGAAATGTGTCGGGTCTTTGAGGCAGCAGCCCACTGCTGCATCAAGGAGATAACTAGTGCCCTGTTCAAGCGGGCCGGCAACTATGTGCGCTTTCAGACCGACCCTGACAATCACGTTGAGAGGGCCGTCAGATTCAGAGCCAACACTGGATCTCCCCGGCTGCAAGGTATGATAGATTGTACACATGTGACTATCAAGGATCTAACAGACCAGCCTGCCGCCTTCATAAACAGGAAGGACTTTCATTCCATCAACATTCAACTGGTCTGCGACCACAGACAGCGTCTCCTGCAGGTGTGTGCCCACTTCCCGGGAAGCAGCCACGACGCCCTCGTACTTCGACAGTCCCAGGAGCTACAACCTTTCAGGCCCCCCACTCACCTTCAGGGATTGATTCTCGGGGACAAAGGCTATCCAGTGAAGACATGGCTACTGGCGCCTGTGAGGAACCCTCGCAATGCAGCGGAGGAGAGGTACAACACTTTCCACAGCTCTGCCCGAGCGACCATTGAGGAGGCCATTGGGCTGCTAAAGATGAGATTCCGCTGCCTAGATCAATTGGTGGAGCCTGCAGTATGCCTCAGTGAGGGCTTTGTATATTGTTGTGCTCTGCTCTGGTGTGTACAATCTAACACAGCAGAGGAGGGAGGCCTTGCATGACAATGACATTACTGAGCGACACTCCTCCACCAATGAGGAGGATATGGAGAATGGTGATGAGCAGGCAGCACTGGATGTTGAAGCCCTTGCACCGGAGGTCAGGCTGATTGACTAACGGGCCAATGAGGCAAGAGACAATCTCATACTCATTTCCAGGCACACTGATGGCCACTCAGAGTAAAAACAGTAAAGACTCACCTTAATGCATGCAGTCTGTCGCCTCCTTTCTATTTGTGCTCCGTCCCTAGTGCCCAGCTGAACTATGTGCTAGTGCCCATGGGAGATCATATTCAAATGAGGGCTGTGCCGACATTGGCATCCACTAAAGGTAAGAGGTTAATTGCTTGAACAAAATAACTTTATATGATGCAGCACGTGTCAAATTTCAAACACCCGTGAACCTCCAAGTGTTTGTCAGTGGTTTTCTTTTTACATTTGTGAGTGCTTCTACAAGGTATGAACCCAGCACTAGCAGCTGGGCTGGAGGCAGGCTGCTGATCAGGCTGCCCCTTGGCCTGGGATGACTTTGGTGGCTGTCCTCTGACTGTCTGAGGCCAGGAAGGCCCCGGCTGCCTGAGGGTTTCCTGCACAGCTGCAGAACTTTCCTCAGGCGTCATGGCCGCTGGAGCTGGGCTCACTGGCGGAGGGGCTAAGGACCTACTGTCCGCACTCAGAACACCCTGAGGGGAGACCTCAGCAGTGGACATCAGCCTCTCCTGCTCCCTTTCGTGAACCTCCCCGCTGAGCAGAGAAGGACAAGGAACTGGAGAAGACTCCTGGTGCCTTGTCCTTCTCTCACTTTGCCACTGTTGCGTGGCCAAGGCGATGGTGTGCAGGTCTTCATGCATTTGTGGGATCTGGCTCTCCATGAGGGTCGCCAACCTCTCAATGGAGGAAGCCATATGCTCACACACCTGAGACATGGCAGCACTCATGGCATGGATGAACTCCTCCATCATCTGCTCATGGCTGCACATGGCCTCTGGCAGCTCCTGTTACTTTACCCTTCTCTGCAACTCCAGCATGCCCTGTGCTGTTGACACCAGAGGCTCGTCATGAGCTTGGGACTCAGTATGGGCCTGCCACCCACAGTCCTCCGACTGTCAGAGGCCTTGGCTGTCTCAGCCTCAGCCAGCTGCTCAGGCGTGCTCAAGCCCTCGCTCTCACCAGTTTGTGACCCACAGTCAAGGTATCTGCGCTGGTGGAAGGTACAGGAGAATCATGTGATGGTGCATCCTGTGACTGCTCCTCCTCAGATGATCTCCCCCTTCAGCTGGAGTCTCCTGCGGTCGCCGACCTGCACGAGAGAACACAAGCATGTGTGGTTAGGCTGTGCAGATCTCGTCATACCAACCATACATGATGTGGGTCTCCAGAAGTGAACTGTGCATTGCTGGAAGACAATCCTCACTCTCTTGCACAGAAACTCCAGTCTCCCCACCTGATATGGAGCAGACGCCCTGGGTCCCCACCAATTCTAATGCCTCGTCTTCTACTGTGGCTGAAAATCTGGGATACCTCTGCCAGTCCGTGATGTCTCCCTCCTGTTATGGGCCCTCTTGTCCCACAAGTGGAAAGAGGGAGATAGTCATAATTCGCAGAGAGATCGGCATGACAGTTCTGCTAGTGTCAGCCCCTTGGCCCCTACTGGGGTTTCCTATATAACTCATCCTCCCGTCTGCTCTCAGGGATGTTAATGGGGGTAAGCTTTGAAAGAAGGTGGCCTGTGGCTGAGATGCAGTCATGCATCTGTCAGGATGAGGTGAAGCCTGACCCCCTCAGCCATCGTTGTTGTGGTGCCTCTGTCACCATGTCCCGCTTCCTCCTGCATAGCCACTTGCAATCACTAAAAAGGAGAGAGGTATGAAGCACTCACCTTGGCAAAAGAGGTCGTTGACCCTCTTGCGGCACTGTACCCATGTCCTGTGGATGGGACCCCCGGCTGCTGACCTCCTTAGCTATCTCCATCCAGGCTTGCTTGATCTGACGGGAGGACCTCTTCTTGCCATCGCTGGGGAAGAGGACCCCCCCCCCCCCCCCCGCTGCCTTTCCCTTGCAGCCTGGAGGAGAATCTGCAGGGAGGCATTGCCAATGGGGCCGCCCTATGTCTTGCCTCTGCTATCTTGCGGGGTCTGCCTTGGGAGAGTGGGGGGGGTCCAGAGTCACTGCAACATTTCTCTCAGTTGGGAAGAGCTAGCAGCAAGTGAATGCAAGTCAGTAATGCAAGCAGGACTGGCAAGGCTTTAAATCTGGTGTCAGCACCTGTTCTGCAGTCACCCATGTGTGGTTGCTAAATTTGCTGATTACACAAAGATAGGTCAGAGAGTAAGTTGTGATGAGGACCTAAGGAGTCTGCAAAGGGATATAGATAGGTTGAGTAAGTCGGAAAATACTTGGCAGATGGAGTATAATGGGGGAAAGTGTGAACTTGTCCACTTTGGCCCGAAAAATAGAAAAGCAACATAGTATTTAAATGGAGAGAGTTTGCAGTACTCTGAGATGCAGAGGGATCTGGGTGTCCTAGTACACAAAACACAATAAGTTAGTATGCAGGTACAACAAGTGATTAAGAAGGCAAATGCAATGTTGTCGTTTATTGCAAGGGGAATGGAATATAAAACTATCCTCATATCCCATTATGTCATTTGCATTTAGAAATCTGTCAGTCGCTACTTTAAACATGCTCAGTGACTGAGCTTCCCCAGCCCTCTGGGGCAGAGAATTCCAAAGATTCACAACCCTCTGAGTAAAGAAATTTCTCCTCACCTCTGACCTAAGTGGCTTCCCCTTTATTTTGAAATTGTATCCCCTGGTTCTAGACTCCTCAACCAGGGGAAACATCTTACCTGCATCTACCCTGTCTATCCCTTTAAGTATTCTGTAGGCTTCAATGAGATCACTTCTCATTCTTCGAAACTCTAGAGAATACAGGCCCAGTTTCCCCAAACTCTCTTCATAGGACAGTCTCCCTATCCCAGGAACGAGTCTGGTGAACCTTCATTGCACTCCCTATGAAATTAATAACCCTCCTAAGATAAGGGCACCAAAACTACACATAGTACTGCCAACGCGAAAATGACCCGTTTATTCCTACTCTCTGTTTTCTGCCTGTTAACGAATCCTTAATGCATGACAGTATATTACCTCCTATTCCATGTATTTAATTTTGCTAACCAACCTCCTGTGGGAGACTTTATCAAAAGCCTTCTGAAAATCTAAGCATATCACGTCCATTGACTCCCCTTTATCAATTCTGTTAGTAACATCCTCAAAAAACTCCAACAGGTTCGTCAAACATGATTTCCCATTCATAAATCCATGTTGACTATGCCCAATTAGATCATTATTATCCAAGTGTCCATTTATCACATCCTTCAGAATAGATTCTAGCATTTTACCAATGACTGATGTAAGGCTAACAGGTCTGTAATTCCTTGTTTTCTCTCTCTCTCTCTTCTTAAATAGTGGGGTGACATTTGCGACCTTCCAATTTGCAGGAACTGCTCCAGAATCTATAGAAGTTTGGAAGATGATCACCAATGCATCCATTATCTCCATAGCTACCTCTTTCAACACTCTGGGATGTAGAATATTAGGTCCTGGGGACTTATCAACCTTCAGCCCCATTAATTTCTCCAATACAACCTTCTTACTAATACTAATTTCCTTCATTCCCCCTAATCCCTTGGATCTCTAATTCTGGGAGATTTCTTGTATCTTCCTCAGTGAAGACAGACACAAAGTAATCATTTAGCTTCTCTGCCATTTCTCTATTCCCCATGATAAATTGTCCTGTCTGTGCCTGTAATGGACCCACATTTGTCTTAGCCAAATGTTTCCTTTTTATTTATCTATAGAAGCTTTTACAGTCGGTTTTTATATTTTTTGCTAGCTTACAATCATATTCTATTCTCCCTTTCTTTATCTGTTTCTTTGTCCTCCTTTGCTGTATTCTAAAATCCTCCCAATCCTCAGGTTTACTACTATTTCTGGCAACTTTATAGGCCTTTTCTTTTAATCCTATACAAGCCTTAACTTCCTTTGTTATCCACGGTTGACCTCCTTTACTTTTGGGGTTTTTGTGCTTTGAAGGAATGTATAGTTGTTGTAAACTATATAATATTTCTTTAAAGACTATCCATTGCCTATACACTGTCATACCTTTTAATGTATTTTCCCAATCCACCTCAGCCAATTTGCCCCTCATATCTTCATAATTTCCTTTGTTCAGATTTAACACCCTGGCTTCAGATTGAACTACCTTACTTTCAAACATAATGTAAAATTCCATCATATTATGGTTGCTCATCCCTAAAGGTTCTTTTACAAGAAGATTATTAATTAGCCCTTTCGCATTACATAAAACTAGATCTAAAATAGCCTGTTCTTTAGTCAGTTCCTCAACATACTGCTCTAGAAAACCATCACTAACACACTCCCGAAACTTGTCCTCCACAGCATTAGTGCCCATTAGGTTTACCCAGTCTCTATGCAGATTGAAGACACCCATGATTACTGTATTACCCATGCTGCATGCTTCTCTAATTTCCTGATTAATTCCACGCCCCACACTACTATTATTGTTTGCTGCCCCTTGCTGTTTCTTAGCTCCACCCAAACAGATTTCACATTTTGTCTTTCCGATCTGCGATCCTCCCTTACTAATGTACTGATCCCATCCCTTATTATCAGCGCAGCACCACTTCCTTTTCATTTTTGCCTGTCCTTCCTAAATGTCAAATATCCTTGAATATTCAGTTCCCAGTCTTGGTCACCCTGTAGCCAGGTTTCCGTTATGGCAATTAGATCATACCCATTTACCTCTATTTGGGCCTTTAAGTCATCTACCTTGTTGCAAATGCTGCGTGCATTCAGGTAGAGTGCCCTTAACCTTGTCTTCTTGATATTCTGCATTCTAAGCCTAGTTGAGGCTCGCCTTTGTTTTGCCTACCTTCTCATGTCACTTGCTACTTTTCTACCTCCTGTTACCAGCTTTACTTCCTTCCAATTTGAGCTACCCCTCAGGTTCCCATTCCCTTGACAAGCTAGTTTAAACCCTCCCCAGTAGCAAATCTCCCTGCAAGGATGTTAGTTTCGGTCCTGTTAAGGTGTAGCCCGTCCATCTTGTACAGGTCCCACCTGCCCTAGAACCAGTCCCAATGCCTCAGAAATCTGATGCCCTCCCTCCTACACCAATTCTCCAGCCACGTGTTCCATCGATCAATCCTCTTATTCCTATGCTCACTAGCATGTGGCACTGGGAGTAATCCAGAGATTACTGCATTGGAGGTCCTGCTTTTTAATTTCCTTCCTAACTCCCTAAAATCCACTTTCAGGACCTCATCCCTCTTCCTACCTATGGCATTGGTATCAATGTGGACCATGACCTCTGGCTGTTCACCCTCCCCCAGAAGGATGTCCTGCAGCCGCTCCATGACATCCTTGACCCTGGCAACTGGGAGGCAACACAACATCCTGGAGTCATATTTACTTCTGCAGAAATGCCCTGTCTGATCCCCTGACTATCGAATCCCCTATCACTATTGCTCTTCCACTCTTCTTCCTCCACTCCTGCGCAGCTGAGCCACCTGTTGTGCCACAGACTTTGCTCTCCCCCCAATGAACCATCGCTATCACCAGTATCCAAAATGGAAAACTGATTAGCAAGCGAGATAAACTCAGGGGACTCCTGCACTGCCTGCCTGGTTCTCTTAGACTGCCTGGCGGTCACCCATTACCTCTCTGCCTGCATGCTCCTAACCTGCAGTTTGACCACCTCCCAAAACGTGCTATCCACGTAGTCCTCTGGCTGGCGGATGCACAACAGTGACTCCAGCCACTAATTAGTTGCCTGAGAGAGGTAAAATGCAGTGGGGATCCCACAAATGGCCAAGGTAGGATTGTCCCCCCGACTTTCTGGCCTATCGTCAGGACCCCCGCTGTAATGACAAAATTCAGCTCAGTGAGACATCATGTGTGGCCTGCAACCAAAGCAGGGGGCAAGAATAGTGCTGGTACCAGCTCACCAGAGGGCAAGTTCATATATGTGTTCTGCTGAAAAGAACTCTGATGAGCACTTTGATGGGGCATGACAAAAGAGGGCTGATGACTTTGCACAGTGAAATGCTTGGTGCAGCAGTAGGTGTACCAGGAAGCCTGTGTACAACGTCAGCATTAACTTTGCACGGGGCTTTGTGCGGAGCTTGGAGCTCATCCTTTCCAGTGTGGAAGTGGTGGCCAATCCCATTAGCACATTTGTGAACCCAACCAAGATGGAACATCTGATGGCTGATGTCACAGCTTCCATTACAGCACAAGAAGCCACCCAACATTTGAGTGCTGCAGTGGAAGCTCAGAATTGTCATGCAAGCTCAGATTACTGGCATCATGGCTGCAGGTACTAGTGTTCAAAGGGGCTTGTAGGGTGTCACAGCAGTCCAGCAATCTCTCCTACAGATTTCTAGGATTGCTGAGGTGCCGCCCCAGTGGAGGCAGTGGCTCTGTGGAGCATGAACCTTTTGTTCTCTCTCAGGATGATAGCATTCATTCTCCCACCACTGCCACTCCACCAGTGCCCTTGCTGTTGCTTATCAGCCAGCCAGCACAGACTGCTGTCATCCATGCCGAGACAGTGCAGTCCGAAGTTAAGCCTTCTCGGTCCAGAGCTGCACAAGCTCATCCTCCAAGGCCATCTGCTGTCTCCTCTACTGAAAGTTAGCTGCTATCCACCAGCCATGTTGCAGACCCTGGGGTAGCACTGCGTAGGAATATTAGCACAAGTAAAGGCAAACAGAAGACAGGCACGAAGGAAATGCACAAGAGTAAGTCGTTGACATTTGTATGTGATATGTCATAGTTTCATTAATAAATTTGGTTTGTAATGTTTATTTCACTTTGGTTTTTATTTTTGCATAAGGTCAACAGATGATCAGTGCCATGAAGACCCCAATTGCCATGAATGAGGCATATTAATTTCATCATATGAAACATTAATTCTAAACTGTTGCTGGATTGAGGAGTTGAATTGTTTAAAGAGATCAGCAATGGCTAAAAAAATTTGCATTCTAAGAGACAGTTTCCTTGGAAAAGACAATGGAACTGCTCCCTGATCCAATTAGCCCAAATAGATTTTGATCACCAGACACTGAAGGTGGAACAAGCCAGTATTCCATTCCCCCCCACCCCCACACCACTGTGTTTGCTTGCTAAGATGAAAGGAATCCACAAAAACGCAGGAGAGTTTGTTAAAAAACAATTAGTCACATGTTCTGAAGAAGGGTCACTGACCTGAAACATTAACTCTGCTTCTCTCTGCTGCCAGACCCGCTGAGTATCTCCAGCATTTCTTGTTTTTATAGTCACATGACTAACCTGCTGGCCCAGGGTTTTTGAATTATGCTCACAGGACAGGTTGAGGACAGAGACCGCTTTGAAGACAACAGAGAAGGAAGATCTCTCTCCCTGGCCTTCTCTCTCATAAAATGCCAGATCCACTGAAGCCACTTAAACCTCAAGAGAGAAGACTCCTACATCGAAACAAATTTGAAAGCGTGTATTGGGCCCCAATGAAACAGCAAGATTCAACTGCAATCAAAGACTCTGCATCGAACTCAAAGGACAGAAAATGAACCCCAGCTATTGCTTCAAACTTTTCCCCTTTTTTCTTACTCCTTTTCTGTCTCTATCTGCGTGTGTGTTTATCACGTATGCATGCTAGCATTGTCGTGTCGCATATTTGTAGTAGTTTTAACCAAATTAGAGTTTTAAGGTTAATAAACTTACACCTTTCTTGTTTAAATCTAAGACAATCTGTCTGGTTGATTTCTTTGCCTTACAATTGTAGAGCAGTGAACAAGGATTCACTGAGGGGGAGCTAAAAACACGGTGTTTTAAAATTTATCCCTGTTACGGTCAAACCAGGTAAAGGCTGAGAGGGAACCCTTAGACCCCTTTCTCACATGGTCATAACATCAGTAACAGAAAGAAGTTAAGGTGTGGGACTGTGGTGAATTGGGAATTGGGTCTGTGTTTACTGGAATCATAGTCCAATGAGTTATTCGTGAACAGCCTGGCCAGAAAGGGTTTGTCCAGGTTGCCTCCTCCCTTCCTCTTTCTCTTCCTCCTTCTTCTCTTCCTTCTGGTCCTCAGCTGCTGGCAGTATAGCTGATGGCAATGGCTGTGCCTTCATGATGGTGAGGTTGTGTAGCATACATTAGACCACCACAAGACACTTGCACTCCTGAGTACTGCAGGGCTCCTCCAGAGTGTTCCAGCTGTTTCAGCACACTAATGATCTGTTCTATCACATTTCCTGTGACAGCGTGGCTTTCATTGTATGCCCATGTGTCCACGGGTGGTTCACTGGAGTCATCAACCATGTGGTCAGCGGATATCCCTTGTCGCTTAGCAGCCTCCTTGTCCCAGTGGCTCAAATGCAGATGGCACAGCAAATTGCTGCAGAATGAAGGCATCATGACTGTTGCCAAAATGCCAGGCATTGCCTGCATGATTTGCTGCATATGGTTGCACCCTAGCTGAGTGTTGACGGAGTGAAATGATAAGGCATCCTTTCTGCTGTTGAACGCATGTTCAGCCATGCACAACAAAGAGCGAATGTTAGCTGGAACATTGAGCTTCAAAATGGCAGTGCTGATATAAACTTAGCGCTTCACACTTGTTGATGCCATGATCTGCATACTCCCAGCGTGCACTAACGTCCTCACCAATATGTTGTCCAATGTGACTCCCACCAGAGGTGTTCACATGCCATTTTGAACTTTTAAGGCCATTCATAGCACCCAAAAGCTGGTTCCACACAACTGAATTTTGTGGCAAAAGTGTTTGTTTTCTTCTTACTTGACTTCATTTTACAGATGTTACATATTAAGAGTTAAAATTTAAGAAGAAAAAAGCTGTATCTTGTTAATTGTGGCAGGTTGCGGAATTGTGTGTAGACAGCTGAGAGTCATTTCCTACCATACAATCAATCACAGCGGCCCCTCCCATTCAATAAAGTCATGATTTGAAAGAACTGTAAGGAGACCATTCAAACAATGCTTGGGTCTGTTTACCCAGCAGGCTGTTGGCCAGCTCCCTTCCTGCTTACAAAGCACCCTCGAGCAGACGTCTTTACCATCTATCAACCCTCACTTCTCCAACCACATGACTTTGAAGCCTGAGAAGCTGCCAATCGAGGAGCCGCAGCATCAAAGGCATCTATCATCTGTGAGCACAATGGATCTTTTGTACTGTTCACATACTGAGATGCTGGCGGCACTCAGGCATTAAAGGAACTTGAGCTTGTCATCTCATCAGTCATTGAGTCACACCATCTGCTTGGTGCTTTTACTGTTGGCTGGAGAATGTAAATGTTAGCAGTAATCAATCTTTTAAGTGAAAGACTTAAAATAAGAATCAAATTTCTCTGTCATGTTACTTTTTTCTGTCAGTATTTCTGAAAATGGTCCACATAAATGCAACACATTTGAAAAGATGTTGATAAATGTGAAGTTTGAGTTGTTAATGTTAACTCATATTCTTAAAATAACAAGTTGACTGCAAATTTGCACACCCATCTCAGGAAGGCGGTCCAAGGACTCAGCAAAACAGGGTTGAGGTGTGCTAATGAAGATTTGCCCTTCATTTAACCAGATAGTTTAGAAACTGAGCATGAATCTGCGACTTTGTTCTAACCAGCATTTGGGAATCTTGATTTGGCGCATTTAATTAAATGGAAAATGATGCATGCACATTATATGCAGCTTAATGAATTTTTTTTATTAAGTACTCTATATTGGTAACAACAATTTGTATTTATATAGTGCCTTTAATGTAATAAATTAATGTAAGATACTTCACAGGAACATTATGAAACAAAATATGACACCAAACCACATAAGGAGATATTTGTCAAAGATGTAGGTTTTTAGGAGCATCTTAAAGAAGGAAAGTAAGGTAGAGAGGTGTAGAGGTTTAGGCAGGGAATTTCACAGCTTAGGACCCAGGCAGCTGAAGGCACAGCTACCAATGGTGGAGCAATTCAAATAATGGATGCTCAGGAGGATAGAATTAGAAGAGCACAAAGATTTCAGACAGTTGTGGAGCTGGAGGGGATTAGAGACATAGGGAGGGGCGAGGCCATGAAGTATTTGAAAACAAGAATGAAAATTTTAAAATCAAGGTGTTATTTAACCAGGAACCAATGTGGGTCAACCAGCACAGGAGTATTGGGTGAGGACAAGGACAGCAGAATTTTTCATGATGTTAAGTTTACAGAATGTAGGAGTTGTTCAGGAATGCACTAGAATAGTCAAGTCTAGAGGTAACAAAGGCATGGATGAGAGTTTCAGCAGCAGATAAGCTGAGACAGAGGTACAGTTGGCAATATTACAGAGATGGTAATAGGCGGTCTTAGTGATGGCACGGATATGTGGTCAGAAGCTCATCCTGGGATCCAAAATGACACCAAGGTTGTAAACAGTCTGATTTATCCTTAGACTGTTGCTAGGGAGAGGAAAGAAGTCAGTGGCGAGGGAGTAGGGTTTGTAGTGGGTACCAAACACCATAGTTTCAGTCAGCCTAATACTTAAATGGAGGAAATTTTTGCTCATTCAGGACTGGATTTTGGATAAATAGTCTGATAATTTAACAACAGTAAAGGAGTCGGGGGTGGCGAGATAGAGCTGGGTGCCATCAGCGTACATGTGGAAACTAACGCTGTGCTTTCGGATGATGTCATCAAAGGACAGCATGTCGATGAGAAATAGTAGGGAGCCAAGGATAGATCCTTGGGAGACATGAGAGGTCACTGTGTGGGAGTAGGAAGAGAAGCCATTGTGGATGATTCTCTCGCTATGATTAGATAGATAAGAATGGAACCAGGTGAGAGCAGTCCCACCCAACTGGATGACAGTGAAGTTGGAGGATGTTGTGGTCAACCATGTCAAAGGCTGCAGACAGGTCGAGAAGGACGTGGAGGGAAAGTTTACCTTTGTCAGTCACATGCCATTTGTGACTTTGGTAAGAGCTGTTTCGGAGCTTCGGCAGGGGCGGAAACCTGATTGGAGGGATTCAAACATGGAATTCAGGGAAAGATGGGTGTGGATTTGGGAAGAAACAACACAGAATTTGGATAGGAAAGTGTTGGGGCAGTAGTTTGCAAGATGTCAAGGGTCAAGGTTTGGTTTTTGAGGATGGGGTGATGATGGCAGATTTAGAGGAGAGGGGGGAGGTAGTTGAGAAAGAACCATTAAGAATATCAGCTAACTTGGGAGCCAAGAAGGGAAGTTGGGTGGTCAGTAGTTTAGTGGGAATAGAGTCGAGTGAGCAGGAAGTGGGTCTCATTGAAAAACTGAGCTCAGAGAGGGCATGAGGGGAGAGAGGAGAGAAACTAGAGAAAGATACATGTTCAGTGCTAGGGCAGGGGAAACCTTAGAGGACATTTGGTCCGATGGGCTAGTGGAAGGGAGGGAAGTGACAGAGGCAGTGATTGGATGGTCTCAATTTTAGAGACAAAGAAGTCTATGAGCTCCTTACACTTGTTGCTAAAGGGTGGAGGAGACAGTAGAGAGGGGTTTAAGAAGCTAGTTAACAGTAGACAAGAGAAGCCAAGAGTTACATTTGCATTCCAGGATGATCCTGGAATAGGCAGCAGCTTTTGCAGACAAAAGCAGGATCTGATAGTGTTTTATGTGTTCCAGTCAGATCTGGTGGTGAAAAGCTAAACCAATTGTCCATCATTTCCTTTCAAGTCTATGTCCCTTGGACTTAAGGGAGCAAAGATATAGGCTGTACCAGGGGAATGGCCAGGGTGAGAAAGACTAATGGTTTTATTGGGGACTCGGGCATCAAATGTGGAGGTGAGGGTGTGATTCAACAAATCAGTAGCTGCAGAAATGTCATGGTGAACAGAGGGCCAAAGGCTTGATAGTTGGGATTTTGCAAGTGCTATTGTAAATGAATTGGGAGAGAATTTTTTTTCCAGAGGTGGACACAGAATGAAGTAGAGTTGGGAATGGGAAGCAGAATGTGGGTAGAGAGTGATACAAGGAAGTGATCAGGGATGGACTTATCTGTGATTAATACTATGGGAGTAGCGAGGCCACGTGAAATGGCAAGGTCAAGGGAGTGGACGTGATTATAGGTTGGGGAGTTTACATGGACAGAGAGATTAATGGAGGATAAGAGGGCAGTGAACTCAGAGGAGAAGGAACATGATGAATTGAGATGGAGGTTGAAATTACCAAGGATGAGAAGTTGCTCGGTGCAGAAACTGAGGGAGGAAAACAGTGAACATATCTCGGTGAGAAAATTAGCATAGTACCTGGCTGGTGGTACAGAATGAGGATTTTAAATGAGAGGTGAGAGGGGTGGAACAAAGTGAGATGCTCAACAGAGGAGAAGGTGCCAGAGGAGTCAGGGGACAGATCAAGGTGTAATTTGGTGATAAGAGCTACACCATCGCCACAACGGTCATGACAAGGAAAGTGGTGGAATGTATAGCCAGACAGGGAGGCTTAAGTTAGGGGGAAGGTGTCTTCACCCCTAAGTGATATGTCTGTTAAGGCCATGATGTTGATGCAATTATCCACAATAAGCTCATGAATGGCAAGGGCTTTGTTCATGAGTGATCAGACATTCTGGTGGGAGATGCAGATAGGAGCGGTGAGAGCTGATCCCCTGGTAGAGTCCACTGGTTCAGCACTGGGAAGAGTGGATTGGACAGGGAGGAGTTTGGCAAGATCAGCCCCTAGCCAGTGAGCTGGGTGGGAATGTCGGCAAGAGAGTAGAATGGGGCAGGTGGGGTTGCTGCTTGTGACGAGGCAGTGACTAGTGTCACCAAAAGCATTGCAGGCTACTATTGGAAAATGTAGTGCACTGCATTTTATCTTTTAATGTAGTTTTACTTTTTCAGTGTTTGCACATTTGTGCATATGTTAGTGAGGCATATTGTGACTGATTTTAGATATTTAACTGGAGATTAGGGTGGGTGGTAGAACTACCCTTCTGAAATAGACAGGAACTTCATAAACATAACAGAAAGTGACATTGTACAGACATTGATATGATTTTGAGTAGATTTCACCTGGAGTACCTGAACACTCCCAGAAACATTGAGCGTTCATAGATAATCGTCAGCCATTTCAAGTCAGATACATAATAAAGAGAAAAGCTGTTCTCACCAGGCACGATTGTGGCTCAGCTTTTGTAATGTTGGGACTAATTTTCAGTAATTTATTTGATCTTTGGGTATGAAGATTGCAGGAGGGATTTTGTTGTGGCTGATTTTGACAGCTTCCTAGTTCTTTGCCCCTAACAGAATCTCCTTTTATTTGGTGTACTTGGAGGAGGAAGAGGTGGGGGAATGATGTAAGGATTCTGGCAAAAGAACACCATATTATAGAAGAACTGCTCCTACCTGCCTTTACCACCACCCCGCACTCAACTCCTTACCCAAACTGAGTGTAGAGGCCAAGAAATACATTGCTAGATTTATTAGAATATCAATGCAAGTTGAGGCTACAATTCACTAGTGTGGCAGTGAGAGAGTTGCAGTAAAGGCCACTTTAGCCCAAATTTCTTTTGCTTCTATCTCCTTCCTGGGTATTATAGGGAATATTAGTAATATCAGCCAACCAGCAGTCCATAAAAGTCTAAATCCAGAGCACAAAACATATCGCTCTCCCTATGGACAACATGAAATAGCAGAAGAAGGCCTTGAGTTTTGGCAAGATTGTTGGATTTTTCCATGGTCTGAGGAAATGAATAGCATCCATGTTATTTTACATGGTCCTGTCCAAAATAATGCAGCCTTCAAGAATCACAATGGCTTCTATTCAATCAGTGTGCAGCTGGTCCTTGACCACTTGTATAGAATGATACGGGTTAATGCCGGCTTTCCAAGCATGATGCTTTTTTCTTGGACAACCTCCCATTTCTCTTTTGTTTGACAGTGGTTGCCAAATGTTCCCCCAAATCCATGGCTTTCCAACACAGACCTGGCTTATGGTACCTGTGAACCATCCACAATACTGGGTACTGCTTGTGTGGAGTTTGCAAGTTCTCCCTGTGTCTGCGTGGGTTTCCTCCGGGTGCTCCGGTTTCCTCCCACATGCCAAAGATTTGCAGGTTGATAGGTAAATTGGCCATTATAAATTGCCCCTAGTATAGGTAGGTGGTAGGGAAATATAGGGGACAGGTGGGGATGTGGTAGGAATATGGAATTAGTGTAGGATTAGTATAAATGGGTGGTTGATGGTCGGCACAGACTCGGTGGGCCGAAGGGCCTGTTTCAGTGCTGTATCTCTAAAATAAACTAAACTAAAATCTACTGAACACAAATATAATGAAGCCAATGCTTTGACAAGAAACAATATTGAGCATTGAGGAATGGTGAAGCAATGATTCTGATACCTTAATAAAAACAGAAATTGCTGGAAATGTCCAGCAGCCCAGGCAACATCTGTAGAGAGAGGAACAGAGTTAACGTTTCAGGTTGATGAATTGTAGCAGGTTTTAAGCAAGTTGAGGTAGCGAAAGGGTTGAATAACAAAAATGAAGGCCTGCATTAGGGTGGAAGGCAGGAGGGATTAAATGCCAAAATGGATCATGGTGCAAGACAAAAGGAGATGGTAATGGGGCAAATAATGAAATAAAAGATGGGTCTGGAGGAAGCATAAATGAGAAAGCAGAATCATTACCAACAGCTGCTGTACAAAATTTGGGGCAGAGGTTATGATCTTAAATTGTTGAATTCAATGTTGAGGCTGAGAAGCGCCTAATCGAAAGATGAGATGCTGTTTGTCTAGCTTACAGTGAGCTTTGTTGGAACAGTGCAGGAGGCCAAGGAGGGAGAGGTCGGAGTGGGAGTGGGATGGAGAATTGTAATGACAGGTAAATGGAAGCTTCAAACACACTTGTGGACAGAACGGAGCTGTTCCACAAAGTGGTCATCCAATCTGCATTTGGTCTTTCCAGTATAGAGGCGATCACATAGTGAGCAGTGAGTACAGTGCACTAAATTGAAAGTACAGGTCTATCGCCAATAAACAATAACAGTGTTGGAGTTGGACCTGAGAGAATGAAATGCTGCAAGTTCAGAGAGAGGTAAGTCAGAGTGAGTGAGGGGGCAGAGGAACTGAGACCACCATTGTCACACTGGCATCTCTCAATGAAATGATCTAGAAAGGATAAGAGGCGAGAGGCAGTGGTCCAGGTGGAATGGGAATTCTGAAGATGGCAGAAAGGGTCTGCTGTGCAGAAAAGACTCCTGTCCAAATAAGTGGATTTTATTATTAAGAGATACAGCACTGAAACAGGCCCTTTAGCCCACCGAGTCTGTGCCGACCATCAACCACCCATTTATACTAATCCCATATTCCTACCACATCCCCACCTGTCCCTATATTTCCCTACCTATACTAGGGGCAATTTATAATGGCCAATTTACCTATCAACCTGCAAGTCTTTGGCTGTGGGAGGAAACCAGAGCACCCGATGAAAACCCACGTGGTCACAGGGAGAACTTGCAAACTCCACACAGGCAGTACCCAGAATCGAACCCAGGTTGCTGGAGCTGTGAGGCTGAAGAGCTAACCACTGCACTACTGTGCCGCAGTTTGAGATTTAAGTTTGAGATTTCTTCAGTGGACTGTACCGCTGCATTTGCTCTGACGAGCTATGTCTTGTATTGTTACAGTTAACAAAATATGTATGTCAATTCCCAATTTATTTCCAGATTTTAACTGTATTCAACTGAGTGAATTATAAGCATTGTGACTATAAGGCCAATATTGCCTGAGGTCTTTCAGTTCTATTGATCACTACTTGGGGACAATGAAGTTTCAGTTTGGGGGAAAAAAAACACAACCATAGGTGAAATTCTTTCTTTACTCAGAAAATGTGTTACTTTCACTGTGCTTAAGCTGTTAAACTTTAAAGAATCTAGCCATGTAAATGTTAAAGAAAGAATGAACTTGCATTTATATAGCACCTTTCATGAATCTCAGGACATTCCAAAAAGCCTTACAGCTGCTAAAGTACTTTTAAAGTGTAGTCGCTATTGTAATAGAACATAGAACATAGAACATACAGCACAGAACAGGCCCTTCGGCCCACAATGTTGTGCCGATCCTTTGTCCTCTGTCAAGGACAATTTAATCTATACCCCATCATTCTCCTTTATCCATATACCTATCCAAAAGCGAAGGAAAACTAGTCTGTGTTCAGTAGCATGAAGGAAATTGTGCTGTGTTCAAATCTCTTATTGACCTTGCTCTTCCCCCATCTTCTTCCTATAGCTGAGACTTCAAATCATTTCACAATGCAAAATTAAGTTTATAAAGTTCTGTGGCACTTGCTATCCATGACTGAATCACATAGTTCCTGTTCTGTTGAATTTCATAATTACAAACATGAGGTGAGAGTGACTGCCCTCAAAATCAAGGCATTACCATTGTTGAATCCACCACCAACATACTGGAGGTTAACGTTGCCCAGAAACTTAACTGGACTAGCCATTTAAATACTGTGGCTACACGAGCAGGCCAGAAGCTGGGAAATCTGCGGTGAGTCACTCACCTCCTGACTCACCAAAGCTGGCTCATCATCTGCAAGACACAAGTCAGGATTGTGTTAGAAACATTTCCACTTGCCTGGATGCAGCCCTAACAGCACTCAAGAAGCTTGACACCATCCAGGAAAAAGCAGCCTGCTTGATTGCCACCCCATCCACCACCTTAAACATTCACTTCTCTGCCACTGGCATACAATGGCAGCAGTGTGTACCGTCTGTATGATGCACTGCAGCAACTCATCAAGCACCTTCCAAACCGGCAACCTGTACCACCTAGAAGAACAAGGGCAGCAGACTCATGGGAACACAACCACCTCAAGTTCCCCTCCAAGGCACACACCATCCTGACTTGGAACTATATCGCCTTCCTTCACTGTCGTTCTGTCAAAAACCTAGAACTCCCTCCCACTGTGGGTATACCTACACCTCGTGGACTGCAGCGGTTCAAGAAGGCAGCTCACCACTTTTTCGAGCAATTTGGGATGAGCAACAAATGCTGGCCTTGCCAGCAACACCCACATCCCATGAATGAATAAAATAAAATCCGCTGAAATTACTATAATTTTAGCAAATAATGAAAACAGTGTGAAATTCTAGGCTTGTATCATATCTACCAAGTCAATTTCCAAATTATATTTCTACTTGGGCTGGGTGGGAGGGGAACAGACAATAATTGATTGCCACCAAGTCAGATTTTCCTTTTGATTGAAGTCAGTGGCTGGGTGTATTCAAGAGACAGCAATAGCCCATAAATCCTTATAATCCCAGCTAACTACCAGCCAGAAGTGCCGAGTGGATGATCCATCTCAGCCTCCTCCTGAGGTCCCCAGCATCACAGATGCCAGTCTTCAGCCACTTCGATTCACTCCATGTGATATCAAGAAATGGCTGAAGGCACTGGATACTGCAAAGACTATGGGCCCCGAAAACATTCTGGCAATAGTACTGAAGACTTGTGCTTCTGAACTAGCTGCTTTCCTGGCCAAGCTGTTCCAGTGCAGCTAAAACACCGGCATCTACCAGGCAATGTGGAAGATTTCCTGGGTATGTCCTGTACACAAAAAGTAGTACAAATCCAACCCTGCCAATTACTGCCCTATCAGTCTACTCTCGATCATCAGCAAAGTGATGGAAAGAGTCATCAACAGTTCTATCAAGCGGCACTTGCTCAGCAATAACCTGCTCACTGATGCTCAGTTTGGGTTCTGCCAGGGCCACTCAGCTCCTGACCTGATTACAGCCTTGGTCCAAACATAGACAAAAGAGCTGAACTCCAGAGGTGAGGTGAGAGTGACTGCCCTTGACATCAGTCAACATTTGGCTGAGTATGGCATCAAGGAGCACGAGCAAAACTGGAGTCAATGGGAATTTTTTTTTCTTTTATTCATTCATGGGATGTGGGCGTCGGTGGCTAGGCCGCCATTTATTACCCATCCATAATCGCCCTTGAGAAGGTGGTGGTGAGGGAAAACTCTCTACTGGTTGGAGTCATACCAAGCACAAAGGAAGATGGTTGTGGTTATTGGAGGGCAATCATCTCAGTCCCAGGACATCACTGCAGGAGTTCCTCAGGGTAGTGTCCTAGGCCCAGCCATCTTCAGCTGCTTCATCAATGACCTTCCCTTCATCATAAGGTGAAAAGTGGGGATGTTGTCCAGGTCTTGCTGCACATGGACATGGGCTGCTTCAGTATCTGAGGAGTCGTGAATGGTGCTGAACATTGCGCAATCATCAGCAAACACCCCCACTTTCTCTTAGTCATTTTTGTTGGTTTTAAAAATCTGCCCAATCTTCTGATCTATCACTACTCTTCGCAGAATTGTACACTTTTTCTTCCAATTTGATACTATCTTTAACTTCCTTAGCTAGTCATGGATGGTACATCCTTCTCCTAGAGTTTTTCTTTCTCACTGGAATATATCGTTGCTGAGAGTTATAAAATATCTCCTTAAATGTCAGTCACTGCTTCTCTACTATCATATCTTTTAACCTAATTTCTCAGTTCACTTTGGCCAACTCTGTCTTTATTTAAGTTTGAAACACTAGTCTTAGACCCACACTTCTTACCCTCAAACTGTATGTGAAATTCTGTCATGCTATGATCACTGTTGACTAGAGGCTCCTTTACTATGAGGTCATTAATTAATCGTGTTTCATTGCACATTACCAGGTCTAGAATGACCTGCACCCTGGTTGGCATTAGAATGTACTGCTCTAAGAAATTGTCTTGAATATACGCTATGATACAGGAGAATTCTTGGGAGAAATCAGTAACCCAGGCTAAGATTTCTGGACAGCAGATATCTGCATGAATGGATACCTCACAAATTTTAAGCTTGACACAGGGGCTAGCATCATGGTATTGTCTGACCAAGAGCCATAGGTTAGGAGACATTATCTACAACTGACTGATATGGAGATGCATGGTCCAAGCGGGACACAACTGAGCATAAAAGGCAAACTCCAAACAACTCTTCAGCAAAGCAGGAGACAACTGGCAGAGACCTTATATGTCTTAACTAATGAAGAATTTTCCTTACAGTGCAGAAATACATGCTTCGAACTGCAGTCGATTTGGAAGGTAGCTGAAGTCAAGCAAGCAAAAGTAAACAATTCCTTCCAATCATCAGCTGATGTATAATCGAGGGCAACTGTAGATCATCCAACACAGGAAGATGTGAAGTTCGTATGTAACATGGAATCATACATGCAACAGACAGCACAAAGTTGGCCAGCAAGCACACAGAAGTTGTGAGAAATACGATAAACACAGAAGAATGACAAACAGTGCATCCACATTAGACAATATTGGTGTTACGACCAGGTTGAAGGATGATTTTTTAAACCATTGGCTGGAAATCTGAATATTAAACTGGTGGAGACGAACCACACAAACCTTGCAAGCTGCGAACTCTGTCTGCTGATTGTGCTTACTTACTTAAGCCTGAGGAGAGAACTAGAGAGAAAGAACTTCCCAGAAAGAACAGACAGAACCTCCTTCAGCTACACAGTAGAGAACTTTCCGGAAAGAAACAACAGAAACCTCCTCCAGCTACACAGTAGAGAGCTTCCTGGAAAGGAAAGACAGAGATCTCCCTCGAAGAAATTCAGTCACATCGCTGTCTCCCAGAGAACCATTGAATCAGCATCCACCTCTTCAAACAGGAAACCTTAGGACCACTGAATTCAACCTGAAGCCTGATGAGTCCCAAACCTCCATAGACTGTATATCCATTTTATTTCTCTGGACTCTAGTTTGACCAATCTATCCTTCCCACTTCTGTAAGCTGTTACTGTATGTTTGTGTGTGTGTAAGTTGGAGCATTTTAAAAATTATTTTACTTAGCTCGGTTTAAGTACAACAAAGTTAACCTCCTTCTTCGTTAAACTCAGGAAAACTTGTCCGATTGGCTCTTTTTATGATCATGTCATGTAAACAAGTAAACTCACTGAATTGGGAAAATATATCCACTTAAAAAAATAAATAAATCTATAGTGGTCAAACAAGGAGAGGGAAAAGAGGGGAGCCCTTCGACCCCTCCTCACCTGATTATAACAGCCCCCACAAGGTAACAGCCAGGGACTTAACAAGCAATGAATTGATCTGCTGGCCAATAATAGAGGTCCACTGGCACTCAGGGATTTTGATTCCCCCAGGAATTGCACCTGTAAGGAAAATCAGGGACATATCAGTATCCTGCATATAAGTTTTGAAAACGATACAAATTATTGCAGGGGAGATGGTGGTGTCACTGAACTAGTTATTCAGAGGCCTAGGGATAATGCTGGACATGGGTTCAAATCCCAACATGGCAGCTGGTAGTGTTTAAATCTGATTGATAAAATCTGGAATTGAAAACTAATCTCATGGCATTATCATTGATTGTCATAAAAACCCCTCTGGTTCACTAATATCCTTTCAGGAAGGAAATTGGCCATCTGAGTTCAGCTCTCACTTTTAGACTCTCTGTCCAAAAGCTTTCCAAATGTGCTTCCAAAACCTACCTGCTAGCTCCTGCAGCGATCAAGGGAATAATGAATCAAAATGCCTGCACAGGCTAATAGAAGAGCAAAATACAGCAGATGCTGGAAATCTGAAATAAAAACAGAAAGTGCTGGAAATACACAGCTGGTCTGGCAGCATCTGTGGAGAGAGAAACAGAGTTAACGTTTCAGGTTTGTGACCTTTCCTGCACAGGCTCGCTTACTACTGCTGCTGATTGATATGTGCGGTAGCCAATAAGGGAGCAGAATTGCAAAAGCATCTGGCCAATTGGAATGCAAGTGGGGTGGGATTTCCATTTTGGCCCACTCTGCCTGCCTCCCTGAAGACCTCCTGGTGTTTGCCAATGGCAGTTCCTTAGGTTGTATTGAGTTCTGAGGCTTCTAAAATAAAGAGGCCAGCATTCATTTCTGATCTGCATCTTTTCATATGGTGCATGTGAACAGAGATTAGTATAGTTTAGAGTGCATATGCTTCCAGCAGAAGGATGTTAATTGCCTGAGAACTCGATGTGATTAGTGCTTATGTTAAAGAGATTAGTCAGAACAATAAAAGTGCCCAGTTCCTTTTGTAATGTGAACTGCTCAACAGTTATGTCATCGAGACAGCCATTAGGCAAGTCTGAAGGTTGGTTGAGAAGGAATTCACTTCAATAGAATCACAGAGTTGTTACAGCACGGAAGGAGGCCATTCAGCCCATCGTGTCGGCACTGGCTCTCCAAATGAGCAATTCACCTAATGCCATTCCCCCGCCTTCTCCCCGTAACCCTGCACATTCTTCCTTTTCAGATAACAGTCTAATTCCCTTTTGAATGCCTCGATTGAACCTGCTTCGACCACACTCTCAGGTAGTGCATTCCAGACCTTAACCACACGCTGCGTGAAAATTTTTTACTCATATCGCTTTTCTTTCTTTTACCAATCACTTTAAATCTGTGCCCTCTCATTCTAGAGCCTTTCAATAGTGGAAATAGTTTTTCCCTATCCACTCTGTCCAGACCCTTCATTATTTTGAATACGTCTACCAAATCGCCTCTCAGACTTCTCTTCTCTGAGGAAAACGGTCCCAACTTCTCCAATCTATCTTCATAGTTGAAGTTCCGCATGCCTGGAACCATTCTCGTGAATCTTCTCTGTACTCTCTCCAATGCCTTCACATCTTTCCTGAAGTACAGTGCCCAGAACTGAACGCAATACTCCAGCTGAGGCTGAACTAGAGGTTTATAGAAGTTTAACATAACCTCCTTGCTCTTGTTGTCTCTGCCCCTATTAATGAAGCCCAGGATACTGTATGCTTTATTAACTGCTCTCTCAACCTGTCCTGCCACCTTCAATGACTTAGGCACATTTTACAACCAGGTCCCTCTGCTCCTGCACCCAGTTTAGAGGTGTACCCTTTATATTATATTGTCTTTCCATGTTCCTCACACACAATAAAATACACAATTTGAGCAATGATAACTCACAGTAGACATGTTTTTTGAGCTGACAGCACACAGTACAGGTGGGACAATTGGAGCTCATAGTCATCTACAAGTTTTATTGCCTTGAAAATGCAAGAAACAGGATGAATGAAACTACTGTACTCCCATAGATAGTTATTAATGCTGATAGTATTTGTGTCTGAGTAATAAACCTGCATTTTGGCAACACATTTGAGCTTGAATCATGAGGAATCATTTCATTGCATTTAAGGATTTTCTAGGATGCATTTGCTGACAATGCCACCACTAGGTGGCGCACTACTGCCAAATGCGCAATTGACTGAAATGTCACTGCGACGTCTCAGGCAACTGCCAGTAATAAAGATTTTGGCACAAAACGCCAACCCCCTTCAATGCCCACTTCCCATTCGCTGCTCCTGAATGTTCAGCATTCTCACCCACTTCCAACTATTCGCCGCTCCCTCCCGCTCAATCCCTCTGTTCATTGCTCAGCCCCCAGCTCACCACTTGCTCCCCTGCCCATTCACCGCTCGATTCCCCCGTTCACCACTTGGTCCCCCCCTCCTAGTTGCTGCTTGAACTGGCCCCCCCCCCCATCATTGCACAATCCCACCCGTCGCCGCTTGGCTCCTCATTCACTTCTCCTACTCCCACCGCTCACAACCCCCCCACCGCAAGCTTCTCCCCACCGCCCGCTTCTCCCCCCCCACTGCCCGCTTCTCCCCCCCACCACCCGCTTCTCCCCCCCACCACCCGCTTCTCCCCCGCACCACCCTCTTCTGTCCCCCGCCGTCCGTTTCTCCCCCCCACCGCCCGCTTCTCCACCCCCACCACCCGCTTCTCCCCCCCCACCACCCGCTTCTCCCCCTCACCACCCTCTTCTGTCCCCCGCCGCCCGTTTCTCCCCCGCGCCGCCCGTTTCTCCCCCTCACTGCCCGCTTCTCCCCCTGTCACTTGCTCTCCCGCCTGCCATTCGCTTCTCCCCTCCCACCGCTCACTTTTTCTGCCCATCACTCACTTCTTTCCCCATCGCTCGCTTCTCCCCCACCTGTCGCTCGTTTCTCCCCCCCACTGCTCGCTTATCCCTGCCGTTTGCTTCTCCACCCCCCACTCCACCCCCACAATTCACTCATCACGTGGTGGCATAAAGTGCATAGTGACATCAACAACATAAATGCAAGGTGGCATTGGCACGCGCATGCACGGATTAATGCTGGCAAATGTGAACGTACTTGGGGTGACATAGGCCATCGGTCTGCATTGTCAGGAGACACAGAGTTTCCTAATAAGATGACATGAGGAATTCATGCTGCAGTTTGCTAACAGACACCTTGGGGGGAATGTTATAGTCTCCCCGTGGTGGGTTTGGAGACCGGGAAAGCATATAATTAGGTGGGATGGTGGTGGGGGCGACCCATCACTTTCCAGCCTCCGTGGAAATTAAGTCCAGGGAGGGAAGGCCTGGCCTTCCCGCTGTACACCAATTGAGGCCTTTAAGTGGGCAAATAAGAACTGTGCGGGTTGCATGCTGGCTCCGGGGTGGGTTCCTCGTTAAAAGGCACTTAGTGAATGAACAAGGGACTCGGCATCGGGAAGGGAGGGGCCCAGTGAGAGCCATACCTCTGCCCTTGCGGCCGACCCCCCCCCCCCACATGCCCCTCTCCTGCGACACCCACCCCGCGAGACCCCTCATGCCCTGGCTTACTTGTGGCCTAGATCCAGCGCCGCTTCTCGGCTACAGATGGGTGCTCCAACAGCAGCCACTGCCTCCATTGTGGTGCTGCTCAGTTAAAGAGCTGTCGGCCAATCAGAAGGCAGGACTTCCGTCACCGGGATCCTTGAACCCGTCGAAGGCCTACTACTGCCCAGTTAACTGCCTGATTAGCACTTGATTTGGTGTGCCTCCCACAGAATGGGCAATGTGGGTTCTCACTGGTGCTTTGGAGGTCCTTCAAAATAAATCTGATTCCCAATCACACAGACCATATCCCCAGAGAATGAGTGTTCCCAGTTTGAAGCTGCCGTTGTTTGTTTACCATCTTGTCCCTATTTGCATTTGATTAATTTTCTTTCTAGAGTAAATGTTAGGAATTTGTGCTCCCAGCAGAGAGTTTTGCCATCAAAAACACATATCAGAAGTGGACAGAAATTCCTTTGGGGCATGCTGACCTACCCACTGAATTCCTCATGTCCTTTCCTGGTGGGCAAGGCTGCATTCCAAGACCTCAAGTTTGTAAAATTCTATCCTTATGAAATTTGAAAAACTTTCTTTGATTTTGACGGCCAGCTAAGATGTGGTTTTAGTGTTGACTGGCAGATGCCCCTGACTTTTCAATCAGGCATGTTTTCTATGTCAGCACCCACAACAGTTAGCATCAAAAACGGCAGAGGGACAAGAGGGCTAGCTTGTGGTTTTAGTGTTGTTCCAAGTTTCCATCCTGTAAAAAACGAGCTTATGGGTTGAATTCTTAGCTTTGTGTTTGGACTAATGAACCCTTCACTTTGTAAAGAGCTCATAGGATGAAGCAATCATGCTAGTATATGTTGTATACACATATTCATTTTGGTAGGAAGAACAAAGGCAACATAAAATAATGGGCACAATTCATAAGAGAGTGCAGAAACAGAGAGACTTGTGGGCGTGGGGGGAGATATATGTGCACAAATTGTTGAAGGTGGCAGGGCATGTTGATAAAGTGGTTAAAAAAGGCATGCAGGAGTGAAAAAGCAAGGAAGTTATAATGAAACTTTTTAAAACTCTGGTTCTGCCTCAACTGGAGTATTCTGAGCACCGCAATTTAGAAAAGATGTGAAGGCTTTAGAGAGGATTAATGAGAATGGTTCCAGGGATGAGGGACTTCAGTTGCGTGGATAGATTGGAGGAGCTGGTGTTGTTCTCCTTAGAGAAGAGAAGGTTGAGAGGAGATTTGATAGAAGTGTTCAAAAACATGAATGGTGAGTTTTATGGTCCCTGCAAGAGCAGCTTTGGTGGTGTGCAGGGTGATTTAATCAGGTGTGAGTTGTTTTTTTGGATTTCTGACAGTGGGATTTTTTTTAACAAAATTAAGTCAGTGGCGTGTTTGCAGTGGTCCGGGGTTCCCCCCACCCGGTGGCGAATTGCAGCTTTGCATTCATTAGCATAGCATGAAAACTCATTCTCCTGCACTTAGTTCCAATTAAGTCCTACTTGCATGATTAATTTACTAGTGAGTGGTATTCCTGTACCACCTGGTTCACATGGCCTGCAGCAGTGGGTTTTATGCAGTTGCATTTGAGGTCAGTGTTTTTCTTTCTTGGCCTTATCGTCAAAAAGAACGTCAGCATTGAAATGGATGTTTGGCTTCAGGCTCAGCACCAGCAAGGGCGATTCTTCTCAGGGGGTGGTCACAAAGGCATGGGGGGAGGGTCTGCATGGAGGAGAAGGGCAGGGTACTCGGGAGGACAGAGTGGGGTTACGAGGTGCATGGAGGAGCATGATGGGGGAGGTATTTGGGGAGGACAAAAGGTGGGGTGATCTGGGGCATGGAGGGGCAGTGGAGGGAGGAGGGGAGGACAAAGGGTGGGGTTACCGGGTGCATGGAGGAGCAGGGGAGGGAGTAGGGGAGGGAGAAGGGGAGGGCAAAGTGTGGGGTGATCCGGTACATGGAGGATTAGGGGAGGGACGAGCGGAGCGTCCAGGGTATATAGTGATTGGATAATGCAAACCATGTGGCCAGTAAAGGATTGCAAGGAGAGTGGGTGGAGACAAATGATAGTGGGCTGGATTTTACCAGCCCCCCGATGTCGGGAGTTGTGGCGGGGGGGGGGGGGGGGGGGGTCTGGAAAATACCTCTGGGAGAGGCTCGCCAAGGGCCTCGACGCCGGGAAGGCCCCGCCCCATTTTACCAGTGGCAGCGGCGGCAGCGAGACCTCATGGAGACTTCATGGCAGCTCCCCCGCTGCTTGGTGACTGAACCTTAATTTAAATAGTCAAATAAATATTAAAGAATGAATAATCACTTACCGCGTCCCGACGGCCATCCTATGCCGATATTCCGGACACATGCTGGAACTCCCATGCATAACACTGGTGGAGAGGGGGGATGGGAGTGGGGAAAATTGCTCCTATTGGTTGCGGGGATGGTGAGAAGGGATAGAGGGTCAAAGTTTATGAAGTTCGTGGGCGGAATGTTAGGGCTCGCAAAAAATGATTTTTTTGGGGTGAGAGGGCAATTTACATATTGATTACTCATTGGTGGGGGGGCTTGTTAAAGGGGGGATTCAAAGTGTAATTAAAAGTTTAATTAAATTTTTTGGACAGCAGGACCTTTAAAAATGTAAATCTCACTGAAGGGCTTAAAGACTTTAAAATGACGCCAGTGCCTACATGGTGGCCCCGGACACCATTGCCGGGGATGGAGCACCCGCCCCCTCTACGTCCATATTAATGAGCTGCCTCGCGACATATCGTGACAGCTCCACGGTGCACATCTCGCACGTGTGCCGCACTGAGATCGATGGCGAGCTTGAAAAATCCAGCCCAGTGGGTGGGATTTCCACCTGGCTGCAATTTTAAGGCACAGAAAAGTGAACTGCTCATTATCTCAATGTTTCAGCTGACTGGCAACAGAAGGCTTATTTGGAATGCTCTGCTCATCTCATTATTTGAAAAGTTGCAGCAACATGGGTCTCAAACCGCCAATTTGTCTAACACCATGGGAAGAAGAGCAGAGAGAGTGAATAAGGATGGCTCTTTTCCCTCAACTCATGATGCCTGAATGCCAGCAACAGGCAGGACAAGAAGGTGTGGATGCTCCGCATGACAACATCCAGGATCGGCATTATCTAAGATAGGCACTGGCATGTCATCGCATCCTCAGGTCAAGGACCAATCACCTTCAAACTTCAGAGAGGCATTGCCCGAAATGTCTAAGGATGTTATGTGAAATGGTCACAGAAATTTATATATATAGTTTATTTATTTATACAGAGATACAGCACTGAAACAGGCCCTTCGGCCCACCGAGTCTGTGCCGACCATCAACCACCCATTTATACTAATCCTACACGAATCCACATCCCCACCTGTCCCTATAACCTACCTATACTAGGGGCAATTATAATGGCCAATTTACCTATCAACCTGCAAGTCTTTGGCTGTGGGAGGAAACCGGAGCACCCGGCGAAAACCCACGCGGACACAGGGAGAACTTGCAAACTCCACACAGGCAGTACCCAGAATTGAACCCGGGTCGCTGGAATTGTGAGGCTGCAGTGCTCACCACTGCGCCACTGTGCCGCTCCTGTAGGATCCTGCAGCATGACCTGCAACCACTTGGGTTTGGTGGGAATCCAATGCCAGTTGCCCTCAAGGTGACAGCTGCACTTAATTTTTTGGCTAGTGGTGCCTTCCAGGGATCAATGGGCGACATTTGTGGCATCTCACAGTCTGTGACCCATAGGTATATCAAAGAGGTGACCAATGCCCTATTTCATTGTGCCAATGATTTCATCTACTTACCTGTAGACGAGGACAGCCAGGCAGCAAGGCTTGCAGCCTTTGGCGCCATTGCTTGTTTCCCTGCAGTGCAAGGGGTGATCGACTGTACCCATGTGGCCATTGGAGCTCCCTGGGACCAGCCTGCTGCATTTGTGAATCGCAAAGGCTTTCAAACTTTGAATGTACTACTGGTTTGTGACCACAGGAGAAGAATCATGCATGTTTGCTCATGTTTCCCAGGGAGCTGTCATGCCTCCTACATTTTGAGGAACTCACAGCTGCCAGGAGCTTTTGACGAATCAGCCGAAATAGGCGAGTGGGTGACAAGGGAGGCCCCTTCATACATGGTTGATGACACCAGTGCGGCATCCCCAAAGCACAGCTGAAGAGCAATACAATGCTGCTCACACATGCACCAGAGCCATCATCAAACACACCATTGGCATGCTGAAAATACGCTTCCGCTGCCTTGACTGGTCTGGAGGGGCTCTTCAGTACGTGCCACAGAGGGTCTCACGAATAATCATTATCTGCTGTGCGTTGCACAACCTGGCAATTAGATGTGGCAACTTTTTGCAATCAGAGGAACAGGAGGACCACCAGTCCTCCTCAGATGAGGATGACTATGAAGAGGGTAACAATGCAAATGATGCTGTTATATATATAAGGGCCATGGATAGGCATGCAAGGGACATCAGGGAAAACCTCATATTTGCACCTTTCAGCCAACAATAAGCCACTTCACAAAGGAATGTTGGGAGAAGAAAACATTCTCCAAATATGTTCACATACACCTGAGGTCTTAATCATTACTGTAATCAAAAAGAAGGGCTCTTCTGACAACAGCACGTGAACCTGCAATGCAGATGTGATAAATGGCCTGTATGCTATCAACTTCATTAAAAGCGACCTGTGTCTCCACTGCAAATATTGTACTGCATCAAGGCATTAACCTGCATACAAAGGATGCTACAATATTGCAGCATTTTGATGTGACCAGCAGATCAAATGTTTTCTGGGCTACGATGGAACTGATAACACACCAATGCAAGAAAGTAAGGGGGTGACCACAGAACCACAAATGTAAGGCATGTTGGTTTTGAAAAAATAGAAAAATATGCAAATGACAAACACATCATTGAGGACTAAAGTCTAAAATCAAATTGGACATTGAACACTTTCTGAAATGCTTTTCAAGTATCAATGCGTTTCTGCCATTCGCCTCCAAAAAACATTTTCCTTTTCGAATGAAACAAAGCAAATGATTTAGGAGTGTGCATCAAATATTAAAGGAAATAAATATGTATTGAAACTTCAGCAATATGTGCACAATATTTACAGCACTCATGCCATCTTTGTGCTTAAAACTATTTCTTTTTATATTTTCTACAACTACGTCTAGGTGCAACCCCGACATTTGGAAGCTGAGGTAGAGGCACTGCCCCTTGCTCTGGAGGAACGGGGCCTTGATTGCTGAATTCTACTGGGGGCTCTGCAGAAATGGTGCTTGAGTATCCCCTGTGTGCTTAGCTGCTGGAGATAAGGGGTTCAATGTTGGGGGTGGGAGGACGAGATGCCACTTACCCTTGGGTGTCCTGAGAGGAAGGCCCCAAGGCAGCTGGAATGTGCTCCGCTTCCATCTGGGTGCATGATGACACCTGCTTGTCTCCCTGAGGGGAAGGAGCAGCTATAGGGAGGTCCATTTTCTTCGACTCTCTCTCGCTTAGACTCCACTGCATGGGGCTCATGGCAACAGTGATGGAGTGCAGGTCAGAGTGGATATGGCTTGAGTGCTCATCCAGGCTCTCCTTGGAGCTCGCCAAACTCTCAAATGAGGAAGGCATATGGCCATATTCCTGGAATGTGGCTGATGTCATGGCTTGCATGGACTCCTCCATGGCACGCACAAAGCCATGCATGTCCTTAGGCATATTCCACATTGCTTTGCTGCACATCCAGCAGATTTCTCATTGCAACAAATGAGGATCATCATCAGCATGCGGCTGAGCAGGGTCTGGTCCCCAGCAGTCCTCCGATTGTCAAGGGACCCAGCTGGCACATGCTCTGTCAGCTGCTGGGACGTGTCTGTGTCATGACCACCGGCTTGTGACCCATATTCTAACCTTCAACCCCCCCGGACTGCGTGGTTGCATTTGTGCTGGCAGAGGTGGAAGAAGAGGCAGGTGACGGTGTACCCTCTGGGGCATTGGCTTTTTCTTCCTCCACGGGAGAAGAGCCTTGGGCCTCACGGCGATCTATGATTCGAGTGTGAGCACCTGCAGTGGAAACACAAACAGAAGCACATTAAGAATCACCGAACAGACAAAATGTACCTGATTGAAAGCTACAGAATGAATCCCAATAACGCACACAATATAAGCTGAGCTACATATTACACACCAGTCCAAACATGTCACTAAGGGTCAGACAACAACGTACAGGATTAATTCATTTTTTATAGACCGATGGAATTTGACATTACATATCAGGTCATGCTCTAAAATTGAAAGTTCGTCATTCACAATTGCTTTTGCAGAGCTACAAATTGGATACCAAGCTGCAACTCACAAACAAGAATTGAATAAAAGCTACAGCAATAAAATATCGTTAATCCATATTAAACACAAGTAAACACATATTGATACATTAACGTGTTAAACGAAGCATTGCTAACACAGTGCCTGAGATAAATGTTAAGTCCTGAATACAGCAGGATCTCAACTCACATACAGCACAAAGGCACATAGATGCAGAGTGAATCCTATAGTCAAACAGGGTGCCAGAGCCTCACAGATCAAGAATGAATCACATATACAGACACAGTATCAGTAACTTACATATATTGAATGTGTCTATCCTGTGTGCACAGTAGAGATACTGGCAGATACAGAATGTCTCACTTACATGCACCCCCAGAGACAGAAACATAAGGAATGTATTCCAAACACACATTCAGTACCAGAGACTGTCAAATTCAGAATAAACCCTAAATTCACACACAGGACCAGAGACAGAAAGTCCAGAATGTGGCCCACATTCATATACATATCCTTAGCCCTTATCCAATAGGTATGAGCTTCTTGCTCCCTTTGTGGATGAGGGCACAGGCTGCAGGGGGGATGAGCAAACTGACCACAGCAGCATGGTTCAGAGGGCTATTCAAGTGGAGGGAGTAGTAATAGGGAATTGTAGATTTAGAGGAATAGATACCATTCTCTGCATCACAAACAGGGAGTCCCAAAGGCTGTGTTGCCTACATGGTGCCAAGATTAACGACATCTCTTCTTGACTGGAGATTATCTTGGAGTGGGAGGGGAAGGATCCAGCTGTCTTGGTCCACATAGGTAGCACAAGGAATCCGGTTCTGCTGAGGGCCTATGAGCAGCTCGGGGCTAAATTAAAAAGCAGAACCAGAAAGGTAATACTCTCCAGAATACTACCAGAGCAATGTGCAAATTGGCGTAGGGTAAATAAGATTATAGAGGTAACACGTGGCTCAAAGATTGGTGTGGGAGAAATGGATTCCAATTCATGGGGCACTGGCACCAGTACTGGGGAAGGAGAGAGCTGTTCCATTGGGACGGGCTTCATTTGGACCATGCTGGGACCAATGTCCTGGCGAATCATATAACTAGGGTTGTAGATAGGACTTTTAATTAATTAGGGTGGGGTGGGGCGGGGGTGGTATTTAATTGAAGGGAAGTTTAAAAAATCAAAAAGGAACGAGAGAACTGAGGTACAAAATAGTGAAGAGGCAAACGGTAATCAAAGTATGACAGGAAGGTGCAGAAAATATAAGCAGAAGAGTGCAGCAGAAATTAGAACCAGAATGAATAATAACGATAAAAAGTCTAGCCTCTTTATCTGAATGCACACAGCATTTGTAACAAGATAGATCAGTTGACGGCACAAATAGAATAAATGAATGTGACTTGATAGCTATTACAGGAACGTAGTTGCAGGGTGACCAAGACTGGAAACTTAATATTCAAGGGTATACAATGCTCTGAAAAAATAGGCAAAAAGCAAAAGGAGGTGGGGTAACTTTGTTAATAAAGAAAGGTATCAGTGCAGTGGTGAATAGTGATATAGGTGCAATAGATCATGATGTGGAATCAGTTTGGGTGGAAATAAGGAATAGCAAAGGGAAGAAGTCACGGGTGGGAGTCGTCTATAGGTCCCCGAAGAGTAGTCTCACTGTAGGACAAAGTGTAAATCCGGAAATAATGGAGCTGTGTAAGAAAAGCGCTACAATTGTCATGAGTGATTTTAATCTGCATATTGACTGGACAAATCAGATTGGCAGAGGTAACATAGAAGACAAATTTGTAGAGTGCATCAGGGACTGTTACTTAGATCAATTCATTGGAGAACCTACCCAGGAAACAGGCTATTTTCGATCTAGTAATGTGTAATGAGGTAGGGTGAACAAGAGATATCGTAGATAAGGATCCTCTGGGGGGGTAGTGATCACAACATGGTAGAATTTCAAATTCAGTTTGAGGGCAAGCAACTTGGGTCTCAAACCAGTGTCCTCAACTTAAACAAGGGCAATTGCTGTGGTATGAAGAAAGAGTTGTCTAAAGCGGGCTGGGAAAATGGACTAAGGGGAAGGTCAGTGGATGAGCAGTCGCAGACATTTAAACAGATATTTCATAATGCTGAGCAATAATTTATCCCAGTCAATAAGAGAAGGATGAATCATCTGTGGTTAACAAATGCTGTCAAGGAGAATATCCAATCAAAAACTAAGGCATACAAAGAGGCATAAACTAGTGGCAGACCAGGGGATTGGGAATATTCTAGGAATCAGCAGCAGATGACTAAAAAGCTCATAAAGAGCCTGTAAATTAGGCTGCATTTGGAGTACTGTGTGCAGTTCTGGTCGCCGCACGACAGGAAAGATGTGATTAAGCTAGAGAGGGTGCAGAAAAGATTCACAAGGATGTTGCCTGGTTTGGAGGGCTTGAGTTATGAGAGAGATTGGATAGGCTGGGTCTGTTTTCCCTGGAGTGAAGGAGGCTTAGAGGGGACATGATAGAGGTATATATGGTACTGGGTAATGAACCCGGCCAGGTGTTAGATTTAGATGTAGGTGAGCACTTTGGTGATAGTGATCACAATTCGGTTAGGTTTACCTTAGCGATGGGCAGGGACAGATATATACCGCAGGGCAAGAATTATAGCTGGGGGAAAGGAAATTATGATGCGATTAGGCAAGATTTAGGATGCGTAGGATGGGGAAGGAAACTGCAGGGGATGGGAACAATCGAAATGTGGAGCTTATTCAAGGAGCAGCGACTGCGTGTCCTTGATAAGTATGTACCTGTGAGGCAGGGAGGAAGTTGTCGAGCGAGGGAGCCGTGGTTTACTAAAGAAGTTGAAGCGCTTGTCAAGAGGAAGAAGAAGGCTTATGTTAGGATGAGACGTGAAGGCTCAGTTAGGGCGCTTGAGAGCTACAAGCTAGCCAGGAAGGATCTAAAGGGAGAGCTAAGAAGAGCAAGGAGAGGACACGAGAAGTCATTGGCGGATAGGATCAGGGAAAACCCTAAGGCTTTCTATAGGTATATCAGGAATAAAAGAATGACTAGAGTTAGATTAGGGCCAATCAAGGATAGTAGTGGGAAGTTGTGTGTGGAATCAGAGGAGATAGGGGAAGCGTTAAATGAATATTTTTCATCAGTATTTACAGTAGAGAAAGAAAATGTTGTCGAGGAGAATACTGAGATTCAGACTACTAGGCTAGATGGGATTGAGGTTCACAAGGAGGAGGTGTTAGCAATTTTGGAAAGTGTGAAAATAGATAAGTCCCCTGGGCCAGATGGGATTTATCCTAGGATTCTCGGGGAAGCTAGGGAGGAGATTGCAGAGCCTTTGTCCTTGATCTTTATGTCGTCATTGTCGACAGGAATAGTGCCGGAAGACTGGAGGATAGCAAATGTTGTCCCCTTGTTCAAGGAGGGGAGTAGAGACAGCCCTGGTAATTATAGACCTGTGAGCCTTACTTCGGTTGTGGGTAAAATGTTGGAAAAGGTTATAAGAGACAGGATTTATAATCATCTTGAAAAGAATAAGTTCATTAGCGATAGTCAGCACGGTTTTGTGAAGGGTAGGTCGTGCCTCACAAACCTTATTGAGTTTTTCGAGAAGGTGACCAAACAGGTGGATGAGGGTAAAGCAGTGGATGTGGTGTATATGGATTTCAGTAAGGCGTTTGATAAGGTTCCCCACGGTAGGCTATTGCAGAAAATACGGAAGTATGGGGTTGAAGGTGATTTAGAGCTTTGGATCAGAAATTGGCCAGCTGAAAGAAGACAGAGGGTGGTGGTTGATGGCAAATGTTCATCCTGGAGTTTAGTTTCTAGTGGTGTACCGCAAGGATCTGTTTTGGGGCCACTGCTGTTTGTCATTTTTATAAATGACCTGGAAGAGGGTGTAGAAGGGTGGGTTAGTAAATTTGCGGATGACACGAAGGTCGGTGGAGTTGTGGATAGTGCCGAAGGATGTTGTAGGGTACAGAGGGACATAGATAGGCTGCAGAGCTGGGCTGAGAGATGGCAAATGGAGTTTAATGCGGAGAAGTGTGAGGTGATTCACTTTGGAAGGAGTAACAGGAATGCAGAGTACTGGGCTAATGGGAAGATTCTTGGTAGTGTAGATGAACAGAGAGATCTTGGTGTCCAGGTACATCAATCCCGGAAAGTTGCTACCCAGGTTAATAGGGCTGTTAAGAAGGCATATGGTGTGTTAGCTTTTATTAGTAGGGGGATCGAATTTCGGAGCCACGAGGTCATGCTGCAGCTGTACAAAACTCTGGTGAGACCGCACCTGGAGTATTGCGTGCAGTTCTGGTCACCGCATTATAGGAAGGATGTGGAAGCTTTGGAAAGGGTGCAGAGGAGATTTACTAGGATGTTGCCTGGTATGGAGGGAAGGTCTTACGAGGAAAGGCTGAGGGACTTGAGGTTGTTTTCGTTGGAGAGAAGGAGGAGGAGAGGTGACTTAATAGAGACATATAAGATAATCAGTGGGTTAGATAGGGTGGATAGTGAGAGTCTTTTTCCTCGGATGGTGATGGCAAACACGAGGGGACATAGCTTTAAGTTGAGGGGTGATAGATAAAGGACAGATGTTAGAGGTAGTTTCTTTACTCAGAGAGTAGTAGGGGCGTGGAACGCCCTGCCTGCAACAGTAGTAGACTCGCCAACTTTAAGGGCATTTAAGTGGTCATTGGATAGACATATGGATGAAAATGGAATAGTGTAGGTCAGATGGTTTCACAGGTCGGCACAACATCGAGGGCCGAAGGGCCTGTACTGCGCTGTAATGTTCTAATTCTAAAAAAAAAATTATGAGAGGCATAGATAGGGTTGATAGCCAGAGTCTGTTTCCCATGGTAGGGGTGACTAAAACTAAAGGGCATAGATTTAAGGTGAGAGGGAGGAGGTTTAAAGGGGATCAAAGGGGTAAATTTTTCACACAAAGAATAGTGGGTATCTGGAATGAGCTGCCTGAGGAGGTGGTGGAGGCAGGAACAGTAGCGACATTTAAGAGGCATCTGGACAGATACTTGAATGAGCAAAGCATAGAGGGATATGGAATTAATGCAGGCAGGTGGGATTAGTATAGATAGGCATTATGGTCGGCATGGACGCGGTGGGCCGAAGGGCCTGTTTCTATGCTATATGACTCTATGACTCTAAATCAGCTGAACATGAGTTCATACACATTCCTTTGGTGTGCACATATGACGTCAAGACTGAAGATGACACTTCATTGTGACAGAAACCACATCTGTCAGATGGAAATATATTAATCTCATCATATGAAACATTATTTGAAAGCTTACCGGACATTGAACATAACTTGTTTTAAAAAGACCACAGAACAGTGGTTGAAAATATGGCTTCCCATTTTCATTCTAAAAGACAGTTGCATGGAGAGAAAATGGGAGTACTCCCTGATTCAATTAGCCAGATGGGTTTTGCCAATAGTGATTATCAAGAGACATTGAGAGTCATTGAATGTGTAAGAGCCAGCATTCCAACCCCACCCCTCCTCCACTGAGAGTGTCTAGTAAGCTTGGAGGAATCCACAAACCTTGCAGACAAGGCTGTTCCAAACAAGGGGCTGGCCAAACTGGAGTTAATTGAATTGTGCTCACAGAACAGTTTTTGGAAGAGACTGCAACTGAACTTCAAGGAGGAAGGTCTCTCTCTCTCTGTCTTACTGTCTCTCTCTCTCATGCAAAGTTCCAGGGACCCATGGAAGTAACTTAAGCCTCAAGACAGAAGACCAGCGAAACAAGTTTGAAAGTGTACACTGGGTCCCAACGAGAACTGCAAGACTTAACTTCAATCAAAGACTTTACATCCAACCCAAAACCAGTAACTGAATTTCCATCTACTACTTCAAACCATTCCCCCCTTTTAATTCTTTCTCCTTTTCTGTATTTATTTGCACGTGTGTTTATTAGAGAGCAGTGAGCAAGGACTCACTGAAGGTAAGCTAAAAACACTGTGTTTTCAAAGTTAAACCCTGATATGGCCAAATCAGTAAAAGCGGAGAGGGGAGCCCTAGACCCCTTCCTCACCTGGTTGTAACATTATCCTTGAGGATCCTGCCTCACCATCTGCGATTTCCCTGCCTCTCTCCTCTCTCACAATTTCTGACACCTCCTCCTCAGCCGGTGTTAGCACTCTGATGTCTGGGACACCTCCACCTGTCTTTGCCTGCTCACGCCAATTGTGGGTGCATTTATACTGCAGAAGACAATGCAGATGTAATGACATGTCAAAAGATGTATCACAACTATTGTATACATGCATCGACATCACTCATTCCAGAGTGGCATTCACACGACACATCCAAGCATATAAACGATGCCAATCATCATCTTTGCACACAATCATTTAGTGTATGGCACCAAGGTTGCTCACGCATTCCAATGCATATCTTGTCTATTCTCTGTCTTAAAGACACAGTACCAGGGAGCAAAACAATGGAGCTGTTTTGCCAAGACCACATACCCTTGTCGATCTGAGAAAGCTATTGATACGTTTCCGACACTGAACCCAGGTTCTGCATGTCACCCCATGGATCGAAACCTCCTCTGCTATCTCCATCCAGACCACCTTGGTCAGGCGGTGGTGGTGGTGGGGGGCTTCTCACTGCTGCTACAGGGAAGAGGACCTCCTGCCTTTCCCTCATGGCCTGGAGGAGAACCTGCAGGGAGGCATCACTGAACTGTGGGGCAGGATGCTACCTGCTTACTGCCATTTGCTTTGTTTTTTCTGCAGGGGGAAATAAATAATGGGGACTTGGTGCTGGGTTTGAAAACTTAAGGAAGGAAAAAGCAATTACAAATAAATAAAAGATTTAATTTTGGTAACACTGAAGAGACTTATATAACACGAAGACTGCTGCTCCTAGAAGCTAGAAACACAGAATGCTTTATAGCAATGGTAATCATGGTGCTTGACTGAGTGATGGCGAATACCACCAATGAAAGGTCGCCCCACCGCATGATCGTATGTGTCTCCCGTGCCTGTCGCCCCACTGTTCATTTTAATGTAGAATTGCATTGGATCCAGGAAAAATGGCAGAGGTGGAAGTTATGCCAACTTCTGGTTCTGCTATCTGGAATGCCGCGGGACTCATAAAATCCTGGCTGAGGGGTCTAGACAGAGTAGATAGAGAGAAACTGTTCCCATTGGCAGACGGGTTGAGAATCAGGTGATACCAATTTAAGGTGATTCACAAAAGAACGAATGGCAACATGAGGAAAATCTTTTTTATGCAGTGAGTGGTTAGGATTGGAATCACTGACTGTGAGTGTGATGGTGGCAGATACAATCAGGGCTTTCAAAGGGGAAATTGGATAAGCACCTGAAGAGAAAGAATTTGCAGAGCTATAGGGAAAGGGCAGGGAGTGGGAATAGCTAACTTGCTTTTACAGAAAGCCAGTATGGACGCGGTGGGCCGAATGTCCTCCTTCTGTCATTCTACGATTCTACGAAACTATTCTATGAAGATTAGTCATTCTCTGTCAGAGTGATCGCCATTGTACCAGGCGGGTGATTCATTCGGTTGGTGTCATTGTCTCCAGATTGACAAGAGCTTTTGTCTAAAATGTCTGTAAACCAGCACATCAAACAAAGTGAGGCTGTTAAAATGCTTGCAAAACCATCAGGGCAACAACCCCTTCAGCCACAGACAGTTCCTTTTATGCAATGAGAGTGGCCGGGTAATTGCAAGATCTCTGTGAATGGCAAATAAAACAGTAGGTTACACATATATGTGCACACAGCTCCGCAGCTGATTTTCAGAGAGGATAAATGGAAAATTTGGATATTTTTCAACTTTGGGAGGAAATAATGTTTTAATCATTTGCCACATGATAAAAAAAACCCCAAGAAGTTATGGTGGAAGTCTGTAAAAACTGCTTTTAATTAACCTTAACTGTAACACACATCTTCAGTAATGTAGTGTTCACAGCAATTTTACAACATTTGGTTGACAGAAATTTGGTTAACCAGCATTCACTAAATTACGGTTTAGTATTATTCAAATACTGCTAGTGTGAGTTTAACAGGCAGCAATTTACAAGCTATAGTGGTATTTAAACTTTCATATTCTCTTCCTTTGGATACAATTTCCAGCTCCTGTCTCATTGCCAATATCTGTCACTTAAGTGCTGGCAGCCCTAATAGAGATAAGTCACCATCATGCTTTTATTGCATCACCATATTTCCTGATTAGCCATTTAGAGCTGTAATGGTTCATCTTATATAGTTTTAAAATGAAATAATAACAACTGTCTATGCAGCTGTTGTACAATTACAATACAATAGATGGAATGCTGATCATTGTACTGACTAATAATTTAGGGCTGTGATTGTTTCGAGATATCAGATGGTCTCCAAACAGCTGCTGAAAATGACCATGAGTGGCAGTGTCTTCCATTTTTAAAATTAACTTAACTTGAAGCATGTAACAAAACACATATTAACAGATGAATTCAATGTTTAGGACAACTGATATCCTTTGTTACAGGTAGGGGAAAAGTGATGTGGATGACTTCCACTTTTCACCTCTCAACTGACTGCAGATAGTGTTTTAAAAATAGTGTTTTAGTCCCTGAGTGTTTTTAAGGGTTAAATAAATAGACAAATGACAGGTTTTCTCATGGTTAAAAAAAGGATAAATGATTATTTTTACACAACAACCGAAAAATATTCACAACCTCTTCCACTCATGCATTCTCACACACATGTACACACACACACACATGAAAAGATAAAGAGTAGAGTGGTAGCATGAAGTTAGAGTCCAATTGTGGTAAAAGAGTTTGTTGTTTTAAGAAAATCTTTAGAAGCTTTTCGGGAGGAAATCTTTCATCGGTGCAGGCCTAAATGTTCGTTGCCTTGAAAAGGATATAGTGTTTCAGGCTCCTTGTGGTTAAGCTGATGGGGAAATTGCTGATTCACATTTGCAGATGGGGAGTCCCAAAGTTTCCTTGAAATGTCTCTGCTGCAGTAGTTAGAAGATGTAGCCAGCAGGGCTCCTGCTTATAAGACCTTCTTTGGCTGTTCTGCTCTTCTGCCCCTCTCTCTTCAGAGAGATATCTTATAAGATAGAAACTTGTCAGGTGGCCAAGGGTATTCTCCCCTGTGGTGATTCATACAATGTTCCAGGATATGGGAAGCATTGTTCCATGATGGTGTCTGAATGTGGTCCATTCTGATGAATAGGTGCTACTTCACAGCTATTATCTTAGTCTTGGCTGCGGAGTCTGCCTGTCTACAACAATCTTTGATAGCTCCATTCTTGAAGATAGGAGTCATTTGCATGGAATAGATTATTTTACATCTCAATATTTTTTCCCTAAAGCTAATTCAGATGTGGATATTGGGTTTCATCTTCAACAGATATGTTTATTGGCAGACGCTACTCCATTTTGTCTGAGGCATAAATGTGTCTATTTGTAGTTCAGTTCAACGGTTTACTTTTATTTCATAATTCCTTCAGTTCATTTCATATTTCATCACTGCTCCCTTCATGAGCGTGACACTTAGATAAATATTTTACTGTTATAGGCCTCAATAGTTTATACGGTGTGTTTGGAGGTCAGGGGGTGGGGTGCATTGGTGTTAAGAATGTAGTCATTTTACAACAGATACCACTCTCAGACCAATATCTATAGGACATGACACAGTGCCAGCAGATCGGAATTATAATGTTGGCTCCTGAATCATTCTCTGTGTGGGTACAATGGATCTTAACAGACTTCTGCACCTCTGATTATCAACTTTGAAATGCAAGTTAAATTGTTACTGCCAGGACAGAGCGATCCAACAGGAATGCCAACATGTATATTGCAGCCAATGTAAAGCTGATATCTTTTGGGAAAGGAAACTTGATGTCCTTCCTCAGTTTGACCTATACGTGATTCCAGTCTCAGTTTCACCATCATGGTTGACTCTTAACTGCGCTCAGTGATGCCATTGATTCTCTAGCCAGCGGAAAAGCCCCTGGGAAGGACGGCATTACCCCTGAAATCATCAAGAGTGCCAAGCCTGCTATACTTTCAGCTCTGCACGAACTGCTTTGCCTGTGTTGGGATGAGGGAGCAGTACCACAGGACATGCACAATGCCAATATCGTCACCCTCTATAAGAACAAGGGTGACCGCGGTGACTGCAACAACTACCGTGGAATCTCCCTGCTCAGCATAGTGGGGAAAGTCTTCGCTCGTGTCGCTTTAAACAGGCTCCGGAAGCTGGCTGAGTGTGTCTATCCTGAGGCACAGTGTGGTTTTCGAGCAGAGAGATCGACCATTGACATGCTGTTCTCCCTTCGCCAGCTACAGGAGAAATGCCGTGAACAACAGATGCCCCTCTACATTGCTTTCATTGATCTCACCAAAGCCTTTGACCTCGTCAGCAGAAGTGGTCTCTTCAGACTACTAGAAAAGATTGGATGCCCACCAAAGCTACTAAGTATCATCACCTCATTCCATGACAATATGAAAGGCACAATTCAGCATAGCGGCACCTCATCAGACCCCTTTCCAATCCTGAGTGGCGTGAAACAGGGCTGTGTTCTCGCACCTACATTGTTTGGGATCTTCTTCTGCCTGCTGCTCTCACATGCATTCAAGTCCTCAGAAGAAGAAATTTTCCTCCACACAAGATCAGGGGGCAGGTTGTTCAACCTTGCCTGTCTAAAAGCAAAGACCAAAGTATGGAACGTCCTCATCAGGGAACTCCTCTTTGCTGACGATGCTGCATTAACATCCCACACTGAAGAGTATCTGCAGAGACTCATCGACTCGTTTGCGGCTGCCTGCAATGAATTTGGCCTAACCTTCAGCCTCAAGAAAACGAACATCATGGGACAGGACGTCAGAAATGCCCCATCTATCAATATCAGCGACCACACTCTGAAAGTGGTTCAAGAGTTTACCTACCTAGGCTCAACTATCACCAGTAACCAGTCTCTCGATGCAGAATTAAACAAGAGCATGGGAAAGGCTTCCTCTGCTATGTCCAGACTGGCCAAGAGAGTGTGGGAAAATGGCGCACTGACACAGAACACAGAAGTCCAAGTGTATCAAGCCTGTGTCCTCAGTACCTTGCTCTATGGCAGCGAGGCCTGGACAACGTATGTCAGCCAAGAGCGACGTCTCAATTCATTCCATCTTCGCTGCCTCCGGAGAATCCTTGGCATCAGGTGGCAGGACCGTATCTCCAACACAGAAGTCCTCGAGGCAGCCAACATCCCCAGCATATACACCCTACTAAGCTAGCGGCGCCTGAGATGGCTTGACCATGTGAGCCGCATGGGAGATGGCAGGATCCCCAAGGGCACATTGTACAGCGAGCTCGTCACTGGTATCAGACCCACCGGCCGTCCATGGCTCTGCTTTAAAGACATCCGCAAACGCGACATGAAGTCCTGTGACATTGATCACAATTGGTGGGAGTCAGTTGCCAGCGTTCGCCAGAGGTGGCGGGCAATCATAAAGGCAGGGCTAAAGCGTGGCAAGTCGAAGAGACTTAGCAGTTGGCAGGAAAAAAGACAGAAGCGCAAAGAGAGAGCCAACTGTGTAACAGCCCCGGCAACCAATTTTATCTGCAGCACCTGTGGAAGAGTCTGTCACTCTAGAATTGGCCTTTATAGCCACTCCAGGTGCTGCTGCACAAACCACTGACCACCTGCAGGCGCTTACCCATTGTCTCTCGAGACAAGGAGGCCAAAGAAGAAGAAGAAGAAGATGTGTGCATTATATTCACTTGTATCAAACCACTAGAAAGAAAACGAAGAATCAAACTGTATGAACCAATCAGCTGTGATTAAGGCATCGCATCAGGAAATGACAAAGGCATAGCCAACCCAGTTGGTCCTTCATTGTCCTCCCACTAATGTCTGGGCACTGCTGACAAAATTGGGACAGCTGTCTACAGACTAGTGAAACAACAGTCATACTCACAAAATCATAAATCATACCTATCAGCCAATGTAACAGATTATACAAACACCATCTCTGGATATTTCCTGTTACACCAGCAATATTAGTATTGAAAGGGAGAAAGTATTAGCTGTTTTAGCGGGCTTAAAAATAAATCCCCAGCGCCAGATGAGATGTATCCCAGGCTGCTGTGTGAGGCAAGGGAGGAGATAGCAGGGGCTCTGACACAAATTTTCAAATCCTCTCTGGCCACAGGAGAGGTACCAAAGGATTGGAGGACAGCGAATGTGGTACCATTATTCAAGAAGGGTAGCAGGGATAAACCAGGCAATTACAGGCAGGTGAGTCTAACATCAATGGTTGGGAAACTATTGGAAAAAATTCTGAGGGCAGTATTAATCTCCACTTGGAGAGGCAGGGATTAATCAGGGATAGTCAGCATGGCTTTGTCAGGGGGAGATCGTGTCTGACTAACTTAATTGAATTTTTTGAGGTGGTGACTAGATGTGTGGATGAAGGTAAAGCAGTAGATGTAGTATACATGTACTTCAGTAAGGTTTTTGATAAGGTCCCGCATGGGAGATTGGTTAAGAAGGTAAGAGCCCATGGGATCCAGGGCAATTTGGCAAATTGGATCCAAAATTGGCTTAGTGGCAGGAGGCAGAGGGTGATGGTCGAGGGTTGTTTTTGCGAGTGGAAGCCTGTGACCAGTGGATCGGTGCTGGGACCCTTGCTGTTTGCAGTGTACATAATGATTTAGACGTGAATATAGGAGTTATGATCAGTAAGTTCGCAGTTGACACAAAAATTGGTGGTGTTTTAAATGGTGAGGAGGAAAGCCTTAGGTTACAGGACGATATAGATGGGCTGGTAAGATGGGCGGAGCAGTGGCAAATGGAATTTAATCCTGAGAAGTGTGAGGTGATGTATTTTGGGAGGACTAACAAGGCAAGGGAATATACAATGGATGGTAGGACCCTATGAAGTACAGAAGGTCAGAGGGACCTTGGTGTACTTGTCCATAGATCACTGAAGGCAGCTGCACAGGTAAATAAGGTGGTTAGGAAGGCATATGGCATACTTGTCTTTATTAGCCGAGGCAGGGAGGTTATGATGGAGCTGTATAAAACGCTAGTCAGGCCACAGCTGGAGTACTGTGTACAGTTCTGGGCACCACACTATAGGAAGGATGTGATTGCACTGAAGAGGGTGCAGAGGAGATTCACCAGGATGTTGCCTGGGCTGGAGCACTTCAGCTATGAAGAGAGGCTGGATAGTCTATGGTTGTTTTTCTAGGAGCAGAGAAGGCTGAGAGGGGACCTGATTGAGGTATACAAAATTATGAGGGGCATTGATAGGTTAGATAGGAAGAAACGTTTTCCCTTAGCAGAGGTGTCAATAACCAAGGGGCATAGATTTAAGGTAAGGGGCAGGAAGTTTAGAGGGGATTTGAGGAAAATGTTTTCACTCAGATGGAGAATCTGGAACACACTGCCTGAAGAGGTGGTAGAGGCAGGAACCCTCACAACATTTAAGAAGTATTTCGATGAGCACTTGAAACGCCACTGCATACAAGGCTCAGGGCCAAGTGCTGGAAAATGGGATTAGAGTAGTTAGGTGCTTGATGGCTGGCACAGACACGATGGGCCGCAGGGCCTGGTTCTGTGCTGTATAACTCTATGACTCTATGTGTGTGTGGGGGGGGGTGGGGGTGGGGGGTGGGCGGTGCAATTTCATGAATTCGGCTCAAAAATGGGCAAGAAAAATTACTACCACTGACCATCATCTACCACCTTCCGGAAGCTAATGAAGAAGCACTACTCCGTTTTTAACAGCACTTAGAGGAAGCACTGAGGGTAACAAGAGCACAGGATGTACACTGCATGAGGGACTTCCATCCCCATCATCAAGAGTGACTCCAGAATAACACCACTGGCTGAGCCATGAAGGATGTAGCTGCCAGACTGGACTTGTGGCAGATGGTCAGAAAATGAACATGAGAAGTAACCTAATTGACCTCATCCTTACCAGTCTACATGTCGCAGATGCAATGGTCCATGATGGCATTAGTCGGAGTGACTACGACATAGTCCTCTTGGAGACCAAGACATGTCTCAACATAAAAAGAAGTAGAATAGGTTCAGAACAGGTTTTGCAGCTCAAAATGGGGCATCCATTAAATGCTGGGTGATATACAGTAGAAGTATTGTACACCACTAAAACCTGTAACTTTATTGCCCAGCATGTGCTTCAGTCCTCTATGCAGTGGGGGAAGGGGTGCTTTTTTTGCCTACAATTCTTGCAGTGGTTCGTGCAAACGTGAGGCAGTAAGCATTATAAATTTTTGTGCAGTGTTTTAGTGCATAGTGCAAGTAGATGTGATAATAAAAGAAAATGTACAACAAACAAAGAAGCAAATATAAACAACCTAGACTAATATATGGCAGATCAGGTTTTGTTTCTGGGCTGCAGTAAGTGGGAGTTTGTGGACAGTGAGGCCGTCCTGAGTGGACACACCTACAGTCAATATCTCTGCCTGGAATCTCTCTGGCTCAGAGTCACTGAGCTGGAATGTGAGTTGGAGACATTCTGACACATAAGTGAGGGAAAAAAAGTACCTGGACAGTTTACTTCAGACTTTGGTCAGACCTCATAGAGAGGTGCAGGTTCAGAATGGGGTTGGCATAACTGATAATGTACAGAATAAGGGGAACCCAGGTGAGACAGAGAATGAGGATCTGCAGAAACTGATCCTGTCCAACAGGTACAATATACTTGCTACCTTGTGAGGATAAAGACTGTTGGAAGGACAGCCTGAATGCAGATGATGGCAACTTGGAGCAGGAGACCGTCTAAAGCCGGGAGGAGAAGGAGGAGGAGGAGGAGTGGAAGCATAATGTGGTAGTTGTAAGGGATTTAATAATTAGGGGAATAGATAGCATCCTTTGTCAGCAGGATCGTGATCCATGTGGTATTTTGCCTCCTGGTGTCAAGGTGAGGGACATCACAAATTCGCTTGAAAGACTATTGGATAGGGAGGGGAACATCCACTTGTTATGATCCATGTTGGGACCACTAGCATAGGTAAAAGCAGGCAAAAGGTCCTGTTTGGGGAGTACCAGGAAAGAGAAGATATCTTAAAGAACAGGACCTCAAGGGTTATAATCGCTTGATTATTACCTGAGCCATGTGCAAATTAGCATAGGGATCAGCAGATTAGGGAGGTGAACACGTGGCTGAAGGCGTGGTGTGTGAAAGAGGGGTTCCATTTCATGGGACACTGGCAATAGACCTGGAACATGAGGGAACTGCACTGTTGAAATGGGCTCCACTTGAACTGGGCTGGGACCAGGGTCCTAGTGGAAAGGATAAATATGTTGGTGTAGGACTGAGGACTGCAGACAATACTTTTTGCACTTTTTATGTTTTTTCATTTTATTTCTGCCTTGCTTTTGCTTTGCTTTTGATTTAAAAAACTGTATTAAACCTGCAGTGAATTTTTAAAGGTTACTTTGTTAACATTGATTTAAAACTCTGTGTGATTGTGCTCTGATTAAGTCAAGTAATTAATCAATTATGTAAACAATAGCAATCAGTAGTAACTATGAATTTGTTTTTCCCAAGAACTCGCCTTTTGTTTTCATGCTGGTTAGGGTAGGCCATGCACAGCTGTTGTTTTGTCTAAACTACTGTTTTTCTCTTCTTGAAAATAATGGTTGTTTTCCCATTGTTTAAACAGAAATCAGTTCTTACAGTATTTGATGACCTTTGAAGTACAAGCCAGGACAATGGAAAGCCTTGCACATGGGGTGGTCCACTATGGTGTGAAGCCAGAAGATGGAGTTTAATTGATGGACAGTATAACCGAATTGATGGCAGGTGAGAGACATCATCAAAGGATGTGTAAACAGCCTGGGCAGCCTCATAGTGCCTGTGAGAAGAATTCGATAAGGACTCATGGTTGAGAAAGTCTTCTAGAGGCCACGAAAATATAGAATGGAGCCAAAAACTGGACTTAAAGGGGCACAGCATCCAACGTTCGGGGCTGCAGCCGGAGTGGACTAGTCAACCACTGAAGACTACGGAGGAATGGATGTCGACGGAGAGACTGACCGGAGAGTCGACCCCCGTGCAAGGTTCTCCGGAGACTTAGTGATGTATGTACTAAGGGGGAATGTGATACCATTTTGGGAAGCTGTTGTAATTTGGGGTTATAGCAGTTGTGCTGTAAGTTTTTTATGTCTTTCTATACTCTTTTCCTTCCTTTCTTTTAATAAAGTTATCTTTCTTTCCTTTTTATCATGAATAATTGTTTAATAATTACTTAATAAAATTATTGAGTCCACTTATTCTTGTTACGTCCAGGGCTCTGATCCAAAGTGATACCCTGCAGGGGACATGCCTTACAGTGGTCACAAAGACTTTAAACTAGTCGGTGAGAGGGAGGGTTCAGGTGAAAAAGTTAGTACAAATAATAGTTTGAAGAAAACAAAAATGAAGAGAGAAGAGTAACAGAAATTGTGCTTTAGGCATGAGAGGAAAAGGGAAAACTAAAAGATGTAAAATAATTAAATCAGGGAAGAGAAATAAAAAAAAATGAGTCAAACAGTAGAGCAGAAGGACAGGCTAGGGTGTGTGGCCCAAATCAGCATTCTTTATAGAAATCTACTTACTGAGACATGACTGCAAGACGGTCAGAACTGGAAGTTAAATAGACCAGGTTATAAGGTCTATAGGAAACATGAGAAAAATGGTAGAGGGGAAGAGTAGCCATAAAGATTAAGGATGAAATCACTTTAATGATGAGAAGATATGAGAGGTTTACAGGCAGTGGAGACTTTATGGGTAGAATTAAGGAATTGAAAAGGATTTAAGACTGTATTAGGAGCTGTATATAGGCCCCCTGGTAGCAGCTGTGAAGTAATAGATTGTATAAATGCAGAGATTAGATAAGCATGTGGTAAAAACAAAGTGGTTTTAATGAGAGATTTTAACTTACATATAAGTGGAGTCAAGCCGACTATTCAGGAAGGTAGTGAATTTCTTGAATGAGTCCGGGATAGTTTTCTGCAACAATATATTTTTTTATTCATTCATGGGATGTGGCCATTGCTGGCTAGGCCCATCCCTAATTGCCCTTGAGAAGGTGGTGGTGAGCTGCCTTCTTGAACCACTGCAGTCATGTGGGGTAGTTAGACTCACAGTGGTCTTAGGAAAGGAGTTCCAGCATTTTGACCTAGCGACACTAAAGGAATGGCGATATAGTTCCAAGTCAGGATGGTGTGTGACTTGGAGGGGAACTTGCAGATGGTGGTGTTCCCATGCATCTACTGCCCTTGTCCTTCTGTGTGACAGAGGTCGTGGGTTTGGAAGGTGCTGTCTAAGGCACCTTGGTGCGTTGCTGCAGGGCATCTTGTAGATGGTACACACTGCTACCACTGTGCATCAGTGGTGGAGGGAGTGAGTGTTTGTGGATGGGGTGCCAATCAAGCGGGCTACTTTGTCCTGGATGGTGTTGAGCTTCTTGAATGTTGTTGGAGCTGCACCCATCCAGGCAAGTGGAGAGTATTACATCACACTCCTGACTTGTGCCTTGTAGATGGTGGACAGGCTTTGGGGAATCAGGAGGTGAGTTACTCGCCGCAGGATTCCTCGCCTCTGACCTGCTCTCGTAGCCATGGTATTTATATGGCTACTCCAGTTCAGTTTCTGATCAATGGTAACCCTCAGGATGTTGATAGTGAGGAATTCAGCAATCATAATGCCATTGAATGTCAAGGGGAGATGGTTAGATTCTCTCTTGTTTGTGATGGTCATTGCCTGACACTTGTGTGGCGCGAATGTTACTTGCCAATTATCAGCCCAAGCCTGGATATTGTCCAGGTCTTGCTACAATTCTACACAGACTGCTTCAGTATCTGAGGACTTTGTGGATGGTGTTGAACATTGTGCAATCATCAGCGAACATCCCCACTTCTGACCTTATGGTTGAAGGAAGGTCATTGATGAAGCAGCTGAAGATGGTTGGGCCTAGGACACTACCCTGAGGAAATCCTGCAGTGATGTTCTGGAGCTGAGATGATTGACCTCTAACAACCACAAACACCTTCATTTGCACTAGGTATGACTCCAACCAGTGGAGAGTTTTCCCCCTGATTCCCATTGATTCCTGTTTTGCTAGGGCTCCTTGATGCTATACTCGGTCAAATGCTGCCTTGATGTCAAGGGCAGTCAGTCTCACCTCACCTCTTGAGCTCAGCTGTAATGTCCACGTTTGAACCAAGGCTGTAATGAGGCCAGGAGCTGAGTGGCCTTGGCGGAACCCAAACTGATCAGGTTATTGCTAAGCAAGTGCTGCTTGATAGCATTGTCATCGACGCCTTCCATCACTTTACTGATGATTGAGAGTAGACTGATGGGGCAGTTAATCGCCGGGTTGGACTTGTCCTGCTTTTTGTGTACAGGACATACCTGGCCAATTTTCCACACTGCTGGGTAGATGCCAGTGTTGTAGCTGTACCGGAACAGCTTGGCTAGGGGCGTGGCAAGTTCTGGAGCACAGGTCTTCAGTACTATTGCTGGAATATTGTCAGGGCCCATAGTCTTTGCAGTATCCAGTGCCTTCAGTCGTTTTTTTGATAACACACAGAGTGAATCGAATTGGCTGAAGACTGGGATCTATGATGCTGGGGACTTCAGGAGGAGGCCATATTAGATTTGGTAATGGTAATTACCTAGATTTTGTCAACAGCCTCACGGTGCACAATATTTATCTAACACCAATCATAATATGATCGAGTTCAAGAGGAGAAACGAGAAGAGCTAATAGAATTCTAGATTTAGGCAAGGCTAACGTGAATGCAATGCCAGAGACTGTCCACAGTAACCTGGGCAAATCTGCTAATGGGTAAAATGACAGAACATCTGTGGGAGATGCTTAAAAAAGAATTTAATATGAATTTAATTAAATTAACGACTCTACTTGCCAAAACCAAAGCATACAAACATCTGAACATACGAATTAGGAGTAGCAGTAGGCCATTTGGCTCCTCGAGCCTGCTCTGCATTTCAATAAGATCGTGGCTGATCTGTTTATGTCTCAAATTCCACATTCCCATCTATCCCCAATAACCCTTGATTACCTTGCCTAACAAGAATCTATCTACCTTCGCCTTAAAAAATGTTACAGATGACTAAAGAGCTAAGAGATAAGGTAAAACTAAAAGAAAAAGCATACAAGAATGCAAATCATAGCACAGATCCTGACAAATGGGCAGATACAAAGAACACAAAGAGTGACAAAACAGATAGTTAGAGCTACAAAGGGAGTATGAAAAAGTTTCAAGAGATATCAAAATCAACACTAATTTCTTTTACAACTATATTAGGAAAAAGAGGGTGGTCAAGAACAATATGGGTCCTTTGAAAACTGATAGTGATATTGGCAATGAAAGTAAGGAAAAGGCAGATGTGTCAAATAATTACTTTGCATCAGCATTTACAATTGAAGATGAGGTCAGCAAGCTGGACATTCCAAGGAGACTAATATTGAATCAGGGACAAGGACTCATCAAAATGAACATAAACAAAACAACAATAATGAAGAAAATAATGACATTAGAGAATGACAAATCCCCACGACCAAATAGTTTCCATTCCGTGATTTTAAAGGAAGTGGGTGAAAACATTACAAATGCCCGAGCCACAATCTTCCAAAGTTCTCTCTATTTGGGAACCATTCCTTTAGATTGGAAAATTGTACATGTCACTCTGCTATTTAAGGAAAGTGAAAAAGGGAAACCAGGGAATGATAGGCCAGTTAGCCTAACACCTGTTGTCAGTCCAATACTAGAGTCTAGTAGTAAGCATAGGGTACTAAACATCTCGAAAATTTTCAGTTGATCCGAGAATGCCAGGCTGGATTTGTAAGTGGAGGTCATACCTGATGAACCTGATTGAATTTTTTGATGAGGTGACTGAAATAGTACACAGAAGATTGTCTATGGTTGTTGTCTATATAGACTTCCAGAAGACATTTAATAAAGTTTCTCAGAACAGACAGTAAGCTAAAGTCAAAGCGCATGGAATTGAAGGCAAATTATTGATCTGGTTAGGAAATTGGTTGAGTGTCGGGAGACAAAGCGTAGGGAGAATAAGCAGGTAAGCCAATTGTTGGACTGTGGCTAGTGTTGTCCCACAAGGATCTGTGGTTAGCTCTCAACTATTCACTTTATTAATTACTGAGATGATGGGATAGAAAGCCACATATCCAATTTTGCTGATGACACAAAGATAGGTGACATTGTAAGAAGGATAGATGGAAAAATAAATTACAAAGAGATATTGATAGATTAAGTAAATGGACAAAACTGTGGCTCATGGATTTCAATGTAGGCAAATGTGAGGTTGTACACATTGGAGCTGAAAAGGATAGAACAGTGCGCTTTCTAAATGGTGAAAAGCTAGAAACAGTCGAGGTCCAAAGAGACCTAGAATGTCTTGGACAGATATAGAAAAGAATTGAAAAGGCTAATGGAATGATGGCCTTTATATCTAGAGGACTAGAATACAAGGAGATAGAAGTCATGCTTCCACTATACAAAGCCCTGCTTAGAATTTATCTGGGGTATTTTGAGCAGTTCTGGGCACCACAATTTAGGAATGATAAATTGACCTTGAAGGGAGTGTGGTGTAGATTGAGCAGAATGATACCTAGACTCCAAGGATTAATTTACAAGGAAAGGTTATACAAAGTAGGGTTGTATTCCCTGGAATTTAGATGGTAAAGGAGGGATTTGATCAAAGTTTCCAAGATGTTAAGGGGAACAGATCGGGTAAATAGAATCAAATTATTTCTGCTAGTTGGGGAGTCTAGGACTAGGGGCAGACTCTAAAAATTGGAAGCATACCTTTCAGGAGTGAAATTAGAAAACGCTTATTTACACAAAGGGTGGTAGAACTTGAAAACTCTTTTTCGCAGATGGAATTAATGAAAAAGAAAAAAGAAAGTCTTGTATTTATATAATGCCTTTCACAATCATAGGACATCCCAAAGTGCTTTACACTTTTTAACTGTAGTCACTGTTGTCCTGTAGGAAACACAGGAGCCAATTTGTCACAGCAATCTCCCACAAAGGGCAAAGTGATAATGACCAAATAATCTGTTTTTGTGATGTTGGTTGAGGGATACATATTGGCCAGGACACCAGGGATAACTCCCCTACTCTTCTTCAAAATAGTGCCATGGGATCTTTTACATCTCGCTGAGAGAGCAGATGTGTCTTGGTTAATGTCTCACACAAAAGATGGCACCTCTGACAGTGCAACACTCTCTCAGTACTGCACATAGAAACATAGAAAATAGGAGCAGGAGTAGTCCATTTGGCCCTTCAAACCTGCTCCGCCATTCATTATGATCTTGGCTGATCATCCAACTCAGTAGCCTGTTCCCACTTCCGCCCCATACCCTTTGATCCCTTTAGACCCAAGAGCTATATCTAACTCCTTCTTGAAAACATACAATGTTTTGGCCTCAACTGCTTTCTGTGGTAGCAAATTCCACAGGCTCACCACTCTCTGGGTGAAGAAATTTCTCCTCATCTCAGTCCTGAAAGGTTTACCCCGTATCCTTAGACTATGACCCCTGATTCTGGACTCACCCTCCATCGGGAACATCCTTCCTGCATCTACCCTGTCCAGTCCTGTTAGAATTTTATAGGTTTCTATGAGATGCCCCCTCGCTGTTCTGAATTCCAGCGAATATAATCCTAACCGACTCAATCTCTCCTCATACGTCAGTCCTGCCATCCCAGGAATCAATCTGGTAAACCTTCGCTGCACTCCCTCTATAGCAAGAACATCCTTCCTCAGATAAGGAGACCAAAACTGCAGACAATATTCCATGTGTGGCTTCATCAAGGCCCAATATAATTGCAGCAAGACATCCCTGCTCCTGTACTCGAATCCTCTCACTATGAAGGCCAACATACCATTTGCCTTTTTTACTGCCTGTTGCTCCTGCATGCTTACCTTCAGCGACTGGTGTACGAGAACACCAAGGTCTCGCTGCATAATCCCCTCTCTCAGTTTATAGCCGTTCAGATAATAATCTGCCTTCCTGGTTTTGCTACCAAAGTGGATAACCTCACATTTATCCACATTATACTGCATCTGCCATGCATTAGCCCACTCACTCAACTTGTCCAAAACACCATGAAGCCTCTCTGCATCCTCCTCACAACTCAGCCTCCCACCTAGTTTTGTGTCATCTGCAAATTTGGAGATGTTACACTTAGTTCCCTCATCTAAATCATGAATGTATTTTGTGAATAGCTGGGGTCCTAGCACCGATCCCTGCGGTACCCCACTAGTCACTGCCTGCCATTTGGAAAAGATCTATTTATCCCTACTCTTTGTTTCCTATCCCCCAACCAATTTTCCATCCATCGCAATACACTATCCCCAGTCCCATGCGCTTTAATTTTACATGCTAATCTCTTATGTGGGACTTTGTTGAAAGCATACTGAAAGTCCAAATAAACCACATCCACTGGCACCCCTCATCAACTGTATTAGTTACATCCTCGAAGAATTCTAGTAGGTTTGTCAAGCATGAATTCCCTTTCGTAAATCCATGCTGACTCTGCCCGATTCTACCACTGTTCTCCCAGTGCTCTGCTATAAAATCTTTGAGAATGGACTCTAGAATTTTCCCCACTACCGACGTCAGGCTGACTGGTCTATAATTCCCTGCTTTCTCTCTACCTCCCTTTTTAAATAGTGGGGTTACATTAGCTACCCTCCAATCTGTAGGAACTGTTCCAGAGTCTATAGAAACTTGGAAGATGACCACCAATGCATCCACTATTTCTAGGGCCACTTCCTTAAGTGCTCTGGGATGCATACAATCAAGCCCTAGGGATTTATCGGCCTTCAATCCCATCAATTTCCCCAACACCATTTCTCTACTAATACTGATTTCTTTCAGTTCCTCTCTCTCACTAAGCCCTGTGTTCCCCAACATTTCTGGTATGATATTTGTGTCCTCCTTTGTGAAGACAGAACCAAAGTATGCATTTAGTTTTTCTCTTCACATATCTATAGAAACTTTTACAGTCAGTTTTTATTTTCCCCGCAAGCTTGCTCTCGTACTCTATTTTCCCCTTCTTAATCAATCCCCTGGATCTCCTTTGCTGAATTCTAAACTGCTCCCAATGCTCAGGTCTGTTGTTTTTCCTGGCAAATTTATATGCCTCTTCCTTGGATCTAATGCTATCTCGAATTTCCCTTGTAAACCATGGTTTGGCTACCTTTCCCGTTTTTCTTTTGCGCCAGACAGGGATAAACAATTGTTGCAGTTCATCCATGCGCTCTTTAAATGTTTGCCATTGCCTTTCCACCATCATCCCTTTAAAGCAACGTTTCCCAATTCGTCATAGCCAACTTGCACCTCATACCTTCGTAGTTTCCTTTACCCTTGTCTGAGAATCAACTATGTCACTCTCCATCTTGATGTAGAATTCTGTCATATTATGGTTGCTCGTCCCCAAGGGGTCTCGCACCACTAGGTTGGCAATCATTCCTCTCTCAATGCACAATACCCAGTCTAGGATAGCCTCTTCTCTAGTTGGTTCCTCAACGTATTGCTCCAGAAAACCATCCCATATACACTCCAAGAATTCCTCCTGTACAGTATTGTGACTAATTTGATTTGCCCAATCTATATGCAGATTAAAGTCGTCCATAATTACAGATGTTCCTTTATTGCATGCATTTCTAATTTCCTGTTTAATGCCATTCCCAACATCACCACTACAATTTGGGGGTCTATATACAACCCCCACTAACGTTTTTTGCCCCTGAGTGTTTCTCAGCTTTACCCATACAGATTCTACATCGTCAGAGCTAATATTTTTCCTCACTATTGCGTTAACATCCTCTTTAAGCGGCAATGCAACTCCACCGTCTTTTGCTTCTTGTCTGTCCTTCCTAAATACTGAATATCCCTAGATGTTCATTTCCCATCCCTGGTCACCTTGCAGTCACGTCTCCGTAATCCCGACTATATTATACCCGTTTACATCTACAGGACTGCCAACCTTGATTTTTGAAGATCCATTGCAAATTTTACATCTGAGATTTATAGATTTTAGTTAGCAAAGGAATTAAGGGATATGGGGCAAATTTGGATATATGAAGTTAGGCCACAGTTCAGTCCTGATCTGATTGGCAGAACAGGCTCAAGGGGCTAAATGGCTTCCTCCTATTCCTATGTTCCTTGTAAGGACGTCAAAGCCTTTTAAGAGAGTGCTGAGGAGATTTACTAAAATGTGCCAGGGATGAGGTACTTCGATTATGTGGAGAGACTAGAGAAGCTGGCATTGTTCGCCTTAGAGCAGAGAAGGTTAAGGCAAGATTTAATAAAGGTTTTCAAAATTAAAAAAGGGTTATGATACAGTAAATAAAGAGATACTGTTTCGACTGGCAGGAAGGTTGGTAACCAGAGACGACAAGTTTAAGATAATTGGCAAAAGAACCAAAGAGGAGAGGGATGAGGATTTTTTTTTAATGCAGTGAGTTGTTATGATCTGGAATACACTGCATGAAGGTGAGCTAAGGCTCTAAAAGGGAATAATTACTGTTGCATGGTCTTGATTAGTGGGTTCTTTCACAGTAGCTAATATACCTGGAAAGTACTACTCACCATGAATTGAGATGCTCAGAATATATTAGATTGAATACAGGCCCTGATTAAGAAAGCAAAAGGGAACAAACTTGCATTTTTATAGCATCGTTCATATGCGGAGGAATGTCACAGAATATATCACAGCCAATAAAGTACTTGTAAACTATATTCACTGTCATGGTTTGCACACAGCAAGGCCCCACAGATAGCAATGATATAAATGACCAGATAATAAGAAAGGTATGCAAACTTCCCCTGTGGTGACAATGGTCAGAATCAGCAGGCACTCACATTCACCACTCTGGCTGGTTTCCTACAGGTACAGGTACCATTGATTCTGTTCCCATTTCTACATTATCCCTTTCAAAGGAATTGAAATTCCATCATTTGGATGCACATGAAGTCCACTGCAGTTTGGAGACGCAAAAGCTGGAAGTCAACATTTATTGTCTCAGCCAAGCTGCAATAGGAGAATCCGACACGCTGACTTTACTTGCAGGTTCAACCCACAGAATTCTACAGCCCCTGCTCAACTCAGAATACCCTTTCTCATTAATATTGGGGTCAGGCGCAGTATAAAACAGATGGCCAATCCGATCACTTTGCTGTTGGTTTAATTATCTCCTAAATCTTGGACTGAGGCTTGAAACCACATCTTCTGTCTCAAAGGCAAGTACTACCACTGAGCCAAGGATGGCATTAATGTTAGAGCTTGCAGTCTGTGGGGGGTCATAAGGTGATGCTCTGTTCAGAAATTTCCTGCTCCATTGAGGCAACTTGGACTTGTTCCTCCTCACTTTGCTGTATGTGGGACCTTGCTGTGTGAAATTGGTTGTCCTGTTTGCCTATGTTATACAGTGATTATGGAGTTGTTTTAATCAGCTTCTGGCAGAAAATAGATTTTAAAAAAATGAGACCCACAAATTAAAGTTGGTTGTGCCTTACTTCGTTCATGACTTCCAGGTGCACCACCTACTTCATGCTCCCAAGCACCAATTCTGCTCCGAATTAAAATTAACCCTTAAACTTTAAAAGTATTTAATTGACTGTTCAGCACTTTGAGATATACTGAGGGTGTAAATGGTTCCATATAAATGCAAGTTCTTGTTTCCTAATCAAACAGCCTCTTCAAACTCTATATTCCAATCCCGTCAAGAGTTGTACCCTATGCTGCCGGCTGCTGCAATGAGTGGCATGGCAGGGCCAGATTTTAACTTTATGATGTGCTGGGAGGAATGTGGTCCGGTAGTGCGTGAGAAACCTCGAAATTAGGTGCAGCACATCCATCGGTGGGTTTTTAACCCAGCCCATGTATTAACATATTATTTCCAGGTTTCCTGACCAATTCGCTTGAGCAGATGTGTTGACGACACACATAGGTTGACATCAGCTCCAGGATTTAGGAACATTGCAGATATGAAATTTGATGAATTATGGAATTGGGAGCAGAACACAAGGAAATAACAGAATGAACTGCAGACGCTCAAAGGCTGCGCTTTGCTTTAGTGATGCCGCCCTGAATGTGATACTGGGAGTGGTACGAGCCTGAAGGGAGATTCAGTTTCCTAGTGCTGGTGGGGTGGGTTTGGGGGGGGCACGCAGAAGCATGGAGGTGAAACCAAGAAGGCATGGCTGGAGGCAGCAGAGGAGTTCAGCAGCAGGAATGTAGTGCCACGTTACTGGATTCAATGCTGAAAGTGGTTTAATGACCTAAGAAGAGCAGGAAAGGTGAGTACAGTGGCATCTTCACCTACAAGCTGATGAGTGTATCACCCCAACCCCCTCACTCTACCTTCTCAAACCTACAGACATGATGGACCGAATGGCCTCATTCTGTGCCGTAAATTTTCTATGTTTCTATGTTACTACAGCACATCACTCCTCACACCAACTTACTTTGCAGGCACAATCATCCTTCTCTCTCTGTGCGCTTCCTCATATACAAACATAAGAATTTTTAACAGAAGGGGGCCATTCGGCCCCTCGAGCCTGCTGCGCCATTCAATCAGATTATGGCTGATCTGTTTGTGTTTCCAATTCGACACTCCCATCTACCCCTGATCACCTTTGATTCCATTACCTAACAATAATCTATTCACCTTCGCCTTAAAAATATTCAATGACCCACCTCCACCACCTTCTGATGCAAGAGTTCCAAAGTCACACAACCCTCTGAGAGAAAAAAATTCTCTTCATCACTGCCCTAAAAGAGTGACCCCTAATTTTAAAACAGTGCCTCCTAGTTCTGAACTCACCACAAGAGGAAACATCTTTTCCACATTCACTTTTTCAAGACCGTTGAGGATCTTATATACTTCAAACAAGTCTCCCCTCACTCTTCTAAATTCCATTGGAAACAAGCCCAGCCTGTCCAAACTTTCCTCATAAGACAACCCACTCATTGCAGGTATCAATCTAGTAAACCTCCTCTGAACCACCTCCAAAGCATTTATATCCTTCCTTAAATAAGGAGACCAAAACTGCACACAGTATTCAAGATGTGGTCTCACCAATGCCCTGTATAACTGAAGCATAACATCCTTACTTTTATTTTCAATTCCTCTCGGAATAAAGGATAGCATTCCATTAGCCTTCTTTATTACTTGCTGTACCTGCATATTAACTTTTTGTGACTCATGCAGTAGAACACCGTGATCCCTCTGCACCCCAGAATTCTGCAGTCATTCTTCGTTTAAGTAAAAATGTGCTTTTTTATTCTTTCTGCCAAAGTGAACAACTTCACATTTTCCCACATTATACTCCATCTGCCAGATTTTTGCCTACTCACTCAACCTATCTATATTGGTCTGCAACCTCCTTATGTCCTCTTCACAACATACTTTCCTATCTATCTTTGTATCATCTGCAAACTTAGCTACCATGCCATCACTCCCCTCATCTAAGTCATTGATATAAATTGTAAAAAGTTGAGGGCCCAGGACAGATCCCTGCGGAACTCCACTCATCACATCCTGTCTCTCAGAAAAGGACCCATTTATGCATACTCTCTGTTTTCCGCCAGCCAGCCAGCCAATCTTCTATCCATGCTTCTATCCATCCCCTTACGTCCTGACCTCAATGAATTTCGTGCTCGGCACGACGTTGAGCTCTTCTTCCGTCGCCTCCACCTCCAGGCTCACTTCTTTGACCAGGAGTGCTACCCCCGACCAGCAGACCCATTCACCCGCCTCCAGCATTCTCCCTCTACCTGGACCCCTGCCCCTGGCCTCTTACCCACTCTTGATCTTTTCATTGAAAACTGTCGGCGAGGCATTGGTCATCTCAATTTCTCTGCCCCCCTCACTCACTCTAGCCTGTCCCCCTCTGAACTTGAGGCACTCCGTTCTCTCAGGTCTAACCCCAACATGGTCATCAAACCTGCAGACAAGGCTGGTGCTGTTGTTGTATGGTGTACCGACCTCTACCTTGCAGAGGCTCAACGCCAACTCACAGACACTTCTTCCTACCTCCCTCTGGACCATGACCCCACCACCGAACATCAAGCTACTGTCCACAGGACTGTCACTGACCTCATCTCCTCTGGAGATCTTCCCTCTACAACTTCCAACCTCATAGTCCCGCAGCCCCAAACAGCCCGCTTCTACCTCCTTCCCAAAATCCACAAACGTGACTGTCTTGGCAGACCCATTGTGTCAGCCTGCTCCTGCCCCACTGAACTTATTTCTTCCTATCTTGACTCTATCTTTTCTCCGCTGGTCCAGTCTCTCCCCACCTACATCCGTGACTCTTCTGACGCCCTACGTCATTTTGACAATTTCCAGTTTCCTGGCTCCAACCGCCTCCTCCTCACTGTGGACGTCCAATCTCTCTACACCTCCATCCCCCACCAGGACGGTTTGAGGGCTCTCCGCTTCTTCGTTGAACAGAGGCCCAACCAGTCCCCATCCACCACCACCCTCCTCCACCTGGCTGAACTTGTTCTCACATTGAACAAATTCTCCTTCAACTCCACGCACTTCCTTCAAGTAAAAGGTGTTGCTATGGGTACCCGCATGGTTCCTAGTTATGCCTGTCTTTTTGTGGGATATGTCGAGCATTCTTTGTTCCAGTCCTACTCAGGCCCCCTCCCGCAACTCTTTTTCTGGTACATTGATGACTATATCTGTGCCGTTTCCTGCTCCCGCCCCGAACTGGAAAACTTTATCAGCTTTGCTTCCAACTTCCACCCTTCTTTACATGGTCCATCTCTGACACTTCCCTTCCCTTCCTCAACTTCTCTGTCTTCATCTCTGGGGATAGGTTGTCTACTAATATCCATTATAAGCCCACCGACTCTCACAGCTACCTTGACTACACTTCTTCACACCCTGCCTCCTGTAAGGACTCCATTCCATTCTCCCAGTTTCTCCGTCTCCGATGCATTTGCTCTGATGATGCTACCTTCCGTGACAGCGTTTCTGATATGTCTTTCTTTTTCCTCAACCGAGGATTCCCCCCCACTGTTGTTGACAGGGCCCTCAACCGTGTCCGGCCCATTTCCCGCACCTATACCCTCACCCCTTCTGCTCCCTCCCAGAACCGTGACAGGGTTCCCCTTGTCCTCACTTTCCACCCCAACAGCCTCCACATCCAAAGGATCATCCTCCGCCATTTCCCCCACCCCCAGCATGATGCCACAACCAAACGCATCTTCCCCTCCCTTCCCCTGTCAGCATTCCGAAGGGATCGTTCCCTCCGCAACACCCTGGTCCACTCCTCCATTACCCCTACCACCTCGTCCCATTCCCATGGCACCTTCCCCTGCAATCGCAGGAGGTGTAATACCTGCCCATTTACCTCCTCTCTCCTCACTATCCCAGTACCCAAACACTCCTTTCAGGTGAAGCAGCAATTTACTTGTATTTCTTTCAATGTAATATACTGTATTCGCTGCTCACAATGTGGTCTCCTCTACACTGGGGAGACCAAACGCAGACTGGGTGACCGCTTTGCGGAACTCCTCCACTCAGTCCACAAGCAGGACCCTGAGCTTCCGGTTGCTGGCCATTTCAACACTCCCCCCTGCTCTCATGCTCGCATCTCTGTCCTGGACTGGCTGCAGTGTTCCAGTGAACATCAATGCAAGCTCGAGGAACAGCATTTCATTTGCCGATTAGGCATACTACAGCCTGCCGGACTGAACATTGAGTTCAATAATTTCAGAGCATGACGGGCCCCCCATTTTACTTTTATTTTTAGTTATTTTTTCTTTTTTTACAGATTTTTACATTTTTTTGTTTGTTTATTTCATTTCATCTTGGTTTGTTCAGTTTGCTTACCCACTGTTTTTTTTTCATGTTTGTACTTGCTGCTGTTCAATATTCAGTGTATTAACACCTAATCTGTACTAAAGCTTTGTCTTTCAACACACCATTAACATATTGTTTTCCTTTGCTCCATGACCTTCTGGTCAGCTATTCTGTGGCCTTGTCCAATCTACACCTTCTCCTTTGTTATCTCTTGCCCCACTCCCCGCTTTACTTGCTGATAACCTTTGACATTTCTAATATTTGCCAGTTCCGAAGAAGGATCACTGACCTGAAACGTTAACTCTGCTTCTCTCTCCACAGATGCTGTCAGACCTGCTGAGTATTTCCAGCATTTCTTTTTTTTATTTCTATCCATGCTAATATGTTACCCCCTATACCATGAGATCCTACTTTGCACAATAACCATTTATGTGGCACCTTGTCAAATGCCTTCTGGAAATCCAAGTACAGTATGTAAATGGGCTCCCCTTTACCCACAGAACATGTTACTCCTTCAAAGAACTTCAATAAATTGGTTAAACATGGGTTCCCTCTCACAAAGCCATGCTGACTATTCCCGATTTTGTTGAGTTTTTCTAAGTGCCCAGCTACAACCTCCTTAATGATTGATTTTAGCACCTTCCCCACAACAGACATCAAGCTAATTGGCCTATAGTTACCTGTTTTCTGCCTCCCCCCTTCTTGAATAGAGGGGTTATATTTGCTACTTTCCAGTCTGATGGAACCTTTCCAGAATCTAGAGACTTTTCAAAAATTAACACCAACGCATCTACTATCTCATTAGCCACCTCTTTTAAGACCCTGGGATGAAGAACATCAGGACCTGGGGACATGTCAGCACGCAGCTCCATCAGTTTACTCAGTACCGCATCCCTGGTGATAGTAATTTCACCAAGTTCCTCTCTTCCTTCCACCTCCTGATTTACAGCTATTACTGGGATGTTTTTATATCCTCTATAGTGAAGACAAATGGCAAATATTTGTTCTTTCATCTGCCATTTCCTTATTATCTACTATTAACTCCCATTCTCACTCTCTAGAGGACCAACGCTCACTTTACTTATTCTTTTCCTTTTTAAATACCTGTAGAAACTCTTGCTATCCATTTTTACATTTCTAGCTAGCTTCCTCTCATACTGTAATTTCTTTCTCCTGATTAACCTTTCAGTGATTCTCTGCCGTTCTTAATATTCTGACCAATCATCTGACCTGCCACTCATCTTTGCACAATTATATTTTTTTTCCTTAAGTCTGATGCTTTCCTTAGCTTCTTTAGTTAACCATATCTCCATCTGTTCATCCACCATTGGCACTCAGTCTCATTATGCAATGTCATACCTCTCCCTCATAGTCAACCTCAACAAATGCCATAACTCTCACTCATAGGCCTCTTCTTTTCCTCCTTAAGAAGAGAGCACAGAACAGCAATGCTATTAAATGGAGTTTAGTACAAGAAGGAAATTAATCCTTAGTCCAGCAGCGAGATTTCTAAGGCTGAAATGTTGGCCATCGCGGGAATCAGCATGGAGCTGAAAAATCACGGGAAAATTCTGATTCAGGAGGGAAAACTCAAAAGTGAAAGTAGAATACATTGAAGCAATGGACCTTAAATTCTCAATTCTAGAAAAATTAAGATAAATGGAAGGACTAAATCAAGCCCAAAACTGCTCACTCTGGAGAAAAAAGGTTTCTCAGATACAGAGTTGCATCTAAGTTTGACAGCCAGTCTGATGCCGAGCAAGTGAATGCACTGTTGTATTCTACTGGGGCTATAGCAGATGATGTGATTGCCAGACAAGGTCTTAATGAAACATCTGCCAAATTCAACGTAGTTTTAAAAGCTCTTGATTCTTATTTCAATTTGCGGAGCAAAAAGATTTTAGAAAGAGCAAGATTCAACAAAAGGGTCCAGAAACTGGGTGAAACAGTCGATGCTTTTATTAAGGACCTGTACAGACTAGCTGAAGGTTGTGAATATGGGGACCTTAAAGCAGAATTGATAAGATTGTTGTGGGTATTGCTGATGAATCCCTATCAGATTTATTGCAGTCTAAGGAAGACCTCACCCTGGATAAAGCTATTCAGCTGGTGAGACAAGCAGAGGTCCACAAGAACAATAGAGCAATCCTGCGAGGTGAAGAAAGACATTGGTTCAGGAAACCTTCAACAACCATTCAGTTCCTTAACCAGAGGGCTGTGAAAGAAGCACCAGAAAAGAAAGTACACTGGGTGGGGGGGTGGGGAAGCAGTAGTGTAGGGGGAAGCGAAAGACGCCATTAAACCCTGCCAGCGATGTGGCTCCAGAAGTAACCACAGACGCCAACAGTGTCCTGCAAATATTGTAGGAAAGTAGGGCATTTCGGTAAAAATGTGCCAAAATAAAATCTTGACTATTCAAGCTCTAAAGAAAAAGCATTCAAGAATAGATTGGCAATGAAGTTAAACAACCTCCGGCAGCAGAGCAATCAAAATATTTTCTTGGTGAGATCAATGATCTGAATCAGGCATTTTGGCCTACATATATAAATGTCAACCAACATATCAATAATTTCAAACTCGACTCTGGAGCACACGCAACAGTCTTATCAGACAAAGAGCAGTGGTTATCCACGCCCTTTCTATAACCAACAAGGCCCAGGAGGGGTTGAAGTTGAAATAAAGGGGAAGGTACAGTCAACACTTCAGTACAAGGGAAAGCAGATTTTAGAAACACTGTATGCTTTAAGAAATCGGGAGTTCTTACTCTTAAGCAGAAGAGCTTGTATTGACCTTCATCTTATAGAGAAAGTAGAAGAAGTTAAACAACAAGAATCCAGACTCACTTTCACAAGGAATTCCTGAAATTGTTCACTGGTCCAGGGAGACTGAAGACCAAATATAGTATTACTTTGCGAAAAGATGCTAAACCAGTCTGTCTCTTCACGCCTAGGAAGATTCCACACCCACTATTGAAGCAAGTCCAACATCAACTAGAAGACATGACCAGGATGGGAGTCATTTCTTCTGTTACTGATGATACGACCAGGTGAGAAAGGTGTCTAGGGGTCTTTTACTGACTTGGCCTAGTCTTATTGTAACTGGGTTTATGTTTTAAACACACTGTGTTTTGAGCTTCCCCTTGGTGAATCCTTGTTCACCACTTTCCAATTTTAAGGCAAAGAAATGAGCATAAACAGGCTTTCTTAGGTTTAAAGAAGAAAAGTGAGGGCTCGGAGACTCGGAGGGCAGAGTTCCAGACCGGTAAGGATAAAAAACTTACCTCGGGGATTCTTGGAGCAGACTCGGAGGGCAGAGTTCCAGACCGGTAAGTATAAAAAACATACCTCGGGGATTCTCGGAGCAGACTTGGAGGGTGGAGTTCCAGACTGGTAAGTATAAAAAACTTACCTCGGGGATCGCGGCCTACATTCACGGAGAAGACTCGGAGGGCGGAGTTCCAGACCTGTAAGTTACCTCGGGTGGGGACAAAAAACCTGAAAAAGTGACGTCACAGGAAAGCTGTGACCTGATTGGCTGGTAGGGAATCTGTACCGAATTTGAAAATAAAACTGATAAAAATTGATTAAAAGACTAATTAACTAATTAATAAGTAGAGTAACTAAACCAGAGGGAGGAGATTACTGTATTTAGACAGCATTTAATATTTATAGTAGGAATCTAGCACTAGGGACCATATAGTTAAGTGTATCATAATTTAGTAAGGATTTAATAAGTATTTATTTATTTTATATTAATTAACTAATTAGTGCTAGAAATGACAGTTAGAGGGATGAAGTGCTTCACCTGTGAGATGTGGGAGGTCTGTGACGCTTCCAGCGTTCCGGGCGACTACATCTGCAGGAAGTGTACCCAGTTGCAGCTCCTCACAGACCGCATGGATCGGTTGGAGCAGCAATTGGATGCACTTAGGAGCATACAGGTGGCGGAAAGCGTCATAGACAGGAGTTTTAGAGAAGTGGTTACACCCAAGGTGCAGGCAGATAGATGGGTGACCGCTAGAAGGGGCAGGCAGTCAGTGCAGGAATCCCCTGTGGCTATCCCCCTCTCTAACAAGTATACCGTTTTGGATACTGTTGGGGGGGATGGCCTATCAGGGGAAAACAGCAGCAGCCAGAGCAGTGGCACCATTTCTGGCACTGTTGTTCAGCAGGGAGGAACAAAGCGCAGGAGAGCAATAGTTATAGGGGACTCTATAGTCAGGGGCACAGATAGGCGCTTCTGTGGACGTGAAAGAGACTCCAGGATGGTATGTTGCCTCCCTGGTGCCAGGGTCAAGGATGTCTCTGAATGGACAGGGGGCATTCTGAAGGGGGAGGGTGAACAGCCAGAGGTTGTGGTACACATCAGTACCAATGACACAGCAGGAAGAGTGATGAGGTCCGGCAGGGGGAGTTTAGGGAGTTAGGTAGTTAGTTAAAAAACAGGACCTCTAGGGTTGTAATCTCTGGATTACTCCCTGTGCCACGGGCCAGTGAGGCGAGAAATAGGAAGATAGTGCAGCTAAACATGTGGCTGAGCAGCTGGTGTAGAAGGGAGGGTTTCAGATATCTGGACCATTGGGTTCTCTTCAGGGACAGATGGGACCTGTACAAGAAGGACGGGTTGCATCTAAACTGGAGGGGCACTAATATCCTGGCTGCAAGATTTGCTAGCGTCACTTGGGAGGGTTTAAACTAGTGTGGCAGGGGGGGTGGGAACCAGAGCAGTAGGACAGCTAGTGAAATAAATGAGGAGGACATAGTAACTAAGGCCAGTAGGACTAAGAGGAAGAGCAAGCAGGGAAATGTTGCTGAGTACAGCGGGACTGGTGGTCTGAAGTGCATTTGTTTCAATGTGAGAAGTATAACAGGTAAGGCAAATGAACTTAGAGCTTGGATTAGTACTTGGAAATATGATGTTGTTGCTATTACAGAGACTTGGTTGAGGGAAGGGCAGGATTGGCAGCTAAATGTTCCAGGCTTCAGAAGCTTCAGGCGGGATAGAGGGGGATGTAAAAGGGGTGGGGGAGTTGCATTACTGGTTAAGGAGAATATCAAAGCTGTACTGTGGGAGGACACCTCAGAGGGGTCATGCAGCAAGGCAATATGGGTGGAGCTCAGGAATAGGAAGGGTGCAGTCACGATATTGGGGGTTTACTACAGGCCTCCCAACAGCCAGCGGGAGGCAGATATGTAGACAGATTTTGGAAAGATGTAAAGGTAACAGGGTTGTGGTGGTGGGGCTTGGATGGGGCAGAATTTGTGAGGAGCATCCAGGAGGGCTTCTTGAAACAGTATGTAGATAGTCCAACTAGGGATGGGGCCATTCTGGACCTGGTATTGGGGAATGAGCCCGGCCAGGTGGTCGAAGATTCAGTGGGGGAACATTTTGGGAACAGGGACCATAATTCCATAAGTTTTAAGGTACTTGTGGATAAGGATAAGAGTAGTCCTCGGGTGAAGGTGCTAAATTGGGGGAAGGCTAATTAGAACAATATTAGGCAGGAACTGAAGAATTTAGATTGGGGGCGGCTGTTTGAGGTTAAATCAATATCTGACATGTGGGAGTCTTTCAAACGTCAGGTGATTAGAATCCAGGACCAGCATGTTCCTGTGAGGAAGAAAGACAAGTTCGGCAAGTTTCGGGAAGCTTGGATAACACGGGATATTGTGAGCCTAGTCAAAAAGAAAAAGGAAGCATTTGTAAGGGCTGGAAGGCTAGGAACAGACGAAGCACTTGAGGAATATAAAGACAGTAGGAAGGAGCTTAAGCAAGGAGTTAGGAGGGCTAAAAGGGGTCATGAAAAGTCATTGGCAAACAGGATTAAGGAAAATCCCAAGGCTTTTTATACATATATAAAGAGCAAGAGGGTAACCAGGGAAAGGGTTGACCCACTCAAGGACAGAGATGGGAATCTATGTGTGGAGCCAGAGGAAATGGGCGAGGTGCTAAATGAGTACTTTGCATCAGTATTCACCAAAGAGAAGGACTTGGTGGATGATGAGCCTAGGGAAGGGAGTGCAGATAGTCTCAATCATCTCATTATCAAAAAGGAGGAGGTGTTGGGTGTCTTGCAAAGCATTAAGGTAGATAAGTCCCCAGGGCCTGATGGGATCTACCCTAGAATACTGAGGGAGGCAAGGGAAGAAATTGCTGGGGCCATGTCAGAAATCTTTGCATCCTCATTGGCTACAGGTGAGGTCCCAGAGGACTGGAGAATAGCCAATGTTGTGCCTTTATTTAAGAAAGGTGGCAAGGATAATCCAGGAAATTATAGGCCGGTGAGCCTTACGTCAGTGGTAGGGAAACTATCAGAGAGGATTATTCGGGACAGGATTTACTCCCATTTGGAAACAAACAAACTTATTAGCGAGAGACAGCATGGTTTTGTGAAGGGGAGGTCGTGTCTTACTAATTTGATTGAGTTTTTTGAGGAAGTGACGAAGATGATTGATGAAGGAAGGGCAGTGGATGTTATCTATATGGACTTTAGTAAAGCCTTTGACAAGGTCTCGCATGGCAGACTGGTCCAAAAGGTGAAGTCACACGGGATCAGAGGTGAGCTGGCAGAACTGGCTCGGTCATAGAAGACAGAGGGTATCAGTGGAAGGGTGTTTTTCTGAATGGAGGGATGTGACTGGTGGTGTTCCGTAGGGATCAGTGCTGGGACCTTTGCTGTTTGTAGTATATATAAATGATTTGGAGGAAAATGTAGCTGGTCTGATTAGTAAGTTTGCGGACGACACAAAGGTTGGTGGAGTTGCGGATAATGATGAGGATTGTCAGAGGATACAGCAGGATATAGATCGGTTGGAGACTTGGGCGGAGAAATGGCAGATGGAGTTTAATTCAGACAAATGTGCGGTAATGCATTTTGGAAGGTCTAATGCAGGTGGGAGGTATACAGTAAATGGCAGAACCCTCAGGAGTATTGACAGGCAGAGAGATCTGGGCGTACAGGTCCACAGGTCACTGAAAGTGGCAACGCAGGTGGATAAGGTAGTCAAGAAGGCATACAGCATGCTTGCCTTCATCGGTCAGGGCATAGAGTATAAAAATTGGCAAGTCATGTTGCAGCTGTACAGAACCTTAGTTAGGCCACACCTCGAATACTGCGTCCAATTCTGGTCGCCACACTACCAGAAGGACGTGGAGGCTTTGGAGAGGGTACAGAAGAGGTTTACCAGGATGTTGACTGGTCTGGAGGGCATTAGCTATAGGAGAGGTTGGAAAAACTCGGATTGTTTTCACTGGAACGACGGAGGTGGAGGGGCGACATGATAGAGGTTTACAAAGTTATGAGCTGCATGGACAGAGTGGATAGTCAGAAGCTTTTTCCCAGGGTGGAAGATTCAGTTACTGTGGGACATAGGTTTAAGGTGAGGGGCAAAGTTTAGAGGGGATGTGCGAGGCAAGTTTTTTACACAGAGGGTGGTGAGTGCCTGGAACTTGCTGCCAGGGGAGGTGGTGGAAGCAGATACGATAGCGACGTTTAAGAGACATCTTGACAAATACATGAATAGGAAGGGAATAGAGGGATATGGGCCCCGGAAGTGCAGAAGGTGTTAGTTTAGGCAGGCATCAAGATCGGCGCAGGCTTGGAGGGCCGAATGGCCTGTTACTGTGCTGTACTGTTCTTTGTTCTTTGTTCTTATTTGGCTATAGTACCTTCTATCCCTGCATCCAAGTCATTAATATAGATTGTAAATAGTTGAGGCCCGAGGACCGAACCCTGTGGCACCCCACTAGTTACATCTTGCCAACCAGAAAAGGACCCATTTAAATCGACTCTCTATTTTCTGTTGGCCAGCCAATCCTCTATCCAAGCTAATAAATTGCCCCTAACTCCATGTGATCTTACCTTGTGTATTAACCTTTTGTGCGACACCTTATTAAATACCTTCTGGAAGTCCAGATATATTACACCTACAGGATCCCCATTATCCACTTTGCTTGTTGCAGCTTCGAAGAACTCCAGCAAATTAGTCAAACACGTCCCGCATCCAAGGAATTTTGAAATATTATAACCAATGGATCCACTATCTCCGCTGCCATTTCCTTTAAGACCCAAGGATGTAGGCCATCAGGCCCTGGGGACTTGTTTGCCTTCAATCTCAATAATTTGCTTAGTACTTTTTCTCTAGTGACGATAATTGTTCTAAGTTCGTCCCTTTCTATAACCTTTGTATTACCTGTTACTATTGGGATGGTTTTAGTGTCCTCCACCGTGAAAACTTTGGCAAAATACTGAGTTAGTGTCACCGCCATTTCTGTGTTCCCCACTATTAACCCCCCAGTTACATCCTCCAAGGGACCAACATTCACTTTAGCTACTCTCTTCCCTTTTGTATACTTATCGAAGCTTTTGCTATTCGTTTTTAGATTTGCGCTAGTTTTCTTTCATAATTTACCTTTGCTCTTTTGATTACTTTTTTAGTAACCCTTTGTTGATCTTTAAAAGTTTCCTAATCTTCCAGCCTGCCACTGCCTTTGCAATATGGTATGCCTTAGTTTTTGTCTTTATGCTATCCTTAACTTTTTTGCTTAGCCATGGATGTTATTTTCCCCCTCTTACAATCTTTCTTCCTCTCTGGAATATATTTTAGTTGGGATGAATTGAATATCTCCTTAAACATCTGCCACTGCTCATCAACTGGCCTACCTTTAAGTCTTCCTGCCCAGTTGACTAGGGCCAAATCTGTCCTCATGCCTATGTAATTACCTTTCTTTAACTCCATAATGCTAGCGTGGGACTCCAGTTTCTCGACCTCAAAGTAAATTTGAAATTCTATCATGCTGTGATCACTCTTCCCTAGAGGATCCTTAACTATGAGATCATTAATTAATCCCACCACATTACATAATACCAAATCTAGAATAGCCTCCTCCCCCAATGAGCTGTCTTTTTCCTCACTGTCACTGTCCTCAAGGTCCATACCTTTCCAGAGGGTCATGTTATGGAGAGTGCAGCAGACCACCACAATGACCGAGACCCTTGGAGGAGGGCATTGGAGGGTGCCACCCGACCAATCCAAGCACCAGAATTGCACCTTCAGAAGCCCTGCCTGCTCAATGGTTAGCCTGCTGTACAGGTGGTATTGGTTGTTTCGCCTCTGTGCTTCTGTCTGCAGCCCCCATGGAGGGGTAGCTAGCCATCTCTTCAAGGGATTTCCATTGTCCCCTTGGAGCCAGACATGTATTTTGGGGGATGAGTGAAGGACTGAGGCAGCCTGGACTGGCAGAGGATGAAGGAGTCATGGCAGCTGCCAGGAAAGTGAGCTCAAACATGGAGGAAGCTCTTGATCTGCTAGCTGATTACTTAGACGTTGAAGGAGTGGAAGACCTTCCCGTTGATGGATCTCACTGGCCAGTGACTGTGTGCCTTGATGGCCACATGAGTACAATTGATGATGCCCTGTACCTGAAGGACTCCATCAATGGCATCAAAACCCAATGCCCTAAATGCCAGCACAGGCCCATCTGTGTCAAAGTGGTTGTAGTCCCTGCCCTCCTGAAAAAGGTATCAGTGACCTGCCTGATGGCCTAATGAGATGCCGACTGTGAGATGCCATCTAGGTCCATAACTGATCCCTGGAATGACCTAGTTTAGGGCAATGGAGACATTGATGGCTGCCAGTAGGGGACTGCCATGGAGGCCATGAGGCCTCGGATCATTGTGGATCAGAGCACACAGGACCGAGACCATCTGCCTGGATGGGCATAGCCTCCTACATCACTGGTGCTCGGTCATTTGCAGTTGGCTGACTCTTGGGTGGTAGACCCGATGTCTTGGGTAGCACCTTGTTCCCCTTGCAGCTCCCGCTGTGCACCTCTGGCCTCCTGTTGTCCAGAAAGGTTGCATCTGCCACTGCCCATCCTGGCTGCTCTGTCCAAGGTCAGAGTGGCCTGTTCCCACCTGACCTCCATCAGCTGGGCCTTGAACACTCACCAGGCCTTCGCATGCCAATTCCAGGTGTCACAATGATGCCAATGAGCTCACTTGCGTCATCGCACTGTCCAATATAACATTTAACTCTTCCAGCTTCAACAATATCCACACTGAGACACATCTGAGGCAGCCAAGTTTCACTTGCTGCCTCTGCTTTAAATTAAACAGCCATTTCCATTGCCCTCATCTTCCTTCACATGTTCACGTCCTCACTGTCCTGCTGTACTCCCCCCATGGCCTTTCCCCCATTCCCAGTCTTTAAAAATAGCTCCCTGCTCCTGACAAACCTGTTAACGAGCTCTTTAATTAGATGAACAGGTGAATAATTGGAAGCAGGCGCCCGACCCATTCCCTCCCTGCTGGCTAAAGTTTAAAATAACATCACGTTCCAGAGGTGGCGGGAACCAGTGCTGACATCTGAGAACGGTATCTTCAAATCTCTCAGCAGGGATTGAAAATCTGGGCCCTTGTATCCAGGAATATTTAATACCCAGTCCTGCCCTTTTTTTGACCCAGGTCTCCGTTTTCACCATGACATATTCCCATGTAGCTATCTGCGCCTGCAGCTACCAACTTTATTTACCATGCTTCATGGGTTTACATATAGTTTATTAAGTCACGTCTCAGCTTAGTAAAATTGGCCTTTCCCCAGTTGAGAACTTTTACTCCTGGTCTATCTTTTTCCTTTTTCATAACTATGCTAAATGTAACTAAATTATAATCAGTATCAGCAAAATGCCCTCCCACTGGTACCTCTTCCACCTGCCCCGTTTCATTTCCTAAAACTGCCCTTTCTCTTGTTGGGTTTGCTACGTATTGGCTAAAAAAGTTCTTCTGAATGCATTTTAAGAATTCTGCACCCTGTATACTTTTATACTAAGTCTATCCCAATTAAAATTAGTTAATATTACTAGTCTATTTCTTTTGCACTTCTCAGAAATTCGTCCACATATTTATTCCTCTATCTTCCTTTGGCTGTTTGGGTATATACAATACATTCTCAGCAGTATGATTGACCTTTTTTTATTCTCCTGTTCAACCCATGTGGCCTCATTTGATGATCCTTCTGGTATATTATCCGTCTTCACAGCTGTGATTGTTTCTTTAACCAATATTGTGATCCCCCTCCTTTTTTATCCCCTCTCTATCCCATCTGAAAATCTTGTAACCAGGAATGTCGAGCTGCCATTCTGCCCTGCTTTAACCCATGTTTCAGCAATAACAATGATCTCATACTTCCAAGTGTTTATCGGTGCCCTCAGCTCATCTGCCTTATTCACTAAACTCCTTGCATTGAAGAATAAACCATTAGGCACTGCCAAACTCCTTTGTTGTCTATTTGCTAGCCTTTGTTTCCTCTGCCTTCCATACTTGTTTATTAATTTTCTGCCTTCAATTTGTGGCATTGCTTCTCTCTCTTCTGAATTTATCTCAGGTTCCCATATCCCTGCTAAGTTAGTTTAAATCCTCCCCAGCAGCACTTAAAAGCCTCCATGCCATGATATTTTTCCTGGCCTTGTTGAGGTCCAACCTGTGCGGCTTTTACCAGTTCCACCTCCCCCAAAACCGGTCCCAATGCCCCAGAAATCCAAAGCCCTCCCTCCTGCACCATCTCTCTAGCCACACATTCATTTGCATTATTCTCCTGTTTCTGTATTCACCAGTGCGTGGCACTGAATGCAATCTGGAGATTACTACCTTTGAGACCCTGCTTATTAATTTCTTTTCTCATTCTCTAAAATCTGCCTGAAGGATCTCATCCCTCTTTCTACCTATGTCATTAGTACCAACATGGACCATGACCTCTGGCTGTTTCCTCTCCCCAGTCAGAATTTTCTACAGCCATTCAGTGACATCCTTGAATGAAAGCAAAATACTGCAGATGCTGAAAATCTGAAATAAAAACAAGAAATGCTGGAAATACTCAGCAGGTCTGGCAGCATCTGTGGAGAGAGGAGCAGAGTTAACGTTTCAGGTCAGTGACTCTTGAACCTGAAACGTTAACTCTGCTTCTTTCCACAGATGCTGCCAGACCTGCTGAGTATTTCCAGTGACATCCTTGATCCTGGCACCAGGGAGGCAACATGCTATTCTGAAATTATGCCTGCGGTCACTGAAATGCCTGCCTGTTTCCCAGACTATTGAATCCCCTATCAATTACCATTGCTTTTCTGACTTTTCTCCTCCCTTCCACCCAGCTTCCTTGTATGTCTGGCACTCACCCATTCCCTTTCTGCCTGTGAGATGACCACCTCTACAAAAGTGCTATCCACGTAGCTCCCAGCCTTACAGATGCACTGCAGTGATACCACCTGCTGTTCAAGATCTGAAATCCAGAGCTCGAGCTCCTCCAGCTGATGACACTTCCTGCACATGTGGTTATTGCCCAGGATATGAGAAGCATCTTGAATTTCCCATGTGGCACAGGATGTGCATTTGATGGGACTGAGGTGCCCTGACATGCCTCTAATTTTTAGACTACAATCTAAACTTACCAGTAATGAACTTAAGACTTGTCCCTGATACGGACAAAACAAAGAAAACTTTTAATTAATTAAAGTTTTATGCATTTAAACAACTTAGCTTTTTTTTTAGTTTTTTTAAACTAATTACTTGACTTAGATTAAATTATAGGCACATTGATTTAAATGTTTACTTGTAAACTTACCCCCACTGTCCCTCCTTGTTTTCCCTGTTGTTCACCTCTCTGTGTTGCTGCTTTGTTACGCTTTGGTGTAAATCCTTGGGAGCCCTCCTGACTCTTTGCTCTCATGCCCATGAAACTCGCCTCCTGCTCCCTTGATTCTTTTCCGGCTGATTTGTTGACTACTCAACTTCCCTTACAGGGCCCCATGTTAACTGATATTGTTAATGGATTCCCTTCCTCAGGTACAGTCCTCCATCCCTTCAAATCAGCTGTCATCACCTCCCTCCTCAAAAAACCTACTCTTGGACTCTTTACAGGGAAAAGTCCGAAGCACTGGAATTCCCTCGCTAAACCTCTCAGCCACTCTACCCCTCTCTCCTCTGCTAAAATGCTTTTGGTCATCAGTCTTGATCTCCCCTTCTATGGCTCAGTCAAAAAAATTCAAAAATGTTTTTATTGCTCTTGTTAAGCGCCTTGGACCATCTTTACTATGTTAAATGAGCTATATAAATGTAAGTGGTTGTTGTTGTTGGAAGTGGGGACTCAGCTCAAAGTGCTTCCAATTCTCACCTGTTGCCCCCACATCCCCCCCAACCCGCAATCAGTACCCCATATGCTACCACATGTCCCATTGGCTGAATCTGCCCCTCTACAGGTGCTGATATTAGACTTTGGTGGGGCCCTCACAGTCTCCAAAGCCGAGAGGACTTGGGCTAAGAGCATCTCAATAGTCAGAGCTGAGATCTGAGCAGCCTGTTTCTATTTCTGCTGAAGTGACAGGTCACACCATGTAGAGGTGCTAGGAAGAAGAGGAGTAACAATTTGTTGTTGCACAAAGATATGCACATGTTAAAATGTTAAGTTTAATTTTTGGGTCACGCATATGTTATTTCTTTCCACCACCTTCCCAAGTTGCTCATTTTTGGTTGCTGTCTGGGAAGTGGCCTTTTAATTTGTAATAAATGGTAAGACAAGAATTGATGACAAGCAATAAGAGGGGACTGTGAAATGGATGCTTCATTGTTAGCAAGACTGCTTTGCATCAGGGGAAGTGTGGGGTGAAGTGGCCTTTGTAAGACACTGTCAGTTGGATGGGTTGTTAGAACCGAAGTGAACCTCGCAATAATGAGGACACCAGGCAGCAATATGTGCCGCCTCCAGTGCCTTGGTAGCAACACGTTCCTCCTCCTTCTCTGAATCATCTGAAGAAGTTCTGTGCTTTCCTCTTGGTCTTTCTGCAGGTCCAAACCTTCCTGCAGTACATCACAACCATTCTGGAGACTCTGGCTGTTTTTATTTAATTTGTTCATGGGACGTGGATGTCGCTAGTAAAGGCTAACATTTTTCATATCTCTAATTGTCCTTGAGAAGGTGGTGGTGAGTCGTCTTCTTGAACCATTGCAATCCACCTGGTGTAGGTGCACCCACAGTGCTGTTAGGAAGGGAGTTCCAAGATTTTGACCCAGCAACAGTGGGTGATATAGTTCCAAGTCAGGATGATGTGTGGCTTGGAAGGGATCTTGCAGGCGCTGGCGTTCCTATCCACCTGCTGCCCTTGTCCTTCCAGTTGGTTGAGGTCGCAGGTTTGGAATATGCTGTCGAAGGAGGCTTGTGTCATGCCAGGCCCCCACTTGCCAAGAATGAGGCACATTGATTTTGTCAAACAGATCATCTGTGGCTGGAAAAGACTTTTGCATATTAACAGAAGGTGATTGGAAGGACAAAGGAACATTCCCTGACACATTCAACCCACAATGGACCTTGATCACCAGGTAATGTGTGTAAGAGGAGCAGTCCATGCCTGCTAAGATGATACAATCCGCAGAGCCAAAACGTGGTCAGACCAGTTAGTCACATGACTAACCTGCTTGGCAACCTGGGGTTTTGTGAATTGTACAAACAATTTGAACTAAGAGAAAGTCTATTTGCTCCTGAACTGAGAAGATCTCTTCTGCCTGCTCCCATCTCTTTCTCACAAGCCTTTGAATCCACTGAAGACACATGAACCCCAAGAGAGAAAAGTCTCCTACAGCGAACAAAGTTTATGAAGAATACTGGGCCCCAATGAAAAGCAAGATCTACCTACAATCAAGGACTCTACAGTGAGCTTGAAGAATCTTAACAACTCTTCAGGTATTGCCTCAAACCTTTCCACTTAATTTTTCTTCTGCTCTTTTCTGTCTCTATTTGCATGTGTATATCGTGTATACATGCTAGCATGGGCGCATCATGTATCCGTAGATGTCAACCGAATTAGATTTTAAGTTTAAGTTTCATAAATTTCAACTAAGAAAGCCTGTTTGTGCTGGTTTCTTTGCCTTATAATTGGAAAGCGGTGAACAAGGATTCACCAAGGGGGAGCTAAAAAACATAGTTTGTTTAAAATTAAACCCTGTTACGGTAAGACCAGATGAAGGCTGAAAGGGAACCCTAGACCTCTTTCTCACCTGGCCGTAACACTTGGCAAATTGCTGCAGTGCATCTTGTAGATGGTACACACTGCTGCCACTGTGCACCGGTGGTGGAGGGAGTGAATGTATAACCTTATGGATGGTGCGCCAATCAAGCGGGCTGCTTTGTCCTGGATGGTGTCGAGCTTCTTGAGTGTTGTTGGAGCTGCACCCATCCAGGCAAGTGGAGAGTATTCCATTACACTCCTGACTTGTGCCTTGTAGATGGTGGACAGGCTTTGAGGAGTCAGGAGGTAAGTTACTTGCCACAGATTTCCCAGCCTCTGACCTGCTCTTGTAGCCACAGTATTAACATGGTTGGCCCAGTTAAGTTTTTGGTCAATGGTAACTCCCAGGATGTTGATGGTGGAGGATTTAACAATGGTAATACCATTGAACATCAAGGGTAGATGGTTAGATTCTCTCTTGTTGGTGATTGTCATTGCCTGGCACTTGTGTGGCGTGAATGTTACTTGTCACTTATCAGTCCAAGCCTGAATGTTGCCCAGGTTTTGCTGCATTTAAGTATCTGAGGAGTTGCAAATGGTATTGAACACTGTGAAATCATCATTGAACAGCCCCACTTCTGACCTTATGATGGAGGGAAGGTCATTGATGAAGCAGCTGGAGATTTTTGGGCCCAGGACACTACCCTGAGGAACTCCTGCAGTGATGTTCTGAGGCTGAGATAATTGGTTTCCAACAACACAACCATCTTTCTTTGTGGTAGGTATGTCTCCAACCAGTGGAGTGTCTTCCCTCTTATTCCTATTGACTTCAATTTTGATAGGGCTCCATGATGCCACACTTGGTCAAATGCTACCTTGATGTCACTCTCACCACATTTCTGGAATTCAGCTCTTTTGTCTCTGTTTGGCCCACGGCTGTAATGAGGTCTGGAGCCGGGTGGCCCTGGTGGAACCCAAACTGAGTATCGGTGAGCAGGTTGCAGAGCAAGTGCTGCTTGATAGCACTGTCGACAACAACTTCCATCACTTTGCTGATGATTGAGAGTAGACTGATGGGGCGGCGAGAGTGATTGTGGACATTGATGGAGTGAGAACCTTGCAGTTGGTCAACACATCTGTGTAATCTGGGGGTGCCTTGATTGACAGATGCACGTAGTCAATGATGCCCTGTACCTGTGGGAAGCCAGCCAAAGCTCCAAATCTGCTCACTCTGACTGGCATCAATAGGTGGCAAAGCGCACATAATTGTCAAACAATTGACACACAAGCCATCAGTAACCCTGTCTTATGCATTTGTAGGTGGCCAACTGTAAGATCCTGCAAATATCTCTGGCAGAGTCTTGGAAGGAGACAAAGGCAAAGAAGTTGAGGGCTTTGGATACTTTGATAACTACTGGTAAAGCATGACCACCAGGTCCACTTGGCAGCAAATCTTGTTCCAGCAGGCTGCAAATGTCTGCCACCACCTGACGCAATAGCCTGAGCCTCCTGAGACACTGGCATTCTGACACGTTGAGAAGCTTATCTTCTGCCTGCAAACCTTCTGCTGTGGGAATAGCCTTCTGCAAGCTACACCTCTTTGCTCATCCCCTCTCCTCTTTGGAGTGGCAGGTCTGGGAGGTAAAGGCTGTTGTTGCTGCCACTGCTGGTGCTTTTCCTGTTGCTTCTGCTGGTGCTCTACCTGCTACTCCTGCTGCTGGTGCTGCTCCTACTGGTGCTGGTGCTGGTGCACTACCTGCTGCTCCTGCTGCTGGTGCTCTAGGTGCTGGTACTCCACCTGCTGCTCCTGCTGTTGCTGGTGCTCTACCTGCTGCTCCTGCTGCTTCTGGTTCTTTTGATGTTGCTGGCAATCTTGGTCTTCATCTGAGGTCCAAGGTAAAACAACATAAGTGCCACCCATACTGATCTGAGAGATCCAGATCCAAAGTGGAGTTCAAACATAACAAACCTCCAAAGTTGTGAAAATAACCTCTAAATTTGTGAAAGTAATCTCTCAGCACAACTACTATGAACAAAACCATTCACACAATCAGGCAAGAAATCAGCAGTGAAGTTTCAATACCTATCGGCATTTTTTGCTGTTATGTCTTCATTCACATCAATTGCCATTCTGTTCTCTGCATGCTTTCACTGGCGAGTTCCAGGAAGCCCGATAACATAGAAACATAGAAACATAGAAAATAGGAGCAGGAGTAGGCCATTTGGCCCTTCGAGCCTGCTCCACCATTCATTATGATCATGGCTGATCATCCAACTCAGTAACCCGTTGCCGCTTTCTCCCCATATCCTTTGATCTCTTTCGCCCCAAGAGCTATATCTGTGGACTCACAGTTAATTTCCAAAAGCCAAACTAATATCACTGTAATTGAGTAATTAACACATTAAAATTGATAACCCGCCTCTCTCTCGAGGGGTTGCTGACATGCAGTCTCACGCATTGCAGTTAATTTCAGAAGTCAGCGGATTGAAGCTAGCTTTTGATACACTGTCAATTTCCCTGCTTTTAACTCCCCACCTGCTTCCAAACCCATGTGTGTTTGCCAGTTAAAATTCACCCATGTGCTGTGTGTTGTTGTAGTCTGTTTCTTCGTGCTGGCTCCTTGCCAACACCTATAGAAAAAGAAAGAGGGCAAAAAAGAAAGGGAAGCACTTGCATTTATACAGTGCCTTTCCTGTCCTCAGGACATCCCAAAACACTTTACAGTCAATGAAGCACTTTTGAAATGTATTCACTGCTGTAATGTAGGACAAACATGACCACAGAATCAGCAACACACTCCCTGCAACAAATATGGCTTGACAATACATGGTGTGTAGAGATGTATGCTAAATTAGTGAATAACAGAATGCCTGAGTGTGCAAACGTTTAGGGCAAGTAGAATAGGCAATGTGATTGATTCTAGCCTGCCGCTACACTGTATTACCCTGCACAATCTTTGCCAACTGCCTCTGCCCATTCTGGTCCCATTTTAAGAGTAATTTTGTCAAGTCTATTTTGAGCTTAAATTTGGCTGGATCACCTCCCATCACTTGCACCTCTTCTTTGTTGTGATTTTTTTCCCCCCCAATCATAAAACATTTGCTGATGTGCTGCAGGATTGGAGCAACAAGAAGTAGCAATGCAGGCAGCCACCCTGCCTGCCAAAACATGCCTGAGACCCAATTCATAGTGTGCTAAATTTTGTGAGACACAATTCTGAAGGGAGAAATGAAGGAGGGTTGATTCATAAAATCTGTGTCAAAGGTATCATTTTTACTGCATGCTAAATAATTCCTACTGTCAGCACCAAACATTTCACTTTCATACATACATGCATTTTTAGTGTCTCTTTAATGAACCAAACAAACAAATGTCACATGATATTAGGTTATGTTGACGATTTGGCTGGAGGGCATCTTTAAAAATGTTTACATGGATGCATTGTTAGATCGTTTTTATGAAACAACCAACACACCCTTGTGGTATTACTTTAAAACAACGAGTTCAGTCTTGTGTAAGACATTAGATGATAAGATTCTCATTTACATGGCACAGTGTGAAAAATTCATATCATGGCTTTTTCATTTAAGGAAGTGTTGATGTGACACTGTCAAAAGATAATGTAGCAGCATACACAGAAAGGCCACAGAACGTTCTAAATATAATTAGGATCTTCAAATCGGATTTATGTGGAGTTTAAGAAGGGAAATGAAGAATCCTTTCAACTGAACTCATTTACATCAACAAAATGAGCCAACTCTTTTGTGTGGTTAAAGGAAAATGAATAAAAGACTGAGTCTGTACTGATTCCCAGCAGTTTGGCTAGCACAGCTGCAGTGTGACATTTAAAAGCTGGACTCAGGTTTTCCTAAATAAAGAAAGATCCTACCATTTTATTTGACATTGTATGAGTCTGTCTGTGTTTGTGTATGAGGGAGGTCTGAATCATGCTTTAAGTAGCTGCTTAGTAAATTATATTATAATATCTTGTCTGGTAAACTCTTTTGTCAATTTGGTTTGCCAGAAATAGCCTTGTGTGAAATGAGTGAAGTCTGTGTTCCAACATTGTGGAAGTTGCAGTGTCGTCTTACTGAGGAATCTGAAGATTCTGAAACTGGTGATATCTATCTTTCCTCCTCTCCACTCTCCCACAATAAAAAATTGCAAACATCTTTTTCTCAGATCAGCCTTTTTGTTTTACAAAGATTATTACATTTTCTTAAAATGCTCTTGTACAGTTATTAGGCCTTCTGCCAAACATTCAGAAACACTCCCAAACACATGAACTATTTTGTGAAAGATTGAGATTCTCCATATATTTTTTAAATAAAGAATACATACTGGAAGCGCAGCCATATAAATTACCCAATTTCAAAAACTTACACCAATGCAACTTAAAACTATTAGAGTAAACTTGGTGAATTTTCACCCCTAGCACAGGATGTTTCTTTATTAGGTACTAAGAATTCTCCAGAGCCCGAGCGCCCTGTGTCCAAATTCCTAATATGCACAACCACAGGCAATGTACTGCCCAGGAGCACAAACTTGAAAAATTTACCCTGTTTGATGAAGAATTGCTCTCGACACATTGTAGCAAAATCATAAATATATCTTTTTTAAATGACAGCTTGGCTCAGTGTTAGTACCCTTGCCTCTGAGTCAGAAGGTTGTGCTTTCAAGCCTAGTTCAGGACTTCTGCAAGCTTACACTTCAGTCCAGTGCTAAAAAAATTTTATCTTATGGATGAGATGCTCAATTGAGTCCTCATCTCCTTTTCAAGTGAATGCTAAACATTACATGGCACTATTCAATGAAGAGCAGGTGAGTTCCCCCTGTGTCCTGGTCAAGATTTATCCCTTAACCTGCACCACCAAAATAGATTCACTGTCCATTTATCTCATTGCTGTTTGTGGGACCTATCTGTGTGCAAATTGATTGTCATGTGTCTGACATTGTTACAGTGACTACACTTCAAAAGAAGCAATTTGGGGGAATCCTGAGGTTGGGAAAATTGTTAAATAGATGCAAGTTCTTTCTTATTGAATGCATCTATGATGTTACTACATTAAGTGACCAAAATGATTCTTTTCCCATTATTGAATTAAGTAAATCACAAGCCAAACCCTGGGCCCCTAGATTTCTGTGGTACATCAAACTCAATTAACCAATCAAATTGTTCTGCAATAAAGGCATCAATTCTGTGGCAAGTCTGTCCAGGGTTTGGGGCCACCTGCATGTCAACCTCAATTCAATAAGTAATTGAATAATGCTGAATAAAGACTGTGCTAAAGTGGAAGCTTTTGTTCGAAAAAGTTGTGCAATTTAACCTGATTAAAAATAGCACCTTGGGACTATGTTTGTTTCTATTTAATTTTACAACATTAAAGGCACTATATAAATGCAAGTTGTTGTTGAGTTACCTATAAAAGCTGCCTTTTAATACATTGTTGTCGTATCTGTTTTAATTTTAGTTTTTCTTTCTCTCCCGAAACTTCCTGAAACATATTTTATTTATTTTTCTATATTGTAAAATCTGGCATATGTTGAATTTTCATGTGGTTTACACATAGGCACAATTTATAGGGCTTTCATCATAAGGGAAGTAAACAATAGAAGCGGGGCTCAGACATGCTATTGCACTGCTTCTGACAGAAATTATTTCTCATTCCTACTCTTTTACCATTTTACCTGCTTCTTTCAGATAAGAAAGGAGCCAAATTGTACCATAATTCTGAATCAAACCTGCTGCTGTCGACTTCCTGAGTGGATACCAGATGGAGTGCTAGTTTTTCCCTTAGGCTAAACAATCTCTGGTAATGAACTGGTCAAGTTTTAATTGGCTGTTTTGAATGTTATCACTGACTTGATTACAAGTGGCATCACTTTATATTTTGTACTTAGTGTTAACCAATATTTTGTTTGAAGTTAGGCTATTGCAAAGATTAATCTTGAGCACAATTGTAAATTATGTATCTGTGCTTTATGTATTTACATATGAACATATGAATTAGGAACAGGAGTAGTTCACTCGACCCCTTGAGCCTGCTTCGCCATTCAATAAGTTCATGGCTGAACTGATTATTCCACATTTCCACCTACCCCCGATAACCTTCCACCCCCTTGCTTATCAAGAATCTATCTCCCTCTGCCTTAAAAATATTCAAAGACTCTGCTTCCACCGTCTTTTGAGTAAGAGAATTCCAAAGACTCATGACCCTCTGAGAGAAAAAAATTCTCCTCATCTCTTTCTTAAATGGCAACCCCTTATTTTTAAACAATGACCCCTAGTTCTAGATTCTCCCACAAGGGTAAACATCCTTTCACATCCACCCTGTCAAGACCCCTCAGGATCTTATATGTTTCAATCAAGTCGCCTCTTATTCTTCTAACCTCCAGCGGATACAAGCCTAGCCTATCTTTCCCCGTAAGACAGCCCGCCTATTCCAGGTATTAGTCTAGTAAACTTTCTCTGTACTGCCTCCAACATATTTACATCCTTCCTTAAATAAGGAGACCAGTACTATACACAGTGCTCCAGATGTGGTCTCACCAATGCCCTGTATAGCTGAAGCATAACCTCCCTACTTTTGTACTCAATTCCCCTCACAATAAACGCTAATATTCTATTAGCTTTCCTAATTACGTGCTGTACCTGCATACTAACCTTTTGCGATTCATGCACTAGGACACCCAGATCCCTCTGCATCTCAGAGCTCTGCATTCTCTTACCATTTAAATAATGTGCTTCTTTTTCATTCTTCCTGCCAAAATGGACAATTTCCCACTTTCCCACATTATACTCCATTTGCCAGGTCTTTGCCCACTCACTTAACCTATCTATATCCCTTTGTAGCCCCCTTATGTCCTCTTCACAAGTTACTTTCCTACCTATCTTTGTGTCATCAGCAAATTTAGCAACAATACCTTTGGTTCCTTCATCTAAGTAATTTATATAAATTGTAAAACGTTGAGGCCCCAGCACAAACCCCTGTGGCACACCACTTGTTACATCTTGCCAACCAGAAAATGACCCATTTATGCCTATTCTCTCTTTCTTGTTAGCTAGCCAATCTTCTAACCATGCCAATATGTTACCCCCTTCTCCATAAGCTTTTATATTTTGCAATAACCTTTGATGTGGCACCTTACCAATTTCTTAACAAAATAAACTGGAAGCTGTAAATAAAAGTCAGTTTATTATAGAGTGCCACTCAAAAGTTGTACATTGTGTTGTCTGAAGGTCAATCAGAATTATTATCTGTTCTTATCTGCCAATGTGTTTGCAGCAGTTTTGGATTTTGAAACTGAGTTACTTGCAAATCTCAGTAAATCCCTCATTTTGTCTTGTATGAATTGTAATTTCATTATGTACATTAACAATATATATAATCTTAAAAAGTCAGTTACATAAGTAATATTTATGCTTCAGTCAAAGGCATAGGGCTGGATTGTATAGAGGAGGCAAGGCTCCCAGTGCCAGGGTGAAAAAGTGGGGGGAGCCCCACCTTGGCATTTTTGCACCCCACTGGCACGATCCTCCGTTGTTCCGGAGGCAATGTTTCCAGCGCCAGGTTCTCTATCCCTTTAAAGACAGGGATTCCGCCTCCAAGAGCTGCCAGCCATTCACAGGATTGACAGCTTAGCATTATTGGCAGCGCCACTGGGAGTGATGACCACTACTGATACTGCAGAAGCCTTGGACACAGGCCCAGCACTGGAAACCAGGACCCCAGGTAAGTGAGGCGGTGTCACTGGGGCCAGTCCGGAAGACCCCAGCGAGGGGGGTGGGGAAGTGGGTGTGAAGTCCAGGGGGTGGGGGACCAGGGAGGTGGAGGTTTTGCCAGCGGGGGTCCTCCGTGGGCCACAGAATTCCTATGGAGGAGGGACGCCCTTAAGTGGCCATTAATAGGCCCCTTAAGGGATGCAATCCATCCAGCCCTGGTGATTTATCCACTTTCAAGGATGTCAGATCCTCTCGTACTTCCTCTCTCATTTTGCTTATTGTATCTAATATTTCACACTCCTCTTTTACTACAATGTCTGCATCAACCCTCTCCTTTGTAAAGTCAGAAACATTAAGAACCCTGCCCACATCTTCTGCATCCATTCATAAGTTCCCTTGTCCATCTTTGATAGGCCCTACCATTTCTTTAGTTATCCTCTTGCTCTTAATGTACTGATAAATCATCTTCGGGTTTTCCTTGATTTTAACCTGCCAATAATTTTTCATGTCCTCTCTTTGCTTTTCTAATTTCCTTTTTTACTTCACCCCTGCACTTTCTATACTCCTGTAGGCTTTCTAAAGTATTAAGATTTTTGTGATCATCATAAGCTTTCTTTTTCTGCATTACCTCATCTTGTAAGCTTCAAGATAACCAGGTGGCTCTAGATTTGGCAGTTTCACCCTTTATCTTTGTGGGGCCATGCCTACACTGTGCCTGTAGTATCTCTCTTTTGAATGCCTCCCACTGGTTTGCCACTGATTTTCCTTCATGTAGCTGTATCCAGTTTACTTTCGCCAGGTCACCTCTCAGTTTTGTAAATTTTGCCTTTCCCCAATTTAGAACTTTTACTCCTCTTTTATCTTTGTCCTTTTCCATGATTATGCTAAAGCTAACTGTATTATGGTCACTATCTCCAAAATGGTCACCCACTGTTACTTCATCCACTTGCCCAGTTTCATTACCTAAGACTAAATCAAGAATTGCGCCCCCTCTCGTTGGGCTTATTACGTGCTGGCTAAAAAAGCTCTCTTGAATGCAGTTCAAGAATGGTAAGCCCTCTGTGCCCTTCACACCGTTTGTATCCCAGATGATATTGGGATAGTTGAAATCCCCAACTATTTTTGCCTTATAGTTTTTGCACTCAGAAATTTGCCTACATATTTGTTCTTCTATCTCCCTCTCACTATTTGAGGGTCTATAGTACACTCCTAGTAGTGTGGCTGCCCCTTTTTTATTTCTGAGCTCAACCAATATGGCCTCATTTGATGATTCACTTAGTATGTTATCACTCCTCAAAGCTGTTATTGATTCCTTAACTAATAATGCTACACCCCCTCCTTTTTCATCTCCCTCTCTATCCCATCTGAAAACAGACTTGATGGGCCAAAGGGCCTCTTCTGCACTGTATTATTCTGTGATTCTGTGATTCTATATCCAGGGATGTTGAGCTGCCATTCTTGCCCCTCTTTAAGCCAAGTTTCCGTTATAGCAATGATATCGTGCTGCCATGTGTCTATCTGTGCCTTCAGCTCATCATCTTTATTTACTATACTCCTTGCATTTAAATAAATACCCTTTAACACTGCCAAATTCCTGTGCTGTACACTTATTAACCTTTGCTTCTTCTGTCTTTCAGAGTCACTCGTTAATTTTCTGCCTCCCGTTCCCTGCCCTGAAATTGTCTTATCTAAGACTGCACTCAGGTTTCCACGCCCCTGCCAAACTAGTTTAAATGATCCCCAATAGCACTAGCAAACCTTCCTGCAAGGATATTTGTCCCAGTCCTGTTCAGGTGTAGACCGTTGGGCTTGTACAGGTCCCACCTTCCCCAGAACTGGTTCCAATGCCCCAGAAATCTGAAGCCCTCCCTCCTGCACCGTCTCTCCAGCCATGCATTCATCTGGTGTATTTTCCTGTTTCTATACTCACTATCACGTGGCCTTGGGGTAATCCAGAGATTACTACCTTTGAGGTCCTGCTTGCTAATTTTGTTCCTAACTCCCTAAACTCAGCCTGCAAAACCTCATCCCGCTTTCTTCCTATATCGTTGGTACCAATGTGGACCACGACCTCTGGCTGTGCACCAGGATGCTCTGTAGCTGCTCAGTGATATCCATGACCCTTGCACCAGGGAGGCAACATACCATCCTGGAATCAGGACTGTGACCACAGAACGCCTATCTGTTCCCCTAACAATAGAATCCCCTATCACTATTGCTTTCTTGTATTTTCCGTTCCCTCCCTGCACAGCTGAGCATGGTACGCTGGTCATGATTCTCGCTGCACTCTCCAGTGGAACCCTCTCTCCCATCGGTACTCAGAACTGAATATCGGTTAGAAAGTGGGATGCCCTCCGGGGACTCCTGCACTACCTGCCCTGACCTTCTTGTCTGTCTGTCTGGCAGCCACCCAGTCCCTCTCTGCCTGTGCTCTCTTAAGCTCTGGGGTGACTACCTCCTGAAACGTGCTATCCACTTAGTTCTCTGCCTCGCAATGACTCCAGCCGCCACTCGAGTTCCGAAACCCGGAGGTCAAGCTTCTGCAGCCGGTGACATTTCTTGCAGATGTGCTTGTCAAGGACACATGGCGCGTCCACGACATCCCACATGCCACAGGAGGCACATTCCACTTGGCCAAGCTGCCCTGCCATTACCTAGCTCTACAAAAAAATTATTGCCCATATAATAAGTAGAATAACTTACCAGTTATTTGTTTTTCAGCTTCTTCCCCTGTCCCGTGGAGGCTGAAAAGGCAGAAAAGAAAGACTGCAAAGAGCACCTGCTTCCCCTAGTCAGTAAAATCCCTCACACACAACTCACAGCCTTACACTCTGTCCAAACAGCACTTTCCAATTAGTAATTACTAATAAATTACGCTAACTAAAACCTTAGTGGTACCAACCTTACCACTTACAAGGTAGCTATTTGAGGGTTTTAAAAAAAGAACAGCTTTTTCTCTGATTTTTTAAAAGCTATTTACAGACAATAACAGCTGTTACTTACCAACCAATTCGTTTACAGATGTCACTGTAAGTTTTTGTTCAACCCATCGCGCGCCAACACAGCCAGAGAGAGACTGCTGACTGTTGCTCCGCTCCTCGGTAAGTGAGGGCCTTGAGTCCCGCTTTTTATTTTTATAGCTTCCACTCGGGTTTAGATTCCTCCCAGGTCTGCTGACTGCCGCTCTGGTCCCAGGTAAGTGAGGGTCTCGAGCCCCACTCTTGATTTTTATAGCTCCATAGGAACATGACCTCATTGCTAAACATCAAGCCATCATTTCCCAAGCCATCACTGACCTCATCGCCTCTGGACAACTTCCACACATGACCTCCAATCTCATAGTCCCCAAACTCTGCTCTGCCATCTTTCAGATGAGATGTTAAACTGAGACCACTGCTGCCTTTTCAGGTGGACATAAAAGATCCCATGGAACTATTCAAAGAAGTGCAGGAGCGTACTCCCTGATGGCCTGGCTGATATTTACCCCTCAGCAACATCACATAGAAAAAACAGATTTTAAATATCATGTTAATAATTTTGAAACTTTGCCTGTAAAGTGCCTTAGGACATCATGAGACCATGAAAGGTGCTGTATAAATGCAAGTCTTTCATTCTATCTATGGTGAACTTTGCCTATTTTGCTTCTCGAACAAACTTTCCTTATGACTTTGTTCCTCAAACAAAGAGTAATGCAGAGACTCTCATTCAGCTTACGCAACTAGCTTTCGAAAGAACCCTTGTACTATTCAGATTTGCTGGAGTTAGATATGAAAACCAGTGTGACAGTTCTTTCATTGATGTACAATTCCCATGGAACCAAAAATAATTCATGCATTGAATAGAAACCAGATGTAAAAAATACCATGGTGCATATCCAAGAATATGTGAGTATTTCACATCTGCATCGACTGGACACACTGGGCAGAATTTTGTGCTGCTGTTTGAAGCAGGAATGGTGGTGTGAAAGGCTGGAGAATTGGAAGTGTCCACCTGGAAATCCTACATCCTGAGCTCAGTTCTAGATTTAGTCAGCGGCAGGAAAACACAAAGGCGATATTGCCACCCTGACACAATGGGAATGTATTTTAAATTGCTGAGCAGTTAATTTCAAAGCATTTGCATCTAATTCATTGTGATTTAATGGGAGGCTTGGGACTAAGTGGGTAGCAAGCAGCCCTCACATGCCTTTGGGTTCATGACCTTTGAAAGCTGGTGACACTGAGGCAAGGCTTCAGTGCCATGATGGGTAGGCAGTCATGACCAGCACTGCATAGGGGAAGGGGGCGAAGTGGAGGCCATTTTTAAATTGCAGTGCTGTACATTCTGCAAAGGCATTCAGGGGGTTGGGGTCTCAGGGGCTATGCAAAGTGGGGGCTTGTGTTTGGGTGGCTCTATCGGATGAACAAATTTTTGGATGAGATGTGTGGTTGCCAGGATTGCTGGATAAGAGAGTTGGCTATCAGCAAGGGTGGTCACTGAGGGCTATCACGGATTCTGCCAGGAGAAGTAGCAAAAGCTCAGTTGCCAAGGCACAATCACTTCTGCATCGACAGTGCTCTAAAGGCCCACTGGTCACCTGCCATGGGTCTCATACACCCTGTCTTTTTGGACGCCTGTGGCGTAAAGCTGTGTCTCTGATGGACGGAGGGCCAGGAGATAGCTGTGCCTGCCTGTGAAGCTCCTCGACGAGAGCAGCAACAGCCGACCATTCCAATAAGGGCCCACGAGCACCAGAGAGTGTACCAGACTCGAATCAGCTATCTCCAAATCTCTGAACGACATTGCTTCTACGAGGTGTGAACCCATCACTAGCAGCTGGGCTGGAGGTAGGCTGCTGATCAGGCTGCCCCTTGGCCTAGGATGGGTTTGGCAGCTGTCTGCTGGCTGCCTGAGGCCTAGAAGGGCCCCAGCTGCCTGACAGTTTCTTGCACTAGTGCAGGACTCTCCTCAGGCATTGCGGCTGCTGGAGCTGGGCTCAGTGGCGGAGGGATTGAGAAGCATCAATGAAGGGAACCTCCAGCTGTGGAAGTCAGCCTCTCCTCCTCCCGTTCAAAGCTCACCTGAACCTCCCTGCTGACCAGTGAAGGAAGAGAAGCTGGAGAAGACTCCCGGCACCCTTGTCCTGTTGTAGGTTTGCTTTTAAGAGTGATGTCCCTCTAAGATCTTAGTTTGCAAATGAGCTAAGCACCAGAACGTAGTCATATGACTACATACCAGAGGCACTCTGCAACTGTAACGTCTGGAAGAAAATTCTGTAACTAGTTTGCTCTGTACTGTATGTACTTGTCAGCTGTTACTAAACCTGTTAGAGATCTTCAGCATAACTGGACTCCACGAATCTCATTTATGTTGCATCAGACAACATAAAGAACTCACTACATGTCGTTCTCTAGTCTTGTCAATGCTGCGTTGAGCTAATGGCCATGGCGATGGTATGCAGGTCTGAGCGCATCTGTGCGATCTTGGTCTCCATGACGGTCGCCAACCTCTCAATGGAGGAAGTCATGTGCTCACATGCCTGAGACATGGCAGCACTCATGGTATCAATGGACTTCTCTGGCATCTTCCCAGATGTTGCCTTATCTCTCTCTCTGTAACTCCAACATGCTCTGTGCTGTTGACACTGGAGGCTCGTCATCAGCAAGGGTCTCAGCATGGGCCTGGACACCCACAGACCTCCGACTGTCAGAGGCCTTGGTTGTCTCAACCTCAGCCAGTTGCCTGGGTGCATGTGTGGTGCTCTCACTAGCTTGTGACCCTGATTCTAAAGCTGAGCGGTTATACCCACCGAGGTGAAAGTATCTGCATTGGTGGAAGGTGCAGAAGAATCATGGGATGGTGCATCCTCTGAGTGCTCCTCCTCCTCCGATGTGGACATCTGGCCCTCTTCTGGTTGAGTGTCCCGCAGACGCCGACCTACATGAAAAAACACAAACATGTGTGGGTTTGGCTGTGCAGATCTCGCATGACAACCATACGTGATATGGGTCTCCAGAAGTGAAATGTATGTCGATAGAAGCCAATCCTCACCCTCTTGCATGGAGACTCCAGTCTCTCCATCTGATATGTGTCATGGTACTGTACTTTTTTTTCTGGGAATATGCGGTGTACCTTTAAGGCTTGCAAAGGATTAGTACTGCTTTAAGAACCAGCTAGCCTCAGGAGTTAGAGAAAGTGCATTTTCGTTGCCTTGGATATAGCTATTTGGAGACTGCGATTCAAAGGGTGCATTCTTGTTACCATGGATACAGCCACTTGAAGTGAGTATCAAGCGATACATTTGTTACAATTCAATTTTGAACTGGCTTTTTAGTTGAAGACAGTTTATTCTAACAGAGAAAACACAAACAGACAGCTGGTGTTAGCACCTGAAAAAAGAGCTCTCAACCATTTAAACTGAAGGAAGAGAAATTTATCTGTTTAATTATTATTATCTCTCAAAATTCGAAAAAAAAGTCAAGCCAAAACAGAGGTTTCTGGTCATTTAAACTGAAGGAAAGGAAATTAGACTGTGAAAATGTTTTATCCTTCAAAAACTCTAAAGTCAGATTGATTCTACTGAAAGTGTTTGCAAGTTGTTACTTATTGAAATTCGCTGGTGAAGGAAAGCATCACTTACTGCTGGTATTAGATTACGGACTGTTCCACTGTAGAAGAACTTTTTTTCCCCATCGGACAGCTGTGAGGACTTCAAGCAACATTGGACTGTAAATTTGCAAGGACTCTAATTTTTTCTATGTTAAATGTTGTTTATATTTTCAAAGTGTACCCGCCCTTCGTTTTGCAAGCTGGAACGTCAGAACTATGTGTCCTGGCCTGTCGGAAGACCCTACACAAATCAACGATTCTCAGAAGACCGCCATCATTAACAACGAGCTCAGTAGACTCAATGTGGACATTGCAGCTCTTCAGGAGACATGCCTCCCTGCGAGCGGATCTCTAAGAGAGCAAGACTACACCTTCTTCTGGGTAGGGATCCTGAAGAACCAAGACAGCATGGAGTGGGCTTCGCCATCAGAAACTCCTTGCTCAGTATGATAGAGCCACCTTCAAATGGCTCGGAACGCATACTGTCCATCTGACTGCTCACCGCCTCTGGTCCAGTACACCTACTCAGCATCTATGCTCCAACAATCTGCTCCCCACCTGAAGTTAAAGACCAGTTCTACGAGGAAATCCATAATATCATTAGTAGCATTCCTAATACCGAACAGCTGTTCCTGCTAGGGGACTTTAATGCCAGGGTTGGGGCCGACCATGACTCATGGCCCTCCTGCCTTGGGCGCTATGGCATTCGAAGGATGAATGAGAATGGACAGAGACTGCTTGAGTTGTGTACCTATCACAACCTCTGCATCACCAACTTGTTCTTTCCTACTAAACCCTGTCACCAGGTTTCATGGAGACACCCAAGATCACGTCATTGGCACCAGCTGGACCTCATTGTCACAAGGCGAGCCTCTTTAAACAGCGTTCAAATCACACGCAGCTTCCACAGTGCAGACTGTGACACCGGCCACTCCCTGGTGTGCAGCAAGGTTAGACTCAAACCAAAGGAGGCTGCATCACTCCGAGCAGAAGGGCTGCCCGCGCAACAACACTAACAGAATTTCTTATCCACAGCTGTTACATAAGTTTCTAAATTCACCTGCAAAAGCCCTTCAAAACACTCCTACAGGGGATGCAGAGACCAATGGGCCCACATCAGAGACGCCATCTACGACTCAGCAATGACCACCTATGGCAAACGTGTGAAGCAGAACGCAGATTGGTTTCAATCTCACTTTGAAGAGCTGGAACCTGTCATAGCCACTAAGCGCACTGCACTGTTGAACTACAAGAAAGCCCCCAGCGGGTTAACATCTGAAGCACTTAAAGCAGCCAGAAACGCTGCACAAAGAACAGCCAGGCTCTGCACAAATGACTACTGGCAACACCTATGCAGTCGTATTCAGCTGGCCTCCAACACCGGAAACATCAGAGGGATGTATGATGGAATTAAGAGAGCTTTTGGGCCAACCATCGGGAAGATCGCCCCCCCTCAAGTCTAAATCAGGGGACACAATCACTGACCAACACAAGCAAATGGACCGCTGGATGGAGCACTATTTACAACTGTACTCCAGGGAAAATGTTGTCACTGAGACCGCCCTCCATGCAGCCCAGTCTCTGCCTGTCATGGATGAGCTGGACGAAAAGCCAACAAAATCGGAACTCAAAGATGCCATTGATTCTCCAGCCAGTGGAAAAGCCCCTGGGAAGGACAGCATTACTCCAAAATAATCAAGAGTGCCAAGCGTGCTATACTTTCAGCACTCTACGAACTGTTTTGCCTGTGCTGGGATGAGGGAGCAGTACCAGAGGACATGCGCGATGCCAATATCATCACCCTCTATAAGAACAAGGGTGATCGCGGTGACTGCAACAACTAACGTGGAATCTCCCTGCTCAGCATAGTGGGGAAAGTCTTCACTCGAGTTGCTTTAAAAAGGCTCCAGAAGCTGGCTGAGCGTGTCTACCCTGAGGCACAGTGTGGCTTTCAAGCATAGAGATCCACCATTGACATGCTGTTCTCCCTTCGCCAGCTACAGGAGAAATGCCAAGAACAACAGGTGCCCCTCTACGTTGCTTTCATTGATCTCACCAAAGCCTTTGACCTCGTCAGCAGACGTGGTCTCTTCAGACTACTAGCAAAGATCGGATGTCCACCAAAGCTACTACATATCATCACCTCATTCCATGACAATATGAAAGGCACAATTCAACATAGTGGTACCTCATCAGACCCCTTTCCTATCCTGAGTGGCGTGAAACAGGGCTGTGTTCTCGCACAGACACTGTTTGGGATCTTCTTCTCCCTGCTGCTCTCACATGCGTTGAAGTTTAGTTTTAGCTTAGTTTTTAGTTTAGTTTAGAGATACAGCACTGAAACAGGCGCTTCGGCCCACCGAGTCTGTGCCGACCATCAACCACCCATTTATACTAATCCTACACTAATCCCATATTCTTACCACATCCCCACCTGTCCCTATATTTCCCTACCACCTACTTATACTAGGGTCAATTTATAATGGCCAATTTACCTACCAACCTGCAAGTCTTTTGGCTTGTGGGAGGAAACTGGAGCACCCGGAGAAAACCCACGCAGACACAGGGAGAACTTGCAAACTCCACACAGGCAGTACCCAGAATTGAACCCGGGTTGCTGGAGCTGTGAGGCTGCAGTACTAACCACTGCGCCACTGTGCCGCCAAAGAAGTCTTCAGAAGAAGGAATTTTCCTCCACACAAGATCAGATGGCAGGTTGTTCAACCTTGCCCATCTAAGAGCGAAGACCAAAGTACGGAAAGTCCTCATCAGGGAACTCCTCTTTGCTGACGATGCTGAATTAACATCTCACACTGAAGAGTGTCTGCAGAGACTCATCAACAGGATTGCGGCTGCCTGCAACGAATTTGGCCGAACCCTCAGCCTCAAGAAAACGAACATCATGGGACAGGACATCAGAAACGCTCCATCCATCAAGATTGGCGACCACGCTCTGGAAGTGGTTCAAGAGTTCACCTACCTAGGCTCAACTATTACCAGTAACCTGTCTCGAAATGCAGAAATGAACAAGCCCATGGGAAAGGCATCCACTGCTATGTCCAGACTGGCCAAGAGGGTGTGGGAAAATGGCACATTGACACGGAACACAAAAGTCCGAGTGTATCAACCCTGTGTCCTCAGTACCTTGCTCTACGGCAGAAAGGTCTGGACAACATATGTCAGCCAAGAGCGACGTCTCAATTCATTCCATCTCGCTGCCTCCGGAGAATCATTGGCATCAGGTGGCAGGACCGTATTTCCAACACAGAAGTCCTCGAGGCGGCCAACATCCCCAGCATATACACCCTACTGAGCCGGCGGCGCTTGAGATGGCTTGGCCATGTGAGTCACATGGAAGATGGCAGGATCCCCAAGGAGACATTGTACAGCGAGCGCGTCACTGGTATCAGGTCCACCGGCCATCCATGGCTCCGCTTTAAAGACGTCTGCAAACGCGACATGAAATCCTGTGACATTGATCACAAGTCGTGGGAGTCAGTTGCCAGTGATCACTAGAGCTGGCGGACAGCCATAAAGGCGGGGCTAAAGTGTGGCGAGTCGAAGAGACTTAGCAGTTGGCAGGAAAAAAGACAGAGGCGCAAGGCGAGAGCCAACTGTGTAACAGCCCCGGCAACCAATTTTATCTTCAGAGCCTGTGGAAGAGTCTGTCACTCTAGAATTGACCTTTATAGCCACTCCAGATGCTGCTGCACAAACCACTGACCACCTCCAGGCGCTTACCCATTGTCTTTCAAGACAAGGAGGCCAAAGAAGAAGAAGAAGTGTTTCAGAATTTATTTATTTAAATTAAACAGTTAATTTGTTGATTTAAAGACACCTGGTTTGGTTAGCCTCATTTGGGGGTTAATAGATAGCACAATTTGGCTGGGTCTTTAATTTGGAAAGTTTTGCATGATATCTTAGGCTATCTGTGGAGCGACGGGATTCAATTAACAGTGTGTTTCTCCCACCACAATCAGAATCATATATTTTGATTGGGGGCTTTGACTGGAGGGATCGGTCATAGCATACTTATTGGGTTTCTCATCCAGGATTTGAATAACATATTAATTGGAGGCTCGCTCAAGATTTGAATCACATATTAATTGGGTTTCTGGATTTAAATTATCTTAATTGCGGGCTCATTCGCAGTTGAATCATATTCAATTTGGTGGCTCACATCTGGGATCAGAATCAGACTAATTTGGAGGGCTCGCATTTGGAATCACAGTAACTACACATCTCTGGGATAACATATTTAAATTGGGCTCCTGCGTTTGGCATCATATTAATTGCTCTTGCATCTGGGATCATACCAATTGGAAACTCTATCGTTGGGATCTAAGTCTAACACCAATTACAAAGAAATTAAAAGAACCAGGTCCCTTGTATAATAAAGTACAGTCTATATCATTGTTATGGCATAAATTTTTGGGAAAGCAGAATGTTTCCCTGAGTGACTTGATAATTTTAACTAAGAACAAATTAAAAGAATTGGCAGCGAAATTGGGGTTGGAATTGAAATCAGGTGCCAAAAAAGCAGAGGTAATTGACATAATAGCCAAACATCTGGAATTATAGTAGAAGATGATGATAATACAGATGAAGGGCAATACAAGGAACAAGAAGGTAGTAGGTCTGAGAGTGAGACAGTAGTACTGGCTAGGATTCAGTTAGAAATGAAAAAACTTGAGGCAGAAAAAGAATCAAGAAAATCTGAATTGGAAAGGGGAAAGGGAGAAAGAGAGCATTTTGGAAAGAAAGTGAAAGACAAGAGAGGGAATTTAAGTTAAAAGAGATGGAACTAAGTCAAAAGGGTAATTTTGAATCCAAGGAAAATTTGGGTCAGGAGGAATCTGAGTTCAGATTAGGATCTAGTGAGAAGTTGTTTTAATTTATACAGGCTCTTCCTAAGTTCGAGGAAAGGGACGTAGAGGCATTTTTCATATCTTTTGAAAAAATAGCCAAACAGATGAAATGGCTGAAAGAAAGCTGGACATTGCTCATGCAGAGCAGGCTTGTAGACCGGGCTCATGAAGCTTATGCCATGCTTTCTGAAGAGGCTTCTGCAGCTTATAAGATGGCAAAAAAGGCTATTCTTGCTGAGTATGAGTTAGTCCCTGAAGCTTACCGTCAGATGTTTCGGAACTTACGGAGATTGACTGGGCAGACATATTTAGAATTTGAGAGGGTGAAGCAAATGAATTTTAACCGTTGGATACGGGCATTAAAGATAGAAAACACATATGAGAACCATCGAGAATTGATTCTCTTAGAAGAGTTTAAGAACTCTATTCCTTCAGTAGTGAGAACTCTCATAGATAACCTGAAAGTTTTGAAAGCTAGGCAATCAGCAGAGATTGCTGATGATTTTGAGCTTGTGAATAAGCCAACCTATTTTGTCTGTCACCCGCATAAACCCGAGAAGGATAGAAAGTGGGAGAGTGAAAGGAAGGCGAGTAGCCGGGGGGCAAGAAGGAACAGCTGGGAATGCCTCAGGATCACCTCCTAAGGTCAGAAAGGAAGGTGCTAAGGGTATAAGTGAGGTTCGCAAAACCAAAGTGTTATCATTGCAACAAAACGGGTCATCTTCGTTCAGAGTGCTGGAAATTGCGAGGTAAACCCATAAGACTTGTTGGGGTACGTAAAGTCAGTGCAGAGGAAAAGACTCTGGCTGAGATTATAGCAGACTAGGCTATGGCTTTAACGACAGCTGTGAATGTGAAACCAGATACTAAAACTAAAAGGAGTGTAGAGGTTAAGAATAAACTACCTGAGAGTTATAATGATTTTTTGTTAAAAGGGACAGTAACTCCATATCCTGTAAATGAGGCAGGATCATTATACTCAGGGACACAGGAGCAACCCAAACCCTCTTTCTGGGGAAAGATATGAGGTTTCCACCAGAGAGCGCTGTGAACGCTAAAGTTTTAGTAAATGGAATTGGCAGGGTGTGTATACCCATACCTTTGTATAAAGTATGCCTAGAGAGTGACTTAATATCTGGGGTAGTAACTGTAGGTGTTGTCCACAATTTACCAGTAAAGGGAATTGATCTGCTCCTAGGAAACAATTTGACTAGATAAAAAGTATAAGTTTCTCCTATAGTTACAGAGGAACCAAGTGAAATTAAGGAAAAGGAGCAATTACAGGAACAAGTTCTGGGAATATTTCCTGCATGTGTAGTTACCCAAGCAATGGCTAAACAAGGTCAATTGTTGGAGGTAAAAGGGGCACCACAAATAGATAGTCAGGCATCTGAAACCTTATTTGGAAATTTAGATCATCCAAATGAGATGTTTAACAGATCGTCTATCATTGCAGCACAGCAAGCTGATCCAGAGATATACCAAATAGCAAAGACAGCTCTGTCAGAAGCTGAGGCGAAAGGAGTTCCGGAAGGCTATTATATGACAAATGTGGTTTCGAGGAGGAAATGGAGACCGCCTCATAGGCCTGCCGATGAAGACTGGACAGTTGTTGAACAGATAGTGGTACCACCTAAATATCAACAAGGATTATTAAGGTTAGCACACAACATTCCTTTTGCAGGACTTAGGGGAATTCGGAAGACCAAATCACACATAAGCAAATATTATTACTGGCCAGGTCTTACAAAGGATGTGAGACAATTTTGTAGGGCATGCCACACATGTCAAATGGTGGGAAAACCACAACCTATCATAAAACCAGGGGATGAGGTATTAGTGTTGTTACCATCACAGGGAGAACCATTGAAAGCACAGTTCAGTGGTCCGTATAGAGTGATCAAAAGAGTGGGTAAGGTAGATTACTTGATTGACACCCCTGATCACCAGAAGAAGAACCGGTTGTGTCACATTAAAATGCTCAAACCATATTACCGCAGGGAGGAGGGTAAGCCAGTATAGTTATGTCAGGTAATGACATACCAACTTAATAGAATTCTTTGAGGAAGTGACAAAGTTGATTGATGAGGGAAGGGCTGTAGATGTCATATACATGGACTTCAGTAAGGCGTTTGATAAGGTTCCCCATGGTAGGTTGATGGAGAAAGTGAAGTCGCATGGGGTCCAGGGTGTACTAGCTAGATGGATAAAGAACTGGCTGGGCAACAGGAGACAGAGAGTAGCAGTGGAAGGGAATTTCTCAAAATGGAGACGTGTGACCAGTGGTGTTCCACAGGGATCCGTGCTGGGACCACTGTTGTTTGTGATATACATAAATGATTTGGAGGAAAGTATAGGTGGTCTGATTAGCAAGTTTGCAGACGACACTAAGATTGGTGGAGTAGCAGATAGTGAAGGGGACTGTCAGAGAATACAGCAGAATGTAGATAGATTGGAGAGTTGGGCAGAGAAATGGCAGATGGAGTTTATTCCGGGCAAATGCGAGGTGATGCATTTTGGAAGATCCAATTCAAGAGTGAACTATACAATAAATGGAAAAGTCCTGGGGAAAATTGATGTACAGAGAGATTTGGGTGTTCAGGTCCATTGTTCCCTGAAGGTGGCAACGCAGGTCAATAGAGTGGTCAAGAAGGCATACGGCATGCTTTCCTTCATCGGACGGGGTATTGAGTACAAGAGTTGGCAGGTCATGTTACAGTTGTATAAGACTTTGGTTCGGCCACATTTGGAATACTGCGTGCAGTTCTGGTCGCCTCATTACCAAAAGGATGTAGATGCTTTGGAGAGAGTGAAGAGGAGGTTCACCAGGATGTTGCCTGGTATGGAGGGCGCGAGCTATGAAGAGAGGTTGAGTAGATTAGGATTATTTTCATTAGAAAGACGGAGGTTGAGGGGTGACCTGATTGAGGTGTACAAAATTATGAGAGGTATAGACAGGGTGGATAGCAAGAAGCTTTTTCCCAGAGTGGGGGATTCAATTACTCGGGTTCACGAGTTCAAAGTGAGAGGGGAAAAGTTTAGGGGGGATATGCGTGGAAAGTTGTTTACGCAGAGGGTGGTGGGTGCCTGGAACGCGTTGCCAGCGGAGGTGGTAGACGCGGGCACGATAGCGTCTTTTAAGATGTATCTAGGCAGATACATGAATGGGCAGGAAGTAAAGAGATACAGACCCTTAGAAAATAGGCGACATGTTTAGATAGAGGATTTGGATCGGCGCAGGCTTGGAGGGCCGAAGGGCCTGTTCCTGTGCTGTAATTTTCTTTGTTCTTTGTTCTTTGTTCTTAATCAGGACTGTGGAGAAGGAAAAGGGTAGTGAGGATGAGGCAGAAGTAGGCCTGGGAAATTCTCAGATTGAACCTCCAACTATCCAATCAGCGAATGCAGAATGGCGAGGAAAATTAAACCGTATGGGCGGCACAGTGGCGCAGTGGTTAGCACCGCAGCTTCACAGCTCCAGGGACCCGAGTTCGATTCTAGGTACTGCCTGTGAGGAGTTTGCAAGTTCTCCCTGTGTCTGCGTGGGTTTTCGCCAGGTGCTCCGGTTCCCTCCCACATCCAAAGACTTGCAGGTGATCGATAAATTGGCCATTGTAAATTGCCCCTAGTGTAGGGAGGTGATAGGGAATATGGGATTACTGTAGGGTTAGTATAAATGGGTGGTTGTTGGTTGGCACAGACTCAGTGGGCTGAAGGGCCTGTTTCAGTGCTGTATCTCTAAAAAAATAAAATAAAATATGCTTTTACACTTAGAGGCAGAACAGCATGAAGTCCTAACCAGGGTTTTCACAACATTTCAAAAGATTGTCGGGATAAGCCAGGATACAACCTTAACCACACAAGATGTGGGTATAGGGGGAGCCATTCCTTTAAAACGACATCCTTGTTCCTTAGGTCCAGACAGACAGGCCCAAGTGGAAGCAGAGGTGCAATGCATGCTGAAGGGCAGCTTAGATGAACCTAGTCAGGACAGCTGGAATTTGCAGATGGTTTTGATGACTAAACCTGGTGGGGCAGCTCAAACCTGCATAGACTCTAGAAAAGTCACTGTGGTAAAGAAGGCAGACTCCCACCCAAATTCTCATTTAAAGGACTGTAAGGACAGAGTGGGCATCACAAGGTGTCTTAAAGAGACAGATGTGTTGGAAGGATACTGTCAAATTCCTTTGACACCCCAGGGTAAGAAAAAATCAGCTTCTGTTACACTGGACAGGGTTTTGCAGTGTCAAGTGATGCCACATAGGTTAAGGGGTGTTCGAGATACTTCTCAGAGAATAGTGAACCCAGTAGTGGTCAGTGTTCCATGCTGTGCAGTTCACCTGGCTGAGGTGATGGACAATAGGGACACTTAGAAGGAAAACACAAAACAATTGGAAGACTATGCTTGGAAATTTAAAATGGATTAATTGGAACAATCTTTTGAAAATTTAAAGCCGAAGTGTTCTGGTGGAACTTGTTGCTGTAGTTTAAACATTTTTTTTAGAAATGTGCATATCTGTAAATGCATGGAAAAAAAAAATGCTCGTGTTTGTATTTTTTTTACCCATTGTAATGAAACGCATTTCAGGAATGGCATTTAATTCTGCTAGGGAAGGAGGTGTCATGGTCCTGTAGTTTTTTTTCTGGGAATATGCAGTGCACCTTTAAGACTTGCAAAGGATCAGTACTGCTTTAAGAACCAGCAAGCCTCAGGAGTTAGAGAAAGTGCATTTTCATTGCCTTGGTTGCAGCTATTTGGAGACTGTGATTCAAAGTGTGCATTCTTGTTACCATTGAAGGAAAGCATCACTTACTGCTGGTATTAGACTCCAGACTGTTCCACTGTGAAAGAACCTGTTTTCCCCATCGGACGGCTGTGAGGACTTCAAGCAACATTGGACAGTAAATTTGCAAGGACTCTAATTCTTATTATTTTAAATGTTGTTTATATCTTCATAGTGTTTAAGAATTTAGTTTTTTAAATTAAACAGTTAATTTGTTGATTTAAAGGTTTGGTTAGCCTCATTCAGGAGTTAATAGATAGCACAATTTGGCTGGGTCTTTCATTTGGAAAGTTTTAAATGATATGTTAGGCGATATGTGGAGCGACGGGATTCAATTAACAGTGCATCTCTCCCACCACAATCAGAATTGTTTATTTTGATTGGGGACTTTGACTGGAGTGGTCGGTCGTAACATATGGCACAGCTGCAGATACGGCATGCACATTGCAAGCAGAGGGTGGCGATACGAGTTTAGTGAGTGGGGTGTTCGGTGCAGGGGGGGATGAGGTGCTCCTTTTTTTCGACTTCTTTTTCTACATTTTTAGCCTTAAAGCTTTTGGTTCTTACGTTGGTGCAGTGGAAGGAGCTGGTTTCCAATTTTATTACAGTAAATAAATAATTTGAGGCATGGTAGGGCTGCTCACACCATTGAATGACCATCCTGTGGCATGTAGGGATCCAGGACCCTACTCATGTCCTGGACAACTACATGTGCAGAAAGTGCCATCAAATGCAAAAACTCGAGCACTGAATCTTGGAACTCGAGGAGCAGCTGGTGTCACTGAGGTGCATTCGCGAGGGTGAGAGATATACGTTTCAGGAGGTGGTCACCCTGCAGCTTAAGAGAGCGCAGGCAGAAAGGGACTGGTGGCTGCCAGACAGACAAGAAAGGCAAGGCAGGTAGTGCAGGAGTCTCCAGAGGGCTTTCCACTTTCTAACCAGTATTCAGTTCTGAATACCGATGGGAGAGAGGGGTCCTCTGGAGAATGCAGTGAGAGTCATGACCAGAGCACCATGGGTGGCTCAGCTGTGCAGGGAGGGAGAAGAAAAGACAGGAAAGCAATAGTGGTAGGGGATTCTATTGTTAGGGGAACACACAGTCGTTTCTGTGGTGCAGACGTGATTCCAGGATGGTATGTGGCCTCCCTGGTGCAAGGGTTATGGATATCACTGAGCAGCTATAGGGTATTCTGGAGGGCAAGGGTGCACAGCCAGAGGTCGTGGCCCAAATTGGTACCAATGATATATTTAGAAAAAGGGATGAGGTCCTGCAGGCTGAGTTTATGGAGTTAGGAAAGTGACTGGCAAGCAGTACCTCAAAAGTAGTAATCTCTGGATTACTACAAAGGCCATGTGCTTGTGAGTATAGAAAAAGGAAAATACACCACATGAATGTGTGGCTGGATGGTGCAGGAGGGACGGCTTCAGATTTTTGGGACCGGTCCTGGGGAAGGTGGGACCTGTACAAGCAAGACGGTCTAAACCTGAACAGGACTGGAACGAATATCCTTGCAGGAAGGTTTGCTAGTGCTTTTGGAGATGGTTTAAACGAGATTGGCAAGGGGATGGGAACCTGAGGGCAGCTTCAGGTAGGACAATTTCAGAGCAAGGAATAGGAGGCAGAAAATTAGTGAGTGACTCTGAAAGATAGAAGAAGTGTAAAAAGTGTACAGCACAGGAATTTGGCAGTGTTAAAAAGGTATTAATTTAAATACAAGGAGTATAGTAAATAAAGCCGATGAGCTGAGGGCACAGATAGACACATGGCAGCATGATATCATTGTTATAACGGAAACTTGGCTTAAAGAGGGGCAAAAATGGCAGCTCAACATCCCTGGCTATAGAGTTTTCAGACGGGATAGCGAGGGAGTTAAAAAAGGAGGGTGTGTAGCATTATTGGTTAAAGAATCAATTACGGCTGTGAGGAGGGATGATATGCGAAATGAATTATCAAATGAGGCCATATGGGTTGAGCTCAGAAATAAAAAAGGGGCAGCCACACTACTAGGAGTGTACTATAGACCCTCAAATAATGGGAGGGAGATCGAAGAACAAATATGTCGGCAAATTTCTGAGTACAAAACAATAGGGCAAAAATAGTTGGGGATTTCAACTACCCCAATATCAACTGGGATACAAACAGTGTGAAGGACACCGAGGACACAAAATTCCTGAACTGCATTCAAGAGAACTTTTTTAGCCAGCGTGTAACAAGCCCAACGAGAGGGGGCGCAATTCTAGATTTAGTCTTAAGAAATGAAGCTGGGCAAGAGGATGAAGTAGCAGTGGGTGACCATTTTTGTGATAGTGACCATAAAAGTTAGATCTAGTATAATCATTAAAAATGATGAAGATAGAACAGGGGTAAAAGTTCTAAACTGGGGGAAGGCAAATTTTACAAAGCTGAGAGGTGATCTGGCAAAAGTTGACTAGATACTGCTACTTGAAGGAAAATCAATGGCAAACTAGGGGAAGGCATTCAAAAGCGAGATTCTACAGGCAAAGAAAAAGGGTGGTACTACCAAATCTAGAGCCCCTTGGTTATCTTAACCTTACAGGGTGAGATAAAACAGAAAAAGAAAGCTTATGATGATCACAAAAATCTTAATACTTTAGAAAGCCTAGAGGAGTGTAGAAAGTGCTGGGGTGAAGTAAAAAAGGAAATTAGGAAAGCCAAGAAAGGACATGAAAAAATATTGGCAAGTAAAATCAAGGAAAGCCCGAAGATGTTTTATCAGTACATTAAGGGCAAGATGATAACTAAGGATAGGATAGGGCCTATCAGAGAAGTACAAATGTAACTTATGTGTGGCTGAAGAAGATGTGGACAGGGTTATTAAAGAGTATTTTGTCTCTTTCTTCACAAAGGAGAGAGATGATGCAGACATTGTAGTTAAAGAGGAGTGTGAAATATTAGATATGTTAAGTAGAATAAGAGAGGAAGTACTCGAGGGTCTGGCATCCTTGAAAGTGGATAAATCGTCAAGGCCGGATGGATTGTATCCCAGGCTGTTAAAGGAAGCCATGGAGGAAATAGCAGATGCTCTGAGGATCATTTTCAAATCCTCACTCGAGACAGGCGAGGTACCAGACGATTGGAGCTCTGCGAATGTTGAAAAAGGGTGCGAGGGAAAGGCCAAATAATCATAGGCCAGTCAGTCTGACCTCGGTGGTGGGCAAATTATTCGAATCAATTCTGACAGATAGGATAAACTGTCACTTAGAAAGGCACAGATTAATCAGGGATTGTCAGCATGGATTTGTTAAAGGAAGGTCGTTTCTTACTAACCTAATTTAAATTTTTGAGGAAGTAACAAGGAGGATTGATGAGGGCAGTGCAGTGGATGTTGTCTACATGGGTTTTAGTAAGGCATTTGACAAGGTCCCACATGGCAGACTGGTCAGAAAAATAAAAGCCCTTGGGATACAGGGAAATGTGGTGAGTTGGATCCAAAATTGGCTCAGTGACAGGAAATAAAGGGCAGTGGTTGACGGATGTTTTTGCGAATGGCAAGTGGCTTCCAGTGGCATTCCACAGGGCTCAGTGTTGGATCCCTTGCTGTTTGTGGTATACATTAACGATTTGAACTTAAATGTGGAAGGCACGATTGGAAAATTTGCAGATGACACAAAAATTGGTGTGCAGTTGATAGTAAAGAGGATAGCCACAGACTCCAGAATGATATCAATGGCTTGGTTGAGTGTGCGGAAAAGTTACAAATGGAATTCAATCTGGAGAAGTGTGAGGTAATGCATTTGGGAAGGGCAAACAAAGCAAAGGAATACACAATAAATGGGAGGATATTGAGAGGGGTAGGATCCCCAAAGACACATTGTACAGCGAGCTCGCCACTGGTATCAGACCCACCGGCCGTCCATGTCTCCGTTATAAAGACGTCTGCAAACGCGACATGAAATCGTGTGACATTGATCACAAGTCGTGGGAGTCAGTTGCCAGCATTCGCCAGAGCTGGCGGGCAGCCATAAAGACAGGGCTAAATTGTGGCGAGTCGAAGAGACTTAGTAGTTGGCAGGAAAAAAGACAGAGGCGCAAGGGGAGAGCCAACTGTGCAACAGCCCCAACAAACAAATTTCTCTGCAGCACCTGTGGAAGAGCCTGTCACTCCAGAATTGGCCTTTATAGCCACTCCAGGCGCTGCTTCACAAACCACTGACCACCTCCAGGCGCGTATCCATTGTCTCTCGAGATAAAGAGGCCCAAAAGAAAAAGAAAAAGAATTGAGAGGGGTAGAGGAATGGGTGGTTGATGTTCGGCACAGACTCGGTGGGCCGAAGGGCCTGTTTCAGTGCTGTATCTCTAATCTAATCTAATCTAGACTATAGGGGGAGTTAGATAATATAATAAAATCTGGGTTCCAAAGGAAGTATTATTTTCCTCAACACTTCCTTTTTGGTTGGCACTCCTGCAAAGTGTCTCATCAGTAGAAATGATATTATTTCTAAGAGTGTTATTAATAGGGTGGTATATTGTAACCATAAATTGTTTAACTTTAACTGCAATACTCTAAAGGTTTTCCTTGTATTTTATTGTTTCTCTTTCTCTACATTAGAATCTTCCATATTTTCACTCTCCCACCCCACTGCCAATGTTATTCCCTTCTCTCCTGGAAGCAATAGACTAGAAATTTGTTTCTGCCTGTTTTGGGCATAGAATGATTGAAATGCTGAGAGCTTATGCTCGAGGCTCAACGGAAATTAGGCCTACAGCCTCATCAGCATATTCTAGCGAGCTGCAGATGTCATTCCTTTGACGAGGACCAATTTAGGCCAGTTGCCTCACTGGTGATGGCCCTCAGCTAAGTCCTGGAGTTTGAATCCTGCTTCCTCCCACTCCACATTAAGATAAATTTAAAGGATGATACTTTTTGATGGCTGCTTCCAGTGTTCCCTTTAAGCCAGTGAATAACTTAAAAGCTTGAGTAGAACATGTCTCCTGCATGCACTGTTCAATCCTAGTGAATTTGTGGGAGAGATTCTGAAACAGGTTTATGGCTCTAATGCCTGTTCGGGCCAGTTGCTAATGATGTCTGAATATCACCCAAATCAAGATGGCATTGGACATATTTTACACACCCTGGGAGTGGAAAACATAACCAGGAAATTGGTGCCTTTTTCTCTGCCCGAACAATGGGTCCAATTTACACCCCCTCTCTCCACCCCCCCCCCCACCCTACTGCCTCCTGCTGCAGTACTGTGCCAACCCTTTGACAATGCCTTGACCAAGGGACCAATCTTCAGGTGCAAAGCTAGTAAGTGAGCTTTAGCAAGTTATTCAGCTATTGGGAGGCCTCATGGCTGAGCCCCAGCCTGTACTCATTCATCATTTCCTAAATTACAACCGTGACTGCACTTCAAAAGTACTTCATTAGCTGTAAAACACTTTGGGATATCCGATGTTTGTGAAAGGCACTATATAAATGCAAGTTGTTGATTTTTTAACATACACACACATACTTTCCAGTTGATAGAGAAAGCAGTGGGAATGTATGAACTCCCTAGCCTATAGGTTCTGAGACCAACTGTTTTCTCCCTTCCTACTTCCTGTCTCATATTAATAAAGTTGGTATCGACTGGAAAATAAACATGGGACCTTCCTGCTGTGAATGGCTCAGTTCCACATTATCAAATGAACCACTGGAAAGTCCACAAGAAGTATATTAATGGTAGTTTTCACTAGCTTTGTCTGCATTTGTTTCCTCATGAACTGCAACTTAAAGATTTATAAATTTTTTGAAAGTAAGAGTGGCGTATTTTTCCATGAACTCCTTTTCAAACGGAGCAGCTGAACATAATTTAATTTACATTGAAGCTAAGTTCACAAGCAGGACTACAGTTGTTAGCAATATTGGCAGTGGCTTGGAGAGGTTGGAACAGGAGCTGAGACCAAATGAGCAGTGTACAGTGCTCCTGAGTCAGGTGTTTGTTTACATTTGGGATGCTGTAACTGATGCCATCAGATTTCAAAGTCCAAAGGGGTTAATTGGTTAGTTCCTGAAAATGGGCACAGATATCGCAATGCTCAATTAAACTGTGCCTGTTGAGTGGAATGCAGGCAGCATGCCAGCTTTGTGCTGCCTGCTCATTATAATGATTTCTGCATGCAGCCAGTGCTCCCCAAGCTGTTCATTAGCTCCATGCATCAGCAAGGAGGCCCAAGGACATTTAATAAATTGCACTGCTTAAAGTTAGCCTGCACTAATTAAAAGCTCAAGGGAGGTGCTTTGTGACTGGATTGGTGCTAGAAGCCATTCTGCAAGTGAATCTGACCTGGGAAAGAGTGGAGAATGGCTGACCATGAGAGATCACAGACACCCAGGTTTTGGACGCTGTACTGAAGATCATGATGAAGTAGGTGGAAAGGAGGAGACATGTCCTGTATCGTCAGGGGGCAGGAGGCCCTCTTGATAGATGATGAGAAGGAAGTGGGAATAGCGATCTGCAGAGGTCAATAGCAGTAGGATAACTCCAAGGACCTGGATGCAGTACTGGAGCAAAGTTAATGATCTCACATCTCACACAAGTAGTTAAGGTCAGTGAAAGCTTCTCCAGGGAGGTGTAAGCATGCACTTCTGAGGCTGTGAGGGAGAGGAGGGAGGTCCTCTTCCCAGAGGGTGGTAGAAAGAGGCCAGAATAAGCAGGCCTATGTAGAGGTAGCTGCCAATGTCAGTGGCAGATGTGTCATCAGAAGAACCTAGGTTCAGTGCCATAAAAGGTCCAATGACCTTGTACACTCTGGTAAGGTAAATGCAACCCACAACCTCAGGACAGGGGTCTGGGCTTGCACCATCCAGCAGACAGTCCACCTCAGGAGCCTCAGGGCGCATGCTTCTCCTGAAGATGGGAGGGGTATGTTCCCAAGATGTTTACTCACCCCTCAGAATGGTTCATAGCCACAGTGCTGCTGTGGAGCTGTCACCACTGAAACATGCAGCTTTGAATGAATAGGGACATATGCTATTGACTATAGAGGATAGCAATGCCTTATCATGCTCTCTTTTGTCCTTGCAAGCAAAACGGGCGCAGAATTCCTGGGAAAGGGTGCTGTATTTCCAGTGAACTGGTACAAAAAAAATTAAAGGCTAGTGGAATGTTGGTCTTTATCCCAAGGAGGCTGGGATACAAGAGGGTGAAAGTTATGCTACAATTGTTCAGAGCTTTGGTTAGACCCATCTGCAGAACTGCGTTAAGTTCTGGGCACCGCACCCCAGGAGGAATATATTGGTCATTGAGCGGATGCGGAGCAAATTCATCAAATTGATATCAGGAATGAGGGCAAGCTGCATAGTTTAGGCTTGTATTCCCTTCAGTATCGAAGATTAAAGGATGATCTAACTGAGGTGTTTAAGAGGATTAAAGGATTTGATAGGGTAGATAGAAGCTACTTTCTCTGGTGGAGGAGACCATAATAATTAGAGTTAGGCCTAAGAAAGCATTTCTTCACACAAAGGATAATGGAAATCTGAACTTTCTCCCTCACAAATATGTTGAGGTTTGGTCAATTAAAAATTTCAAAACTGAGATTGATAGATTATTGTTAGGCAAGGATATTAAGTGTTATGGAATCAAAGAAAGTAAATGGAGTTAAGATATCAATCAGCCATGATTTAATTGAACAGGTTTGAAGGGCTGAATGGCCTACTCTTGTTCCTATGTTTACAACACTCCCGTGCCGATTCTCTGACCTGCACTTCTACTAGTGAGCAGGATCATTGAATTTACCTTCATACCTATAGTTGCACATGTTATGTTTCGTACCACATGCATGAAGAAACTAGACTCATGATTTCTGTGTGTGTAGGCTTTATTCAGATGGCTTCCCAGATCTATCTTAATCTCACTTTTGGAACCACACTTCTTCAGAGTTGGTTGACAGCATAGTGAGCAGTCTTGCAAACACAGCAGAAAGCAATCAATCACTGAGCAAGTTTTCTTGTTTCTCAGCTTTTGCACAAGCATAGTTAAATTAAAAAGTTCTTTTGGGCTTCATTCAAAGCCTGTGCAAAGTGGTCACATACTGTACATTCCAAGATCATTTGGCTTATGTTAAATATTTTAGTATAGGTTACTGGATTTGTTTTAATGTAATTTTATCTGTTCCTGATTACTTAATACACATACTGTTGATAATAATGAGAAAGTAATTCCAATCCTTATGTTCTATTAATGCAACCCTTAGTTCAAAGCTTAGTTCAGGATTATGTTTGTGAAGATTTTATGATCTAAAATTCTGAGAGAAATATTATAATAAATTGCTAATCAACTGCTGAACTAATCCTTCACAGGCTGACTATTTATATGATCATATGAAATATTCATAATCCAACACAGTACATACTAGAAAATATGTAACAGAACATATTTCTTGTAAAAGTGCTCTGTTCCATAATATAATGTGAAGCAGGAAGAGAAAGAAGATGAAGGCAGGGAGTAGAAGATGTAAATTCAACTAGGCAATTGTAATTAAAGCCAGACACTGACCAACTCAGCAGCCAATGACACAAACTTTTTAATACTAGAGCCTATTGAAATGTAGGGGTCCTGAGGAATAATTTAAACAGCAAGACTCATAAATGTTGGGTGGGGGGGGGGGGGGGGGGGGAATCAAATAATGAGCATACATGATTAAAACCAAAATAAAAGACGTCAGGATCAAAATGTATTCCCAAAGTTATAGTTGTAATCATTTCCCAATATGGATGTAAAGAGATCTACGTCCATTGCAGCTTGTAGACAGCAATGATTGAAGGCTCCCCCCGACCCCCCCCAGTACTCAGTTATCCAGTGAGTAACTGAACCATACAGACGCGGAAGACTGCAATCTGTGTGAATTTACTGATCACCGTTGGGTCATTGGTAGGGGTTCTATTATTGGCCTCAGTGGCCATGGGTTGGGATGAGAGAATTGTTCAAGGTTTCTCATCTTGTTGTGTACTGCATCTTCAGACCCAGGCTTGCTCCAAGTTCCTATGTCAGGCCATTTAAATGGCACATGGGTAGCGCAAACATAGGCCTGCCCACTGGAAGAGCCTAGTGTCAGCCACTGAAATGGGAAAATCAGGAGCAGGTGTAGACTCCTACAGTTTGTCAGCCAGAAAGACCTGAATTTAGTTTTGACCTGTGAGATGGGAAGGAGGTTGAAGGAATATAATTACTGGGGCCTATCATCAAAATTTACAGCATGCTCCTAGGCAATAGACCCAGTGCCAGCTATTTTTATAATGCTGCTGCTCTTGGGCATCCTACAAGTGTAAGCACCAGCAAATAAAGTGGGTGGTTGTGAATGTGCCCTCTTGCATTATTTGAATGGTGCTGTCCTGTCTGGAAATCCTGGGGTGGCACTAAAGGACCACAGGCCCAGTGATCCAGGTCTCTGACCTTTTCTTCTTGCATTCAACACTTTACACCAAGGATATGGTGCACAGGTCAAGCCAAAATTAGAAAATGGTTACTATGGACCCAGTTCCTAATGAACATAATTCTACAGCACAAGCAATGTGGGTAAATTACAGACACAAAAACAAGAAATGCTGGATTCACTCAGCAGGTCTGGCAGCATCTGTGGAAAGAGAAGCAGAGTTAACGTTTCGGGTCAGTGACCCTTCTTCGGAACTCAGTTCCGAAGAAGGGTCACTGACCCGAAACGTTAACTCTGCTTCTCTTTCCACAGATGCTGCCAGACCTGCTGAGTGAATCCAGCATTTCTTGTTTTTGTTTCAGATTTCCAGCATCCGCAGTATTTTGCTTTTATTTTAGTGGGTAAATTACAGGATGCATTATACAAATTTTCGATTTCTTGAAAGGTAATTAATAACAAAGTTGGACAATCTGAGAGAATGCATGTGAAACTCTGTTATTTGATAATAATGATGGAAAAAGCACTACTCTTAGGAATACAGGTATTTTTTGGATAGCCCATGAAATTGGGTGCTGGGATCGCGATGTGCAATTACTCCTCGCCTGTTCAAATTGATGCAGGCAACATGCAAACTTAGTGCTGTCTGATAATTATAAGGATTGTGGCATGCAACCCAGCATTGAAACACTGCTGTGTAGCTGCATACTTCAGCATGAGGCCTAAGTTTGTGCAAGGCTAGCACCAGTTAAAGTTAGCCTGCACTACTTAAACCAGCCTACACCTTATAATGATGAGCTGCCTTTGGTCTTAACAGGGGCTGAAACTGGTTAAAAAAGAAGGGAAGACCAGGAGGAAGTTACATAAATGGCTGAACAAGCAAAAAAGCATACCCACGGTTCTCGGACACTGCGCTGGAGGACTTGGTGCAGGAGGTGGGCATATGGAGAAAGGTCCTCTTTCTTTAGGGGGCCAGGAGGCCCTGTAGGTAAATACTGAGAAGGTAGTAGAAGCAATTCGTCTTTCAGGTCAACGTCCCGAGGAGCTAGATGTGGTGCTGAAAGAAGTTTAATGACCTCACACGAGTGGTGAAGGTCAGTGAATGCCTCTTCAAATGCTATAACCCACCAACTGCATCACTAGCCTCAGACACTGCTCAGTTCACCACACCCCTTTCACTCACCTAACAACAAACCCTATCATCCACGACTCATGCCTCATATTCATAGCTTCACCTCAGCCTCACACACTTAGCACTGCTGGAAGGAAAACACTCTCATCTTACAACTTGTACATACTGCCAGTTATTCAACTGTGACAGGCACATCACCCAGACACATTGCACCACACTCACTGACACAGTTCCCTCTCTCTTGCACAACAAGAAGCTAACCTGCAGGGGCCAGTCATGGCTACATGTGCTCACCTCCATGGAAGAGATAGTGCTGGGAATAATTGGAGTGGCCATCACTGAGGCCAGACCAGCAGTGTTGCTGAAACCATCAAGGATTACAGTACATTCCTGCCTAATCCACCTTCTCAAATCTCACTTCATCCTCAACCCACATTCTTTTTATGATTTACAAGCTGCAGATGGTGTAACCATGCACTTCTTGTTTTCACCCCCACCCCCCCATCCCCCAACACACCTCATTACCCCAACCTTACCCTTGTGCCTTTCTTCTTTTAGATACCCAAGAACTAACACCTGGCCAGCCAGTGATGCAAAAGTCTGAAGGCCGAGAAGGAGAAGAGACTGAGGAGGAAGAAACACAGTCACTTGATCTGACAACCAGCTCAGATACTGACACTGCACAATCTTTTGAAGGTAGCATAGAGGTAGGATCTGCATGTGGTGTGTCATCAGGATCAATCAGGTGTCAGCTTGCTGGAGGGTGAGGTCACAAATGGATTCTGCTGCGTCCTACAGAGAAAGGCTGATGGGCATACACAATGAAATTCTTGGTGCATTGGCCACCTTGCCAGTAGGCCTATAGTCACTGTCAGGGAGCATGCAGGAGTCCAGCTTCAACTTGGCACAAGGCATTGCACAGAGCTTGGAGCCCACCATTTCCAGCGTGGAAATGGTGGCCAACTCCATGAGAGCACATGCATATCCAGTCATGATACAGTGTCTGATGTCTGTTGTTTCAGTGTCCATTGCAGCACAAGCAGAAGCCACACAAAATCTGAGTGCTGCAGTGGAAGCTCAGGCTGAAGTCATGCCAGCCTAGCTTGGTGGCATGCAGGCTCAGACTGCTGCCATCGTGGCTGTGGATACCAGCACTCAAAGGGGCTTGCAGGATCTTACAGCAATCCAGCAATCTGTGCTCCAGCAGATTACTAGGATTGCTGAGGCACCACCATTGGGAGTGGCAGTGGTTCCGCAGTGCACAAACCTGCTGTCCCCTCTCAGGATGACAGCATTCATCCTCCCACCACTTCAACTCTGCCAGTGCCCTTGCTGCTGCCTGTCAGCCAAACAGCCCAGACTTGCTGCCACCCATATTGAGGTGCTGCAGTCTGAAGCTGCGTCTTCAAGGCACATTGCTCCTTGAGGTCGTCCACCAAGGACATTTGCAGTCTCCCCCATTGAAATTTAGCAGCCTTCCACCAGCCATGCCACAGTCACAATTATATGGAGTATTCAAGTTATGCTGGGTAAAGTTGTTATGGAATTCTTGCTTTGCACTGCTTTTTCATTTCAGGATTGTGGCAAAGAGGATGCTGTGATGGTCCGTAACAGAGGGATGGTAAGGTATGGAACTGAACACTGGGGATCAGGACACAAGAGTGGATTGATGTGGTCATGGACAGCCCATCCACAATATTGATGTGCAGTTGCCTCCGCTCTTCCTCCTTTTCCTCCTCCTCCTCCTGAAGTACTTGCGGAATGGTACATTACCTTCCTGGTGCCAGGGTCAAGGACGTCACTGAGCAGCTGTAGAGAATGCTGAAACGGGAGGGTGAACAGCCAGAGGTCATGGTCTCACAACATAGGTAGAAAGAAGGATGAAATCCTGCAGGCAGAATTTAGGGAGCTAGGATGGAGACTTGCAAGCAGGGCCTCAGAGGTAGTAATCTCCAGATTACACCCAGTGCCACGCGCTGGCGATAATTGAAATAGGAGGATAGAGTAGATGGCTGGAGAGATGGTGCAGGAGGGAGGGCCTTAGATTTCTGGGACATTGGGACTGGTTCGAGGGGAGGGAGAGCCTGTACAGGCCGGATGGGTTGCAACTCAACAGAGCAGGAACCAATGTCCTCACGGGACAGTTTGCTAGTGCTATTGAGGAGGGTTTAAACTAAGTTGCCAGGGGAATGGGAACCAGCGTGGAGCATTGGAAAAGAGAAACAAGATACACAAAAGATTGGGAGAGACAGATAGTACTAGAGTAAGGAACAATATAGTGAACTATACAGTAAATGGATAAGTCCTGGGGAAAATTGATATACAGAGAGATTTGGGTGTTCAGGTCCATTGTTCCCTGAAGGTGGCAACGCAGGTCAATAGAGTAGTCAAGAAGGCATACGGCATGCTTTCCTTCATCGGACGGGGTATTGAGTACAAGAGTTGGCAGGTCATGTTACAGTTGTATAGGACTTTGGTTCGGCCACATTTGGAATACTGCGTGCAGTTCTGGTCGCCACATTACCAAAAGGATGTGGATGCTTTGGAGAGGGTGCAGAGGAGATTCACCAGGATGTTGCCTGGTATGGAGGGCGCTAGCTATGAAGAGAGGTTGAGTAGATTAGGATTATTTTCATTAGAAAGACGGAGGTTGAGGGGGGACCTGATTGAGGTGTACAAAATCATGAGAGGTATAGACAGAGTGGATAGCAAGAAGCTTTTTCCCAGAGTGGGGGATTCAATTACAAGGGGACACGAGTTCAAAGTGAAAGGGGAAAAGTTTAGGGGGGATATGCGTGGAAATTTCTTTACGCAGAGGGTGGTGGGTGCATGGAACGCTTTGCCAGCGGAGGTGGTAGACGCGGGCACGATAGCGTCTTTTAAGATGTATCTAGACAGATACATGAATGGGCAGGAAGTAAAGAGATACAGACCCTTAGAAAATAGGCGACAGGTTTAGATAGAGGATTTGGATCGGCGTAGGCTTGGAGGGCCGAAGGGCCTGTTCCTGTGCTGTAATTTTCTTTGTTCTTTGTTCTTTGTTCTAACAGTAAGGTAATAGGTGGAGTCAAACTAAGGGGGAATGCAATAAGGTCTAAATTAGGTTTACAGTGCATGTATGTGAAAACATGAAGCATGAAAAATAAGGTTGGTGAGCTGCAGGTGCAAATAGCCGCATGAGAATATGAAGTTGTGGCAATAATGGAGATTGGGTTCAGAAAAGGGCAGGACTGGGTACTAAATATTCCTAGATACAAGGTGTTCAGGAAAGACAGGGAAGAAAAGAAGAGGGGTGGCATTGTTGATTATAATGCTGTAGAGGGAGGATGTCCGAGAGGGGTTAAGGACAGAATCTATTTGGTTAGGACTAAGAAACAATAAGAAGTACCATTACACTGCTAGGTGTATTCTATTGACCACCAACTAATGGGAAAGAAATTACAGAGAAGTGAAAAAACTGTAGTGACAATGGGGGACTTTAACTATCTTAATATAGACTGGAATAGTAATAGTGTAAAATGTATAGAGGAGGAAAAGCTTCTGAAGTGTGTTCAGGAGAATTTTCTTGATCAGTATGTTTCTGACCCAATGAGTAAGGAGGCATTGCTGGATCTGGTTCTGGGGAGTGACGTGGGTCAAGTGGATCAAATGTCAGTCAGGGAACATTTAGGGAACAGTGATCATATGAAAAAGGGCAAGGAGCAAACTAGAGCAAAAAATATTTAATTGGAGTAGGCCCAATTTCAATGGGGTGAGAATGGATGTTTTTTTTTATTCATTCATGGGATGTGGGCGTCGCTGGCCAGGCCAGCATTTATTGCCCATCCCTAATTGCCCTTGAGAAGGTGGTGATGAGCTGCCTTCTTGAACCGCTGCAGTTCATGTGGGGTAGGTACACCCACAGTGCTGTTAGGAAGGGAGTTCCAGGATTTTGACCCAGCGACAGTGAAGGAACGGCGATATAGTTCCAAGTCAGGATGGTATGTGACTTGGAGGGGAAGTTGCAGGTGGTGGTGTTCCCATGTATTTGCTGCTCTTGTCCTTCTAGTTGGTAGAGGTCACGGGTTTGGAAGGTGCAGTCTAAGGAGCCTTGTTGCATTGCTGCAGTGCACCTTGTAGATGGTACACACTGCTGCCACTGTGCGTCGGTGGTGGAGGGAGTGAATGTTTGTAGATGGGTTGCCAATCAAGTGGGCTGCTTTGTCCTGGATGGTGTCAAGCTTCTTGAGTGTTGTTGGAGCTGCACCCATCCAGGCAAGTGGAGAGTATTCCATCACACTCCTGACTTGTGCCTTGTAGATTGTGGACAGGCTTTGGGGAGTCAGGAGGTGAGTTACTCACCTCAGGATTCCTAGTCTCTGACCTGCTCTTGTAGCCACGGTATTTATATGGCTACTCCAGTTCAGTTTTCGGTCAATGGTAGCCCCTGGGATGTTGATAGTGGGGGATTCAGCGATGGTAATGCCGTTTAATATCAAGGGAAGATGGTTAGATTCTCTCTTGTTGGAGATGGTCATTGCCTGGCACTTGTGTGGCGCGAATGTTACTTGCCACTTATCAGCCCAAGCCTGGATATTGTACAGGTCTTGCTGCATTTCTACACGGACTGCTTCAGTATCTGAGGAGTCATGAATGGTGCTGAACATTGTGCAATCATCAGCGAACATCCCCACTTCTGACCTTATGATTGAAGGAAGGTCATTGATGAAGCAGCTGAAGATGGTTGGGCCTAGGACACTACCCTGAGGTACTCCTGCAGCAATGTCCTGGAGCTCAGATGATTGACCTCCAACAACCACAACCATCTTCCTTTGCGCTAGGTACGACTCCAACCAGTGGACGGTTTTCCCCCTGATTCCCATTGACCTCAGTTTTGCTTGGGCTCCTTGATGCCATACTCGGTCAAATGCTGCCTTGATGTCAGTCACTCTCACCTCACCTCTTGAGTTCAGCTCTTTTGTCCATGTTTGAACCAAGGCTGTAATGAGGTCAGGAGCTGAGTGGCCCTGTGGCTCAGGTAATTTAGAATCAGAGATAGGTAGGCAAAATTATAATGTGACAATGAGCTGCCTTTAAAGAGGAGGTGGTTCGGGTACAGTCAAGGTACATTTACACGAGGGGGAAAGGTAAAGCAACCAAGGCCAAAGCTCCCTGGATGTCAAAAGAAATAGAGTGGAAGATGAAGCAGAAAAAGTGTGCATATGACAGATATGTTGACAATTCAAGTGAGAACCAGGCTGCATATAAAAAGTTGAGATGTGAAGTGACTAAGGAAATAGGAGAGGCAGAATGAGAGTGTGAGGAGAGATGAGCAGCTAACATAAAAGGGAATCCAGAGTCATCTATAGGCACATAAATAGCAAAAGGTAGTAAGAGGAGTGGTGGGGCAAATTAGGGACCATCAAGGGGTTCTACGCATGGAGGCAGAGGGCATGCCTGAGGTACTAAGTGAGCGCTTTGCATCTGCCTGTACCAAGGAAAAAGATGCCTACAAAGTCATTGTAATAGAGGAGGTAGTTGAGACACCGGATGGACTAAAAATTGAAAAAGAGGAGGCATTATAAAGCAAAAGCAAAATACTGCGGATGCTGGAAATCTGAAATAAAAACAGAAAGTGCTGGAAATACTCAGCAGGTCTGGCAGCATCTGTGGAGAGAGAAACAGAGTTAATATTTCAGGTCAGTAACCTTTCATCAGGGGTTCGACAGTTTAACCTCGGTGGTGTGAAAACTTTTAGAAGTGATAATCTGAGACAAAGTAACATCACATGGACAACTGTGGATCAATTAAGAAAAGCCAGCACAGATTTGTTAAAGGTAAATCGTGTTTAACTAACTTGATTGAGTTTTTTTAATGAGGTAACAGAGAGTGTTGATCAGGGTAATGTGGTGGATGTGGTTATATGACTTCCAAAAGGTGTTTGATAAAATGGAAACTTGCCAGCAAAGTTGAAGCCCATGGAATAAAAGTGAAACTGGCAGCATGGCTATGAAATGGGCTGAATGAGAGGAAATAGAGAGTAGTGGTGAATCGTTGTTTTTCAGACTGGAGACAGGTATATAGCGAAGTTCCCCAGGGTCGGTACTAGAACTACTGTTTGTCTTGATATATAATAATGACCTAGACTTAGGTGTATGGGGCACAATTTAAAAACTTGCAGATGACACAAAACTTGGAATTATAATGAACTGTGAGGAGGATAATGATAGACTTCAAGAGGGCATAGATTGGCTGGTGAAATCAGCAGGCACAAGGTAGACAAAATTTAATGCAGATAAGTGTGAAGTGATACATTTTGGTTAGAAGAATGGGGAGAGGCAATATAAAATAAAGGGTAAAATCCTAAATGGGGTACAGGAACAGAAAGACCTGGGCATATTTGTCCACAACTCAATTGAAGGCGGCAGGGCAGGTTGTGAAAGTGGTTAAAAAAGCATATGGGATCCTGGGCTTCATAAATAGAAGCAAAGAGTACAAAAGCAAGGAAGTTATGATGAACCTTTATAAAACACTGTTTCGGCCTCAACTGGAGTATTGTGTCCAGTTTTGGGCACCACACTTTAGGAAGGATGTGAAAACTTTAGAGAGTGCTGAAAAGATTTATGGGAATGGTTCCAGGAGTGGGGGACATCTGTTACATGGATAGATTGGAGAAGGTGGGGTTGTTCTCCACATAGAGGAGAAGGTTGACAGGAGATTTGATAGAAGTGTTCAGACTCTTGAGCAGTCTGAACAGAGTAGGTAGAGAGAAACTGTTCCCAATGGTGGAAGGATGGAGATGCAGAGAACACTGATGTAAGATGATTGGCAAAAGAACCAACAGCGATATGAGAAACAACTTTTTACATAGTGAGTGGCTGGGGCTGTAATGCACTGCCTGAGGGTATGGTGGAGGCAGATTAATCGTGGCTTTCAAACAGAAATTGGATAAGCACCTGAAGAGAAAAAATTTACAGAGCTCCGGGAAAGGGTGAGGGGTGTGGGACTAGCAGAGTTGGTCTTGCCATGACTTGGCATAGACATGACGGGCTGAATGGTACCCTTCATTGCTACAACCATTCAATGTGCAACATCTTACCACCTTAGTCACTGCCGCAATGGCAGGACCATTTTCTGGCCTGGAACCCGCCTCTCTGCACAGTGCGTCCAATATTTGCTTTCTATCAGAGCAAACCAATTGTCATCCCACCTTCGGGTTCCCGGACCAATTAGGGAGGATGGGCGGAATGGTGCATCCATTCTGTCAAAGGCAGAATTTCTAATTAAAGGGACCATGGCATGTATCAGAAAAGTACACCAGCATATGGATTTTTGAGGTTGCAGCAACCACAGGAATAGAAAGGAGACCTGGGAAGGCTTCACTTGGTTCTCTCACTCTTACCTGGAGTCCTGCTGTGGAATCTGAGGTGAGCTCTCCCAACGACAGGAGGAAGAGGACAGCCTCTCAGACCAAGCAGGTGTGGACGGGTGTGGCCAAGGAAATAAGCAGCAGGTGTGTGGTCCCTCCAACCTGGGGATACACTGCACCGAGAGGATCCAGGACCTGAGGAGGGCAGGGAAGGTGAGTGGCATAACACTGCTAGGTACCAAGCCCCACTCTCTGATCTGCCCAGCATTCCACTGCAGCTCCACTTATTCCTCTCTCTGCAGGCACCTCACATCACCATCCGAGCAGCCACCCTTAGCCCTCTTGCACCCATGCCTGACAATTACCCTCCACAAATTTTGGTCTTCCCTCCTCACCACACAAGTCATTACTAACACTCACACCTTTCTACCTTCTTTCCTTGCAGGAGAAGAGAGCACACAACCTCATGCAGTGGTAGAGACAGGGGTGGGTTGGGATCCTGACTGGATGTCAGTTTCTAGGACTTTCCCATCCCGCTCACCCCCAAAGCCACCTCCAATGAATTGGGAAAATTTTGCACTGTGATTTTAGGTGTAGAGTGGCCTTTGGTACAGAGTATTCACCCTCTGGTTTGACATAGTAGGTGAAAGATTGCTGGGACAGTGCCTGGTGCAGGTTGAACACATCATGACTACTGACAGGATAGCAGGCAGTCATAATATGCTGAATGTGTTCGCCCACCAACTGCATTGATTGAATGGTAACCTTCGTGCTTTCAGTCCATCTCACCATTGAGACATGGCACCTGCAAAAGCATGTGTGTGGCATCGATGGCGCTCTGCACCATGGGATAGCTGCTATCCCAGCAAAGCCTCATCTGCACTCCTTCTGTTTCTCTCTGTTCAGAGAGAAGACTATGAAGTCCCCTCTCTTGGCATAAAGAGCATCTCTGTCACCTCTCTGATGATGCGCCAGATGTTGAACTGTAAGATGTTTGTAATGTCACTTGTTAGAGCCGGGAAGGATTCATTGGCGAAAACATTCAAGGCCAAGGTCACCATAATGGCCACTGGCAGCATCATCCTCACCCTGCTCTCAGGCTGCAGAGTTCTGTGACCATCTCTTTGGTGAAACACAGCCACTGAACACACTGCTCTGACTTAGGTGCAGTTAGGAGAAGTGTTTCCAGAAAACCCTAGATGGGTAGGGCCTCCTGCATAGAGCCCTTTTCTTCCTCCTCTTGCTTCTCCCTCTGCAACCAGTTTGTCCTCTCCTGTATTGCCTCTGCTCCATCTCCCTCTGATGCTGCTGTCCAAGGAGCACTGCTACTACAGCTTCCATTACTGGGAGCAGGTGGTGTGCTCAGAGCTCTTGCAGTAAAACTAGGCCTTCCCCCCGTGCGGCACCATTCCTTGCAGACTTTACCAACCGTTATAAACTCCTCCAGTCCTCCAAACACCTTTCACAGTATTTCCATAAATTCCGTGAAAAGCAACTAACCTGCAAGTTGTTGATGATCCTACTTTGCATACTTCTGGTGCAAGTACCTAATGGCCTGTTAACGCCCCCACCAAGATGGCATTCAGCATGAGTTGCATCACAAGTGGACGGAAGCGGCAGAGATGCCATTTTTCTACTAAACCAGCACCTGTAGTGCCAAAACTGAAGCACCAAGATATAGCTTGGCTGATGGTGAGAAGAGCCCTCCCCGTCAGATCGTTCCTGCACGCTCGGAGTCTCACACCCTCCGCACAATGCTCTGGTGGCTGTGGTGGGGAAGAGATGGTTGTCCACCTCTTTCTGGAATGTGTCTTTGCAAAACAGGTGTGGAAAGAGATGCAGTGTTTTTTGTTGAGGTTTTGTAACACATTTTTTGTTTTCAAGTACATTTTTTGTTTTTTTAAAAACTTGTGTTGTAATTTTCTACATTTCTGCAAGTGTTTAATGTCCTACTAAAGACATTCCGAGAGAACAGCTGTGTTTCCAGATACTCCACAGACCTTGGTTTAATTTTTATAACAACAGAATCCCTTACTGTATTAATAGGATTTTAAAAATTAAATGGCTGATCACAGTGATAATGTTCAGGGAGAACTAATTTTTAAAATTGCTGGGTCACCCCTTTTATCTGACGTTGCATGGTGTATTATTTGCAAAAGTTGTGTCATCAGAGTGCAGAGTTCACCCCTTCCCCTCCCACCCAACAGAGTGCAGAGTTCACCCCTTCCCCTTCCACCCATCAGAGTGCAGAGATCACCCCTTCCCCTCCCACCCAACAGAGTGCAGAGTTCACCCCTTCCCCTCCCACCCAACAGAGTGCAGAGTTCACCCCTTCCCCTCCCACCCATCAGAGTGCAGAGATCACCCCTTCCCCTCCCACCCATCAGAGTGCAGAGTTCACCCCTTCCCCGCCCATACCCAACAGAGGGCAGAGTTCACCCCTTCCCCGCCCATACCCAACAGAGGGCAGAGTTCACCCCTTCCCCGCCCATACCCAACAGAGGGCAGAGTTCACTCCTTCCCCAACTCAGTGACGCCAGTTTTCCCTGGACGGGAAAGTGAAGACACGTGAGTGCCACACGTCACTGAAGATTGGGAAGTAAAGGTAAGTTCGCTGTGGTTTACATTTTAATTAATGCAAAGATGTAATTTACACATGCTAACTCGGGTCTCATCACAGAGCGGCGGAGGGGCCATCACAGAGCTTCCTCACCGGCAGGAAGCTCGGGCCTGGCAATCAAGGTGCTGAGTTTCATGGCGACCTCTACCGCTCCAATTTTCCGCCCCCACCCCCCCATCCCCACCCCCAGCCCCGCCACGGAACCCGATGCTGGGCTGGGAACAAAATCCAGCCCTGGGTGTGGAGGAATGTACACTGGTGTGTTTGACCCTCCATTGATTTAAATTAATGAATGCCCAGATGCCCAAGTGTAGGAATTGGAAAATCTGCCCCCATTGGTCTCTTCCAGTTAGCAGGAAATTAGGAAACATATGGAACAAAACAAGTACTTGGTCAAAAGATTAACTCCTTCAAAAAAGAACAGCAAAGATATGTTAGAATTGAGCATGGGATAGAAAAACAATATCAGAGCCAGCATATGGAGAACTGCTTTTCCAGTATGTTATGATGTTCAATCTGCCACTTGGATAGATAGTGTGCCTGATATTTTTTGTTTTTATTACAGACATCCAGTATTGTATGAGAAGAAATTTCCTCCAATTAAATATTAGGAAGACTGAAGACATTGTCATTGAACCCTGTCATGAACTCTGCTCCCTAGCTACTGACTCCATGCCTCTTCCTGGCAACTGTCTGAAGCTGAACCAGACTGCTTGCAACTTTGCTATTATAGTTGACCCTCAGATGAACTTCCTACAACACATCCTCACCACCACTAAAACTGCCTATTTTCACCTCCATAACCTCAGCTGACTCCACTTTTGCTTTTCTGCTGCTGAAACCTTTATCCATGCCTTTGTTAGCTTTAGACTTGATTATTCCAACAAACTCCTGGCCAGCCTCCCCAGTTCTATCCTCCATAAACTTGAGGTAATTCAAAACTCCACTGCCCGTGTCCGAACTCGCACCAAGTCCCATTCATCAATCTCGCATGTGCTTGCTGACCTACATTGGCTCCTGGTCAAGCAATGCTGCAATTTAAAAATTCTCATCCTTGTTTTCAAATCACTCCATGACCTCACACCCCCCACCCACCACCCACCCCCCCACCCACCCACCCACAATCTCTGTAATCGCCTTCAGCCCTACAACCCCACTAGATTTCTGAGCTCCACCAATTCAGCCCTCTTGTGCATTCCCGATTTTAATTCACCATTGGCAGCTATACCTTCAACTGCCAAGCCTTTAAGCTCTGGAATTCCCGACATAAATCACTCTGCTGCTCTTTCCTCCTTTAAGACACTCCTTAAAACCTACTTCTTTGACCAAAAGTTTGGTGATCTGGCCTAATGTGTCTTGGTAAAAAGTTTTGTTCCATAACACTCCTGTGAAAGCGCCTTGGGATGTTATGTTCAAGTGCTATATAAATGCAAATTGTTGTTATTATAAGTAGGCAATAGTGTTTTGAAATTAAGAAAATCACATTGAATATCTGGTGAAATAGTTACTTTGAGCAGAATTGACCTATGTCATAGAATGTGATATCATAATGGACAATACCATGTAGTGTATATTACACTTTAAAAAAAAAATTTCACTAATGTTATAGAATATCCAATATTCATGTAATATGCAATTGTAATTTGTGAAGCTCTGGTAATCTTCTGAACTAAAGCAGATGTATACTGTGAGTAAAACATGATCATTATTCCAATGGAAGGAAAATTGATGTCTCTGTTTCAAGCACTGAATTCCTTCATCAGTGAGACATATAAATGGGAGAGCAAGATGATTCATTGTGACTGGAAATGTCAGTTTTGGATCTGGAAAACTAGTTTATCACTTATATTACATACTAAGTTCTAAAGAAAGGTTATTATGTAATTAGCTGAAGCAGGAGACTTCAGTCTTAGCATATTTACTGTATGTAGCATTTGGAAAAGCTACCTTCATGGCTCATCAGGGCACATGCATTTAGAATCCAGTTTAATAATGTTGTACAATAATACAATATTGAGTCATTCATGTATTACAACTCATCATGCCATACTCATCACCATTCTTTAATTTAAAACATATTGAAGATAATTTTGACTTTGACATTTTTCAAAATCAGGATATATATATTTATATTAGGCAGTTGATCCAATATTGCCTGTTTTACATTTCACCCAAGGCCAAAATTACTTCCATTGTTTGTGGCTTCTGCATAAAAAAGTATTCCTTACCCTGTAATATATTTTCTGATGCCTTACAAAGATTGCATTATAGAGAGGAATTACTGTATTTTTCTTAATCTTTACTTATGTAAAATTAGACTCATTTTCAGATCTGTCATAGATCTTGCATATTTAAGTTTTATGGAGATGATCTTGGTTGTGAGTGTTAATAATGTCATGAAATATTTTAAGACTGACTAACTTGAAAACTATACAATTTGCTACTGATGTTGAAAAAGGTATGTGTTTGATCAACCATTAACTATGTACCAAGAGGAACTCTCACTCATCTTCTCATTTCATCCATGTTATTTAGTATATGTTTCTGGCCAAGAAAAAATAGAATATGTGCAGAGTTCCACTCACTAACATCCAAATACAAGTTCCGTTTCAATGTTATCAAAGAATTGAATAGACAATTTGCTCTCTACAAACATTGAAAAGATTAAAAATTCAGACAAAAAATTTCCAATGTAGGAACCCTACTTTTCAACAATTACTATCAGATTACAACCCGTGTGAATTAAAAGTGATATAAGACTACCTCCTTGGAGGTCTCATGTCACCTGCCTAAACTCAATTCAAGTGACTTCGCATTTGAATTTCACTGCACAGGGTGTGCTAATCCAAAGCTGACCCAAATTCACAGTGACATAAACTACTCAGTTTAACTGGCTTATAAGTAAAATTCCTCCTGTATTGTGCTGATTTTGTGGCCCTATTAAAAAATGACTCAATGAAAACTTGGAAGAATTTTTGACTGAGTGAATTAGAAGGAAAGGGACAAAAGAAAAAAATCCTCATGCTTTTGTGTGTGGAGGAAATATTCAAACTGCCAGAACTCCAAATGCCATACACTTGTGATCTCCCATCAAGGCTTCTCCTGTTATGTCCTCATTATTTCTTACTGGTAGATCCCAGACAACTCTGCAGTTATCAGAGGGTCCTTCCTCCTGAGATCTGGGTGGATTTGAGGGGTGGGGTCTATGACAGTGTAAGCAAAAGTAACATTAATGAATAGGCAATCTTGGTTACTTGGAAATCGCCCCCATTCATCATCACCTTATTGCCCTTAAAGTATTAGCAATATTGCTGTTCATCATGCTGTTCAATTGTACATTCGTAGAGTCATAAAGTCATTTAGGGCACAGAAGGAGGCCATTCGGCCCATCGAGTCCATGCTGGCTCTCCACGCAGCAATCCAATCAGTCCCACTCCCCTTCTTGATCCTCATAGCCCTGCAAATTTATTTCCAACAAGTGCCCATCCAATTTCCTTTTCATGTCACTGATTGTCTCTGCTTCCACCGCCCTCGTGGGCAGCAAGTTCCAGATCATTACCATTCGCTGTGTAAAAAAGTTCTTCCTCATATTCCCCCTGCATCTCTTGCCCAAAACCTTAAATCTGTGTCCCCTAGTTCTTGTACCATTAGTTAATGGGAACAGTTTTGCTTGTCTAACTCATCTATGCCTGTCATAATCTTATACGCCTTTATGAAATCTTTCCTTAATCTCCTTTGCTCCAAGGAGAACAATCCCAGCTTTTCCAACCTAACCTTGCCATTAAAATTCCACATCCCTGAAACCATTCTGGTAAATTTCCTCTGCACCCTCTCAAGGACTCTCACATCTTTCCTAAAATGCGATGTCTAGAACTGGACGCAATACTCCAGTTGGGGCCTAACCAGAACTTTATAAAGGTTCAGCATAACTTCCCTGCTTTTGTACTCTCTGGGGGGAATTTAATGCTCTCCCCCAGGGTGGGTTTGGAGGCAGGGCGAGCATAAAATCGGGTGATTCCCACCACCTTCCCGCATCCTCCAAAATTTAGTCCAGGCAGAAAGGCCTGTGAACAGCCTTCCCACCCTACCAACAATTGAGGCCCTTAACTGGGCAATTAACCCCCAATTAAGGGCCTCTTCCTGCCGTAGCCACAGTTACCCGTGCAGCAGGTGGTCCCGTTGCTGCATGGGGAGCATGACATGGAAAACTGTGCAGGCTGGTTCCTGGCTCTGGATCTTGTGGGGGGGTGGGGGTGGGGAGTCCCTCATTAAAAGGCACTTTGTGCTTGAATGAAGGACTCGACATTGGGAAGGGGGGGCCCACTGAGGGCCACCCCCATGCCCTTGCTGCCAACCCCCGTCCCCCCTCTCTGCGACCTCCACCCCGGTAGACCCCTCCTGCCCTGAGCTACCTGAGGCCTGGTTCCAGCGATGCTCCTCGGCCTCCGATAGGTGCGTCAGCAGCAGCAGCCACCGCCTCCACGGTGCTGCTGCAGCTGTTGACCTCTGATTGGCTGGCAGCTCTGCAAGGGCGAGACTTCTGATGACGGGTCATTGATCCCTTGGAAGGCCCACTGTTGTCCACTTAAATGCTTGATAGGCACTAAATTTGGCGGGCATCTTGGCGTCAGTTTCTCTGGATGTAGAGATCCCCACGGCCAGGATAAAATTCCCCCAATACCTCTATTTATGAAGCCAAAGATCCCATATGCTTTGCCAACCACTCTCTCAATATGTCCTGCCATCTTCAAAGATCGATGCACGTGCATCCTCAGGTCCCTCTGTTCCTACACACTCTTTAGAACTGTGCCTTAAATATACATTGCCTCTCCCTATTTCTTTTGACAAAATGCATCACCTTACACTTGTCAGTATTAAATTCCATCTACCACCTGTCTGCCCATTCTGCTAGCCAATCTATGTCCTGTTGTAGGCAGTTCATATCAGCTTCACTGATTGCCACACCTCTAAGTTCGGTGTGCTCGGCAAATTTTGAAATTCTACTCTGTATTCCAAGATCCAAGTCATTTATATAAAGCAAAAAAAAACAGTGGTCCTGGTACTGACCCTTGGGGAACATCACTGTCTAATATCCGTCAGTCTGAAAAACAACCATTTACCATGAATCGCTGTTTTCTGTCCTTAAGCCAAGCTTTTATCCATTTGGGCACTGACCCTCTTATTCCATGAGACTCAACTTTGTTAACCAGCATTTTATGTGGCACTTTATCAAATGCTTTCTTAAAATCCATTTAGACAACATCCACCGCATTCCCTTCATCAATTATCTGTTACTTCATCAAAAAATTCAATTAGATTAGTCAAGCACGATCGCCCTATTATCAATTAGTGCTGGCTCTCCTTAATTAACTCAAACCTCTCCAAGTGTCAGTTGATTTTTTTCCCTCATTATTGTTTCTAAAACCATACCCACCACTGATGTTAACCTAACTAGCCTGTAATTGCTATGACTGCCCTTATACATTATTTCTTAAATAAGGGTGTCACATTTGCCACTCTCCAATTCTCTGGCACCTCCTTCATATCCAGGGAAGATTTGAAGATTATGGCAAGCCCTTCCACTATCTCCACTCCCACTTCCATTAGCAATCTGGGATGCAAGCCATCCGGGCCAGGGGACTTATCTACCTTAAACATAGCCAGCTTTTTCAATATCTATCCCCTCTCAATTTTTACCCTATCCATTGCCTCTAATCTCTCTGTTTCCTTAGTAAACACTGATACAAAGTACTCATTAAATATTTTAGCCTTGCCCTGTGCCTGCAAGCATATTAGACCCTCTTTGTCCCTAAGAGGCTCCACCCCACCTCTTTATACCCACTTACTATTTACATGCTGGTAGATTTTTGAGTTTCCTTTTATTTTGACTGCTGTTCTATTCTCATATTCTCTCTTTGCCAGTCTTATTTTCCTCTTCACTTCCCCTCTCAACTTATTGTATATGGCCTGGTTCTCACTTGAAGAATTCAGTTGACATGCATCATACACCCTCTTTTTTTGTTTTGTCATATTCTCTATCTCCCTCATTATCCAAGGAGCCCTATTTTTGTTTCCCCTACCTTTTGCCCTTGTTGGAGTGAACCTAGCCTGTATCTGAAACATCTCTTCCTTGAAGATAACCCATTGTTCCAATACAACTCTTCCTGTCAGTCTTTTGTGCCATTCTACCCTGGCTAGATCTCTTCTCATTGTGTTGAAATTAGCCCACTTCCAATCTAGACATTCTACCTTATTTTGTTCCTTGCTTTTCTGCATTACTTCTCTAAACATTGTGATACAATGATCACTCTTACCCAAGTGTTCCCCGCAGACAGTTGGTGCACTTGGCCCACCTCATTTCCCAGCACCAGATCCAGCAGTGCCTCCTTTCTAGTTAGGCTGAGAACATAATGATCAAGGAAGTCCTCCTGAACACATTGCAGAAATTCCTCTCCCCTCCTTTTCCTATACTCTAACATTATCCCAATCGATATTCGGGTAATTAACGTCCCCCAATATCACCAATCTATAGTTCTTGCCCATATCTGTGATTTCCCTGCTGATTTGTTCCTCTGCCTCTCTCTTTCACTATTTGGAGGCCTATAACATACCCACAGTAGCTTGATCATATCCTTTTGCTTCTCAACTTTAACCAAATGGATTCTGTCCTTGCCCCTTGAGGACATCCTTCTTTTCAATACTAAAATGTCTTCCCTAATCAGTGCTGACACCCCACCTCCCTTTTCTCCTTCTCTATCTTTTCTGAACACTTTATATCCTTGTACATTAAATACCCAGTCCTTGCCATTTTTAAGCCATGTTTCTGTTATTGCCTTTACATCATATTCCCATTGTGTTATTTGTGTGTGTAGCTCACCAACCTTATTCACTGCACTTTGTGCATTTACATCTTCTTTGGCCTCCTCGTCTCGAGAGACAATGGGTAAGCGCTTGGAGGTGGTCAGTGGTTTGTGAAGCAGCGCCTGGAGTGGCTATAAAGGCCAATTCTAGAGTAACAGTCTCTTCCACAGGCTCTGCAGATAAAATTGGTTGTCGGGGCTGTTACACAGTTGGCTCTGCCCTTGCGCTTTTGTCTTTTTTCCTGCCAATAGCTTTATTTATTTTTATTTAGAGATACAGCACTGAAACAGGCCCTTCGGTCCACCGAGTCTGTGCCGACCATTAACCACCCATTTATACTAGTCCTACACTAATCCCATATTCCTACCACATCCTCACCTATCCCTATATTCCCCTACCACCTACCTGTACTAGAGGCAATTTATAATGGCCAATTTACCTATCAACCTGCAAGTCTTTGGCTGTGAGAGGAAACCGGAGCACCCAGCGAAAACCCACGCAGACACAGGGAGAACTTGCAAACTCCACACAGGCAGTACCCAGAATTGAACCCTGGTCGCTGGAGCTGTGAGGCTGCAGTGCTAACCACTACGCCACTGTGCCACCCGTCTCTTGGACTCGCCACTCTTCAGCCCCGCCTTTATGGCTGTCCGCCAGCTCTGGCGATCACTGACAACTGACTCCCATGACCTGTGATCAATGTCACAGGACTTCATGTCATGTTTGCAGACGTCTTTAAAGTGGAGACATGGACGGCCGGTGGGTCTGATAGCAGTGACGAGCTCGTTGTACAATGAGTCCTCGGGGATCCTGCCATCTTCCATGTGGCTCACATGGCCAAGCCATCTCAAGCACCGCTGGCTCAGTAGGGTGTATATGCTGGGGATGTTGGCCGCCTTGAGGTCTTCTGAGTTGGAGATACGGTCCTGCCACCTGATGCCAAGGATTCTCCGGAGGCAGCGAAGATGGAATGAATTGAGACGTCGCTCTTGGTTGACATACGTTGTCCAGGCCTCACTGCCGTAGAGCAAGATACTGAGGACACAGGCTTGATACACTCAGACTTTTGTGTTCCATGTCAGTGCACCATTTTCCCAGTCTGGACATAGCAGCAGACGCCTTTCCCATGCGCTTGTTGATTTCTGCATTTAGAGACAGGTTACTGGTAATAGTTGAGCCTAGGTAGGTGAACTCTTGAACCACTTCCAGAGCGTGGTCGCCAATCTTGATGGATGGAGCGTTTCTGATGTCCTGTCCCATGATGTTTGTTTTCTTGAGGCTGATGATTAGGCAAATTCGTTGCAGGCAGCCGCAATCCTGTCGATGAGTCTCTGCAGACACTCTTCTGAATGGGATGTTAATGCAGCATCGTCAGCAAAGAGGAGTTCCCTGATGAGGACCTTCCGTACTTTGGTCTTCGCTCTTAGATGGGCAAGGTTGAACAACCTGCCGCCTGATCTTGTGTGGAGGAAAATTCCTTCTTCTGAAGACTTGAACGCATGTGAGAGCAGCAGGGAGAAGAAGATCCCAAACAGTGTTGGTGCGAGAACACAGCCCTGTTTCATGCCACTCAGGATAGGAAAGGGGTCTGATGAGGCACTGCTATGCTGAATTGTGCCTTTCATATTGTCATGGAATGAGGTGATGATACTTAGTAGTTTTGGTGGACATCCGATCTTTGCTAGTAATCTGAAGAGACCACGTCTGCTGACGATGTCAAAGGCTTTGGTGAGATCTATGAAAGCAACGTAGAGGGGCATCTGTTGTTCACGGCATTTCTCCTGTCGCTGGTGAAGGGAGAACAGCATGTCAATGATGGATCTCTCTGCTCGAAAGCCACACTGTGCCTCAGGGTAGACACGCTCAGTCAGCTTCTGGAGCCTGTTTAAAACGACTTGAGCGAAGACTTTCCCCACTATGCTGAGCAGGGAGATTCCACGGTAGTTTGCATTGTAATCCTGTCCTTCTCAGTCCACTCCTATCTAATATGGAACTACTCCCCTCTCTAATACTGTCCAATACTCTCACATTACGCACTTATTCCTCTTTTCTATTGCCATATGCTGGTGCCCACCCCCTGCCAAGTTAGTTTAAATGCTCCGCAATCACACTTTTGAATCTCCCCATGAGGACATTGGTCCCAGTTCTGTTGAGGTGCAGCACGTCCCTTTTGAATAGGTGCCTCCTGCCCCAGAACTGGTCCCAATGACCCAAGAATCTCAAGCCCTCCCTCCTGCACTATACCTCAAGCCATGTATTGATCTTCCCCACCTTCCTATTTCTACTCTTGCTAGTCCATGGCACTTGGAGTAAGCCAGAGATTACTACCTTCGAAGTGCTAGTCTTCAGCCTCCTCCCTAGCTCCTGAAAATATGACTGTAGAACCTCAATACCTGCCCTTGCTATGTCGTTGGTCCTGACATGTTTTGCAACTTTTGGCTCACTCCCTTCCCCCTTCAGAATATGCTGCACCCTCTCTGTGACGTCCTTTACTTTGGCACCAGGGAGGCAACATACCATGCAGGACTCACAATAATGGTTCCAGAAATTCCTGTCTGTCCCCTGACCATGGAATCACCTATAACAACTACATTTCTGCACTTTGCTGCTCCCTCCTGTACGGTCCCATGCCCATTGGTACCATGATCTAGACTCCTTCAAGGTGTCGTCACTCCTAGCAATCTCCAAAGCTGAGTATCGGTTTGAGATGGCACACACCCCAAAGAATCCTGCACTGCCTGCCTCTTCCTACTTTTCCAGATGACCACTCACCTACTATCCTGAACTCTCACTGCCTGTGGGGTGACCAGCTCCTGGAACATACAATCTAGGAAGCTCTCTTGCTCCCTGGTGCTTCGTAGTGATTCCAGCTGCCCCTCACGCTCGGAAATCCTGAGTTCGAGCTGAAGCAGCTGAAGACACTTCCTATACACTTGGTCACCCAAGATCCATGGAGTGTCCTGAAGTTCCCACATGGCGCAGTAATTGCAAGTAACAAGACTCAGCTGCCCATCCATGATCTATTAAAAAACCCTATTAACAGTGTTTGTATTTTTAGCTTAGATGATCGATTAATCCATTTCAAGCTAGTCACTAAAATAAAATATGCACTCAGGTTTCTTTATATTTGAAGATAGATATATGTCAATCAGGTACAGATCAGACATAATCTAATTGAATGCTATAACAGGCTCAAGGGCTGAAATGGCCTATGTCAACTCAGGTGGGAGTAAAGCACCATCATCGCCTTCGGTATCCTCGAGTTAAGGAGAGAAAAATCATCCGGGATTCCCACTCATGATTATTGCTTCTGGTAAGCATGCAATATTGGACATTAGATAAGCACAAGACAGGCTTGGTTTTGTTACCCTCCATAGTCAAAAGGCCTGGTGATATTCACTCTCCAGACTCCCAAATGAAGTGTAACCATTTGGAAGAAATTCAGGGGAGTGACTGGTACCTGTGGAACTAACCCGGCAGGAGTGTATACCATCAAAAAAGAGAAAAAAAACAAAAATAAAATAAGCACAAACTTTCTTAAGTAAATCATTTGCTATCCTATGTTTCACATTTTGGCACTTAACTTGAAAGCCTTATTGTTTCCTTTACACTGAGTTGCACTTTTAAACTATTGGTCCTGTCAACTACTTAAATGAACAGTTGTTCAGCAGATACAAATCTTTTTGTAACACAAAAATTTCACCCCAATACTTATTGACGTTGGTGGAAGTGGTAATGGGATATGTTGTCACCAAAGTAAAAATAAATATCATGAACTGAACCTCAAAGTATTTACAAAAAGTGAGAGATCTTATGTTATCCCTAGATGCTGAGCAGAGTCCCAATAAGGTCACTGACCTGAAACGTTAACTCTGCTTCTCTCTCCACGGATGCTGCCAGACCTGCTGAGTATTTCCAGCATTTCGTGTTTTTATCCCAATAAGGGCAGACTGTTTTAGGAAGACTTCTTGCACTTCTGCTTGTTCTTGCAGGCTGGAATAAAGATGTTATTTTCTGCTATTAGTAAACTGATTTTAACACTGGTGTTGCTTACTCTGTAATAACTTGTTCTGCCGATAAATGAGAATATTTTGTAACCTCCAAATCCTTTGTAAACCAACAGAGCATGATTGCTGTGAAGAGGAAAGCTGTAGAAGGAAGATACAATCAAATGATTCAAAATGTTTTAATTAGAGCTATTTCATCTTGGAGTCTTTCGAGTGTAAAAAAGGATTACAGTTAATGATTTTATTAGAAGAGCCTGTCTTGTCTTTACCTAATCTGGAATGCACTGCCTGAAGGGGTGGTAGAGGTAGGAACCCTCACAACATTTAAGAAGTATTTAGATGAGCATTTGAAATGACATAACATACAAGGCTACGGGCCAAGTGCTGGAAAATGGGATTAGAATCATTCGGTCTTGATGGCCGGCACAGACACGATGGACTGAAGGGCCTCTTTCTGTGCTGTATAACTCTATGACTCTAAATACTCCATCTACACTTCTACTAATTGGCAGTTAATTGAATTACTTTACTATGTACAAGAGAATGGCATCATCATGCATTTTCCATGTGGTGGTTCTTGCTATCCAGAAAATTATTATTGGTTCACTTATAGGTTCAGATGCAATGCTTCCATGAGCTGTTACCAAAATTACCTTTAGAGAAAAAACAAACTGCTTGTTACATCTGATGGAAATTAGATTGTGGCTGGAATTTTTCGTTGGGAGGGAGGCCCTGCCCACCGGCTGAAAAGTCGGTGGCGAGCCCGACTACTGCAGGCCTGGGGAGTCACACTGAGATTTTTCACTCCCCAGGTCTTTAATTGGTCTTGGGCGGGGCTTCCACCTCCTTGAGGCAGGAGGTCCCGCCTAATGGAAAAAATCAGTGGACCGCCAGCTCTTAGTCCTGGCAGCAGTGGCCATTGCTGGGACTACACAAAGCCATTGCAAGCAAGGTGAAGGACGGCCCTGGGAGACAGGCATGTTTTTACGGCCTCGTCGGCTGGGCCCCAGCATTGTGAGGCTTTCGGTTAGGGGGTGGGGGGAGTGTTGTGCATTGTGGGCGTTTGGGACTTCGGGGGGCGACCCACCATGGGGCACAGGGTGCCTGATCAGGAGGGCCACCCCAACCCACAAGAAGGCACCTTGTTTTACCAGGTCGGGTTCATGAGGCTTTTGCCGTCCGGCTGCCGAGGGCAAAATACCTGTGACGGTGGGAAGAGGCCCTTAAGTGCCAGTTAATTGGCCACTTGAGGGCCTTGATTGGCCTGGGGCGGGCGGGCCATTTCTCGCCGCTGCTGCTCCGCGTAAAATTGCAGCAGGGGCTGGAGGGGGTCGGGAATGCCCCCCCCCCTCACCTCCCATTCAGTTTTATACCACCCCCCCCCCACCCGCCACCAGTCTGCTCGTTTGGGACCATAAAATTCTGGCCTAAGACTCTGGAGGGCTGAGTTTTACCAGCCCTTTGGAGACAAGCTGGGAGGTGGGGGATTCATAAAATGGTGGTAGAAGGCGTTGGGAGGGAAGCTCGATGTCTTCCTGCTGCCATGGGATATTTCCAGAAGTGGGAACAGCAACGACACAGCTCCCGCTGACTGGAGGTGGATGGCCAATTAGTTCAATTAAGCAGCAAATTAATGGCCACGTTCCACCCCACTGGCATTTTATGAGCGCGGGCGGGCTTACGCCACGTGCAGAGGCCCTTTCTTTCTAGGTGCCTTGTGGCCCAGGGAGGAGCTCCACAGTGGCAATGGCTGCTCCTGCTGCTCCAACACCACTGCTGGAGGATTTACCTTTCCGATCGCTGTGGTCTGTCTGCCTGTGCCTGGCACATTAAGAAAGATCCTTACCCACCCTTCGAGGGCATCTCAAAGGTGCCCTCTCTCCTCTATCAGCGATGCTGCTGAGACTGCTGGGTCATTGATTGGGCTGGCAGCTCTGAGCAGCAGGACTTCACTCTTGCCAGTAAAGTTCTGGCCTGCAAGTTACTTTTTGTTCTCCTCAGTACCCTCTGTCACAAATGTCCTCAGGTTGACCTGCTCCTCTCTCAGCTCACTATAAAGTCACTACCAACTGGTTGCTAAAAGATACACAACACTCAAAGCTTTTACAAATATATTAAGATAAGGAAGATAGCTCAGAATAATATGGGTCCCTTCATGCATAGGCGGGCCCAGTGTCCTTTTGCACCACACGCCTTGCACAGACCTTGAAATGCAGGACAATTTCACAGTGAGTGGGACCAACCACATTTACCACACAGCTTGCTTGCTCTTTTTGACTTGGTTACCATGCCGATACTGTTGGCTGAACTTATTGTTTGCAGCTGCTGTTGTCCAGCTACAATGGCTTTGTATTTCCTGCCACTTCTAGCAGCGTATCTTTGCTGTGACCTTTCTTTTTCCCCAAGTGGTCTTTCTGAAATGCTTCAATGGGTGTTGAGGCAATCACCAGCTCCATTAGTCGCTCTGACAGCTCAGCTGAAAAATCACATTCATTGCCCTTACTTCTATTGTTCATTTGCTTAAAACTTGCGTTAAGACTTGTTCTATAACTCTGCACTGTTTCCCCTTTAAGAAATTCTGTTATTTAGACGGGCTGTTTTGATGGAGAGGAACTTGAGTTTTGCAGTGCTGTCTGTTTATTTTACTTGCAGCACTTAAGCTTGTCTGTTTACATAGCTTTTCAATATGCAGTTCAATGCTTTTTTTGCTAGTTTGTTTATGTTCTTCACTCTCGAGTGGTTTAATGATTTTTTTTGCTGTGGTTGCATGAATGGAAACTCTGCAGTGTTTGGGGTTTTCTCCCGCTTTTGCTATTGGACACCTCCTGTAATTGCACCAATCTCGAACAGACTGGGAGAGGAATCAGGTTTTCCCCTTTTTTTTCTCTCCCACAGAAACTTCGACAAAAAAATCAGTCTTTTAAGCATGTCAAAGCTTGTATTTTTTTAAAACCACTACCCCTCAATAATAACTCACCCGATCGCAGGAATTTATTTGCAGCCTGTCGTCTTGTGCTCCATCTTCTATAGCTGGAGGTAAGTCCTTTCTTCTTTCCACTCTTTGGGCCAGTATTTCTTTTGAACTTGCTCCCTTTTAGCTGTAGGAAGGGTTGTTTTCAAAAGTGTATTACCCGTGGTCTTCAAACTTAGACTTTAGGCTGAATTTTATGAGCGAGCCGCAAATCCCAGTGGCACGCTTTGAACTTGGCGGTCCGCATGAGTGGATCGGCAGCTGCTGAACCCCCGATATATTACATGGGGGGAGGCTGGACATCCGGCGCCGTGATGGACATCGGCACAGCTGATGGTCATGTGCTGGGGCCCTATTTAAAAGGCAGTCACCACATCAGCTATGCCTGCACCTACAGAGAAGATTGAAGTAAACAGCAGTCACTGCGGAGTCAGAATTATTGGTGGGAAGAAAAACTTACCTGCATGGAGACAGAGGGGTGTGCCAAGGTGGCCCCACAGTTCAGCAATGCCTCCCTGCTCACTCTCCTCCAGGCTCTGCAGGCAAGGCAGGAGGTCCTCTTCCCCAGCGATGGCAAGAAGAGGCCTTCCCACCAGACCAAGGTAGCCTGGCTGGAGCTGGCAGAGGAGGTCAGTAGCTGTGAGTCTGGGTCCTGCCGAGATTGGGTCCAGTGTCGCAAAAGGATGAATGATCTGCTGTGAACCGCAAAAGTAAGATCAACTTTACATCAGGGCTCCACTGAAACTGAGTGTGCCCACACAGAGTGGCACATGTGTGCCACTACCAATCCAATGAAAGGGAGGTTGGGCAGGGAGGAAAGGCGTGACATGAATGGAGAAATGTATGATAGAACTTATCCTTGTCTGCTGCTCCGAGAATAACACCTACATGAGTGGCTCACTCAGTAGTGCACACCGAGCATTCCCACCTTTGTGTTCACCAACCCTATTGTGACATGTGTCGTGCTGATGAAATGCCATCCGTAATAGCTGCCTCTTTGCTCCTCCAGGTGAAGATGGCTCATAATGCCAGGGAGGCTGCCCGTACTGGTGGCGGTAAGACGGCTGACAGATGCTGAGGAGGAGGCCCCGGAGATATCAGCTGCCGAGTTGATCCGCTCATTTGGTGACGTAGATGTTGGGCTCCATGGTGAACATACTTCCAATAAATATAAACAGCGATCAATGTGGAATTGTGGGTCTGTGATGCATTGCTGTTGTAATTGTGAAATGTGCTACATCAGGACCAACACTGTGCTCTTCCCATTGTGTCTTCCAGCTGGACGCTCTGAGCTGATCCCAACTGTGCAGGATCCCTGCCACACCTCAGAGGAACAGTCACTCTCCAAAGACGCAGCGTCGGTGGGTATCCATTCGACCTTAGAATCTGGGTCACAGGCTGGTGAGAGCACTGTACATTCACCAGAGCAGCTGACTGAGGCTGAGACAGCCGAGGTCACCGACAGTTGGAGGGCTGTGAGTGACCAGGCCCATGCTGAGCCCCAGGCTACTGATGACCCTCTGATGGCGGCAGCACAGGGCATATTGGAGCTAATGCACAAGTCCTGGCAACAGAAGGCGGAGATGCGACCGGCCATACGCAGCTTTGAAAGGACGGTGGGGGAGTCCATTCAGGCCATGACAGCTGCTATGTCCCAGGTATATGAGCACTTGACCTTCCACTGAGGTGGCGGCAGCCCTCTTGGTGAGCCAGAATCGATTAATACACACTGACATGCAATCCCTCGCCACCGTCATGTCATCCATTCAGCAGTGGCTAGGCGAGAGAGGGGCAAGCGGCATGGAGACTATCCCTGACCCTGGTCCCTCCTGGGAGAGCAGAGGGGTTCCAAGGAACCCTGAGATGGAGCAGGCAAGCCAACATGACACATCTGGGGTCCCTCTTCAAAGTGATCCCATGTGGATGTCGACACCTCCGCCTATGAGCCAAGCTCCAGCAGCCGCAACAGTTGAGGAGAGTTCTGTGCTGATGCAGGATTCCCCCCAGCCAGCTGGGCCCCTCCAGGCCTTGTGCGCACAGAGGACGATTGCCAAAGTCATCCACAGCCAAAGGCAATCAGATCAGCAGCCTTCCTCCAGTCAGGCTGCTCGCACTGAGGTTGCACCGAGAAGGGGCACTCGCAAGTGTTTAAAGAGAACACGTGGGTGTCACTACAATGTAAATATGTATTTCACTAAATGTTCTTCACTGACATGTATGTCCTTTTCTCTGTGCAAATGATGTGTGCCAGCGTTTACTGCTAATTCTCATCCCTTTTCATCATTGGCCTCTCAGGAATGCCAATGTATGCAATGACATCGTTGCCATGCTGGCATTATTCACGTGCGTTTCCAAAGACGCAGTGACATGGACAGTGTCTCAGTCTGCTGCTGCCTCTAATGATTCAGACAAAGATGTCTCTTGCAGCTCCGTGTCTGGTGTTGTATCTCTCCTCTGCAGCAGTGGTGGGGTCTCTCTCTGATGTCAGGAGCCATGTCTGTAAGGGGTATCCCTTGTCTTCAAGAAGCCACCCCTCTATCTGAGCCAGTTCAATGAACAGCAGCGGCAGCTGGGACTGGCGCAGGATGAAGGCGTCAAGGCAACTGCCAGAGAAGCGGGCACAGATTTGCATGAAGCGTCTCCGGTGATCACATACCAGCTGTACCTAGATTGTGAAGGATCCCTTAATGCTAACATCTGCAGCTGGTAGCCTGACGGGAGCACACACACACACACAAAGAAGCGATGGCACAGAGTGGCCACCGTTTACAGAGAGGGGTCTGCAGTACCTCCATTCACACCTACAGAGCTGTGCCACTGGTAACACCATCCCTCCTCCCACCTCCCTTCCAGTATGCAGAACTGTGCCCCCAGTAATAACATCCCCTCTCCCCCATCCCTTCCAGTATGCAGAGTGGAGACCCCAGTAAACAGAGACTTACCTGCACTGTGTCCGATTGCTGCCTCTTCTGCTGTCCCGCCAGCTCCTCTCATTTGTGAACGGGACAGCATTTGACAGCCACCCATTCAGTGAAAAATGAGAACTGAGGAGCAGAGAGCAGCAGCATGCATAATCAGGCAAGGTAAGTAGCACTTAGCAGATTTAAATTGTGGTGCCGCCGCTGAGCGGCAGGGGAGCTGCACCGAGGTCCCATCACCGCCGGTAAAATGGGGCAGGCCATTCCTGGCATTGGGGGTCATGGCGGGCCTCTCCTGCTAGAATATTCTGGGGCCCCCCCGTCACGACCCCCGACGTTGGAGGGCTGGTAAAATACAGCCCTTTGTCTTTTCACCACAGCTGCCATCATGTAATGAGTTCTTTATGTTGTCTGATGCAACATAAATGAGAATCCAGTTCATTGAAGATCTCTAACAGCTTTATTCACAGCTAAACTAGTATGTACAGAAACTTCCTCTAGGTGTTATAGTTGCAGAGTGACTCTGGCTTCAAGTCATATGACTACATCCTGGTACTTAGCTCATTAGCATACTGAGATCTTAAAGGGACATCACTCTTAAAGGCAATCATACAATAACCTGGGCCCCTCATCTCACCTCCATTAAAACAGAAGTGGGAGGGTTCGAGGCAGGTTGGATTGGGTTTGAGATTTTTTACATTTTAACTTCCCAGCCGACCCAAACCCACAATGTAGTCAATAGCTTCCCAAATGTTATTTAAAGACTTCAGCAAGTTTTAGAAATGTGATCGTTTTTGTATGGGGTAGATTTTACCAATTGGTACTCGCAGCACAGAGCCTTGCTTGTCAGGAGCATGAAATTTTACATCAAGAGAGCTAATTCTCAACAATGTTTCCTGTTTGATTTTGACAGAATAACCAAATGCAATCATTTTCCAAAAACAAAAAATTGCAGATATTGGAACGTGAAACTAAAACAGAAAATGCTGATAACACTCAGCAGGTCAGTCAGCATCAGTGCACAGTACAGACAAGTTCGTGTTCATACTTATAAATTCCACTCCCCCTAGGAAATTCCTGGACAACATAAATGCAGCAGAGATTTGGTTTCATGGACCCTTTCTTTTACCTTTCCCTTTGCACCTGGGAACTGACTCTTCTCTGACACCAAAAGCAAAATGCTGCAGATGCTAGAACTCTGAAATAAAAACAGAAAGTGCTGTAAATATACAGTATCAGTGGAGAGAGAAACAGAGTTACCATTTTGGGTCAAAACTGGAAAAAATTTAGAGACATAACCAACAGTTTTCTCTCTCTATTGTCTAGCCAACAAGACATTTCTTTCATACTTCAGCTGATGCCCTCTTTGGCCAGCAACTGAAAGTCACCTCTTAGTATCCTGATAATAACTTAACCCACTCAGTGTAACTCAGATCAGGATCTGAAAGGAATAGAGACTGAATTTGTGTCCTCCCACTCCATGCCACTGAGTATCAGTGCTCTAATGCATGCTGCCATCACATCAGCTCTGCAGCTTCAGCTTATTGTGTATCAAAACATGATTCTTCTTCTTTAGTCTTTTTTTAAACGTTTGTCAAAACTAGTCCTATTAAAATGAAATAAATTGAAGGGCTCTGATGAACTGTTACATGCAAATCGTAACCCACATTTTTCTATCAGATGCTGGAAAACCTGATGTTGTCTTCCCAACAATTTTTTAAAGTTTCATTTTACCTTGCTGACATATGTAATTTTTTTTCCATTTCTTTCTTCGCAACAGAAAGGTGTTGGTGACAACTTTGAGCTAGACCAGATTTTTTATGTGGGATAATCATGCACTGATCCTATTTGCTGTTTTTCTGATCTTGAGGAAAACAATGTGTAAGATTCATTATGGAGCTGTCAGGACTAAAACTTTTGTTCAGCTGGCATTGGCTGATGAATTATATCATAGTAAAAATTTGGAAGAATGTTAAACATGAGAAAATTGCCAAGTTTATGCAGAAGCAACTGATTAAGGACGAAGAATATTGACTTTTTTGTTACACACTGATAATGGCAGCCATAATTGTACTATCTTAAATAATGGAACATGGCTTTGCAAAATCAGTGGTCTAAATTTTCCCACCTTGTCAATTTTGGCAACGACTGTAATAAGTTAGGTCTTTCTGTGGCCAACCCTCCAGTGACGAATTAATGGCAGATTTTACTGGAAAACTGGTTTCAATACACCACTGTGAATATAGTGGCGAATCAGAAGTGGCACAACCAGTGATAACGAAAGAGAATCAGTTTTGCCAAGAAGATCCAATAACAATCATCTTTGTTTTTCTTCTGTGATGGAGACCACACCTGCCAAATGGAAACATATTAATTTTGTCAACTGTGTGTGTCTGGTAAGCTTTGCAGATCCAACAAACCTCGCAGGCGATGCCATTTCAAACAAAGAGCTAGTCACATGACCAACCTGTTGGCCAACCTGGGAATTGATTGAATTGTGCTCACAGTAAAGTTTTGGGGGCAGACTGCACTTTGAAGACCAAAAAGAAGCAAGGTCTTTCTCTCTCTCTCTCTGTCTCTCAGCAAAGTTCCAGGGACCCATGGAAGTAACTTAAGCCTCGAGACAGATGGCCCTGAAGCCTTCTGGTACCTGCAAAATAAGTCTGAAAGTGTGCACTGGGCCCCAACGAGAATTGCAAGACATAATTTCAATTAAAGACTTTACATCCAACCCAAAACCAGTAACTGAATTCCACCTAATACTTCAAACCTTCCCCCCTTTAATTCTTACTCCTCCTCTGTATCTATTTGTGTGTGTGTTTATTGCGTAGGCAAGCTGGCATGGTTGCATTGCTTATTCTTCTTCTTCTTTTTCTTTTGGGCCTCCTTATCTCGAGAGACAATGGATACGCGCCTGGAGGTGGTCAGTGGTTTGTGAAGCAGCGCCTGGAGTGGCTATAAAGGCCAATTCTGGAGTGACAGACTCTTCCACAGGTGCTGCAGAGAAATTTGTTTTTCAGGGCTGTTGCACAGTTGGCTCTCCTCTTGCGCCTCTGTCTTTTTTCCTGCCAACTACTAAGTCTCTTCGACTCGCCACAATTTAGCCCTGTCTTTATGGCTGCCCGCCAGCTCTGGCGAATGCTGGCAACTGACTCCCACGACTTGTGATCAATGTCACACGATTTCATGTCGCGTTTGCAGACGTCTTTAAAGCGGAGACATGGACGGCCGGTGGGTCTGATACCAGTGGCGAGCTCGCTGTACAATGTGTCTTTGGGGATCCTGCCATCTTCCATGCGGCTCACATGGCCAAGCCATCTCAAGCGCCGCTGACTCAGTAGTGTGTATAAGCTGGGGGTGTTGGCCGCTTCAAGGACTTCTGTGTTGGAGATATAGTCCTGCCACCTGATGCCAAGTATTCTCCGAAGGCAGCGAAGATGGAATGAATTGAGACGTCGCTCTTGGCTGGCATACGTTGTCCAGGCCTCGCTGCCGTAGAGCAAGGTACTGAGGACACAGGCCTGATACACTCGGACTTTTGTGTTCCGTGTCAGTGCACCATTTTCCCACACTCTCTTGGCCAGTCTGGACATAGCAGTGGAAGCCTTTCCCATGCGCTTGTTGATTTCTGCATCTAGAGACAGGTTACTGGTGATAGTTGAGCCTAGGTAGGTGAACTCTTGAACCACTTCCAGAGCGTGGTCGCCAATATTGATGGATGGAGCATTTCTGACATCCTGCCCCAGATTGTTCGTTTTCTTGAGGCTGATGGTTAGGCCAAATTCATTGCAGGCAGACGCAAACCTGTCGATGAGACTCTGCAGGCACTCTTCATTGCTTATTCATAGTAGTTTTAACTGAGTTAGAGTTTTAAAGTTAATAAACTTACACCTTTCTGTTTAAATCTGACAAAACCTGTCTGATTGATTCCTGTACAATTACAATTAGAGAGCAGTGAGCAAGGATTCACTGAGGGGAAGCTAAAAACACTGTGTTTTAAAAGTTAAAACCTGTTATGACCAAACCAGGATAAGGCTGAGAGGGGAGCCCTAGACCCCTTCCCAACCTGGTTGTAACACTTCATATGGACTTGATTTTAAAAAAATCAATAATGGAAAATTAATTCGAAACAGAAACAGAATTTATGGGTTTGCATTGGAAATTGAGCAAATTGATCTCCAGATTTATTTTCTTTTTTAAGAAAAGCTACTATGGATTGTAATTTTCATTTACACTGCTTCATGTTTTAGAATTACAGAGACTAATATAAAAGTTGGAATGTTGAGGCTTGCTTGTGCTTCATTTCACCTATTTGTGTTTATTTCGGTTTGAACTCTAAAAGGGTTGAGAAATGTACCCCAGTTGACGAAACTGACCCTCTGGTGTTTTACAGATGTTTATTTTTACCTGGCACAATACAATCTCAATGCTTAAGCTTAAGATAGTTAGCTGAAACTTTCTTTGCTATGTCTTTAGCTCAAACAACAATTTATTTGTACTTTGAAAGGCAAAAAATTCTTCGGGCGTTCACAATTATTTTCAGAGTCACTTAAAAGTCATCTAAAAGTAAAATTCTGATTGAATAAATGCATTATATAGTCACTGCTAGGCTACCAGCACTATTATTGTAACAGCGTGAAAACTAGCTTAAATACAGGAAAATGGTGATTGCTATTGATCTCAATGCAGGGGTGGGGGGACAACAGAGTTATAATAATTATTTTCTAACAGATTTCAATGAGGGTAACAATGTGGTGGAGATACATTTCCAGGAAATATGGTGTGGCATAATTAACGTTGTAAGTCACTTACTCCATAATTTCCTCTTTCTTTTGTATCGTTCTAGATACATGGCTTGGCCATGTGAGCCGCATGGAAGATGGCAGGATCCCCAAAGACACATTGTACAGCGAGCTCGCCATTGGTATCAGACCCACCGGCCGTCCATGTCTCCGCTTTAAAGACGTCTGAAAACGCGACATGAAATCCTGTGACATTGATCACAAGTCGTGGGAGCCACTTGCAAGCGTTCGCCAGAGCTGGCGGGCAGCCATAAAGACAGGGCTAAAATGTGGCGAGTCAAAGAGACTTAGTAGTTGGCAGGAAAAAAGACAGAGGCGCAAGGGGAGAGCCAACTGTGCAACAGCCCCGAAAAACAAATTTCTCTGCAGCACCTGTGGAAGAGCCTGTCACTCTAAAATTGGCCTTTATAGTCACTCCAGGCGCAGCTTCACAAACCACTGACCACCTCCAGGCACGTATCCATTGTCTCTCGAGATAAGGAAAAAAGAAAGAAAAAAGAAAGATGAATCTTGACAATAGATGGGCGATTTCAATGGTGCCAAGTCCACAGGAAAATCTGGCCAACAAAATGAAATACTCACCAATATCATTAAAATTAGAGAAGTTCTGCAACATTCATGAAACTGAATACTTCGCTCAACTTTGGCTGTGATTACATTATAATTTTCTATTTTGGCACATAGATATGTCACAAGGTGACTTGTTAAACGCCATTTTCTGTTAAGTGCTAGGTTGCAAATCTTTGAAGCACTTTTGACAGTCCTCAAGTATTTGAGCTACCTTTGGTGACAACAACGTTCCAGTTCAAATTGATTATACTCATAGGTGGATATTTTTGTTCTTGTGTCAAGAAATATGCTTTTTAATCTGGTAACTTGTTTCACATGATACCTTAAAACCAATGTGGAAGCTTTAGAATTCAGCTGTGCATCTTTTGATGACATCAATTTCAATTGTTTACTGGTCTTCGTGAAATGGGCAGAAAAATCACTTGCATTGGTCAAGTGACTCAGTTTACAAAGCTAACATGGTAATTACCAACGGTTGATGGTCGGCACAGACTCGGTGGGCCGAAGGGCCTGTTTCAGTGCTGTATCTCTGTAACTGTAACTGGTTACACCCAAATTCCAATTGGTTGTCTAGTTTTTGTAGCAATGACTAATTCAGCAAAGGATGCAAAGAATTTTCTCCTCAAAACCAATGGAAATCCACCAAAGAAATGCCCATTTACAACTTGATAGATAACCAGAGTAGTTAAAATTCTCTTCAGCATTATTTTTAGATCACTGATTAAATCGCATTAAGTTCCTTTATGTGTTATTTGAACAAAGTCATTGTCCATTTATCTTCAACAGTTTAACAACTTAATTGAAATAGCATGCTGTGGAACTTGAACCTGATAATGGATCATGGCTTTGAAAAAACAATGGCCTACATTTTCCTCATTAGCAATTTTGGTGATGATCGTGATAATTTAGATCTTTCTGCGTCTAATCCTCCAGTGGCGAATTGACAGCAGATTTTATTGGAAATCTGGGGCCTGGAAATGGATGTCGGGACTGTTTCCGGGTCCCAAACCGAACCTGGGAGAGAAGAAGTCACAGGCCCCTTTATTTAATTCATTCATGAGATGTGGGTGTCGCTGGCTGGGCCAACATTTATAATTACCTTTGAGAAGGTGGTGGTGAGCTGTCTTCTTGAACCACTGCAGTTCATGAGGGGTAGGGTCACCCACCGTGCTTTTAGGAAGGGAGTTCCAGGATTTTGACCCAATGACAGTGAAGGAACGGTGATATGGTTCCAAGTCAGGATGGTGTGTGGCTTGGAGGAGAGCTTGCAGGTGGTGGTGTTCCCAATCATCCTTCTAGGTGGTAGAGGTTGTGGGTTTTGAAGGTGCTGTCTAAGGAGCCTTGGTGCGTTGCTGCAGTGTATTTTGCAGATGGTACACACTGCTGCCACTGTGCATCGGTGGTGGATGGAGTGAATGTTTGTGGATGTGGTGCCTATAAAGCGGGCCGCTTTGTCCTGGATGGCGTTGAGCTTCTTGAGTGTTGTTGGAGCTGCACTCATCCAGGCAAGTATTCCATTACACTCCTGACTTGTGCCTTGTAGATGGTGGACAGGCTTTGGGGAGTCAGGAGGTGAGTTACTCGCCTCAGGATTCCTAGCCTCTGACCTGCTCTTGCAGCCATGGTATTTATATGGCTACTCCAGTTCAGTTTCTGGTCAATGGTAACCCCCCAGGATGTTGATAGTGGGGGATTCAGCAATCATAATGCCATTGAATGTCAAGGGGAGATGGTTAGATTCTTTCTTGGTTGTGATGGTCATTGCCTGGCACTTGTGTGGCGCGAATGTTACTTGCCACTTATCAGCCCAAGCCTGGATATTGTCCAGGTCTTGCTGCATTTTTACACGGACTGCTTCAGTATCTGAGGAGTTGCGAATGATGCTGAATTTTGTGCAATCATCAGCGAACATCCCCACTTCTGACCTTATGATTGAAGAAAGGTCATTGATGAAGCAGCTGAAGATGGTTGGGCCGAGGACACTACCCTGAGGAACTCCTGCAGTGATGTTCTGGAGCCCAGATGATTGACCTCCACAACCACAACCATCTTCCTTGGCTAGGTACGACTCCAACCAGCGATGAGTCTTCCCCCGATTCCCATTGACTTCAGTTTTGCTAGGACTCCTTGTTGCCATACTTTGTCAAATTCTGCCTTGATGTCAAGGGCAGTCACTCTCACCTCACCTACTGAGCTCAGCTCTTTTGTCCATATTTGAACCAAGGCTGTAATGAGGTCAGGAGCTGAGTGGCCATGGCGGAACCCAAACTGAGCAGTTTATTCTAAGCAAATGCCGCTTGATAGCACTTTCAACAATACTTTCCATCACTTTAATGAGGATTGAGAGTAGACTGATGGGGCAGTAATTGGCTGGGTTCGACTGGTGCTGCTTTTTGTGTGCAGGACATACCTGGCCAATTTTCCACAATGCCGGATAGATGCCAGTGTTGTAGCTGTATTGGAATGGCTTGGCTAGCGGTGTGGCAAGTTCTGGAGCACAGGTCCTCAGTACTATTGCTGGAATGTTGTCAGGTCCCATAGCCTTTGCAGTATCCAGTGCCTTCAGTTGTTTCTTGATATCACGTGGAGTGAATTCAATTGGCTGAAGACAGACATCTGTGATTCTGCGGACTTCAAAAGGAGACCGAGATGAATCATCAACTCGGCACTTGTGGCTGAAGATTGTTGCAAAAGCTCAGCCCTATCTTTTGCACTGATGTGCTGTGCTCCCCTAGCATTGAGGATGGGGATATTTGTGGAACCACCTCCTCCAGTTAGTTGTTTAATTGTCCGCCACCATTCATGACTGGACGTTTCAGGACTGCAGAGCTTAGATCTAATCCGTTGGTTGTGGGATTGGTTAGCTCTGTCTATCGCATGCTGCTTGTGCAGTTTGGCACGCAGGTAGTCCTGGCTTGTAGCTTCACCAGGTTCCTAGCATGCCCTCCTGCACTCTTAATTGAACCAGGGTTTGTCTCCTGGCTTGATGGTAATGCTAGAGTGGGGGATATGCTGGGCCATGAGGTTACGGATTGTGGTTGAATACAATTCTGCTGCTGCTGATGGCCCACAGCGCCTCATGGATGCCCAGTTTTGCATTGCTAGATCTGTTCGAAATCTATCTCATTAAGTACAGTGATAGTGCCACACAACACGATGGTGGGTATCCTCAATGTGAAAACGGGACTTCGTCTCCACAAGGACTGTGTGGTGGTCACTCCTACAAATACTGTCATGGACAGATGAATCTGCGGCAGGCAGATTAGTGAGGATTAGGTCAAGTATGTTTTTCCCTCTTGTTAGTTCGCTCACCACCTACTGCAGACCCAGTCTAGCAGCTATGTCCATTAAGACCCGGTCAGCTTGGTCAATAGTGGTGCTACCGGGTCACTCTTGGTGATGGACATTGAAGTCCCCCACCCAGAGTACATTCTTCACCCTTGTCACCCTCAATGCTTCCTCCAAGTGGTGTTCAACATGGAGGAGTACTGATTCATCAGCTGAGGGAGGGTGGTAGGTGGTAATCCACAGGAGGTTTCCTTGCCCATGTTTGACCTGATGCCATAAGACTTCATGAGATCTGGAGTCAATGTTGAGAAATTCCAGGCGACTCCCTCCTGACTGTATACCACTGTGCCACCACCTCTGCTGGGTCTGTCCTGCCGGTGGGACGGGACATAGCTGGGGATTGTGATGGTGGTGTCTGGGACATTGTCTGTAAAGTATGATTCTGTGAGTATGACTATGTCAGGCTGTTGCTTGACTAGTCTGTGGGAAGCTCTTCTTACTTTGGCACAAGCCCCAGATGTTAGTAAGGAGGACTTTGCAGGGTCGATAGGGCTGGGTTTGCCATTGCCATTTCCAGTGCCTAGGTCGATTGTCCGGTTTCATTCTGTGTTGACTTCATAGCGGTCAGATATAACTGAGTGGCTTGCTAGGCCATTTCACAGGGCATGTAAGAGTCAACCACATTGCTGTGGGTCTGGAGTCACATGTAGGCCAGACCAAGTAAGGACAGCAGATTTCCTTCCCTAAAGGACATTAGTGAACCAGATGGGTTTTTACAACAATTGACAATAGTTTCATGGCCATCATTAGACTAGCTTTTAATTCCAGATTTATTAATTGAATTCATATTCGACCTTCTGCTGTTGTGGGATTCGAACCCATGTCCCCAGGGCAATACCCTGGGTCTCTGGGTTACTAGTCCAGTGACATTACCACTACGCCACCGTCTGTTAATTGGCTGGAGGATGGGTTGCGCGGCCAATTAGCGGCTGCAGGAGCAGGAATGGAAGCAGATCAGAGCAAGTGTGGAACTGATTTAAATGGACCATGGCAGCCATTATTGTGGCTGCCATTTAACTTCAAGGATGCAAGCATCAGGTATCCCTGAAGAGAGGCAGAAGGCTGGCACCTGAGACAGGACTGCTCTGCGCTTTGCAGACGCTGACCTGGAGGTCCTCCTTGAGGCAGTGAGGGAGAGGAGGAGGTCCTCTTTCTGGAGGGCGGTAGGAGAAGGCCACCCTCCCAAACCAAGCAGGTGTGGACGGAGGTGGCTGATAACGTGAGCAGACGAAGTGTGATCCAGAGGAACTGGGTCCAGTGCTGGAAAGGTTCAATAACCTTCTCCGGGAAAGGTGAGTGCAACATCAAACCCACATGACAGGCCTCTGGGTGTTTAAACTCCAGCAGACACGCCAGCTGCAGAGCCTGAGAGTACATGCCGCTCTTGAACATGGGAGGAATGTGTGCCTAGGGTATTTAATGACCCCTCAGTATGGCTCAGAGCCATAGGCTGTTGAGGACCCACCAACAATGATACATGCTGCTTCTTATGTCAATGAGCCACTGGCATTGGACAAGGAAGCCAGCAGTACCTTATCTATGTCTCGATTGTCTTTGCAGGAGAAAAGGGCACATACTGCCTGTGGACAGAGGAGGAGTGCCCAACCTACACATTGTCACTGCCATGGAGGAGGGAGCAATGGAGATTCCTGAGTAGCTGACCGTGAGCAAGGTGAGGAAGGCAAGATGGGCATCGCTGATGGAGAGGGTGAATAAATAATGCAGTATGCAGATTAAGGGAGTGCAATACATTCCACCCTATCTGACAGCATGCCAAAGACTCAGCTGCACTGGGAAGCCTCAGCACTACAGAGGCTTCTATTCTGCAAGGCTAGTTTTCATAACTCTTCTTGTGTTTCTCAGATGTCGAGGGGGAAGGACAGATTCCTGTGTCTTCACTGGGGCAAGGGATGGAAACAGAGACATCAGAGCAAGCAACATCACATCTTACAAGCACACCCTCCACAAGCTCATATTCAGTCACCTTGTTGGGTCCTCGCATGCGACTAGATAGGTTGGCACTGGGTGATGAGCATGTCACGAGTGAGCAGGAGGAGGTGACAGAGGCAGAAGTAGCTTTGGGCAGTCTGCCTGGAGGATGTCGGACAGATTGAGCACAAATGCAAGGCATTGGGAGTCATAACAAAGGAGGTTCTACCTAGGCCAGCAGCAGGAGACGTGCTCCTGCATGTCAGAGTTCCCTGAGGCAGTGCAGGGCCATGGGCTGAGAATGGAGGAAATCCCTCAGCTCATGTTTGCTATAATGGCTCAGGGCTTTGAGCTCCTCCATTGAGAGTGACCAACATCATGGAGAGTCATATGCACCCGGAGTGATTGCAGGAACTGTGCACTGAGGCTCACAGGATACATGCCACTTTCTGTAGCATGGACCAATCAGTGGCACTGTGGGCGTGGAGATGTTTAAAGGGGATGCCAGTTGTGCCCCAGCTGGTGCACCCCTCCAGCTCTCCAGAGCGTCAACTGCAGCCATCAGCTCATAAAGACCTCAATCGAGCAGGCCATCGGGCCTCTGAGGGTGCAGTTCCAGCACCTGGGCTGGTCGAGTGTCACCCTGTAGTGCACACCTGCAAGGGTCTTACGTATTCTAGTGGTCTGCTGCGTTCTGCATAATATGGTCCTCCAGAGAGGACCTTGAAGGAGGGCGATGCCCTGGACAGGCACAGCTCATCAGAGGAAGAGGAGGAGCAAGACATAGAAATAAGAAAGGAGGCAGTCACAGAGGAGAATGAGGGTGCCAGCCCTCATGGGGCACCATCATCATCATCGGCCTCTTTGGCCCCTCTGACTGATGGAGCATCTGTGCATCAGGGCCCAGTGATGGAGGTTGCCCCTGCATTGACTCTAGCGGTGCCACCACTGGCACCTCAACGACGAGCACAATTGACACATGCATCTCAGCTGCAAGCAGAGACAAGCAAGCAAGCTGCCTCCACCTCTTCAGCTGCCACAAGGAGAGCATTGTGTAGAAGTGGCCGAGAGCAGAGGCCAACGCGTCAGGCAGAATGACTGGGTGAGTTGTTGGTGTTGCTTACCTATAATAGTGCACTTCTTCACTTTTTCAACACTGCAAATATTGACACATGACATCAGATGTGCGAACTTCCATTCTTTAATAGTGAGGCTGGCAAACAGGGAAGTTGTGTTGAATGGAGCCAGTGTCCTTGAGGGGGAGCAGTGAAACCTCGGGGAGATGTGCATCATTCATTGGTCGTAAGAATTGATCAATTCCAGGTTGCGTTTTCAGTGGAAGTGCTCTCACAAGCAGCTCGACGTGAGTTCTCAACCATGCCATCCTCCTGGGTTACAAGGGCTCAGCTGAAATGTTCCAGGATCAGATGATTCCTGACACTGATGTCATCCCTACAAGAACTTCGAGTCATGCACCTGAGCCACCTCCCTGTGCATCTGGGCCACCTTCTGTGTTCTGCGTCTTCCTTCTCCTCTTGCTCCTCCTCTTCTACGTCCTGCTGCTTCTCTTCCTCAGATAAGCTGTGTCTTTCTAGGATATCACCTGCTTCAAGGTTCACTCCTCTTTGGAGGGCCATGTTATGGAGAGCTGCAGCAGACCACCACAATGAGTGAGAGCCTTGCAGAATTGTACTGCAGAGCCACCACACAACCTGGTCCAGGCACCGGAACCGCATCTTCAGAAGCCCGATGGCCTGCTCGATGGTGGTTCTTGTGAGCAGATCGTTGTAGTTGTAGTGCCTCTGTGCCTCCATCTCAAGGTTTTGCAAAGGGGTGAGTAGCCATGTCTTCAAGGGATATCCCTTGTCCTCTGGTATCCATCCACAGAGCTTGGGTGTGGTATGAATAGCTGCAGCAGCCTGGACTGCCGGAGGATCAAGGAATGATACCAGCTGCCAGGAAAGCAAGCACACACATGGAAGAAGATCTTGTTGTGGTCACAGACCAGTTGAATGTTGAGGGACTGGAAGCCCTTCCTGTTGATGAATCTCTCTGGCTTGTTCCCCTGATGTCCACATGGCTGCAGTTGATTACGCCCTGCACCTGAGTAAATACAGCAATGGAGGTGAAAGCCACTGTCCTCTGTGCCCGCGAGGCCCCATCTGTCTGGAGCTGAATGTACTGTCCAACTCTTGAAAAAAGGGCATCAATGACATACAAGATGCAATGGTGTGCATCCATTTGTGAGACACCACCAATGTCTGCAACTGATCCTTGGAAGGAGCCACACTGACTTTGATGGTTACTGGCAGGGTATGGCAAGCTGTGAGGTGTGAGGTCTTCTGCCATGAGGGCACAAATCTCTGTGATCATCTGCCTGGAGAGTCACAGTCTCCTGCGGCACTTCTTCTCGGTCATCATAAGATAGCTCCTTCTTCATGCATCCAGTATTTGTAGACCACCGCACTGCACAGGGAGGCAGGGCCAGGGGGTAGCTGGGCAAGCTGGTGAATATTGACTAGGGAACGACAGCAGCTGGCTGCACCAAGAAGGGCTTATCCGTGGCAGTGTGTGTACCGGACTCGCCTCAGTTACCTCCAAATGTCCGAGCGGCAGTGTTAGCAGAGAATAAGGCTCTCCAGGGAGGCCATCACTGACTTATGCACCCTCCTTCAGGATGAGCTGCAATGCATGGGCTTTGGTGGGCATTCAATCCCCGTAGACCTGAAAATCTCTGTGGCACTCAACTATTATGCCTCTAGCTCTTTCCAGAGATCAACTAGGGACATGTGTGGGGTCTCCCAGGCAGCAGCCCACCGCTGAATCAAGGATGTCCAAGAGGGCTGGCAACTATGTGCGCAACCGGACCGACCCTAACAGTCAGGTCGAGAGGGCCATCTGGTTCAGGGCAATCGCTGGATTCCCCCAGGTGCAAGGTGTGATAGACTGCACGCTTGTGGCATCAGGGCTCCAAGGGCCTAGCCAGCTGCCTTCATCAACAGGAAGGACTTTCATTCCATCAATGTTCAATTGGTCTGCGACCACTGAAAGAGTTTCCTGAAAGGTGTAAGGGGTGAGGTCTTACCCCGGTACCCAAAAATGCCTCATGAGTCGGATGTCTTGCACAAACGAGTGATCTTTATTACGAGCATGCAAGGAGAAGTCCTACTCTCATGAATGATCGTAGGGATTCTCCAGTCCAATGTTTGAGCAGTCAATTTATACATTTACAGGAGGTTTACTTGACAAGCTGTTTCTTTAATTACATCATCTTCCCATCTTACTCTCTTCCCTGATCTCATCTCTTCTTGATAATTTTCCTTGATCATATTATTTACCTCATCAACCTCTTGATTAGATTATTCATTTGATTTTCTGTGTCTCTTAGACAAGCTTTTCTCAAGTTTCAGGGGCCTAAGTTTTATGCCAAGTATCACATGATCCCCATATGCCAGTCTCCCCTTACAGACCCCCCCCCTTTTGGACCTTGGCCATCTCCTGGCCCAAGGTAGCCATTACCCTAGAATCCTCTGCCCGTCGAATAATCCGGGGATCCTACCGGTTTCAATGAGCTTTGGATCCTTTCCTAGCACCCTTTTACGACCTCACATGTCCTAGTGACCAGGCTCAGTCTGGGATTGATACTTTGTATTGTAATACATAAATTACAGCAATTTTAGTCAAGCCTGCAGTACTCTCGGGGTACACCACTTCAGTCCCCCCTTTTGGCCCTTGGCCACTAGCAAGATGTCCAACTATTGCTAAATTCTCCTTGCTCCATCACTTGTTGGCCAGACAAGTGATTACATTTGCATGGCTACTTTTTCTAAATTATGTCTGACATCTGATGATCAGCCATGATTGTAATGAGTGGTGGTGCAGGCTCGAAGGGCCGAATGGCCTACTCCTGCTCCTATTTTTCAATGTTTCTATCTCAATTTAGGTGCCAGGATACAACATTCAACCATATGACAGTATGTCTTAGTTTAAAAATTGCACTGAAAATGACAAATTCAAACACACAAACATCACGCATCCAAATAAAATAAATAAATCCACACACCCACAGACAGAAAAGAGTAGCACGAACATTTAAAAGAAAGGAAACAGAAAGAAATCAATTACATCAACGATCCTAATTCTCCCTTCTTCAAATGTCTTGCACCAACTATAATTAGAAACTAAAGGAAAAAGATAAACTCACAAAGCAGACAAACTCCAAGAGGTTGTGCAGCAGCCTCTCACAGTCATTTTTTGATGAGTATTCTGAACTAGCTGATATGCGTCCCCTTTTCTGAGGCCCATAGCCCGAGTTACCCAAGTCTTCGATTCCTCCCAGGTGCCTCGAGCCATTCTCCCTTCCCCTGGTAGGGCTGAGTTGACTGCATGGTCTATCCTGGTCTCGCAAAACCCAGTAGGTGGCCTTAACATCGTCTCGCTCCTGCTCAGCTTTGCTACACCTCTGCTTCAACAATCTTTTCCCTTTAGATATCGGCACATTGTGCCTTCAGGAACTCCACTTTCCCAGCCCACTGTCTCTTCTATATGTCTGGGTCGTTCCTCCCCTCGTTTATCCCTTTCTTTCTGTAACTGACTCTACGTCCTGTCAACTATGGCACACCTATTTTCCTTCTCGTTCCTTAATTTACTCAATTCGAACTCCAACTGTCTACACTTTCCCTCCTGCTGCTTACACTTAGCCTGATACACCAACAGCCAAACTGCTTTCATTTGTCTGTCTTTACGTGTGGACCCCTGCATCTACTGTTCTGCCTCACCAACAGGTTCATCTGAAATTTGTACAACCCAGACCAAATTTCACAACCACCAAACAAAGCAAGTTAGAAAGCAATGCTTTCTAATAACTTAAACACTCATCTTTATTGTAGCTTCTTCTAACTTCTTTTTCTTTTAACTTACACCAATTTAATACAACTTCTCTCAGAGATGTTTCGCACACATTCACATGTACCATTAAACAACATCCGAACACACAAAGAGACCAAACACCAACATAGACTTACACATACATACACACAAATTTTCCTTCTTTTGTCCTTTCAACAGCATTCAAGACTACTGTGGTACATCCAATGTAATTTCAATCAATCATTTTCTGTAAATTGTTTCTGTCTCAGGACTTGTTTCTGGATTCACAGTTACTTTGTTTTTGCTTTTGGGAATGTTTGTGGACTCGCCAGCAGAGTCCCATGTAAGAATTGACTATGATCATAATTGCATTATCCTTCTGACCTTTCTTTTGGCCCTTCCAGCATGCTCTTTGTACTTCTGGGGGGTCATTAGATTTCCACCCATCCTTTTTTATTTTCCTGATCAAATTCTCATATTTATCTGCTATAAACCTGGTAGGGAACCCCTCCAGTCCCCAATCTGGACCTTCTGCACTATTGGTCATTCTGTCAGAGTGTGGTCTGCCCAAGGGGTATTGACCTACGGGATACCCTTTAAATCCCCTGTGCAGCTCGACCTCTTGTGAAGGTCTGCTTTGCGGTCTCTCTCAGCACGGTCTTCTGCATGGTAACGGCCTTCGGGATACCTCTAAATCTCCTGCGCGGCTTCACCTACTATGTAGCTTTGCGTTGTGGTTTCCTCAGCATGGATCTCTGCCCAGTTCTCTCAGTTCATGACCTACTACCCTGGCGCGTGCTTTGATCGCTTGCACTTGAGTCTCCAGCCATTAGTTCTTTGATACCCACTTAAAGTACCAGTCCCGCGACTGTGAGGCAGACCTTTCCTAACTATGAATGGTAAAATAAAAGGTACTGACCCCTTGATTGGTCTCCTCGCTGCCACGGTGCCGATGTGGTGTATCCTGCTGACTACAACAAATGTAAGGGGTGAGGGCTTGCCCCGGTATCCAGAAACGCCTCGAGAGTCGGCAGCCTTGTTCAAACGAGTGATCTTTAATGCGAGCATGCAAGAAGAAGTCCTACTCTCATGAATGATCATAGGGATTCTCCAGTACAATGTTTGAGCAATCAATTTATACATTTACAGGAGATTTACTTGACAAGCTGTTTCTTTAATTATATCATCTTCCCATCTTACTCTCTTCCCTGATCTCATCTCTTCTGGATCATCCTTCCTTGATCATATTATTCACCTCGTCCACCTCTCGGTTAGATTATTCATGTGATTTTCTGTGTCTTACCGACATGCTTTTCTCAAGTTATAGGGGCCTAAGTTTTATGCCAAGTATCCCATGATCAACATACGCCAATCTCCCCTTTTAAGGTCTATGCCCATTTCTTGGGAAGCAGCCATAACGCCAACATTTTTCGACATTCCCAAGTGCCACAGCTTTTCCTGCTCCCCCACTCGCCTTCAGGGATGAATTCTCAGGGACAAGGGCTACCCATTGAAGACATGGCTACTCACACCTGTGAGGAACCCTCGCACTGCAGCAGAGGAGAGGTACAACACTTGCCACAGCTTCACCCAAGTGACCATCAAGAGGCCATTGGACTGCTGAAGTTAAGATTCCGTTGCCTTGACCAATCCAGTGGAGCCATGTAGTATGTCCCAGAAGAGGGTCTTGCGTATCCTGGTCTACTGTGCTCTGCACAATCTAGCACTGCGGAGGGGAGAGGCCTTGCATCAACAGGACATGATTGAACGTCACTCTTCATCTGATGAGGAGGATGTGGAGGTGGATGCCGGGCAGGCAATGCAGGATGATGAAGCCCTTGTACCAGAAGCGAGGACCATTGAGAGACATGGAAGGGAAGCTCAGGATAATCTGATACATAGCTGGTTCCTGTCACCATGCTGCTCATTCCAAGTGCACGCAATAAGGATTTATCTCACTGTATTCCGTGCGTCGCCACTTACCAATCGCACTCCCACACTTTGTGTCTCGTCTCACCAGGTGCATATTCAAAGCTCAGAAGGTGACCACACACGGCCTGCCCCTGCATTGGCAGCCCATTGAGGGAGAAGATGGCATCTGACTGGGCAGCAGGGAAAGCTTGAGAGATTCTCAGCAATGAAAGTGACCTCCATTTATTTATACGTCTACAATGCCCAATAACAAGACCAAGTTGCCCACACCCGTAAAACCCCAAGTGCATCTAATTGCTCTTCTTCATGCACTTCCAAGAGCTTCTATGAAGAGCTCCCCCTGCGCTGGAAGCTGAGGTAGAGGCAGGCTGCTGAATGCCTTGCCCCGTGGTCTGGGATGACTTTGGCGGGTGTCCTCTGGCTAGCTGAGGCCTGGAGGGCCCCGGCTGGCTCAGGGATTCCTGAACAGATGCAGCAGCCTCCTCAGTCGTCACAGCTACTGGAGTTGGGCTCACTGGCAGAGGGGCTGAGGAGCCACTGTCCACACTCAAAGTGCCCTGAGAGGAGCTTTGAGATGTGGGGGTCAGTCAGCCTCTCCTCCTCCCTTTCAAGGCCAACTTGAACCTCCCTGCTGACCAGAGAAGGACGAGGAGCTGGAGAAAGCTCCAGGTGCCTTGTTCCCCTCTTGCCTTGCACACTGCTGATTTGAGCTCATAGCCAAGGCGATGGTGTGCAGGCAGGTCTGCGCGCATCTCAGGGATCTGCTTCACCAGGTGGGTCTCCAACCTGTCGATGGAGGAAAACATGTGCTTACATGCCTGAAACATGGCAGCACTCATGGAATGGATGGTCTCCTTCCTCAACTGCACATGACAGCGCATTGCTTCTGGCAGCTCTGCCAGATGATCTCTTACCTCTCTCTGGAACACCAATATGTTCTGTGCTGCCGACGCCCGAAGCTTGTCATCAGCCAGGGGCTCAGCATTGACCAGGCCTCTCTCAGTCCTCCGACTGTCAGTGGCCTTGCCATTCACAGCCTCTGTCAGCTGCTCGGATGTGTGTGGGGTGCTCTCACCTGCTTGTGACTCTGCGTCTAAGCCCGAGTGCATTCCCACTGAGGTGAGAGTATCTGAGCTGCTGGAGGGTGCAGGGGAATGGTGTGACAGTGCTCCCTCTGGGGATTCTTCCCCCTCATCCTCAGAGGACAACGGTATTCCATTGACACCAACAGATGATCTTCCTTTCAAGTTGCCGCAACATTCAGAAGAAAACACAGACATTTAGGGGTTCTGCTGCATGGATTTGCCCATGCCAACCATGTGTGAAGGTGGTTCTCCTGAAGGGCGGTCATGGGCACGTGAACACAAAGCCTCCGCACTTTCTTGGGTGGACACTCCATCTTCTATGGAACAGCTGCACCTCCAAGAGCTTCTATGAAGAGATCCCCCAGCACTGGAAGCTGAGGTGGAGGCAGGCTGCTGAACGCAGGGTCTCTTCCTTGCCAGGGTCAGTTTTCGGATGTCTGGGATCTGACCTCCAGTCTTCATCTTCCCCCGAATGTTATGGGCCATTTTCTCCTGTGAGCAAGACACTGTTTGTCTTCCCACAGAGCCCAGTATGACACTTGTTCTGGTGACAGCCCTCTGGCCCCTGTTGGGGGCACCCGAATGCCTCCTCCTTACGTTTGCTCTCAAAAGACGTGCGGAGGACAAACTAGGACAGAAGTCCGGCGGCCTTGGAGATGCAACCATGCATCTGACCTGATCTGCTGTTGCCTCAGCCCCTTGCCATCCCCTTTGCAGATATTCCCTGACCATGTCACATTTCCTCCTGTGTGGCCACATGCCAGCCCCAAAGATGAAATAGGTATGGAGGACCCAACTTGCTGCAGAGAAGGACCCTCTTGCGGCACTGGACCTTGTTTCGGAGGGTGACCCCACAGCTGCTGACCTCATCTGCGATCTCCTTCCAGGCTTCTTACGTCAGGTGGAACTGGGGTCCACCTGGTTTCTTCCACCTGACATGGACACTCTTGGCTCCCAGTCAGCTTCTGGCATTATGAAGCCTTGATCAGCAGCACAGCAGTACAGGGGCTCCAGCAAGAGGGGTCAGCAGCACAGGGTCTCCAGTCAGGCCGGTCAGCAGCACAGCAACACAGAGTCTCCTATCAGAGTGGTCAGCAGCACAGGGTCTCCAGCCAGAGGGGTTAAACATAGAAAATAGGGGCAGGAGTAGGCCATTTGGCCCTTTGAGCCTGCTCCGCCATTTATAATGATCATGGCTGATCATACAACTCAGTAACCCTCTCCCGCTTTCGCCCCATTTCCTTTGATCCCTTTAAACCCAAGAGCTATATCTAACTCCTTCTTGAAAACATACAATGTTTTGGCCTCAACTGCTTTCTGTGGTAGCGAATTCCACAGTTTTACCACTCTCTGGGTTAGTGGCGCAGGGTCTCCTGCCAGAGGTCAGCAGTACAGGGTCTGCAGCCAGAGGTGTCAGCAGCACAGGATCTCCAGCCAGAGGTGTCAGCAGCACAGAGTCTCCAGCCAGAGGGTCAGCAGCACAGGGTCTCCAGCCAGAGGTGTCAGCAGCACAGGATCTCCAGCCAGAGGTGTCAGCAGCACAGAGTCTCCAGCCAGAGGGTCAGCAGCACAGGGTCTCCTGCCAGAGGTCAGCAGTACAGGGTCTCCAGCCAGAGGGTCAGCAGCACAGGGTCTCCTGCCAGAGGTCAGCAGTACAGGGTCTCCAGCCAGAGGGTCAGCAGCACAGGATCTCCAGCCAGAGGGGTTAGCAGTACAGCAGCACAAAGACAAACCAGCATCAAGTTCACCAGATGAGGCCGCAGTTCAAGCAGGGCTGGCAGCGCTTTAACTATGGCGCCAGCACCTGCATTCACCTCAACTCTAGGCACCATCAGCACCTTATTGCCCGCCCCCATCCTCCAATGGGATGGTCCTGCACCTCCTACACTCAAATGGGCAAGCTGCCATGTGATAGTGGTCGGCCGTCCCCACACATGATAGGCTGCGATGGCACCTACATCCAGTCCTACTGCCAGAACCAGCAACAGGCTGATACAATTCAGCCCCCAGTGTGCAGCCTGTGTGCCCCCACCAAAATCTCAAGCTGGCCAAGGGCTATTGCAGTCTTTTTCTTGTGGATTCATCTTTTTATTTGCTTTTAAAACCTATAATTTTCAAAGGGAGTGTTTAAATAAGAAGACCACATTTGGCAGAGCCAAAAATGGACAGACTGAAAGTGATCTGAATAATAATTTTTGTAATTATGCAATAGCTGATCCAGTTTCAATTTACTAAACACACTTCTAAGCTATTCATTTACAAAGTTCACTTCTGCATGGAGCCGATGGGAATGATGTCACAGTTAGTAAGTGGGAGCAAATATTGGTGGTGGGGCAGTCGGGGGCAAGCTGCTGCCACCACTGAGGACCCACAGAAATGATTCCCAGTGTGGTAAGTAACAATTTAGGGTCGAGTCAGTATTTCCTGGATTGGGGGAGGGGAGAAGCCTGGAGCAGGCAGGTTCAAGGTATCTTTCTGAACGTCAGTATCTCTAAAAATGTCAGGAGGAGATCGTGTAGGGCAGGTAGTCTTCCTGTGCCTGAATTCAGGCAAGTAAATATGGTGGAGGGCTGGAACGCATTGGGAATGTGGTGCAAATCCTCCTCCTCCTCTGTCATCTTAACCTGCGCCTGCACCATTTCCTGGGGATGTTCGTGGAGGGGGGTGGTGGGGGCATTAAAGCCATTGACCTTTGTCTAGATAATTTTTTTTACTCTTTCATGGGCTGAGAGGGCAGCACAATGGCGCAGTGGTTAGCACCGCAGCCTCACAGCTCCAGCGACCCAGGTTCAGTTCTGGGTACTGCCTGTGCGGAGTTTGCAAGTTCTCCCTGTGACCGCGTGGGTTTCTGCCGGGTGTTCCGGTTTCCTCCCACAGCCAAAGACTTGCAGGTTGATAGGTAAATTGGCCATTGTAAATTGCTCCTAGTGTAGGTAGGTGGTAGGAGAATGGTGGGGATGTGGTAGGAAATATGGGGTTAATGTAGGATTAGTATAAATGGGTGGTTGTTGGTCAGCACAGACTCGGTGGGCCAAAGGGCCTGTTTCCGTGCTGTATCTCTAAATAAATAAAAAAATGTGGGTGTCGCTGGCAAGGCCAGCATTTGCTGTTCATCCATAATCGCCCTTGATAACAGAGTGACTTGCAAGGCCATTTCAGAGGCCAATTAAGAGTTAACCACATTGCTGTGGGTCTGGAGTAACGTGTAGGCCAGACCAGGTAAGGACAGCATATTCCCTTCCCTATAGGACATTAGTGAACCAGATGGGTTTTTACAACATTCGATGGTAGTTTCATGGCACCATTACTGACACTAGATTGCAATTCCAGATTTTTATTAATTCATTGAATTTAAATTCCACCAGCTGCTGTGGTGGGATTTGAACCTGTATCCCCAGGGGCCTGGGTCTGTGGATTACTAGTCCAGTGACATTACCACTACGCCACTATCTCCCCAAATTAAAGCTAGTACATTAACTAAATCCAAAAGCTACATTTGGATGGACATCTGCAATCATTTACTCATTGTACTCCCTCAACCCTGCCATTTAACAATAATCATTTTGATTATGAGCTAGCTGATTTGGGAAAGCATTCTATATTTGGTCCTAATAGGGCAATACTTACCTTGTAATTCTATGTTTGAATCTTTGGCAATGAATAATGAAGTTTCAAAGTACATTGAATAATTATAGGACATGTTTCTAATTTTGGTCGTTACAGTACTGAGCAGGAGGGGCAGGTCATCATAAAATACTGAAGATTATTTTTGTGTGGGCAAATTTTTCAGAATCTTCTCCAGAATGAGAAGACAGGGCTCATATTTTGAAACATCTGAGCTGATGTTTGCTGAGTTTGTTAAATTAAAAGGTGTAAACCTACAATAAAGTATTACATTTCAAACATTGAACTGAAAGGGTTAATTGTGGGTTAATTTTCATGTATCCATCTTCATTGGCTGGGAGGCAGACTTAGTAAAGAAATTGGTGCAGCCTTACCTAAATAATGTTAGTAAGCTGCTAGCACTGAATCTGCACAGACAGGCAACTTGTTGATTGTGCTGGGATCACCCCCCCCCCATCCCCCACAGAGCTAAGCAAGAAGTGGATCTTTAAGGGGGTTGTGAGGCAATCTTTGTGGGGTGAAGTGGGGTGGTGGGGGTGGGGGGGGAGGTGGTGGTGAATGGTCTTTAGTCAGGAGGAGCATTTCAAACTTACTGGTTTTTGAACAGCCTGCAATAGTTCCTTTAAGGACCACCGGTTAGGCCGCTCTAGGCCAAACACCAATGGGTGGGGTGTACTCTGTGCATTGGTATGTGAAAATTGAATTGGGTCCCAATTTGCATATTAGGAAGGCACTTACATGAAACATGTACATACCCTGGCCACCTATTTCCAAGAAATAATGGGCAATGTGTTAACAGGAATGGGGAGGTAAGTAGCACACTACTATTCTCCCTGTCCTACCCCTCTGTTCCCACTTGAGAATGGGAATGGAAATCTGCCCTTGTATCTGTATAGTCACAGCATAAGCAGAAAACAATAATTACCAGGAAATGGTTATTATCTGGACTGTTTTAGTGCCAAGGGAAAGAGACAGGCTGAGTCTGGTTTAGTTCGCTGCCAAGTGTGTGCGAATAGTCACTCACTACTGCAGCTTCCCTCATTCGTTAACCATCTAGGGACTGAATGACTTTACAACATTTATATTGGGTGCACAAATTCTGTTAAATCACCTGTTACTTTGATTGAAAGTGTCTGTAGTATCACTGCAATTGAAATCAATGAGAAAAATGTGGAAAAGGACTAGACTGTTCCTCTTTTGCAGTATTCTCTGAAAAATCAAGATTATACTTTTGATATTTTTCAATTTTGCTTCAAAATGCTGCTGTATTCTTTAAATGGCTAAATATTTTTTTCCCCAGATAGTATATCATCAATTTAATTTGCTAGGTAAATAATCTGATTTCAAATTTCATTACTGTACACTTGGTCATTGTTAAATTCATAATGCTTTCTGTGCCATGTGCACTTTTAATAGTTTCAGTTTTGTCTCTATTGTTTCAAAATATGACAAATAAAACATGTCTGTACTTGTCCATGAATGACAAAGAAAAAATTACTTGAGTGTATAATGCATTAGAAATTATTTGAAATTCTAGTTAAGGGATCTGTATGCAGAACTGAAATGGTGCAATATGGAATAACATAATGAGCAATCTGCTTGATAATTTTGTCGGGACCAAGTGTATTAATTATTGAAGATAACATTCATAAGGACTTAAGATCAAAGTTTTATCAACTGTTGTTTCAGTTAGAACAATCACTCAGGACATCGAAAAGTGATGCTTGTCACTTTAGTATAAATATATTGTCCTGAATAAATCATTAATTAAGTTAAGAAAATTATAAAGCTGTACATGACCAACACAGGAGGGTTTAATAAACCAGTTTAGATCAACTTGTAATAATCTGCTCAAGTAGCAACAAACACAAATATGTAAGGGTGGATTGTCCAGCAGTCATTGTTTGGAGAATTTGTTTGGAACACATGAAATGTACTCCACGGGTCATTTGGCCCATTGTCTCTGTGCTGGTTGAAAAAGAGCTATCCAGCCTAATAACACTTTCCAGCTCTTGTTCCATAGCCTTGTAGGTTACAGTACTTCAAGTGCATTTCCAAGTGTTTTTTTTTTAATGTGACAAGGGTTTCTGCCTCTATCTCCCTTTCAGGTAGTAAGTTCCAAACTCCCAGCCCCCTCTGGGGGAGAAAACTCCTCCTCAACTCCCTTCTAATCCTTCTTCCAATTAATTTAAATTGATACGTCCTGGTTATTGATCTCTCTGCTAAGGGAAATAGGTCCTTCCTATGCAGTCTATCTAGGTTTGTCATAATTTTATGCATGTCAATTAAATTTTGCATCAATCTCCAATATTCCAAAGAAAACAACCCCAGCCAATCCAGTGAGAGCAGCAGCAGCCGAGAACAAATAGGGATAAAAGGGGCAGTGGCAGTCCAAGAATACAGCTTAAATTAAATAACAAGAAAATAGCAATACTAAAGAGTTCTGAATTTTTCAGTAAATGAAAACCTAAGGTATATACCTGAGGTAGATCTCACTAAAGGATTCAACACCATCAGCAGAGCAGAGCTGTACAAGATTTTGGGAAAAATTGGCTGTCCACCAAAGTTCCTCAGTCTCATCCACTCCTTCCGTGACAACATGCACTGCACTGTACAGTTTGGTGGCTCCACTTCCAACAGTTTCGGAGTGAAGAATGGAGTGAAACAGGGTTGTGTCCTAGCCCCACTCTGTTTGGCATCTTCTTCTCCATGCTCCTGACCTTCACCTTCCCTGCAGATATGGAAGGAGTTTACTTGTACACTAGGTCAGACGGCAAGCTCGGCAAACTATCAAGGCTGAAAGCGAAGACAAACACACATCGCGCCCTGATCAGAGAACTCCTTTCTGCTGATGGTGCTGCACTGCTCGCTCACATGGAAACTCAGTTACAAAGGCTCATGGACTGTCTCTCCCATGTCAGTAACTTGTTCTCCTTGACTATAAGCATCAAGAAAAGCGGTATTGCATCGCCACCCCGATCACACTAAATAACACCCCACTGAAAGTGGTTAGCAAATTCTGCTACCTTGGGTCCACAGTGACAGACAATCTGTCCCTTGATGCAGAGCTCAATACATGCATAGGAAAAGCAGCTACCACCTTTGACCGATTCACGAAACAAGCATGGACCAACCCTTAGGACCAAGCTAATGGTTTATAAGGCCTGTGTTCTCAGCACCTTGCTGACTGGCTGTGAAACATGGGCAACTTACAGCTACCAGGAAAAGAAGGAAAAGAGGAGCCTCACAGCTCCAGCGACCCGGGTTCAATTCTGGGTACTGCCTGTGTGGAGTTTGCAAGTTCTCCCTGTGTCTGCGTGGGTTTTCTCCGGGTGCTCCGGTTTCCTCCCACAAGCCAAAAGACTTGCAGGTTGGTAGGTAAGTTGGCCATTATAAATTGCCCCTAGTATAGGTAGGTGGTAGGGAAATATAGGGACAGGTGGGGATGTGGTAGGAATATGGGATTAGTGTAGAATTAGTATAAATGGGTAGTTGATGGTCGGCACAGACTCGGTGGGCCGAAGGGCCTGTTTCAGTGCTGTATCTCTAAAACTAAATTTCCATCTTTGCTGTCTGTGGCACATTATGGGTATAACCTGGCAGGACAAAATCACAAACATGGCAGTCCTCTCAAAGGCAGAGCTCCCAAATGTGTTGGCACTAATCAAACAGAGGCACATTTGGTGGATCAGACACATCCGCAAGATGGAAGACAGTCGCATACCCATGGACCTTCGGTATGGTGAGGTATAGGGGGTCAGATGACCAGTGGCACACCCAAAGCACTGTTTCAAGGATGCTTGCAAGAATGACATGAAGGTCCTAAATGTCGACTATCACACTTGGGGGTCACTAGCTGGCGAAAGAGGGAAATGGCAACACGTCCTGTGGACTGGTGTGCACTATCACGATGAACAGTTGCTACAGCAGCTTGGCAACAGGTGCCAATGTCAAAAAAAACAACTCACATTGTTATTTGGCAGCTTCATATGCAGCACTTGTGGCAGAACCTGCCTCTCAAGGGTTGGCCTTCACAGCCATCAACAAAGGTTCACCAAAAGAAGACACCCCACCTAAATGGATTGTTTGCTGTGTGTTCATCATCATTCGTAGATGGAAGGATGCCATAAGGGTTAAGTAAAAACATTGAAGTTAACCTCGCTTAAAATAAAGTGATGTTATCACAAGGAAGCAGCTGATTGGTGAGTAGCTAGTAAGTCTTTATTTATTTACATCTGGTTTATTTTTGTTAAGTCAGTTACCAGCCTCATAAATAGAGGTATGGCAGGGCATTTCGGTCCTGTGGAGTGCGCATCCTGTTCCACGTGGGAACTTGAAGATGCTTCCCGTTTCCAAGACAACCAAATGTACAGGAAGTGTCATCAGCTGTAGCAGCTCAAGCTCCAGGTAGTGAGCAGCAGCTGGAGTCACTGCGGTGCATCCACTAGGCTGAGAATTTTGTGAGTAGCCCATTTCTCAATGTGGGCTTCCTGCAGCTTTAGGATGTGCAGGCAGAGAGGGAATGGGTGACCACCAGACAGTCAAGGAGGACCAGGCAGGTAGTACAGGAGTTCTCTGAGTGCATCTCATGCTCCAGCCAATATTCAGTTCTGAATACTGATGAGGGTGATGATTCTTCTGGGGAGTGCAGCCAGAGCCAGGTCCATGGCACCATGAATGACTCAGCTGTGTAGGGGCCAGGAGGAAGAATGGGAAATCAATAGTGATTGGAGTTTCTGTAGTTTGGGGACAGACAGGTGTTCCTGTGGCTGCAGATGTAAATCTGCATAGGTTTATGTATGTGAATGCATGGATTGTGGTAAACAAGATTGGTGAGCTGCAGGCGCAGATAGATACAGGGGAATGTGATGTTGTGGCAATAATAGGTATCTGGCTCAAAAAAGGGTAGGACTGGGTACTAAATATTCCTGAATACAAGGAGTTCAGGAAAATAGGGAAAGAAAGAAATGAGGAGGGGTGGCAGTATTGATTAAGGAGAATATTACAGTGCTGGAAAGAGAGGATGTCCTGGACGGGGCAAGGAAAGAATCTATTTTATTACAGCTAAGAAACAATAGAGGTACCATTTTACAACTGGGTGTAATCTATTGACTATCTACAAGTGGGAAAGAAATAGAGAAACACATTTGCAGGGAAATTACAGTGAGGTGCAAAACTATAGCTATAATAGGGTGCCTTAATTATCCTACTTTAGACTGGGATAGTAACAGTGTAAAGAGCATAGGGGGCATGAGTTTCTGAAGTATCTTTCGAAATCAGTATGTTTCTGGCCCAATGAGGAAGGAGCCATTGCTGGATCTGGTTATGGGGAATGAGGTGGGTCAAGTGGCAGTAGGGGAACATTTAGGAGACAGTGATCATAATATATAAGGTTTAGGTTAGCTATGGAAAAGGACAAGGAGAAATTCTGAGTAAAAATAATTAATTGGACGAGGGCCAATTTCAGTAGAGTGATAACAGATCTGGCCCAGATAAACTGGAATTAAAGTTTGGCAGGTATAACTTAACAGAACAATGGGCTGCCTTTAAAGAGGAGATGGTTTGGGTACAGTCAAGGTACGTTCCCACGAGAGTGAAAGGTAGGACAAACAAAGCCAGAACTCCCTGGATGATGAAAGAGATATAATGTAAGATGAAGCAGTAAAAGTGGGTGTGTGACAGATGTCAGGTTGATAATACAAGTGAGAACCAGGCTTAATATAGAAAGTTCAGAGACGAAGGAAAAATGTAATAAGAGGAGCAAAGACAGAGGGCTGGATTTTGTTCTCCCCCAGGCGTGAGTTCCGTCGCTGGGAGGGGGATGGGTGCCTGACGATAGCTCCAGATGAGACCCGCCACCAACCTTGATGCTCGACGCCGTGAGGGTCCGGCCTGACCCTCCCAGTGGCGGTGAGGCTCCATGGTGGCCCCTCCACCGCAGGGCGATGGAACCTCAATTAAAATATTCAAATCAATAAAATGAATACATTTCAATAGACTTACCTGCAATCTTGAGGGCCTGCCGGGATCTTCGACGTGGCGGCTGGCATTCCTGCACCTTCAAATCCCCGTCCGGAGAAATGTGGTGCCACACTGGTGGGGAGGGGGGAGAAGGTAAGATTTTCAGTGCGGGGGGATGCAGGTGGACGGGGTCAAATAAACATAATGGGTGTCGGGGATGGTGGGAAGGATTGACCTTTAAGCTTTGTGCAGTTTTGGGAGGAAAAGGTCAGATGTAAAAGGTAAGTGTTTTGGTGGGGGAAGGGCAAATAGTTACTGTAACTGTTATTGGAGGGGTGGGAAAGGGTCATTATAAATTTATTTATTTAATTTTCAGGGGGTTACTTCTTTAAAAATTTAAATGTGCCAGCAGGGCTGACTGCCCTTTAAAAATGGCACCACCACCTGTGTGCAGGCAGCTGACACCATTACCTACGATGGACAGCCCACCCCCTCCACTTGATTGGTGGGGGGGAGGGGTGCGTGGGTCGCTCTGGCCATTTAAATGAGCCACCGCACAGAAGATTGCAGCAGCTCTTTGATGTGCGGCCCGTGCGGGCAGGCCGCCATTTTATTTATTTATATATTTAGAGATACAGCACTGAAACAGGCCCTTCGGCCCACCGAGTCTGTGCCGACCATCAACCACCCATTTATACTAATCCTACATTAATCCCATTACCCTCTCACATCCCCATCTTCCCTCAATTCCCCTACCACCTACCTATACTAGGGACAATTTATAATGGCCAATTTACCTAACAACCTGCAAGTCTTTGGCTGTGGGAGGAAACCGGAGCACCCGACGAAAACCCACGCGGTCACAGGGAGAACTTGCAAACTTTGCACAGGCAGTACCCAGAATCGAACCCGGGTCGCTGGAGCTGTTTGGCGGCGAGTTCATAAAATCCAGCCCAGAGTATGAGAAGAGACTGGCAGCTAACATAAAATGGAATCGAAAAGTCTTCTGTCGGCATATAAATCGTAAAACGATAGTAAAAGGAAGGTGGGCCGATTCGGGACCTGAAAGGGGATTATGTCTGGAGGCAGAGGGCATTGCTGAGGTACTGAATGAATACTTTGCATCTGTCTTTACCAAAGAAGAAGATGCCACCAAGTCATAGTGAAAGAGGAGGTAGTTGAGGCACTGGATGGACTAAAAATTGATGAAGAGGAGGTATTAGAAAGGCTGGTTGTACTTAAAATTAAGTTACCATGCATCCAAGGATACCGAAGGAAGTAAAGGTGGAAATTGCAGAAGCACTGGCAATAATCTTTTAATCCTCTTTAAATACAAGGGTGGTGCCAGAGGACTGGAGAATTATAAATGTTACACCTTTGTTCAAAACGGGGTGTAAGGATAAACCCAGCAACTACAGGCCAGTCAGTTTAACCTCAGTGGTGGGAAAGATTTTAGTAACAATAATCCGGGACAAAATTAACAGTCACTTGGACAAATGTGAATTAGTTAAGGAAAGCCAGCATAGATTTGTAAAAGACAAATCTTGTTTAACTAACTTGATTGCGTCTTTTGATCAGGTAATTCAAATCATATTTAACTAACTTGATTTAGTTTTTTGATGAGGTAACAGAGAGGGTTGATAAGGGTAATGTAGTTGATGTGGTGTACATGGACTTCCAAAAGGTATTTGACAAAGTGCCACATAACAGACATGTCAGTAAGGTCAAAGCCCATGGAATAAAAAGGACAGTGGCAGCATGGATACAAAGTTGGCTGGGTGACAGGAAAGAGAGCGTAGTGATGAACAGTTGTTTTTTTGGACTGCAGGAAGTTATGCAGTAGATTTTCCCAAGGGTTGGTACCTGGACCACTGCTTTTCTTGATCTATATTAATGACCTAGGCATGGGTTTGTAGGGCATGATTTCAAAATTTGCAGATGACACAAAACTGGGAAATTGATAGCCTTCAAGGGGACATAGACAGGTTGATGGAATGGGTGGACACATAGCAGATGAAATGGTACATTTTTGGTAGGAAGAAAAAAGAAAGGAAATACAAAATAAAGGGCACAATTCTGAAGTGGGCGTAGGAACAGAAAGACCTCGGGGTATATGTGCACAAATTGTTGAAGGTTGGGAAAGTAGTTAATAAGACCTATAGGATCCAGGTCTTTATAAAGAGAGTCATAAAGCACAAAAGTGAGGAAGTTATGAACCTTTATAAAACACTTGTTTGGCCTCAACTGAAGTATTGTGTCCAATTCTGGGCACCGCATTTTAGGAAGGATGTGAAGGCATTAGAGAAAGTTGCAGAAAAGATTTGCAAGAATGGTTCAGGAATGAGGGACTTCAGTAACATAGATACATTGGAGAAGCTGGGGTTGTTCTTCTTAGAGAAGACGAAGTTGAAAGGAGATTTGATAGAGGTGTTCAAAATCATGAGGGGTCTAGACAGTGTAGATACAGAGAAACAGTTCCCATTTGCGGAAGGGTCAAGAACCAGAGGTCACTGATTAAATGTAAATGGCAAAAGAACCAAAGGCAACATGAGGAAAAAGCTTTTTACGCAGTGATTGATTAGGATCTGGAATGCACTATCTGAGAATGTGCCGGAAGCAGATCCAAACTTGGCTTTCAAAGCGGAATTGGATAATTATCTGAAGATGAACAATTTGCAGGGCTGTGGGGAAAGATCAGGGAAGTGAGTCTAGCTGAGTTGCTCCTGCAGAGAGCTGGCATGAACAGGAACGGTTGAATGGCCTCCTTCAATGCTGTGAACATTCTATGATTCTACGAATCTATGATTCAATCCAATCTTTCCTCATAGCTAAAATTCTGCATTCCTGGTGACATCCTCATAAACCTCCTCTATACTCTCTCTAGTGCAATCACATCCTTCCCGTAATGCGGTGATCAGAACTGTACGCAGTACTCTAGCTTTGGTCTAACTAGTGCTTAATACGGTTCTAGCATAATCTCTTTGCTCTTATATTCTATGCCTTAGTTAATAAAGGAAAGTATCCCATATCTCTTCTTAACCATCTTATCCTGTACTGCTATCTTCAGGGGTCTATGGTCATGCACTCTAAGGTCCCTCTGTTCCTCTTCACTTCTCAGTATCTTACCATTTGTTGCATATTTCCCAAATGTATTATCTCACACTTCTCCAGATTGACTTCCAGTTGCCATTTTTCTGTTCACCTAACTGGTCCATTGATATCGCCTACAGTCTACAGCTTTCTTCCTCACTATCAACCAGACGACCAATTTTTGTATCATGTGCAAACTTCTAAACCATGAACCCTATGTTTAAGTCTAAATCATTCATATGTATCATAAAAAGCAATGTACCATTGGTACCCCACTGGAAACAGCCTTCCAGATACAAAAACGGCTGTCACCATTGCCGTTTGCTTCCTGATCCAATTTTGGATCCAACTTGCCACTTTCTCTTGGATCCCACAGGCTTTTACTCTTATGACCAGCTTACCATGTGCGATCCTCTCAAAAGCTTTGCTAAAATTTATGTGGGCTACATCAAACGCGGTACCCTCATCGACCCTCCTGTTACCTCCAGAAAAAAATTCAATTAAGTTTTTCAGACATGATCCTCCCTTAACAAATCCACTATGACTGTCACTGATTAATCTGTGCCTTTCTAAATGATGATTGATGCTGTTCCTCAGAACTTATTACAATAATTTGCCCACCTGACTGACCTGCACTTGCTCTGTGCTTTTCTCCCTTTTAAAACAACAGGACAGTCCTCCGTTCCTCCAGCACCATGCCTGTTGTGACAGACGATTGGAAAATAATGGTCAGAGTCTCCAATATTTCCTCCCACACTTCTCTTAACAGACTGGGATACATTTTATCTGGACCTGGTGATGTATCTACTTTCAAAGGTGCTAAATTCCTTAATAATTCCTCCCTCACTATGTTTATCACATCCAATATTTCACATTCCTCCTCCTTAACTACAATATCTGCATCACCCCCCTCTTTTGTGAAAAAAGACACCAAATATTCATTAAGAACCATGCCCACATCTTTTGTCTCCAGGCTACCTTTTTGGTCTCTAATCAGTCTTATTCTTCCTTTAATTATTCCCTTGCTCTTTATATATTTAAACAACATCTTTGGGTTGATTTTATTTGATAATGTTTCTTCATGCCCTCTCTTTGCTTTCCTAATTTCCTTTGTAATTTCACTCCTGCACTTTGAATACTCCACTTGGCTCTCTGCAGTATTGAGCTCTCAGTATCTGACAAAATAGTTCCTTTTTTGCCTTAACCTAACCTGTGTATGCTCCTTGACATTAAGCGGGCTCTAGATTTGGGAGTTTTACCTTTTTCATTAGTGGGAACATATTTGCTTTGAACCCTTACTGTCTCTTTTTTGAATGCCTACCTCTGCTCCCACACCGATTTAACTTCAAGTAGCTGTTTCCAGTTATCTTTTGTCAAATCACATCTCAGCTTCGTAAACTTGGCCCTTCCCCAATTGAAAAATGGTAGCCCGCACACCCGGGCTGCACGCCAAAGAGCTGCCACAATTCCAAGCACGGTGGTTCATTTAAATAGTGAAGCGGGCCACCCCAACCCCCACCCCACCGATCACATGGGCGGTCGGCCTGTCCGTCACTGGCAATGGCGTCAGCTGCCTGTGCGCAGGCGCTGATGCCATTTTTAAAGGGCTTTGAGCCCTTTCGGGATTTTTTAAGAAAGCAGTAAGCATTTGTAAAAAAGATTAAAACCAGTATTTTTGCACCTCTCCTACCACCGTCCCATCCCCACTCCACCCCTGCAATAACCACAGTATTAAATATTTGTCCTCTCCAGCCCAAAACACTTTCCTTTTTCAAATGACCTTTCCGCACCTCAAAGTGCATCAACTCTAAACTTTACCACTTCCCACCATCCCCTCCACAAATGAAAAGACTTTATCGATGCTCCCTCCGCACCCCCCCAAACAGAAAAACTGACCTGCATCCCCCTCCCAACCAGTATGGATGGGGATCGGAAGCCATGGGAATGTTGGCCAGTGGCACGAAGATCGCATTGGGACCAAAGGCGGGCTTGCAATTAAGTCAGGTATGTAGACTTATTTAACTATTGAAATGCAGGGCCTATCACCAAGCGAAGATTGGGCCGGGCCCTGCTGGCATCGAGGTCCGTGGCTGGCCTCATCTGGGACAATCTTTATGCCCTCCCACCCCCCCCACCACTGATCCAGCCATCAAGGCCTCTATAAAATCCAACCCTATGTGTGGGCTTGAATATTAGAGACTATATGGTATTTGGAAGAGAAACTGAAAGTAACTTTGTGTTTTGGGGAAAACACCTGACCTGGGGGTTGTTGTAAGGTCAGATAGGCATTTGGTGTAGCGGTGAACAGAACTCTTTATCAAACACTTATTAAATCTTTTGTTACGACCAGGTGAGAAAGGGACCTAGGGTTCCCTCTCAGCCTTCACCTGGTCTTACCGTAACAGGGTTTACTTTTAAACACTCCGTGTTTTTAGCTCCTCCATGGTGAATCCTTGTTCACTGCTTTCCTATTATAAGGCAAAGAAACCAGCCAAACAGGTTTTCTTAGGTTTAAAGAAGAAAGGTTAAACTTTATTAAACTAAAACTCTAATTTGGTTAACGCCTACAGATATGCAACACGCCCACGCTAGCATGCATATGTGATACACACATGCAGATAGAGACAGAAAAGAGCAGAAGAAATAAAGTGGAAAAGTTTGAGGCAATATCTGAAGATGGTTTTGGTTACTGTTTTTCAAGTTCACTGCACAGTCCTTGATTGTAGGTAGGTCTTACTTTTCGTTGGGACCCAGTATTCTTCTTAAACCTTGTCGATGTAGGAGACTTTTCACTCTTAAGGTTCATGTGTCTTCAGTGGGTTTGGAGCTCTGTGAGAAAGAGATGGGAGCAGACAGGAGAGGTCTTCTCAGTCCAGGAGCAAACAGTCTTTCTGTGTTCAATCTCTCTGTGGCTAGTTCAAAAAACCCTGGACCAACCAGTTAGTCATGTGACCAGCTGGTTTAACCAGTCCTGGCTTTTGTGGATTGTATCACCTTAGCAGTCTCTGGAATGCTCTTCCTTATACCTTCAATGTCTGGTTATCAAAATCCATTGTGGGTTAAGTGGATCAGGGAATAGCCCTTTGTCTCCACAAGCACTGTCTGTTAGTATGCAAATGTCCTTCCAGCCAAGTGTCTGGTGATTTTTTAACAAGTCCTTTCTTCACTCCAGCAACAGTTTAAAATCAATATGACAAAATTAATATGCCTCATTCTTGGCGGGTGGGAACCTGCATGAGACTTTGTTAAAGTTAAATCTGTGACTTCAAGAGTGATTCTTTCAGCCTGATATGTGACATTGGCAACATGGATATAAAGAGAAACAATACAGAGGTAAATTTGGAGACATTTAGGATTGTATCATGGCATTTGCTGGAGTTGATATGTCTGCAGTTGGAGGAATTGAGCCATTTGATCCAATGGGTGATGCCAGTTCCACCAGTGTGAAATGGAAAGTGTGGCTGGAGGAGTTCAAAATGTATGCTGACAGTCGCAGTTCATTTTTGGACGAGGCGAAGGAGGTGCAGAAGGCACAGCGACGGGCCTTATTACTGTTCAATGTGGATGCGTCGGTGAGAGAGACTTTCAAAATGTTGGCTGACACGGGGGAAAAGATAGATTATGATTATGCAGTGAAAGTTTTGAAGGACCATTATACGGTGACACCAAATGCCTATTTCCAAAGGCATTTTTTTCTGTCAAATGAGACAGAAAGAGGGGGAGCAGTAGTCCAATTTGTGACTCATTTGAAGCAGGTGTCAGATGGATGCAATTAAGTTGCGACGGATCTGAATAACCAGATAATGGATCAGGTGGTCCAACATTGCAAGTCGGATAAGTTGAGACGTAGGCTGCTGGAAAGAGGTTACTTAATGTGGGATGACACTTTGAAAATAGCGGCTGCATTGGAAGCAGTGAATGGACAAGTTCACAGCATGAAACTTGGTCCCATTTCTACCGTCGGCACAACAAAATCTGAGATTAATCGTGTGACACAATGGAATCCAGGTACGCATAAATGTAAACAGCAAAAGTCTGAGAGAGAGTGTGTCAGATGTGGCAACTTGGGGGACTATGGAAGAGATGATTGCTGCCCTGCCAAGGGAAAGATATGCAGAAAATTTGGGAGCACAGCCCATTTAGCCAAGAAATGCAGAAGCAAAGCTGAACAGAGTGGAAAGCCTGGCAAACCATGTAAAGGAAAGAGAGATGGAAGTAGTACAACTGTGAGATGAGTTGAAGATGCAGTGAGTGAGGACATAAATACCAATCATGGATACATGTTTTCTGCAACCATGAGACAGTTCCAGTGATTATTAGGGGTGTTGAAGTGAGTATTATTGTAGATTCAGGCAGTGACAGTAATGTCATCAGCAGAGCACTGTGAGAGGAACTGAAGACAAAGAGAATCAAGTGCACATGTTGAAAATGTATCTAAAAGCTTTATCCTACACAGTTAAAACCCCACATCAAACTGTTGGATGCTTCACTGTGAATGTGAGAACTGGAGATCAGAGTGTGGAGGCAAAATTTGTGGTGATTAAGGAAGATGGTGAGCCTCTTCTGAGCAAAGAAACTGGCCAAGCCTTGGGGATGCTACACATTAGATTGAAAGTGAATTCTGTGAAATCCTATGCAGAGCTTCGAGAGAATGTTGGACCAGTGTTTCAAGGAGTTGTTAAGTTGCACAACTGTCAAGTGAGTATAACAATTGATGAGAATGTGAAGCTTATAGCTCAGCCAGTACGCAGAACACCTTTTGGTCTGAAAGGGAACGTTGAGGCAAAGATCAAGGAACTGATTGATCATGATATCATACAGCCAGCTGAAGGACAAACACTGGAGAAGGAAGCTGAATCATTCCTGTGGTTTGTGGCAGTTCATGCTACACCCAGAGCTATGAGAACTAGAGAGATTGATAGAGAATCAGACAAAGATCCAGATTTGAATGACATCAGACAGAGAATCCAAGCTGGAACTTGGGAGAATTTCCCATTCAGGATGTACATTGTTAGACAAGATGTACAGTGCACAATTGGGAAGTGCATTCTCAGAGGTAACAGACTTGTAGTGCCACAAAAGCTTAGGTCTAGACTGGTGATGCTTACTCATGAGGGTCACTGGGAGTGGCTGGTACTAAGCAAAACATTCAAACCAAAGTATGGTGGCCAGGGATGGAGAAAGATGTGGAGCAGTTTGTCAAAATATGTCATGGATGTCAAATTGTCAGTAGACCCACTCCACCAGAACCAGTACGCAGTACACTGTAACCAGCTGGACCATGGGAGGATGTAACAGTTGACGTCTTAGGCCCACTTCCATCAGGAGAGTCCATGCCAGTGGTGATTGACTATTACAGCCGTTATTAGGAATATGTGGTAATGAAGTCTACAATGGCAGAGAAAATGCTGTTTGCATTGAGTGAAATATTTGCAAGGTACTGTGTATTTAGACAATGGGTCACAATTCATTTCACAGACATTTGCAGATTACATGCAAGTCACAGATATTCACCATCACAGAATAACGCCTAAATAGCCACAGGCAAATGGAGAAGTGGAAAGACAAAACCAATCCTTCGAGAAATGGATGAGGATTGCTCAGTCTGAGGGTAAAGACTGGAAGGAGATGTTGTTGTCATATGTGGCCATGTATAGTGCAACTATACACACAACGTCAGGAAAGAGCCCAGCTGAGTTGTTATTTGGACAAAAAATAGGCACTAAGATACCAGAGCTGAAGGACATTAGAGTTGATCAGGAGGTTCGGCATCATGATGCTAAGAAAAAGGGTGCGGCAAAGTTTTCTACAGATCACAGAAGGAGAGCAAGACAGTCTGATGTGATGCCAGGTGATGAAGTATTGCTGAGACGGGAGAGTCCAAGTAAGATGGATACACCATATTATCCCAAGCTGTACACAGTTATTGCCAAGAAGGGAAACAGTGTGACCTTGCAGTCGCCAGAAGGAGTATGGTATGACAGAAATTCTTCATGCGTCAAAAAGTATCATGGTGACAAAGACACAACACCAGATGAACCAGATGCAGGAGCTGACGTGAATCTGACATCCAGCAATCCAGATGTCCAAGCTAGTAATGCTGTTAGCAGGCAGATAACTTGCTATCCATCAGGAGAAACATTGGTTCCGGGGGGGGCCAAAGAATTTCCTAATCCAGATGTGATGACCAGAGTTCCTGAGACAACAAAGACCACGGGGCGAGAGGAGATCACCAAAAAGATATGAAGATTTTGTGTGTGATTAGGTTCAAAACAAAAAGGGTGTAAGCCAAACACTGCCCTTGAAAGCAAATGTAATTAAAGAAATTCATTGACTCAGTAAGTTAGGTAAATAATGATTTGTTAAGTTTGTAAAATTTATTACAGTATGTTTGGTAAGTGATGGAATTTAAGCTACATACACCAAGCAGGAAAATCATGGACATGTTTTAGTCTGATAAGGGAGGAATGTCATGATTGTACGTGTGGACTTGAGTATCAGAGGCTATACGGTACTCGGAAGAGAAACTGAAAGTAACTTTGTGGTTTGGGGAAAACACCTGACTTAGGGGTAGTTGTAAGTTCAGATAGGCATATGTAGCAGCAATGAACAAAACGTTTTATTAAACACTTGTTACATCTTAGTTAAAGTTAAATCTGTGACTGCAAGGGTGATTCTTTCAGCCTGAGATGTGACATGCCCCTTCTCTTGTTTGGCTTGTTACATGCTGGCTAAAAAATGTTCTCCCGGATTCTTTTAAAGAATTCTCCACTTTCTATGCTGATTCTATCCCAGTTAATATTCGGGCAGTTGAAATCCCCTACTATTACTTCTCCATATTTATATACACTTCCAACAAATTTGTCTACATATTTGCTCTTCCATTTCTCTCTGGCTGTTTGGGGGATTATGGCACACTCCCAACAGTTTGATTGCCCCTTTTTTGTTCCTCAGTTCAACTCATATAAATTCATTTGATGATCCTTCTAGATTAGCATTCCTCCTGTGTCTTTAACTAATATTGCACCCCCTACCATTTATCCCCTTATCTATCTCATCTAAAAACCAGATAACAGGAATGTTGAGCTGTCATTCCTGCCCTTCTTTAAGCTGTGTTTCAGTAATAGCTTTTCTAATCTGAATAAAAATGCAACCAATATGTTGAGCTTTCTTTGTCCCGGCATTTTTACTTCTTTCTTGTATGGGAAAAAGGTTGTGCTGATCATTCAATCTTTCAAACTCATAGAAATGCAATAATTCTACAATGAATTAATTGATCAGTAACAGTATTATGAACAAACTCATTGGGATTTTCACTAGACAGTAGAATTGGTGATTGATAGGTGATAAAGTGGGGCAAATTGCATTTGAAGCCTCAAGAGAGCTAGATTGATTTCTGTGCAGTTGAGAGTTTGCAGTAGCAACAATGTTACTGAAGTGTTGGGATCCATATTTTGTCAACCAAAAGCTAGAAGTTGCATGTTGATGTTCCTCTCATTTATCTTGATGTACTTTCCTCTGACTGGGCTGTTGTATCAGGCTAGGATGACAGCCGTACTCTAAGCAGAAGTTTGGTAGACACTGCAGTGCCTGCCTTGGAGGGAATGGTAAAAGTGCAGAACCATGGTGCCAAGCAGTAGGGGGAGGAACAAGAAAAACATGCATTGGTATTGAGAATGATGGTGTGAGAATAAGTGGGTTCTGGCTTGACCATGAGGATTTTCTTTTCATTCAAGTTGACATGGAGTAGATGTATAGTCAGAGGAAAGCTGGATTCTTGCCTTGTGATAGGGAAGTAATTTCTGATGGTTCAGGAAAGGAGAGGGTGGAGTCTCAACAGCTGTTAAGGGGGCTTGTGATTGTTGTTCATTTGCCTCCAAATAAGCCATATAGCAAAAGGATGAGGAAGATTACACAGTCCTGAACATGGTCTCCAAAACTAAATATAAAAGCCTATCAGCATTTCACTATAACAACAAATTTTGTTTATATAGTACCTTTAATGTAAAAAAATGCTCCAAGGCACTTTACAGGAGCATAATCAGGCAAAAATTGCCACAGAGCCGACGAATGAGATATTAGGGGTGGTTGGCCAAAGAGATTGACTTTAACGAGTGTCTTTAAAAGAGAAAAGAGAAGAGAGAGGACGAGAGGTGGAGAGTTTAAGGAGGAAATTCCAGAGCTTAGGACCAAGATGGCTAAAAGCATGGTCACCTATTGAGGGGCAAAGGGAACGGGGATTATATAAGAGACCAAAGTTGGAGGAATGCAGAATTATTGAAAGAGTTTAGAGCTGGACAAAGTTGCAGAGAGAAGGAAGAGCAAAGCCATGGAGGTATTTGAACACAATGGCTATTTTAAATTTGAAGCATTTCTGTACCATGCACAATTGTAGGTCCGTCTACACAGTAGTGACGGAGGAACGCAACTTGGTGCAGGTTAGGATATGGGTAGCAGAGTTTTGTATGATCATCAACAACAACCACCTGTATTTATATAGCCCCTTTAATGTAATAAAGCATCTCAAGGTGCTTTACATGAGTTTTATAAAGCAAAGGACAGATGAGCAAACATTTGGCCAAAGAAGTAAGTTTTAAAGAGTGTCTTAAAAGAGGAAAGAGGGATGGAGAAGCTGAGAGGTTTAGAGAGAGAATTCCAGAGCTTAAGTCCTTGGCAGGTGAAGGCATGACCACCAATGATGGAAAAATTAAAATCAGGGAAGTTCAAGAGAAAAGAAATAAAGACTAGCATTTATATTGTCATTTTCAAGACCACTGGATGTCTCATAGTGCTTCACACCCAAAGAAGTACTTTTGAAGTGTAGTCACTGATATAATGTAGGAAGTGCAGCAGCAAACTCCCACAAACAGCAATGTGATAATGACCAGATAATCTGTTTATTTATTCTGATTGAGGGATAAATATTGGCCAGAACACCAGGGATAACTCCCCTGCTCTTCTATAAAACAGTGCTATGGGATCTTTTACATTGACCCAAGCAGGCAGATGGGGCCTTGGTTTAACATCTCATCTGAATGGCAGTACCTTAGGCAGTGCAGCTCCCCCACGGTAATGCACTGGAGTGTTGGCCTTGATTTTTGTGCTCACGCCCTGGAGTGGGTCTTGAACCCAGAATCTTGTGACTCAGTAGTTAATCCAGTGGTAGGGGGTGTTGGGGGGGGGGTGTTGGGGCATATCGTGGGGCTGGAGGAGATTGTTCTATTCCAGAAAGCCAGTTGGTGAAGGATGATACTGAGGAGCCAAAGTTTACTCAGGGTGGAATATTATGCTCCCCCCATGGGTTTGGAGGTGGGGAGAGCATAAAGTCCGGTGGGATTATGGCGGAGGGGAACCCCACCACCATCCCTCCTCCGCCAAAATTTAGTCCGGGGCAGCAAGGCCTGTGAATGGCCTTCCCACCCCACTGTAAATTAAGGCCCTTAACTGAGTAATTAACCGGGCCTGTTGCCACACAGGAAGCGCAGCATGAAAAACGGTGCAGGCTGCTTCCCAGCTCTGGTTTGGGGGGTGGGGTCCCTCATTCAAATGACACTTCCTGTGGTAATGGTTGAATTTCTCCAAAAGAATTAAAAGAAAACTGGGTTCACAATACTGTTGCAGAGTCTTTGATTCCAAACCTGAAATCCAGAAAATGGGTGTTAAAAGCTCTATTTTATCAAGATGATATGTGGATGAGTGATACCCAGACTCCATTGTCTGGCCTAAGCATCAGAAATTATTTATGAGAGCAATAGAAAAAGATGCTCTAATCACATGACAGAAGCTAAGTTTCTGAGAAGGGGTTTTGATAAGGTATTTTGTGAGCAGAGAGAAACAAAACTATGCTAATGACACGAAAAGACCCTGCCTGAGACCGCCAGCTTTAAATGACATGTAGGCAGAGATTCGGGTTGGTCCTGAACTCTCCACCTGCAGATCCATACAGGGCAGCGCCATTGAACCTTGACTGGAGTATAACAAATGAAATCTGCTGCCGTAAATATAAAACAACAGCGAATCTGTCCTCCTAAACCTCTAGAACTTCTCTTCAGTGGACACAAAAGGATTGCAGGCTTGCATCATTTCAAGTCTTCACCATGTGGACAAGCAAGTGTAATGAAGAACTTTTAAAGTCATGAGACATAAACACATGCTATTTTTATAATCACCAACTTTTCTTGAGTGTGTGTGTATCTGTATGAGTGTGAAATTGGGTGTATTTGCGTACATTCAGGTGTCGAGCAATAAACATTTATCTTTTTTTAAAAACTTACAAAAAAACCTGTAATTTCTCTGTTCCTGATACTTAAAGCACTCAGGAGCTAAAATTCATTTTTTTTACGCTGTCTTCAGTCAGTCAAGAGGTGAAAAGGGGGAGCCATCCCTATCATCTCCCTCCTGCATGTAACAGATTTGGGAACTTGTCTAGGATCTGAAACATTACATTAAACGAGTGTGTTGGTAATGGGAGATAAATCGATTGCTAAAATTGCAAAAAGAAAATAAGCAGGTTTTCTCAGATTTTTACATTTAAGACATGGCTGTGTTCAACACCAAAGCATTTGTACAGGTAGAGTTATCTTGGGGTGCATTAAATCCATTAACAGTTGAGGAACTAAAAGCTGTAGCTAACCAGGTGGGAGTAAGTTTAAGGCCGAAAGTAAGAAAGCCCAAGATCCTTAAAACCCTAGCTAATCAATTTGATATTGACCCAGAAACAAACAGACATGGAACCAAAGACTGACAAAGCTACATTAGCTAGAATTCAAATGGAAAGAGAAGTTACCATGCGAGAAATGGAATTAGAGTTTCAAAGGGAAAAAGAGCAAAGAGAAATGCAAAGGGAGAGAGAAGCAAGGAAGTTTGAGCTAGATAGGGAAAGACTGAAATTGCACAGTGTGAGTCCTCATTCAGAGCAAATCTTTGGTTTTCTGAAACACTAACCATTAGTGCCAAAATTTAATGAGGATGAGGTCATATTATACTTTATCTCTTTTGAGAAATTTGCTTATATAATAAAGTGGTCAAACGTGTCTCGGACACTCCTTTTACAAGGTTAATTTGTGGGAAGAGCCCATGAAGCTTAATCCATGCTATCAAAGGAGAGTTGTTTAGATTATGAGCAAACCAAAACTGCTATTTTAAATACCTATGAGCTAGTCTCTGAGGCATGCAGACAAAAATTCAGGAATACTTGGAAAAGGCTTGCCTAAACCTTCATTAAATTTGAGTTAAGCACCATGGCATTTGATCACTGGATGAGATCTTTGAAGCTAGAGCCCTCTTATGAGAATTTGCAAGAATTGATTCTGTTCGAATCTTTGGTCGGTCAAGAAGTGAAATGGGGGAGCCATCCCTATCATCTCTCTCCTGCCTGTAAGAGATTGAATGACAATAGTGAGCGCACCGCCTCCTCCTCCAAGGAAGATAAGGGGAATGCACATCGAGACCCAGCAGGCAATGGCCATACATACGAGGGGACGATGGCCACAACCATTGACATGCATACAAGGGAAACACGCAACTATCTCATCTGCACAAGATTCAACTGAGAATCCATGTCTTGCCACTGGAGACGAGACAAGTGTCTCTGTATGGTAGCCATGCTGGTCTGTGATGAAACTCCATCACTATGTCTCGTTCTCCATGATGAGACCATCCCAAGTGCTTCATTCATCATAGCCCCACATTCACTGGCCACCATTTCATGGGTGCCTTCTTAAAGCCTCAACATCTGGTCACAGGCCACTGTGGTAGAAATAAACACACATGCCATCTAAGTATGGATTTCAACAAATGTTAAAGGGCACAAAGCAAACACACAGTGGTATACAGAAAATAAATATCACTCAGTGAGAGCCCGTGTGCAATTGGGCACCTTCATGCAACGGCTTCCGCTTACTCCTACTTTGTGCTCTTCCATCAGCTGGAGTTGATGTGGAGGCAGGCTGCTGGCCTTGCTGCTCCAATGCATGAGATGCCCGCAGCAGATGACCTCTGGGTGGCGAAGCCCTAGAGAGGCCCAGCACAGGCTGGGCCATCTGCATCTGTGCTGGGGCAGCCTCTGTCATCAGGGCTAGCCACAGCAGTCGTATTATCGTCAAAGAGGCCAAGGGGCATCTGTCAATGCCGGGGGAACCTTGAGCAGCAACCCATTGCCTTCAGGCAGCCACTCCGCGACCTTTTCATGGCCCACCTGCACTCCCTGCTTACCAAGAATGGGACAACATGTGGCAAGGGGTCCATGCAACTCTGAGCCATGTTGCCAAACCAGCACTCTGCACTGCTCAAGGATGAGGCTATACTGTGGAGGCCAGTGCGCACCTCCTGCATTCACTTGGTGGTCTGCTGCATGTGGCTCACCACTAGGGTCACCACTCCTTTAGTGGAGGAGGTGGTGCATTCATATACCAGAGACATAATCTACAAGGGAGTCAAGGGTCATGGGGGCAGGCAGGAAAGTGAAGTTAAGACATATGTGACAGTGCATCCTCAGCTGGTGACTCCACTGGGAACAGAACCTCTCTCCATTCCCTCGCTGCCTTCAGGAGCACCTCCAGGGAGGCACTGAACCGTGGCGCCACCCTTTCTCCAACTCCAGCCCTTCCTCTACAAGTTACCTTCTGCTGCACCCCATACCTCTGCATTCTCAGTGTGCAGCCAGTATGAAGGTTGCAAACTGCCCTTTAAAAATGGCACCATTAATCTCCCTGCCAGCAAAAACTCTCACCTTCCACTTGTTATTGGCTGGCTCCCCGTTAACCGGACACTAATTGGCCACATAGAGGAAGATCACCGTGGATAACCCAGCATCCACCCGTGCCGCAGCACGAGCCGCAAATGACCCTGGCATCAAGACTTCGAGTTATCCATCCCATGTGTTCAACAAGTACTGAAAATGCAACAGCATTTTGAATTCCCAAAGTCAAATATAAACTCCTTTCTCGACAATGGCCAGAATTTTTCGTTGGGTGGGAGGCCCCACCTACCAGCCGAAAAGGCAGTGGCAAGCCTGCCTTTGCCAGGTCTGGGGAACCAGGCTGGGATTTTTCGCTCCCCAGGCCCTTAATTGGTCTTAATGGAGCTGCCAGCCAATCACCATCTGGCAGCTCTTAGTCCCAGCAGCGCCACTAAAGCTGTGGCCATTGCTGGGACTACACCCAGACATCGCAAGCAATATGAAGGACGGCCCGGAAGATAGGTATGTTTTTAGGGCCTCACCGGGGACAATCGGCCAGACCCCGGCGAGGCAAGGGGGTCAGTTAGTGGGGAGTGTTGTGCGTTGGGTGTGGTTGGGGCTTCAGGGGCAGGCCTCCATGGGGCACAGGGTGCCCGATCAGGTGTGCCCACCGCAGCCCACAAGAAGGCCACCTGGTTTTACCAGGCTGGATTCTTCAGGCTTTTGTCATCTGGCCGCTGAGCGTAAAATACCTGCGGTGGTGGGAGGAGGCCCTTAAGTGTAGTTAATTGGACACATAAGGGCCTTTGATTGGCCTGGGGTGGGCGGGCTGATTCTCGCTGCTGCCATCTCACGTAAAATTGCAGTGGGGGCGGGAGGGGGTCGGGAACTGTATATTCGTAGTTCATGGTCAGAAAAAATTAGGGGCAATTGTTGATGGCGCCTTCAAGCGCTAAAGTGCCTCGGAGGTGACCAAGCTGGGGTGTTGATGGGGTTTCAGCTGAAACACCGGTTTACTGGTTTAGCCCACGTTTAGTGCAAGACACCATCTTGGTAAAGGAGTTGAAGCATGCACTAGGAATGGCTGCTTGCAGGATTGTTAAGGAGCTGATTGCCACTTCAGTTGCCTGCTAACACTCATTAGCATGTCCGCATGGCATTTTGGGGTATCGAGCTTGACCCAATGCCGTCTCTGAACAGCAAACTGCTGGTTGAGAATAAACAAATTGTTGCTGAGGATTCTGAGTGCTACTTAAAGGTATATCACCTTTTACTGTTTACTTGCTGCTGGAGGTTTGGAGAGGACTTTTGAAACACAACGGGAGACTTTCTGGAACACTTTGCCAGGACCTCGACATCGTTCTATATCAACATTTCCACAAATTCTCTGAGGACTTTGCCTAAAAAATTGAGTGCTATGCTACTGTATCTTTAGGACACTTTATAGGAGTCATAGGAGAAAGGGAGTGCTTGGACTGCTGGAGGAATGGGAGAAAGACATGAGGCTGGGCATAGCAGCACCAGCTGCTGCAGGAGAGAGGGGCAGGAGGGTGAGATGGATTCCTCCTCCTTTGCACTTTATCCACCTTGTCCAAGAACTTGTGCGCCTTCTCACTTAATCCCTAAACCATCCTGAAACATGCTGCTGTGTGCCAGCCAGCACACTCCACACGAGTATGAGTATGAGCATGAAGCCCATATATACTGCTCCAAAAAATTGCATCTAATCAAATGCTTGAGTGCTGAACCTGCAAGTGTCTGTTTTAGGACCACAGGCATGTTCAAATTATGGTAATCAGCAATTAGGACTAAAATTGCATGCTAAAAACAGACTTTAAAACAGATGTGTCTTATTAGCACAGTATGTATTTAGCGCCTGTTTTCACTCTTTCACCAAAATAGCCTCCTTATTCCTTTGGGTGAAGCCTTTGGGGGTGAAACTAATCTTTGTTATAGCATGAAATGGGTGATGCTGAATAGGCAGCTTGTTTTATACCATGCCACTGGGGGAAAAAATAGCTCGAGGAGTAAGATGACTTGTTTCATGGAGTCGCCAAAGACCAATTTCAGCTCCCATAACTTTCATTAAAGACAGTCAGGAGCGCTGTTCAGTAAAGAATGAAACAGCAGCAAATGGGGGTTAGCAGTATCCTTTTGAAAAAACTTGGAGAATCGGTCAAGAGAAGTATGCAATGCTAGTACAAGAGTTTTGCTTTTATTTGAATGTCTGGAGTTGGTTGAGGAAGATGTGCTGGAGAGCCTGGAGAAAAAAAATAAGTTGAAGAACTTGACCGAGATTGCATAAAAGGTAAAAACTGGATTTTATTAGAGGAAATATGCTACCAATATTGAAGGGCCTGGATCAGGCAGTTGTTAATTTTGGATCAGAAACAAGTAACCCTATTTATTGGAATTTATGTTAATTAGTGGGAGAAATGGAGTTTGAGTGGCGCAATGAGTTACAATGCTAAATGAGTCTCTTGCACGTTCACAGCAAGCCTTCGAAGACTTAATGCGTCAAATTGATCTACGGTGAAAATGCAAAGTAGGGATTAATGAATCGACAGCCCATTTTATCCTGAGACTGATTCTCTCTCCCATTGAAGTTAATGCACAAATGCATAATCGGCTACTTTGCGCTTTCGACAAAGACTAATTTCACCACCTTAGAAATTTTTTACAGCTCTGCACTCTCACGAAATTCAGTGAGGTACACTTCCTGAATGTCATGGGCCCAAAAATTTGCATCCCACACAAAGTTGTCTCAAGGGCACTTGTTAAGGGAAGTAGAATTGTAAAACTGAAGCAGTGTGAGGTACTCTTCTGAGATAGGGAAGAAGGAACAGGGTCATGCAAACTAATAGAAACATTTGTGTTTTATATTTGGAATGGGTACGAGAAATGAAAAAATTGTTCCTTCCCAGCAATTACACATTGGGCTGGATTTTACAGCTCCCCCCCCCCAACCCCGCGCGTCAGGGGTCGTGGGGCCATAAAATGACTCTGCCACCCGGTGACAGGAGCCAAATCTAAATATTTAAATAAATGTAAATTAATGAATAAATGCCATACCCGCTCCTGCCGGCTGACCCCCTCCGATATTGACGCCGGTGGCCAGCAATCCCATGCTTTCGGATCTCCGTGTGGAGATCCAAGATGGAACACTGGTGGGGTGGGGGGGCGCAGGTAAGTTTCTCTGTGCGGGTGGTGATGGAGCGGGGTCAAATTCCTCTGATTGGTTTGGGGGATGGTGGGAAGGGGTAAAGTCCATAGCTTGTGAACTTTAGGGAAAGGCCAGCTGCACAAGGTAAGTATTTTGGCGTGGGGGAGAGGGCAAGGAATGAATCATATGAATATTGGGAGGGTGGGAGAGGGGCTAGAAACACTTATTTAATTTTATCAAATCAATTTCACATCGCTGTTTCTTTAAAAATTTAAATTGTAATGTATGGCTTGAAGCACTTTAAAAATGGCATCGGCACCAGGGACGGGGACAGACTGCCTGCCCCCTCCACGTCATCGTGGGGGGCAGTCCGCCCCGGCCATTTCAATGAGTCGCCGTGCTGAATATGGCATGCGGCTCTGCGACGTCTGGTCTGCGCAGGCGGACCGCCATTTGTGAAGCTCGCCGCCGAGATCGACAGCGAACTTATAAAATCCAGCCCATTTATATTAATAATCAGAAAAATAACAAACCAAAATTATAAAGTTAAAAAGAGTGAAGTGGTAAAGGATGTTAGGGTTAACTTCTGCAAGGATTGAATTTAAATATTGCAACATTGGCTGAAATGATGAGGAAGTTAGAAGGTTAGGTTATTCTAGTTAATAGTAGCAGTTAGGCAAGTCTGCTGAGACCTGGTTTGATGACGTGTTGTTTGATTTTATTGCATTCAAATGGAGACGCTCAACCTCAAATAGTTCAATTCTCCTAAATTGTACAACCATTTCCTTTCTACAAGAACTGGAAAGTAAAATTGAAAATTAAACAATGCTTTACTTCGCAAAACATAACAGTCTTAAAACACAATTATAATGCCACAGTGTTTGTTCAAATTGAATCTTTCCAAATTGGTCATGCAATCTGACTTAGTATTCATTACAACCTTATTTAGAATGAAAAGCAACTTTTCACATGCTGAAGTGTTGGGCACCAATGTAATCCTACTGGATCAGAATTTTATTCTTTGCTTTGCCATCATATTTTGCACACTCGTCACAGAATCCAATGTTCATAACATGCTACATTACTCCATTGATGCCTTGGGACTAATTTTAAATGAATTCATATGGATAACATGTGAATAGGAGGAGCTTATAGCCAAAAGGCTAAAAGAACAAGCTGATGAAAGATTAATGCACGAGAAACAAAATTAATGGTTAAAAAGGCAATCTCCGTGAAGAGAGGACTTTCATTTTGGGTGCACATGTGAAACAAATCATACAACAAGGGGGTCAAAAGTGTATTAGTTATGTGGAGCTACAAATGACTATGTTTGGAATTTTGAAGAGTACATTGAAAATCTTGCAAAGGCAACATGCCAACAGACATGTTTTAGTGATAACAGACAACAGATTGGCAGACATGCTTTGGACCTTGTGGAGCCACAGTTCAACAAAGAATTCTTACATATTTATGGACAATTTCTACGTATGCCAAAGACCATTAGGGTTGCCAGAAATTTGCAGGATGAAAATTGACACAGTGATTGCTATAGTACCAAACAGAGAAATCTCAGCAGAATATATGCTGGAAGTTAATTGCTGGAACAAACCACATCGAAGAACCAGCACTTAGTTTGCTTTCAGGAATGGGGTTCTATTGTTTTGTTTAAATATATGTGTTATATCTGCTCCATCAGCCGAGTTTAATATGCCTCTGTTCGTAACTTTGTGAGGGAAATTCATATTTTTTATATTGTCAAAAGTCTCCACCACGGCAGCACAGTGGCACAGTGGCACAGTGGTTAGCACCGCAGCCTCACAGCTCCAGTAACCCGGGTTTGGTTATGGGTATTGCCTGTGCAGAGTTTGCAAGTTCTCCCTGTGACTGTCTGGGTTTCCACCAGGTGCTCCGGTTTCCTCCCACAGCCAAAGACTTGCAGGTTGATAGGTAAATTGGCCATTGTAAATTGCCCCTAGTGTAGGTAGGTGGTAGGAGAATGGTGGGGATGTGGTAGGGAATATGGGATTAATGTAGGATTAGTATAAATGGGTGGTTGATGGTCAGCACAGACTCGGTGGGCTGAAGGGCCTGTTTCAGTGCTGTATCCCTCTAAAATAGCTGACTCAATTTCCAAAGAGAAAAAAGCAAATCAAATGACAATATATTCATCTGATGACCTGAATTTTTGTATTACATAAAATTACATTGGGCTGAATTTTCAGGGCCCCTAAAGTTGTGAACAGAGGCGGGGGGTGGGGGTGGGGGGTTCCCTGAAAATACTGGCAACGGCCAGCGTGTCAGTTACTGGATGTCCTTCCCGACGCTGGCAATGTTAACCAGGTCAGGTGAAGGGTGGGACAGGAATCCCACTCTCCTCCCAATTGAGGCTAAGTAAATTAGTTAAAAAGCTCATTAAGAGCTTGTTGGAGCAGAGGCTTCAGGAGTGGTCAGTTTCTGATCAGCTGAAGGGAGGGTGGTACAGAGTGGGGAACCAGTCAAGGCTGCCCAGGGCATCACCCCGGTCCCTTAAGAAGGTCAGCGGGGCAAAGGGGGAGTTTGCATTTTGTGGGGAGGTGCCCTTGACACACTGAGGGCATCAGGGAGAATGAGCACTCAGGCATTGAAGGGAGTTGGCATACCCCAGTATCACAGGGGCAGAAGACCAAGGGGAAAGGCTGCCAATCACAATAGAATAGCCACCTGTTGAAAAGGAAGGATGTAGCTGGCAATGGGGGCATATCTGTCAGATTTCGGGCCCAGTGGCAATGAGGGGCAACAATCCCTGCAGGAAGGGTGGAACACCAAGCAGCAGGAGGGCATAGCAAAGAAAAGAGGGGCAGGAAGACAATGGAGGCCATACCCTCAACACAGGATCTACTGCTGAAGATGGAGCTACCTGGAGATGACCAAGATCAAGTACCACAGAAGACTGCCTTTCTTCAGGCAGATGATCATACAGGGACTTGGTGAGACCACATCTGGAGTATTGTGTGCAGTTTTGGTCTCCTTATCTTAGGAAGGATGTTCTGGCCTTGAAGGCAGTGCAAAAAAGATTCACTAGGCTGATTCGTGGGATGGCAGGATTGACGTATGAGGAGAGATTGGATCGACTAGGCCTATATTCACTAGAGTTTAGAAGAATGAGAGGGGATCTCATAGAAACCTATAAAATTCTAACAGGACTAGACAGGCTTGATGCAGGGAGGATGTTCCCAATGGCTTTGGAGTCCAGGACAAGGTGTCACAGTCTCAGGATACGGGGTATGCCATTTAGAACCAAGATGAGGAGAAATTTCTTCACTCAGAGAGTGGTGAACCTGTAGAATTCTCTACCGCAGAAGACAGTGGAGGCCAAGTCATTAAATATATTCAAGAAGGAGAAAGAGATATTTCTTAATGCCAAAGGGATCAAGGGATATGGGGAGAAAGCGGGAACAGGGTACTGAATTAAACGATCAGCCATGATCTTTTTTTGAATGGCGGAGCAGGCCCGAAGGGCCGAATGGCCTACTCCTGGTCCTATTTTCTATGTTGCCTTGCAGCACTAGTCACCATGCTCTGCCAGTAACTGTCAGAGTCACTGTGACCTTGAACCTATTCTCCTCTGGCTCCTTCCAAGGATAAGATGCAGACCTTGTTGTCCTCTTGCAAGTGCTGCGCACAACTGCATCTCAAAGGTCACTGATGCCCTCTTTGCCAGAGCTGGAGAGCACATTAATTTCACGACAGATACAGCCTCGCAAGGACAGAGGGCACTGAGATCCACTGTCATCACTGGATTTCTCCACGTGCAGGGCATCATTGATTGCACCCTTGTGGCCATCACAGCACCCAGCAACCAGCCACTCAGATCCATCAACAGGAAGGGCTTCCACTCCCTCAATGTCCAACTCGTCTGCAACCACAACAAGAGCTTCCTCCATGTATGTACTTTCTTTCTTGGCAGCTACCATGACTCCTTCATCTGGCAGTTCAGGCTGCCTCAGATCTTTACTCCATCCCCCAAAGTGCATGGATGGTTTCGAGTGAACAAGGGAGACATGGCCACTCACCCAACAGAGGCACAGAGGTGAAACAACCAATGCCACCTGTTCACTAGGACAACCATTGAGCCAGCCATCAGGCTTCTGAAGATGTGATTGCAGTGCCTGGACTGATTGGGTGTCGGTCATTGTGATCGGCTGCTGCGCTCTCCATAACATGACCCTCCGGGGAGCTGTGGACCTTGAGGATGATGAGGCCCTGGAAGGAGACAGCTCATCAGGGGAGGAGCAGGAGCAGGAGGTGAAAGAGGAGGAAGAAGAGGAGGCGGAGGGAGATGATGCTGAAGGAAGAGGTGCCCCTGCTGCTGATGTGGTGGCCTCCTCCTGCCACCAGGTAGAGGACCTCGAGGAAGAGGACTTCCCTCCTCTCCCTCACAGCCTCCAGCGTTAGAACCAGGTCAGCATTGATGAAGTGAGGGTCTGCCTTGCCCCAGGTACCAGGCCTCTGGACCCCTGTGACATCTCATTTCCCTCTGGTGCAGTGGAAGGTTTTGGTCCAAACCGCAGATCTCTCCCTCAGGACAATCAGCAGCCTCAGTGATGGCTACAATAGGAATCGAAATGAGTCCCACACTTCATCTGACCTGCATCCAATCCCATCCCCACTGGGTCCATGTGGACAAGAAACCTGTCTCCATACCAATTAAAGGCTTCTCCAAGTGAAAATGTTGGCTGGAATTTTACGGGTTTCCATAGGAGCAGGCTGGTGGTGAGGGGGTCGTAAAATTGAGTGGGGAGCAGGGGGTACCGTTCCCAATACCTTCCCACCCTGGCTGTAATTTTACCAGGAACGGCGGCGGCAAGAAATGGCCCACCTTCCCCAAGCCAATCAAGACCCTTATCTGCCAATTAACTGCCACTTAAGTGCCTCCTCCCACCGTCACTGGTATTTTACCAGCAGCCAGTGGGCACCTCAGACCCCCAGAAGGTCACCAGGTTTGTGGGCTGGGGGCTCCTTCCTGATTGAGCACCCTGTGCCCCATGGAGGGCCCTCACCGAAGCCCCAACCACTCCCACTGAAATAAAGTACCCCCCGCCACAACCGACCCCCCCGTGGCCCGGCCAGTTCTCCCCAATGAGACCCCACATGCTTAATTTTCTTCTGGGGCCGACACCCTAATTGCTGCTGAAGCTGGGTACAGTACCCAGCAGTGGCCTCCGCTCCCGGTGGCACTGCTGGGACTGAGGGCTGCCAGCCCGCTGATTGGCTGGCAGCTCTTGGAGGCGGAACTTCTTGTATCAGAGAGGTTGGAGTCCCGCCCAAGTCCATTTAAGGGCCTGGGCCACACAAAATCCTGGCGTGGTTCCCAGGCCTGACGGAGGCGGGCTTGCCCTGACCTTTTGGCCGGTGGGCGGGGCCTCCCACACAACATAAAATTCCGGCTGTTGATTTTAATCAGTTTCCCACAGGAGGTGGCTTAATAACCCCGTTTCCCACCTCCGTGGTAGAAATTCAGCCCCATGAGCTCTACAAGGACAAACCATTTGCCCAAATTTCTCTATGTTGATGTTAGTGCTCCACATTAACCTGTCTCCCACCCATCTTCATCTAACCCCATCAGCATATGCTTGTATTCCTTTCTCTCTCATGTTCAAAGCTAATTTCCCCTTAATTGCGTCTTTGCTACTTGCCTCCTTGTGGTAATGAGTTCCACATTCTAACCACTCTCTAGGTGAAGAGGTTTCTCCTGAATTCCCTGTTGGATTTATTATCCTAGGGAATATCTACACTGGACAAAGCAGAGCTGAAGTATCCTAGCACAAATGCTGTTTAGATGTAAACTTTGCATCATGCATGATTTAATACCCAGGATCAGCACATCGCTAAAAGAATTATCAACATGTTTACATATCATACCAGTTTACATTCAATCTGCTGTTACCATGGTACAACTGAATTTAACTTCTCGAAGGACCTAAAAGGGTGCTTGAGCATCAGATGTGTTTAAAAGCAAAATAGTGCAGATTTTGAAAAGCTGAAACAAAACCAGAAATTGCTGGAAACACAGCAGGTCAGTCAGCAGCTGTGAGTGAACAGACATGTTCATGTTTTGGGTCTGGACCATCTTCAGAACTGAAAAATAATGTGCGGACAGGCATATTATTAGAGAGGAACTTTAACACAAAAAAGGGTGTGTTTGGATCGGGCGGGAAGTTAAAATGTTAAAAATCTGAATCTGGACGCCAATCCAACTACTTCCAGTTTTAACGGAGGTGGGCCATGGAGGGGCGGGGGTGCCAAGAGGCAGGTTGACAATTTAAATATTATAATGAGGCTAGCACCCACATATTGATCTGCCATTTCACACTTTACTCTGGCCGTCCAGGTTTTACAGACCTTGGGAAACACGGCACCTAAAGAAAGGCAAGGACTTCAGAATCCAGGAGGTAAATGCCTTTCCGCGTAACTGCTTGATCTAACATACCTGCCTCACCAACCTTCCGTGATCGGACAGCCCCAACCTTTTCAATCTCTGTCACCCCCACCTCCCTGGACTTCCCCCAAGTGGCCTCCAATCTCCCTCCAAGGCCTCCAATCCTCCATTCCCTGCCCCCACCACCCCTCCTGGCTTCTGGACCTCCCAACCCCTGCCTCCACTCACTGGACCACCCTTCCCCCCGCTCCACCATTGGTCTCCAATCCTGCAGGCCTCTGCACTCCCACTCCATCCTAGCCTCTGACCTCCCCTCCCCTGGACTCAGACCCCTCAGGCTTCAGATCGCCACATGCCCCTCCCCCCACTCCACCAACCCCTACCTCTGGCTTCTGATTCCTCCCTCAATCATCTCCCCTGCCCAGCTATTGAAAGCCTACCCACCTGACAGCTAGTCAGCCTCTCAATCTGGCTGGCATTGCTGGGGAATGGAGAAAAAAATGTTAATTGGATCCTGCCAATAAATTCGGCAGGGCCTGAGGGAAATGCATTCTTCCAGGCTTCTTGACCTTAATCCAGATTCCCTGGCTCCCTTCCAGCCTCTGAGTAAAAATCCAGCCCATAGAGTCAGATATTGGATAAAGAGGTTTCTCCTATTGGATTTATTGATGACTATCATATATTTGCAGCCATCCCCTCAAGTGGAAAGACTTTCTCTATGTCTATTTTATCATAGCCCTTCATAATTTTACAGACCTCTCCTTAGCCTTCTCTTTTCTAGAGAAAACACCCCCAACATGTTCAACCTTTCCTGATGTGTATATCCACTCAGTTTGGGTATTTTCTTTGTGAACCTTTTTTGCATCTTCTCCAGTGCCTCTATATACTTTTTGTAATATGAAGGCCAGAACAGTGCACAGTACTCTAAGTGTGGTCTAACCAAGGCTTAATACAAATTTAACATAACTTCTCTACTTTTCAATTCTATCCCTCCGGACATGAGCCACAGTACTTTTTTTTTTTGATTGCCTTATTAACCTGTGTCACTGCTTTTAGTGATGTGTCGATCTGTAGTTCTGCTCTCTTCAAAACAATATAGCAGATTAGTTCTCCTTTCCATTAATTTCCTTGGGCATTGGTGTGACTGCACCTAGAGTACTGTGTGTAGTTTTGGTCACCATATTTAAGGAGGGATGTACTTGTATTGGAAGCAGTTCAGAGTCTTATGAGGAAAGGTTGAGCAGGTTGGGCCTATATTCATTGGACCTTGGAAGATTGAAAGGTGATCTCACTGAAATGCATAAGATTCTGAGGAGATTTGACAGGGTAACTGCTGAGAGGATGTTTCCCCTCATGAACCTCGAAATAGGGGGCACAGTTACAAACTAAGACAGCAATGAGGAGGAATTTTTTCTCTCAGACGATCATTAGTTTGGAATTCTCTCCCCCGGTAAGCAGTGGAGGCTGGGTCATTGAACATAGAAACGCAGAAAATAGGAGCAGGAGTAGGCCATTCGGCCCTTCGAGCCTGCACCGCCATTCAATACGATCATGGCTGATCATCCAAACTCATTACCCTGTTCCTGCTTTCTCCCCTTGATCCCTTTAGCCCTAATAACTATATCTAACTCTTTCTTGAATATATTTAATGATTTGGCCTCAACTGCTTTCTGCGGTAGAGAATTTCACAGGTTCATCATTTTCTGGGTTAAGAAATCCCTCCTCATCTCAATCCTAAACGGCTTACCCCTTATCCTTAGACTGTGACCCCTGGTCCTGGACTCCCCCGCCATCGAGAACATCCTTCCTGCATCTAGTCTGTCCAATCCTGTTAGAATTTTGTAAGTTTCTATGAGATAGAGTCATAGAGTCGTACAACTTAGAAACAGGCCTTTCGGCCCACCGCGTCCATGCCGACCATAATTCCTATCTATACTAATCCCACCTGCCTGCATTAATTCCATATCCCTCTATGCCTTGCTCATTCAAGTACCTGTCCAGATGCCTCTTAAATGTCGCTACTGTTCCTGCCTCCACCAACTCCTCAGGCAGCTCATTCCAGATACCCACTATTCTTTGCGTGAAAAATTTACCCCTTTGATCCCCTTTAAACCTCCTCCCTCTCACCTTAAATCTAAGCCCTCGAGTTTTAGTCACCCCTACCATGGGAAACAGACTCTGGCTATCTACCCTATCTATGCCTCTCATAATTTTATATACCTCTATCATGTCCCCTCTCAGCCTCCTTCACTCCAGGGAAAACAGACCCAACCTATCCAATCTCTCTTTATAACTCAAGCCCTCCAAACCAGGCAACATCCTTGTGAATCTTTTCTGCACCCTCTCTAGCTTAATCACATCTTTCCTGTAGTGCGGCAACCAGATCCCCTCTCATTCTTCTAAACTCTAGTGAATAAAATCCTAATCGACCCAATCCCTCTTCATATGTCAGTCCTGCCATCCCAAGAATCAGTCTGGTGAACTTTTGCTGCATTCCCTCCTTAGCAAGAACATCCTTCCTCAGATAAGGAGACCAAAACTGCACACAATACTCCAGATGTGGTCTCACCAAGACCCTGTATAATTGCAGCAAGACATCCTTGGTCCTGTACTCGAATCCTCTCACTATGAAGGCCAACATGCCATTAGCCTTCTTAACTGCCTGCTGCACCTGCATGCTTACTTTCAGCGACTGGTGCACAAGGACAGCCAGGTCTCGCTGCACCTTCCCCTTTCCCAATCTATCGCCATTCAGATAATAATCTGCCTTCCTGCTTTTACAACCAAAGTGGATAACCTCACATTTATCCACATTATACTGCATCTGCCATATATTTGCCCACTCACTCAACCTGTCCAAATCACACTGGAGCTTCTCTGCATCCTCCTCACAGCTTACACTCCCACCCGGCTTTGTGTCATGTTCAAACTTGGATATATTACATTTAATTCCCTCATCTATATCATTAATATATATTGTGAATAGCTAGGGTCCTAACACTGATCCCTGTGGTACCCCACTAGTCACTACCTGCCACTCGGAAAAAGACCCGTTTATTCATACTCTTTATTTCCTGTCTGCCAACTAGTTCTCTATCCATGTCAGTACCTTACCCCAAATCCCATGTGCTTTAATTTTGCACGTTAATCTCTTATGTGGGACCTTGTCAAAAGCCTTCTGAAAGTCCAACTACACCACATCCACTGGTTCTCCCTTATCCAATCTACTAGTTACATCCTCAAAAAATTCAGTAGATTTGTCAAGCATGATTTCTCTTTCATAAATCCATATTGACTTTGTCCGATCCTGTCATTGTTTTCCAAGTGCTCTGCAATTACATCTTTTATAATGGACTCTAGCATTTTCCCCACTACTGATGTCAGGCTAACCGGTCTATAATTCCCTGTTTTCTCTCTACCTCCTTTTTTAAATAGTGGGGTTATATTAGCTACCCTCCAATCCGTTGGAACTGTTCCAAAGTCTATAGAATTTTGAAAAATGACCAGCAATGCATCTACTATTTCTAGGGCCACTCCTTAAGAACGCTGGGATGTAGATTATCAGGCCCTGGGGATTTATCGGCCTTCAATCCCACCAATTTCCCTAACACCATTTCCCTACTAATACTGATTTCATGCAGTTCCTCCTTGTCACTAGACCCTATATTCCCCAACATTTCTGGGAGGTAATTTGTGTACTCTTTTGTGAAGACAGAACCAAAGTATGTATTTAATTGGTCTGCCATTTCTTTGTTCCCCGTTATAAATTCCCCTGTTTCTGACTGTAAAGGACCCACATTTGGCTTCACTAATCTTTTTCTCTTCATATATCTGTAGAAGCTTTTACAGTCAGTTTTTATGTTCTCTGCAAGCTTACTCTCGTACTCTATTTTCCCCTTCTTAATCAATCCCTTTGTCCTCCTTTGCTGAATTCTAAACTGCACCCAATCCTCAGGTTTGCTGCTTGTTCTGGCCATTTTATATTTCTCCTGCTTGAATCTAATACAATCCCTAATTTCTTTTGTAAGCCATGGTTGAGCACCCTTCCTGTTTTATTTTTGCGCCAGACAGAAATGAACAATTGTTGTAATTCATCCATGCGCTCTTTAAATGCTAGCCATTGCCTATCCACTGTCAACCCTTTAAGTAACGTCCCCCAATCTATCGTAGCCAACTTGTGCCTCATACCTTCATAGTTTCCTTTATTTAGATTCAGGACCCTAGTTTCAGAATCAACTCTCTCACTCTCCGTCTTAATGAAGAATTCTATTATGTTACAGTTGCTCTTCCCGAAGGGACCACGCACAACAAGATTGTTAACTAATCCTTTCTCATTAAGCAATACCCAGTCTAGGATGGTCTGTTCTCTAGTTGGTTCCTAAATGGTCCAAAAAACCATCACGTACGCACTCCAGGAGTTCCTCCTCTACAGTATTATTGCTAATTTGGTTTGCCCAATCTATATGTAGATTAAAGTTAACCATAACTACAGTTGCACCCTTATTGCATGTGTCTCTAATTTCCTGTTTAATACCATCCTCTACATCACCACTGCTGTTTGAGGGTCTATATACAACCCCCACCAACGTTTTCTGCCCCTTGGTGTTTCTTAGCTCCACCCATACAGATTCCACATCAGGATTCTCTGAGCTAATATCCTTCCTCACTATTGTATTGATTTCCTCTTTCACTAACTCCACCTCCTTTCCTTTTTTGCCTGTCCTTCCTAAATATTGAAGACTGCTGGATGTTCAGTTCCCATCCTTGGTTACCCTGCAGCCATGTCTCTGTAATCGCAACTATATCGTATCCATTTACATCTATTTGTGTGGTTAATTTGCTGACCTTATTGCGAATACTCCGCGCATTGAGACACTATGCCTTTAAGCTTGTCTTTTTAACATTCTTAGTCATCTTAGCATTATTTCTCACTATGCCCTGTTTGTTTCTTGCCCTTGATTTCTATACCTTCCACTTTTGTCTTTTTGTTTCCTGTCTTTCCTTTCTATACTTGTTTCCTCCTCCTCAGTCTCCCTGCTCAGGTTCCCATCTGCCTGCCATTCTAGATTAAATCCTCCCCAACAGCGCTAGAAAATGCCCCTGCGAGGACATCGGTTCCAGTCCTGCCTGGGTGTAACCCGTCCCGCTTGTACAGGTCCCACCTTCCCCAGAACTGGTCCCAATGTCCCAGCAATCTAAATCCCTTGCTCCTGCACCATTTCTCCAGCCACACATTCATCTGGTCTATTCTCCTGTTCCTATACTCACTAACACATGGCACAGGAAGTAATCCTGAGATTACTACCTTTGAGGTCCTGCTTTTTAATTTAGCTCCTAACTCCTTAAATTCATCTTGCAGGACCTCATCCCTTTTTCTACCTATGTCGTTGGTACCGACATGTACCACAACCACTAGCTGTTCACCCTCCTCCTTCAGAATGTCCTGCAGCCGATCCGAGACATCCTTGACCCTAGCACCAGGGAGGCAACATATCATCCTGGAGTCTTGTTTGCGGCCACAGAAGGCACTTGATAAAGTCATAAAAAGTGATTTATGACTTTAACCCCTTATAAGGACTAAACCAAATCAGGCATACATCCCTATGAATCTCCCTTAATTAAGTTCAAACCAGACAAATTTTTATAGATAAAAGCAAAATACTGCGGATGCTGGAAATCTGAAACAAAAACAAGAAATGCTGGAATCACTCAGCAGGTCTGGCAGCATCTGTGGAAAGAGAAGCAGAGTTAACGTTTCGGGTCAGTCACCCTTCTTCGGAATTTTTATAGATACTTATTTGGGTTCAAAGAATTGAACCAGTATTCCCTCAAAGAAAGAAAACTAACAGAGAATATTACCATCTTTCGGATAGCTAATCTTTAAAATAATTATGACTAAGTCATAAATATCCCAGATATTATAAGGGTCTGGGAAACTCTCTTCAATTCTTAACTCTCCACTTAAAGAGACAGAGAGAGGGGGTTCTTGTAGTTGTATACAGAATGCTACCTGAGACGATTTATTAGCTTTTATATATTTATTAAAGAATTAAACATGCACTACACTTTTAAGTGGATAAGTATATCACAATATCAAATATTACCATGAGATGTAACAAATAATCTTATTTCTAAAATAGAATCCAAAAGTTCAACCTTGATATTGTTACATCAAAATATCTTTGAATATCCATCAAAATTTAAAGTAAACTTTTACCTTAAATTTCCCGAGTAAGCCATAGGGTGAGAAATATTGATGAGGAATTCAACACTTCTAATTTTTGCTTCATACTGTTTCTAAGGTATCATCTGATCTTTTAGCATAAAGGTGTTACCTTTCTGTGTGTGTTTTTCCTGCTTTTAAAATCCATATACGGTAGTATCATTAACGAACATCTCTACTTAATGTTTTGCTGGAATTCCCCAGCTCTTGAAGTTGAAGCATTTATCTGGCCAAAATGTTTATAATTGGCTTTGCTTGACATCTTGTTCCTGTTAGGTACTATTCCATTTATTATTTTATTATCTATAATTGTCTTTTTATGATACCTTGAAAACAATCTTTTGAATCAATCTGTCTACATACTAACACTATCAATTAAGATAATTGCTACCTCTTACTGATGTCATACAGGATGTTTCAATGTGTGTTTATCCTCCCAAGTCCCTGACAACAGAAACGCTGAAATGGATTTCCCAACTTAAAAGGTATTTCTGGTTCACATCCTATTGAAACAGGGACTTTGAAAGACCTTGAAATTTCTAACTCTACCTTCTTAAAGGGGAATGTCAGTGAGACTTGAAAACTGACCATTTATTCAATCTTTAATTCTAAAAGGTATAATATATTAACTATATCTAAATTCTACTTAATTAAGCCTATTATACCTATGTTTCATTAAATTGTAATAGACTGTTAGCTAAACTTGAAACACATAGAATTGAAGGAAAATTATTGACCTGTTTAGGAAATTGGCTGAGTGGCAGGTGGCAAAAGATAGGGATGATGGGCAGTACTCTAACTGGCAGGATGTGATTAATGGTGTCCCACAAGGATCTATGTTGGGCCCTCAACTATTCACCGTATTTAATAATAACTTAGATGGTGGGATAAAAAGCTGCATATCTAAGTTTGTTACATAGGTGGCATTGTAAGCAGTGTAGATGGAAGCATAATATTTAGAAGAGCTATTAACAGATTAGGTGAATAGACAGAACTGCAGCAAATGGATTTCAATATAGACAAATGTGAGGTTATCCATTTTGAATCTAAAAAAGATAGAAGAGTACATTCTAAATGGTGAAACATTAGAGACAGTGGAGGTCCAAAGAGACCTGGGGATCCATGTACATAGATCTTTAAATTATATAAATAGGTACAAAAAATAATCAAGATGGCTAATGGAATGCTGATCTTTATATCTAGAAGATTAGAATACAAGCTATGCTATAGCTGTACAAAGCTCTGGTTAGACCACACTTGGAGTAATGTGAGAAGTTGTGGGTGCCACACCTTAGGAAAGATATATTGGCCTTGAAGGGAGAACAATGTTGATTTACAAGAATGATGTCTGGACTCCAAGGGTTAAATTACAAGGAGAGATTACAAAAACTAGGCTCCTGGCATTGACCTCCATGGCTATTTGCTCCCACTACCTTCTGATCATGTGTTTGAAGAACCTCTTGGCTCCTTTTAGCTAGATGACGCTCTCCTCCTTTCCACCGCCTCTATCAACACCTCCATTCATTGTTCACCAACCTTGGTGCCAGCTCTCTCCCATGTTGTGCCATTCTTCAATGTTCCTACGTCAGCTTCATTTCCTGTACGACATCCAGCACCTGCCCTAGCCACAATGCAGCTGCTGTTTAAGAGGTGTAGGCTAGTTTTAAGTGGTGAGAGACAATGATGATGCATCTATTCAATGAACAGCGCGGTTAGCACTAGTTGGGCACCAAAATCATTCAAATCAGTTGGCTGCACGAAGTTGACATGCTGACTGCATTGCAAGTCCAACTTGAAAGCAGACAATGACAAAGGCTGCCTTCACTTCATGTAGCAGCTTCGCGTTTTCTTACTCACAGTGGTTCTTCAAACTATTTGCATGCTCTGTCCTCATTCTTACACACTGGGTGGAATGTGAGTTACTCACTGGCATACCGAGCGCTGATGATGCTTGTTCTGTGTTCCAAGGAGAGGACAGACCTTTTCTTTAAAAAGACACATGGATGCCAGACCAGCCAAACTGCAATGCATAGCTTGTCACAGGGAAGAGACCTTATAAATTATTGATGTGGAGCTAAAGAGGGTGTAGGCAAGGGAGTACTTGGTGGCTTTGTGACACCTCAATAAAGTAATCTCTCCAATTTGTTCTTGCCAGCCCTTTCAAATGAATTGGTAAAAGACAGGCAGGCACATCTATCCATTACCACCATGGCCCCCAGTTGGTCTTGCTGCTATGTGCTTGTCCATGTGTAATATTTCCTATCGCAATATATATTTGATTTTCCTTTGTGTACGGGATTCTCAAGATAAAGAAGTTAGCACTAGGTGGGAGCAGAATGGTACCTCAGCACAGCAGCATCAATCAAACACCCCAAATCCTGCAAGCATCAGCACAAAGAGATCAACTTCAGGACAATCAGATAGGGAGAGTAAGTAGGTAGCACGTACTCATGCACTGAGCACAAATACAGAGCAGACCAAATTGACATGGCAGCAAAACAGCACCAACAACAGAATGGGAAGGCTAGGAGCATCTACTGCATCTACTGTGCATCTCACTGATTCATATATTACAGGCTTGCATACTGGGCTGCACTGATTAATCGATTAATCATCCATTCTTCATAGAGTCCTTTGAGTATCTTCACAGCTCCCCTCATGGAATGGCAAAGACTATGCAGCGGTGTTGCTCCAACACTTATGTAGGAAAGCAAAAGTATTTAGAACTGCTGCAGAGCACCATGGGGTGAGTGACAATTCAGGGAAAATAGCAACGGAGTTGCCCAAGTCAGAGGGCACAAAGGCACATCTAATTTTTCTCATCATGTGCCGATATTCAAATCTGTATCTTCAATTTGCAGGAGGAGCTCACTCAAGACTTTGATGTGCTAGCATTGGCTTGAGATAATCATAATAGGGGATCCACCCCCTTTAGTGGCTGCCAAGAGTGCGGGTTGCAGAATGCTGTTCTTTAACTGTAGATGCCTGGGACAGTCCATCAATAATGAGAAGATAAATCAGATCTGGGAGGCCATCGTCCTGGCCTTTTGTTCCTCTGGCTTACTTCCCTCTGCCAGAAATCCTCTTCCTCCTTCAAATGTAGGACAGTCATTAATAGATCCAATGGAATGCACTTGCTGAGCAGTGTGGTTCTACTTGAGGTTGGCAGCTAATGCCAGCAAGAATACTATGGCTGGAGGACAAAAGCTGAAAGTGTCCTGTAAAACAGAAAATCTGCAGCAAACAATGGAAATAAAATATTGCACAAATAAATACTCAAATACAGCAGCTAAAATAAAAGTTGGAAACTTAGCTCTTCCAAAAACAGTAAGTCACATTCTTAACAGAGGTCTTTTATGGAACTTGCCTGGTGCCTGTTTTAAACAGATGCAGAGTGAATGGACCAGAGCTGCAGGAGAACACAAGGAATTCATTATGGGATGTATTAGTGTAATAGTATATATTTAGATTAAACTGAGTCATTTAATGAGAATCTGCACAAGCAGAACCTCAAAGACTCTGAAAAGATTTGAGGATTGCCCATTCCAATGAGTGCACCGAATGCACTCGAACCTCCCGCATGATTCCACAGTGTTCTACTCTTGGAGATTTGGATCCACTCCCCAACACTATGGGGTGAATTTTCTGGGCCCTTTGGAGGCGGGAGGGCAGGGGAAGGAGTCGGGAGAGGAGCCGTACGTCTTCTCGCCATGCTATATTGCCAGCGGCTCATACGCCCACCAGGAGGCCGATTAATCCACTTAAGTGACCAATAAATACTCAAGTACAGCAGCTAAAATAAAAGCTGGAAACTTAGCTCTTCCAAAAACAGTAAGTCACATTCTTAACAGAGTTCTTTTATGGAACTTGCCTGGTGCCTGTTTTAAACATTTTGCTGCGGACATTTTGCCCACATCAGGAGGACCTGCCACTGCATGAGGAGACTTCCCAGTGAAACCTGGTGGCTTTCCAGTGGGTCGGAGCTGGGGCCCTCATTTATGGGCACTCCATAGCCCACAGTGGCAATGACTGCCCTTGTAGCAATGGCGCCACAGGCGCTCAGTGACCCTCACACAACGCCCCACCCCCGCCACCCCCCCTCCCCCCCCCCACCCCGCCACCCCACAATCGTTGGCACTTGTCTGTCTGGCCCTGGAATCCCCCTAAGCAACTTACTTATCTTCAAGGGCACCTGGCCATTGAGGCACTCTGCTCTTGCAATGCAGTCTTTCTGTCTTGACATCGAAATGTTCTTCTAATTCTTTGCTTTCCCCACATCGCAGTTACAGGAGAGTTTCGAAGGGACCAATCACTGTGCAAAGGCATATAGTGTGATCTCCAAAGATGTTTTAAAAATCCTCTTAACCCCCACCATAAAAAAAAGAAAGACCTGCATTTATATAACACTGCTCATGACATCTGGATGTCTCAAAGTCCTTCACAGCCAATTAAATATTCACTGTAGTCACTGCTGTAATGTAAGAAATGCAGTAGCCAATTTTCACACAGCAAAGCCTCACAAACACCAATAGGATGATGACCATATCAGTGGGGGTTAAATGGGATATCTCCTGAAAACGGGCAGGAGATTGTGATGTGTGATTACCCTGTGCCCAATCGAAGAGATGCAGGTAACACACAAACTTTGTGCTGCATGCTCATTTTCATTGTAGTAGCATGCAATCAAGCACTCAACATACTTCTGAATGGCTGCAGGGCTCCATGTTCATGTGAGGCTAGCATTACTTAATGCTAGTCTGCACTCCTTAAAGCTAGTCTACACCTAGAGTCATAGAGTCATAAAATTATACAGCATAGAAACATGCCCTTTGGCCCACTGTGTCTATGCCGGCCATCAAGCACCTATCTATTCTAATCCCATTTTCCAGCACTTGGCCCGTAGCCTTGTATGCTATGGCATTTCAAGTTCGCATCTAAATACTTCTTAAATGTTGCGAGGCTTCCTGCCTCTACCAGCCCTTCAGGCAGTGTGTTCCAAATTCCAAGCACCCTCTGGGTCAAAAATGTTTTCCTCAAATCCCCTCTAAACCTCCTGCCCCTTACCTTAAATCTATGCCCCCTGGTTATTGATACCTCTGCTAAGGGAAAACGTTTCTTCCTATCTACTCTATCTATGCCCCTCATAATTTTGTATATTTCAATCAGGTCCCCCCTCAGCCTTCTCTGCTCTAAGGAAAACAATCCTAACCTATCCAGTCTCTCTTCATAGCTGAAGTGCTTCAGCCCAGGCAACATCATGGTGAATCTCCTCTGCACCCTCTCCAGTGCAATCACATCCTTCCTACAGTGTGGTGCCCAGAACCGTACAAACAAAGGTGACCGAGGTGACTGCAACAACTACCGTGGAATCTCCTTGCTCAGCATAGTGGGGAAAGTCTTTGCTCGAGTCGCTCTATACAGGCTCCAGAAGCTGGCCGAGCGCGTCTACCCTGAGGCACAGTGTGGCTTTCGTGCAGAGAGATCGACCGTTGACATGCTGTTCTCCCTTCGTCAGATACAGGAGAAATGCCGCGAACAACAGATGCCCCTCTACATTGCTTTCATTGATCTCACCAAAGCCTTTGACCTCGTCAGCAGACATGGTCTCTTCAGACTACTAGAAAAGATTGGATGCCCACCAAAGCTACTAAGTATCATCACCTCATTCCATGACAATATGAAAGGCACAATTCAACATGGTGGCTCCTCATCAGACTCCTTTCCTATCCTGAGTGGCGTGAAACAATGCTGTGTTCTCGCACCCACGCCTTTTGGGATTTTCTTCTCCCTGCTGCTCACACATGCATTCAAGTCCTCGGAAGAAGGAATTTTCCTCCACACAAGATCAGGGGGCAGGTTGTTCAACCTTGCCCGTCTAAGAGCTAAGTCCAAAGTACGGAAAATCCTCATCAGGGAACTCCTCTTTGCTGACGATGCTGCTTTAACATCTCACACTGAAGAGTGCCTGCAGAGTCTCATCGATAGGTTTGCGGCTGCCTGCAATGAATTTGGCCTAAACATCAGCCTCAAGAAAACAAACATCATGGGGCAGGACGTCAGAAATGCTCCATCCATCAATATTGGCGACCACGCTCTGGAAGTGGTTCAAGCGTTCACCTACCTAGGCTCAACTATCACCAGTAACCTGTCTCTAGATGCAGAAATCAACAAGCGCATGGGAAAGGCTTCCACTGCTATGTCCAGACTGGCCAAGAGAGTGTGGGAAAATGGCGCACTGACACGGAACACAAAAGTCCGAATGTATCAAGCCTGTGTCCTCAGTACCTTGCTCTATGGCAGCGAGGCCTGGACAACGTATGTCAGCCAAGAGCGACATCTCAATTCATTCCATCTTCGCTGCCTCCGGAGAATCCTTGGCATCAGGTGGCAGGACCGTATCTCCAACACAGAAGTCCTCGAGGCGGCCAACATCCCCAGCTTATACACACTACTGAGTCAGCGGCGCTTGAGATGGCTTGGCCATGTGAGCCGCATGGAAGATGGCAGGATCCCCAAAGACACATTGTACAGCGAGCTCGCCACTGGTATCAGACCCACCGGCCGTCCATGTCTCCGCTTTAAAGACGTCTGCAAACGCGACATGAAATCCTGTGACATTGATCACAAGTCGTGGAAGTCAGTTGCGAGCGTTCACCAGAGCTGGCGGGCAGCCATAAAGGCGGGGCTAAAGTGTGGCGAGTCGAAGAGACTTAGCAGTTGGCAGGAAAAAAGACAGAGGCGCAAGGGAAGAGCCAACTGTGTAACAGCCCCGACAATCAAATTTGTCTGCAGCACCTGTGGAAGAGCCTGTCACTCTAGAATTGGCCTTTATAGCCACTCTAGACGCTGCTCCACACACCACTGACCTCCTCCAGGCGCTTACCCATTGTCTCTCGAGATAAGGAGGCCAAAGAGAACTCCAGCTGTGGCCTAACTAGCATTTTATACAGCTCCATCATAACCTCCTTGCTCTTATATTCTATGCCTCGGCTAATAAAGGAAAGTATCGCATATGCCTTCTTAACCACCTTATCTAACTGTGCTGCTGCCTTCAGTAATCTTTGGACAAGTACACCAAGGTCCCTCTGACCCTCTGTACTTCCTATGGTCATACCATCCATTGTATATTCCCTTGCCTTGTTAGTCCTCCCAAAATGCATCACCTCACACTTTTCAGGATTAAATTCCATTTGCCCATCTTACCAGCCCATCTATATCGTCCTGTAATCTAAGGCTTTCCTCCTCACTATTTATGACACCAAAAAGTTTTGTGTCATCTGCGAACTTACTGATCATACCTCCTATATTCTTGTCTAAATCACCAGGATGTTGCCTGGTATGGAGGGCGCTAGCTATGAAGAGAGGTTGAGTAGATTAGGATTATTTTCATTAGAAAGATGGAGGTTGAGGGGGGACCTGATTGAGGTGTACAAAATCATGAGAGGTATAGACAGGGTGGATAGCAAGAAGCTTTTTCCCAGAGTGGGGGATTCAATTACTCGGGCTCACGAGTTCAAAGTGAGAGGGGAAAGGTTTAGGGGGGATATGCGTGGAAAGTTGTTTACGCAGAGGGTGGTGGGTGCCTGGAACGCGTTGCCAGCGGAGGTGGTAGACGCGGGCACGATAGCGTCTTTTAAGATGTATCTGGACAGATGCATGAATGGGCAGGAAGCAAAGAGATACAGACCCTTAGAAAATAGGCGACAGGTTTAGATAGAGGATCTGGATAGGCGCAGGCTTGGAGGGCCGAAGGGCCTGTTCCTGTGCTGTAATTTTCTTTGTTCTTTGTTCTTTATTACACTACAAACAGCAAGGGTCCCAACACCGATCCCTGCGGTACACCACTGGTCACAGGCTTCCAATCATAAAAACAACGCTCGACCATCACCCTCTGCCTCCTGCTACTAAGCCAATTTTGGATCCAGTTTGCCAAATTGCCCTGGATCCCATGGGCTCTTATGTTCTTAACCAATCTCCCATGCGGGACTTCTTCAAAAGCCTTACTGAAGTCCATGTATACTAGATCAACTACTTTATCCTCATCTTTAAGAGGTAAGGTGCAGTATGACTGTAGTAGGTGCTGCAACTGCTTGGACAACTCATGAAGACCTTCAGGACGGCCCAGAAATGGCACACTAGGCAAGAGAACGTACCCCCAGGTTTTCATATACCTTGCTGGAGTCGCTGGTGCAGGAGATGGACCTGAGGGGTAAGATTCTCTTCCCTCATGGGTCCAAAGGCCCTGCTGGCAAGTGTGCAGAAGGCAATGGGAGCAAGTGGCTGTGGCAGTCAATGCAAACAGTATGACGTTGAGTAGCTGGATGCAATGCCACAAGATGCATGAGTGGTCGAGGCCAGTGAATGCATCCTGACATGCCAAATCCTACCAACTGCACCACTGACCTCACACATTGCTCCATTCATCACATCCTGTACACTCACCTACCAACAATCTATATCAGGGGTGTCCAACCTTTTATTATGGAGGGGGGCCACATTACAATTTTTGTCCTCCATAGGGGTCAGGTGGGACAATTTCAGAAAGATAAAAGCATTAAAATTTATCTTACTATTAATCAAAACAACAAGAAACATTCATTTTTATGAGGAAGATTTCCATGACAAGACGAATTTATTGACATACTTTCTCATCACTATGTTGAATACTGAATTTGTGACATACCTGGCATTGTTTTTGCTTGTATTAACACTCAATCTCTGCCCACACACTTGATGTAGTGATGCGGAGTATTCCGGATAGATGTCCATCTGTCAGGCGTGATCTTGACCTCTTTCTCTCCCCTCTCTCTGTACGTCTGTCAGCCTGTCTCTCTCTCTCTCTCTCCCACTCCCTCCACTCTCCGCTCCCTCAACTTCCCACTCCCTACATACCCCGCTCTACATTCCCTCCACTCTCCATTCCCTACACTCACCTCTCCCTCCATTCCCCCCGCTCCCCGCTCCCTCCATTCCTCCCACTGCCAGCTCCCTCCACTGCCTCCACTCTCCACTCCCTCCACTCTCCACTCCCCGCACTCACCGTAAAGAGGCATAATAGAGGCAGGCTGTGAACGTGGCCACTCCACTGGGCGCAGCCATGTTGTGTGGTAGTGGGGTCCTAACAAACTGACGACAGCTGTTGGCTGAGGTGCCTGATGTTCCGGCAGTTTACGTCTGTGGGCTGGATGGAAGCCTTTGGAGGGCTGGAATCTGGCCTGTGGGCCATATTTTGGACAACCATGATCTATATTAACCACGACTCAAACTTCACATTCATGTGCTTCATTCAACCTCACACACCTTAGCACTGCTGGAAGCCACACACTCACGTCTCATAGTTTGCACATGCTACCAGCTAATCAACTGTGGCAGGCACATCACCCAAACACATTGCGACACACTCACTGACAGAAGTCCCTTTCTTTGTAGGACAAGGTGGCCCATGATAGATGGCAGCAGCAGCAAACTGGTGAAGACAGGCATGGTGCCATGGAGGAGATGGTGCTGAGGATAACTGAAGCGGCAGTCACTGAGGCAATGGCCAGCAGTGTCGTTGAAGCCATCGAGGATCATGGTATATGTCTAATGCACCTTCTCAAATCTCACTTCACCCTCAACACCCAATCTATTAGGATGTACAAGCTGCAGATGGTGTAACAATGCAGCTCCTGCTTTCCTCCCAATCCTTTCCTCACCCCAAACCTCCCCTTGTGCATTTATGCTTTCAGATGCCCAAAAACAACTGCCTGGCCAGCCAGCGGTGCCTGAGGCTGAAGACCTTGAGGGAACAGACTGAGGAGGAAGAAACGCTGTCACTTAATCTGGCACTTGCAGTCACCAGCTCAGATTCTGGCATTGTGCGTGGTTTGAAAGGGAGCATAGAGGCGGAATCAGTATGTGTTGAGTCACCGGGCACAAGTGGGCTGCAGCCAGGTGACGAGGAGGGGAGAGAGCATGTGCCAGCTCCCCAGAGGGTGAGGACACACACAAGTTCTACTGCAGAAGACTTAGCTGAAGTCTTCGATTAGGGCAACATATAGGAAAGTGCTGAAGAAGGGTCACTGACCTGAAATGTTAACTCTGCTTCTCTCTCCACAAATGCTGCCAGACCTGCTGAATATTGCCAGCATTTCTTGTTTTTATTTCAGATTTCCAGCATCTGCAGTATTTTGCTTTTATTATAGAAAAGTGCTGATGGGCATGCACAGAGAAATGTTTGTTGGATTGGCAGGCCTGCCAGAGAGCAGTGTCAAGGACGAATTTGACTCCAATTTGGCACTGAACTTTTTGCGGAGCTTGGAGCCCATCATTTCCAGTGTGGTAATGGCGGCCAATTCGATGACAGGACTTGAAGATCCAGCTGTGATGCAGCGTCTGATGGCCGATGCCTCAGATTCCATTGTAGGACAAGCAGAAACCATGCAGTGGAAGCTCAGACTGAGATCATGAAATTTCAGCTTGTTGCCCTGCAGGTTCAGATTGCTGCCATCATGGCTGTGGATACCAGTGCTCAACAGGGTCTCACAGCAGTCCAACAATCTATGCTACAGCAGATTACTAGGATTGCTGAGGGGCTGCCCTGGGACAGTGCCAGTGGCTCCATGGAGCACAAACCTACCGTCCTTTCTCAGGATAACAGCATTCCTGATCCCACCACTGCCACTCCATCTGTGCCCCTGTTGCCGCCTGTCAGCCAGCCATCTCAGAGTGCTGTTGACAATGCCAAGGAGGTACAGTTTAAAGCCGGGCCTTCAGGCCCAGAGTTGCTTGAGGACATCCTGCAAGGCCAGCTGCAGTCTACCCCACTGAAAGACAACAGCTTTCCACCATCCACGCTGAAGCCACTAGAACTGCACAGGAGCACCTACAAGACAGGCACTAAGAGAATGCACAAGGGTTATTAGTTGATTATTGTATGAAGTATTAGATGTTTCATTGGATTAAATTGTTGTGGAACAGTTGTTTTGTGGTGTCGTTTATTTCAGGATTTTGGCCAAGATGAGTTGGTCCATATCAGAGGGATAGTAAGGTAGGGTAGTGTTGAGCAATGGGGATCTGCAGTTTCATTCAGGGGAACCAATGTCAGATGATGCTCAGGGACAACCTGTCTGGAACATGGTTGTATCGACTGCCTGCTCCCTTCTGTCTCCTCTTCCTCCTCCTCCTGAGGGGCTCACCATATCCATGGGGGCCATGGTGTGCTCGTGATGGCAAGGTTGTGAAGGATAAAGCAGACCACGATGAACCAGAACACCCATGAGTACTGGAGAGCTCCTCCCGAGCGATCTGGCTGAAGATGGTTGCAAATGTTTCAGCCTAGTCTTTTGTGCTGGGATCCTCCATCATTGAGGATGGGATTTTTGTGAAGTCTTCTTCTCAGATAACTTGTTTAATTGCCCACCACTATTCATGACTGGATGCGACAGGACTGCAGAGCTTTGATCTGATCCGTTGGTTGTGGGATCGCTTAGCTCTGACTATAGCATGCTGCTTCCACTGTTTCACTTGCATGTAGTCCTGGCTTCACTAGGTTGCACCTCATTTTTAGGTATGCCTGGTGCTGCTCCTGGCATACTCTTCTAAATTCCTCTTTGCATCAGGGTTTGTCTCCTAGCTTGATGGTAATGGTATAGTGAGCAAGTTTCTCCAAGTCATACACTATCCTGACTTGGAACTATATCACCACACCTTCACTGTTGCTGGGTCAAAATCCTGGAACTCTTTTCTGAATAGCACTGTGGGTGTACCGTTACCACAAGGACTGCAATAGTTCAAGAAGGTGTCGCATCACCACCTTCTCAGGGGCAATTAGGGACCAGGCAATAAATATTGACCTGGCCAGCAACAGCCACATCCCATGAATGAGTAAAAAAAGAAAAAAATAGCCACAAGCACTGAGAGCAAGTGATATACTCAGAGACCTTTCAGAAGCACACAATTCCTTCCAAGCATCTAGCACAGCTCCCTCTTGACTTAACCAACTTCTCACAACACCTCCAATAACCTGGTACTTCCACTAATTCTGCAAGAGCAAGTAGATAGCAAAAAGTAACAAACTTGCAATTGCGACAGTGATGCCTTTAAAAAGCGATCCCTCGTGTTGCTGAATACATATTACGTTGTCCGTGTTTAAGAGGAGGTGTTAACTGGAGAAGTGAGGTCCAAAATGACAAGTCAGGCATCAAATCAGCATTAGACTCCTGCTCTGCATACTTCCAGCGCCCGCATGTAATGCTCACAAGAACATGGTGCTCAGCACGGGCCGTGCTGTAAGTGGTCGGGAGCAGCACTAACACCATTTTACAATCAACCAACACCATAGCACTGAAACTAATCTGGAGCCGTATTTTTGGACAATCTGTTTTAGTGATGTTGGTTGAGGGATAAATATCGGCCAGGACACCGGGGATAGCTACCCTGCTCTTCTTCAAATAGTGCCATATCCACCTGACAGGGTCGACTAAACCACAGTTTAACATCTCATCCAAAGGATGATGGCTGGGATTTTATTAGTGTTGCAGCGTTCCTGACGGCAGGACCAGAAGTTGTCATAACTTCCGCTTTCGCCATTCTTCTCATTGCACATTGCGATTTTATATGTTAATGAACCATGCAGTGACAGGCATGGGAGACACGGGGACAGCCTTTCATTGGTGGTACCCGCCATCACAAGGCCGAGTATCATGATCGCCATTGATACAAAGCATTCTGTGCTTGCAGATTCAGGGATCAGCAGCCTTCCTGTCGTTTAAGTCTCTGCATAGGAACCTAAAGTGAAGCTTCTAATTAATTCAAAATGTTTTTGCCTCCCTTACTTTTTGTAATCCAGCAGCAACTTCACATCATTTATTTTTCGCTGCAGCAACAGCAAAGAAAATGTCAAGCAGTAGGCAACGTTCCACCCACAGTTCAGTGATGCCACCCTTCAGGTTCTCCTCCAGGCCATCAGAGAAAGGTGGAAGGCCTTTTTCCCTGCAGATGGAGCCTCAGGACCCTCCCTACTGACCAAGGCAGCATGGATGGAGGTAGCAGAGGAGGTCTTGAACTGCAGGTTGACGTGCAGAACCCGGGCTCAGTGATTTGCTGAGATTGGCGCGGGTACGAGGTCTTGGCGAGGCTGTTCCATTGTTTTTTTGCCCTAGCTCCATGTTTTTAAGACAGAGGGCAGACATAGCGTGCATTGGAATGCGTGAGCAGCCATGGTGTCATGATTGCACGCAAAGTTGGCAATTGGCATTGTTGATGTATTTGGATGCGTTGTGCGATAGCCAGTCCTGAATGAGTGTTGTTGATGTATATTTATAATGGTTGTGGTTCATCTTTTGACACGTCATTAAATCTGCACTGTCTCCTGCAGGATAAATGAACCCACAACCAGCGCGAGCATGCTAAAACAGGTGGAAGTGTTCCAGACATCAGCGTCCTGTCACTGGTGGAAGAGAAGGCATCAGAAATTGTGAGAGAGGAGGGAGGCAGAGCTATTGCAGATGGTGAGGCAGGATCCTCAAGGTGTAATGATGAAATGACATTTCCAATTTTGAAGCCATACGTGCGCAGCAAAGAAGAGTGTGTGAACTCACGTTCAGCTGATGCTTAGAGTGCCTCTGTTTGTGTCTCCACTGCTTGTGCCTGCACTCATGTCTCTAAATACCATGAGGCTCAAAACTCCTCCTCTGGGGAGGAAGAAGAAGCCAATGCCCCAGAGGGTGCACTGTCACCTGCCTCTTCTTCCACCTCCACCACCTCAGATACATCCACACAGTTCGTGGGGGGTTAAATTAGAATCTGGGTCACAAGCTGGTGGACACAGCACAGAAACATCCCAGCAGCTGAGGGAGCATGTGCCAGCCAGGTACCCTGACAATCCAAGGGCTGCTGGGGACCAGGCCCCTGCTCAGCCCCACGCTCATGATGACTCTCTGTTTGGTGCTACGAGACGTCTGCTGGATGTGCAGCAAAGCCATGTGGAAAATATATTGGAGATGCCTGAGATCATGCGGGGCTTTGCGTGTGCCATAGAGGAGTCCATGCAAACCATGACGTCTGCCATGTCCCAGGCATATAAGCGTATGGCTTCCTCAGTTGATAGTCTGGCGAGCTCCGTGGCGAATCTGGTTGAGAACTCAAACCATATGCAATCTGACCTGCACTCCATCGCTGTTGCTGTGGGTCCATGCAGCAGAGTCTAACTGAGTGGGTAATGAGGAACATGTACTTCCCTCCAGGTGCTCCTTCCCCTCAGGGAGACAGGCAGGTGCCATCATCCACATAGATGGAAGAGGACTGCATACCAGCTGCCCCAGGGCCTGCCTCTCTGGACACCCCCAGGGTAGGTGGCATCGTCCTCCCCTCCGACATTGACCCCCTTACCTCCAGCAGACGACCACATGGGGGATACTCACGAACCAGTGCTGCAGACCCCCAGTAGGATGGAGCCATCAAGGCCCCGTTCCTCCAGAGGACACCCGTCACGGTCATCCACAGTAACGGGGCAGCGCACTGAGCACACTGCCAACACCTCAGCTGCTAATATCGGGTTAGCATCTAGACGTAGTGGTAGAAAATGTAAAAAGAAACAGCTTTGAGCATGAAGCTGGCACGGGTGCTGCAAATATTGTGCACATGTTACAGATGCTTAAATACATCCTTATTTTAATATTTGATGCACTCTCGTAAATCATTTGCTTTCTTTCAGATGAAAAGGAAAATGTTCATTGGAGGCCAATAGCAGGAACACATTGATGCTTGCAAAGCATTTCAGAAAGTATCCAGTGTCCATTTATCATTGCTGTTGTGCCTTCAGTCTTCAATGATGGCTATTTGTCATTAGATGATTTTTCACTTTTTTTGCTAACAATATGCCTTACATTTGTGGTTCTGTGGTCACACCCTTACTTTCCTTGCATTAGTGTGTTTTCGGTTCCATCATAGCCCTGAGAAGATTTGATCTGCCGGTCACATCAAAGTGCAGCAAAGTTGTAGCTTCCTGTGTGTGTGAGTTAATGCCTTGATGCAGGACAATTTTTCCAATGGAGACACAGGTTTCTTTTGATAAAATTGATAGCATACAGCCCATCAGGCTCATCTCCACTGCAGATTCATGTGCTGTCATCAGACGAGCCGCTCTTTTTAATTACAGTGATGAATATGTCCTCAGGCGGATGTGAACTATTTCGAGAATTATTTTTTCTTCTTAGTAACGTTCCTTGATGAAGTGGCTTTTTCTTGGCTGAAACGAGCAAATATGAGGTTCTCCTGATGTCCCTTGTCCGTCTCTCCACAGTCCTTATATCAATGATGGCATCCTTGTTATTGTTGTCCTCCTCCTCACCCTCTTCATAGTCATTCTCATCTGTGGAGGACTGATGTTCCTCTGCCTGTAGAATGTTGCCATGTCTAATTACAAGGTTGTGCAAGGCACAGCAGACAATGATTATACATGACACCCTCTGTGGTACGTACTGAAGAGCCCCTCCAGACCGGTCAAAGCAATGGAAGTGTATCTTCAGCGTGCCAGTGGTGTGTTCACTGATGGCTCTGGTGGATGCATGAGCAGAATTGTATCTCCCTTCAGCTGCACTTGGGAGATGATGTACTGGTGTCATCAACCATGTAGGAAGGAATTAACCCTTGTCACCCAGGATCCAGCCTTCAACTTTGGCCGGTTCATCAAACACTTCTGGCAGCTGTAAGTTCCTCAAACTGTAGGAGTCATAACAGCTCCCTGGGAAACATGCACAAACATGCATTATTCGTCTCCTGTGGTCTCAAGCCAGTTGTACATTTAAAGATTGGAAGCCTTTGTGATTTACAAATACAGCAGGCTGGTCCCAGGGAGCTCTAATGGCCACATGGGTACAGTCGATCACCCCTTGCACTCTAGGGAACTCAGTAATGGTGCTGACGGCTGCAGACCTTGCTGCCTGGCTGTCCTCGTCTACAGGTAAGTAGATGAAATCATTGACATGTTGAAAAAGGGCATTGGTCACCTCTTTGATATACATATGGGTCACAGACTGTGATATGGCACAAATGTCGCCCATAGATCCATGGAAGGCACCACTAGCAAAACAATTGAGTGCATTAGTCACCTTGAGGGCAACTGGCATGGGTTTCCCACCAAATCCAAGTGGTTGCAGGTCATGCTGCAGGATCTTACAAATTTCTGGGACCATTTCATGTGACATCCTTTGGCGTCTCTGGCATTGCCTCTCGGACATTTGAAAATAATTTGTCCTTGTCCTGAGGATGCGATGAGGTGCTAGCACCCGACCTTGATAAGGTCGTTCCTGGATGTTACCATTTGGAGCATCCTCACCTTCTTCTTCTTCTGTTGCTGGCATTCAGGCATCATGCGTTCAGGGAAAAGAGCCCCCCTTAGTTGCTCCCTCTGCTCTTCTTCCCGTGGTATTAGACAAATTGGGTGTATGAGACCCATGTGGCTGCAGTTTTTCTAAACATTAAATAAGTAGAGTGTTCCAATTCAGCCCTCTCTTGCCAGTGAGCTGAAGCATCAAGGTAATGAGCGGCTCGCTTTTATGTGCTTTAGAATTGCAGCCAGGTGGAAGACACACCCACTATCATTTACCTACTCCTGCTCTCCTTGTGATCCTTGAGTAGCCACATGGTTTGCATTATCCTTGGAGAAAATGGTGCATGTACAATTTAGGGAAAGTCTCCCCACCTTCCAACCTCCTCCTGCAACCTTCCAGCCTGCACCAATCATCCTTGACCCACCCAATGTAACCGTTACTCTTCCCTCTGGTGCCATTGAACTTCCTTCCGTTACTGTGTACAGAGTCATAATCAATTTATTCATGTCATCCCTCCCTCAGTTCCTACTCCTGTTACCATTAACGTGCCGACTCTGACCCTTGATCCTCCTCAAATTGACCTTAATATTATTGCCGAGTCCTGTTCCCCTCCCTGTGATGTTGTAGAATACCCAAACATAAGTCTTGACCTTCCCCCCTACAGAATCCATTTGCCCCCATTAACTGTGACCATTCCCTCTGCCAGCCAGTATCCTGAATTCACTCCACAGCACCCCGACATTGACAGCAATCATCCCTCCCTTTAGACCCCTCATGACCATCTGTTGACTGTAATACTCACATCAACACATCAGCCCAACAGCGGCCCACATCCAGCTTCATCAGCAATAACAACCACTACACACCCTGGATTCTCCCCTCCTCCCTGCCCTGCTCCTCCATGCACCCGGTAACCCCACCCTGTCCTCCACTCCTCGCTCCCCTGCTCCTCCAAGTACACACCCCCATGCCTTTGCTGCCACCTCCTGAGAAGAATCACCCTTGCTGGTGCCGAGACTGGAGCCAAGCATCCATTCCAATGCTGGCGTTCATTTTGCCGATGAGTTCAAGAAAGAAAAACACTGACCTCAGCCAACTGCACAAAGCCGACTGTTGCACACCATGTTGAAACAAACGTGAACTAGGTGGGAATAGCGCTCTCTATTAACTTAATCTGGAAGGTAGGACTTAATTGTAACTAAGTGTAGAGTAATGAGTATTCATGGCATGTAAATGCATGCAAAGCTGCAATCCGCCACCATGCAGGGGAAACCCCGGAACGCTGCAAATACACCACCGACTTAATTTCGGTAAAAAAATCCTGTCATAGGGAATCCGATAAAACACCTCCCACCTAATTAATTCACCCCGCATGCCACCAAATTCGCGCTTGCACGGCCCATAAAATTCCACCCAACTTGTCTTACGGTGCAGCACTTCCTCAGTACTGCACTTAAGTGTCATGCTAGATTTTGTGCTCAAGTCTCTGGAGTGGGACTTGAATGTGCAACTTTGTAACGCAGCCAAGGCTGACACCTGCCATGCAATTTGAGAAAAGAAATGCTGAAATTTGCTATCATGGAACTCAAATTGGAAATTTCTGTTTGCCTTTTGCCTAATAAAGCTGAATGCCTTATTTATATCAGCAGTATTTAAAAGTGATGTCTGCCCAACCATATCATAGGAAACTGATACAGTGGGCATTGATTTGTCATTTCCTATGTTTTTCAAGTAATTTCCTCCACTTGTCCATATGTGGGCTGAAAATACAGCATTTCTGGCAGAAAATCTTCCAAGATACGCTGATCTCCATGCATGAGTTTTCAACATATGCTTCCAGCAAACTAAGCTCTGCACCAAGAATGTCAATATGTAAATATTTACCCTTAAGCTCCATTATAAATGTATGATAGTTTACCCTGGACAGAAAAAAGAAAGAACTTGCATTTATAACGCATCTTATAACATCCTCAGGGTGTACTTTACAACCCTCAGTTACTTTTAAAGTGCAATCACTGCTATGCATGAAAATGCACAAGCTGATGTGTAAGACCCACAAACATCAATAAATGGAACTTCACATAATCTGCGTTTTCATGGTGTTGTTGGAAGTAGGTATACTGTCCAAGACGCCGAGATGTCTTCCGGCACTTATTCAAACAATGCCATGGGATTTTTTTGCATCTGCCTAATTCCTAAAAAGTAATTTTGTGTGAGAACAACATCTGTAGTTACTGTTTTTGAACTGGATGCTGAATTAAATAATTATTATTTTCGAGGGAACTTCATCAATCTAATAAAAACAAAATGCTGTGGATGCTACAATGCTGAAATAAAAAGAGAAAGTGCTGGAAATACTCAGTAGGTCAGGCAGCATCTGTGGAGAGAGAAGCAGAGTTAACATTTCAGGTCAGTGACCTTTCATCAGAACCCCAGCTGGGTTCAGCATGTGTTCTAACCACACTCACTTTTTGAGTTGCATTTATTATTTCACCTTGCTGTGTGAAGTTTTTTTATTTGTTTCATGGGATGTGGGCATCGCTGGCTAATCCAGCATTTATTGCCCATCCCTAATTGCCCTTGAGAAGGTTGTGGTGAGCTGCCTTCTTGAACCACTGCAGTCTATGTGGGATAGGTACACCCACAGTGCTGTTAGGAAGCGAATGCCAGGATTTTGACCCAGCGACAGTGAAGGAACGGCGATATAGTTCCAAGTCAGGATAGTGTGTAGCTTGGAGGGGAACTCGTGGGTGGTGGTTTTCCGACACATCTGCTGCCCTTGTCCTTCTGGTTATTTTGTCCTGGATGGTGTTGAGCTTCTTGAATGTTGTTGGAGTTGCACCCAGCCAGGCAAGTGGAGATATTTCCATCACACTTCTGACTTGTGCCATGCAGATGGTGGACAGGATTTGGGGAGTCAGGAGGTGAGTTACTCACCACCTAGCCTCTGACCTGCTCTTGTAGCCATAGTATTTATATGGCTACTCCAGTTGAGATTCTGGTCAATGGTAACCCCAGGGTGTTGATAGTAGGGGATTCAGTGATTGTAATGGCATTGAATGTCACAGGGAGATGGTTAGATTCTCTCTTGTTGGAGATGGTCATTGCCTGGCACTTATGTGGCGTGAATGTTACTTGCCACTTATCAGCCCAAGCCTGGATATTGTCCAGGTCTTGCTACATTTCTACACGGTCTACTTCAGTATCTGAGGAGTCGCAAATGGTGCTGAACATTGTGCAATCATCAGCGAACATCCCCACTTCTGACCTTATGATTGAAGAAAGGTCATTGATGAAGCTACTGAAGATGGTTGGGCCGAGGACACTACCCTGAGGAACTCCTGCAGTGATGTCCTAGAAACATAGAAACATAGAAACATAGAAAATAGGAGCAGGAGTAGGCCATTCGGCCCTTTGAGCCTGCTCCACCATTCATTATGATCATGGCTGATCATCCAACTCAGTAAGCCTGTTCCCGCTTTCGCCCTATACCCTTTGATCCCTTTAGACCCAAGAGCTAAACCTAACTTCTTCTTGAAAACATACAATGTTTTGGCCTCAACTTCTTTCTGTGGTAGCGAATTCCACAGGCTCACCACTCTCTGGGTGAAGTAATTTCTCCTCATCTCAGTTCTGAAAGGTTTACCCCGTATCCTTAGACTATGACCCCTGGTTCTGGACTCCCCCACCATCGGGAACATCCTTCCTGCATCTACCCTGTCAAGTCTTGTTAGAATTTTATAGGTTTCTATGAGATTCCCCCTCACTCTTCTGAATTCCAGCGAATATAACCCTAACCGACTCAATCTCTCCTCATATGTCAGTCCCACCATCCCAGGAATCAGTCCGGTAAACCTTCTCTGCACTCCCTCTATAGCAAGAACATCCTTCCTCAGATAAGGAGACCAAAACTGCACACAATATTCCAGGTGTGGCCTCACCAAGGCCCTATATAATTGCAGCAAGATACCCCTATTCCTGAATTCGAATCCTCTTGCTATGAAGGCCAACATACCATTTGCCTTTTTTACCACCCATTGCACCTGCATGCATAGCTTCAGCGACTGGTGTACAAGAACACACGTGTCTCGCTGCATATTCCCCTCTCTCAGTTTATTGCCGTTCAGATAATAATCTGCCTTTCTGTTTTTGCTACCAAAGTGGATAACCTCACATTTATCCACATTATACTGCATCTGCCATGCATTAGCCCATTCACTCAACTTGTCCAAATTACCCTGAAGCCTCTCTGCATCCTCCTCACAACTCACCCTCCCACCCAGTATTGTGTCATCTGCAAATTTGGAGATATTACATTTAGTTTCCTCATCTAAATCATTAATGTATATTGTGAATAGCTGGGGTCCTAGCACCAATCCCTGCGGTACCCCACTAGTCACTGCCTGCCATTCGGAAAAAGACCCATTCATCCCTACTCTTTGTTTTCTGTCCGCCAACTAATTTTCTATCCATTGCAATACACTACCCCCAATCCCATGTGCTTTAATTTTACATGCTAATCACTTACATGAGGTTTTGTCGAAAGCCTTCTGAAAGTCCAAATAAATCACATCCACTGGCACCCCTCATCAACCCTACTAGTTACATCCTCGAAGAATTCTAGTAGATTTGTCAAGCATGATTTCCCTTTCGTAAATCCATGCTGACTCAGCCTGATTCTACCACTATTCTCTAAGTGCTCTGCTATAAAATCTTGACAATGGACTCTAGAATTTTCCCCACTACCGACGTCAGGCTGACTGGTCTATAATTCCCTGCTTTCTCTCTACCGCTCTTTTTAAATAGCGGGGTTACATTAGCTACCCTCCAATCTGTAGGAACTGTTCCAGAGTCTATAGAATCTTGGAAGATGATCACCAATGCATCCACTATTTCTAGGGCCACTTCCTTAAATTCTCTGGGATGTATACCATCAGGCCCTGGGGATTTATCAGCCTTCAATCCCATCAATTTCCCTAACACCATTTCTCTACTAATACTGATTTCTTTCAGTTCCTCTCTCTCCCTAAGCCATGTGTTCCCCAACATTTCTGGGAGGTAATTTGTGTCCTCCTTTGTGAAGACAGAACCAAACTATGCATTTAGTTGGCCAGCCATTTCTTTATTCCCCATAATAAATTCCCCTGTTTCTGACTGTAAGGGACATACATTTGTCTTCACCAATCTTTTTCTCTTCACATACCTATAGAAACATTTTCTGTCAGTTTTTATGTTCCCTGCAAGCTTGCTCTCGTACTCTATTTTCCCCTTCTTAATCAATCCCTAGGTTCTCCTTTGCTGAATTCTAAACTGCTCCCAATCCTCAGCTCTGTTGTTTTTGCCTCTTTCTTGGATGTAATGCTATCTCTAATTTCCTTTGGAAGCCATGGTTTGGCTACCTTTCCCGTTTTTCTTATGCGCCAGACAGGGATAAACAATTGTTGCCGTTTATCCATGCGCTCTTTAAATGTTTACCATTGCCTATCCACCGTCATCCCTTTAAGTAACGTTTCCCAATCCGTCATGGCCAATTCGCACCTCATACCTTCGTAGTTTCCTTTACTGAGATTCAGGACCCTAGTCTCAGAATCAACTACATCACTCTACATCTTGATGAAGAATTCTATCATATTATGGTAGCTCGTCCCCAAGGGGTCTCGCACCACTAGATTGTCAATTATTCCTCTCTCATTACACAATACCCAGTCTAGGATGACCTGTTTTCTAGTTGGTTCCTCAACGTATTGGTCCAGAAAACCATCCCGTATACACTCCAAGAATTCCTCCTGTACGGTATTGTGACTAATTTGATTTGCCCAATCTATATGCAGATTAAAGTCACCCATAATTACAGATGTTCCTTGATCGCATGCATCTCTGATTTCCTGTTTAATGCCATTCCCAACATCACCACACTACAGTTTAGGGTCTATGTATAACCCCCACAAACGTTTTTTTGCCCCATTAGTGTTTTTTAGCTCTACCCATACAGATTCCACATCGTCAGAGCTAATATCTTTCCTCACTATTGCACTAATTTCCTCTTTAACCAGCAATGCAACTCCACCGCCTTTTGCTTTTTGTCTGCCCTTCCTAAATGCTGAGTATCCCTGGATGTTCATTTCCCATCCCTGGTCATCTTGTAGCTATGTCTCCGTAATCCCGACTATATTATACCCGTTTACATCTATTTGCACGATTAATTCATCCACTTTATTGCGAATGCTCTGCGCGGTAAGCCACAAAGATTTAAGGCTTGTCTTTTTAACATTACTTGTCCCCTTCCCACTATTTTTCACTGTGGCCCTGTTTGATTCTGGCCCTTGATTTCTCTGTCTATCACTTTTCTTATTCCCTTTACTGTCTTTTGTTCTTGTCTTTGATCCCCCCTCCTCTGACTCCTTGCAAAGGTTCCCATCCCCTTGCCATTTTAGTTTAAACCCTCCCCAACCACTCTCGCCAGTACCCTCCCGAGGACATCAGTCCCGGTCCTGCCCAGGTGTAACCCGTCCAGTTTGTACTGGTCCCACCTCCCCCAGAACCAGTCCCAATGCCCCAGGAATCTAAAACCCTCCCTTTCATGCCATCTCTTCAGCCACATATTCATCCGATATATGTCCTGGAGCTCAGATGATTGACCTCCAACAACCACAACCATCTTCCTTTGCGCTAGGCATGATTCCAACTAGCTGAGAGTTTTCCCCCGATTCCTATTGACTCCAGTTTTGCTAGGGCTCCTTAATGCCGTACTCGGTCAAATGATGATGATCGAGAATAGGCTGATGGGGCGGTAATTGGCAGGTTTGGATTGTCCTGCATTTTGAGTATAGGACATACCTGGGCAATTTTTCACATTGCCAGGTAAATGCCAGTGTTATAGCTGTACTGGAACAGCTTGGCTAGGGGTGCTGCAAGTTCTGGAGCACAGGTCTTCAGTACTATTGCCGGAATGTTGTCAGGGCCTATAGCCTTTGCAGTATCCAGTGCCTTCAGTCGTTTCTTGATATCACGCGGAGTGAAACGAATTGGCTGAAGATTGGCATCTGTGATGCTGGGGACTTCATCAGGAGGCTGAGATGGATCATCAACTCGGCACTTCTGGCTGAAGATTGTTGCAAATGCTTCAGCCTTATCTTTCCCACTGATGTGCTGGGCTCCCCCATCATTGAGGATGGAGATATGTGTGGAGCCACCTCCTCCAGTTAGTTGTTTAATTGTCCACCACCATTCATGACTGGATGTGGCAGGTCTGCAGAGCTTAGCGCTGATCCATTGTGATTATGGGGTCACTTAGCTCTGTCTATCACATGCTGGTTATGCTGTTTGGCATGCAAGTAGTCCTGGGTTGTAGCTTCACCAGGTTGACATCTCATCTTGAGGTATGCCTGGTACTGCTCCTGGCATGCCCTCCTGCACTCTTCATTGAACCAGGTTGATCCCCCGACTTGATGGTAATGATAGACTGGGGGATATGCTGAGCCATGAGGTTAGAGATTGTGGTTAAGTACAATACATCAGCTGCTGCTGATGATCCACAGCACCTCATGGATGCCCAGTTTTGTATTACTAGATCTGTTTGAAATCTATTCCATTTAGCATGGTGGTTGTATCACACGGTGGTTGTCAGCGGCGCTTGAGATGGCTTGGCCATGTGAGCCGCATGGAAGATGGCAGGATCCCCAAAGACACATTGTACAGCGAGCTCGCCACTGGTATCAGACCCACCGGCCGTCCATGTCTCCGTTATAAAGACGTCTGCAAACGCGACATGAAATCGTGTGACATTGATCACAAGTCGTGGGAGTCAGTTGCCAGCATTCGCCAGAGCTGGCGGGCAGCCATAAAGACAGGGCTAAATTGTGGCGAGTCGAAGAGACTTAGTAGTTGGCAGGAAAAAAGACAGAGGCGCAAGGGGAGAGCCAACTGTGCAACAGCCCCAACAAACAAATTTCTCTGCAGCACCTGTGGAAGAGCCTGTCACTCCAGAATTGGCCTTTATAGCCACTCCAGGCGCTGCTTCACAAACCACTGACCACCTCCTGGCGCATATCCATTGTCTCTCGAGATAAGGAGGCCCAAAAGAATGTATCACACAACACGATGGAGGGTATCCTCAATGTGAAGACGGGACTTCGTGTCCACAAAGACTGTGTGGTGGTCACTCCTACCAATACTGTCATGGACAGATGCATCTGCAGCAGGCAGATTGTTGAGAATGAAGTAAAGCATGTTTTTCCCTCTTGTTGGTTCCCTCACCACCTGTCGCAGACCCAGTCTAGCAGCTGTGTCCTTTAGGACTCGGCCAGCTCGGTCAGTAGTGGTGCTACCGAGCCACTCCTGGCGATGCACATTGAAGTTCCCCACCCAGAGTATATTCTGCACCTTTGCCACCCTCAGTGCTTCCTCCAAGTGATGTTCAACATGGAGGAGTACTGACTCATCTGCTGAGGGAGAGGCAGTAGTTGGTAATCAGCAGGAAGTTCCTTAGTTTCTAAAAGGGTTCCAGTTACTTCAGAAATTGATTTACCAATTTTGGCAGAAGCAAAAGGCATATAATCTAATAAAGTTAACCACAGACCCACAGTGAGTTGGAAGCTCACTCATAATGGAAAGCTACTGGAGTGGGCTTAGTGGGGAGTGGTGGGTGGGGGGGTTGCGGGGGTTGGGGTGCAAAATCTCCATTTTGATGAGATTGAAAGCATGACAAAAGATCATCCTCAAAATGACATTTTGGAGCCGGGCATCTCACGGCATGCCTTTTTGGTTAACATTGTCCCTCATTCTTGAAATGTTTTTCCCTATAATTTGCTGGAAGTGTCAACTGATAACAAGGTAACAGGGTATCTGGGACATTCGACAACAATGGGGCCAACAGACTAATCCTGAACCAATGAGAATTAAGGATTGAGAAAAAAAAGAGGGATGACAGAGAATGAAATAAGGTGAATTAGAGTCATATCAGGTAGAGAAAGGGAATTAAAGAGAGGGGAAAATGGTTTGGATTAAGAGAGAAATAAAAAGACAGAAAGTAAAAGTAAGACATTCTAAAAAATATATATATATATATATACATTTTAAGCATGTCCAACCACAATTTACTACCTACTAGAATGAGTCTCCACAGTTTAAATTGTTCCCTTTGTGGGCCGGAGAGGTTGATTGGCATTACAGAAAGATAGATTTCCTCATTAAAAAGTTAACTTACGTTGTAAAATAGCAGCCCTAACATCTGCACTGAGTTTAACTGGTATTTAATACACAAATGCAGCAACTTCATGAAACTCACTGGTAGGCTGGCGGGGAGCTGCAGTTTTCACAAGGCTAACGATAGAGCAGCACAAATTGTCCAACATCTTGCTGCGCTTTGCAATTCATGGAGTATCTCTTCTTCATCACAACTTGCTGGACAATTTACACATGAATGACAGTGAGCACCGTGAAACTCATTGTTAGTTTGACAGCAAAATCTGGGCTAATGTAAATGGAGTTGAAGGAAAAAAGGGAGGTTCACCTCTTGAAAATGTGGGAAACAATAACCTAATTCAGATCTGCTAATAACAGACATCTGTCCCAAAAGAACTCATACAAAAGGGCTTTTATTACTTAACACAATACCAGTATCCTAGTATGAAACTGGACGCCAAAGATTTGTATCTGATATTTACACCAAATCTTATCACTTAGGAATGCAAATGTATAATGGGGCAATCTTTGCTGAAGCAAAGCCAGTGACTGAGGAAGTTGCCACAGTAGTCAAAACATCCTCTGAGAATTTCCAGATGAGTGAAGACCAGAGTAAGATAGAATTGCAATGTTCTATGTATATGACATACAATTAGTTTCAAGTGTGGAAATTTGAAATAAAAATGTCATATTAAGCCCACCAATTTGTGGCAGTTCATGCAGTGTCCCATTATAGCTTTGGCAGGACACAGGGAGCACCCATATGAAATTTCAAGCCCATTGTTTGGTTGGAGTCTCATGCTACATGTGCAAGTGTTTGTAATGTAAAACATACCAACACAATTGAGTTTTCTTTTATGAAATTCTAATTTACCAGCAAATATATTGTTAAAATTGGAAGACCAGACCTGTTCCTCAGCCCACCTCTGTGTCTCCACTCTTAGTTTTGTAATGTTAGGAATGTTCCACGCTCTCAAAATGATTCCCATCTCCCATGTTCTTGAAGAGTTATTTTTTACAAAAGCGAGAAATATCCCCATAATATCAAAGTTTCATAGATTAAAGGCAGAAAAGTTTTCAAACTATATAGAATCATAGAAATTTACAACACAGAAGGAGGCCATTTGGCCTATCATGTCTGTGCTAGCTGTAAAAAACTATCCTCTGATCAGGTTGTTTGACTCTATCCAGGTGAATTTCTGATATAGAATGAACTCAGGAGGGTAGATTTTGCACCTTGGGGAAGTGGGGTTGGGTAATTCTGGCAGATCTATGGGGAGGATAATTTATGTGCTGCTTGATCCAAGTTTCTACATGGCAGCCTTGATCAGGCTAACCTCAAGTGATAAATAAGCAAACCAGTTGTTGCATCCACCTCATGCAGCAATGCATCCACTTTACCAAAGTTAAATCAGGAGTTTGGTGAAGCACTGTTCTGCCAATTGGTTTCAGACTCCATTTTGTGCTGTTCCATTGTATTCCTCTATCTCTGTTTTTGGTCTGTCAGTTTATTCCTTGCGCACAGCTTTTGGAAAGGCTGACACATATTCAACGCTATTTTCAGCCTTTCTAAAGGCTTAATGAATGTTTAACCTCCTATATGACCAATTATCTTTGCTGATTTTCCCAGCTGTTTATTCATATTGAATATTCTACCTATACATCAATCATAACCCTGAGCCAGTTGCACAAGGAGAGTATTCAAATGATTTCGATCCATTGACCTCACAAGCTCATGCAAGGTCAGCTCTGTTCATTCAGTGTCTGTCATGTGCACAATACCTTGCACAATCAGCCTGGTAACTTAATATAATGTTCAATGCTTCAGAAAAACCTGTCACTCTGCCTTTCAAATCCTTCAAGGAGCTGTTCAATTGATCTTCCATCAATGAGTAGTTCTATAAGGGCCAACACAGATAGGCATCCTTTCTGGTCCTGGATACACATTCAGAAGCAGTTGAGCATGAAAAGTTCAGTGTCAGCCAGGTACTATCATGTACCTGATAAGTTGAGATTTTCAGGCTCAGACACACGAATAACTTTGGAACCCAAAAGTATGTAATTTTTATGTGGGCCTAGTGAATCTCCTTAATGGAGCCTGTGGTTAACAACAGTTGAATAGTTTCCAGATGTGCTTGGAGGCCCAAGTGAAAGATCTTTGTGGAGATCTTCCAATTGTAAACATAAACATTTAATAAAGCTTAACTAGGCAGAATAAGTTTATATTAAGTGTACCCCATTATAACTTTCAAGAGCATTGAAGAAATTGTAAGAGTAAAATTGTGCAAATAATGAGATTGCACAGTAACTTAAGTAACCAATATAATAATTTCTGTTCAAATATTGGACTTATTGGGTGAATAATGAATTCACTGGCAAAACACAAACACCTTGAAATTATATCAACACGAGAGAAACTTTAAATGGGTATCTAAGATCTTGATTATTTGCAATAGGTAACACTGTTGTCACTTCTACAGTCATCTGAATACATTAACAGCATAGTAGTGCCTTAAAAATAAACATGCTGTGAATGTGTCATGTAAACAGCTCAGACCATATTTTCTTGTATTTTCTAATTTTAACAAAACGTAGGCCTGATAAAGAGCAGTGATGGCAGAAAGTGTGAGATTGCCTGTTAGCATTTAATGTGACTCTCAGTATTTCCACTGCTCCAAATTTTAGAAAATTAATATTAGTGAAAAGTTCAGGTTAAAATGATTTGTGGTTCGAAGTGTTTTGGTACTGGTCATGAAAAAGCATTTCACATCTGCACAGTTAAATTAAAAAGTGAGTTTTTATACCAGATTAGATCTCACATCAGAGAATTTGAAGAATGGGAAGATTTTAAAGTATTGATACAGCAGTGGCAGAAGTGAATAGTGCACGACTATATGGTACAGCCCATGTGAAGTTACAGAAGAAGAATAGCGGGAAGGAGCTGATTACTCTATTTATCTTGATTTTCTTAGTTCTCTTTCAACTAGGGCCCAATTCCAATACAAAACAGATCTAAACTCTGCACATTTAAACTTATATTTGTATGCAAGGTCTTGCCAATGGGGAAACCACACATCTGCAGCTAAACGCTTCACAAGACAGCAGTTGAGTTTATAGGGTGGGCGAATGCTTACTGTAGATGTTGTTTGGGGGTGAACAAGAATACGTAAAGAACATATGATGAGACAAATCATTATTGCTTTTACAGGAAAACAATAAGCAAGAGAATTGAATAATTCAACACACATTTAGGTGAGACCAGCTAGCACCAATCGCAGTGGTCGCTTCAATGTCTTTTCAATGTTTACCAGATAAATATTCTTTAGAAGCTGTTACATGCTTCACCACATTTCAACTTGGCTCAGTTGTTAGGTCTGGAACTGCTGTGTTTTCTGGTTAAACTATGGCTTTTCTTAATTTTGGCTGAGCAAATATTGTACACTCCATGAGTCAATGCATGAACTTTCCAACATTAGAGTGGTCAAGGGTGTCGTTAGCTGCTTGAAGAATGTTAAAAGATCAATTTTGAAGATCTGTTGTGTGTAAGGTTTTGGCCTTGTACCTCTGCATTCCTGTTAATAAAATCACATTTCCAAAACTTTATAATGAGGTCAAAATACTGAAGAAAGCGGGTTTTTCTCCTGTTTTCTTTTCCCAAGAAAAAATATAGGCCCGTACTTCAAAAATATTTTGAATGATGAGCAAGCATCAACAAGTTACTACAAAAATTTTTAACTTTGCTATTATACGCCATCTTTTCCGTTCTAAAAAGGAACTGTTTCTTTATTCATTCTCTGGATATTGGCATCACTGGCAAGGCTGGCATTTATCACCTATCCCTAAATTGCCCTTGAGAAGTTGGTGTTGGGACTTCTTCTGCAACACAGCAGTCCATGTGGTTAGATAGGGAGTTCCAAGATTTTGATCCAGTGGCAATGAAGGAAATGCAATGTATGTCCAAGTCAGATGACGAGTGACTTGGAGGGGGAATTGGAAGTGAAGGTGTTCCCATGCACCAGCTGCCCTTGTCCTTCCATGGGATGGTGGCAGAAGGTGCTGCCGAAGAAGCCTTGGCAAGTTGCTGCTGAACATCCTGTGAATAGTGCACACTGCACCCATGGTGCATTGGTGGCAGAGGGAATAGATGTTTAAGGTGGTGGATGTACTGCAAATGAAGAAGATTGCTTTGTCTTGGATGGTGTCGAGCTTCTTGAGCATTGTTACAGCTGCGCCCATCCAGACAAGTGAATGTATTGAATCATACTCCTGACTTGTGCCTTGTCGGTGATGGAGATGCTTTGGTCATTCACTCGCCAGAGAATACTCAGCCTCTGACCTGCTCTAGCAACTGCAACATTTATGTGGCTGTACCAGTTGAATTTTTGGTCAATGGTCATCCTCAGGATGTTGATTGGGGAATGGAGGGGCAATTCAGCAATGGTAATGCCATTCAATGTCAACGGGATGTGGTTAAGCTCTCTCTTGTTAAAGATGGACATTGTCTGGTACCTGTGTGGCACACATGTTAGTCACCACTTCTCAGCCCAAGGCTAAATGTTGTCCAGGTCTTACTACAAGCAGGCACAGATTGTTTCACTATCTAAGCCACTGCGAATGAAGATAAAAACTGTGAAATCATCAATCAACAGCCTTACTTCTGACATTAAGATGGAGAGAATGCCACTAATGAAGCAGTTGAAGATAGCTGGCCTGATGAACTCCTGCAGCAATGCTCTGAGGCTGAGATGAATAATCTCCAACAACCACAACAATCTTTGTTCCAGGTATGACTCCAACCACTCAAGAGTCTCCCCCTTGATCCACATCGACTTCAGTTTTACGAAGGCTGTTTGGTGTCACACTTGGTCAATTGGTGCCTTAACGTCAATGGCAGTCACTGTCACTTCACCACTGGAATTGGACTCTTTGGTCTATATTTGATCCAAGGATGGAATGTGATCTAATGCTGAGTGGTATTGGAGGACTCTCCCACCAATTTGCTGATGATTGAAAGTTAGCTGATAGAGTGATAATTGGTCAAGTTGAATTTATACTGCTCTTTGTTGGCAGGACATGTATGGGCATTGTAGGGAAGATGCTAGTGTTGTAGCTGTATTGGAACATTTTAGCAAGGAATACATCTAGTTCTGGAACACAGGTCTTCAGGACTACAGCTGGGTTGATGTCAGGGTCCATAGCTTTTTCTGTGCACCGCACACTCAACCATTTCTTGATATCATGAGGAGTGAATTGAATTGGCTGAAGCCGAGCACCTTGTGATGGTGGGAACCTCTGGAGGAGGCTGAGATGGATCATCCACTCAACACTTCTGGCTGAAAATGGTTTAGCTTTGTCTTTTGCACTCACGTACTGGGCCCCATAACCATTGAGAATCTGCATGCTTATGGAGCCTTCCCTGTCTATTAGTTGTTTAATTGTTGCCTACAATTCACCATTCATGACTGGATGTAACAGGGTTTCAGAGCTTTGATCTGAACCATGGGTCATGGAATCACTTACATCTCTCCATAGCACGTTGTATCTGTTGTTAAGCATGCATGTAGACTTGTGTAGTAACTTCACCAGGTTGGTACCTCATTTTCTTCTACACTGCTCATCAAACCTGGGTTAGTCATTTGGCTTGTTGGTGATGGAAAAGTAAGGGATATACCAGACCATGAATTTTTAGATTGTGGTGGTATACAATTCTACTGCTGTTGAAGGGTCCTAGCATCTCATAGATGCCCAGTTTGAGCTGCAAAATCTGTTCTTAGTCTATCCCACTTAGCATTGTGGTTCTGCCCCACAACATGATGGACATTTTTCTCAGTCTGAAGAAGGATACCTTAGTGTCTTTAGTGTGAAAAGTGGGGTGTAAGCAGGGAAGCTGCCATAGACTCCTTGCTAGATTGAAGTAACTCGACAGTGGTGGAGAGGAAAGGAAAGGTAAGTGATAAATTTTTCTTTGCCAGGAAGAACAGGACAGCTCCTCTGGACTCCGCATGGAAAGTTGCAGGCTCTACTGCTTCAGACTACACCCCCAGCCTCCAACAAAGCAGTCCTGAGCTCCGTACCCGCTATTTCCCTGCAAGCTGTCAGGTGGCTGAGCAAGGACTGCCAATCTTTGCATGCCCGCAGGCACTCTGCGCCATCTTCCCACCAGTTTCAACAGGAAGTTATCTAGCAGCATTTAATGAAGCCAGAGGGTTCAAATATCCCAGGCCTAAAACTTAGGACAGCGAGTGCATTTTGTACTCATCCTTCCCCCCACCCCCGCAAGCCTGAACCTCCCTAAAATCAACCCCATCATTCAGACTTACAATTTTTTTACAGAATGTAGGTGTTGGAGTAAGCAGTAAACTGCTTACAGTGTTGGATTCTGAGCAGAACATTTCTTTCTGGCTCTGCACATTCCCACTTCCCACTCCAAGGCTGGGATTTTATGCTGGCGATGGGGTATTGATGTGTAGAAAAAGGGACGCTCTTCCACTGAGCAGAACTGTACTGTATTTAAATATAAGTTGTAAGGGTTCACGTAACATATGATCACAGTCTACATAATTTTGTTTTACAGGTTCATACACCACATAAACGGAATTTAGCGGATACCTAGAATTCTGTAGCATGTGATTACTACAAAATCACTGTCAAATCATCCTGAGGAATTTAAGATATTAAGCCCAAATGACATGACCGATAAAACAAGTACAGTTGTTTTGTTTGGTGTCCATACTATCTGATCAACTAAAACTAGTTTGACAACTATATCTATGTAGGTTGTTTCCAATGTATCATGTGACAACAAGCAAGTGCACACCTTCAGATAACTGAGTACAGTGAAACATAGGAGCATAAAAAATTTATGTCACAGAAGGAGGCCATTCAGTCCATCGTGTCTGTGCCAGACAAAAGAAGAGCTTTCCATCCTAATTCGACTTTCCAGCTCTTGGTCCGTAGCCCTGAAGGTTAAGGCACTTCAAATGAATACCCAAGTATTTTTTAAATGCAATGAGGGTTTCTGCCTCTACGATGCTTTCAGGCAGTGAGTTTCAGATCCCCACCACCCTCTGGATGAAAATATTTCTCCTCAACTCCCCTCTAATCCTTCTGCCAATTATTTTGAACCTATGTCCCCTGGTTACTGACCACTGTGTTAACGGAAATAGACTTTCATATCCACTCTCTCTAGACCCCTCATAATTTTATACACTTGCAATATCCTGCAATATATCTGCTCCTCCTCAATTTCTATCAGACGCTCCAATAACCATCTGTTCTTCCACAATCACTATTGGACTTTCCAATTACCAGTGCGCACCCTGGACCACAATCGGACGACCCTCTCCCCATCCGGAATTTACCCCCGAAACAATCTAACGGTCTCTCTCACTCCCCCAATACATCTACCTACTTTTCTAGGCTTCAGCCCCATGAAGCAGGCTTCACACCCAAAAGCTTGTCTATCAGGCTGTCTGTGGATGGGAACCCCATTTAAAGGAGACCCGCAGTTAAATTCTGTAGGGCAATTGGGAACCTGCTCTTCCGTGTTCCCTGACCTCACAACAGCAAACCCCACCCCATCCCCGACACACAACACAGAACTCGCCTTCAGGCTAAAATCTAAGCTAATGTTTCAGAATTTTGTTTTTGTTATTTTTCTAAATGATGTAAAGTGTCAAAACACATCATGTCACTTGTTAAGAGCTTGTCAGGTGTTCAAGTTCAAATTTTTAAAGGGCCAGACAGATTATCCCACCTTCAGAAACATGTCTGCCCCAGGGCATCACTCTGGCCCCTTAAGAAGGTCAATGGGTGAAAGAGGGACTGGGCACTAGGTAAGTTGATGCCTTTGGTGCTGTGCAGGTGGCAGAGAGAGTGGGCAATTAGCATCTAGGCTTTGAACAGGGTTGGCACCCCTGGCAACAGGGAGGGGGGCAGAAGAGCAGGGGGGAAGATTGCCAAGAACAATTGGCCGGCCACCTGCCTAGAAGGAAGCCTCCAGCTGGCAATGGAGGCACAACAGTCAGATTTTGGAGCTAGTGGCGATGAGGGGCTATACCTTCACAGGAAAGGTGGACACCCGGGCATCAGGAGGGTGTGGGAGAGGGAAGAAGGGCAGGAAGGCAATGGAGACCAAACTTTCAACACAGGCGGCCAAAGACGGAGTTACCTGGAGAAGAGCAAGAATCAGTACCGCAGGAGATTGTGACTCTCTAGGCAGATAGCCACAGACATCTGTGCCCTCATCACTGAAGACCTCACACCTTGCACCACTGGTCACCATACCTTGCCAGTGGCCGTCAAAGTCACTGTAGCTTTGAACTTCTGGCTCCTTCCAAGGATCAGCTGTGGGCCTTAGTGGCATCTCAAAAACAGCTGCACACCACTATATCTCTTTACCAGAGCTGGACAGCACATTCATTTGATGAACAGCCACAGCCTCACAGGGACAGTGGATGTTGGGCTTTGCCTCCTTTGCTGGTTTCCCCCTGATGTGGGGGATCATCGATTGCATCCATCAAGGCATCCAATAACCGGCCAGTGAGATCCATCATCAGGAATGGCTCCCACTCCCTCAACGTCTAGCTGGTTTACGATCACAACAAGAGCTTTCTCCAATAATATAAAAACAAAATACTGTAGATGCTGGAAATCTGAAATAAAAACAGAAAGTTCTGGAAATAACACGATGTACAGCTAGCCTGCACCTCTTAAAGGGAGTCTGCCCCTCATAAAGGGGAGGTGCATTCAGGCTGCAGCAACTGGTGGAATAGTTTCCGAAAGGGTGTAGGAAGGAAGAAGACTTCCAATGGAGCAACAGGCCAGAGAGAGGGCTCCAACATTCTCAGATGCAACACAAGAGGCCTTAGTCCAGGAGGTCAAAAAGAGGAGAGAGTTCATAATTCTACAGGAGTCCCTCAAGGCATACACTGTGAAGGGAATGGGAGGAGGTGGCCATGGAGATGAAGTCTAAGAGCTTGGCCAGGAGAATCTGGCGGCAGTGCAGCAAAAAGTTTAATGGCCTCACATGAGTGGTCAAGGCCAATGAATGCTTCTTCAAATGCCACCTCCTACCTACCACAACACCAGCCTCTCAGGGTGCTCAATGTACCACACCCCCATCACTCAGCAATCAGGACTCATACCTAACATTCAATATCTCCGCTCACCCTCACACGCTTACCAGTGCTGCAAGCCTCAGGCCCACATCTCACAGCTTCCACATACTTCCATTTATTCTGCTATGGCAGGCGCAATTTCCAACACAATGCAATATATTCACTGACACTCCTCCCTCTCTTTTACAGGACAAGTTAACACATAATGCAGGGCGCAACAGAGAACCAATGGAGACAGGCACACCTGCAGTTCCTGAGCCCCTTGGGGGAGACTGTGCTCTGCATTAATGGGCCGGCTGTGACTGAGGCCTTTGCATATGGCGTCACCAAGAACATTCAGGGTGATGGTATGTTCTTGCCTTATGCTTCCTTTCAAATCCCACTTCACCCTCATCCTGCTATCTGGCATGAAGTGCAAGCTGCAGATGGTGTAATCACGCACCTCTTGTTTTCTACTCCACCCACTTTTCCCTCACCCCAACGCTCCCTTTCTGCATTTATGTTTTCAGATACCCAAGAACTGTCTTCTAGCAGCCAGCACAATCTCACCATTAAGGGCATGAGCAAGAGCAGACATCAGATGAAGAAACCTTACACTTGATCTGACACTCACAGCCACCAGCTCAGATATTGGCACTGCACGTAGTTTACAGGGTAGTGTAGAGGCAGGATCAGCATTTGGTGATCACCAGGCATGGGTGAGCTGCTGCCAGGCCAGAGATAAAGAATAGCGCATGTGCCAGATCCTTGAAGGGTGAGTTCGCAGACATGTTCTGCTGCAGAGGACTCAGATGAAGGCTTCAACAGAGCGGTGTATAGGTGATTGCTGATGGGCATGCACACAGAGATGCTTGGCGCATTGACAGAATTGCCCGAGAGCTTGTTGTCATGATCAAGGAGCATGGAGGAGTCAGGGTCTAACTTGGCTTCATGCAGAAATTGGAGCTTACACTTTTCAGCATGGCCAACTCCATGACAGCACTCGCAGACCCAACCATGCTGCAGCATCTGGTGGCTGATGTTTCAGTTTCCATTGCAGTATAGGCAGAAGCCACCCAGTGTCAGTTCAGACGGAGGTCATGAGATCCAAGCATGTTGCCATGCAAACCAAGTTTGGTGCCATGCAGGCTCAGACTGTTGCCATCATGGCCGTGGATCCTCATGCTCAAAGGAGCTTGCAGATTTTCGCAACAATCCAACAATCTGTGCTCTGGCAGATTACTGGGATTGCTGAGGCACCACTCTGGGGGAGTGGCAGTGGTTCCGTGGAATATGAAACTGCTGTCCTCTCTCAGGATGACAGCATTGTGCTCCCACCAAAGCCACTCTACCAGTGCCCTTGCTTTGCATTTTAGCCAGCCATCCCAGAATGCTGCAGCTACCGACGTAGCACTGTGTAGGAACACTACGCCAGGCAAAGTCACCAATGTAATGAGAAGAAGGGAATGCCCTCAGATGAACAGTACAGTCTTCTATGTATTATTGGAAATGTATTGGATTATGTTGTTTGTGGAATGCTTTTTTGTGGTGTCTTTAATTGCAGGATTGTGACCAAAAGGACTATCCATGGGAGAGGGATGGAAATATGGGGAATTGTGGAGCAGCAGACATGTGAGGATGCGATTTTAGGGGAACCGGCTGATTAGTCGCTCATGGACAGCTCGTCTGGAGTGAAATGGTCCTGGATGTGTCTTCTCTTCCTCCTCGTCTTCTTCGTCTACTCACCCTCTTCCTCCTCCTCCTCCTCCTATTGAGGTGGTCGCCGAAGGCTTGATGGGTAAAGTTGCGCCCGCTTGACAGCAAGGTTGTGGAGGATGCAGCAGACTGCCACAAATTTGGAGACACTCCTCAGCAAATATTAAAGGGAACCTCAAGCGATCCAGGCAGCAGGACTGTTGAGCTGAATTTTACCAGCCCCCTGATGGCGGGCTAGGAGGCAAAACAAGAGCCTTCAAATGAGAAACTGTGCAAAGACAAAATTCCAAGTCCCAATATGGGACTACAACTTTTGGGAAATGAGGGCTCAGTGTTCCATACACTCAAATCTAAATATTTGGCTTAGATCCACCCATTCTATTAATTATATCTAAGATAATAAAAAAAACTAAAACAAATTGCACTATTATCTCACTTGTCATGCCAAGCGAAACCTCTAAATACATTAGTACACACTCGAAGACAGGGGTAGCTGTGGGCTGAATCTTATCAGCCCTATAGGGACATGCAGGGTGGCAAAGGGGCCCATAAAATAGTGAGGGAAGGCAGGGAGTGGGGTACCTGTCACCTTTCCGATGGCATTCCCTTTCATCAGGGATGTGAAAGGCTGGGGATGACCTTCCTGCCCAGAGGCCAATTAAGGGCCACTTAAAGGCCTCTTCCCACTGCGGCTGTTATTTTACCAGTAGCTGGTGGGAGCTCTGCCATGTGGTGAGGACTGTCCAATAGAACAAGGCAGCCTCCCTGTGGGCTGGAGGGTGGGGGGAGCCCTCCTGCCTGGGAAATCTGTGGCCCATGAAGGGCCCCCGATGGCAAAGGCCACCCCTGCGCCAGCATCACCCCCCCACCCACCCCCCGCCGCCCTCAACAGCCACCACCCCTCACCAGGACATGCCTGATTGGTCCCAGTAAGCTCACCCAAGTTACCTTCAATCCGGGCTCCCTGCTCCTGATCCAAGGCCTACTGCTGTACCAGTTATGGCCACTGCTCCCAGTGATAGTGCTGGGACTACTGAGCTGCCAGCCCTCTGATTGGCCAGCAGCTCTTGCAGGTGGTACCCCCATCCTCAAAGATAAAGATATGGGGATCCCGGCGCAGGCAGTTTTTTTTATTCGTTCGTGGGATGTGGGCATCATTGGCTAGGTCAGCATTTACTGCCCATTCCTAATTGCCCTTGAGAAGATGGTGGTGAGATGCCTTTTGAACCCCTGCAGTCAACTGCCTGAGTGCTGTAAAATGCAGCCAGGGATCCCCCAGAGCGGTCGAGGCAGGGTTCCCCTCGCCCCTGTGGCCCGGCGTCGAGACCAAGTGTGCACCACTGATAAATAATGATGTCTACATTAAAAGTATTAGTTATATTCAGAGCTCTGAATTTTAGTGAAGACCAAGTGGCACATATAAAGGATGGAAAGCAGAGGCAACTCTAAGGAATATCAAAACATTAATTATCAAAAATTATAAAGGGTTGCATAGGTGATATGATGAATATTTCTATAAGTGAACTGACAAGACACCTGATGATCAATAAAGTCACAAGTGATTGTGGTCAGCTATATCACATCGGCAATTGTTAGAAATTTAAAGTCTTAGATATAGTCTTGAGTACAGCACTGCTAGTCTGAATATCTTGGGCTAGAAATTGGTCACACTTACAGACTAAATGGAGGTGTTCAACAACCTGTACGTGGGCTCCCCAATGTACAGGTGACCATAATGTGAGCAGTGAATACAGTATACTAAGTTGGAAGACGCACAAGTAATTAGCTGTTTCACCCGGAAGGAGTGTTTAGAGACCTGGACATTAGGAATAAATTACACATTTTGTCTCTTTTGTGAGCTTACTTATTTTTGCCATTACCTTCCTTTCAGATTACTTCTTACAAAAAAAAACTGACCTCCTGCATGTTTTAGCTTCCAACTTCAGGCCAAAAGTTATGTCTTACAGATTTCTGTTCAAAACCTTCCTGCAAATTTACTCTTTTGTGTGTTCCAACCCAGGGAAAGAAATGGGATGCTAACTTTCTTCCTATAATGATTCACCAAAAAAACTGTCAATAAAACGGTCTCCTCCTTCCTCTTCAAATATGAATTTGATGTGGGCATTTGCTGCTGTTCTCAATCATCAGGGGATGAGATATTTCAACCTCAGTCTCAGTATCAGTTATGGATTCCATAAACAGCCTGTTGCCTCTCTTATGAAAACGAATTTTGTTTTAAAACACAATCCTTAAACATAGCTCAGTGCCACAATGCTTCCTATGAAGAAAAGAATGATTAAAAATTCCAAAACAGGACAGCCAAACACAAAATACCAAAATAAATTATTTTCAAAGTTTGTTATATGCGTGGAAGGTGCTTTTGTCTCGAAATGACAGGGTTCCAGTGACAATTGATGCAATGGGCTAGAAGTTTTGTGATTGTTTTCCTGATCTACCATACTTTTGGGATGAGACCAGTGGAATCATATTTTATATATAAAAAATGTAAATGCATGTTCACTTTTATCATTTTATCATTTTTATCTACTGGAGTAAGACTCATACTTACAAATTCAGTGCTAGTCAGTAAACATGGGGACATTTACATAACATGATGATTTGTATGAATATGTATTTTCGTTTGCTTTTATTTATATTGTATCAAGTTTCACAGCTGGGGAAAATGAGCAAAGCAATTTGGTTAGTCACTTATATGTTGTATTTGAGGCCAAGATGACTTCATCTGTTGTAGCTGCCAAGAGTTTGGATAGAGGGGAGAAAAACTAGGACCTTAGTTGGGCACTAGCAAGAAAATTGTTATGGCCGCTACATCAGAATAATACCTCTTGCACCTGGAAATATAATTTATACTTCCACAGTTCCAGGACCATATGTGTTGTGTAAAAATGAACTAAAATCTTTTGGGTGCACAAAAAGAATGAGCTTTTATTCAATTACTGCTTATTGAAATGATAGTACACATGTTACATGTGAGAAACAGCTGTTCAGAATTTCACATTATACTTTAATAAACACTCATCTCATGCCACCCATGCTAATTTCTAACTGGATTCAAGTTGTATATTTTTTAACCCTTTTCACTTTCTTGGCTTTTTGCCAAGAAAGGGACGCACCTCAGCATATTTTGAATCAGTTTCCATGCAGTGACTTGCGTATATGGAAATGTATAACCCCTGACACACCTAGGCAGAATGAACACTTCTTTTGTATGCTCCATTTTGTTCTATGCGAAGATTCAGTCCATGACTTATGTTAATACTAAGGATAATTTCCATTTGGAATAATTTAACCGTGCAGTTAGACTTTTAAGAATGTTAACTTGATGGCAACAATGAAACCAAAGGCATGTGCACATTTGGGTTTGTGACCATAGTAGAGTTTGTTTTAACACTTGGCTTTGCCTTGTGCCAAAGCAATCAGTAATGTGATAAATCATTCCCCCTTTCCCAATTATATACTCACTCATTACTATCTAAATATGGTTCCTTAAGCATTCTAATCTTGCTATGTTGCTTCATGACTTGCGATGCAAAGATGACAATATGTTACACAGATGAAGGCACTCAACTTAACAAAGTTGATCGATAATAATAATGTGGTTATTTTCTGAACCTAATACATCCTCATGTAATAAAAACAGAAAATGGTGGAAGCACAAAGCAGGCCGGGCAGCACCTACGGAAAGATAAATAGAGTTAACATTTCAGGTCTGTGACGTTTCATCAGTTATTCTGATGAAAGGTTACAGACCTGAAACATTTACTCTGTTTCTCTGTCCACAGATGTTGCCAGACCTGCTGAGCATTTCTAGCATTTTCTGTTTATATTTCAGAATTCCACCACCCGCAATATTTTGCTTTTACATTCTCATGTAACATAGAGCTGAATTTTAAGGGGCCGATGGAGATGGGAACAGAGGCATGGGGGGTGGTGGCATAAAATCGAGATGGAAGCCTTTGGACCGGAAGTCCGACGTCTTGACATCCCTTCCGCATTTTACTGTCGGCGGCTGATATGGAAGGCGGACTTCACACATTCACGCAGCAAAAAAACAGTTAAGGTATTGAAGAACCTAATAGACAGGAATTTTATTCATTGGCTCTGATTTACATAATGGCACACAGGAACCATGGGGCTTCAGAGCCTCACCTGATTAAAGGTGGTGACAGGAGGCAGGAGTTCAGTGGGAAGCCATTGGGTGAGGCTGCGATGCTTGGTAAGGAGGGTGGAGGAGGGAGGGTATCATAAGTCACTGTCAGGAGTGGCGGCAAAGATACCAACACTGCAGGGGAGCCATACCGGGGGCTATTGGGTCAGTGACACCTTATCAGAGGTGGCAAGTGAGGGAAAGGAGGTGGATGCCATTTGCTTAGAAGGTCTTGCACTCAGGAAGAGGCAACCTGTCACAGGCCTCGTTCACACTGGCTTCGAAGTCCTCATTGAGGAGAAAGAACAGCGTAGAGAGAGGGAGGTCCAAGCTTGGGCAGGGGCACACCAGCAAATTGGAGGTCCTCAGGAGAGCCAACTTCAGATTAGGATGCTGGAGAAGGATGTAGAGGGGCACGCCACACAGCCTCCTGAGCATAGAAGAAGCTCCCCTCCAGAGACGGTCTACCGGCCAAGGCTCAACGACCTGTAGATCTACGAGCGGCAGTGTCTCTGAAAACTCTGTCTCTCCAGGCAGGCTGTTAATGACCTATGTGCTGTGATGCAGGATCAGCTTAGCTCCATGGAACTTGGTGGACAACCAATGATCCACTGGATCATTCCAGGGATCTGTTGGAGATACATGTGAGATCTCCCAGTCTGCAGCGCATTGCTGCATCAAGGAGACCATCAATGCCCTTTCCAGGAGGGCTGGCGACTATGTGTGCTTCCGCACCGATCCAAACTGTCAAGCGGAGAGGGCTGTAGGATTCGGGGCCATCGCTGGATTCCCACAGGTGCAGGGGGTCATAGACTGTACACATGTGGCCATCATGGGTCCCGCAAATCAGTCAGCAACCTTCAACAACAGGAAGGGCTTCCATTCACTCAAGGTACAACTGATCTGTGACCACAGCAAATGGATCCTGCAGGTGTGTGCACAGTTCCCAGGAAGCAGCCACAATGCCTACAACTAACATAGTCTCAGGTGACAGAGCTTTTCTGTTCCCCCTCACGCTACGAGGGATGGATACTAGGAGACAAGGGCTACCCACTGAAGACATGGTGACTGACGGCTATGAGGAAGCCATGCATGGATACAGAGGAGAGTTACAACACCTGCTGCAGTACAACGTGAGTGACGATTGAGAAGGCCATTTGTTTCCTGAAGTTGAGATTCAGGTGCCTGGATCGATCTGGCTGAGCCCTTCAGTGTGCCCCGGCGAGGGGCTCGCATATCGTGGTGGTCTGCTGTGCACTGCACAACCTGGCAATACAGAGGTGGGAGATGCTGACCAGTGAAGGATATCATGTAGCGCAATGCCTCATTTGATGATGAGGATGCAGAGGAGAATGCTGCCCAGGCAGTGCCAGGTGAAGGACCCCCAGGGACAGCAGGAAAGGCGCCATGAGATACGCGTAAGGGAGAGTCGAGATGCCCTTATACATTCCTGTTTCCTATGATCCTTACCACCTTCTAGAACCACACCAATAAAGCCCTGTTATCACCTCCTTTCTTCTGCACTCCAATGCCCAGTGCCCAGCTGCACATTGCACAATGGCAAGGCCAAAGCATTGACTACACACAGCTTCTTGGTCCCTTGCTTCCAGCCCCTTGAAAGAGACAGAGTTTAAATGAGGTCCCAAAGCACATCAATAATAGGAAGGAAAAGTAATGAAATAACAATTTTTCTTTATTCCGCGTGACACCAAATGCAACCCTATCCATTTGGAATGTACTTTCACCCGTGAACTCCCTAGTGCATCTCGGTGCTCTTCTTAAATCTTTTCCGGGTCTCCCTACTTTGTGGTCCCCCTGCGCTGTCAGTTGAGGTGGAGGCAAGCTGCTGACCTTGCTTGCTGCATCGTGGCTTGGGTGAGCTTGGTGGCCGTCCTTTGGCTGCCTGAGGCCTGGAGAGCTCTGGCAGACTGAGGGCCTCCTGCACAAATGTAGGACCCTCCTTTGTCGCCAGGGATGATGGAAGCACTAGCATCACCGGCAGAGGGGCTGAGGAGCTGCTGACCACACCAGGAGCACCCTGAAAGGAGCCTCCAGATGCAGGAGCCAGTCACCCCTCCTCCCTTGCAAGGCAGTCTTGTACCTCCGTGCTGACCTGAGAGGGATGTGATCCTGGGGAAGAGTCCAAGTGTCTCGTCCCCTTCTCACCTTGTCACCGCTGCATTGAGCTCATGAACAAGATGAGGGTATGCAGATCTGCGTGCATCTCTGGCAGCCACTGAGTGGTCTGCAGGAGCAGGCTGTCCATTAGAGTAGTTAATCACTCAATGGAAGAAGCCGCGTGTGCACAAGTCAGAGACATGGCATCACTCTAGGTCTGGATGAACTCCTCCATTGTCCGCACCTGGGTATATATAGCCTCTGGCATTTCTGCCAGATGTTATCTTACTTCTTGCTGCAGCTGCAGCATTTCCCATATTGCCTACAACTCCAGAGGCTCGTCATCAGCCCTGGGTTTAGCATAGTCCTAGCCTGCAACAGTCTGCTGACTCTCAGTGCCCTTGGCTGTCACAACCTCTGTCTGCTGCTCACATGTTTCTGTGATATGCTCACCAGGTTGTGTGCCCAAATCTACACATGAGCGGATACCCACCGACCTGATAGTATCTGCGCTGGTGGTGGGTGAGGGGGAATGATCTGACAGTGCACCCTCTGAGGTTCCCTCCTCCTCCTCAGAAGTGGCCAGGTGTCCCCCAATCTCTCCAGCTTAAGCGTTGCTTAACTGGGAGCTAATGTAGGTTAGCGACCACAAGGGTGATGTGTGAACAGGACTTACAGCAAGTAAGGACTCAGGTAACAGAGATTTGGATGACCTCCAGTTTTGAGCAACCTTTCCAATTTAAAATTTTCATCCTTGTTTTCAAATCTTTGCTGTTACTGATTTATATTTTATATTAGGAATAATGATAGGAAGTTTGTAATTGTAGTCTTTTTCAATAATCAAACTGGCTGGCTGGCAGAAGTGCATTGGGGGCTTCAGCAGCAGGTGAGCTGAGGCGCATGGAATCAGGCCATGTTATAAAAGTAGAAATAGGCAGTTTTAGTGATGGCATTGATAAGCAGTTGGAAGCTCATCTCAGGTTAAGTATGATAGCAAAGTTGTGAACAGTCTGGTTCAGCCTCAAACAGTTGCTAGGTTGAGGGATGAAGTTGCTAGTTACAGAACTGAGTTTGTAGCATAGGCTGAAGACAATGGCTTCAGTGTGCCCAATATTTAGTTGGAGGAAATTCCTGCTCATCCAGTACTGGATGTCTGATGAGTAGTCTGATAATTTTGAGACAGTGCAGGAGTCAAGAGAGGTGGTGGTGAGGTAGAGCTGGGCGTCATCAGTGTACATGTAAAAACTGACGCTGTGTTTTTGGATGATATTACCAAGGGGCAGCATGTAGATGAGAAATAGGAGGAGGCCAAGGACAGATCCTTGTAAGATATCAGAGGTAACAGTGTGGGAGGAGGAAGAGAATGATTTGAAATCATTGAAGGAGTTTCGATAGTTTGTGCCAAGGCAAGGTAGGTTATTCTTGCCTGCAGGTATGTTGATTTGATTGGTAGAGATCCTTTCATTACATGAGCATGTGAACCTGCATTTTGCTTTGTTGGAACTGAATGAATGCATGTGGTTTGGCAACTAATGCAATACTAGCAAATAAATACCAGTAAATGTGCTGGTTCATTGAAGAACAAATCCATGTTCCAGTTCTAATCAGTACTTTACTTATCACATGAACAGATGGCTACCAGGATGGATATGTACAATTTTCAAGGTATATAAAACACAAAATAAAGACGATTATATTAATGTTGCAATCTGAATTGGAATTGTTGCTGATGAATACCACATTGTGATGGTACCACAAATTATTGTGCTGAATGATTAATTCATCAATGTGAATGTCTTTAATATGTACTTTGGCCTTTTGCAGAATTTACAAAAAATACTGAAAAGGTATCAAAGGCATTTGCAACCCATCCCCTGATTGGACAGTGGGTAAATAGTTTCTACATTCCTCTCTTACTTTTTTCACGTGACAGCTACTATACTCATTCAAAGTGATGTTATTGACAATATTGTGTGATGCCTAGGTTTTTTTCTTGCAATTATGTTGCCAGAACTTGAGCTGTTGGATTAATTTTTCTGTTTGCCTGTCCCCTTCATGGTAAAATGGAAATCCTATACTACTGCGAATGAGGGAAGGGAGACTCAATATACCACACTTGAGTTGAGAAATTAGTTTTGGACTATTTCCAATCCTTTTCCAAGACCTATATGAAGGCTGCTGTAGGCCACATGGGGGCCCAAAATTCAGATGGTCTTTGTCATCGAGCTGGTGGGGGCGCCCAACAGGTGTTTGCAGCTTACCAGCCTCATACAAATGAGGCTCAAGGACTAATAGGTGTAGGGATGTACTAAGTCATCATTGAAGAAAAGTAACAAAATAGGACCAAATGCTTTTGATTAAACTGATCCTTTACAGTGAAAAGATGAACTTCTATTTATTATGACTGTTACGACTATGTGAGAAAAGCCTTCACAAGAGTTTATGTTTTTTAACACACTGCATTTTGAGGTCCCCCTTGGTGAGTCCTTATTCATCACTTTCCAATTATAAGGCAAAGAAATTAGCATAAACAGGCTTTCTTAGGTTTAAAGAAGAAAAGTGACATTTATTAAACTTAAACTCTAATACGGTTAATGCCTACGGATACACGCTGTGCCCCATACTAGCATGCATACGCGATACACATATGCAAATAGAGACAGAAAAGAGCAGGAGAAAAATAAAATCGAGAGGTTTGAGGCAATATCAGAAGAGTTTCTTGTTTACTATGCTTCGAGCTCACTGTAGTCCTTTTGTAAGTAGTCATGTTTTTCTTTGAGGCCCAGTATTCTTCTTAAACCTAGTTCACTGTAGGAGACTTTTCTCTCTTGGGGTTCATGTGTCTTCAATGGGTCTTCCGTTCCATGAGAAAGAGATGGGAGCAGACAGGAGAGAAGTGTTTTCAGCCTAGGAGAAAATAACTTTATGAATTCAAATTCCCTGTGGCAAGTTCAAATTCAAAAAAAATCTCCAAGTCGGTTAGTCATGTGACCAAATTGGTCGAACCACGTCAGTTTGCGTATTCGGTCATTTTAGCAGTTAACCTGGCATGCTTGCCTCTCCACCTTCAACGTCTGGTAATTAAAAGTCCATTGTGGATTAATTTGAAGTAGGGAGTGGCCCCTTTGTCCATTCCAAGTGCTGTCTGTTACTAAGTAAAAAAGGACTTTCTTGCTAGGGGCCTGGTAATTCCTTGTGATAGGCCCTCTTTTCTTCCCAGCAGTAACTTTAAGTTTGCATGTTCATATGGTGAAATAATGTGTGCCTCATTTTTGGCAGGTGTGCCTGCATGACAATGACCCAATATTTTGCAACTTTAAGGAAATCACATATGAAGTTCGACAGCTCACCAGATATTCCAGAAGGGGTCAGTTTCTGAATAAGCCTGATATGCCATACCCTATCAAAAATTGGGGAAAATTAGATTATTCTGATTTTGTCGTGGACAGGAAGATCATTTGTGCTTCCCAATCATGACAATTATGTAATTACAAGTCAACCAATTTGCTCTGTTGCTAAATAAGTTAAAGAGAGGTTGATTAGCGTGCAGGAGAGACATGTTCCTGTGAAAATGAGGGATAGAAATGGCAAGATTAGGGAACCATGGATGACAGGTGAAATTGTGAGACTAGCTAAGAGGAAAAAGGAAGCATACATAAGGTCTAGGCGGCTGATGAAAGACGAAGCTTTGAAAGAATATCGGGAATGTAGGACCAATCTGAAACAAGGAATTAAGAGGGCTAAAAGGGGTCATGAAATATCTTTAGCAAACAGGGTTAAAGAAAATCCCAAAGCCTTTTATTCATATATAAGGAGAAAGAGGGTAACTAGAGAAAGGATTGGCCCACTAAAGGACAAAGGAGGAATGTTATGCTTGGAGTCAGAGAAAATGGGTGAGATTCTAAACGAGTACTTTGCATCGGTATTCACCGAGGAGAGGGACATGACGGATGTTGAGGTTAGGAACAGATGTTTGATTACTCTAGGTCAAGTCGGCATAAGGAGGGAGGAAGTGTTGGGTATTCTAAAGGGCATTAAGGTGGACAAGTCCCCAGGTCCGGATGGGATCTATCCCAGGTTACTGAGGGAAGCGAGAGAGGAAATAGCTGGGGCCTTAACAGATATCTTTGCAGCATCCTTAAACACGGGTGAGGTCCCGGAGGACTGGAGAATTGCTAATGTTGTCCCCTTGTTTAAGAAGGGTAGCAGGGATAATCCAGGTAATTATAGACCGGTGAGCCTGACGTCAGTGGTAGGGAAGCTGCTGGAGAAGATACTGAAGGATAGGATCTATTCCCATTTGGAAGAAAATCGGCTTATCAGTGATAGGCAACATGGTTTTGTGCAGGGAAGGTCATGTCTTACCAACTTAATAGAATTCTTTGAGGAAGTGACAAAGTTGATTGATGAGGGAAGGGCTGTAGATGTCATATACATGGACTTCAGTAAGGCGTTTGATAAGGTTCCCCATGGCAGGCTGATGGAGAAAGTGAAGGCGCATGGGGTCCAAGGTGTACTAGCTAGATGGATAAAGAACTGGCTGGGCAACAGGAGACAGAGAGTAGCAGTAGAAGGGAGTTTCTCTAAATGGAGACGTGTGACCAGTGGTGTTCCACAGGGATCCGTGCTGGGACCACTGTTGTTTGTGATATACATTAATGATTTGGAGGAAAGTATAGGTGGACTGATTAGCAAGTTTGCAGACGACACTAAGATTTGTGGAGTAGCAGATACTGAAGGGGACTGTCAGAGAATACAGCAGAATATAGATAGATTGGAGAGTTGGGCAGAGAAATGGCAGATGGAGTTTATTCCGGGCAAATGCGAGGTGATGCATTTTGGAAGATCCAATTCAAGAGTGAACTATACAGTAAATGGAAAAGTCCTGGGGAAAATTGATGTCCAGAGAGATTTGGGTGTTCAGGTCCACTGTTCCCTGAAGGTGGCAACGCAGGTCAATAGAGTGGTCAAGAAGGCATACGGCATGCTTTCCTTCATCGGACGGGGTATTGAGTACAAGAGTTGGCAGGTCATGTTACAGTTGTATAGGACTTTGGTTCGGCCACATTTGGAATACTGCGTGCAGTTCTGGTCGCCACATTACCAAAAGGATGTGGATGCTTTGGAGAGGATGCAGAGGAGGTTCACCAGGATGTTGCCTGGTATGGAGGGCGCTAGCTATGAAGAGAGGTTGAGTAGATTCGGATTATTTTCATTAGAAAGACGGAGGTTGAGGGGGGACCTGATTGAGGTGTACAAAATCATGAGAGGTATAGACAGGGTGGATAGCAAGAAGCTTTTTCCCAGAGTGGGGGATTCAATTACTAGAGGACACGAGTTCAAAGTGAAAGGGGAAAAGTTTAGGGGGGATATGCGTGGAAAGTTCTTTACACAGAGGGTGGTGGGTGCCTGGAACGCGTTGCCAGCGGAGGTGGTAGATGCGGGCACGATGGCGTCTTTTAAGATGTATCTAGACAGATACATGAATGGAAGAAAAGAGATACAGACCCTTAGAAAATAGGCGACATGTTTAGATAGAGGATCTGGATCGGCGCAGGCTTGGCGGGCCGAAGGGCCTGTTCCTGTGCTGTAATTTTCTTTGTTCTTTGTTCTTTGTACTTGATCATTGTGATTAAGGTATTCCAACAGTTTCTAATTTGCTGAGGTTTCCATGAGCTTTGTGTAACAGAAACAGGTGCTTCATTTCAAATTGGGAGCCGAACGAACATGGAAGCCTGCATCGTGGCACCTTGTGAAAAAGTGTGGATGGGCCATGAGCATCACAATACAATAATCCAGATGTCACTTCATAATGGCACATCCTTGAGGGACAGTTGGTTGTGGAGGGTATGTACCAGCGTAGAAGACAAGCTGAAAGAAATTAGAAAAATATACACACAGACTCTTGTTGCAGAATCAAGCAATCCTGAGGGAGACAAGTGGGATATTCTATATTCCAATATAAAATGAATATAGTGGTCCTCTGAAATTGGAATATTTGAGCTCTTTTAACCCCACATATATTGTAACTGAGGCACCCTCACAAGCACACTCGAAGCACTACATTCAAACAGCAGCATACAGCAGCAGTGTACAGTAGTACACTTTTTTTTTCCAGAGCTATCAATGCCACCAATGAAAGCAGGTGGATAAGACAGACTAAAGGTCTGTTTAATAAAAAACACAGCTAGGTCATGCCACAAAAGGAAAAGGAGTGAATGATCCAAAAGAAAAGCGATGTTTAATCACTTATACTATTTACAACTATTCCTTGTTCTATAATCCACATGTCATAGCGTCTGATGTATAACATCATGTATAACATGCTGGAACCACTCAGCAGGTCTGGCAGCATCTGTGGAAAGAGAAGCAGAGTTAACGTTTCGGGTCAGTGACCCTTCTTCGGAACTGACAAATATTAGAAAAGTCACAGATTATAAACAAGTGAGGTGGGGGTTGGGCAAGAGATAACAAAGGAGAAGGTGCAGATTGGACCAGGCCACATAGCTGACCAAAAGGTCACGGAGCAAAGGCAAACAATATGTTAATGGTGTGTTGAAAGACAAAGCATTAGTACAGATTAGGTGTGAATATACTGAATATTGAACATCAGCAAGTGCAAACCTGAAGAAAAACAACCTGAAAAAAAACAGTGGGTAAGCAAACTGAACAAACTAAGATGAAATGAAATAAATGCAAAAAAAGATTGTAAAAAATGTAAAAAGGAATGCAAAAAAAAGGAAAAAATAACTAAAAATGACTAAAAATGAAAGTAAAGTGGGGGGCTGTCATGCTCTGAAATTATTGAACTCAATGTTCAGTCCGGCAGGCTGTAGTGTGCCTAATCGGTAGATGAGATGCTGTTCCTCGAGCTTGCGTTGATGTTCACTGGAACACTGCAGCAATCCCAGGACAGAGATGTGAGCATGAGAGCAGGGGGGAGTGTTGAAATGGCAAGCAACCGGAAGCTCAGGGTCCTGCTTGCGGACTGAGCGGAGATGTTCCGCAAAGCGGTCACCCAGTCTGCGCTTGGTCTCCCCAATGTAGAGGAGACCACACTGTGAGCAGCGAATACAGTATACTACATTGAAAGAAGTACAAGTAAATCGCTGCTTCACCTGAAAGGAGTGTTTGGGGCCATGGATAGTGAGGAGAGAGGAGGTAAATGGGCAGGTATTACACCTCCTGCGATTGCAAGGGAAGGTGCCCTGGGACGGGGACGAGGTGGTGGGGGTAATGGAGGAGTGGACCAGGGTGTCGCGGAGGGAACGATCCCTTCGGAATGCTGACAGGGGAAGGGAGGGGAAGATGCGACTGGTAGTGGCATCACGCTGGAGGTGGCGAAAATGGCGGAGGATGATCCTTTGGATATGGAGGCTGGTGGGATGAAAAGTGAGGACAAGGGGAACCCTGTCACGGTTCTGGGAGGGAGGGGAAGGGGTGAGGGTAGAGGTGCGGGGAATGGGTCGGACACGGTTGAGGGCCCTGTCAACCACAGTGGGGGGAAATCCTCGGTTGAGGAAAAAGGAGGTCATATCAGAAGCACCGTCATGGAAGGTGGCATCATCAGAGCAGATGCGTCGGAGACGGAGAAACTGGGAGAATGGAATGGAGTCCTTACAGGAGGTAGGGTGTGAAGAAGTGTAGTCGAGATAGCTGTGGGAGTCAGTGGGCTTATAATGGATATTGGTAGACAACCTATCCCCAGAGATGGAGACAGAGAAGTCGAGGAAGGGAAGGGAAGTGTCAGAGATGGACCATGTAAAGGTGAGAGAAGGGTGGAAATTGGAAGCAAAGTTGATAAAGTTTTCTAGTTCGGGGCGGGAGCAGGAAACGGCACCGATACAGTCATCAATGTACCGGAAAAAGAGTTGGGGGAGGGGGCCTGAGTAGGACTGGAACAAAGAATGCTCGACATATCCCACGAAAAGACAGGCATAACTAGGACCCATGCGGGTACCCATAGCGACACCTTTTACTTGAAGGAAGTGCGTGGAGTTGAATTCACTATACCCTCTGACCTCCCCCTCTCTGATGCTGAGCGTTCTGTACTCAGCAAAGGTCTCAGTTTTATCCCCTTACGCCCCCACCTCAATGAATTTCGCGCTCGGCATGACGTTGAGCTCTTCTTCCGTCGCCTCCGCCTCCGGGCTCACTTCTTCGACCAGGAGTCCTCCCCCCGACCAGCAGACCCATTCACTCGCCTCCAGCATTCTCCCTCTACCTGGACCCCTCCCCCTGGCCTCTTACCCGCTCTTGATCTCTTCATTGAAAACTGTCGGCGAGACATTGGTCGTCTCAATTTCTCTGCCCCCCTCACTCACTCTAACCTGTCCCCCTCTGAACTTGAGGCACTCCGTTCTCTCAGGTCTAACCCCGACATGGTCATCAAACCTGCAGACAAGGGTGGTGCTGTTGTTGTATGGCGTACCGACCTCTACCTTGCAGAAGCTCAACGCCAACTCACAGACACCTCTTCCTACCTCCCTCTGGACCATGACCCCACCACCGAACATCAAGCCACCGTCCAAAGGACTGTCACTGACCTCATCTCCTCTGGAGATCTTCCCTCTACAGCTTCCAACCTCATAGTCCCGCAACCCCGGACAGCCCGCTTCTACCTCCTTCCCAAAATCCACAAACGGGACTGTCCCGGCAGACCCATTGTGTCAGCCTGCTCCTGCCCAACTGAACTCATTTCTTCCTATCTAGACTCTATCTTTTCTCCGCTGGTCCAGTCTCTTCCCACCTACATCCGTGACTCTTCTGACGCCCTACGTCATTTTGACAATTTCCAGTTTCCTGGTCCCAACCGCCTCCTCTTCACTATGGACGTCCAATCGCTCTACACCTCCATCCCCCACCAGGATGGTTTGAGGGCTCTCCGCTTCTTCCTGGAACAGAGGCCCAACCAGTCCCCATCCACCACCACCCTCCTCCGCCTGGCTGAACTTGTTCTCACATTGAACAACTTCTCCTTCAACTCCACGCACTTCCTTCAAGTAAAAGGTGTCGCTATGGGTACCCGCATGGGTCCTAGTTATGCCTGTCTTTTCGTGGGATATGTCGAGCATTCTTTGTTCCAGTCCTACTCAGGCCCCCTCCCCCAACTCTTTTTCCGGTACATTGATGACTGTATCGGTGCCGTTTCCTGCTCCCGCCCCGAACTAGAAAACTTTATCAACTTTGCTTCCAATTTCCACCCTTCTCTCACCTTTACATGGTCCATCTCTGACACTTCCCTTCCCTTCCTCGACTTCTCTGTCTCCATCTCTGGGGATAGGTTGTCTACCAATATCCATTATAAGCCCACTGACTCCCACAGCTATCTCGACTACACTTCTTCACACCCTACCTCCTGTAAGGACTCCATTCCATTCTCCCAGTTTCTCCGTCTCCGACGCATCTGCTCTGATGATGCCACCTTCCATGACGGTGCTTCTGATATGACCTCCTTTTTCCTCAACCGAGGATTTCCCCCCACTGTGGTTGACAGGGCCCTCAACCGTGTCCGACCCATTCCCCGCACCTCTACCCTCACCCCTTCCCCTCCCTCCCAGAACCGTGACAGGGTTCCCCTTGTCCTCACTTTTCATCCCACCAGCCTCCATATCCAAAGGATCATCCTCCGCCATTTTCGCCACCTCCAGCGTGATGCCACTACCAGTCGCATCTTCCCCTCCCTTCCCCTGTCAGCATTCCGAAGGGATCGTTCCCTCCGCGACACCCTGGTCCACTCCTCCATTACCCCCACCACCTCGTCCCCGTCCCAGGGCACCTTCCCTTGCAATCGCAGGAGGTGTAATACCTGCCCATTTACCTCCTCTCTCCTCACTATCCATGGCCCCAAACACTCCTTTCAGGTGAAGCAGCGATTTACTTGTACTTCTTTCAATGTAGTATACTGTATTCGCTGCTCACAGTGTGGTCTCCTCTACATTGGGGAGACCAAGCGCAGACTGGGTGACCGCTTTGCGGAACATCTCCGCTCAGTCCGCAAGCAGGACCCTGAGCTTCCGGTTGCTTGCCATTTCAACACTCCCCCCTGCTCTCATGCTCACATCTCTGTCCTGGGATTGCTGCAGTGTTCCAGTGAACATCAACGCAAGCTCGAGGAACAGCATCTCATCTACCGATTAGGCACACTACAGCCTGCCGGACTGAACATTGAGTTCAATAATTTCAGAGCATGACAGCCCCCCACTTTACTTTCATTTTTAGTCATTTTTGGTTATTTTTTCCTTTTTTTTGCATTCCTTTTTACATTTTTTACAATCTTTTTTTGCATTTATTTCATTTCATCTTAGTTTGTTCAGTTTGCTTACCCACTGTTTTTTTTCAGGTTGTTTTTCTTCAGGTTTGCACTTGCTGATGTTCAATATTCAGTATATTCACACCTAATCTGTACTAATGCTTTGTCTTTCAACACACCATTAACATATTGTTTGCCTTTGCTCCGTGACCTTTTGGTCAGCTATGTGGCCTGGTCCAATCTGCACCTTCTCCTTTGTTATCTCTTGCCCAACCCCCACCTCACTTGTTTATAATCTGTGACTTTTCTAATATTTGTCAGTTCCGAAGAAGGGTCACTGACCCGAAACGTTAACTCTGCTTCTCTTTCCACAGATGCTGCCAGACCTGCTGAGTGAATCCAGCATTTCTTGTTTTTGTTTCAGATTTCCAGCATCCGCAGTATTTTGCTTTTATTATCATGTATAACATGTCTGATGAGGGAGTGTGTCACAAATGTAGATGACATAATCATGGAGGGGAAGTTAAATTGCTATGTTTAAATAAATTTAAAAAGAATTAGTAATGCCTTAGAATCTTTTACATTCACATTCGAGAGCAGATGGGGCCTTGGTTGAACATCTCATCCGAAAGATGATACCTTCGACAGTGCAGCATTCCCTCATTACTGCACTGGAGTGTCAGCCTAGATTTTTGTGCCCAAGTATCTGGAGTGGAACTTGAACCCACTATCTCCTGACTCAGAGGCAAGAGTGCTACTCATTCAGCCTCGGTATTTAAAGTGCGACTTAGCCTTTGCCTCCTCTATGGGTATGATTCCTAGAGAGTCATTCCTTTACATTTTACATGATTGGTAGTAAGGTTAATTGTTATTAGCATTTATTTCTATACTTTGATCATTCTTATTGTTAAGCATTGATGTTTTTTACTTTGTATTCGATGAACATAGAACCATAGAAAAGTTATAGCACAGAAAGAGGCCATTAACCCCTTTGTCTGCGCCGGCTGAAAAAACTAGCCGCCTAATCTAATTCCACCTTCCAGCACCTAGTCCATAGCCCTGCAGGTTACAGCACTTCAGGTGCAGGTCCATGTACCTTTTAAATGAGTTGAGGGTTTCTGCCTCTACCACCAATCTAGCAGTGAATTCCAGACACCCACCACCCTCTGGGTGAAAAAATTTTTCCTCATGTCCCCACTGATCCTTCTACCAATCGCCTTAAATCTGTTCCCCCTGATAATTGACCTGTCCACTAGGGGAAACAGGTCCTTTCTGTCTACTCTATCTCAGACTCTTATAATTTTTGTACACCTCGGTTGCTGCCGTCTCTGGGACAGTTTATAATTTTCAATGGGCTGGCGGGGGGAGTAAACAGGAAACCTGCTCACTGCCAATGAATGGCCCTTTAAGCTTTTTAAGAAGCTTGTTAAGGGGCCTGTGCAGTGCAGATTAGAATTTTTATACTTCATTTTGGTGAACCTGAACAGTCAGGAACAGGTTAGTGCACAGCTGTTGAGTTCACCCCAGGGCCAAATAAAGTTTATTTGTCTTTGTCCTAAAACTGTTTTTAATGGACCTTCTTGCACCTGTGCTGGCACTGGAACTTCATTTTTTCTACATGGCCTCGTTCATCCTTGTCGCCGCTGCTGGCCCTGCAAGGAGCTGCCTGCTCTCTTCAACAATGCAGTGGCAGCCCCCGACATGGCTGCCACCTGCCTTTGCCGCTGGTGCCAGGCAGGCAGCTCCCGACTCCTGGAGATGCTCAATGCCACTAATTGGGCGTCAAGCTCACCTCCAGCCCATTTAGGACATTTAGATTTTAAAATATAGTTCACAGGGATTCAGCTGAGTCATGGGGTCAGGACCAGGGATTCATCCAGATATTGGGTTTCTGACACTGATTTGAAAATCCGGCCCATGGTCTCAGATATCCGATGATTTTACAGCAAATATGGAATTCATACCTCTGCCTTATCTGCATTTCCATCTTCCTGCTGTGCATTACTCTGCAAATTGGATATTTTATATTACCCTATGTTTGGAACATTTCCCATGAAAGTATAGAGTTCTCATTATTCCCTTAAGTACATATTTCACATTGTCTAGTAGAGTACATATTTCAATTTGGTTCATAATGTCATACACCATATCTGCTTCATATTATCCTAAGTTTCATATTATCAAATGGAGCATATGTTTCACATTATTGCATATTACTCTATGTAATTTCACATTGTTCTAGGGAAAACATGTTTTAAACTGTCCTCTAGGGTATGTATTTCACAATAGTGACATTATCCCATGAATTACATTTTAAATTGTTCTGGGGAGCACATATTTCACTTTATTTGATATGGTACATGTTTCAGGTTGCTCAAAAAGGATGTTTTATACTGCATATTGATGCAGGTGTGAAAGTTTCATACTGCCTTATGTAAGCTATCTTTAACTTTTCCAATATGATTGTTCTGAAAGCACACTAAAAAGAAACAAGGGGCAGAATTTTAACTGTCAAGGGAGAGCAGGTTAGGGTACAAGGGGTACAGGTTACGGGGGCGGGGGGCGCGGTGCAGTTGGCGGTGGGTGGAGGTGTTAAACTCCCCCAAAAATGCCGGTTGGTCAGACACCTGACATGATGCCACTCACTTCCAGGTTTCATCAGGGCACGGAGCTGTTGGCTTAGTCATTTAATTAATTAATTAATTAATTAATTGGTTCTTTAACCCTGAATTCTGGATTTAGCAGTCATCAAAGAGGTTTCCCAAGAGCACAGTGAAACTGACAGACTGGGAAGCCTTCAAATAGTGAAACTGCAAAGCTGCTGGTCTGCCTATGTGAAAGGAATTTGCTCACAGCACTTGCTCTGAGAGTGTGCTTTCACTGCTTCAACTTTTTAGAAGTCATCTGACCTACCTTGGATTTTATTTCACTGTGATATGGGAGCAGCTTAAGCACCTCTAATGAGGAACAAGAAGAGTAGCACCAGCAACATCATCAGCATCAAGAGCAGCAGCAACACCAGCAGCAATATCAGCTGCCTTCTCCTCAGCCACATACCACTCCACAGGACAGAAGGGATGGTCAACCTCTTCACATTTAGCAAACACTTGGATATGCACTTGCATATTAATTTATCCACAAATTTCCATTGTTCAACACTGACCTGCTGACATCCACAGACAAGTTTCCTCTACTGGGCCCCAGAGCAGAGGAAACATTGTGCGTTATAGAGTATTTAATCATCTTAATCTATACCTATCCCCATATCCTCCAACCCAGTTAAAATGCTGATTTCTTTGGTATGAAATTTCTGAGGGTTAGCACTTCAAAAAGTGATTGTTGTCTTCTACAGTGGTAAATGCTCACACGTATTGCTTTGTTGTTTTTCTGGCAATTTTCAAGACATTATCTAGTACTAAGTAATTACTTCAACAAGTCTTCTGGCATAGATTTCATATAATTGGGAATGGAGATGGTTATCACAGACTAACCATCCATTTAGTGTTGTGCTATTGTCTGGCAATTCACTTCATTCTTGACCTTAGGATAATAGCCTGGCAATCGTCTGCCCTATACACGTTCCTGCATAAAACTACCGAACTAAATTCCAAAATGTTTGTTGTAAAAACTTGGGAATGTGTACACTAGAGATTAGAAGTTTGTGGAAATAAAAAAAAGCACAGTGTGGAACTGGAGGATCTGCATAAGGGGAATTTCCTGCAAGATCGGTGGCATGTTAGCAAATCATGACAGAGTATTTCATTATTCCATTTTGTATTTCTTATTTGGCTTCATTTCTTTCTTTTTATTATTCCATCGCTGGGGTACTCATTTCTCACTTAAGAATAATGTCAGCAGGAAGTAAGATAGCAGTCACTTATGAAAACTTACTAAAACACTGAGCCACATTCATGCAAGAAGCACGTTTGAGATTAAAGCTATTGGGAAATTATAGAGACATATTGTTGGCTGATGGTAACATAATAATTAATTCCATTAATGTTGGAATACTGTCAAGTAAAACAACGTTCAATGTTTGACTTAACAATAGACTCTATTTATTAAATCTTACATCGCCAGACCAGGATGCTAAAAAAATGCACGATAAACATCTGTCTGTATCTATGAATAACATTTTCTTCACATCTTATTCTGCAGTCACCCTGCTTTATAAAAATGATGCAGTTTGTTGGATACAGAGCATGACAATTTGAGGAACAATGGGCAGAATCTTCCCAGCCCCATGGAGGTGGGTTAGGAGGTAGGGCCAGGAGGAAACTTGCAAGTTTGTGTGTTGGCTTAGCTATCTAACACCTTCCCACCTCCAAGTGATCTTGCTGCAGGCTGGCAGCAGCAGGTGGCTAATATCGTCCATTAAGGGGTCAAGTCTATGGAGCTGCCAGGATCTTCCTGATGGCAGATGAACCCCCTGATGAGGCTGGAGCCCAGCAGGTAAGTGGAGGCGGCCTCCCGGCAGCAGGATGGGGTGCCATCAATGCCTCCTTTAAATCTCCCTCTCCCGGAGCTGCTTTGATCATCAGGCTACAGCCACGTCCATCCTGTACGGACATTTCCCCCTCCACACTGGTGGCCTGGCAGCTGTGGCCTCACTAATTTTTAAAATATCATAATTCTTCAGAGAGCGTCTCCCTCGTGAGGCACCCTCGTGGTCTCCTGCCTGTCTCAGCAATGCTCACCACTCCTGGTGGGGCCACTGGCAGGACATTGCTGTGGGCCCTCCCATTGGGCCTACCAATTCCCTGGGATGCCTGCTGTCCTTAACTGGATGGCGCTTCCAGAGGTGGCTTCTTAACTGGCTGCCTCCAGGAAGATCTCGATGTCATTCAGGCAGCCACCAGCATCAGGGTCAGGACCTGCATTTGTCCCAGTTTGCAGAAAAATTCAAAGGTGGGAAGATTCCACCCAATATTTCTATCTAACTACACTTTTACAAAATAAAATCATAATTGACTAGACGTTCAGGTCGCAACATTCGACTCCACAGCACCACTTTTGCCTATGCTACGGAATACAGGAACTCATGAAATGGCAGCCGTACCGCTGGCCCCCTGCACAAATATCACTTCTCTCTTCCTCTTGACCTCCTACTCTAAGGCCTCCAATGCCACATCAGAGATCCTTGGAGCCCTCTCTCTCTGCCTTGTTGCTCCATTTGCAGTCTTCTTCCTTTCCTCAAACACTTTCTTACACAGTTCCAGCAGCTGCTGTAGCATGAGTGCACCTCCACTTTAGGAGAGGTAGGCTGCCTTTATGAAGCACAGGATAGCTGTTTGTCGTGCTAGCCTTGCACACTCCTGAGCACCCTGCTGCGCATGCAGATGCTAAGCAGTTCGTTTGATGCTGTCTGCACATCACAATCACTGAAATAAGCAGACAGCATGAAATTTGGGTGCTGTCTGCAACACCTTGACTGGGCGTAGGGTAATTCTGCATTATGATCCCCAAGCCCACTAATGGGCCTAATCACATTTTTAGTGCTTAAAACCCAGAGTTTTCCCATCTACCAGTTTATTTAATTTCTTGTTCCTACTTTAGAAAATATTTGTTTACTCTACAAAGTTGCACAGAAAATAAAGAGTTGGAATGGTGTTTTGCAATATTAGTAACAAACATGTTAATGCATTGGGGTGAAATTCTTCTGTGAATTCTTTTAGCAAATCCTTAATGAAGAAGTTAATGCATGTAAGATAAATGGGCAATGCCTCTGAAAACAGGAGACATACACATTTCATACAAATGTTAATGTTCTCTTTACTCATATGACACTAAGAAATTTTAATCATTATCTTGTTAATTGGAGTAACTGGCTGCACTATTTCATGTGTATAGTTACATATACTTATAGATATACTTACAGGACATTGTACAGGAGATAACATAGAAAGTGGGCTCTGTAGCACACACTTTTTGAGCACTACACAGCCTCCTAATGGTGGAAAATTGCATCTGAAATGCTCACACACGCTTCTGACGGCAAGTGCATGATGCCATCTTAGTAAAGGTGTTTGTGTACACAGAGATACTGATTGCCAGTAGCAGGCAGAGAAGGCAGATTATGACATCAGTCAGTGTGTAACACTGATTTGATGCCAGCACTGTCATTTTCAAATGCCATGCTCTAGCTTACACCCTATCTTAACCTCGCACAGCTAAATATGACACGAAATGGTATGAAGGACTCCCCCGCGAGCACTATTTAAAGGGATCACGGGCCACTTGCAAATTAGTTGATGGACAATTTCTTCTGGTTGCTGGTGCAATTGTATACATTTCTGGACCTTTCTCACTTGACTAAAGTTTGAATAGTCTGCAGTGAATGGTCTGGCTGGTGCTGAAGTACCTTTTGGTTCATTTAAAAGCTTGTTGCTTCTGGATATTTGTGGCCTGGTAGGCTTGCTCTTGGAATTGAGCGTGACCGGGAGAATGAAGAGAGGGCATGCAGAGCAGGTCAAGCTGCTAGATGAGGGAGGAAGAGAAGGGGGGAAAGGTTGCCAGCAGGAGGCCATATCCGCCGAGGGTTTTTAGCAAGTAATCCTGTTACCTCAACTTCAGTGATGATAAATGCTTGAGAAGTCTTTGCTTCACAAAAGAGGTTGTGACTAAAATTTGCTGCAGCCTCAACAACAACCTCAAAGCAAGACAAGGACAACCTTGCCTGTGGCCATCAAGGTAGCCATGGACCTTAACATTTTATGCATCTGGCTTCTTCCAGGCTGCTACTGGAGATATAAGCAACATCTTACAGTTTCAGTACACTGCCACATAAGAGAGGTTACTGAGACATTCGATACACAGAGAGACAGTTTCATCTCATTTCTTCTTTCCAGAGACAAGCAGGCGGACAGAGCAGGAGGGTTTGCATGGATTGCAGGCTTTCCCATGGAGCAGGGTGCATTGATTGCACACATGTTGCCTCACCTCACGTGGACTTGGCCATTTTCATGAACCGAAAGGGATTCCACTCCTTCAATGTGCTTAGGCTTTGTGACTCCAGGCAGCACATCATGCGGGTGAATGCCTGTTATCCTGGTAGTAATCACAATTCCTTCATTCTGCAGCAGTCCTCCGTTAAACCTGCATTTAACCCACCATGACAATAAAAGGCTGGCTATTGGGCAACAAGGTTTATCCACTTATGACATGGCTCATGACTCTGGTCTGGAACCCACACACATGTGCACAGCAGGCCTACAATGAATGTCATGGCGTCACAAGGAAGATTATAAAGCATTGGAGTATCGGTGTCCTGAAGCAATGCTTCTGTTGCGTGGGCCACTCCGGAGGAGCACTGCAGAACTCAGCTGAGTGGCTATCAATATGAGTGCTAGTGTGTTGTATTCTGCACACAACTTGGCCATTATGATGGAACAGCTCTTGCCAGCATCTATCAGGTGGGAAACTGAAGAACAGAAGCAAAAGGAAGAGGAGAAGAAAAAGGAGGAAATGGAGAAGGAAGAAGAGCAACAGGAAGTGGAGGAACAGGAAAAGAAAGGGAAGCTACAACATAAACACCCCCTTTCTACTGGGCTCTATGTGATGAAATATTTAATGAATAATGACAGTAACCTTAATCAAACTGCCCCATTTACCAACAGTCCCACGCTTCTTACCTTTCCTCTATCACTGACCATCACATCGTCCTTATTCGCAGAACACAAAAATAAAAACCACCAGAAAATGCATTTTCCAATCCACATGTATAAATTAAATAACATAATCCATGCAAAATAAATTAATCACCCTTGTGGATTCCCTTAATGCCTGTCTTCTGTATGCCATTGCCTCTCCTAGTGCTCCTATGGAGTGCTTCCCCAGTGGTTACAGTGTGGCTGGTAGAAGGCTGCTGACTTTCAAGGAACTTTCAGGTAATCTTGGAGGGTGAACTTGAGCAACTCTGGGCCTAAAAGATCTGGCTTCAAACTGCACCATTTTAGTCTGAGCTACAGTAGTCGGGGCTGGCAGACTCACAGACAACAGCAAGGGCACTGGCAGAGTGTCAGTATGAGGAGCAGGAGCACTGTCACCTTGAGAGAGGACAGCAGGCTTGTGCTCCATGATGTCACCGATACACTCCCGGAGCAATGCCTTAGCAATCTTACTGATATATTGGAGATGTCCTGGAAGCTCCTGGCAAATATTCGCCAGTTCTGATGAAGGGTCACTGACCTGAAACGTTAACTCTGCTTCTCTCGCCACAGATGCTGCCAGACCTGCTGAGTATTTCCAGCATTTCTTGTTTTTATCTCCCAAATGGAGTCCTGAAAGTTGTTAACTCTTGTGAGTTTTCAGAGAAATGGATCAACCAGTATTTTCACTGCAGCAGCTTTTTCGGGAGCAGAGAGTGCGAGCGAGTGAGCAGCTGGGAAGGTCAGTTTAAAGTAAACTTAATTTCCTTTTGTTTTCGGCGGAGACCAGGGGGCTGCTGGGTAAGTAAAACCCTATATATTTGGGCCGTTTCAAATAACTTGCCTTTCACTGCAGCAGCTTTTTCGGGAGCAGAGAGTGCGAGCGAGTGAGCAGCTGGGAAGGTCAGTTTAAAGTAAACTTAATTTCCTTTTGTTTTCAGCGGAGACCAGGGGGCTGCTGGGTAAGTAAAACCCTATATATTTGGGCCGTTTCTGAACCCGAGACACTACACTTGTAGTGTCTCCCACCCGCCCTCCTCCTCTAACCAAAAAAAAGGACTCGGTGGTGTGTAGATAAGGTAAGGCTTTTTCTATTTCTCTTCTTGTTTTATCGTGTGATTGGTTAAAAACTTTTCGTTCCTTTTTCATTTAACGAAGTTTAAGCTTAAGATTAAAAATGGCAGGAGAACTCAGACCCGTGACATGCTCCTCTTGCTCAATGTGGGAGCTCAGGGACATGGCTGATGTCCCTGACTCCTTCACGTGCAGGAAGTGTGTCCAGCTGCAGCTCTTGTTAGACCGCATGACGGCTCTGGAGCTGCGGATGGACTCACTTTGGAGCATCCGCGATGCTGAGGAGGTTGTGGATAGCACGTTTAGCGAATTGGTCACACCGCAGATTAGGATTGCTGAGGGAGAAAGGGAATGGGTGACCAAAAGGCAGAGAAAGAGCAGGAAGGCAGCGCAGGTGTCCCCTGCGGTCATCTCCCTCCACAACAGGTATACTGTTTTGGATACTGTTGAGGGAGATGGCTCACCAGAAGAAGGCAGCAGTAGCCAGGTTCATGGCACCGTGGCTGGCTCTGCTGTTCAGAAGGGCGGGAAAAAGAGTGGAAGGGCTATAGTCAAAGGGGATTCGATTGTAAGGGGAGTAGATAGGCGGTTCTGTGGTCGAAAACGAGACTCCCGAATGGTATGTTGCCTCCCAGGTGCACGGGTCAGGGATGTCTCAGATCGGCTGCAGAACATTCTGAAGGGGGAGGGTGAACAGCCAGTTGTCGTTGTGCACATAGGCACCAATGATATAGGTAAAAAATGGGATGAGGTCCTACAAGCAGAATTTAGGGAGTTAGGAGCCAAGTTAAAAAGTAGGACCTCAGAGGTAGTAATCTCCGGATTGCTACCAGTGCCACGTGATAGTCAGAGTAGAAATGAAAGAATAGTCAGGATGAATGCGTGGCTTGAGAGATGGTGCAGGAGGGAGGGGTTCAGATTTTTGGGACATTGGGACCGGTTCTGGGGGAGGTGGGACTATTACAAATTGGACGGTCTACACCTGGGCCGGACTGCAACCAATGTCCTTGGGGGTGCTTTTGCTAACGCTGTTGGGGAGGGTTTAAACTAATGTGGCAGGGGGATGGGAACCAAATGAGGTCAGTAGAGAGTAAGGATGTAGTAACTAAAGCCTGTAAGGAACTAGATAATGAAGTCAGCGTGACTAAGGGAAAGAGTAGGCAGGGAGCAGATGATGAAAGCAAAGGGACTGGTGGTCTGAGGTGTATTTGTTTTAATGCAAGAAGTGTAGTAGGAAAGTCAGATGAACTTAGGGCTTGGATTAGTACCTGGGAGTATGATGTTATTGCTATTACTGAGACTTGGTTAAGGGAAGGGCATGATTGGCAACTAAATATCCCAGGATACCGATGCTTCAGGCGGGATAGAGAGGGAGGTAAAAGGGGTGGAGGAGTTGCATTACTGGTCAAAGAGGATATCACAGCTGTGCTGAAGGAAGGCACTATGGAGGAGTCGAGCTGTGAGGCAATATGGGCAGAACTCAGAAATAGGAAGGGTGCGGTAACAATGTTGGGCTGTACTATAGGCCTCCCAACAGCGAGCGTGAGATAGAGGTACAAATATGTAAACAGATTATGGAAAGCTGTGGGAGCAACAGGGTTGTGGTGATAGGAGATTTTAATTTTCCCAACATTGACTGGGATTCACTTAGTGTTAGAGGTCTAGATGGAGCAGAATTTGTAAGGAGCATCCAGGAGGGTTTTCTAGAGCAGTATGTAAATAGTCCAACTTGGGAAGGGGCCATACTGGACCTGGTGTTGGGAAATGAGCCGGGCCAGGTGGTTGACGTTTCAGTAGGGAACTACTTTGGGAATAGTGATCACAATTCCGTAAGTTTTAGAATACTCATGGACAAAGACGAGAGTGGTCCTAAAGGAAGAGTGCTAAATTGGGGGAAGGCCAACTATACCAAAATTCGGCAGGAGCTGGGGAATGTAGATTGGGAGCAGCTGTTTGAAGGTAAATCCACATTTGATATGTGGGAGGCTTTTAAAGAGAGGTTGATTAGCGTGCAGGAGAAACATGTTCCTGTGAAAATGAGGGGTAGAAATGGCAAGATTAGGGAACCATGGATGACAGGTGAAATTGTGAGACTAGCTAAGAGGAAAAAGGAAGCATACATAAGGTCTAGGCGGCTGCAGAAAGACGAAGCTTTGAAAGAATATCGGGATTGTAGGCACAATCTGAAACGAGGAATTAAGAGGGCTAAAAGGGGTCATGAAATATCTTTAGCAAACAGGGTTAAGGAAAATCCCAAAGCCTTTTATTCATATATAAGGAGCAAGAGAGTAACTAGAGAAAGGATTGGCCCACTCAAGGACAAAGGAGGAAAGTTATGCGTGGAGTCAGAGAAAATGGGTGAGATTCTAAACGAGTACTTTGCATCGGTATTCACCGAGGAGAGGGACATGACGGATGTTGAGGTTAGGGACAGATGTTTGATTACTCTAGGTCAAGTCGGCATAAGGAGGGAGGAAGTGTTGGGTATTCTAAAAGGCATTAAGGTGGACAAGTCCCCAGGTCCGGATGGAATCTATCCCAGGTTACTGAGGGAAGCGAGAGAGGAAATAGCTGGGGCCTTAACAGATATCTTTGCAACATCCTTAAACACGGGTGAGGTCCCGGAGGACTGGAGAATTGCTAATGTTGTCCCCTTGTTTAAGAAGGGTAGCAGGGATAATCCAGGTAATTATAGACCGGTGAGCCTGACGTCAGTGGTAGGGAAGCTGCTGGAGAAGATACTGAGGGATAGGATCTATTCCCATCTGGAAGAAAATGGGCTTATCAGTGATAGGCAACATGGTTTTGTGCAGGGAAGGTCATGTCTTACCAACTTAATAGAATTCTTTGAGGAAGTGACAAAGTTGATTGACGAGGGAAGGGCTGTAGATGTCATATACATGGACTTCAGTAAGGCGTTTGATAAGGTTCCCCATGGTAGGCTGATGGAGAAAGTGAAGGCGCATGGGGTCCAAGGTGTACTAGCTAGATGGATAAAGAACTGGCTGGGCAACAGGAGACAGAGAGTAGAAGTGGAAGGGAGTTTCTCAAAATGGAGACGTGTGACCAGTGGTGTTCCACAGGGATCCGTGCTGGGACCACTGTTGTTTGTGATATACATAAATGATTCGGAGGAAAGTATAGGTGGTCTGATTAGCAAGTTTGCAGACCACACTAAGATTGGTGGAGTAGCAGATACTGAAGGGGACTGTCAGAGAATACAGCAGAATGTAGATAGACTGGAGAGTTGGGCAGAGAAATGGCAGATGGAGTTCAATCCGGGCAAATGCGAGGTGTTGCATTTTGGAAGATCCAATTCAAGAGTGAACTATACAGTAAATGGAAAAGTCCTGGGGAAAATTGATGTCCAGAGAGATTTGGGTGTTCAGGTCCATTGTTCCCTGAAGGTGGCAACGCAGGTCAATAGAGTGGTCAAGAAGGCATACGGCATGCTTTCCTTCATCGGACGGGGTATTGAGTACAAGAGTTGGCAGGTCATGTTACAGTTGTATAGGACTTTGGTTCGGCCACATTTGGAATACTGCGTGCAGTTCTGGTCGCCACATTACCAAAAGGATGTGGATGCTTTGGAGAGGATGCAGAGGAGATTCAACAGGATATTGCCTGGTATGGAGGGCGCTAGCTATGAAGAGAGGTTGAGTAGATTAGGATTATTTTCATTAGAAAGACGGAGGTTGAGGGGGGACCTGATTGAGGTGTACAAAATCATGAGAGGTATAGACAGGGTGGATAGCAAGAAGCTTTTTCCCAGAGTGGGGGATTCAATTACAAGGGGACACGAGTTCAAAGTGAAAGGGGAAAAGTTTAGGGGGGATATGCGTGGAAATTTCTTTACGCAGAGGGTGGTGGGTGCATGGAACGCTTTGCCAGCGGAGGTGGTAGACGCGGGCACGATAGCGTCTTTTAAGATTTATCTAGACAGATACATGAATGGGCAGGAAGCAAAGAGATACAGACCCTTAGAAAATAGGCGACAGGTTTAGATAGAGGATTTTGGATCGGCGTAGGCTTGGAGGGCCGAAGGGCCTGTTCCTGTGCTGTAATTTTCTTTGTTCTTCTTTGTTCTTTGTACTTTGCATCAAGTTTGGAACAGAATCTAGCACTTGCAAACTTTGGATTCAGTTCTTCCAAGGTGGGAATTTTATGAGGATATCATTTTATTGACTGATTCAGCCTTCTAGGGTCTAAACATACCCTGATGTTGCCGCCTTTTTCATCATCGCTATTATGGAACTGCACCTATCCGTGTGCTGCTGAATGCACTTGATAATTTCTTGCTTTTCCATAGTATCCAGCTTGGCTATGAGTTTGTCCTTAAGAATTAGAACATTACAGCGCAGTACAGGCCCTTCGGCCCTCGATGTTGCGCCGACCTGTGAAACCATCTGACCTACACTATTCCACTTTCATCCATATGTCTATCCAATGACCACTTAAATGCCCTTAAAGTTAATACGGATGCTACATTTCCTTGGAGAATCTATAGCAGGAATGGCATCAACTTTCAGATGCAAAGTGGCTACTCTTTTGAAACGTCCCACTGTATCAATACAATCTGGGTATATTTGTTGTAAGTCTTGGATGGATTCAAATGGATCACACCTGTTTTGGATGTCTGTCCTTGGCACACTGCTGATCTAATGAAGTGTCACCATTCAAAGCTCGCCACATGCCGATAGCCCTGCAACTGCTGGACCATTCGTACAAACAATGTAAAATGTTTGCTGTCACCACGAAGAATTTCCATACCTACATTAGAGCTTTAGTTTTCCCATACATTCATTGTCCACAGTGCGTCTTGCATTTGTAGGTTGCATCATGGCTTCGCATCTTGCCAGATACATGTTTTTCAGTATTCCAAGTCGCAAAATATTTGCACTTGCTCTTGGATTGATCTTGAGTCACAGTTTGTGCTGTCCAGCTTTCTCTGGGCAGATGATGTCAATGGTGGTGACTGCTCTCTGTTAACCACATCCATCTGGTGAGCAATTGTTACTGTGTGAAAAGGTTGCTCACCATCTGTGGTTTCTCTGTTACTCATGTCCGTGTCTATGTTATGGACATGTCTGCATTTGGATTGGATTCTTGTGACCGTATCCCTGTTTCTCTCATAAGGCAGTGTTTGCTTCTTGTTTGCCGTGATTCTGGACAGTTTTCCAGTACCAGTACCAGGCCTCTTGCACAGTCTTGCCTAGTGCCCTTTCTTGCAACACAGCTTGCAACTGTCCATGTAAGCAGGACAATTTTTCGGTTGGTGTACCAGTCTGCACTTGCCACCAGTATTGCCTTGCTGAGGTGATCTGGTTACCTCGCCTATGGTCATATACACTACCTGCTTGTAGCAATGGACTCAAATTACTTGCCTTCTCTCAGGAAACTTTCTATATCATATCCTTTTTCCTTGTCTAATAGCTCTTTCTGAAAAGCTTCGATTGGGGTAGATGCAATGACCAATTCCATGATCCTTTCAGATAACTTCACTTCCGGAAATTACAGACCTTCCTTTTTCGTGGCATCTGCTCATGAATTGATCAATGGTCTCCTCGGACTGCTGTCAGTACGCCATTAGTTCCAAACTATGAATTTGAAAATTGATCTTGACCTTCAGCTGGTCCTCTCATGTAGTCCAGAGTCTTGCTTCAGACAATCCTGAGGTGTTGATACGATGCAGCCCTTGTTGCTGATTGTGATTTTTATTTTGATCGCTTGCTTGTGCAGCTTAGTGACGGCAAGATCCAAGAAATACAATTCCATGTGTTGCCTGGAAAGTTGGAATTCATAGACGAGGTCATCGGCTTTTCAATTCATTGACGGGTATTTGGTAGTCATAGTGTCAAATTACTTGTCTGCAAGAATCCTTATCTGGAGCTTTCCCCTTTTAAATGACTGCCTCTCTTTTTTCTTTGAGGCTTTCCCTGAAGGGAAAAAAAAATGCAGATCTCCTATGTGGACAGCGTTGGACTTCAGCCACACCCTGTGATGAGTGCCTGCAGAATGGGCGTTCACCCTGCGAACAGGAGACTCTGCCCACAAAGTGGTTATGATGGGAACACACACAGCAAAGGCAGTGCCACCCCAATACCCCAAAATGAACTGACTCCGCTTGCCGCTGAGCCCGATTCCACCTGATTCTTGCTTTTTCCTGCTGACCACTATCAAAATAAGAACTCCGTTTAGTGTACTCACACACCCTTGAGCACCGAACTCAATGGATGGCCGTCGAACTTGGCAGTATCATGCCGTCGTCACTACCTCATCATCATCGGACTTCAATGGGAGAAATCATTGTTCCCAATGAGTCCCGTTGCTGAGCCTCTCTGTTCTATTGCTGCTTCGATGTGTTTTGCTACCTCTATGCCGTGTTCTTCAACTACACCTTGATGCTGCCAGACCCTGGATGATGTGCCCAGAACTCAAAAAGCTTCAGAAACCACAAGCTGGCATCATATTGTGTTATTATCTTCTTCAGCAATAAGGTACCAAACAATCTTGAGTTGAAAGGTAATCAAAGGTTGGGTTCTTAATAAGTAATAAGTTTTTAAGAGAACCCTGTCATACACGTGTGACTAGGTAACTAACACAACTCTATCACGTGTTGACTGATGTCATTTTCTGTGATGATGTGTGAAGTACTCAGATTGTTAAAGTGGTATCAAAACAGCCAGCACCGCCTCCTCCATGGGGGTTCAAACATGTGGCTTGTCCTCCTCCAGTTCTCGCTGCTGCCTCCTGTTATGGGCCACCTTCTCCCGCAAGAAAGAGGGTAGTGTGTCAATGAGTGCCCTGCAATATGTTTGGGTGATGTCGCTGTCATAGTTGAATTGGTGCCATTGTGGGCAAGCTATGAGTTGTGGGTGCGAGGCTTTCTAACAGTGTGAAGTATGTGAGGGTGAGGTAAAGCATATGAATTGAGGAGAAAACAGTGTTGACAGTGAATTAGTTGTAGGCCTAGGAATGGCTGCAAGGGCTAATACATAACGTGCCTGATTTTGGTTTTAGCTATTGGAAGATTGCAGACTCAAAACCTGTCGCAATCATTTTTGGGACTAAAAGTCAACAAATCCTCAAGACCTGATGGACTACATCATAAGTTTCTTAAAGAGCTGGTTGCAGAGATGGAGGATACACTGGTTGTGATCTTCCAAAATTCTGGAACGGCCTTGTGGATTGGAAGGTAGAAAATGTAAGACCACTGTTCAATAAGGAGGGAGAGAGGAAACAGGGAAACACAGTCATCGGGAATATGCTGGATTCCATTATTAAGGATGTGGTAACAGGGCACTTAAAAAATCATATGATTAATCATGGTTTTGTGAAAGGGAAATTGTGTTTAACAAATCTATTTGAGTTTTTTGAGGATGTAACTAGGCATCTGATAAGGCGCCATACAAAAGATTGTTGCACAAGAAAAGGGCTCATGGGATTGGGGGTAATGTACTATTTGAAGCACATAAATAAAATGGGTGACTGACCTGCTCAGATCGGTGAGGGTCGGTGATGTACGAACATACAAACATACAAATTAGGAGCAGGAGTGGGTCACTCGGCCCTTCGTGCCTGCTCCGCCATTCTATAAGTTCATGGCTGAACTGATTATTCCGCATTTTCACCTACCCCCGATAATCTTCCACCCCCTTGCTTATACGAACATATGAATTAGGAGCAGGAGTGTCCAAAGCTTTACAAATATGATCTTGTGGTCTCCATTAAATTTTATGACAGTCAGTGGGCAGCCATATCATGCAGTTGAATGAGTGATCAGCCTTGGTGCCTCATAGCAATTGAGTCTGGAGAATTTGCAAGTCTGTAATCTGGTAATGCTTGGATGCAGCGTGCAACTGACAGGCCAGAATGAGTGATGTTGATGCCTGTAGACAAGGGGTGTTAGGCATCACTTGACATGTCATTAACTCAGCACTTTCTCGTGCAGGACAAGCAGACCCACAATGAGCAAGAGCGCACCAAGACAGGGGGTGGTTACCGGACTTCAGACTCCTGACCCCAGCAAAGGAGGAGGCGTTGCAGATTGCTCGAGAGGAGGGAGGAAGAGCCATGGTGGACAGCAAGGTTGGATCATCAAGGTGTAAGGATGAAGTGTCGATCTTATTGTTGATGCCATATGAGCGCACAGGAGGAGCGTGTGAACATGTGACGAGCTCATGTTGCAATGATGCTTCAAGTGCATCTGTTTGTTCTCCACTGCAGGTACCCATGCTCACATGATGGGATGACAGCAGGATGATGACTCTGCCTCTGGGGAAGATGAAGCCCGTGCCCCAGAGGGTGCACCATCACCTGCCTCTTCTGCAACCTCCACTAGCGCAGTTATGTCCGCCAGGGGGTTTGCATTTAGAGTCAGGGTCACAATCTGGTGTGCACAACACAGACACATGGCAGCAGCTGAGGGACCATGTTACAGCCGGGTCCCCTGACATTCAAAAGTCTTTTGGGGACCAGGCTCCTGCTGAGCCCGACACCGATGATGGTCTTCTGTTCGAGGCCACAAGAAGTCTGCTGGAAGTGCAGAGAGCACAGGGTGAAAATATGTCAGAGATGCTTGAGGTCATGCATGGTTTTGCATGTGCCATGAAGGATTCCATGCAAGCCATGACTTCAGCCAAGTCCCTGGCATGTGAGCGTATGGCTTCCTCCATGGAGAGGCTGGTGGTCACCATGGAGAGCCAGGTTGAGCTCTCGAGCACTCTGACCTTCATTCCATCGCTGTAGCCATGGGCTCTATGCAGCGGTGGCTAAATGAGAGGGGGCAAGGCACCTGGACCTCCCTCTGGGTGCCTTTTCCCCTCAGGGAGACAGGCAGGTGCCATCGTGCACCCAGATGGAGGAGGAGGATGTGCCAACTGCCCCGGGGCCTTTCTCTCAGGACATCCCCATGGTAAGTGGTGTCTCCTCTTCCCCCCAGCATTGACCCCCTTACCTCCAGCAGGTGAGCCCAAGGAGGATGCTCCTGCACCAATGCTGGAGACCCCCAGAAGGATGGAGCCCTCAAGGCCCCATTCCTCCAGACGACACCTGCCATGGTCATCCAGGGTAATGGGGCAATGCAATGAGTAGACTGCCTCCACCTCAGCTGCTAATGTTGGGGTTGCAATAAGACGTAGTGGCATAAAATTAAGGAATTATGAGTACGAAAGTGGCTTGGCTGGTTAAATTGAATTTGTTTAACTTGTAAATATTTAACAATACATTTATTTGCTGTTGCATTTGATACATTTTCATCTCATTTAACTATTTTTGAGGTAAAATGGCATGCTTCATGGCTGGCATGCTTTGAATGTTACAAAGGAGTGGCAGACATGGCCATTCTGCTATAAACCTTGACGTTTGAGCTTTCAGTCTTCACTGTCTGCTAGTTGAAACTTGCAGTTTTGCAATAGTTTCCCATAGCAACATGCCTTCATATGGAGGCTCAGTAGGCCCTCCCTTCTATGCCTTGCATTGGAGTTTTTCGGGTTCCATCACAATCTGGATCCATTAGAAGGTGCAAGTGTATTCAAAGTGATACGATGGTGTAGCTGCTTCTGATTGAGGGATCATGGCTGAATGCTCGACATTTGTTCAAGTGTGCCACAGGTTTTTCCAAATTCAGTATTCAGCAACCAGTGCATTCAGCACAGCTCTACTCCATGAGCAATTGTAGATTGTCAGAGGATGCCTGCTTTTAGATCAGAACAATGGTTCAGCTGACAGCGGTACGTGAACATCCCAGGAAGGTAAAGTAGTTGTTGTGTTGTGTAATCATGTAGGTGCCACACTCTTGCCTGAAATGTCCAAATATAAGGTTTTTCCTGATGTCCCTTGCACGTCTCTCCATGGCCCTGGCATCCATTAAAGCCTCATTCACATTAATGACCTCCTCCTCAAGCGCATCCAATTCATCCTCATCTGAGGAGGCGTGGTGCTCCTTCCATTCCTCCTCCTGAAAAATATGTCCGAGTTGCATTGCCAGGTTGTGCAGTGCACAGCAGACTACGAATATTTGTGAGACCCTCTGTGGTGTGTCTTGCAGAGACCCTCCAGACTGGTCAAGGCTGCGGAAGCGCATTTTCAGCAAACCAATGGTGTGTTTGATGATGGCTCTGGTGGAGGCATGAGCTGCATTGTATCGCTCTGCAGCTGAGCTTTGGAGATGCCTCACTGGTGTCATCAACCATGTCCAAAGGTGGTAACCCTTGTTATCCAGTATCCAGCCATTAACCTGGGCTGGTGCTTCAAAAAGTCCCAGTAGTTGTGAGCTTCGCAAAATGTAGTCACAGTTCCCTGGGAAACGAGCACAGACCTGCATGGTTTTTCACCTGTGGTCGCAAACCAGTTGAACATTGAAAGAGTGAAAGCCTTTGCAATTCACAAATGCAGCTGTCTGGTCCGAGGGAGCTCTAATGGTCACATGAGTGCAGTTGATCATCCTTTGCACTCTAGGGAAATGAGCGATGGCGCCGAAAGCCATTGGCTTTGCTGTCTGGCTGTCATCATCTACTGGAAAATAAATGAAATCATTGGCATTCCAGAATAGGGCATTGATCACCTCTTTTATATACCTGTGAGTGGCAGCCTGTGAGATGCCACATATATTACCTGTTGAGCCCTGGAAAGCACCGCTAGCGAAAAAATTGAATGCAGCTGTCACCTTGAGGGCAACTGGCATGGGGTTCCCACCAAATGCATGTGGTTACAGGTCCTGCTGAATGATCCCACAAATTTCAGTAACCATGTCACGTGACATCCTCAGACATCTCTGGCATTGCCTCTCCGACATCTAAAGGTAGTTTGTTCTTGTCTGAAGGATGCGTTGATGTGCCAGCACCCATCTTCTGTGAGGCCTTCTCTGGATGGCATCATTCTGAGCAGCGATCCCCTCTTGTGCTGCCTGCTGCAGGCATTATGGCATTAGCCACTGAGCTGAAAGAATCCCCCTCAGTTACATCCTCTGTTCTTGTTCCCGAGGTACCAAAAAAATTGGATGTATGAGGCTCATGTCATTGCAACTTTGCAATTGTTTGAATGAGATAAGCATTAAACTTAAAATTTGTTTGCTCACGAAGTGCGACCATTAAACTCTTGAGCAGATAGCCTGTACGTGCGTCCCATTACACACACCCACCAATCCACCCACCCAACATTGGCCTCAACCCACTTCAATCTGCATTCCTGGCATGCCCACATGATTTACATGGTGTTCCGATGAAGGGTCGCTGACCCGAAACGTTAACTCTGCTTCTCTTTCCACAGATGCTGCCAGACCTGCTGAGTGGTTCCAGCATTTCTTGTTTTTATTCCACATGATTTACTGTCTCATTTTGAAGAATGATGCGCATCAGATTCGAGGCAAGTTTCCCCACCTCCCACCCTCCCCCTGCCACCTTCCAGCCATCACTCTTGACCCACCCAACTTTACTTTGAGCCTTCCCTCTGTGACCTATGAACCACACCCCATTACCGTGGACCGTGTTACGAGCAGGTGGGAAAGGGGTCTAGGGGTTCCCTCTCAGCCTGGTTTAACCGTAACTGTAATTTTAATAACACCATGTTTTAGCTCCCTCTCAGTGAATCCTTGTTCACTGCTTTCCAATTGTAAGTCAACGAAATCAATCAGACAGGTTTTCTTAGATTTAAACAAGAAAAGTGGAAGTTTATTAACCTTAAACTCTAATTCGGTTAACAACTACGAGTACGCGACGCGACCACGCTAGCATGCATACACGATAAATACACACGCAGATAGAGACAGAAAAAAGTAGCAAGAATAAAGGGGAAAAGTTTGAACCAAATAGTTGGGTTGTAATTACAGTCCTTTGAGTTCAACGTGGAGTCTTTGGTTGCCGGTAAGTGTTGCTGTTAGTTGGGGCCCAGTGCACACTTTAACTTGTCTCGATGTAGGAGTCTTTTCTCTCTTGAGGTTTAAGAGACTTCAGTGGGTCCAGAGGATTGTGAGAAAGTGAGAGAGAGACAGCCAGGAGAGAGGATCTCTTGTTCCAGGTTCACTTGCAATCTGCAGTCTGTCTTCAAACTGTCCTGTGGATAGTTTAAAAAAAGCCTGGGCCAGCAGTTTAGTCATGTGACCAGCTGCTTTAACCACTCCTGCATTTGTGGATTCTCCACCTTAGCAGACACTGGAATGCGAGCTTTCTACACCTGGTGATCAAAATCCATTTGGGTTAATTGGACCAGGGAGTAGTTGTTTTGTCTCTCCAAGCACTGCCTCTTAGTATGCAAATGTCCTCCAGCCAAATGTCTGGTGATCTCTTTAAACAAGTCATTTCTTCACTCCGGCAACAATTTAAAATTAATGTTCATATGATGAAATTAATATGCTTCATTCTTGGCATGTGGGGGTCTTCATGACAACCGCGTCATCATTGATGTCTGCATGCCATTTCTCCCCCCATGCCTACTCCCTTCACCGTTGATATGCCCACCCTCACCCTGGATCCTCCAGTTCTACACTTCAATGTTGTCACCGAATCCTGTGCCCCTCCCTATGATTCCATCCAATAGCCAACCCTGACACTGGACCTGCCCACCTACTGAATCCAACTGCTCCCTGTGACTGCTCCCTGTGACTGTGACCATTCCCTCCGCTGCCAGTACCCTGACCATTCCCGTGCGCCGCGGACTTAATCTGGTTGGTAGGACTTAATTTCAAATAATGATAAGGTAATGAGTATTCATGCTATGCAAAAGGATGAAAAATTGGAACCCGCCACCTGACAACGTGAGGCCCGAACCGCCACAAATACGCCGGCAACTTAATCTCTAAAATTGAACCCACTGTTGGGAATGCAAAATATCACCTCCCACCTAATTAAGTCACGCTGCCTGCCATGGAAGCTGCCCTTGCAGGCCCCATAAAATTCCCCCCCCCCCAAAGTATAAATGACACCTCCAGCTTATAGATGACACCTCCAAAGTGTTAAAGAAACCCCCAAAGTCTGTACAGTAACCTCCCAGTACAAGTCCTGTGAGCGAACACTTTTCCACAAGCTAATAAGAAAGCAGTGCCCAAAATGAGCCCTAATTGATATTTTCTCCTGGCATTGTTTCAGCTCCCACAATTGCCTCTGTGTACTCACCTTGCAATCTAATTGAGCAATTAGCATACATTAAATGGCAACCCGCCTCTCCTGAGGGGGTCGTTTGCATGCAGCCTAACATGTTTCAGTGAAATGTGGAAGCCGGCGGTTGGTGCCAGCTTTCTGACGTACCGTCAATTTCACCAGTTTTGACCACCCACTCATTCCCAACCCATGCACTCCTGCATATTAAAATCCAATTTGTGTCAGCAACCTGTGCAGGTTTAACCAATATGAGCCTGGACCCAAACTATCCCCACTTGAAGCTAGCAATCAAAAAAATATTTACACATTACTAAATGAACAGTCCTTCATGGTCTGAAGTGTACCAAGAAAATAAAGTGTATAACTGGAAAATCAAAGTAAGTGCAAAACAAATAGGAAGTAATGATGTATGTTCGTACTTAGGCCACGCCCTTACCCAAAAGCTGCACCTATAATGAATCAGGTCACCTACGAGGAGCCAACAATCAGTGTCCTTGGCAGAACATCCCTGGTATAAGTCTAACAACAGTGCAGTAGAGGGACTGTAAATTGGGCAAGGAAATTGTGATTTTGATTTTTTAATTTAGAGATACTGCACTGAAACAGGCCCTTCGACCCATCGAGTCTGTGCCGACCATTAACCACCCATTTATACTAATCCTACAATAATCCCATATTCCTACCACATCCTCACCTGTCCCTATATTCCCCTACCTATACCTATACTAGGGGCAACTTATAATGGCCAATTTACTTATCAACCTGCAAGTCTTTGGCATGTGGGAGGAAACCGGAGCACCCAGAGGAAACCCACGCAGACAGAGGGAGAACTTGCAAACTCCACACAGGCAGTACCCAGGATTGAACCCGGGTCACTGGAGCTGTGAGGCTGCGGTGCTAACCGCTGTGCCACTGTGCCGCCCCACTGTGATGCTGAGTCCCAGACTCCGCTCTGAGGTTCCAGAGGGCAGACTGAGATTCCACCCATTCCATGACCCTTGTCATCAGAGTGGGCAGTATCAGGAGAGTGATCTGGAAGTGCAAGGATTGCAAGTAGTTCACCAGCCTATGTTTTTTGAAAGCAAATTGGTGTAAAGGGATTAGTGCAATGATTTAATATTTAACTGGATACAATTAATTCTCTTTGACTGAAATTTTTAAAAATGCAGCTGAAGATTTTTAACCTACTTGTTAAAAATATAATTAAGGGGGGTAATTTAGCATTTTTACAGAGCCCTTGTAAATTTTCCTTTTAAGAGGAAGCACTGACCAGTAAGTAGCATTTCTTTCCTGTTCCCTAAGATTTGCTGACCTGTAACTTTGAAGAGAACTAAATTGTAGAAACTTCAGGGTATTGACAGGTAAATAGTGCAGGTGTCAAACTGCACTGATAGTGATCTAATTTTTTCCATCTTGGCTTTTCTTTCTTAATCCTCATTTGACGGCAGGGTGGAAAACATCATCAGCCTCTCCCCTGGGAGAAAATGTTCCATCCTAAATGCCAAGACAGACATTCAAAGCTGAAACTTAATTTGGATAAACACTCAGTTATCGACTTCTGACGTTGGATCAATCTATAGTGACATCTTAAATCCAAATTTCCCTCAAGCCATGCTCTGCCAAGTTAAGGTCATAACACAGTACCCTGTTTTTCTTCAGGTTAACTTCACACCAATGGGGAATTTAGCCAGCAACAATCCAAACATTCATGTCATATTAGATGTTTGAGATAACAAAGACTTTGGGTAGGTGAACAGCTCTTCATATCTAGTTTCTTGTGACCAAAAGATGAGACACAGGAATTTAAATATAAGTTCTACTAAATATAGGTTAAACACCTTTAAAGTGAGATGACCTTTTATCACTGAGATATTCTCCCTCCTTTCCTGCCCTCACCCTTCGCTCTGAATGACTCCTCATCCTTGCTAATTTCAATCTCCAACTCAACTCACTTACGCTTTCTGCTGATTTCATGGCCTTCTTTTTCTCCCATAAACTTTCCCTTCATATAAAAGCTCTCCTTCATGGTCAGCCACAATATCTTGCTGTCATGTTGTAGTGTTTTGAAATTGCAATTGCATTGTGTACTCTCGAGGCTACTGTAGAACACATGTGCTAGCAAAGGGAAAGTGAAAGTAAAACAGAATAAAGAAGAAGCCTTTGTGTTCCACAGCTAGCTGCTTCTGTCTCAATCTCTGCCTCACATATCTTATATGAAATTTGGCTAAACCTCACTTCAAGTTCCAAGGACATCACACTTGCCATTACATGTGCCCTTTCTACTCCCATCCTCTTGATCACAGACAAGGCCATCTCTGAGCACTTCTTTGTATCCTTCTCCGCCTTTGTTCCCCCAGAGATTATTGCAGTGATGGATGCATTCTCTTCATTGTAGGCCTATGTTTCAGAAAATTGTACAAGCTCAGAAATTTTAAAGTGGTTTATGACACTACAAATTAGATCAACTTGGTGTCTGCCTTGACTCAGTAGTAGCACTTTCCTCCTCTGAGACAAGTGGTCAAAAGCTCAATTCCCACTCCAGTAACTTGCGCACATAATATAGGCTGACTGAGGGAGTACTGCATTGTCGAAGGTGCTATATTTCAGATGAGACATTAAACAGAGGTCCTGTCTGCCCTCTCAGGTGGATGTGAAAGATCCCACGGCTCTATTCAAAGATGAGCAGGGAATTCTCCTGGTATCCTGGCCAATATTTATCCTTCAATTAACATCACTCAACTGTCTGGTCATGTATTTCATTACTGTTGGTGAGACCCTGCTCTGTACAAATCGGCTGCTGCATTTTCCTATATTACAACAATGAATACACTTCAAAAGTACTTCATTAGCTGTAAAGTGTTTTAGGTCCTAATGTTCTGAAATACACCATATAAATGCAAGTCCTTTCCTTTATTGTTGTGTAACAATATCATTGTCGATGCATGATAAATTCCTGTGGCTTGTCATAATTAAGTTGAAATAGCTGAAACAATTCATTGATTAGTGCTTGAGAGCCCATCTGAATGTGATTGAAAGGCCAAAGAGCAACCTGCAATCAGCACCAAACCACAACAGATATTAATACTGCTTGTAACAAATTTTACCAAGCCTCCTCCGCAACCGCAGGAAGTAGTTTAATTTGGCAGGCAATGTAACTAACAACCGAAAAGTCATGCTATAGTTTTTTTTTTAGTAACAAGGTCACTAGTTAGCTCAGGTCAGTGCCTCTGAGGAAACAAATTATATTTTGTGAGTTTGAACTTGTTGTCTAGTCATTGCATATTGTACTGAAAGTTCTTTTATAGTCAAAGAGAAAAACTGTACAAATAAAATTTTCTTAAAGAAACATCTGGTGCCTGAAGCAACTTGAAAGAACTAATGTATTTTGCCACTTTTTAAATAAACAATTCAATAGGCCTTTGTATAAAGTTTAACCCCACTGGAAATTGTTTTTTTTAAGCAATTCATGTGAAAGTTTTGACCTGCCAAAACATGCATACATTCTTTGATGGGAAAGAAAACAATTGCAGAAAGCACTTGTAGTGTCATCACTTATAAATCATAGACTTGGCTGCAGAACTGGTTGGGGACAGGTTATATATGAGAGATTTTATATCTGCACTTGTTATTGTGCTGAAAACATTTCTTCCTACCAGGTCCATCTTCATCACTACAGAATACTTTGCCTTCCAAGCAAAACATTTCTCAAGTACTAATCAAATCTTATCATCTTTTTGGCCTTCTGCAAACAACAGTGACATTTTATTCTTTATGCCCAAAATGAAGCATTAATGTGTATGTCAGCTAATGTATTTTTATTTTATTTATTTATTTTATTTAGAGATACAGCACTGAAACAGGCCCTTCGGCCCACCGAGTCTGTGCTGACCAACAACCACCCATTTATACTAACCCTACAGTAATCCCATATTCCCTACCACCTATCTATACTAGGGGCAATTTACATCAGCCAATTTACCTATCACCTTCAAGTCTTTGGCTGTGGGAGGAAACCAGAGCACCCGGCAAAAACCCACGCAGTCACAGGGAAAACTTGCAAACTCCGCACAGGCAGTACCCAGAATCAAACCCGGGTCCCTGGAGCTGTGAGGCTGCGGTGCTAACCACTGCGCCAGTGTGCCACCCCTAATTGACAAGAAATGAAACAAGTATAATTCAGAGGCAGAAATGCAAATTGGATTAGCAGCTGCAGTTATGAATATTGTACTTTGAAAAAAACAAATTCCAGATTAGATTAGAGAGCTGACATGGTGATCTCCTGGGCCTGTGGCACAATTGTGCACTGGGTGCCCGCTCCTTGCATCATCGGCACTGAGGCCTGAGATTTGCTCAGCACCTCCTGGCCAGCACGCATAAAAGTGTGATCAATGGACAAGCTCACTGACCCCTTCAAAGTGCTTGAATACACTTCAGACACTCGGGGCTGAATTTTCAGGCACCCCCGCCACTCCGAAGTCAGGAACAGAGGCAGGGGGGCCCCAAAGATACTGACGCTGGATGGCGTGTCAATCTGCAATAATCAACAGGACGGGGAAGGACAGGAAACCCACTCTCCTCCCAATTAAGGGCAGTTACACTAGCTATAAAGCTCATTACAAGCTTGTTCAAGTGCGAAGGTGGAATATTTAAAGGGGCGAATGGGTTTTAGGAGTTGTCAGTTTCTGAACAGCTGCGGGGAGGTGGGTACACGTTGGGGAGCCAGTCAAGGTTGCCCCAGAGCATCACCCCATCCCCATAAGAGGGTTGGCGGGGCAAAGGGTGCTTGGCACTTGGTAAGTGTTATATATTGGGAGGAACTTCTAAAGAAAGGAAAGATGTGTAGACGTTGGAGAGAGTGCTGTAAAGATTCACAAAAATGGTTCCAGGGATGAGGAACTACATTTATGAAGATAGATTGGAGAAGTTGCGACTGCTTTCCTTGGAGAAGAGAAGACTGAGAGGAAATTTGATAGAGGTATTCAAAATCATATGAACATATGAATTAGGAACAGAAGTAGGCTATTCAGCTCCTGTAGCCTGCTCCGCCATTCAATAAGATCACGGCTGATCTGTTTGTGTCTCGAATTCCACACTCCCAAATACCCCTAATTATCTTTGATTCCCTTGCCTAACAAGAATTTATCTACCTCTGCCTTAAAAATATTCAATGACCCCATCTCCACCACCTTCTGAGGCAGAAAGTTCCAAAGTCGCACAATCCTCTGTGAGAAAAATTTTCATCTCTGTCCTAAAAGAGTGACCTCTAATTTTAAAACAGTGCCCCTTGGACTCACCTACAAGAGGAAACATCCCCTCCACATCCACCTTGTCAAGACCATTCAGCATCTTATATACTTCAATCAAGTCTCCCCTTACTCTTCTAAACTCCAGTGAAAACAAGCCCAGTCTGCCCAACCTTTCGTCATAAGAGAACCCGCTCATTCCAAGTATCAATCTATTACACCTCGTCTGAACCACGTCCAATGCTTTTACATCCTTCCTTAAATAAGGACACCAAAACTGCACACAATATTCAATATGTGGTCTCACCAATGCCCTGTATAACTGCAGCATAACATCCTTACTTTTATTTTCAATTCCACTTGTAATAAAGGATAGCATTCCATTAGCCTCTTTATCACTTACTGTACCTGCATACTAAGCTTTTGTGACTCATGCACTAGAACTCCTGGATAACCTCTGCACCCCGGAATTCTGCAGTCGTTCTCCGTTTAAGTAATACTCTGCTTTATATTCTTCCTGCCAAAGTGAACAACTTCACATTTTCCCACATTATACTCCATCTGCCAGATTTTTGCCCACTCACTCAACCTATCTATATCAGTCTGCAACCTCCTTATGAGGGGTCTAGACATGTAGATAGAGAGAAACTGTTCCCACTCGTGAAAGGATTAAGAACAAGGGGGCACAGATTTAAGGTAATTGGCAAAGAAGCAATAGCGACATGAGGGAAAACCTTTTCACGCAGTGAGTGGTTAGGATCTGGAATTTACTGCCAGAGAGTGCGGTGGAGGCAGGTTCAATCGAGGCATTCAGAAGGGAATTAGATAGTTACCTGAAAAGGAAGAAAGTGCAGGGTTATGGGTAGAAGGCAGGATAATGGCACTAAGTGAATTGCTCACTCGGAGAGCTGATGCAGACATGATGGGCCAGATGGCTTCCTTCTGTGCTGTAACAATTCTGTGATTCTATGAAAGACGGGCACCAAGGAGGCCAGATCACATTTTTAATGATATCATCACAAACTGGGCATGCTCATAATATAGGAATACATTACACTGCTTTCTCCTTTTAAAATAATTTAATAAACTATTTACAGGTACACTAACTATATGACTTCAAAAACAAACAAAATCTTTAAGAATATGCGCATTTGGCAAAATAACAACTGATATTTTCTTTAAACAATGTCTATAAATCAAGTCCAACAACTGGTTTACGTAGTCTTCATAAGCTTTTCACAGGTTTTGGTGTAGAGTCAGGTTTTGGATTGCCCGGTTTCAGTTCAAGACTTACAGAAGGTTTTGTTTCTTTTTCTGCAACTGATACTACCAGTCTGTGACCCCACTTAATGCATCCAGTTCACATGAAAACTCAATACATCGATTGTGGAATGGTTTCAGTTCCTCATCTGTACACTGGTCAAACTCTGTCCAACCATTCGAAGTCTGTTCTTAGACTCTTCTTAAAACTAGGTCTTTCTGTGTTTCAGCTGCAATTTCAGTTGCTGTGATTGGAAAGTCCCCATCCACAACTCCTATTGTGAAGATTGCACCTTCACAGCCGACTTTCGACTCTTGATGCAGCAAACACGACAGTGTGTCAGCTCTAGCATTCTCCTTTGAACTACGATATTCAATGTTGTAGTTGTATTGTGAGAGAAGTACAGCCCACTGCTGCATCCTTGATGCTGCCATTGTCGGTATTACAGACTCGGGTCCCAGAATAACTACACGAGGTTTATGATTCGTAACTAACGTAAAGTTTCTACCCAACAAAAATTTGTGAAACTTTTTGATTCTGAAGATGATTCCAAGCGCTTCCTTTTCTATCTGCCTGTATTTGCATTCACTCTTGGTCAGAGTACATGAAGCAATTGCTATGGGCTTCTCTTGATCATCATCCATGACATGACTGATTATTGCTCCAACTCCGTGGTTTGAAGCGTCACATGCGAGCTTCCGGTCACCACATTTGTCATAATGAACGAGTAGTGCATCACTGGTCAAGCTTCTCTTACATGCATCAATAAGCAGCTTGTTGTGCTTCAGACCATTCCCATTTCACATCTTTCATCAATAATTCATGTAATGGAGCGAACACTGTTGCAAGCTCAGGCAGAAATTGTGAGCAGTGTTACACCATGCTTAGAAAAGATTTAAGCTCAGACACATCTTTTGGCTTTGGGGCATTGACTATTGCCTCTATCTTCTCTTTCACTGGCTGTAGTCCTTTTTCATTGATTTTCAGGCTAAGGTACACTATCTCAGATTGCATGAAAGCACAGTTGCTCTTTTATAACTTCACATTGTTATCATTGACATTTTTTAACACTTCATCCAACACTTGAAGATTCTCTTCCTCTTTTGCAGTCAATATCAACACATCATCCTGATTACACAAGCAATACGGCACTCCTTGCAAAATCTATCCATTGTAGCTTGGAAGATGTTTGGAGAAGACTTCACTCCATAAGGCAGTTTCGTGTAGGAATATAACCCCATGTGTATGTTTATTGTGAGATACTGCTGACTCTCTCGATCCACATTGAGCAGTGCATCTTCTTCTTTGGCCTCCTTGTCTCGAGAGACAATGGGTAATTGCCTGGAGGTGGTCAGTGGTTTGTGAAGCAACGCCTGGAGCTGTGCATAAGCATTGGATAAACCCAACTTTGTGAATATCTTGGATCCTACTAACTCCACACTCAAATCTTGAGAGGTAGGTAGTGAATACTGCTTATCATCCGCTGCCTGGTTGATTATGACTTTGTATTCCAGCATAGTCTTACAGTTTTTTCTGACTTGGGCACGACTACAATTGAGGTTGCCCAAGCACTGTGATCAGTTTTCACAAGCATTCTGTTCCTCCCGAGCTTCTTTAGCTCCTGTTCAATCTGCGTTTTGAGAGTATTAGGAACCGGACTAGCTTTGCAATTTACTAGTTTTGCATCAGGCCTAATTCGGATTTGCAATTACAACTTCGTAGCTATCCTTGAAAATGTTCCTGTAACTACTCTATAGTTGATCAAACTTCTTGGTTGTGTTCACTTGGAAAACAAGCTTCCAGTCTAACTTCAGCTTACAAGCCAGTCTTGGTTTGTTGACGTATCTCACTACAACAATGGGTAACCTCAGGGACTTGCCCTAAGATTGGACATTGCTCTCCATTTGTCCACATGTTGCTAACACTCACCAGAGTAGGTTTTCAACTGAACTATGCTCTCAGAGGTACGTCACTGAATTTGCTCCCATACGTGCCCCTACTCACAATGGAGCAATCTACAGCCATATCAATGTGCACGTTGATGTACTGTTGATTTACCAATACCTTTGTACAAAAGTCTCTGACATTTGAGTGAGTGCTAGTGGCATAAATGCCATACAACCCTCACTCCTCTTCGCTTAAGCACGCTGAATTCACTTTAAGATTGTAAGCTCCACCCTTGTTATGTTGCTACTTTCCATTAATACTAAAAAGAGTTCTCTTTCCTGGTTTGGCCTTTGCTAAGCAAGCAGTTGCAATATGACCTGTCTTTTAGCAACTAAAGAATTTGGCATTTCTGTACTGACATTACTGTGCCACATCGTTGCCATTACAATGATAACAAGTCACTAAACTTTTATCAACAGCACTCTGATCAGGTCTTCCCGATTTAGACTGGATAGAAGCCTTCTGACAGTGGACAGAAGCTGTACTAGTCCCTTGCGTAGGACAAAATTCCCAAGCATTCGTTGATGCCATCTCCATGGTAGAAGCAATCCTACACACTAGCTCAAGCATAAGATTTTGTGCGTTTAGTAACTTCAACTGGATTCTTTCATCCACCAATCCACACATGAAATCTGTCTCATAATGCACAGTCTAACAATGTACCAAGATTCAATGTAATGACAAATTCTACAGTGCCACAATGTACCCGCCAACTGTTTCGCTACTTCTCTGGTTTTTGGTTCCAAATTTACAGCTTTCCTCTATCTCTGGTGGTTAGGATTAAAATGTTCCTTCAAAATGGTAATAATTATTTTTAATGGCACATCTTTTGCCTTGTTGGGAGCAAGGAGGTTTGTTAATGTGCCGTAGACTACTGGGCCAATCACTGTTAGGAAAATTGCTTTCTTACACTCAAGAATTGCCTTATTCTGAGTCTAAGCCTCTTCACTTTCACCTTTGAATTCTAATATATTATTACCTCGGAAGAATCTGTCCATTCTTTCAAAGTATGAACTGAATGGTTCTTGAGCTCGATCATACATTCCTGTCCTTCTGCTGTATCCCGTGGGTGCAGCCATTTTGTCTCATTTTCAAATGTAACAGTGGCCCAGTAAACACTTTACTGTGGCTGTTGGTAACACAGATACAGAAGCTAAGTCAGCCTAATCGGAACAAACTCACCAAAGCCAATGTAGTCGGTATTTGAATCATATGGACACTAGGACCCTGCAGAATCCATTCAACTGAGTTCAGCCACGCATTTACAGAAACAATGAGGCTCAATACAATCTAGTAGAAAATCTTCACCATCCTAGCAGGTACATCACTGGAAGCTAGCTTTATTTCATTCATCATGGTCTCTACTGCTGTTGGCTGCAAACATTTTGCACTTTAATTCCATTTCACCACCAACATCTGTTATATATTGAGAGGAACTTGTAAAGAAGGATAGACAGCAAGATAGCCAGATCACATGTTTAATCATCATGCACTGGGCATGCTCATAACATAGTACAGTACAGTAAGTCATGCCCTTGGTGCTGCGCAGGTGGCAGGGAGATTGGGCAATCAGTGCTGAGACATTAAACAGTTTATCAACCCCCTGGCACCGCAGAGGCAGAAGAGCAGGGGCCAAAGCTGCCAATCACAATAGAATGGCCACCTGTCTAAGAGGAAGGCTGCATTGGGTATTGGAGCACAACTGTCAGTTGTTGGGCCTAGTGGCGATGAGGGCAACACTTTCCACAGGAAGGGTGGAACACCGGACATCAGGAAGGCACAGAAGAGGAAGGAGGGGCAGGAAGGCAATGGAGGCCATGCCCTCAAAACAGGATTTACTGCTGAAGATGAAGCTACCTGGAGATGATCGTGACCCAGTACCGCAGGAGACTGCGACTCTCCAGACAGATGGTCACTAATATCTGTGCCCTTGTCGCTGAAGGCCTCGCACCTCACAGCACTGGTTGCCATGTCTCACCAGTAGCCGTCAAAGTCACTGTGGCCTTCGCTTCTGGTTTCTTCCAAGGATCAGCTGTGGAACTTGGTGGCATCTCACAAATGGCTGCACAACACTGCGTCTCGCTGGTCCATGATGCCCTCTTCACCAGAGCTGGACAGTACATTCATTTGACAACGGACATGGCCTCGTAGGCCCAGAGCGTATTGGGTTCTACCTCCATTGGTGGATTCGCCCAGGCGCGGGGCATCATCAATTACGCCCATGAAGCCATCAAGGCACCCACCAACCAGCCAGTGAGAGCCATCAACAGGAAGGGCTTCCATTCCCTCAACACCCAACTGATCTGCAATCACAAAAAGAGCTTCCTCCATGCATGCAGTCACTTTCCTGGCAGCTATCATGTCTCCTTCATTCTCCACTAGTCTAGGCTGCCTCAGATCTTCACTCCAGCTCTCAAAATGCGTAGATGGATCCGAGGGGATAGGGAAATCCCTTGACGACATGGCTACTCACCCCTCTACAGGAGCCCTGAAGCACAGAGATGACGCAACCAATGCCACCTGCTCAGCAGGCCAAACATTGAGCAGGCCATCGTGCTTTTGAAGATGTGATTCTGGTGCCTGGACTGGTCGGGTGGCATCCTCCAATACCCTCCTACAAGTGTCTTGATCATTGCGGTGGTCTGCTGCGTTCTCCATAACATGACTCCCAGACAAGTGTGGACCTTGAGGACAGTGAGGCCCTGGAAGGAGACAGCTTATCGGGGGAGGAGCAAGAGATAAGAGAGGAGGAGGAAGAGGGGGCGGAGGGGGATAACACTGAACAGAGAGGTACTCTTGCTGCATGGTGAGGTGGCCTCCTCCTGCTACCCTCTGGGAAGAGAACTTTCCTCCTCTCCCTCACAGCCTCCAGCATTAGATCCAGGTCAGCATTGATGAAGCAGGGGGCTTCCCTGGCCTGGATCTCAGGCCTCCGGCTCTCCTGTGATTTCTCACTTCCCTCTGGTGCAGTGGAAGGCTTTGGCACAAACCGCAGATTTCTCCCTTGTCATGCAGGCCCCCACCTGCCAAGAATGAGGCACACATTATTTCGCCACATGAACATTAAAACTTAAAATTGCTGCTGGGAAGAAAAGAGGGCCTATCACAAGGAATTGCCAGGCCCCTCGCCGGAATGGCCTTTTTTGCATACTGGCAGGCAGTGTTGGAACAAAGGACCCAATCTCTGCTCCTGGACTGAGGGGCTCCTGGACTCCGTGGCGTCGAGGGGCCAGTAAAATTCAGCCCACAATTACTCTACACCTGCTTGGTGTACTGCAAGCAGCTCACTGTCTTTGTGCTGCCTACTCATTATTATGATTGTTGCATGGAGCCAGCACAACCCACTGTTAATTGACTGCAGGCATTAGCAAGGGACCCAATGCCAATACTTGCAAGTACTACTTAATGCTAGACTGCATTACTTAAAGGGAAGGTACTGGAGGTGCTGAGATCATTCAGAATAGGGCTATGCTGCAAACAACAATGGTTGATAATGGGAGAGAGCGTGCATCGAGGTTTTCTGACATTGCAGTCAGACAGCGACTAGGAAGAGGGATGGAGTTGGTCGCTAGCGAATGGAGTTTATAGCGGGGACCATAGACAATGGCTTTGGTCTCCCCACTGTTTAACTGGAGGAACCTTCTGCTCATCCAGTCAAGCAGTCTGACTATTTAAAGACAGTGGAGGGCTCGAGAGAGAGGGAGGTGTGCATTCATGCTCCCATCCCTGCCACTCTGTCAATGCCCTTGCTGTTGCCTGTCAGCCAGCCAGTCCAGACTGCTACTTCCCATGCTGAGGTGGCACAGTCAGAAGCTGAGACTACTCGGGCCAGAGGTGCTTGAGGTCATCCTGCAAGACTAACTGCAGTCTCTGCCACTGAAAGTCAGCAGCTTTCCACAAGCCATAGAATCATAGAAAGTTTACAGCACAGAAAGAGGCCACTTGGCCATGCAGCAGCCATTGGGGTAGCACTGCATAGGAGTGCTAGGATAGGCAAAGACATACAGAAAACAGGCACTAAGGAAATGCAGAAGGGTGATTAATTTAGTTTGCAATATGGTGTGATTTGATTTATAAATTTGGGTTGGAATGTGTTTTTTGTATTGGTCTTTATTTTTACATTGTGACCAAGAGGACAATGTGATGGTCAGTAACAGAGGCTAGGTAAGAAGTGCAGGACTGTTGGTGAATGGGGAATTAGGGTTGCACAGATGCTGAGATGCTTTTGGCTGACTCATGAGGGCCCTGCCAAAGAGCGCTCCATCTGCAACTGTGAAGGGGGAGTCCTGGCTATCAGGAGATGAAGCACCAAGTCAGATGATGACTGGTAGGGCCAACAGGTAAGAAGTGGAAGAACTTTGTGCAGGGGCCTCACTTCATGCCTGTCATGGCCCAGCTTCATTTCACTGATATAATTGTGCTGGAGAACAATTTGGTGTAGATCAGGGCAGCTTTGTAAGGCCAAGGCTAAATTATCTGTCATCCTCTTTAAGGTGGCAGAGATGTTGGCCTCCAGAGTCTGCACTGTAATGTTGAAGGCGGCATGGACTCATTTGATTGGAACGTTTGATGTTCCACAGAGCTGGTGACTCATGGAAGAGGACATAATCTCAATGGCCTGTGACATCACCGCCTTCACGTTTGAATTAGTTCTTCACATTCAGCCCAGGCAGAAAGGGGCTGCCTAAGTTGCAGCCTTCCTTTTTATTTTGTTCATGGGATGTGAGTGACGCTGGTAAGGCCAGCATTTATTGACCATCCCTAATTGCCCTTGAGAAGGTGGTGGTCATTTGTCTTCTTGAACCACTGCAGTCCATGTGAGGTAGGTAGATGCACAGTGCTGTTAGGAAGGGAGCTCCAGGATTTTGACCCAGCGACAGTGAAGGAACGGTGATATATTTCCAAGTCAGGATGGTGTGTGACTTGGAGGGGAACTTGCAGGTGGTGATGTTCCCATGCATCTGCTGCCCTTGTCCATCTGGGTGGTAGAGGTCGCGAGTTTGGAAGGTGCTGTCTAAGGAGCCTTGGTGCGTTGCTGCAGTGCATCTTGTAGATGGTACACACTGCTGCCACTGTGCAACTGGTGGAGGGAGTGAATGTTTGTAGATGGGGTGCCAATCAAGTGCGCTGCTTTGGCCTGGATCGTGTCGAGCTTCTTGAGTGTTGTTGGAGCTGCACCCATCCAAGCAAGTGGAGAGTATTCCATCACACTCCTGACTTGTACCTTGCAGTAGTGGATAGTCTTTGGGAGTCAGGAGGTGAATTACTTGCTGCAGAATTCCTAGCCTCTGATCTGCTCTTGTAGCCACAGTATTTATATGGCTGGTCCAGTTAGGTTTCTGGTCACTGGTAACCCCCAGTATGTTGATAGTGGGGGATCTGGCGATGGCAATGCCATTGAACGTCAAGTGGAGATGGTTAGATTCTCTCTTGTTTGAGATGGTAATTGCCTTGCACTTGTGTGGCGCGAATATTACTTGCCACTTATCAGCCCAAGTCTGAATCTTGTCCAGGTTTTGCTGCATGTGGACATGGACTGCTTCAGTATCTGAGGAGTCATGAATGATACTGAACACTGTGCAATCATCAGCAAACATCCCTACTTCTGACCTATTAATGGAGAGAAGGTCATTGATGAAGGAGCTGAAGATGGTTAGGCCTAGGACACTACCCTGAGGAACTCCTGCAGCAATATCCTGGGGCTGAGATGATTGGCCTCCAAGAACCACATTGATCTTCCATTGTGCTAGGTATGACTCCAACCAGTGGAGAGCTTTCCCTCTGATTCATATTGATTTCATTTTGCCAGGGCTCTTTGATGGCACACTTGGTCAAATGCTGCCTTGATGTCAAGGCAGTCACTCTCACCTCACCTCTGGAATTCAACTGTTATGCCCATGTTTGGACCAAGGCTGTAATGAGGTCAGCAGCTGAGTGGCCCTGGCGGAACCCAAACTGAGCATCGGTGAGCAGGTTATTGCTGAGCAAGTGCTGTTTGATAGCACTGCCGACAACACATTCTGTCACTTTGCTGATGATTGAGAATAGACTATTGGGGTGGTAATTCGCCAGATTGGTTTTGCCTGCTCTTTATTGGCAGGACATATCTGGGGAACTTTCCACATTGCCGGGTAGATGCCAGTGTTGTAGCTTAACAGGAACAGCTTGGTGAGGGACATGGCTAGATCTGGAGCACAAGTCTTCAGGAATATTGACAGAATGTTGTCAGGGACCATAGACTTTGCCGTATCCAGTGCCTTCAGATGTTTCTTGATACCATGTGCAGTGAATTGAATTAGCTGAAGACTGGCACTTGTGATGCTGGGGACCTCAGGAAGAGGCCGAGATGGATCATCTACTCGGCACTTCTGGCTGAAGATGGTTGCAAACACTTACCCTTGTCTTTTGCAGTGTTGTGCTGGGATCCCTCATCATTGAGGATGGGGATATTTGTGAAGCCTCCTCTTCCAGTTAGTTGTTTAATTGTCCACCACCATTCACCAACTGGATGATGCAGGTCTGCAAAGCTTTAATCTGATCTGTTGGTTCTGGAATTGCATTCTCTGTCTATAGCATGCTGCTTCTGCTATTGAGTATGCATATCGTCCTGTGTTGAAGCTTCACCAGGTTGGCATCTCATTTTTAGACATGCCTCCTTTCCTCTTCCTATTCTTCCTCCTCCTTGTGCTCCTAGTCATCAGCTTCTTGTCTGATAGGTGGTAGCAAGGACTGTCTGCTCATGATGGTGAGCATGTGCAGCATGCAGCAGACCACTATAAATCTTGAGACCCACTCAGCCTAGTGCTGCCACGCTTCTCCAGAGTGGTCTAGGTTGCAGAAGCATTGTTTCAGTCTGCTAATGGTCTGCTCTATCACATTTCTTGTGAAAGCATGGCCCTCATTGTATGCATACTGCACAGGTGTGCATGGATTGTAAAGTGGAGTCATGAGCTATATCGTCAGTGGATATAATTTGTCCCCCAGGACCCACCCATTGATTTGGCATGGTGGCTGAAGTACAGCTGGCACAGCGGACTGCTGCAGAATGAAGACATCATGACAGCTGCCAGGATCCCAGGCATTGAGCTGCATGATGCTTTTGGTCACATACCACCTGTGTGATAAGTGAGGGAATCCTTTCAGTTCCAGTAGGCAGCGATGCAGTGCCCACAAAATATTGTGCCAGCAGTCATTGGCACCTTGCCCAATGGGCAAGCCTGCAAACCTTGCAAACCCTTATGCTTGCTCCACCTGCTTCCCTCTGGCTCTGCTCTGCGTTGGTTGTACTGATTTTCCCAGTCATGCTCAATTCCAAGTGGAAGGCCTACTAGTACACCAATGTTTGGGAGCAACTGGTTTGTGCAGAAGCCTTGACTGTAAAAAGTCCTTTGATACCTTTTTAAACTTGAAACGACTATGTAAAATATCAAATACTTGAGAATTGTAGCAACAGCCAGAATAACTAAACCAGAAACTAACCTGTAAGTAGTGTTTGAGCACTGGACTTTGTAACATGATTATGTTTTAAAAATTGTGATTTTAAAAAATTTAAGATGGAGTCTGGAAGGTCCGATGACCTCACATCCACTCTGCTAAAGGACAAGACCGATCAAAGACTTTTTTTTTGAAAAAAAAGAGACTGCAGGGGTAACGCCTGAAGAACAAAAGTTTCACTCTCCCATACTTTTGGGTTGTAAAACAAGGAGTCAGTGATTCTGAAGATGTAAATGTACCAAGCAATTGTTAACACCTGAAAACAATAGCAAGTTCAAGTGGCTTTGTGAAACCAGACTTCTGAACTCTGCGAATTGGAACAGAATAATAAGCTATTGTCCTTTGAGTCCAGATAAATTTAACAGATTTTCTGAAGGCAGGCAGGCTGTAAGAGAAAAAAGCAGCAGTTGCAGCCTCAAGGCAGGCTGTAAGAAGAGACCCAATGGTTGCAGCTTGAGAGCAGGCGGTGTGGAAGAGAACAAATGGTTGTAGCCTCGAGAGAGAGAGAGAGGAGACACCTGCTTTTGGAAGGCTGATACAGCAAAAGGCTGTGAAGACTTGAACCTGCCTCTTTTTAAAGTTGAAGTTTGCGGAGAAGTAGAAGACCAGCAGGCCTTATTCACTGACATCCAGGTCGAAAGTGCTTGGAGAAGTGAGCAAAGAGGACATTGATGTTTTGAAAAGGTCTGGGAGATCCAACCCATTGCAACTGGGAGGAGTTCGGGGCTTTTAGCCACAAAGATTTTGCCTTCGAAGAGGATTTTGTAACATATAAGCGTGGTGTGTGAATGTAGAAAAGACAAAGGGGTCTATTTATGGCAGGATGGGTGAAGGATGTGATGTCGCTGGTCCAGCTATGTCTTTGTGATTCAGCATCCTGTGATACTGTCATACAGATTTCAGGAAGCAGTAAATGTTGCTCTTGAAACTGGCTTATTAAATAAAATGATTAATTTGTGAATGTGTCAGAAAGATTCAACAGAAATCACTGAGCATCTTAACATGTGTCATAATGATTGTCTTTGTGTGTGTGTTTTGCAGCACTTTTCATTTTAAAATCCTACACACTCGGCTAATGTCCTTGTAATGATTTGCCAGTCAGCCCATGTAATGCAGTAGCAGACTGCCAGGCTTTAAATCGCATTATTAAATAGGTACCATGGGTATTGATGTTATGGCGACAGCTTAACAGACATTGGAGTGCGATCTGTTTGATCTCTCTCTGAACATCCAGCTGATGTAAAAATATGTTTCATCTGTGAGAATGGCATCACATTTCGTGATATTATGAACATTAATTCCTAGTTAAATAAGTGACAGGCTGAAAACATTAAACAATAACTTTCTGCTTTAAAGCCACAAAGTGCCTCATTAAATGGCCAATCCAACTTTTGCATCTCCCTGTTTAGTTCTCAAATGTTAACATTGAATGTTGAGAAGTTTGGTTTGACTGGTTTGGTGTTTCAGCAAGTTTTCAGACATGAGAAGCAGAATCCCACAAAGCGTGGAAATTTAAATAATTATCTAATTGGGAATGAAGGTTTGATAGTTGTATGTTACTTCTGACCATTTTAAAGTTGCAGTTTACTAATATGCAAAAAGTGTCATGTTTATCTTAATAACACTGGTTCAGTTAAGTTTATAAAAATGAATGACTTTGTGATAGATATTAGTTGCTCGATTGCCACATTTTCAGTAATTAAACACAACCATTAAGAATCCTGCCAAACGTGTTAACAACGTTCTAACAAATAATTATAAGTAGAACCTGAGAAATTTGAAAACATACAGATGATAAATATGGTTAAATGACTGTGCTGCAGATCAATTAATCCTCCCCAGTGTGTACATCCTGACCTTAATATGACAGAGATCATCGAATCTTTGCATAAATTACATACACAAACAACAAACAACAAACAACATCCTATGTGACAAAGGTAAACTATCCCTCTTCATCCTTCTCAACCTGTCTTCAGGCTTTGACATAGCTGACCACACCATCCTCCTCCAACGCCGCTCCACTGTCATCCAGCTGGATGGGACTGCATTCGCCTGGTTCCATTCTTATTTTATCTAATCATAGCTGCAGTATCATTTACAAACGGCTTCTCTTCTCGCTCCCACACTTACCTCTGGCGTCCCTCAAGGATCTATCTTGTCCCCCTTCTATTTCTCATCAACATGTTGCCCCTCAGTGACATAATCCTAAAGCACAATGTTAGTTTTCACATGTATGCTGATGACACCCAGCTCTACCTCACCACCACCTCTCTTGACTCCTCCACTGTTGCTAAATTATCAGACAGCTTGTCCAACATGCAGCACTGGATGAGCAGAAATTTTCTCCAATTAAATAGTAGGAAGACTGAAGCCATTAACTTCGTTCCCCATCGGTCCTGAGCTACTGCTTCTATCGTTCTCCTTGGCAATTGTCTGAGTCCGAACCAGCTATTTTCAACCCATATTTGATCCCAAGATGTGCTTCCATGCACATATCCGCGCCATAACTAAGACCACCTATTTCCACTTATGCTACATTGCCTGACTTTGCCCATGCTGTAGACTTGGCTGGTCCAATGCGCTCCTGGCCAGTCTCCCACATTCTACCTTCTGTAAACCTGAGGTATATGGGGAGGTGGTGGTGTAGTGGTATTGTCATTGGACTAGTAACCCATAGACCCAGGGTATTGCTCTGGGGACATTTTGAGGCAGTCCTAGGTGCCAGAGCTTTTCCAGCCTCCCACGAGCCTTCAGGGAAAGATCCTTGGAGACAAAGGCTATCCACTGAGGACATGGCTACTGATGTCTGTGAGGAAGCAACACACAGGTGCTGAGGAGAGGTGCAACACTTGCCATAGGACAACACATGCAACCATCGAGCAGCAGATGAAATTCAGGCACCTAGATCAGTCCAGTGGAACCCTTCAATATGCCTAGTGAGGGTCTCACGTATTGTGGTGGTGTGCTGTGCACTGCACAACCTGCCACTACAGAGGGGGGAAGCATTGAACAATGAAGAATGCGAGGAGGGTGCTGCCTCCTCAGACAATGAGGATGTGGAGAAGGAAGTTGGCCAAGCATCACCAATTGAAGGACCACAGGGACAACAGGAGAGACACCATGAGATGCATGCAAGGGAGGCTCTCGATGGCCTTACTCATTCACTTTTCCTTTGATCCTTACTGCCAGTTGTACATTGACCGACAAAGACTCACCTCAATGGAACCCTACTGTTGCTTTCTTTTCTTCAGGGAACAATGCTCATTGATCCATTGTGCTGTGCTGGGCTGGCAATAATCCTGACTGAACCCCTCGCAGCATTGATGCCTCGCCTAAAGCCTCTTCACAGAGGGAGGATCGAAACGATGCACCAAAGGCCTTACGGAATAGTAAGGAGATCTTGTTTGTCAGAAAAAAATACTTTACTAACCGTGATAGCAAACGCTACCCTTTCCATCTTCAATCTGCAATCACACGTGAATATCCTGTGATTCTAGTGCTCTTCTTCATTCTTTTGCGTGCACTCCTACGAGGTGCTCCCCCTGCGCTGTCAGCTGAAGTGGAGGCAGGCTGCTAACCTTGCTGCCCCTTGTCTAGGGATGACCTTGGCGGTTGTCCTCTGGTTGCCTTAGGCCTGGAGGGCCCTAGCATGTTGAGGGCCTCCTTCACAGAAGCAGTAGCACCCTCAGTCTTCAGGGATGATGGAATCTCTGACGTCACTGGTGGAGGAACTACTGGCCACAGCAGGTACACCCTGAGAGGTCCCCAGCAGCGGTGGGCAGCCATTCCTCCTCACTCAAAAGACAAACTTGTGACTCCTTGCTGACCTGAGAGAGACGAAGACCTGGTGGTGACTTCAGGTCCCCCATCCTCCCTCTTGCCTTCACACTGCTGCTTTGAGCTCATGGTCAAGACAAGGGTTCGCAGGTCTGCATGTATATACTGCAGACACTGAATGCTCTGCTGGATGTGGCTCTCCAGGAGAGCCACCAATCTCTCAATTGAGGATGCCACTTGTGCACCAGTCATAGGCAGTGCACTCAAGGTCTGGATGGACTCCTCCATTGTCCACACTTGGGCACACATTGTACCTGGCAACTCTGCAAAATAGGAGGCAAGTCATGAGCCTGCATGGGCCTGGCCTTCCACGCTCCACTGACTGTCAGAGGCCTGGGCTGTCACTGTCAGCTACGCGGGTACATCCACGCTGTGTCCACCAGGTTGTGTGCCCAAATCTAACCATGAGTAGATACCCACTGATATGTGAGTATCTGCATTCGTGGAGGGTGCAGGGGTATGAGGTGATGATGCATCCTCTGAGGTTCCGTCCTCCCCTTCAGAAATGGCAGGCACTCCCAATGTCCCGGAGGCTCTTCCAGTTAGTTCTGCATGACCTGCATGAGAGAACAGAGATTTTGAAGGTCAAGGGTCTTCCCTCCCAACATAGCACACACCCCTATGATGAAGATCCCTGTAGGCATCGGATGCCTGATGAGCAGCATGGCTCCATCACTGCAGATGCACTCTTGTAATCATGACAACCTTAATCATTGTCTTGGGAAGGTGCCCCTATCCCTCCGTCCACAATGCTTCTTCCATCCTGTGGCCCAGCCAGCTCCATCGGGCTCAGGACATGGAGAATCAGCAGCCCACTCTGTGCGATTGTGTACAATCTTCTCCTGCAGACACAAGGATGAATGTTGTTGGTCTCCCAGTGGGAACAATCCCAAAACATATGCTCCTATTTGTCCATTGGTTACAGATGGGGGCACACAGATGCCTTCTGCATCTGGCCCCTTTCCAGGGTCCTTGTGATAGTCTCCAACATCAAATGGCCTCCTTTTGGGGCCATTTCACCATGCCTCAGGCAGTTTGTCTGCATCCTCTGACCCTTTTGCCCACGTCTGAGTGGGCACTCGCTCTCCACCCAATGCACCCTCCTCCTCTGACAGATGCAAGACCCAAGAGCTGAAGGCTTTAAGAGGTACTCCCTTTTGCTGCCTGAATGAGGTTATTGAGCCACTTGCGGCACTGTATCCATGTCCTTGGGGTGACCTATGGCTGCTGACCTCCTCTGCTATCTGCAGTCAAGCTTGCTTTGTCAGGTTCCCAGCTCTCCTCCTCCTGTCCCGAGGGAAGAGAATCTCCCGCCTTTCCTTGGCAGCTTCTAAGAGCACCTGGAGGAGGCGACACTAAAGCATGGGGCCACCTGGAGTCTACTGTCCACCATCACTCTGCAGTCTTTCAGGACTCTGCAAATCCTATCACTGCAGACAGCAACTTTGAATGCAGGTCTGGCAGCCCTTTGAAAATGGCACTAGCACCTGCCTCAGCATCAGCTGACATCAGTGTCTCCGCCTCCACCCTTGCCCCTACCACCAACCACATAATTGATTGTCCCCTGTGCCTCATTGCCCCTAATTGGCTGGCCACCGCTAGATCATGTACAGCCGGCCATTCCTGGCCCCGACCCGTTTCCAGTCCCGACAGCAGGACCAACGGCTTCATCACAAAATCTAGTCCTAAGTCCCACTCACCCATCACCCCTATGCTCACTGGTCTACTGTGGTTTCCAGTGAAGCAATGCTAAAAAAATTCTCACCTTTATTTTCAAATCCCTCCATGGCTTTGCCCCTTCCTATCTCTACAATCTCCTCCAGCCTCACAATCCTCTAAAATATCTGCTCTCATCTAATTCTAGCCTCTTGAGTGTCCCAATTTTAATTGCTTCACATTTGGTAGCAGTGCCATCAGTTGCTCAGGCCCAAAGCTCTGGGATTCCCTCCCTAAACCACTCTATGACCCTTTCATCCTTTAAGATGCTCCTTAAAGCCTATCCCTTTGACTGAGCTTTAGGTCATCTGCCCTAATAATGCCTTACATGGCCCAATGCTAATTTTGCTTTATAAAGCTCCTGTGAATCACCTTTGGACATGTTATTATGTTAAAAGCACTATACAAATACAAGTTGTTGTTGTTACTATTTGGAAATAAATTCTATTTAAAGTTAAAGGCAGTTGTTTAGATCTAATGTTGCTGGATATTTTGGTTCCTGGCATGGGGAATGTTCCAGAACTATCAATTAACAATGCTAATATTCTGGTAGTGTTTCTATTTTATTGAAATATCTGGTGGGCTTGGTTGGATTTCTGTGCATTTGTGCTAAAATCATATACCTGCTTTTTATAAATGGATTCAAGATATTGTTACATGAAATACTGAGAGAGTCTTTCTTCCAGGTGAACTATTTGACGGACTTTTCTGCCTCTCGGTACTCAAATTTGGCAAAAGTGATGGATCGCCTTTTATAGAATCATAGACCAAAGAAGGTCAATCTGCCCAATGGACTGGATTTAGTAGAGCTGGCAGGAGCTGCAAGGCTGGGCCAAAAAGGCGAGGGAATCCCCACCTTGGCCCTGCAGAGCCCCCTGACACAATTCAATGGTGCTTGGACACTTAACTGCCCAGCGCCGTGGTCATCATCCTTTTAAGAATGAGGATCCCGCCTCTAAGAGCTGCCGGCCAAACAGAGAGCCGGCAGCTCAATACTATCAGCAACGTCACCAGCATTGGCTATTAATCTGCCACTTAAGGGCCTCAAATGGCCTCTGGGCGGGAAAGTCGTCTTTGGTCTTTCCTGCCCCCAATATACTTGCAGGGTGACAGGAAGGTGACAGGCCCTCTGCACCCCCACCTTCCATCGCTATTCTATGGGCACTTCACCCACCTCCCAGCCCATCTCCTGGGGGCCCATTAAATTTGCCCAATTGTGTCTATGCCAGCCCTTTGTTTAACCATGTAACAACTTTTTATACAGCAAAAATACTTGTTTACATGGGATCCAGGGAATTTTCATAATATGCTTGCTGGGGTTGGGGTAGGGTGTGGGGGGGCGACCTCAGAAGCAAAAGTGTTGACAACATCTGCCTTATTCCACCAATATGTCTCAACCTTAATCCCGGAAAAATACTTGACATAAAGGTCCATCTGTATGTTGTTAATGCAGACTCAATGCAACTGTAAACATTCACTTATGTTGCCAATTACATTTGAAATAGTTTTTAAATAGTAACATTATACTATGCCTTTTATGCTACCTGTGTTGCCAGTAACATTTGAACAAGTGTTCAGTATAACTAGAAAATAGACTGGTAATTTTCACGGCTTTTTATTACTGTGCCTTGAGGCGATTTTAATTTAAATTATAAAAGATTGTATTCTTTTCAACAAAGCTCTTGCACAATAGCGTCCTCCCTTTTTACACTCATGCAGCCTACAGCCTACAGCCTCAAGATATGGGCACCTTCTTTCCCTGAAAAATCATCCATACATACATATGGTATAGTAACAATATAATAACGCAAACAAAAATAGACCTGATGACATTACAGGACCTTACTTAATTAATTGACAATTATTTATGAGATTATTGCCAGAGTCTGGTCGGCAGCATAGCCACTAAAGAAAGCAGAAATGTTAAAATTGCTGCTGGAGGTAGGGAGTAAAATTCCACCCTTTGAAATGCATTATCCCTATTTATTAGGTCCAAATAGTATTCTCATTAAGCATAGTATGAAATGTTCCAGGTGAAGGAAATAGTCTTCCCATTTCCACTAGAAGGGAAATTGTAATACTCGGTAGGTAGACTGCAAACAAAATTTGATCACTCCAGGGCAACTTGCTGTCTCTGAACCATTGCAATTGGTGGCCTGTCCGGCCTCCTGGCATGACATAATGTAGTTCAAGGCTGTCTGTTCTCAGGAGGGAAAGCGACTCGGTGTGGCAGCACCCCAGCCTATTTTTGTGGAGCTGAAAGTAGCACCCCTATTCTGATGAAGGGCTACACCTGAAACATTAACTTTTTATTTTCTTTACAGATGCTATCTGACTTCAAAGTGTTTCCAGTAATTTTTTGCTTTTGCTTTAGTATTTGCATATGCAAAGGGCTGAACAGTAGCTTCAGCCTTTTCTCAGCCGCTGTTTTTGTAACCGCCTCTTTTTCAGCCTTTGACAATGGCTGGAATTTTATGTTGGGTGGGAGGCTCCACCCACCAGCCAAAAAGTCAGGGGTGAGCCTGCCTCTGCTGGGCCTAGGGAGCCACGCCAGGATTTTACGCTCCACAGGCCTTTAATTGGCCTCGGGCGGGACTTCTACTGCTCTGAGGCAGGAAATCCTGCATAATTAAGCTGCCAGCCAGTCAGGGGGCCGGCAGCTCTCAATCCCAGCAGCGCCACTGGGAGCAATGGTCACTGCTGGGACTGCACCCAGCCACAGCAGGATCGTGGATGTGGCCTGGAAAATAGGTATGTCTCTGGGGCTTCACCGGGCACAATCAGCCAGACCCCGGCGAGGCAAGGGGGATCGGTTGGGAGTGGAGGGAAGTGTTGTGCAGTGGGGGCAGTTGGGCCATAGAGGGGCCCTCCATGGGGCACAGGGTATGTGATCAATAGGGCCCCGCCACCAGCCCTCAAGAAAGCCGCTAGGTTATAACAGGCGTTCTGGGGACTTGAGTTGCCTGCCCTCCACTGGTAAAATACCAGCGATGGAGAGAGGAAGCCCTTAAAGGAGTTAATTGGCCACTTAGGGGCCTTGGTTGGCCTGGGGCGGACCGGCTGTTTCTTGTCACCCCCACCCCATGTAAAATTGCAGCAGCGGCGGGAAAACGTCGTGAACGGCCCACCCTGCCTCCCCCTCAATTTTACAAGGCCCCCGCCACCAGCCCACTCCTGCAGGGGGCGGGGGGAGGCGTAAAATTCCAGCCATAATGGCAGGTGGTACACTCATAGCGTACTCAGGCATTCAATTTGCACCTGACAATAGGTATGGCACCACCGAATTTCTAGGTTTTTAACTTCCTTCCTGTTGTTGGTGTATCTGTTAATTCTCCACCTCTTCCCCTCTCCCTCCACCTTTCTCTCTTTTCTAACTCAATAAAATACATGTTTATGACATAACCATCAGTCTGATGAAGAGTGACACCTGAAATGGCTTAACCTGCCTTTTTACAAATGCTGAAAGACAGACTGTGTATTTATTTAAAACATTGTTTTTATTTCACCTTTACAGCATTTGCAGCTTTTGTTCTTCTTTTTGCCATTTAATTATTAATCACTGATTACTAATAAAAATAATTCTTAGAAAATTCACATCAAAATTACAGAAAGCGGTGGCAGCAGAAAAATACATCATCATCAGCTGAATTACGTAATTGTCAACTGCTATAAAAGTGACTGCTAAAGTATTCTAACTTTGGCCTTACAAGTAGGACATACTAGGAAGGGGCATTAAAGCTCACACAGCAGCCATTGAGTTCACTGTGAGAAATGCCAAGTGTCGCCAAAAAATAGAAAAGAACAGATCTTTATCAGACCAGACTGTAATATTTTCTGACATGTATGATACTGTTACAAGGCAGTATAGATATATGGTTCACTTTTATTGTATAATGTTGCTGCCTTGTACCACTATAGTTCTGTGTAGCTCAAAAGAGAGCTCCTTATGTGAAAATCTACAAGTTTATCAGTAACATTTGTGTAATTTCTGATGTTACAACCAGCTGAGAAAGGGGTACTAGGGGTTCCCTCTCAGCCTTTTCATGGTTTGATCGTAACAGGGTTTAATTTTTAAAAACACTGTATTTTTAGCTCCCCCTCAGTGAATCCTTGTTCACTGCTCTCCAATTTTAGTGACAAAGAAATCAACCAGACAGGTTTTCTTAGATTTAAACAAGAAAGGTGTAAGTGTATTAACCTTAAAACTCTAATTCGGTTACAACTATAACACGATAAACACACACACAGATAGAGACAGAAAAAGAGAAAGAATCAAGGGGAAAGGTTTGAAACAATAGCTGGAGTTCATTTACTGTTTGATGTAAAATCTTTGATTGCAGTTAAATTTTGTCATCTCCTTGGGGCCCAGTACATTCTTTCAAACTTGTTTTGATGGTTTTCTGTCTTCTTGAAATCTAGTTGCAGTTTCTTCTTTTTGTGACAGAGAGAGGGAGGGAGATGCTGTCTTTGCTTTTGTCTTCAAATTGCAGTTTGACCTCAAACTGTTCTGTGAACACAATTCAAACCAAACCTGGGCCAGCAGGCCAGTCATGTGACTACTCCCCACCTGGATTGTTTGTGGATTCTTTCAATCTCAGGAGACATCCTCAGTAGGGGATCCGGAAAGCTAGCTTTTCACACACTCAATGACTTTCAATCAAAATCTGGGAATCGTTCTATTAGAAATCATATGCATAATAGAACTTCCTGTTGTTTTTAATGACCTCAGTCCTGATGTGCAAGTGGCCAAAATGGAAAATATTTTTACTACAATGATCATCACTTTATTGGAGATTTATTAGATTCCAAATATGTTATGTGTAATAAGGGTCTCTTATTATGAATAAACAAATGCTTCCTAGAAGCAACTTAAGCTCTTATCTTCAGTATATACTCATAAGACTAACCGTACTTTTATTAGTATTCTGTTACTAAAAAGATGAATTTTGGAATTTTTAATTAGTTCTATTATATGATAGTAATAAAGTTCCAGTTTAAATGAATAGACTACATGCTCTGGTCTAGGATCTCTATCAACATTTCAGGACTTTGTTACTGAATCTCAGCCACACCATTTCACTGGAACATTAATGGCTAAAAATTGGTGTGCGCTGTTTTTCGGATATGGGGGTCATGATTTGTAAACTGCCCATCTTCATCGGTTCTGATGGAGAAAGGCAGCTAGTAAATTTAGTGCTCTCACCTCATTTACGTGATGGTACCATAGGGCTGAGTGTCTGGAGTGCTGCTCGCTGCTGCTGTGCTCTGTAGGCAGCTGAGCAGTGTGTACCAATAGCTGTGGTGCAGCCAGCCATCTGTTCTTAAAGGCAGTCTGTCCCTCTTAAAGAGAAGCTGCACAGAATTATAGGACGTTACTGCCGAATACTATTGCTGCAATTCCAAATAAGGAAAATGGAACACCAGCACAGAGAGAGGGCTCCAGGGACACAGGTGCTGGAGGACTCAGTGGTAGAGGTGAACTACGGGGTTCTGCGGGGACCAGAAGTCCCTCAAGAACCATCCTCAGAAGGGAAGAGATTGGGAGTAGGTGGCAAGGGAGGTCAATTCCCAGCATCTGGACCAAAGCATCTGACGGCAGTGCCACAAGAAGTCTAATGACCGTACGCAGTGGGGCATGGCCGCCATTGTCCACACCTGGTACAGCTCCCAACAGCAGGACTACAAAATCCAGGCCTTTGTGTGAAAAGGTCACCTATTACTTTGCCCTTCCTTTGAGGATGCAGCAAAACTCTCTGCCAAATTCAGGAACTCACCACAACACCTCCAAAAACACTCCACAGTACTTCCAGACCCTTTGCAATAGCAGAAGTTCTTCAAAATTACATTGCCTGCAAGTTGGGTGCCTGGTCCTTTAAGAAGCGCTAGTTCTGGGTTCCTCTTGCAGCTGTGACATGCACATTTAATGAATGGCCCTATGTGGCCCAAATTTGTAATAAGGGCTTCGCATCAACCGGTAAGGCTGTGTGATTTCATGATATGACCAGTTCAGTTGTTTCCAGCACTTGCAGGGGTGCCATGTGAGTGCCCTTCTCAGGATTATGCACCACGTGGGTACGCTGGAAGTGACTTGCAGCATTCACTCCCAGGCGGGTGATCGTCTTCCATGGTATGACCCCAGTGGCACTAGAGATTCGAACTTTGCACCCTAAACACCTTAATGCTACGCTTTAACAAAAGGTTGTGTTACCACCAGGTGAGAAAGAGGTCTCGAGTTCCCTTTCAGCCTTCACCTGGTCTTACCTTAACAGGGTTTAAATTTTAAACACACCGTGTTTTTAGCTCCCCCTTGGTGAATTCTTGTTCACCGCTTTCCAGTTATAAGGCAAAGAAACCAACACACACACAGGTTTTCTTAGGTTTAAAGAAAAAAGATTGGAGTTTATTAAACTTAAGTTTAAACTCTAATTCGGTTAACGCCTATGGATACACAACGCGGCCACACTAGCATGCATATGCGATACACACATGCAGATAGGAACAGAAAAGAGCAGAAGAAATAAATGGGAAAAGCCTGAGGCAATATCTGAAGAGTTTTTGTCACGGGTCTTCGAGCTCACTGAAGAGACCTTGCTTGTAGGTAGATCTTGCTTTTTGTTGGGGCCCAATATTCTTCTTAAACTTTGTTCACTGGAGGAAACTTTTCTCTCGTGGAGTTCGTGTGTCTTCAGTGGGTTTTTTGGAGTTCCGTGAGAAAGAAATGGGAGTAGGCAGACAGGCAAGAGGTCTTCTTCAGTCCAGGATCAAAGAGCTTTCCTGCCAGTTCAAACACTGTCTCTCCAATTTAAAACTCTCGCTTCAAACTCTGCAACAGCTGAGTGACTAACTGGCCTGACCATGTCTGTTTGTGGATTGTATTGGAGCAGGGGAATCCTTTGTTCCAAGCAGTCTGTTAATATGCAAAAATGTATTTCCAGCCAGGGGCCATGGCATCCCCTTGTCACAGGCCTTCTCTTCTTCTCAGCAACAATTTGAAATTTAGTGTCCATGTGGTGAAATTAATGTGCATGATTCTTGGCAGATGGGGGCCTGCATGAAAATTGTTAACCATTCTTTGAAAGCTGATTGAACAATTAGTGGTCCAGCAACTGTGATGCCAGTTGTGACTGTAACACAGGCATTCTTTTGCTTTGTAATGGTCATTTTGATGGCATGATGCAGATTTTAGTGCAGTACCATTTTAGTAAATATACTCTGCACCCGCTCTAAGGTATCGCTACCAGCATCATCTGTGTTGGATCTAAAACCATTAGTGCTTAATCTTAGCGTTTCATCTAATAAAATTCTCACTCCAGACACAACCAAGTTTGGGACAAAATCTGCTGCTGGGTATTTTTCTACAATTCGTACAACACAGTAATGGGCGTGTGAAATTTTTGCACTGCTGCACAGTTATCCATTTTCACTCTGAAAGTGAATTAGAAAGACAAGCATGCCAAATGTTCATGTTTACTTCGATAAATTGTGGAAAATGCCAGTGGCAGATTTTGTCCTAAATAATAAAAATATTATCTAAATGGTGAGAGATTGCAGAGCTCTGAGATGCAAAGGGATCTGGGTGTCCTAGTCATAGAGTCAGAGAGTCATAGAGTCGTACAGCATAGAAACAGGCCCTTTGGCCCACCGCGTCCATGCCGACCATAATGCCTTTCTATACTAATCCCACCTGCCTGCATTAATTCCATATCCCTCTATGCCTTGCTCATTCAAGTATCTGTCCAGATGCCTCTTAAATGTTGCTTCTGTTCCTGCTTCCACTACCTCCTCAGGCAGCTCATTCCAGATACCCACTATTCTTTGTGTGAAAAATTTAACCCATTGATCCCCTTTCAACCTCCTCCCTCTCACCTTAAATCTATGTCCTCTATTTTAGTCACCCCTACCATGGGAAACAGGCTTTGGCTATCTACCCTATCTATGCCTCTCATAATTTTATATACCTTCATCATGTCCCCTCTCAGCCTCCTTCGCTCCAGGGATAACAGACCCAGCCTATCCAATCTCTCTTTATAACTCAAGCCCTCCAAACCTGGCAACATCCTTGTGAATCTTTTCTGCACCCTCTCTAGCTTAATCACATCTTTCCTGTAGTGCGGTGACCAGAACTGCACACAGTACTCCAAGTGCGGCCTAACCAATGTTATGTACAACTGTAACATGACGTCCCAACCCTTGTACTCAATGCCTCGGCCGATGAAGGCAAGCATGGCATACGCCTTCTTCACCACCCTGTCTACCTGTGTTGTCACTTTCAGGGAAATATGTAATTGCACCCCAAGGTCTCTCTGCTCAACAACACTCCCCAGGGCCCTGCCATTCACTGTATATATCCTGCCCTGGTTTAACTTCCCAAAATGCATCACTTCACACTTGTCTGCGTTAAATTCCATTTGCCAATCCCTTCCCCACTTTTCCAGTTTATCTATATCCTGTTGTAACCTTAGACAACCTTCTTCACTGTCCACTATACCACCAATTTTGGTGTCATCTGCAAACTTACTAATCATGCCCCCTACATTCACATCCAAGTCATTAATATATATGACAAACAACAGAGGGCCCAGCACCGATCCTTGCGGCACACCACTGGTCACCGGCCTCCAATCTGAAAAACAACCCTCCACTACCACCCTCTGCCTCCTATCAATTTTGTATCCAATTGGCTAGCTCACCCTGGATCCCATGTGTTTGAACCTTCTGGACCAGCCTACCATGTGGGCCCTTGTCAAAGGCCTTGATAAAATCCATGTAGACAACGTCCATCACCCTGCCCTCGTCAATCCTCTTGGTCACCTCCTCGAAAAACTCAATCAAATTCGTGAGACATGATTTCCCATGCACCAGACCAAATCAGACCATGCCTTTCCAAATGCATATAAATCCTGTCTCTCAGAATCCCTTCCAATAACTTTCCCACCACTGATGTAAGGCTCATCAGCCTGTAGTTCCCTGGCTTATCCCTGCTGCCCTTCTTAAATAAAGGCACAACATTAGCTATCCTCCAGTCTTCCGGTACCTCACCCATGGCTAACGATGATACAAAAATCTCTGCCAGGGCCCCAGCAATCCATCCCTTGCTTTCCATAGCATCCTAGGATACACCTGGTCAGGCCCTGGGGATTTATCCACCTTAATGCGCTTCAAAACCTCCAACACCTCCTCCTTTGTAATGTTGATATGCTCCAGGATATCGCTGTTCCCTCCCTCGAACTCACTAGTTTCCATGACCTTCTTCATGGTAAATACAGACAAGAAGTATTCATTTAAGACCTCGCCCATTTTCTGTGGCTCCACACATAGATTACACTGATCCTTAAGGGGACCTACTCTCTCCCTAGCTACCCCTTTACTCTTAATATACTTATAGAATCTTTTAGGATTCTCCTTTATCTTATCTGCCAGGGAAATCTCATGGCCCCTTTTCGCCCTCCTAACTTCCGTCTTAAGCGTAGTCCTACATCCCCTATACTCCTCGAGGGACTTACTTGATCCCAGCTGCCCTATATCTGCCATATGCCTCCTTCTTTGTCCTGACCAGACCCTCAATATATCTCGTCAACCAAGGTTCCCTAAACTTGCCAGCCTTGCCTTCCATCTAGCAGGAACACGCCGGCCCTGAACTCTTCCTATTGCACTTTTAAAAGCCTCCCACTTGCCAGACGTCCCTTTACCTGTAAACAGTCTCTCCCATTCAACTTTTGAGAGTTCCTGTCTGATGCCATTGAAATTAGCCTTTCCCCAATTTAGGACTTCAACCTGAGGACCAGTCCTATCCTTTTCCATAACTATCTTGAAACTAATAGAGTTATGGTCACTGGACCAAAGTGCTCCCCCACTGACACATCAACCACCTGCCCAGTCTCATTTCCTAAGAGGAGGTTGAGTGTAGCCCCGTCTCTAGTACGACCATCCACATACTGCTTCAGAAAACTATCCTGGACACACTTAACAAATTCTTCCCCATCTGATCCCTTCGCACTAAGGCAGTCCCAGTCAATATTAGGGAAGTTAAAATCACCTACTATTACAACCCTATAATTCCTAAACCTATTTGTGATTTCCCTACATATATGCTCCTCCACTTCCCTCTGACTATTGGGGGGCCTATAGCATAATCCCATCAAAGTGATCACCCCTTTCTTATTTCTAAGTTCTACCCATATGGCCTCGCTGGACATTCCCCCCGGGATTTGGTCTCTAAGTACTGCCGTAATGTCCGCCCTAATCAATAGTGCAACTCCCCCTCCTCTCTTACCTCCACCTCTGTCACGCCGGAAGCATCGGTACCTCGGAATATTGAGCTGCCAGTCCTGCCCATCCCTCAACCACTTTTCCATAAATATCACAATTCCATGTACCCATCCATGCTCTTAGTTCATCTGCCTTACCTGTAAGCCTTCTTGCATTAAAGTAAATGCAGTTTAGCCTATCAGACCTTCCACGTTCCCTGTCCTGCCCCTGTCCGACTTGCCTACTGGACTTGCTTGCTTTAACCTCTACATTTGCCTCAACTATCTCATCAGAGAGACTACTACTTTGGGTCCCACCCCCCTGCAAGACTAGGTTAAACTCTCCCAAGTAGTACTAGCAAACCTCCCTGCAAGGATATTGGTCCCCTTCCAGTTTAGATGCAACCCGTCCTTCTTGTACAGGTCTGCACCTCTGCACCAGAAGAGATCCCAATGATCCAAGTAGCTGAAGCCCTCCCACCTACACCAGCTGTTCAGCCACACATTCATTTGCCTTATCCTCCTATTCCTACCCTCACTAGTATGTTGCGATGGGAGTAATCCTGAGATTACAACCCTCGAGGTCCTGCTTTTTAACCTTCTGCCTAACTCCCTATATTCACTTTGCAGGACCTCATCTCTCTTCCTGCCTATGTCATTAGTACCAATATGGACCACGACCTTTGGCTGCTCAACCTCCCCTTTCAGAATGTCCTGCAATCACTCCGAGACATCCTTGACTCTAGCACCAGGGAGGCAACATTCCATACTGGAGTCTCGTTTGTGGCCACAGAAACGCCTATCTGCGCCCCTTACGATAGAATCTCCTATCACTATAGCACTTCCACCCCTTTTCCTCCCCTGCTGTGCAGCAGAGCACTCCGTGATGCCACGAACTTGGCTGTTGCTGCTTTCCCCTAGGAGGTCATTCCCCCCCCAACAATGGCGAAGCAGGCGCAAGGGGTCGGGTGGCCTACTCCTGCTCCTAATTCGTATGTTTGTATATCAGTGAAATTTGGGCCTGGAGGCAATTTTATTCTGTATTCTATTTTTGATGGTGATAAATGTCATGGAATACAGCAGGGGATCCCATAAACAAGCCAAGTGATTTGAACTAAAGTGTTTTCAGATTTTATTTCACTGCATTTAATAGGGTAATAGAGAGCTCAGTGTATTTTATACTACCAAAATGGTTGCTTCAGGATCATTTTGCATTCTGGCAGCTTTCAGCTTTTTGGTTTCTAGCAGATAGGCTACTAGGGTATTATGTCTCACTTATACAAATATTCAATCGGAATTTTTTTTTGTTTTAGCTTATTTTTTTCCGCAAAAATCAATGGAAACTGCTTTGCCATATTCTTTTATCATTACAATCTTATACCTGTGCCTATGAGTTGATTTCTGCCAATCCTCTCTCATACAAGTTTTATTAAAACAATGTGGACTTCAGCAGTTGAGATTTGAAGCAGATGGGCAGATATGGCTAGCCAATGTGTTAGGTTTTACAGCTACAAGTTATGGGTATCTGAACACAGTTATGTAATGCATACCACTGTGATAGTGCTGTTGAATGCCAATTGAGTGTGGGATCAGTCTGCATCCATATCTGAGTCATGAGCTTACTAAGGTGAAAAACTCCATTTGTATTAAACTGACAGCCATGACCTATGAGCTCATGGAAGTTGTGATCTCTTAGGTCATGATATTTCCTTCTGATGCAGCTAGAATATCACTGTATTCTTTTAATGGAAAAATGTGCAAGCAGTGCAGTGTAACGGTTCATTCAGCTTTTGTCTGGAATGGCTTCACTTTCCAAACTGGCAGTCAAAACTGACACAGCCCTCTGAAAAATTATGCTCTAGTTGTTTTTAAGTCATTGACATTTACAAGAAAAAGAAATACCAATTATTATTATTGTACAATAGTATCCTGCTGTTAGAATTCCTCCATACAAATTCAATATTATCAGAATAGGGTTGAAGAAAGCACCAATTATATCCCAGAAAACTAAGACAACCCTTAACTATTGCCTCTCTTGTTATTGATTCATGGGATGCAAGCATCATTGGCAAGCCCAGCACTTATTGTCCATTCTAATTGCCGCTGAGAAAGTGGTGGTCAGCTGCCAGCTTGAACTGCTGCAGGCTGTGTGGTATAGGTATACCCACAGTGCTGTTAAGACATAAGATCATAAAGAATAGGAGCAGGAGTAGACCATTTAGCCCCTCAAGCCCAGTCCTCCATTCAATAAGATTAAGGCTGATGGTGGCCTTAACGCCACTTTCCTGCTTGTCCTCCATAACCCTTGAGTTCTTTGAGAGCAAAAATCTGTCTAACTCAGCCTTGAATGGCTGAGCCTCCACCGCTCTCTGAAGAGAATGCAAAAGATTAATAATCTTCTGAGAGAAGAAATCCCTCCTCATCTCCATGTTAAAAGGGAGACCTCTTATTTTGAAACTGTACCCTACAGTTTTAGATTCCCCCACGAGGGGAAACATCCTCTCAGCATCTACCTGGTCAAGCCCCTTTGGAATCTTATATGTTGCAATAATATCACCTCTCATTCTTCTAAACTCCAATGAGTATAGGCCCAACCTGCTTAACATTTCCTCATAAGGCAAACACTTTATACCTGGAATGAGCCGAGTGAATCTTCTCTGAACTGCTTCCAATGCAAATATATCCCTCGTAAATAAGGAGACCAAAACTGTTCGCAATACTCTAGGTTTGGTCTCACCAATACCCTGTACAGTTGTAGCAAGACTTCCCTACTTTTATACTCCATCCCCCTTGCAATAAATGACAACATTCCATTTGCCTTCCTAATTAGTTGCTATACCTGCATCCTAACTTTTTGTGATTCATATACAAGGACACCCAGATCCCTACGTACTGCAGCATTCTGCAGTCTGTCTCCATGTAAATAATATTCTGCTTCACTATTTGTTACAGTCATGTGATAAGGGGCGTGGGTGGTTCCCACTGTTCACCTTACAACTGACAACAGCAAGTTTTTTTAACCCCTTGTGTTTTATTTGTCAAACAGAAAAACAGCGACGGGTTTTCTTGTAGGTTTCAAACAGAGGATTGACTATTTACTGAGCAATATTAATTCCCGAAATCCACATGCCCATTCACTCACGCATACACACACAAGAAAAGATAGAGAGAGAGGAAAAGGGTAAGTTGTTTGAAGCGAGGTAGGTGTTTGGGGTTCACAGCAAACCTGTTGAATCTTCTCGGAGGTCAATTTCTCTTTTAAAGTTGCAGGCCTGGGTAGTTTGTAGATTTTTCTGGTGGTTGAGATTTCAGTCTGGAGACAGTGTTTTCAGTTCTCTGCTGTAACAAGTTGAAGTGTAGTATTCACAGCAAGCCTTCTTCTTTGGCTTTTTCTGGATCTCTCAGCTCTCAGCTGTGCAGGCTTTTGGTGATATTGTTCTGATTCTCTCCCTCTTTCTCCAGAGAGCTACTATTTGAGGTCCAAAATCTCTCACATGTTGCCTTTGTTAGGAGACGCAGAATCCCCTCCCACTGATAACCAACAATGAACCAGGATGTGACTACTTCACACCTTCTTTGTTTCAGAAGAACCCATTCAATTCAAAAATGTCTCTTGATGGGTTCAGCATGGGTGTAATTGACACCTCTTAGCTTGGAAAGTACCCTTTTGTACTTAATTGATAGTAAGACAGTTTGAATATTCTGGGGCAGGTCGTTTGACCTTCGGTGGCCATTTTGCAGCACATGGTCCACTATTTTAAAGGAAAAGTCCATTTTTATCACAATTCAGCTTGGGTTCTGTATTTCCATCACATTTCACGGAAATGTGACATATTCTTACCGCCAAAGTGGACAACCTTACATTTTCCCACATCATACTCCATCTGCCACATTTTTGCCCACTTGCTTTACCTATCTATATCTCTTTGCAGACACTTTGTGTCATCCTCAAAACTTGCTTTCCTTCCTATCTTTGAAACATCTGCAAATTTGGCTATGATACATTCGGTCCCTTCATCCAAGTCATTAATATAGATCATAAATAGTTGAGGACCTATCACTGATCCCTGTGGCACTCCACTAGTTACAGTTTGCCAATCTGAAAATGCCCCATTTATCCTGACTCTCTGTTTCCTGTTTGCGAGCCAATCCGCAATCCTTGCTAATATATTATCCCCAAGTCCATGAGCTCTTATCTTGTGTGGTAACCTTTTATGTGGCACCTTATCAAATGCCTTTTGGAAAGCCAAGGGAGGGAGTTCCAGGATTTTGACCCAGCAACAGTGAAGGAATAATGATACATCTCCAGGCCAGGATGGTGTGCGACTTGGAGGAGAGCTGTCAGGTGGTGGTGTTCCCATGTGTCTGCTACCCTTGTCCTTCTAGATGGTAGAGTTCGCAATTTGGGAGGAGCCATCAAAGAAGCCTTAGCAAGTTGCTGCAGTGCATCTTGTAGATAGTACATACTGCCGCCACGGTGCGTGGTGGTGGATAATGTCAATGTTTAAAGTGGTGGATGGGGTTGCCAATCAAGCAGGCTGCTTTCTCCTGGATGGTGTGGAGCTTCTTGAATATTGAATAAACTTCTTGAATAAGTAGATCACACTCCTGACTTGTGATGTTTTGATGGTGGAAAGACATTGGGGAGTCAGGAGGTGAGTCAGTCGCTGAAGAATTCCCATCCTCTGACATGCTTTTGTAGGGGAGTATTTATACGGATGGTCCATTAAAGATTCTGGTCATTGGTGACCCCCAGAGTGTTGATGGTAGGGGCATTGAACAATGGGTAATACCATGGAATGTCAAATGGATGTGGTTCGGCCCTCATTGGAAATAGTTATTTCCTGGCACTTGCGTGACGCAAATGTAACTTGCCATTTATCAGCCCAAACCTGAATGTTGTCCAGGTCTTGCTGCATGCAGGCATGGTCTGCTTCATTATCTGAGGAGTTGTGAATGGAACTGAACATTGTGCAATCATCAGTGAACATCCCCACTTCTGACCTAATGATGAAACAGCTGAATGGTTGGGCCAAGGGCACTACCCTGAGGAACTCCTCCAGCCATGTCCTGTGGACTGAAATGATAGGCCTCCAACAACCACAGCTATCTTCTTTGGTGCTAGGTATAACTCCAGCAATAACCTGCTCAGTGACGCCCAGTTTGGGTTCCGCCAGACACACTCAGCTCCTGACTTTATTACAGCTTTGATTCAAACATGGACAAAACAGCTGAACGCAAGAGGTGAGGTGAGAGTGACTGCCCTTGACATCAAGGCAGCACTTGACTGAGTATGGCATCAAGGAGCCCTAGCAAAACTAGAGTCAATGGGAATCAGGAGGAAAACTCTCCACTGGTTGGAGTCATACCTAACACAAAGGAAGATCGTTGTGGTTGTTGGAGGTCAATCATCTCAACTCCAGGACATCACTGCAGGAGTTCCTCAGGGTAGTATCCTAGGTCCAACCATCTTCAGCTGCTTCATCAATGACCTTCCTTCCATCATAAGGTCAGAAATGGGGATGTTCACTGACGATTGCACAATGTTCAGCACCATTTGCGACTCCAATAATGCTGAAGCAGTCTATGTAGAAATGCAGTAAGACCTGGACAATATCCAGGCTTGGGCTGATAAGTGGCAAGTAATATTCACACCACACAAGTGCCAGGTGTTACGACCAGGTGAGCAACATGTCTAGGGGTCTCTTGCTGTCTTCACCTGGTCTTATTCTAATTTTAAACACACTGTGCTTTGAGCTCTCCCTTTGTGAATCCTTGTTCACAACTTTCCAATTATAAGGCAAATAAATAAGCACAAACAGGCTTTCTTTGGTTTAAAGCAGAAAGATAAAATTTATTAAACCTTAAACTTAACTCTAATATGGTTCACACCTATGGATATACAACACACTCACGCGAGCATGCACACATGATATAAACATGCAAAATAGGGGCAGAAAAAAGCAGAAGAAAAGATAAGTAGAACAGTTTGAGGCAATATCTTGTTCCTTTTTCTCGAGCTTGCTGCAGTCCTTGATTGAAGTTATAGTCTTGCATTTCGTTGGGGCCCAGTAATCTTCCTAAAACTTTGTTCACGTGGCAAACCTTTCTCTCTTTGAGTTTCATGTGTCTTCAATGGTTTCAGTTCCCTGAAAGATGAGCATGCAGGCAGACAGGAGATGTTCTTGTTTCAGTTCCAGGAGCACACGGCATTCTATCTCAAATCCCTTTGTTTGGGAGTTTAAATTTTTAAAAACTCCCAAGTTGTCTAGCAGGCTAGTCATGGAACAGTCTCTTCAAAAGTCCTTTGTGGGAAGTGCAACTTCTCTGCAACAGCCATAGTCATGTGGCTAAAACTGATCTGACCACTTCTGTGTATTGGCAAGCACTGCTGGGGACCCCATTGTTTTAACTTTGTCTGGTATTATGCAAATGTCCTTCCACTCAGGGCTTGCAATTTTAAGTTTCTGGTCATGTGGCAAAATAATGTGTGCCTCAGTCTTGACAGGTGGGGGTTTGCCTGACACAGACAATGACTATCTCAAAGAAGAAAGAATCTAAACATCTCCCCTTGACATTCAATGGCTTTACGATCTCTGAACCCCCTACTATCAACATCCTGGGGGTTACCTTGACCAGAAACTGAATTGGAGGAGTTATATAAATACCATGGCTACAACAGTAGGTCAGAGGCAAGGAATTCTGCAGCGAGTAACTCACCTCCTGACACCCCAATGCCTGTCCACCATCTACAAGGCACAAGTCAGGAGTGTGATGGAATACTCCCCACTTGCCTGGATGGGTGCAGCTCCAACAACACTCAAAAAGCGCGACAACATCCAGAACAAAGCAGCCCGTTTGATGGCACCCCGTCCACAAACATTCACTCACTCCACCACCAACGCACAGTGGCAGCAGTGTGTACCATCTACAAGATGCACTGCAGCAATGCACCAAAGTTCCTTAGACTGCACCTTCCAAACCTGTGACCTCTACCATCTAGAAGGACAAGGGCAGCAGATGCATGGGAACACCACCACCTGCAAGTTCCCCTCCAAGTCACACACTATCCTGATTTGGAACAATATCACCATTCCTTCACTGTCGCTGGGTCAAAATCCTGGAACTCCCTTCCTTACAGTACTGTGGGTATACTTACCCAACATGGATTGCAGGGGTTTAAGAAGGCAGCTCACCACCACCTTCTAAAGGGCCATTAGGGATGGGAAATAAATGCTGGCCTCGTCAGCAACGCCCAAATCCCATAAACAAATAAAAAAAAGCTAGTGGAGAATTTTGCCCCTGATTCCCATTAACTTCAATTTTACAAGGGGTCCTTGATGCTACACTTGGTCAAATGCTTTAGTATGAATATTGCTTTTTAACAATGGATTATGTACCTTTAGCGTTTATAACTTTACCGGGCCATTGTTCTTTTGGAAGTTCTGATAATCCTGTAAAATGTATCATTCCATTTTCAATGTTTCATGTTACATGAGCATATAACAAAGCATTATACAAAAGTACAGAGCTGAACAAATGTGGCACCACTTCATGGCCAAGATTTTATGTGGAACCCTGAGGCCGGGTCGGAGGCGGGGGGCACGAAGTATCATGACGGGTGCTGGGGGATTGAGGAGGGCTAGGCCAACTATAGCCTTTCCACCCAGAGGCCAATTGCCTATTAATGGCCAATTAAGGGCCTCTCCCTATCGCTGCTGGGATCTTGCCATAGGTAGGGGTGCCTCCGCCACACAGGCAGGACGCCTTGTAAAACAAGTCACCATCCCTGCGGGCTTGGGGGTGGGGGTGGGGACCTCCTCTGCGGGCAATCTGTATCCCATGGAGGACCACTACTGGGACCAATTTACCCCCTGCTCCTGGACTGCATGTAAGATTCCAGAGGACCAGGGTTCAATATAGAAGTAGGTTTAATAAACTCACAAGCAGCAAGAGTAAGCACGCCTCTTCACCTCTCACCAGAACCTCATGACTCTCCACTGACCGGCTCCCCTACCACTCGTAACGATTAACTCCCTTTCATCACATCCTTCAACATAAAATCACAACAGCACAATAAAACATCTGTCTTGTTTATTCCAAACACTCATCCTTTCCTCTCTTCACACCAGACACTTACACCATATAAACAACCACCAACTATTCTCACCACTCCTTCCTCAATTCCCTTTACATTCATCACCTCCCCATCTTCACTCCATCTTGCCTCTTCTACACCTCTCACCACATCCACTAGCACTTTTCCAATCAAGTCCCAACACAGACTCACTAACTCTCATCCTTTATTTCTGGAGGACAAGACCATGTATTATACCAGGGAGAGGAACATGACAATCCCAACATCATCACCCTCATACAGCCAGACAAAAGGCCATGGGGATCACAGGCCAAGCAGGGTCATGAACATTGGGAAGGAGAGGCTGGTGACAGATCCAAATGGTGTGTCTGTACATAACTGGTATCCCTTCATTCGATACAGTATAGCTGCAGCAAGGTTAGCAACTTCAACCTACATTCAAGACTGTCACCTGATCGTGTACAGCTTCTCAACCATCCTAACTCTTCTCCCTTTCCTTTCTTCTAGGGCCTTCTCACACCAAGAGGCTCCTCCAGTAGAACAGAACTCATTGCCTATCCAGGAGGATTGTCCTTCTCTGTCAGGTGTACCACCCTTCCCAGGCACCACCTCAGATAGTGTCACTCAGTGCAAACACAGTGAGCTAGAGACTCTGTGCACATGGGCTGAATTTAGTGAGGCTGTTTGGAGAGGGAATGGAGGCATGGGGGGCCGGAGAACAGTGTTGGATAAGTCTGCCCAGAAATCCAGCATTGTGGCATCGGTCCCGGATTTAGACAGCGGCGGGAAAGCACCAAGGTAGCGTCACTGTCCCAGGCAATGGGAGTGCAATTTAAATTGTAGAACTGTTAGTTTTAATTGATAGCAATTCAATGGAGGTTTGGAATTAAGTAGTCGATGGGTTACTCTCATGTGCTTTCAGATCCCCATCCATTGAAAGCTAGCGACACCGAGGCAAGGTCTCAGTCCTGCGATGGGTAGGCAGCCATGACCAGCACTGGATAGGCGAAGAGGGGGGAGCAGAGGCCATTGTCACGGCCTGCAGTTTTGTGCGCTCTGCATGGGTGAGCTTGGTCTCGGATGGCAGACTGGGTGGCCATGCTGTTGGGTGAGGGAGTTGGCTATCAGCAAGGGTGGGCACTGAGGGCCATTAGCATGACAGCTGAGAGGAGCAGCAAAGGTAAAGCGCTCTGGAGGCCTACTGATCACTTGGCATGGGTCTCATACACCCTGTATTTTTGGACCCCTGTGGCATGATGCAGCACCTCCGAAGGAGGGAGGGCCAGGATGGCAGCTATGGCTGCCTGTGAAGCTCCATGACGAGAGCAACAGCAAGTGGCCATGCCAAGAAGGGCCTACCTGCGCCAGAGAGTGTACTGGACTCAAATCAGCTACCTCCAAATGTCTGAGTGTCATTATCAGTGAAGACTGCTCCTCTCCAGGGAGGCCAGCACCAACCTATGTCCCCTGCTGCAGGACGAGTTGCGACCTATGGGATTTGGGGGTCACCTTATGCTCATGGCCTTGACGATCACTGTGGCACTAAAATTCTACGTGTCTGGATGATTCCAAGGATCTACTGGGGACATGTGTGGGATCTCCCAGACAGCAATCCACCGCTGCATCAAGGACGTGACCCCCCCGGTGCCCTGTTCAAGAGGGCCAGTGACGATGAGCACTATCGGACCAACCTTAACAGTCAGGACGAGAGGGCTATCGGCATCGTTGGATTCCCCCAGGTGTAAGGTGTAATAGATTGCACACGTGACCATCAAGGCTCCAATGGAACAGCCAGCCGCCTTCATCAACAGGAAGGGTTTCCATTCCATCAATGTTCAACTGGTCTGTGACCACCAAAAGCATTTCCTGCAGGTGTGTGCCCGCTTCTCGGGAAGCAGCCACGATGACTACATACTTCAACAGTCCCAGGTACCGCAACTTTTCAGGCCCCCCACTCGCCGTAAGGGATGGATTCTCAGGGACAAGGGCTACCCACTGAAGACATGGCTACTGACACCTGTGAGGAATCTTTGCACTGCAGCAGAGAAGAGGTACAACACCTGCCACAGTTCCAGTGGAGGGACAATCGAGCAGGCCATTGGACTGCAGAAGATGAGATTCTGGTGCCTGGATCAATCTGATGAAGCCCTGCAGTATGCCCCAGCGAGGGTCTCATGTATTCTGGTGGTCTGCTGTGCTCTGCACAAACCAGACCTGCAGAGTGGGGAGGCCTTATATGAAGAGGACATGATTGAACGCCACTCCTCCACCAATGAGGAGGACGGGGAGGAGGGTGATGCACAGGCAGCAATGGATGTTGAAGCCCTTGCACCAGAGGCTTGGCACATTGAGTGACAGGCCAAGGAGGCAAGAGACAGTCTCATACTTACCCACTTCCAGTCACCATGATGGCCTGTCATAGTGAAATCAATAAAGACTCACCTCAACGCATGTAGTCTGTTGCCTCCTTTCTATTTGTGTTCCATGCATAATGCCCAGCTTAACCAAGCACTGTGGCCCATGGGAGACACAAAACAAATGAGGGCTCAGCTTACACTGACAGCCACTAAGAGGGAAAGTGGAAGTCAGCAGTTCACAATTAAGGCATGAGATAATAAGCATTTATCCACAGTGAAAGGTAACTTCAATAATGAAAAAAATTTATAAGCCAAAAATTGACAAATGTCAAACACCCATGAAACCCCAAGTGTGTCTATGTCGTTTTCTTTGCACGAGTGCTTCTATGAGGTGTGAACCCATCACGAGCAGCTGGGATGGAGGCTGCTGATCAGGCTACCCCTTGGCCTATGATGACTTTGGCGGCCATCCTCTGGCTACCTGAGGCCTGGAATGCCCCAGCTGCCTGAGCACTTCCTGCACAAGTGCAGGACTCTCCTCAGGTGTCACAGCTGCTGGAGCTGGGCTCACTGGCAGCGGAGCTGAGGTGCCAGTGTTCACACTCAGAGCACCCTGAGGGGAGCCTCCAGATATGGAGGTCAGCCTCTCCTCCTCTCTTTCAAGGCTCACTTGAACATCCCTGCTGACCAGGGAAGGGCGAGGAGCTGGATGAGACTCCAGGGACCTCGTCCTTCTCTCGCCATGCCACTGCTGTGTCGGGCACATGGCCAAGACAATGGTTTGCAGGTCTGGGTGCATCTGCGGGATCTGGCTCTCCATGAGGGTCGCCAACCTCTTGATGGAGGAAGCCATGTGCTCACATGCCTGAGACATGGCAGCAGTCAAGGCATGGATTGACTCCTCCATTGCCCACTCATGGCTGAACATGGCCTCTGGCAACTCTGCCAGATGTTGCCTCACCTCTCTCTGCAACTCCAGCATGCCCTGTGTTGTCGAAACTAGAGGCACGTCATCAGCCTGAGGCTCAGCATGGGCCTGGCCACCCACAGTCCTCCGACTTTCAGAGGCCTCGGCTGTCTCAGTCTCACCCTCAGCCAGCTGCTCGGGCACGTGTGTGCAGTGCTCTCACCAGCTGGCGACCCTGATTCTAAAGCTGAGCGCAAACCCACTGCAGTGAAAGTATCTATGCGGAGAAAGGTGGAGAGTCATGTGACTCCTGATCCGCCTCAGAGGTTGAATGATCTCCCCCTTCAGTTAGAATCCCCTGCAGGCACTGACCTGCATGAGAACACAAACATGTGTGGGTTAGGCTGTGCAGATCTCGTCATGCCAACTATGTGTGAGGTGGACTGTATGTTGTTTGAAGACAATCCTCACTCTCTTACAATGAACTCCAGTTTCACCATCAGCTATTGAGCAGCCGCCCTGGGTCCCCGTTAATTCCAGTGTCTCCTCCTCAGCTGTTGAGAGAGGCCGGATGTCTGGTATTCCTCTGCCAGTCCGCGATGTCTCCTTGTTGTTATGGGCCCTCTTGTCCTGCAAGTGGAAAGAGGGAGATAGTCATTCTTCACAGAGATATCAACATGACAGTTCTGCTACTGTCAGCCCCTACTGGAGTTTCCTATACAGCTCATCCTCATGTCAGCTCTCAGGGAAGTTAATGGGAGTGAGCTGTGAAAGAAGGTGGCTTGTGGCTGAGACACAGCCATGCATCTGTCAGGATGAGGTGATGCCTCCCTCCCCATATCCTGCTTCCTCCTGAGTAACTACATGCAATCCCAAAAAAAGAAAAAGGTATTGAGCAATCACCTTGACAGAACAAATTAGGTCATTGACCCTCTTGCAGCACTGCACCCATATTTTGGGGGAGTGGGGGATGGGTGGGGTGACCTCCTCTGCAATTTTCATCCAGGCTTGCTTGGTCAGGTGGGAGGACCTCTTCTTGCCATCGCTGGAAAGGGGACCTCCCGCCTTTCCTTTGCAGCAAGGTAGAGAATCTTGAGGGAGGCATTGCTAAACCTAAATTAAATGGATAAGGGCTTTGAAGGGGTCAGTCATTGTCTGAGCACCTCATAGGAGTAGTAGAGTTATGAAATCTTCAAAGAAAAATACTATGGACTGGATTATCAAACCCTGTCAAGGCCAGGGTCGGAGGCGGGTGGGGCTGAAAATTAGCCTCACCAATCGGCTTGCCAGTTCCCCAGCTCCATCCTGCCTCTTGGCCATTTTTGCGGAGGCGGGATAGGGGCTGGCAGGGCTACCTGCCCACACACAGCAGGTAGAGATCAGGCCTAATGAAGGGCAATTGAAGGAGGCCAACTGGAATTTTCCAGTCAGCCTCCAAGTTCCCAAACAGGCAGGGGCCAGTGGGAAGCAGGGAGGCTGGCATTCCAGGCAGGCTTAGAGGCCCTCCCTGCCTGCCTGGATACAGGAGCAGCCACAGGCCATCCTCCAGAGGGGATTTCTCCCCACCCCCACCCACAGTATTGGCCTGGCTGCTAAATCTGTTTTTTAATTAAAGATTTAAAAAAGTTGGAGAGAGGGCATTTCCATGTTGAAGCACCCTCTCTCTTACTTACCTTCCATTACAGCCTGCTGCTCCTCTTAAGCTAGAAGGCCTCTAATTGGTCCTCTAGTTTTGAGAGCCTCCCCACCATTCTTAATTGGATAGAGACCCTGTCTCTAAGGAGGCGCCTCCATGAAAATCCCAATGAGTGACCGTTTTCCCCTGAGGCAGGTTTGGGACCCAGAAACAGTCCCAACCTCTGTTTCCTGCGCCTAGAGAGAAAATCCAGCCCCATCGTTGAACACTTTGGTGAGAAATGAACACAGGGTATTTACTATGTTTGGCATTGAGTTTATCAACTTTATCACATTTGGCACTTCGGTCTCCAGTGTGGTTTAACACCAGCTTCTGTATCTGCACTGTCAGAATGTCATTGATACAAGAGTTGTCTAAATGGTACAAATGTTCTTTAATGCATGCTGTAGTGAGTGGGAAAGAATGTAACAAGGACTTTTATGGAGATGGGTTAAGTTCTCAGGGCAGGGGTGTCAGACGGATAGCTAAATTGCTGACCTATGAGATTACCTGTTGCATCTCTGGCTGCAAGCTGCTGATGTGGCCCTCTTTCCTCTGCTGCTTCATTTGAGCAGTCCTATTGTGCTGTCCAAAGGGATCCTGGTTGTACTCTGGCTTCAACTGGATCTGTGCTGCTCAGGCAAGGTGGGATTGTGCAGGGTTGTTATCAGCCAGTTCTGCAGGGTAGATCTCTTGTTTCCCAGGAGCCATCCTGTCATGCTCCTTCCAGGGCCAAATAGTTAGGGTACAATTGTGTGTCTGAGTATAAAAGCATTGTGAAAGCTCCCCAAGTTCAAATGCTGTGATACAGAATCCATTGTACACTTATTTCACATTTCCTTGAGTTTCTCCAGCCACCTCTTTCACTCCTTACCATCTTTAGAAAGATTGAAGAAAACATTTCAGCTACTTGCAATCTTTGGAAAGGCCAAAACAATTTTTAGCCACTTACACCTTAAAATGGTTGCAAATCTTTTTGTTTTGATTGCAGCCATTTAAGAAATGAAGAGCGTTCAGTTTCCTCTCCTCTCTTTATATTTGGTGAACTCTCAGCACCAGGTCCAATATAAGCTAAAATTCTGTGGCACATAAGTGATCAAGGCCAGCCTTGGGAAATCCAGTCAGTTTAGCCCAGTGTATTTCAACAAGTATTAAGCTCATTGCACTTCCGGATGTTAATTTGAAGCAGGCCCATTGGATTGCCAGTGGTTTTATGCATGGAATAAGCAAAATGTGGTGATAATATTTTCAATACTTAGAATTTCCAATAGGTGATGCAGCCTGTGAGGTGGTGAAAGACTGGCACATATTAGGAGAATGTATCAGTAATCAGCATGCCCTGAAGAACCTTCTGTCAGCACCATCCCTGACATAAGCACGAGAGCACACCTTACATAGTTCACATTCAGTCTTGGTATAACTAATAGCCCACAATTGCTAATAGTTATAGGTGGTTGTTTGCTGAAAGTGATTTCACTTGAGATTTGACCATAATGCTGAATTATATCTATGTCTCTTGAAATTGTATAATTTGATCAATACTAATAGTCGTTTAATAGTACAGAACTTGAGTATTGCTGAAAATAGAGGCATGTTGTCCACATGTTTTCATCTTACAATCATCAGGACAATCTGCAAGAATAAGCAATGTGCGGGAAAACAACAACTTATACTGTATGAGAAAAGAAGAGAGAAAATTTGAGCGACAGGTAAAGCTAGCAGTTTCACGCTGCAACTATGCAGTAGCAACACATGTGGTGTTCACCACTAACAGGATGCTGCCATCAAGCCAAAAATATGTCCTGCCAATCACACAAATATGAATTTCAATGCCAGTGTGATGCTAGGTATATAGGCCATATGTCCCAAAGACTGGTGGAGCGTATCAAACGACGTATCCCTTCTGCTGTTCGCAACGGGCAAGGTACAGGCCATACCCAACCAGCCCAAGCTTGCAAAACTCACAACACAGCATCCAACATTAGATGTGATTCCGCAATTGGACAACATTTGCTAAATAATCCACAGAGTTACGCTGACAACCAATTTAAGATTGTCAGTAGGACTCGCAGTGTGGCGCATTTGTGTGGAAGCTACATACATTAATACACAGGGCCCTGTTCTTTACAGACAGAAAGAATACGTACAAACATTGCACCTGTTTCAACTGAACAAAATAAGTGACAGCCATTCGTTGGTCCATTCCTCAGGGCAATGCCTTGACCAATCAGAATCAAGCTGCCTGGTCTAAATTTCAAACAAAGCTTGGCAGTTAACTGTCAGTCACCATAACCTAGTGCATTCTCCATGGCAACACCTCTACCAATCAGAGTTTACTTGCCAACCAATCAGCACTCTCTTCTCATGCAGTATATTTGTTGTTTTCCCTGACATTGGTTATTCTTGTGGATTGTCCTGTTGGGTGCAAGGCGAAGAGTTTCGACAACATGTCTCTATTTTCAGTAATACTATTGATCAATACTGCTAATTTGTTGGGGCAGGTAGAAACAATTATTTTTGTAAATTGTGAGTCACTCTTTTTGCTAGACCACCTGTACTTTCATCCTTCCATGACTGTCGTGAGCTGAAAGGTTAAAAACTAAAAGGTAGTGTCTTATTTCCTACAAGAATGTAATATATCTGAAAAACATGAAACAGAAGTAGGAAAACATTTGAAGATTGAAACCAGCGAATGTGTTTTGCTAATATTTGATATGGGTCCTAAATATTCAGTGTATTGAATGCAGTCCAGAAAGACGAGAGCCATCTCATGAATGCTAATCCCTTTCTCTGGCCCCATTAGAGTTAAGTAAAGGGATTATTTTGGCACAAAATTCTCATTCTCATGAGGTTGTGTTCCAAGACTGTTTTTTGATTTATTCACTTTCAGTACAGTGTACATCATCAGAGGAAGAACCCAGATATGAATAAACATGAAAATAAAGTGCATCTGCCGCAACAGAATGGCAAAGTAAATGTAAGCTCTGTATTTTTGTAAAATCAGGGCTGCGCTGGCCCATGATACGAGCACACCCATGTTGGCAGCAGGAAAAAACATGGGAGCAAGAGTAGTCCATTCAGCAATCAAGCCTGTTCGCCATTCATTCAAATTTTGGTTGATCTGTACCTCAAGTGCATTTACTCGCCTTTGATCCATATCCATCAATTATCCTTACCTTACAAAAATCTGTCAATCACAGTATTGAAAATTTCTATTGAAACAGCATCAAGTCTTTTGGGGGAGAGATTTCCACATTTCCATTATCTTTTATTTGCAATTATGTCCCCTTCTTCTGGATTCCCTTACAGATGAAATAATTTTTCTGTATCTACCCTATCAACTCCTGAAAAGACTAAATATAGTACTCCGAATGAAGGCTGACTAAGGGTTTGTAGAACTTTATGATTCCATTAACCTCTTTGATTACTTTTTGTAGCTGTGATGTAGTTTTTTAGTTATTTGTATACATCGACACCTAAATCCCTTTGTTCCTCCTCGGCACCTATTCTCTTGCTGTTTAAAAAATATTCTGATTTGTCAATCTTGAATCCAAAGTGAGTTACCTCACACTTCTCCACACTGAACTTCACCTGCCACAGTTTTGCTCACTCACATAATGGGGGTAAAGTGGGCTTTAGGCAGTGGTGCAAAATAGACAATAGTGAATTGGCAGTCCATTTTACATAGGAAAAAAAAATCGGGCAGAGTGCAAAACAGGGTAGTGATATGTTGTCACACGTTTTGCACTACTGCCCAAAACCAATTTCATTCCCAATCTGTCTGTGTCCCTTTTCAACTTCCTACTCGCACCTACATACCTTACTCTGCTTCCTACCTTGGTGTCATCTGCAAACTTGGGTATACAAATCTCTATTCCTCCATCCAATTCATTTATATATTGTAGCAGGGTAATTGAGGGCCATTGCATCAGCCACAGGCTGATGACAGCTCTAACACCTGAATAAGAAAAGGCCCCTTTAAGTGCCTCCCCTTTTAAAGATAATTGCACCTGGAGTGGGAGGAGATTTTCCCCAGCCAGGTAGGCATAAAAGGGGGCGTTTGGGGGAAGTGAGGTTTGAGAGAGAGGCTGCCTGAGCTAAAAAATGTGTGATCTTGCTTTGTGCTTTCTATTAAAAGGTGTTTGGAACTTGGATATATTAAGGACTACTGTTTATAAAAGAAAGCAGGCTCCAGGATTGTAGGACTATATGTGTGTGTGTGTGTGTGTGTATGCGTGTGCGTGTGTGTGTATATGTGTATACATGCACACAAGCATGTGCCCCAGTACAGATTCCTGGGAAACACCACCAACTGAAAAATGTTCCTTTTATCTATGCTCTGTTTCCTACCTCCCAGCAATTAACAACCCCCGTTGCAAGGCTACCTTCAATTATAAATACTTTTATTTTTGCTGACAACATCTTGTGTTTAATCTTATATTCTTTTAGAGTCCATATAAATAATATCTGTAGGCACTCCTCCATCCACCTTATTAGTAAGCTCAAAATATTCCATTAGATTAATTAAACATGACCTGTATTTCGCAAATTCATGTTGACTCTCTTTGATTAGCTGTTACTTGGCCAAGTACTAAATCTCTCTGGTACTGTCCTCTCTTTCCGTCTGATATATAAAGGATAAATCCATTATTATTATTGCAGGTACATGGTCAAATTTAATTTTATTAAGAAATATATTGCTATGTTCTGAAAAACATTCATTTTCTAAATGAGGTTGCTTATGAATCAAAAATAAAATATACCCCATATTGAAAGACTGGTTATTTTAAAATTCAGATTTGATATGTCAAACCTTGCAGACAAAGTTCATGCTGATAGAATGTACAATGCATTATTCACTTGTTAGGACCGAGGTGGGAGGAGTGCACTGTTTTTCTAGTTACACTTCTCCAAGGTCACAACATATATTTAAATTTTTTCCCAGTTACCTATACGGTCAATGTATTTTTATCCCAGAACAAAATATACCGACCAGGTTTCTTTACTAAACAACAAAATTATCAGTTTATTATAAAACATGTCTTAACCAGTAATGATGTAAAGCATTAACACACAGATTGAAATATAAAAGTTGCCTTTTTACCTTAGCCACTCACACACACACATACATACACCAGTTAACCAAAAAATAAAGAGATTTACTCTTTAGAGCTCTATTACAACAAAAACAGACAAAAAGAATACTTGGGCCAGATACTTGCTAATTCTTGAAGAAAAAAAGATATGGAAAGATGTCAGATGTCCTTTGTTTTGATTTGGCATCCCAAGTATGCGTAGACGGCTGTCACTGGGACCTTCCTAGAACAGTTCTTGTCAGGCGATGTCGAAGATCAGTTTGGGCAGGCTTTCCAGGAAAATGCAACAACAGGGGCTTCAGGCAGTTTCTTACACTTGCTCCTCAGAGCTTCTCAAATAGAAGGAAAACTAGCAGGCTTTTCAAAGAGCTGGAACAGGCTGAGTTGGGGCTTATCCTCTTGGCATGTTTTCCCCAACTGTCTTCAAAACATTGCCCATATCCCATTGCCTATCCAAAGCAAAACCAAAAATATCTCAGGAGTCAAGACTCCTGGCTCCTATAAATCTTGATCTGTTACTTCTTTGTAAACATCTTTCCCCAAGTCAAAAAAAACCTGCTGGGTAATTGTCTGAAGACAGGTGCCTTCCAGAAAGGGCTTGTTTTTAGTACTCCATGATATTTCCAGTAACTGTTCTTTACATGTTCAGTCCAAAAGACCTTCTGATGACCTCTTTTTAAAAAAAACACACAAAGTTCCAACATCTATGGAATCTTTTCAGTTTTAAAACACAAATCCTTATTATTTTACTAAAAAATGGGAGCACTCGTAATGATTCCATCTTTGGAGGAATGAAACGCCATTTTTAAATGCATTTCATTACAAAGTATGGAAAACAGAAGATGAAAAATTTTAAAACACATTTACACATTCATTCTCATTCACTCTTTATACGCAGTTAATACAGTTCTGTTTTGTACTATCTTTGCACTCAGATAACTCAGAGCAAAGTTAGATTCTTGATAAAACATCTGCAATTACATTATTTTTGCACGCAATGTGGATAATCTTTGAGGGATAAGGTTGCAATAGTAAACTCCATCGGAATAGTCTGGCATTCTGGTTTTTGAATTTTTCCTCAAAGGCTAGCTTTCAGGAAAAGTATCCCAATGGCCTTTCTATCGTTGATTCATTGTCTTGTAACAGGACTGCACTGACCCCCAGGTCACTAGCAATGAAATTTGGAGCAGCCAACACTGATTCATTAATCAAAATGGCTTTCAGCCTCTCGAAAGATGCTTGAAACTCCCCTGAACACACAACCTTGGTTTTCTTTTTCTGTAGCAAATTAGTCAGTGGAGCAGCTATGGTACTGAAATTTTCTACAATCTTGCGGTAGAAAATACACATCCCCAAAAACCTCATGATTTCTTGCTTAGTCTTAGGGGTAGAGAACTCCACCAATGCTTGTACTTTCATTATTCTTGGCTACACTTGTCCTTGCCCTACTATATGCCGGAGATAGCTTACTCTCACTTTTGCAAATTCACATTTTTGCAAGGTTTATTACGAAATCAGCTGATTGTAATTTCCTAAACAGAGCTTCTAGTTGTTTCAGGTGGTCCTTCCAAGTGTCACTGTATATCAGCACATCGTCAAGGTAAACAACACAGTTACCACTTGGTTCGTTAGTCTCTGAAAAGTGTCTGGGGTATTTTTCAGCACGAATGTCATCACTTGGCATTGGAAAAGACCGTCCTTCTTTAGCTTGGGGTGTTAAAGGAACTTGCCAGTATCCCTTTAACAAATCTATTTTTGTAAGAAATGTGGCACTACCCACTCTGTCAATATAGTCTTCCAAGCGAGGAATTGAGTAGGAGTCTCTTTGTTACTGTATTAACCTTTTTGTACTCTATGCAGAGTCTAGTTGAACCATCAGGTTTAGGTGAAAACACCACTGGTGAACTCCAGCTGCTTTGACTGGGTTCAATTAGGTGGTTTTCCAGCACGTATTGGATTTATGCTTTTACCTGGGCCTTGTTCCAACCAGATGAGAAAAATGTCTCGAGGTCTTTTACTGTCTTCACCTGGTCCTATTGTAACAGGGTTTTGTTTTTAAACACACTGTGGTTTGATCTCTCCCTTTGGTAAATCCTTGTTCACCACTTTCTAATTATAAGGCAAAGAAATTAGCACAAACAGGCTTTCTTAGGTTTAAAGAAGAAAAATGAAATTTATTAAACCTTAAACTTAAACACTAATAACGCCTAAGGATATACGACACACCCACAATAGCAGGCACATGCGATGCACACATGCAAGTAGGGACAGAAAAGAATAGAAGAAAAGTAAAATGGAGAGGTTTGAGGTAATATCAGAAGAGTTTCTTGTTTACTGTGCTTCGAGCACACTGTAGTCCTTTTGTAAGTAGTCTTGCTTTTCGTTGGGGCCCAGTATTCTTCTTAAACCTTGTTCACTGTAGGAGACTTTTCTCTCTTGGTGTTCATGTGTCTTCAATGGTTTCCAAAGCTAGTGAGAGCGAGATGAGAGCAGACAGGAGAGAGGTGCTCTCAGTCCAGGAGAAAACAGATTTCTCAGTTTAAATTCCCTGTTGGAAGTTCAAATTCAAAACCTCCAACAGTTAGTCATGTGACTAAACTGGTTTGCCCATATCTGTATGTGTATTTGGCCATCTTAGCAGTTAACCTGGAATGCTAGCCTTTCCACCTTCAACATCTGGTAATCAAAAGTCCATTGTGGATTAAATTGGAGCAGGCATAGCTCCTTTGTCCTTTGAAGTACTGTGTGTTGATATGCTAACGTATCTCTCCAGCCAAAGTCTCCAATTATTTTTGAAGCAAGTTCTTTCTTCACCATCAACAGTTTAAAATCAATGTTCATGTGTTGAAATTAATTTTCCTCATTCTTGGCAGGTGGGGGCTTGCCTGACACCTCCACACTCAGGGGAATGAAATGTGATTTGAAAAAGAACGACGCATTTCATTACAGGGTTTGAGAGAAATATAAGATACAGAAAGAAAAACCATGCATTTCCATTCATGCACCAATCTTAAAGCCTACTAAAAATGGTCTTTTCTGGGTGCCAGAGCTGTTTTAATTTCCCCCTTTTTTTCTCAGGAGAGTTAGTAATGGGCGGGTCTATCCCAGACTCTCTCAGTCATGCAAAAACTTTTGATGTCAGGGAATGGGTGTTTCCCTTTCTCTCTAAATGTGGGGAAGGAGTCTTTGTTACTCTCCCCTTTGTTCTCTGGGACACTCCTACCTGCAGATAATTGTGCAGACTTGATGCACTCTCCTGTGACACTTCAACTAGGTGAGGCATTAGCCTCACAGATTCTGTACCCCCTAGAGGTCTCTCTTTGTCCCTGCAGGTTCCTGTAAATGCTGTTAGCAATTCTGGTGGGTGCTTCTAGAGTCTGCATTTATATAGGAGGATGTGGGGTCTAACTTTTCACATTTTCCGGGGTTAGTTGACATGACAGTAGGGGCTTTTCATCTGGGATTCTTCCCGAACTTCCTTTAACCTGACTCTTGGTCACTTTTTCCCCTCCTCTTTCTAACTTTTGCCAGCCGTGTGCCTGCCTGTCCCCTTTTGCTCTCGGCAGGGGTCCCTTACAGTTCACCAGCCCTCTGCTGGAGGGTCCTCCTAACACTAGTACAGGACATAGAGGTGCAGGTTTCACTGTAGGTTGGGGTTTTCCTTGAACCTGGCACATGTGACAACTCTTGCAGTACTCCACCACATCTTTGTGGAGTTTTGGCCAGTCAAACTGCTGTCTTATGCAGGCTTTGATCTTTCGTATACTGGCATGTACAGCCACTGTAGTCTCGTGGGCCGTTCTTAATATTTCTCCCCTGAACCTCTGTAGCAGCACTAACTGGTGAACTACTGTCCACTCCTTGCCCTCAGGTCTGTGAGGAGAACTCCATTTCCTCATCAGTACCTCATCCTTTAAATAGTAGCAGTCAGGGACTCCCTCTGCTTCACTTTCAGACTGGGCAGCCTATGCTAACTCTTGCAATACTGGGTCGGCGCGCTGAGCCTCACCTAGGGAAAATCCATTTAATTCATTCCCTGGGTCTCCTAACTTTCCAAGGAAAGTCTCAGATAGGCAGACCTCTTTATCATTTGTCTGCAGTGCCAATGTAGTCTCCTCTGGGGGAGCTGGTTTGATCATGGCCTGATCCACTACACATTCAGGGAAACTGCAGGGGTCTGTCTCCTGCCACTGCCCTGTCACTCTGACCTCCTGCGGTCTTTCTTTCACTACTGAGGGGGCTACCACCTTTACCCCCCCCCCCCCCACCCCACCAGATCATTACCGAGGAGCAGGTCAATCCCATCCACAGGCAAACTAGGGACAATCGCTACGGTCACCGGTTCCGAAACTAGGTCGCACTCCAGGTGCACCCAGTGTACAGGTACAGGCATACATGCCCTCCAATACGATTTACCACCATTTTGGCGTTCACTGCACTCTCTGGAGGAAAGGTCAGGCCTTTTCCCACTAAAAGGGATCTAGTCGACCCTGCGTCCCTGAGAATTACTGTGGGCTTGCTTGCCCCACTCGAAGGGTATGGGGTTACTTTCCCTTCAGACACAAAACCCTGATAACCTTCAGGAATCCCATTAGCTTTTCCTGCGCTGGCCATAGTAAGCTTCCTGTGATGCACTCTTACTGCAGTTAAAGCCACAGCTTGTCCTGTGTTTTTCATCAGGGTCACGTCTTCACTCAGCGGGTGTGCCCTGATTAACCCTACTTTTTTTCCCTTTAGTTTCCAGCAGTCAGCTTTTAAATGTCCTGCCTTATCACAATGGAAGCATACAGGTCTCCGGGTCTCACTCTTGCCCACAGCACCCTTCTTATTGGTTGGAGGAGGGCCCCTTGTGTCTCCTGCTTTCCTTTCTCTTCCAGGGCTGCCTGGGTAGATATCGCCTTCCCACCCTTTGTCCTTTTCAGATTTGTGGGGGTGATTAGGAAAAGTTCTCCCCTGGGGAAACCGACTTATAAATTAAAGCAAACTCATCAGCCAGAACGGCCGCTTGCCGGGTTCTCTGAACCTGCTGCTCCTCTATCTGCTTCTTTATGGAGAGTGGGAGAGAGTTTTTAAATTCATCTAACAGGATTACTTCTCTGAGAGTCTCATAGCTGAGCTGTATTTTTAAAGCCCGCAGCCACTGGTCAAACGCCAGCTGCTTACTTCTTTAAACTCCAGATAGGTTTGATTGGCTTGCTGTTTGAGGGTTCTAAACTTTTGGCAATAGGCTTCGGGTACTAATTCATATGCCCCGAGGATAGCATTTTTGGTCAGTTCATAATTTGATGAACTCTCATCTGGCAACAAGGAATAAACCTCATGGGCTTTTCCACTTAGCTTGCTTTGCATAAAAGAGACCAGGTCTCAGCTGGCCATTTTAGTTGCCTTGCCAGTTTCTCAAAAGACACGAAAAACACTTCCACTTCAAATTTTGGAATTAATTGAGCGAGTTTTAGCAATTTTGTTCCCAGCCCTGAATTCTGCTCCTCAATATTAGCCATGCTTTCACTGGGGTTACTCTGTCGCCCCCTAGCTAATTCAAGCAACTTCAGCTCTCTCTCTTCGGATTCCTTCTGGAATATTCTTTCTCTCTCTCTCTCCTGCCTTTCATTCTCTTCCTTTTGGAAGGTTCTCTCTTTGTCCCTCTCCTGCCTCTCTCTCTTTTTTCTCTATTTCAAGTTTCCGTTGTTCCAATTATAACTTTGCTAGCTGTGCCCTCTCTGGGTCGGCTTCTAACCCTGATTCCTCTTCTTCAGATTCAAGGGAAAGATGGTTGGCTACTAGCCTTAGGAGTTCAGACTTCCTAGCCTGGCCACGGACAGTGATCCCACACTGCTCAGCCATTTTCCTCAACTTCTCCATAGACAGTACTTTTAACTTATCCCAAGTTACTTCACCCTGGCTTGGAAAGCTACTTGCTTCAGTTGCAGACATGTTAATATTCAATCACACACAACCACAAGAAAACCTGTTTTAATCTTGCTCTTTTTTGATTGGGAACAATTTGGCTTCCCACTTCCAATTTCTTTCATTTGTCTGTGGGTAAATTTCCGGATGCTAGCACCCAAATTTCTGTTTAAACCAGATGACAAAGGTGTCTAGGGGTTCTTTTACTGTCTTATAGTCACCCGGTCTTATTGTAACAGGGTTTTGTTTTTAAACACACTGTATTTTGAGCTCCCACTTTGGTGAATCCTTGTTCACCACTTTCCAATTATAGGGCAAAGAAATTAGCACAAACAGGTTTGCTCAGGTTTAAAGAAGAAAAGTGAAATTTATTGAACCTTAAACTTAAACTGTAATACAGTTAATGCCTACGGATATACTGCATGCCCATGCTAGCATGCATACATAATGCACACATACAAATAGGGACAGAAAAGAGCAGAAGAAAAGTAAAATGGAGAGGTTTGAAGCAACATCAGAAGACTTTCTTATTTACTGTGCTTCAAGCTCACTGTAATCCTTTTGTAAGTAGTCTTGCTTTTCGTTGGGACCCAGTATTCTTCTTAAACCTTGCTCACTGTAGGAGACTTTTCTCTTTTGGGGTTCATGTGTCTTCAATGGTTTCCAAAGCTGGAGAGAGTGAGATGAGAGCAGACAGAAGAGGGGTGTTCTCAGTCCAGGAGAAAACAGCTTTCTGAGTTTAAATTCCCTGTTGGAAGTTCAAATTCAAAAACTCCAACAGTTAGGCATGTGACTAAACTGGTTTGCTCACATCTGTTTGTTTATTTGGCCATCTTAACAGTTAACCTGGAAAGCTAGCCTTTCCACCTTCAATGTCTGGTAATCAAAATCCATTGTGGATTAAATTGAAGCAGGGAATAGCTCCTTTGTCCTTTGAAGTACTGTCTGTTGATATGCTAATGTATCTCTCCAGCCAAAGTCTCCAATTGTTTTCTGAAGCAAGTTCTTTCTTCACCATCAACAGTTTAAAATCAATGTTCATGTGGCAAAATTAATTTTTCTCATTCTTGGCAGGTGGGGGGCTTGCCTGACAGCCTGTTTCTCTGGACTTAAGCAATAAGGATGCTGTTTTTTAAGAAAGGATTCCCCTACATCCGCATCATGTGTGACTAAGATTGTACACCCTGGATTGTCCCTACAGACTCTCTTAAATGCTGTGAATAGCCTTGTTAGGTCTTCTCATTGTTCTGCATTTGAATATGAAAGCATAAGTCCATTCTCCCTAGAAAGTCACTATTAGCTAACCGGATGTTAGGAGGTTCAATTTGAGAATTGTCTAGGTCTCATTCTGTCTCATCCTCCCTATCTCTTTCATCCTTCACTGTCCCTACTACCTGACATACCTGTACTTGCTTATCCTCCTCCCAGCGATTATTTGTTTCAACATTTTGATATGATACAGCCAATAATTTTTCTGGTGATCTGGGGTGTCAATCAAATAATTTACTTTAACAATTGACTACTTTGTATGGACCACTGAACCGTGCTTTCAATGGCTCACCCTGTAAAGGCAGTAATACTAACACCTCATCCCTTGATTGAAATGTTTGGATCTTGGCATGCTTGCCTGCCCATTCCTTCACGGTTGTTTGGGAAGCTTTCAGATGTTCCTGAGTCACTTTGCAGGCTCTTTTGAGCCGTTTCTGGAATATGGATACATAATCTAGCACAGAAGATCTGTCCCTGCGTTCTAAAAACCTTTCTTCAATTAGTTTTAGAGGACCTCTTATCTCATGTCCATAAACTAATTCAAAACGACTAAAACCAGTAGATTCATTCGGTGAATCCCTAGTGGCAAACAACTCTCGCCATTTATCCCAATCATGGGGATATTAATGACAGTATGCCCTGATCATCATTTTGAGGATCTGATGGTACCTTTCTAAAGTTGATATGCTGAAGACTTTAACTGTGTTATACCCAAATTACCCGTAATTTCCTGAAAAGTTTTAGACATAAAATTGGAACCTTGATCTGACTGAATCTGAATTGGTAATCCATATCTAGTTATGAACTGGATTAACTCCTCTATCACTACCTTAGCAGCAATTGTTCTCAAGGGAATGGCCTCTGGAAACCAAGTAGTCATATCCATGATCATTAGTATATATTGGTGTCCTGCTTTTGTTTTCGGTAAAGATCCTACACAGTCTACTAACGCCCTGCAGAATCGTTCCCCAAAAACTGATATGGGAATTAGAGGTGCTGGTTTTATGGCAGGTTGTGGTTTTCCCACCATCTGGCACATATGGTACATTTTACAAAACTGCACCACGTCACTGGAAAGACATGGCCAGTAGAAATGTCGACCTATACGTGATTGGGTCTTCCGGATCCCCAAAAGTCCCACTATAGAAATTTCATGGGCAATCCTTAATAGTTCCCAGCAATACATGGGCTGTACCACTATTTGTTGAACAATAGTCCATTCTTCATCTGCGGGGCTGTGAAGATGTCTCTGCTTCCTCATCAGAATTCCATTGTTAATATAATAGCTTTCTGGAACTCCCTTTGCCTCAGCTTCGCTTAGAGCCGCTTGTGCCACTTTATTTAACTCTGGATCGGCTTGCTGAGCCTTGATCAGAGAAGGCTTGCTGAACATTTCCATTAGATTATCCAAATCCCCAAAGAAATTTTCATATATTCGACTATCTGACTGGTGAAAATTTTACCTCCGACAATGGAACCTGTTTAGCCATGGCTTGGGTCACTACATATGAAAGAAAAATTCCTAGACCCTTTTCCTGCAACTGTTTGTCTCTTTAACTTCACTTGGTTTTTCCGTGACTACTGGAGAAGCTACTAGCTTCGCTCTGGCCAAGTCATTCCCCAGGAGTAGGTCAGCTCTGTCTACTGGCAAACTATGGACAACTCCTACAGTCATCATTCCAGACATTAAGTCATGCTTGAGGGGCACCCGATACAAATGTACAGGTATATACTCCCTGCTAATACCATTCACTAAAACCTTGGCATTCAGTGCACTCTCTGGTGGAAAAGTTATGCCTTTTCCCAGTCAAAGAGTTTGGGTGGCTCCTGTATCCCTAAGTATAACTATAGGTTTACCTGCCTCACTTGAGGGATAAGGAGTTACTTTTCCTTTTGACAAGAATTCCCTATAACTCTCAGGTGTCTTATTCATGACCCCCGCAATCATTGCAGTTTTTTATACTTGACATTACAGCTGCAGTCAGAGCTGCAGCCTGATCTGTCATACTCTCGGTCAGAGCCCTTTCTCTGCATTGGCTTTGTGTACCCCAATAAGTCCCATGAGTTTACCCTGCAACTTCCAGCATTCTGCTCGAAGGTGTCCCACCTTGTGACAATGGTAACACCTAGGCTTGCAGACTTCACTTCCACCCTCAGCTTCTTCCATTCTGGCCTGAGGAGGAGACCCCAGAGAATTCCCAGCTGTCCATTCTTGTCCCCGGCTACTTGCCTTCCTTTCATCCTCCCCCCTTCTATCATTCTTGGGTTTGTGGGGATGACAGACAAAGGGTTTGGGCTCATAAACAAGCTCATAATCATCAGAAATTTCTGCTGCATGTCTGGCTGTTGAAAGGTTCTGGTTCTCTACATGGGTTCTTACTAACGGAGGAAGTGAATTTTTAAATGCTTCCAGGAGAATTAGTTCCCTGAGGTTCTCATACGTGGCCTCTACCTTTAGTGCCTGCATCCAACCATCAAAATTACTCTGCTTTGCCCTTTCAAATTCTATATAAGTCTGCCCAGACTGTCTCCAGAGGTTCCAAAATTTCTGCTGGTAAGCTTCAGGGACCAACTCAAAAGCAGTGAAAATAGCCTTTTTTGCCATCTCATAATCTTCAGAAGCCTGCTCAGAAAGCATGGCATAAACTTCATGAGCTCTGCCCATCAACCTGCTGTACATAAGCAGTGTCAAGCTTTCTTTTGGCCACTTCACCTGTCTGGCAATCTTTTCAAAAGAAATGAACCATGCCTCTGCGTCCCTTTCCTCAAATTTCTGGAGGGCTTGCACAAATATAAACAGCTCTCCACTGGGTCTTGGACTGGAGTTGGATCTTTCCCCCCAAAATTGTCACTGGGGTCAAGACCACCCCTTCGACTTAGTTCCATCTTTTTAAATTCAAATTCCCTTCCTTCTCTTCCTCTTTGAAATGCACTCTCTTTTTCCCTTTCCTCTTTTTTAAAATCAAGCTTCTTAATTGGTTGATAGGTAAATTGGCCATTATAAATTGTCACTAGTATAGGTAGGTGGTAGGGAAATATAGGGACAGGTGGGGATGTTTGGTAGGAATATGGGATTAGTGTAGGATTAGTATAAATGGGTGGTTGATGTTCGGCACAGACTCGGTGGGCCGAAGGGCCTGTTTCAGTGCTGTATCTCTAATCTAATCTAATTGTCAATTCTCTTTCGAGTTTTTTCAATGTTATTGCTTTTTTTCTGTTGAAGCTTTAAGTTTTTTTCAATTTTTTCCATTTCCAGTTCCTACTCAAGCTGCTTCATCTTGAAAAATCCACCCTCCACTCACCTACCAAACCCACGACCTCTGCCACCTAGAAGGACAAAGGCAGCAAATGGTTGCAAACACCACCACCTGCAAGTTCCCCTCCAAGCCACACACCATCCTGATTTGGAACTATGTCGCCATTCCTTCACTGTTGCTGGGTCAAAATCCTGGAACTCCATTCCTAACAGCACTGTAGGTGTCCCTACCACATGGACTGCAGCGGTTCAAGAAGGCAGCTCACCACCACCTTCTCAAGGACAATTAGGGAGGGGCAATAAATGCTGGCCTAGCCAGCAATGCCCACATCCCATGAATGAATTTTTAAAAAATCTATAACTGAATTTTAGCAAATTCAACTGCACTACCCTCTGGTTTGCCTTCTTCTTCTAATTTCAAATGGTGTGCCATTGCTTCAATTATGTCTGCTTTCTTACCTCCTGGTTTTAACTCTAACACCAACAATTCTGCCAAATGCTTTAGTTTAACCTTGGTTAAGTTTCTCAAATCCTCCTTCCCCAAAAAAGTCAGAGCAACTGACAAAGACAGTCAGGTTGAGTAAACTTTAATCTACTGCACAAAAAAACCTGTTTTTTTCTTTTTTACTTTTCCTTTTTTCAATTATTATTACTCCAATTACAATTGTATGTCATTGCATTAGATTATCATGGAAAGAGCCCCCAATTATATTTTACAATGAGGCAGGAAGAGTGCACTGTTTTTCTAGTTCCACTTCTCCACATGACACAACATATATTTAATGTTTTTCCCACTTACTGATACGGTCAATCATAGACTCTATTTTTATCCCAGAATAAAATACACCAACCAGGTTTCTTTACTAAACAACAAAATTATCAGTTTATTATAAAACAAGTCTCAACCAGTAGCGATGCACAGCATTAACACACACACCAATTAACTGAAAAGATAAAGAGATTTACTCTTTAGAGCTGTATTATTAAAATAAAAGGCAAAAAGAGTACTTTGGCCAGATACTTGCTAATTCTTGAAGAATAAAAGAAGATATGGAAAGATGTCGGATGTCCTTTGTTTTGATTTGGCGTGCCAAATACATATAGACAGCTGTCATTGGGATATTCCTGGAACAGTTCTTATCAGGTGACGTTGAAGATCAGTTTGGGCAGGCTTTCCAGGAAAAACGCAGCAACAGGGATTCCAGGCAGTTTCTTACGCCGGCTTCTCAAAGGCATGGAAAACTGGCAGGCTTTTCAAAGAGCTGGAACAGGCTGAGTTGGGCTTGTCCTCTTGGCAATTTTTCTCCAACTGTCTTCAAAACATTGTCCATATCCCAACTGCTTGTTCAAAGCGAAACCAAAACATCTCAGGAGTCAAGACTCCTGGCCCCTATAAATCTTGACCTGTCACTTCTTTGTAAACATATTTCCCCAAGTCAAAAAAAAAACCCTGCTGTGAAATTATCTTCTATTAAAGGCTTGTTTTTGGCACTTCATGATTCTTCCAGTAATTGTTGTTCACAAGCTCAGTCCAAAAGACCTTTTGATGACCTATTTAAAAAAAAAACACACCAAGTTCCAGCATCTATGAAATCTTTTCAGTTTTAAAACACAAATCCTCAGAATTAAACAAAACAAAATTGGGAGCACTTGTAACACACTGTATGATAGAATTTCTAAGCTAGGTACAGAATCAACAAGCTTTTCTGATGTCACCCTGCATTTTTTTAAAGCAAGCCTGCTTCCTTCATTCCTACTCAGATGGAAATTAAGGCCCTGAAAAAAAATAGATCTTCCACTGCATTTCTACTATAATTTGGGCAGAAGTATGGTAGAAGACGTGTAAATTGTTTCAGGACTTCATAAACCAAGTAATTTTTTTATTCGTTCATGGGATGTGGGCATCACTGGTTAGGCCAGCATTTATTGCCCATCCCTAATTGCCCTTGAGAAGGTAGTGGTGAGCTGGCCTATGTTGAAAGTTTTCTCAAGGATGCATTTGAGATGTAAATAAGGGTCCCCTATATCAAAGCAAACATTCCCAGCCTTCCTGTTTCATTTTCCCCCAAACAGGCCAGTATTGAGCCTTGTGCTTGAGTCCATCAAAAGGGAGCAGGCATCAAGGCAAAGAAGGCCTATACAAATTTGACCTATCCTTCTCCGGTCATTGTGGATTTTCAAACCTTGGGTGGTCTTCTGGCTTTTCCTGTCAAGCCACAGCCAGACAGCCCCAAATCTGACTGCATAGGTGTGAACCATTTGTTTTTCCACAGATGTTCAGTATTTCTTGCCCTTGTTCACACTCTTCCTACCAGCCCTAAAAAGCCATTGATTTCAGGACAGCTTTAAGTCAGTTCTTCTACATCTACACAAGCACAATTCTTCTGGCTCTCACTATACTGCTGTGTGCTTTAAAATTCTAGAAATCCTTAGTCACTGCAGTCAGACATTTGAGGATGTTAGAGAGCTTCCTACTGAAACTAAAGACGTTCGAAAAGTGATATGTGACAGTCATTAACTGATTCACAAAAAGTACAAAACACTGACCAGTTAAACAGACTTGAAACTGAAAATTTAAATGATTGTGTGCTGGATGATACAAATATGATTTTACTCTTTAAAGAAAATAGTTCTACATATGGCTGTTATTGATAGCAAGTAGATCAGCTCCATGAATTGTTTTTGTTTAAACTAATTTTAAGTTACTTTAACAATTTTTTAGAACAGGTAAGAAAATAAACAGATGTCCTGTGACCAGTGACTAAAATACATTAATCCAGCTGATGTTAATGCTATGGAATGCAAGCAGTTTGAGGAGACTTTGAACTATGAATATTTGGCTCTGGAACTGTACATATTTTACTTGATGAAATAGGTGAGCTACAGTTAAGCACTTCAGATTAATAGTACATGGCTAAGAGAATTGCATTCTATTAAAAATTTGTCAGTATGTCAGGGAATCGGAGGCCTATTAATCTTACCTTTTGCGGTAGGAGCAATATTAAGACATTTATTTCGAGTTCATAATGCCAATTATCTTCTTTTCATTCAGGTGGTCTGCATTTCAAGCTCACGTTCACATTATTGGTGCAGAGGCCCAAAACAAAAGTCACAGACCTGAAACGTTGGGCTGGATTTTAAGGAGCTCTCGACATCAGGATCCCTGGCCGGGGGGTGGGGGGGGGCCTGAAGATAGCCCCAGATGAGGCCAGCCATGGACCTCGATGCCAGTAGGGCCTGGCCCAATCCTCCCAGCCCAATCCTCCTGTGGCGGTGAGGCACCATGATGGCCTCCCCTCCGCTGGGCGACGGGACCATAATTTGAATATTTGAATCAATTCATTAATTTAAATATACTTATGCCTCCTCTTGATGGCCCGCCACAATCTTCTGCTCGACGGCTGGCACTCCAGCGCCTTCAGATCCCTGTCCAGGGAAACGAGGGATAAAGCTGGTCGGGAGTGGGGAGGAGGTACGTTTCTCAGTGCAGGGGGGTCAAATTAATGTCATAGGTGTAGGGGATTGTGGGCAGGGTTGTAGTTTAAAGTTTGTCAGTTTGGGGGGGGGGGGGGTGCAGAAGGTCAGAAGGTAAATGTAAGTGTTTTGGGGCAGGAGTAAGGGCAAATAATTAATTTATTGTTATTGGAGGGTGGGAGAGGGGCAAAAGAAATGTATTTATTTAATTTAATTCAATCTATCTTTAAGTATTTAAATTAGCTGATAGGGCTGACAGCCCTTTAAAAATGGCGTCAGCGCCAGCACGCAGGTAGCTGTGCCATTGCCAGGGACAGGTAGCCTGCCCCCTCCACGTGATTGGGGTGGGGTAGACCGCCTTGGCTATTTAAATGAGCCGCTGCACTTGGGATTACGGTGGCTCCTTGGCATGCAGCCTGCAAAGTGGGCCGTCATTTTTGACGACAAGCTTATAACATCCAGCCCGTTAACTCTGTTTCTCTCTCCACAGATGCTACCAGACCTGCTGAGTATTTCCAGCACTTTGTTTTTATTTCAGATTTCCAGCCTCCACAGTATTTTGTTTTTATAAACGAGGGTTGTAATTGGACAAGTAAATGCTGTGAATGACAACAGCAAAATCTTTACCAGCACTTGCTGTCTGAAAATGGGAGTAACGGTTATGATCTCATGATTTACATTTTCGTGATCTGAAAAATGGGGAGAGATGTACAGCGGCCAGTTGAAATAATATCAGTTATTTTGCACTATCAAACAAGGTTAAAATTACATCCCGAGGCCAGGACTTTATCTGGGCAATGGAGTCTCGTCCGCTGGCTAAAGTGCCAGCAAGAGTCCTGCGTCACCTCCACTGGGGAATGACCGCTGCATTACATGCCAATTAGGCACTTAAGTGGACAGCGGCAGACCTTTCCCAGGATTAAGTAACCCAGCAATGCACTGGCCAATCAGAGGCCAGCCGCTTTTTCACTGAGCAGTGCTACCATGGAGCGGGTGGCTGCTGCCACTACTGGACTCACTGGAGCCACTGGACCCAGGCCACAGGTGAGTCAGGGTGGGAGAGATTTTGCGGGGTGGGGGTCGCAGGGGAGGTGGGTGTAGGGGGGCCAGCAGTAAGGTCATGGGTGTGGCTCTCAGTGGGTCTCCCGTTCCCGATGCCAGTTTCCTCGATCATGCACTAAGTGCCTTTTCATGAGGGACAACATCCCCCCCGCCCATCCCCCTCCCCCCCCCCACCCCCCCCCACCACATGGGTCTGCTTGGCATGCTCCCTGTGTAGCGACAGGCCCGCTGCACACTGGAATTAATTCCGACAGGGGCAGGACGAGGCCCTTAATTGGGCATTAATTGCCCAGTTAAGGAGCTCAACTGGTGGCAGGGTGGGAAGGCCAAGCACAGGACTTCCTACTCCGAACTTAATTGGGGTGGAAGTGGGGTTCCTCTCACCGCCACCATTCCGCCTGATTATGTGCTCTCCCTGCCTCCAAAGTCACGCAGGGGAGTGCATAAAACTACCCCTCCTCCCCCCAATGTGTGCACATCAGCAACTCCAGAGCACAAATCAACAGGCCCGGCAGGATTTTCTATTTGGGAGCATGAATTTGTAGAATTGACTGTTGCGTTTTCTGCATTGTATACTAATTCTGGCAGCCATTGACAGTCTGTAACAGTGAGAACTGAAAACATCTTGAGCATTAGGTGAGTCTCTGTGGCATGCAAATAATGAACAAAATTCACCAAATTATGGCCACGTTTCAAACTTGCAAATTAGGAAGAATTTATGATAGTGAGTAAACTAGATGAAATACTTACTATAATGTTTCCATGTGTTCATACTTGTTGGTTATTTAAAATCAAACTGAAGGAGTAAAGCATTTATTTTTATTTCTCACATTGCAGTATTATCGGAATGGATAGTCTCTGACACTTGAATGTTTGAAACCTTTTAACTTTTGGCACGAGTGAGACCAAGTCTACAAGAATAGATTCAATCCCCCCTGAAGATTATCACTAAACTTATTAACTAAATCTTTTACTTTTACGGGCATATTAAACCAACAAGAGGTGAGGTAAAAGTAGTACAAAACCAGGTAAAAATCAAAAGCCTGCAGATTCTGGAAACTGGAAACAAAACCAGAAAATGCTGAGAACGTTCAGCAGACAGACAGTGTCTGTACGGAGAACAGCTGAGTTAATGGGCCAAATCTTGCTATGAAAGATAATAGTGTGTTAACCACACAGACCATTATTAATGTACAAATTGGCCAGCAAGTTCAGGGGTCTGAGGCATGTGCCATAACTTGTGATCTCTAGAATTTGCTGGCTGATAGCAAATCTGCTGTTTGCTTCACATAAACGATATTTTATCCTTGGCTTCCTCATTATTTTAAGAACTTTCTGAATTCGCACTTTAACTGCCCATTAAACACACCATAGAATGTTAGGGCTGGAACTTAACAAAGTAAGTACCTTTTTAAAAACATGATAATTGATAATTCAATGCCGTAAAAACTCTCTGGCCTAGAAAGGGAACAATTTAAACTGTTTAATCTCATTCCTGCAATCAATAAATTGTTGTTGGAGATTTAAAAAATGTAAAATATTAATTTTTTTTTAACTTTTCTTTTGTCGCCTTTTCTCTCCCTCTTAATCCAATTTTTCTTTCCCTCTGTTTAGTTTTCTTGCTGTACCTGTTTTGGCTCTAATTTACCCATGTCTCTGTTGTTCCTCTGCCACTTTCTCAATCCTAAATCTCATTGTTTAAGGAGATAGACTGTTGATTCTGCCATTCATTAAGCTCCCAGATAGCTCATTATGTCATTATAAGTATATAAGCAAAATCAAAAATGCCCTGTTCCAGCCAGATCTGGCAACTTCCAAGAATGCACGTTTCTAATAGGTTTTCTTCATCATCATAAAGTTTTCTTGCCCACTTTTTCTGTTGCTCAGAGATTTCTACCTTTTCTAAAAATAAAATCTACGCTGACAGTAAAAAAAAAAGCTTGTTACAGCTTATAAGAGTTTGTAAATTATCTTTATTGAGAAAATGCTAGTTTTCTGCTGGAGAAAACATAAATGACCTGAGAATATGATTTAATTTAGAAAAATATTACATTTACTTGACATTGAACATCTTATCTATACGTCTAGATTACCTTTATGTCATTGGCTTACATTACTGCTTTTCTTAAAGCTGTGAAACATTTTTGGATCTCCTTGGACCAGATTTTGCTACGAGCAACATTTGTTAGACTTGCATTTGCCTATAGACATTTCATGGTATTTTGCATGGCAAGTTGCTGTCAGAAGAAGATACAAAAAGCACAGCTGCTTCTCGACTACATCAGGGACGTGTGTAAACAGGGCAACTGTGTATCTCCTTAGCCAATCAGACTGAAGAAACATTAATGAGCAGCACAAAGTCTGAACTAGGAAGTGTCAGTTAGAATAGTGAATTCAATGTCAAAAAAACAAAATAAAAACAGAGAAAGAAAGATTGGATTAAGAGAAATCAAAGTGACAGATAAAGAAAAACAAACAAAAATGTTACTTAATTCTTTTTTTAAAGCTCCAACAGTAATTAAAAGCTGAAGGAATGGGACTCCACACGGGTAAAAGTTAATTTTCAGTGTCAGGAAGGTTTTTTGGCAGTTATTAAGACTTACCATGCTGTTAAAGGGGTACTTAGACTGAAATGGACAAGCTCTAACTTTTTATGGCAAATTTAGGCCATATGTCCGAGGGCAGGAAAGGAACTTCACACTGTTCAATACATTTGAAAGGGGAGCCAGATGGTGAGATACTATATTTGGGCAGGTTTCTGAGGAGTGTTGTATCTTGGACAGCAACTTTCAGATTTTTGCATTTAACTGCACATGTGCGCTCATATGTTGCTGTCCAATTTGCGAGTAAATAACTGTGACTACTGTTAACCTCACTATTACTTTTACAACAAAATTTGTCCCTACTGCTGAATTTAACATTGTCATTTGCATTGTAATTTCTTTCTTCCATTTCCTGCATGGCAGTCAGCCAAATTGACAGCCAGGAAAACCAGCAGCATGAGACAATGGCTGGGAACTCAGGATGGTCCCTGGCAATTGGTGGATGATGAACATTGGGTACTTGGGGAGGTGGGGTGGGATGGGGGTGAAGGGATGATTGCTGTGATTGTGGCAATAAAGAGTGAGGTCATCAAGGCTTTGGCAGTGGAAGTCACCGATTGTGGCGCAGGTAAGGCACAGAGGCTGCAATCACCAGAAGGGAGACCAAGGGCTTTCTTGAGGAGCTGGGGAGAGCTCCTGCTCCTACTAACTCAGAAGGAGTGCTGTAAAAGGCACTTAACTTATGGAGCTGGTAGCTCCTGCCTTCGTTTCACTGCCAGGATTCATGACCACCGGGAAATGAGTGCAGCATCTGTAAAATTTAAATCGAGCTCCCGATTTAAGTATACTAATGAGTATCCCACCTATCCATGGTGGGACACCCGGATACGTCATAACCGACTGCCATAAGATACAAGGAAGATACTTTCTCAATAATGACTCTGAATTTCCAGCAGTGGCAATATTGGCTGTTGTGTATTCACTTTCATTGTTAAACTTTATTTACACCTCCCCAACAGAGAGGGCAGTAGAGAGGTATGCAAAATGCTCAGCCTGTTCAATACATATGTCACACTCCCTACTTTAAAAAAAACTTATCCGTTAAAATGTAACATGGTACATGCACGGAACATCCCAGATTATAATAGTATCCCAAATAAAAATACCTGAAATTTTGCAGGTTGGGTTGTTTGCTTGTTGTCACTGTAATCACAACTAAAACATATATAACCAATATTTCCAGAGTAATTTACGTTTAAAAAATTGTTTTACTTAACACCAGTACATCTTTAACAAAAACATCATCGTTTGACAAGAAGTAATGAAAAAAACAACTTATTTCTTCTACCGTCCATACTTTCAACTAACCTATCTAGCTTCTTTCTCTTTCTGTCTGTGTATCTTCTTCATTTAGCTTGACTCTGCTCTCGACACTGAACTTTGACATTGACTACCAACTCCACTTAATGTTTGGGACTGTGAAATTGATTGATTAGTCTTAATCAAAGACCCTGACTCATTTTGCTCCACTGGTGGATTCTGTGATACTGGTAAACTTTCAGTTTCTTTCTGACTTTCACTTCAGACTGTAGGAATTTGGACTATAGGAGGTTTCTCCTGCTCCCTTTTTGTCAGATTTCCTCTTTCAAACAAATAATCTACATGACACTGATGGAGTCTCTCTCCAGTCCTCACTAGATATGTAAATGCACCTAGTCTTTTTACTACAACTCCAAACACATCTTTCTCCTTATCATCTTGGTGGTTTTTCACCATAACCTTCTGACCAGCACTGAACTCTCTTAGTGTCATGCCTTGTGTATCATGACTCATCTTCACTCTATCTTGCTTTTCTCTTATTTTGCTATTGACATCATGTTTAAACACTAAATCATTAGGTGAGCAACATGTTGTAGACTGTGGGGTTATTCTGTAAGAGAACAGAAAATTGTCTAGCCTATGTCGAAGAGAAACATGGAAATTACTGCTTTGCTTGTCACCTAGCAAATACTTCTGCAAAGATTTTTTTTTAGTACTTATTTAGAGATACAGCACTGAAACAGGCCCTTCAGCCCACCGAGTCTGTGCCGACCATCAACCACCCATTTAGTCTAATCCTGCACTAATTCCATATTCCTACCACATCCCCACCTGTCCCTATATTTCCCTACCACCTACCTATACTAGGGGCAATTTTATAATGGCTAACCACTGCGCCACTGTGCCGCCAATTTGTACACTTCTTTTTGGAGCACTATTCGATGCTGTGTGACAAGATGGTATTAGTGTATGTTTTACTCCATTCTTACAAAGAAATATTTCAAACTCTTCTGAGGTAAACTGTGAACCATTAGCTAACACCAACACCTTTGGCAACCCATAAATTGCAAACCAGCTTCTCAAAACCTCATTGCTTTTGGCACTTGTGGCATAGACTCAACATTTATCCACTTAGTTCAACTACTGTTATGACCGAAGTGGGAGAAGTTCACTGTTTATTCTAGTCCCACTTCTCCACAGGTCACAACATATATTTTAAAATTTTCCCACTTACTAATACAGTCAATCACATACTCTATTTTTCCCAGAATAGAACACACTAACCAGGTTTCTTTAATGAATAACAAAATTATCAGTTTATTATAGAACCAGTCTTAACTAGTAATGAAGTAAAGCATAAATACACAGATTTAACATTTTTTACCTTAGCCCCCATACTCACACACACACACCAGTTAGCCAGAATAGTAAAACGGATTTCTAAGGTCAGAGCTCAGTTACAGACAAAAAATACACTTGGGCTGATTACTTGCTCATTTTTGAAGAAAGCAGCAGATGAGATATGTTGTTCCAAAACTGACATACAGTCTAGCCTCTGAGTAAATGTAGACAAGTCACTGGGATCTTTTAGAACTGTTCTTTTCAAGTGGCATTGAGAATTAATTTAGCAGGCTTTTTTCATAGACAGGAGACAAGATGAATTGACATGGTGTACTTCTCAGGGTCTTTTACAGTTGCTGAAAAATGAACTGGGTTGTGGTCTTCTCTCCTTGTTTCACTTCTTCAGCAGCAGGTTAACATTATCAGCCACTCACTCCAGAAAGTAAAACACACTGACACTACAACCAAAAGTTTACGTGTTTTCTACGCTCTCAGGTGCATGCTGCTGTTCCTGGGCTTGTCCAATCAAGGGGTACGCGACTGACTTCTCTGTCCACATCTTCCCCTGTTACCCGGGTTTCTGTTCTATTTTTAACTTGAGTCATGTAACAACCAGTACATTGTTGCCAAACCAGTTCTTTCAGTGTCCCCTTGATGACCCTCATGAAAAAAACTGGCCCAATATTTACTCAGTTTGATTACAAATTCCTCAAAAAATATTTTAACGAAAAACAGAATTACTTTCATAAAATTATCACTACAGTTACCATTACAAGAATGAATATGCTATGGTGTTGATACTATACCCTTTAATACTGTAGCCTTTATTGTGTCCCTTTTCACCCCATTATAAATTCCTATGTCTACACTTAGTACATATTTTGCCGATATAAGCTTGTCATACTGACCGCATAATCCCATGTGACTGTGCAGCAGCTTTCTGTGCTGTCTGCAGCAGTTCCACTGCCATCTTATTTTTTGTGACTTTTCACCTCAGGTAAGTTACTGATAAATTTAGTTTTAAACTTTTAAATTTAAAAGTTTTTTTCGGAAGTAGAATTCAACAAACGCTTGCATACATGTAGCACCATTCTCAACCACAGGATGTCCCAAATTGTTTTAAAGCCAATGAATTAATTTTTTTGAAGTGTAGTCACTGTTGTGGCAAATGCAGCAGCCAATTTGCACACAGCAAGATCCCACAAACAGCAATGTGATAATGACCAGATAATCTGTTATTTTGTGATGTTGACTGAGGGATAAATGTTGGCCACAACACCAGGGATATCTCACTGCTCTTCTTTTAAATAATGCCATGTGATCTTTTACATCTACCTGAGATGGTGGGCAAGGCCACTGTTTAACAACTCATCCAAATTATAGGATCTCTGTCAGTGCACACTCCCTCAGTACTACACTAGACTATTAGCTTTCTGAATGTTTTCATTCACACTCAAGTCCTAGAGAGGGATTTGACCACACAATCTTCTCCCTCAGAGGCAAGAGAGTGCTGCCAACTGAGCCGCAGCTGAGTTGCAAAGTAGGTGGTAGCAGATCAGTTATCTATTATGCACTGACCCAATGTTGCTTTCCATTGACTTCAAAGGAATGACAGGCAGAAAATACTTAGTTGTGTGATCAATAAGGAGCAGGAGCATTGTTATCGGCCCCTTTTCTAAGATCAATATCTTTCGTATCTTGCCTAGCGAGTACTTCTGTGTCAATGTAGAGAGAGCAATGAAAAGTCACTGTCACTTTAGTTGATGAAAACCTCCCAGAGATTTTATGGCAAAGCCCGTTCTTGTAAATGTTACAATGGACCTGCACTGCCCACTTGTACCATAAGGAGTCTAATCAACCATCCTGCAAGAGGAACTTGAGTCATCGCAGGTACATATTTGATCTCCTTCCTGTTCAGAGAATCTGGACGTATGCTTAACAAGACTTTATGAGATGTAGAGAATACAGGGGAATCATCCTCCTTGACTTTCCAAGACCAATAAAATTCCTTCAATCCATGTGCTATTTTCAGCACTGTACAACAAATATCAAATTTCATCAATCCCATTTACCCCAAGGGACCTGTGTTTTATTTCCCAAAGAAAGTGTTATTAGTTAAATAATAGCACCTACAGCTCTTCCTAGCTGTCAGTAATTTGCAAGCAAAGTGTTGAGGCACAACCATTGCTTTTAGTCAGAAACATGTCAGGACATGAAAGCTCATCTTCACAGTCTTTCTCCTTCAGCAATAATGGGCAACAGCAGCACCCATAGCAATAGTATTACAAGTGTGTTGAACTGCTTAGGAAGTATTTTTAAATACCACAGCGCAACACCCACATATTTGCTTCAACAGAACATGATAAGGGTTACTAACAGGCAATATAATTCTGTTGCAATACAATAAATGATCACTGATTTTTCATCAGTCGAATTATTAGATAGTAAAGTAATTTGATCAAGGCAGACTGGTTAATTATGGTAGATTTTCATTATCCATTTTTATGGTGCATAAATGATTATCATCTTGTATAGCCATAGCTATATAATCATATACTCTTCTGTATGTAAGGCAAGTATGGGTGACTCCTAAGAAGCTAATAGCCTGAACACATTCCTTCCCCTTTACATATTGACATATGAGAATCCTTTCCAAATCCGTCTTTGCCCTTGGCAAACTGCAAGCAGAAGGTCTGCATTGCATTGTCAGAGATGCTTTAATTTTAGCTGTCCAAATAGTGCCCGCCTATTGATCTTCAACATTAGCAGATGTGATTCTTGCCTAGAGCATACAAGACAAATATTTTGAATATGGATGTCATAAATAGGGTGGTTCATGTGCAGCATATGCCATGCATTGTAACCTATTTCACTACATGTGTCAATGCTTATAGGTCTGTGTTAGCTTATGCAGATGCTTCCTAAATGTATTTTCTATCTATAATTTTTCCTCAAGTATGTGAATAAGGGGGTAGGATCTTGATAGAACTGGTAACCATTCACAACTACCAACTGAAATTTTACTGAAGGTGAGTTTTACATTTATGGTTAACACTTAATAATCAGGCTCTTAGTGAAAAATATTGGGGCTATTTATCGAGTGCCAAGTATTAAGGCACTTTCCACAGTTATGCTGTAGCAAATGCAGGAACTTGCCTCATAATAATAAATACTGCATATTCCATTACACAATTTACTGGCTTACTACTAACAATTTGTTCACCACATTAGAAATAGAAGACATTACAGATGAAAAGCAGGAATGACACCAACAGTGCAGATTGCCCTGCAACACACTGTTCAAACAGAGGATCCCTAACCCAAGCTTCAACTCACCAAAATGTCAACACACTCGCCCCACATCACCAGGATCATCTTCCAAAGAGAAAGTGGAAACCATAGTTAAGGTCTGAATTTATTAAAGCCGATAACCAAAGATTCCTTTAACCAGCCAACAAATGGTGTCTGCTGTTAGTTAAACTTGCCCTTGCCATTTAATCGCCATGATATCTTGCGCGACAAGTTGCTGGAAATGCGAGATGGAAATGGTTCCGTGCCCTCTATAGGGCATCTGGAATCTATGTGAACAGGGCAAGCAATTGTGTATCTCCTTAACCAATCAGATTGAAGGATTGTGAAATGAAAACAAGTGTAAGTTAGTGATGAATTCAATGTCAATTCAGGTACAGAAAAAGAAATAGAGGGAAAGAAAGATTTGATTAGGAGACAGTGAAAAAAGAGATAGAATTTTTTTTTAAATCCCTGGCGACAATTAAAACCTGGAGGAATGAGATTCCAAACTTGCAATTACTTTTCACTGCTAGAGAGATTGACTAGTAAGAATTAACAATTATCATATAGTTAAGTGTACTTAGACTTGAAATTATTTGACTTACATTTTTGTAACGTGTTTATTTCTTATTGTCAATGCATGTACTGAAACTTCACACCGCTCAATGTATTTAAACGGGGAGTCCAACAATGCAATGCCATTTTTGTGGAGTTAATGGTGGAGTGGCACATCTCCGACAGCAACTTCTCAAGTTTTGTGTTTAATTGCGCATCTGCCTTCATCTGATGTTGCCGTGGCATTTGTAATTAAATAACAAAAAGCATTGTTATCCGTGCCATTATTTTGACAGTAATTTTTGAGTCAATATTTCGTCCCAAGGACTGCAAAGTGCTCATTACTAAATAAAGAAATATATAATCAATAATAACAGAAACAGCAGCCAGTCTTGTAATGGAGACATGTGCACAATTTATATGGATGTAGAACCTTGGTTACAGTCATGACATTCATCATTGGACATGATATCTGTAATGCTGTAGTGTTTTGAAATTGAAATCCACTGTGTATTGCGTATTCCAGAGGCTGCTGTAGAACACACATGTCAGCAAAGTGAAGGTGAAACTAAGATAGAAGAATAAAGAAGCCTTTATGTTCAGCTGCCGCAGTCGTTGTCTCTCTGACTTTGCCTCATATCTTATACCAAACTCAGTCAGACCTCACTCCAGTCCCGAGGACATCACAATAGTGATGTGGTAAACAGAAAAAGGATGAAAAACAATGGAAACATTGATTTATGCTATGAAAATTTTGGAAGCTTTACTCTACTTTTATAAGCAGCATTTTAACTTGCAGACTGTGTTAGACTGACACACAGGAAGGTTGTACAGTGTATACGCACACACCGGTCTCTCCAAAATAACAATCATATCAAAAAAAATCTATAATCTCAGATCACTGCAGAGAAGTTTCTCCTGAAAGGAACATGACCCCAGATCATTTATCACTGTGTTGCTGATCAATATGGTGTTGTCTGTGCCCAAACTACCACTTTTTGATGTGCATTCAGAGCCATCATCCATATCCCAACTTGGCAAAAGTGGCTGTGGCATTTCAAAGCCGCGATGGCAGGTTTCACAATCACAGACAACACAAGGAAAAGGGCCTTGCTGTACACTATGGAGGTGAAGAATTAGAAGATATCTTTGAGACCCTTATGCCTGAGTGAAATGACTATGACTCAGCAAAACATGCACTGACGACCTACTTCAAATGCAAGAAAAACACCATATACAAAACCACTGTCTTCGACGCATTAAGCAAGAAGCAGATGAGACAATTGACCAATATTGCATGCGATTGAGGCAAGTAGCAACCAAATGTGACTTCGGTGATGTTGAACATGTCAAATGGGAAATCAAAACACAAATAGTCAAAGGCTATCTCTTCAACTATGTTGAAAAGCATTCAAGACAGAAAGGTTTCAGAGTTAGCTAGAGTTGGAGTTAGCAAGATCACAATCGCTCTCAGAGTCCAGAGCTACTGAAGTTGAGGCTGATAATAGTAATTACCACACACCAATTTCAGTTCCTGTGAACAGATGGCTCACATGCCAGGAAACCACCTGCAAAGCAACAACAGCTGTCTCACAAACAGAGCTGCGACTTATCCAAAGAATGTTTCCACTGTGGCGGTGCTTCCTGCTACTGGTAACAGTATACAGCCTGTGGAAAGCCCAACCACTTTGCTTGTGTTTGTCACTCATCAGCAAAATCAACTACAAAGACCAATACCAACAGAAGGATGCCATGTATGCTTCCCACAGCAAAAAGGCGACAGAATGTAGCTAATGTAGAGGCAGATAACCCTGAACATACCTTTGTCCTCTCTCTCAGACACAGCAAACAGCCACATGTGACAGTGACCATTGGCTGCTTGGACATAGATGCTCTGATAGACACAGCAGCATCAGTCAATGTCATGGGAGACAAAACATTCAACCAACTTCAGAATTGCCCCATTCTCTGCAACCAACTTCAGAATTGCCCCATTCTCTGCAAACCAGGGAATATGAAACTTTTCCCTTACAACAGTGACAAACTGCTGAAAATCCTCCGACCTTATAAAACAGCAGTCTCATTCAAAGGCAGTGGAACGAATGCTGCATTCAATGTCATAGCTGGAAATGTGACACGCTTATCAGTTTCCACACAGCAACAGATCTGCACATGATTGCAGTTACATATGCAACTCATTCACATAACATAAACATTTTCAGTCTGTATGCTGATCATTTCATTGATATCAGCAAGCTGAAAGTAGATCCTAATGTGGCCCCAGTTGCGCATCAACAGCGATTAATATAACTTCATATCAGGAAACAGACAGAAAAGGAGCTTTAATGCCTACTTGACCTCGACATTCTTGAGAAAGTTGGGGATGAGCCTACCCCTTGAGTCTCACCCATACAAGTCATTCAGAAATCCAAGAGCGAGAACCAGGTTAAAATCTGCATTGATATGCAATCACCAAACCAAGACATACAATGAGAAAGACACTTGACACTGACAATCAATAACATAGAGAAAGTGAATGGTGGTAAACACTTTGCTAAACTTGACCTCAATGCAGGCTACCATCAAATCGAGCTTGCAGAAGAATCGACACATCTCGTTGTATTCTGTACTCACATTGGACTTTTCTGATACAAGGGGCTCGTCTTTGGAGTCAATTCTGCAGCTGAGCTATTTCAGTATTTGATTCAATCTGCACTTCAAGGACTGGAAGGCATGCTGAACATCAGTGATGACATTCTCATCTATGGCTGCACCGAAAGAAACTTGAGACACACCTACATGCATGTCTATAATGTATCAGAGAATGTAACCTCACCTTGAACAAAGACAAGTGCTTGTTTAATAAAAGCAAAATTGAATTCTTCGGTCATGTGTTCAGTGGTGAAGGAGTACCACCAGATCCATGGAAAGCTGAAGCCATTGCAAACGCCATGTACAAACTACAAACATGAAGGAAGTCCGGAGTCTACTAGGACTCGCATGTACAGCAGTCGTTTCATTCCTGAACTTGCTACACTATCTACCCCCATATACGATCTGACGAAAGAAACCACCAAATGGCAGTGGACTAACAGGCAATATATGAGATCAAATGACATTTGTCAGAAAGTTACACAAATGCCTATTTTATCTCTGAGAAAACCACCCAGCAAGTTGTGGGTGCAAGCCCGGTTGGCTTAGGTGCAGTTCTCGTACAGAAAGAGAAGACAGGTATCCCATCAATAGTTGTGATGGCAAGGAGATCGTTAACACCCATAAAGTGACGTTATTTGCAAAGAGAGAGAGAAGTGCTCTCAATCACATGGGGTATCTTATATTTCATCTCTACCTATACAGAAGCGAGTTTAAGGTAATAACCGAGCATAGACCACTAGTGAGCTTGTTCAATAATCCACATAGCAAACCATCCACTTGAATAGAATGTTGGATACTCAAACTACAAGATCACGAGTTCCAAGTTGAGTATCAGCGAGGCAAGCTCAACCCAGCGGACTACCTTTCATGACGTATGTTGCCAACAGTCAGCCCTACTAGTCCTGAGGAAAAGGTTGCCGAACAACATCTTAACTATGTAATAAATGCGGTGCCAAAGTCACTAAAACTATCCGACATCAGAGCAGCAACAAAATAAGATGAGGCTTTGCGATTATGTATGGAGGCTATGGAATCATGAAACTGGGAAGACATGAGCGAGAATGCGTCAACAAACAAAATCGTTCACACACTACAATGTTCGAAATGAGTTAATTGTTCGTACCACATCTGTTCCTGTATTACGCAACAAATGTATTGTCATTCCACACTAATTGAGGGAATGTGTTGTCAATATAGCACATGAAGGACACCAGGGAATTGTCAAAACCAAACAACTTCTTGGGGAAAAGGTATGGTTCCCAGGAATTGACCACATTGTAGAGCATAAAATCTATCAGTGTTGGCCATGTCAAGCAACCACAATGTCAAACCTTCATGATCCTCTTAAAGTGTCCAAACTAACTCCAGAACCATGGATTGAATGTAACGTTGATTTCGCAGATTTGCCCACAGGTGAACACTTACTTGTTGTCACTAACGACTGCAGCAGATTCTCAATCGTGGAATTAGTTATGTCAACTTCAATGAAAGCAGTCATCCCATAGCTTGACCAGATCTTTTCTTTGTTTGGAAACAGTGATGAGTTCAGCATATTCGCAAACTACTGAAGGTTCACTCATAGGAAAATCACACCCCGTTGGCCAACAGCTAATGGTGAAGTCGAGAGATTTATGCGAACCTTGAAAAAAATGATACGTACATCTACTGCTGAGAACAAGTGATGGAAGCAAGAGTTATATCACTTTCTTCGTAATTACAGAGTGACTCCTCAATCACTACTGGAAAACCTCCATTTACACTCATCTTTGCACAGTCGATGTGCACGTCCTCCTGAGATACTCTGCGGAGCTAATGATTAACATGTATGTGAACACGATCAAGAACAGAAAGATTGAATGAAAGTAAATGCAGAGCAAAACATGAAATTTAGAGCTACACAGCTAAAGCCAGGAGATAAAGTACTTGTGAAATGTAATGGTCATATTGGAAAACAAGTAACCCCCTATTACATCCAACCATTTGTTGTGACCAACACAAAAGGATCAATGATCACTGCTAAGCATGGTTCACAAATCATCACAAGAAATGTGTCATTTTTCAAAGCACTGAAAACACCACTCATAAGCATTGAATCCGATTCCAACATCAACATCTCAGATGAAGAACATGAGTCAAATGAGATGATATTTGATGTCAGACAATATCGTACTTGTTGAAGAAAACACCCACCTTCTTAAGTGATTATGTTACGAAATGAACTATAGCTTACATTTTTAGAAACAAACCATTGAAACATGCTATGTCTCTCATTTACTAAGAAGGGGAGGAATGTAGTGTTGTAGTGTTTTGAAATTGCAATTACATTGTGTATTATGTACTCTAGAGGCTGCTGTAGAACACACATGCTAGCAAAGAGAAAGTGAAACTAAGGCAGATGAATAAAGAAGCCTGTATGTGCAGCTGCTGCAGTTTTTGTCTCTCTGTGTTTGCTTCAAACTTGGTCAGACCTCACTCCAGTCCTGAGGACATCACAATATCCATATTTTTACTGTCTACTTTTTCATTAAATCTCTTGCATACCTTTTTCCCACTGTGTTTCTGCCTTTTTGCTGAAGCCTATACTAAGACTTTCCTGATGTCTTTTCAGTTGTTCTTCCAGTACAAGTTGCAGCTAACAAAGTTGGGACAATGTGAATTTCTTTGACTGCTGTCATTGTGTTCCATAGAGGACAATTTCATCCTCAAAAACCATCAATTTCATCGACATCTCAGATGGTATTTTTACTCATGTTAAAGCAGTACCTGCCTTTATAGACCAGGCCACCTCTGTGTGGATGCATCAAAGGAAACCACTCTTTGTTGCTTTCAGTGCACATGAAGACAGTAACTGAACCCAGCTAGATGACCAGCAATTTGTATATGTGCAGCCCATATGCTGTCTCCCTTGCAAGTTAAGCAGCCTTCATTTCTCTTTCCAACTTGTTACCCAGTCTATCAAAATCAGCTGCAAGAGACTCATAAATGGATACCCAATGCCTTAATGATCCCAATTACATTGTTTGTAAGAGAAAATTGTTCTGTATATGTTTCCTTTCTTGGAGGACTTGCTTCCAAAGACTGTGAAGATACAAATTTCTCCATGAGACTCAGCATTTCATCATCATTGCAATACTGTCAGAGATGTGCTGCAAATATTGATGTAGTGGTAATGTCATGGATTAGTAATCTAGAGGCTCAGGCTAATACTTTGGAATCATGGGTTCAAATCCTATTATTCAAATCCCACCCCCGGGACGATCGCAGCCACCTGCTTTTCACAGGCAGCTTTTCCCAGCTCCAGGACGCCCGCTTGCCACGTATAAAATCTGCATGGAGGTAGGTGAAGGCCCTTAAGTGCCATTAAATGGCCACTTAAGTGCCTTGATTGGCCTAGAGCGGGCAGGCCATTTTTCGCCCCCCGCCTCCCCCCACCCTACATAAAGGGGGGGGGGGGGGCGGAGGCGGGAAGGGGTCAGGAAAGCCTCCTGCAGCCTCCCACTCCATTTTACACCACACCCCCACCCCCACCACCATCCGGCTCGTTGGGGGTGGCGTAAAATTCTGGCCATAGTCAGAAAGCACGAGTTGAGAAAGGGAGTTCACCACTGACTATAAACTACTTATGTAGTGTGAGGAAGCTGCTGTCAATCTGTTCAAGAGGGGCAGTTGGGAAGGCATGGAATCTGTGCAGGTTGCAGGACAATGCAGAACTTGTGGTACGTCCCATATTATTCACATATTCTGTGATTTACACAATAGTTTAGATGAACGCCCCAACAATTATGCTCAAGCATGCAATGATAATGTTGGATCGATGCAAATAAGTATGGTTATTCACTCATGATACATTGCGTGCTCTCTTTACAGCAATGAAACACAATGAACAACAGAATTAACCATAGCACCAACTATCCCCATTTAAAGTCGTGACCAACACAGATACACAGAGGAAGCAAATATTAATGTTCACAAGGAAGAAAAGTGTGAGACACAGTATTAGTGAAGAAGGGATGGCAAAAGTGCTGGTTGATGATGAGTTAGCTGGTGCATGCTTTGAGCTCTCACATGCTGAGTGGGCATTTGAATTGCATGGTGACACAGACAAGAGTGGCATCGTAAAGTAGAAATTGTCTGCCTTGAACTCTACTTTGAGCATATTAAAATACAAGTAGCAGCTCCATCAGGGACATCAGTTTCACATACTGTAAGTATAATGGAACCAGATTCCTACTGCTGCTAAAGAGGCTTTGAGGTCTAAACTCCAAGATACTGTCTTGTCCGGCTTCAACTCATTTAAAGACCAATTGTATCAAACATGAGGTGTTATATGAGACCTCAGAGATGTCCTTTCTTCAAGACTCACTATGTATAGAGAGATATTTGTCAGCTGTGGCACATGTGGGCCTGAATTTTGTAGCAGTGGTCGGGCTCCCGGTGCTGGGCTGAGCCTTGGCCTTTCTGAGCCCCTACGCCCGTCACGATTTAATGGCGCTCAGGCCACTTAAGTGCCTGGTGCCGGGATCCCCTTCCCTTTAAAGATGGGGACCCTGCCTCCAAGAGCTGCCAGCCAATCTCAGGACTGGTAGCTCAGTAGTATCAGCAGCACCACTGAGGGCAATGGCCACTGCCTGTAATGCAAGAGGCCTTGGACCCAGGCCCAGCGTTGGAGCCCGGATCCAAGGTAAGTGAGGTGGAGTTGGTGGGGCCAGACCGGCAGGCCCTGGTGATGAGTGGAGGGAGGGTGAGTGTTCAATACAGGGGGAGAGAGGGTTAACATATGTGGAGTTTCTCCTGGCGGGGGCCCTCCATGGGCCACAGATTGCCCAAAAAGGAGTGCCCACCAGACCCCCCCACCCCTGCCCTGCACCACCAAGCCCACAGGGAGGTCACCTCATTTTACTGGACGACCTCCCTGCATGGCGGAGGCTGGTACTATGCCACTTAAGGGCCTTAATTGGTCTCTGGACAGGGAGGTCATCCTTGTCCTATCCCGCCCCAACTAAATTCCGATGCAACGGGAAGACAATGGGCCCTCAGCACCCCACCTCCTGTCGCAATTCCATGGGCCCCCTGCCTCTGAGCCCATCTCAAGGGGCCTGTAAAATTCAGCACATGGAGTGGTGATGGAGCAACCAGTTCAGGGTTAGTCACAGTTTAAGTATGGTAATTTATTATGATCTAAACACATCCATCAAAGTGAATTTTTCAACTAGAGGCACAAACGATGGGACACAACCATACATTGAGAAGCTCATGGCAGTCATTTTTACTTTTGGTGCAGGTTGAAAACTGACTGTTATAGAACATAGGAACATAGCAACAGGTGTAGGCAATTTTGCCCCTAAGCCTGTCCCATTCCACAATGAGATGATGGTTGATCTGTGACCTAACTCCATATACAAGCCCTTGCCCCATATCCCTTAATACCGTTGGATAATAAACATTTAGCAGATCTCAGACTTAAAATAAACAATTGATCGAGCATAAATTGCATTTGTGGAAAAGAATTCCAAACTTCTACCACCCTTTGTGTAGAAGTGTTCCCTAATTTCATTCCTGAAAGGTCTGACTCTAATTTGTAGACCATTCCCCCCAACTCTAGACTCCCCAAACAAAGAAAGCAGGTTCTCTCTATTTAGCCTATCTGTTTCCTTAATATCTTGTAAACTTTGATCAAATCACCCCTTAACCTTCTAAATCATAGAAAATAAAACTATAGTTTGGATAATCTCTCCCTGTAATTTGACCTTTCAAGTCCAGGTATCATTCTGGTAAATCTACACTGCACTCCCTCCAAGGCCAATATATCCTTTCTAAGGTGTGGTGCCCAGAAATGCTCACAGTCCTCCAGGTGTGGTCTAACCAGGACTTCGTATAACTGAAGTATGATTTCTATCCCTTTGTATTCTGGCCCTTTGTTATAAATGCCAAATTTCCATTAAACTTTTTAATTATTTTCTATACCTGTTCTATACCTGTTAATGATCTATGCACCTGGATCAACAAGTCTCTTTAGACCTCCACTGTTTCTAGATTTTCCCCATTTAGAAAGTACCTTGTTCTATCCTTTTTAGGTCTAAAGTGGATGGTCTCACATTTGCCTACATTGAAATCCATTTACCACAGTTTTGCTTAATCTATCAATATTTCTTTGTAACTTTTTTCTTCTATTTACACTGCTTACACTGCCTTCTGTCTTGGAATCATCAGCAAATTTGGAGATGTGGCTATCTAGCTCATCATCTAAGTTGTTAATAAATATGGTGAATAGTTGAGACCCCAACACAGATCCTTTTGGTACACCACCAGTCACATTCTGTCAATTCTGCACATTATCTTGACTCTCCATCTTCTGCCACTTAGCCATTCTCTTAACCAGGTCAATAATTTGTCTTCAATCCCATGAGCTTCAACTTTAGCTAACAGTTTTTTATGAGGGACTTTATCAAATGCCTTCTAGAAGTCCATAGAAATAACATCCGTGGACATTCCCCTATCTAATTCAATCAGTTTTGTCAGGCAATTTTTCAAGGGCCGGAATTTTACGCCCCCCACAGGAGTGGGCTGGAGGTGGGTGGCGGGGTGGGCATAAAATTGAATGGGAGGCAGGCGTTGCCGTTCCAGTCACCTTCCTGATCCCATTACAATTTTACAAGTGCAACGGCGGCAAGAAGTGGCCTGCCCTTAAGTGGCCAATGAACTGCCACTTATGGGCCTCCTCTCGCCGCCACTGGTATATTACTAGCTGCGGGTTGGTGGCTCAGGACCCCCAGGAGGCCACTCAATAAAACCTGGCGGCCTCCTTGTGGACTGGGTGGGGGGGAGCCCTCCTGATCAGGCACACTGTGCTCTTTGGGGGGCCCCCCCGATCACACAAGCTGCCCCCACTGCACTACATTGCCCCCACCAACCAACCTTCCTTGCCTCGCTGGGGCCCAGCTGATTGTCCCCGGTGAGGCTCCACATACTTACTTTCATTTCGGGGCAGGCATCGCTCTTGCTCTGCTGGCTGGGTACAGTCCCATCAGTTGCCACCACTCCCGGTGGCACTTCTGGGACTGAGAGCTGCTGGCCCTTTGATTGGCTGGCAGCTTTTGGAGGTGGGATTTCCTGCTTCAGAGGGCGGAAGTTCCGCCAAGTCCAATTTAAGGACCTGGCCCACGTAAAATCATAACGTGGCTCCAGGCCTGACGGAGACGAGCTCGTCCCCGGCTTTTTGGCCAGTGGGCGGGGCTTCCAGCTGAATGTAAAATTCCAGCCAAGGTGTTCAGTCACCCTATCCTTAAATATAGCCTCCAGCAATTTCTCAACAGTTGTTAGACTATAATTCTCTGGTTTCCCTTTTTCAACTTTCTTAAATAATAGAGTGACATGTACAATTTTCCAATCGAAAGGAACGGTTCCCAAATTGAGAGAACTTTGGAAAATTATAGTTAGCGTATTTGCAATGTTTTCATCAACATGGAAACCATCTGGTCCTGAGGATTTGTCACTCTTTAATGCCATTATTTTCTTCATTACTAGTACTTTGTTTAATTTTGGTGAGTCTCTATTCCTGATTCAATCCTAGTTTCCTTGGGATTTCCAGCATGCTGACCTCTTTCTGTACTGTCAATACTGACATATGCAATTATTCAACACCATCCTTTGTTTCTTTACTTACCCTACTACCAACCCGTTTTGCTTTCCACCAATGTCCCTTTTGTCATTTAATTTCTCCTCCCTTCCACCCTATCACAGACCTTTATTCCTTCTTCCCCTCCCCCCTTTTCCTGCCTCTGTCCTTGCTTCAAACCTGTTACATCGCTAACTTTTTCCAGTTCTGATCAAAGGTTTGAACGTTAACTTTGTTTCTGTCTCCACAGATGCTACCTGACCTATTGAGTATTTCCAGAATTTTCTGAAATTATTCCACAGAGCTGGTTCCTAATAAAGGGATCCACCCCAATGATTGCCTAAGTGCGAAGATGTTCAACACCATGCAAGAACTTTTTCCACCCAAATAAATAAGAACTGCAACATTCAGAGTGTGTTAGAAATGTGGCTAAAACACAGATTTCAACACAAAATTAGAGTTTTTTATCTTGGAGAAATGAGACAAGGAATTTTGACAACACCTGAAAAATACTGTTCTTTAATTTTCATTCACACATACATGTACAAGGTGACATTAATGTGGAAAAATGTACAGCAAGATATGAGAAAAGATAATTTAGCCCTTCATGAAGCATATTTTCCTCATTTTACCCTTTTTAAAATTTTCTCAGAACAATTTGACTCCAACCTGCAACAATACCTTTCAGAAATGTATTGGCCTTTAAAATATGTAATCATTCCCCAACTTTCAGCAGCTATTTTGAGAGTATTTACGCATCCCAAGATTTTAGTTGCACCCTCCCATTTAATTGTTCTTCAATTTCCTTTCTTATAATTTTGCATGAAATAAGTCATTGTAGTTGAAAATCTTGCGTGAGTAGTATTTCAAATAATATAGAGATCATCCAGATTGTTATATTTACACATTTATTTCAAAAACTTTATTATGATCTGAGAAAATCACTTTTCCAGCACACTATCCAATAATTTACTGTGGGAAGTACTTAATTATGTATATAATTACCTTAGGCTCTTTTCTCCTGTCTCCTTGCCTTCCCATTACCCAGTTCTTTCTTCCTTCTTGGATACTTTGTCCTCCCAAATCATTAAACAAACCCTTGGCAACTCTTTAACCTTTCTCCTGCTGTTGCCCCAGGCATCTCTCTCTCTCTCTTTCTCTCTCACAGATAGGCCCAAAGCTTCCCTCTGTGCCTCTCGCTGCATTTTCCAAAGGATAAATCAAGGCACTTTTCGCTGCCTCCTTACATGCAGCAACCACAACTACTCCCCCGCTGACCTTTCCACCCAGCTTCCATCCTGTCTCATACATTCCTCCCACCACTGACCCTGTGGACTCCACCAGCCACACTTCATCTCCCTCCAGAATGTCCATTCACTTGCGAACTAGGCCCTTGTCATCCATGATTTTGGGTGATGACACCTTTCCTGTTACTGAAGCTCCGCTGCCTCTCTATACCTTATACCATTTGCCCCACCCAAACCAACATAGCAAGGATATGGCCCTTATCAGTAAATCTCACCTTGATCTCTCCCCTACTTCTCTGGAAATTTCTCCTCCTTTGAGCACCTCATCTTGTTCCACATCTCTGTGTCTCCCTTAAAATCCTCATTCTCTGCCATCCACCCAAACGACACATCAAGTTTCTTATCGAGATATCCCAACTGCTTTCATCATTCAGTCTTTGCACTGAGCAACTTCTCATCTTGCATGCTTTCAATCTCCATTTTAACTCACCTTACCATCTGAGGTCATTTCCTCTCTGTTTTCCTTGAAACTCGCCCTCCATATAAACTCTCCTACCCATATACACAGCCACCCTGTTGCCATTGCCATCGAAGGCGGTGGCGTAGTGGTATTATCACTGGACTAGTAACCCAGAGACCCAGGGTATTTCTGTGGGGACATGGGTTCGAATCCCACCACAGCAGAAGGTAGAATTTGAATTTAATTAATAAATCTGGAATTAAAAGCTAGTCTAATGATGGCCATGAAACCATTGTCGATTGTTGTAAAAACCCATCTGGTTCACTAATGTCCTTTCGGGAAGGAAATCTGCTGTCCTTACCTGGTCTGGCTACATGTGACTCCAGACCCACAGCAATGTGGTTAACTCTTACATGCCCTCTGAAATGGCCTAGCAAGCCACTCAGTTGTACCTAATCGCTACGAAGTCAATAAAAAAGAATGAAACCAGATGACCACCTGGCATCGATTTAGCCATCGTAAACGACAACGGCAAACCCAGCCCTGTCGACCCTGCAAAGTCCTTCTTACTAACATCTGGGGGCTTGTGCCAAAGTTGGGTGAGCTGTCCCACAGACTAGTCAAGCAACAGCCTGACATAGTCATACTCACGGAATCATACCTTACAGACAATGTCCCAGACACTGCCATCATCATCCCCGGGTATGTCCTGTCCCACTGGCAGGACAGACCCAGCAGAGGTGGTGGCACAGTGGTACACAGTAGGGAGGGAATTGCCCTGGGTGTCCTCAATATCGACTCGGACCCCATGAAGTCTCATGGCATCAGGTCAAACATGGGCAAGGTAACCTCCTAATAATTACCACCTACCGTCCTCCCTCAGCTGATGACTCAGTACTCCTCCATGTTGAACACCACTTGGATGAAGCACTGAGGGTGGCAAGGGCACAAAATGTACTCTGGGTGGGTGACTTCAATGTCCATCACCAAGAGTGGCTCGGTAGCGTCACGACTGACCGAGCTGGACGTGTCCTAAAGGACATAGCTGTTAGAGTGGGTCTACGGCAGGTGGTGGGGGAACCAACACGAGGGAAAAACATACTTGACCTCGTCCTCACCAATCTGCCTGCCGCTGATGCTTCTGGCCATTACAGTATTGGGAGGACTGACCACTGCACAGTCCTTGTGGAGACGAAGTCCCGCCTTCACATTGAGGATACCGTCCATCGTGTTGTGTGGCACTATCACCGTGCTAAATGGGATAGATTTCGAACAGATCTAGCAATGCAAAACTGGGCATCCATGAGGCACTGTGGGCCATCAGCAGCAGCAGAATTGTATTCAACCACAATCTGTAACCTCATGGCCCGGCATATCCCCCACTCTACCATTACCATCAAGCCAGGAGACGACAAACCCGACAAACCCTGGTTCAATCAAGAGTGCAGGAGGACATGCCAGGAACAGCACCAGGCATACCTCAAAATGAGGTGTCAACCTGGTGAAGCTACAACCCAGGACTACTTGCATGCCAAACTGCGTAAGCAGCATGCAACAGACAGAGCTAAGCGATCCCATAACCAACGAATCAGATCTAAGCTCTGGAGTCCTGCCACATCCAGCCGTGAATGGTGGTGGACAATTAAACAACTAACTGGAGGAGGTGGCTCCACAAATATCCCCATCCTCAATGATGGGGGAGCCCAGCACATCAGTGAGAAAAATAAGGCTGAAGCATTGGCAACAACCTACAGCCAGAGGTGCCGAGTTGATGATCCATCTCGGCCTCCTCCTGAAGTTCCCAGCATCACAGATGCCAGACTTCAGCCAATTCAATTCACTCTGCGTGATATCAAGAAATGACTGAAGGCACTGGATACTGCAAAAGCTATGGGCCCTGGCAATATTCCGGCATTAGTATTGAAGACCTGTGCTCCAGAACTTGCCGCGCCCCTAGCCAAGCTGTTCCAGTACAGCTACAACACTGGCATCCACCCTGCAATGTAGAAAATTGCCCAGGTATGTCCTGTACACAAAAAGCAGGACAAGTCCAACCCAGCCAATTACCGCCCCATCAGCCTACTCTCAATCATCAGTAAAGTGATGGAAGGTGTCATCAACAGTGCCATCAAGTGGCACTTGCTTAGCAATAACCAGCTCAGTGACACTCAGTTTGGGTTCTGCCAGGGCCACTCAGCTCCTGACCTCATTACAGCCTTGGTTCAAACATGGACAAAAGAGCTGAACTCAACAGGTGAGGTGAGAGTGACTGCCCTTGACATCAAGGCAGCATTTGACCGAGTATGGCATCAAGGAGCCCTAGCAAAACTGAGGTCAATGGGAATCAGGGGGAAAACCCTCCGCCGGCTGGAGTCATACCTAGCGCAAAGGAAGATGGCTGTGGTTGTTGGAGATCAATCATCTGAACTCCAGGACATCACTGCAGGAGTTGCTCAGGGTAGTGTCCTAGGCCTAACCATCTTCAGCTGCTTCAACAATGACCTTCCTTCAATCATAAGGTCAGAAGTGGAGATGTTCGCTGACGATTGCACAATATTCAGCACCATTCGTGACTCCTCAGATACTGAAGCAGTCCATGTAGAAATGCAGCAAGACCTGGACAATATCCAGGCTTGGGCTGATAAGTGACAAGTAACATTTGTGCCACACAAGTGCCAGGCAATGACCATCTCCAACAAGATTGAATCTAACCATCTCCTCTTGACATTCAAGGGCATTATCATCACTGAATCCCCCACTATCAACATCCTAGGGGCTACCATTGACCAGGAACTGAACTGGAGCAGCCATATAAATACCGTGGCTACAAGAGCAGGTCAGAGGCTAGGAATCCTGAGGCGAGTAACTCACCTCCTGACTCCCCAAAGCCTGTCCACCATCTGCAAGGCACAAGTCAGGAGTGTGATGGAATACTCTCCACTTGCCTGGATGGGTGCAGCTCCAACAACACTCAAGAAGCTCGACACCATCCAGGACAAAGCAGCTTGATTGGCACCCCATCTACAAACATTCACTCCCTCCACCACCGACGCACAATGGCAGCAGTGTTTACCACCTACAAGATGCACTGCAGCAATGCACCAAGGCTCCTTAGACTGCACCTTCCAAACCCACGACCTCTACCAACTAGAAGGAAAAGGGCAGCAAATACATGGGAACACCACCACCTGCAAGTTCCTCTCCAAGTCACACACCATCCTAACTTGGAACTATATCACCATTCCTTCACTGTCACTGGGTCAAAATCCTGGAACTCCCTTCCTAACAGCACTGTGGGTGTACCTACCCCATATGAACTGCAGCAGTTCAAGAAGGCAGCTCATCACCACCTTCTCAAGGGCAATTAGGGATGGGCAATAAATGCTGGCCTGGCCAGCGACGCCTATATTCCATGAATGAACAAAAAAAACAAACACATGACCTCTCTATTCATCTGACCATCTCAACACAGAAAAAGCCATCTATGATTGTTTCCTCATACTTCTCACTATTCACATCCCCTTCCTGCTTCCCCATTCCCCTTCCATCTCAACCTACTTCTGCGTCCATCCTGGGAACGTTTCTCTCTCAAGTCACTTACAATGACACTTTCAGTTTCCCAACTCACTAACTGTTGACCCTTTTTTTCACCACAACACTTCTGCAGTGACTGATCTTCTCAATGACCCCCTGACTTGTGGGTTTGATGCACTTATCCCTAGTAAAACCCTTATTCTCTCAACCCTGATTATTCCCCTCATCTTCGCTCCCTTAGATTTGAACTTTTATGGTGGACTACCTGTTTCTTTATTCATTGCCAGACCTGGTTGGAGCACATCAAACTTTTTTCTGCCAAAACTTTTCACTACCCCAGGATCATCCTGGAATGCAAAGATAAGCCTTGAGTTCTTTGCTTCACTATCAATTATCTCCTTAAACCCCTCTCCCTCACCCCCTCTGCCCTCACTTCCAATAACAAGTGAGAACATAAGAAATGGGAGCAGGAGTAGGCCATACAACTCTTCAAGTTTGCTCCACCATTTACTATGAGCGTGTCGGTTTTTTAATCTCAACTCCACTTTCCTGTATGATCCACATATCACAGAAGATCTCACGGACTCATTGCTAAGATTGAGACCATCCATTCAGGTGCCTTTGCCGCATCTCTCCCTTCCCCTAACCCACCAAGTAAATCTTGCCTCGAGCTTTCCACCTGCCTTAGCCCTGACCCTGAATCTTTCTCTAATTTATCACCTATCTCTCCACTGCCATCTACAAATTCATCTTATACATAATGTGCGAGAAGTGTTGTCACCTGCATCAGCTCGAGCTCCAGGTTTCTGAACAAGTTAATGCAATTTGTTGTTGTGAAATAGGGTTGTCTAACATACGGCCTGGGGCCTGCCAAAGGTTTCTAGCCAGCCCGCGGATGTAAACTGTACCTGGCCATTCCTCCTCCTCGCTGCGTGATTTCTGCCCCCGACCGTTTGCTTTTGCCCTTTCTTCAATCGGAATTTCAAGCTTGGCTCCTTTTTAGCTCCAAGTGTCAGCTGCAGCGGCCACTCTGGGGTCAAACTCTGCACTGCTGGAATGTCAGACACCTCAGCGGGCAACTACAAGTTTGTCAGGACCCCGCTCCCACACAACACGGCTACGCCCAGCGGAGAGGCAGCGTTTGCAGCCTGTCTCGAATATCTGCATTTATGGTGAGTGAACAGACAGAGAATGTGGAGCGAGAGTGAGAGAGAGCACAGTGGAGGAGCGGTGGTGGTGGAGTGTCACAGAGAGAAGGGGAGAGAGAGAGGGAGGGAGAGAGAGAGATGGGGGGAGAAATGGTGGGGGTGAGAGACAGAGTCGGGGGGGAGAGAGACAGAGACAGAGATGGGTAGAGAGAGGGGGGGTCAGAGAGAGCCTATGAGGGGAGGAAGAGAGAAGAGAGCGAGAGAGGGGAGAGAGACAGAGAATTGGGGGTGAGAGACAGAGGGAGAGGGGGAGAGACAGAGAGAAAAAGGGGAGAGAGACGGGATAGTGAGACAAAGAGAGGTGGGGAACAGGGACAGAGAGGGGGGAGAGATGCAGAGAGAGGGCAGAGAAATGCAGAGAGAGGGAGGGGGAGAAATACAGAGCGAGAGAGAGGAGAGAGAAAGATATAACCGTCACTCCTGACAGAAAAACATGTAACTGGAATCCTTCGCATTGCTACATCAAGTGCGCAGGGAGAGGTTGAGTACTTATGCAAGCAGAAACAAAGCCAGGTATGTCATTAAATCATTGTTCAACATAGTGATGAGAAAGTAAGTCAATAAAATTTAAACTTCTCATTTAAAGCTTCTTCACAAAAATGCACATTTGTTACTGCTTTGATTAATGGCAAGATAAATTTATAATGCCTTTAACTTGCCGAAATTTGCTCTTCCGCCCCCTATGTAGGACAAAAATTGTAATGTGGCCCCCTCCTTGTGAAAAGGTTGGATATCCCTGTTGTAAAAGCAATATATAAATTCCATACAATCCAGTCTTTCAATCCACTTTAATGGGGTGTATTTTATGCAGCGGGCGTTGGAACCCGACACCAGGTCAAAAAGGCAAGGGAAACCCCACCTCAGCTCTTTGGGGGATACCGGCTGCATTTTCCGGCACACAGGCAATTTGCTGCCTGGCACCAGGGTCCCCATCCCGTTAAGGATGGATATCCCGCCTTCAAGAGCTATCGGCCAATCAGAAGGCTGGTTCCTCAGCATTCCCAGCAGCGTCACCAGCAACAGTGATTGGCGCTGGGGTGACCTTTGCCACTGGGGGCCCTCTTTGGGTCACAGATTATTATGATGAATTACTTTGTACTGGAAGTATTTCCCATAGCCTTTCTGTGTCCCTTAATTAAAATATTATAATTGCTCAACACTCATTTTATGAAAATTCACAAAACTTTCAAAATTTCCTAGCGGGTAAATGTTTTTAAATTGTATTTGGGTTTTCTACAATCTGTCATCTTCCACCTCTGTTACATTACCAGCCTCCAACCTATCCTCAGCCCATCTTCTGCTGAATCCCTCATCAACTATAGGCTCAACTATTTCAGTGCCCTCCTAGTGGCCTTCCCCTCCTCCAGTTTTGATACACTTTAATTCACCGAAATAACTGCAACCTGTATTCTATCCCGCTAGAAATCTTGCTCACCCAGCTTCAAATTTAACATTTTCATTCTTCTGTTTAAAGCTCTGCAAAGCCTCAATCTTTCCTACCCCTGTAACCTTCATCAGTACAATTCCCAAGCCTACCATTCCTAGGTACTGTGGAATTCCCTGCCTAAGTGCCTTTACCTCCCTCTCCTCCTTTAAGACTCCACTTAAAACCCACCTCTTTTGACAGAGCCCTTAAAATATCTTCTTCTTTGGTTTGGCATCTATTTTTCCTTATGCCTCCATGAAGAACGGTGGGATGTTTTTCCACATTAATGCTATTGGTGCAACAGTAAATTTAATTTAAAAAAAGGCGATGAAGCAATTGACTTAAGAATAGCTATATAGAACGTAACCACATCTGACTAGTCAGCTCCCTAGAGGATATACTTATTTCCTTTCAATCTGGATATAATCTAACTTCCAAAAATCAAAGTGGCATTATGTCCACTTCAGCAGTGACTGAAAATACAAACATACAATGTAAGAGTGGCACTGTAGTGAAGTTATAACTAAGTAGTAGTCAGGGTGGTTGAATGCTTTTAATTATGGGAATTGGACTTACAGTTAGCATGGCCACATTTTCATTAATGTGTCCTCTTCAGAATCTGCCTGCTCCTTACTTTCCAAAGTTCAAAAATAAGCAGCTTGCACAGAATTACTTTTTCACTGTGAAGCTGAAACCGAAGGTAAATTGTTCAAAAATAAAAGTGAAGATTTTAACCCAAATCAGCCAGTGTATTATCTGCATAAATATTCTCATCTTCTACCTTAAGCTAATCTTCTGAACAGGCTGCAAAGGTTGAAGCTGGTGAGCTCCTTCTTTAAATATCCAGTTTGGGGTCTGTTGATATCCTTAGGCTCTGACTGCAATTTTAAATCTGGCCTGCATGCGAAAGCTGCTGTGGCTTTCCCGCCAGGTGAAGACAGTGGGAAGTGGATCCAGGACCAGAAGAGGCCATATACAATTAAGTTCTTTTATATTCCTTGTAGGCTTTGCTTTCATGCTTTTCAAACTGGGACACCACTTTTAGGTATTCAGCCGTCTTATTGATGGCTTTAGCTGACAAGTTCTCAATGAACTATCACACACAGGGAGAGCATGTGTGGGCTGTCTTCAACTTCCCTGGAGAAAGAATACTCACAGATATCTGTTTCACAACCTGTGACAGCTAAGGACAGCAGCTCACCTTCATCACATGCGACATGTCTTTCTTCCAAGTGTTGCAAACACCATTCACAAGCATTGCATCTGATTCAGACATCCACACTTCAGATGAAGCATGAGTTAAATGAGACAACATCAGATGCCACATGTTGATATCTTATTTGTGAGCAGAAATGTCCACCATCCTCACGATCCTTAAGAACTTTCTCCGCTCACAACACCAACCCTGCATCATACATATAGAGATTGTTGCAACCAAGGCAGGACAAATACACTGTTAATTCAGTCCTACTTCTCCACAGGTCACACCATATCAACAAATTTTTGACCTACCAAAGAATAGCCAATTAGATACTTTATTTGTTTCTCAGAATAAAGTTTCTTTAAACAACAACAGCATTAACTATTTATTAGAAAAAATGTCTTAACCACTAATGAAATAACTCTATATATATGAAAGCTCCTTATTTCCCTAGCCCTCATACATACACACATACATTCAAAAAAAACAGTTAACCAAGGAAAAAAAGAGTTTTGGGTTACAGCTGTTTCAAAGAAATAAAAGGAATAATAAAATAATTCAGTTTGTCACGTTCTGGTAGGAAATTCTTCGGTTGGATGAGGTGTCCCAGAGTCCAATAGCCGGATGCCATCAAAGTCTCTCCAGGTGATGGGTAGGCATTCAATGCAATTCAACTACAGCAGGTGTCACATAGGTCTTTCAGCAGGGGTGCAGCAACAGGTCTGCTTAGGACTCACAGCAGCAGTACAGTAATAGAAGCTTTCTTCAGGTTCCAGGATTTCCCAAAGCACAGGAAGAAACAGAAACCACATTGGAAGCAGGAATTCTTCAGAGACAGGATGCAATGGGAATCTGCCATCTTTCAAATACAGGATTTATTTTCAAGAAATGCAGGTTTCTTTTACAGAGAGAGGTCTTTTTCTGGGTTTTCAACTTTGATCCCCAGGCAGGTCAAAAACCAAATTTCAAAATGCCTGCTCTTTGTCCAACTCACTAGTTTTTAAAAGAGTCCAAAGTGAAAGCAAGCCTGCCTGAGCCAATCACATGACCAGACACAGTGTCTCCCCTATCATTTAAAGTGATGCTCTGAGCAGGTCAAAACCTATGGTTGGCTTCCATGAAATTGCTTGCTTTCCTATTCTTGTATACAAAGCCAACATCCAAAAATTTCAGCTATTTGCAGGTGTCAATGTCCACTGAAAATCCTTTTGTCAGTTTTCTTTTAAATACACAGAATTCTAAAATGTTATTACAAAAATAAAACCCGTGTAACAAGATCAAGGTGCTAATAGTTTCCTCAGTCCCAAAAGCAAGATGGAACTTCTGTAAGGCTTCATGGGCCACTTTCATGAGCATTGTAAAGAACACAATCCAGAGAATACCTCTATCCCTAAACAACTACGACCGTTTTGCTTGACTGCTGAAAGTGGGGAGACACTGGAAGTATCTTGTGCAATTACAGGAAAGAATGCATGCCTTCCTAGTTCCAGAAGAAGAAGAAGCTGCTCTGAGCAGGTTGTTACGCTCACTATTAACACTGAGGCAGTGTTCCAGAAGCAGCTGGAGACTGGAGCTGCCTTCATAGGCTTGTCATTGACCTCTGTCTGGTGCAAAGGCCTGTTACTGAAGCTTTTAACAGACATGCAATATCCCAAAACTGTTAGGTTTATCAACATCCTAACAAGCAACCATAAGTTCAACATCTATCTTGGTGACAGGACCAGCCAAACACAAATACCCTACAATGGTCGGCCACAGGGTTTGGTGCTCAAACTGGTTTTTATCAACATCTGTATGGTGGACATGCCCTGCAGCAAATCCTGGAAGTTCATCTATGCCAATGGCATAGCATTACTGATGTGTAGGATCTCACATTGTAGATCTGCTATTGTAAATCTCCCGATGAAACACACAGCACTACCTTCTGGATTGCCTCTAGTGGCACACTGCACATGCTACAGCAAGCATCTATGATGGCCTCAAATGAACAATAACTACAAATCAAATGAACAATAAATGAACAATACACTACATCCCTCCCCTTCTTGGTAAATTAGACTTTCAATGGTTTGCTTACATTGTTCTGCTTGGACATTACCTCAGTTTGTAACAGAATTGCTTAAATATAGTAGACATTTCTGCTCACAAGTAGGATATCAATGTGTGACATCAGGTGTTGTCTCATTTAACTCATGTTTCATCTGAAATGTCGATGTCTGGATCAGATGCAACGTTTGTGGATGTTGCTTGCAATACTTTGAAGAAAGACATGCTTCGTGTGTTGATTTGCAAACCATGCTCAGCAGTGAATAGTGATCCTTTTGTGTTGGTCACAACAAATGGCTGGATGTCATAGGGGATTATTTGCTTTCCAGCATAACCATCACATTTTAAAAGCAACTTGTCTCCTGGCTTTAGTCGTGGAATTCTGAATTTCATGTTTCGCTCTGCGTTTGCTTTTATGTGATCTTTCTGTCCTCAATCACGCTCGCGTATGTGTAGATCATTAGCTTTGCGGGGTAGCTCAGGAAGATGTGTGCACATGGGATGTACAAAGATGTGCGTAGCTGGAGGCTTTTCAGTGGTTGAATGAGGAGTTACTCTGTAATTGTGAAGAAAACGATACAACTCCTGCTTCCACGACTTGCTCTCAGCAGCAGCTATACAGATCACTTTTTTCAAGGTATACATGAAGCTCTCAATTTCTCCATTATCTTTTGGCCAACAGGGTGTGATTTTTCAGTGAGTGAAGTCCAGGTAGTTTGTGAATTTAATGAACTAATTGTTGTTGAATGGGGGTCCATTATTGGTTGTCACCGTTCGAGGGAATCCAAACTATGCGGAAATCTGGTTAAGTTTTGGGACGACTGCTTTCACTAAGATATACGTAACTATTTCTACAACTGGGAATCTGCTGTAGTCGTCAGTGACAACAAGCAAGTCCTTATCAGTGGGAAAGTCTGTGAAGTCTGCACTAACTTCAGTCCATAGGCCTGCTTATAGCTCAGACATGTTAAGTGGCTCGCGAAGATTTGACATTATGGTTGCTTGACATGGCAAACACTGATTTTGTGCTCCATCATGCAGTCAATTTCTGGGAGCCATATCTTTTCCTGAAGAAGTTGCTTGGTTTTGACAATTCCCTGGTGACCCTCATGTGCTATTTCTACAACACGTTCTCTCAATGACTGTGGAATGACAATGCAGTTGCCGTTTAAAACGCGATCAGAAGTGGTTGCAACTGTGAGCTCATTTCAAACATTGTGATGAGCTTGTAGTGTGTGAGCAATTTCATTTGTAGACGTTCTCTCAATCACATCTTTCCAGTTTTATATTTCATAGCTATCATACATAGCTGCAATATTTCATCTTGTTTTGTTGCCACTTTGATGCCAGTTAATTTTAGTGGCTTTGACACATAGTTAAGATGTTGTTCGGCAGTCTGTTCTTCGCAACTAGTAGAACTGTTTGTCGGCAAAGGATGGCGCTGGATTAAACTTGCCTGGCCGATACTTAACACAGAGCTCGTACTCTTGACGTTTGAGTATCCAATGCTGTATTTGAGCAGGTGGCTTGCTCTTCGGATTGTTGAACAGGCTCACTCATGGCCTATGATCAATTATTACTTCAAACTCACTTCCATACAATTAGAGATGAAAGTTTAGGATGCTCCATGTGATTGAGAGTGCTTCTCTCTCTATTTGTGAATATTGTTGTCCTACTGGAGTTAACGATCTTCTTGCCATCGTGATGATTGATGGGTGATCTGCTTTGTCTTTCTGCATGAGACAACTGGGTTCGCATCCGCAGTTAGCTGGGTGGTTTTCTCGAGGTCCAAGTAGACATTTGTGCAACTGGCTGACAACTGTTGTTTGATCTGGTGTACAGCTTGTTTGTGTCATTTAGTCCATTCCCAATTGGTGGTCTCTTTTGTCAGATCGCGTAGGGGGGCAGATAGCGTAGCAAGCTCAGGAATGAAACAACTACAGCATGTGATGAGCCCAAGCAGACTCCAGACTTCATGCACATTCGTAGGTTCTGCAGTGTTTACAATGGCTTCGACTTTCCGTGGATCTGGTGATACTCCATCACCACTGAACACATCATCGAAGAATTCCATTCTGCTTTCATTGAACAGGGACTTGCCTTGGTTGAGGGTGAAGTTACATTCTCTAAGACATTTTAGGCATGCATGTAGGCATGTCTCAAGTTCACTTTCAGTCCGACTATAGATGAGAATGTCATCACTGATGTTCAGCATGCCTTCAAGTCCTTGAAGTGCAGACTGAATCATGTGCTGAAATACCTCAGCTGCTGAATTGACTCCAATGTTGAGCCTCTTGTATCTCTTGTGAGTGGAGAACATTATAAGATATCTTGATTCTTCTGCAAGCTCGATTTGATGGTAGCCTATATTGACATCATTTACTTTTTCTATGATATTGTCAATTGTTGGTGTCAAGTGTCTTTTTTGTTGTATTTCTTGGTTTGATGACTGTATATTGATGCAGATTCTCATCTTGTTCTCATTCTTGGGTTTCTTGATAACTTGTATGAGTGAAACCCAAGGGGTAAGTTGATCCCTAACATTCTCAATGATGTCGAGGTCAAGCAATTGATGAAGTTCCTTCTCTGTTTACTTTCTGACATGGAACAGTATTCATCTACGTTGACGCATGACTGGACACACTTTGGCATCTACGTGCAGCTTGCATGTAGCACCCTTCAGTTTGCCGAAATCCATGAAGTGGTCAATATATAGTTCAGTAACATTGTTGGTATGCTTAGGAATGGCGTATGTGACTGCAATGATTCATAGATCTATTGCTGTGTGGAAACTGATGAGCGTTTCGCTTTCTCCAGATACGACATAGAATGCAGCATTCGTCTGGGTGTCTTTGAATGCGAATAGCATTTCAAAAGTCCCAAGAACTTTAAGTGGCTTGTTACTTTTGTAGGAGAAGATTTTTGTATTCCCTGGTTTGCAAAGGATGGGGCACTTTTGAAGTTTGTTGAATGTTATAACTCCTATGCTGTTGACAGATGCTCCTGTATCTATGAGAGCATCTACTTTCCAGCAGCCAATGATCATTGTCACACCTGGCTGGTTGCTGTGTCTGGAAGAGAGCACAAAAATATATTCAGAGTCATTTATGTCTGCGTTGGCTACGTTCACTCACCCTTTTGGTGTGGTATGCGTAACTGGCACCCTTTTGGTAGTATTGTTCTGAACAGTCGATTTTACTGATGAGCAGCAAACCTGAGTAAAATGATTGAGCTTCCCACAAGCTTTACACTGTTTGCCAGCAGCAGGACATATTGTCTGGTGTGGATAAGCACCGCCACAGTGGAAGCATTGCTTGGACAAGTCATGATCCTGTTTGCGAGATTGCTGTCATTGCTTTGCAGGTGGTTGCCTGGCACATGAGCAGTGAATACTGTTCACATGAGTTGAAATATGGCAGTTGCTGTTGGCAGCCTCAACTTCAGCTGCTCTGGACTCTGAAAGCGATAGCAATCTTGCTAACACCAACAACTCTGACCGCTTTCTGTCTTTCTCGAGTGCTTTTCTTTGTAATTAACTAGAGAGGCAGCTTTCAATCATTTTTGGCTTAATTTTCCCATTCGACATGCTCAACATCACCAAAATCACATTCGGATGCCAGTTGTCTCAATCGTGTGCAATATTGATCAATTGTCTCATTTGTATCTTGCTTTGGTCATTGGAAAATAATTGTTTCCTATATTGTATTCTTTTTGGGTGTGAAATAAGTTGTTAGTGCATTTTTTTGCTGATTCATAGTCGTCTTGCGCAGGTATAAGTGTCTTAAAAATAGTTCCCAATTCTTCACTTCCATAGAGGAAAAGGAAAGCCTTTTTCTCTATCATTAGTGATTCCAAAGCCCACCATTGCACCCTCAAATCATTGCAGCCACTTCTGCTAATGTGGGAACACAGTTGAGGGCTCAGAGTGTACGTCAAAATAGGTTGTTCATAACCATCAGCATCTTGATCATTACTGCAACGATAGTGCTTGATCAAGGATCCAGGATAGCGTTGCACAGGCAAAATCACACAGAGATCATCAAAAGTAATAATGACAGGTGGAAAAAACAAAAGCACATTTCATGGGGTGCTACAATCCTGCAATAAATCCTTCTCTAAGGTTTACGTGTATGGTGTATGAGACAAAATGGCTGTCCTGCATTAACAGCACAAGACCTGCTGTGCACAAACCCCAGCACTGTCCATATTTGACAATCTGCATTACCTGGAGTTCACGACTCAAAGAACAGTGAATTATGCCTAGCTATAAAGCAAATGCAGATCCCATCCTCGCTGCCATTGTAAGATCTCACATTGTAAATATGCTAATGTAAATCTCTGGAAGAAACACACAGCACTACCTTCTGGATTGCTGTTGTAAACTATACCTTTATTATTGACTCCTTCTAGTGGCACACTGTGCATATTACAGCAAGCATGTACGGCAGCCTCAAATGAACAATACAACTATCTATCAAGTGAACAATAAATGAACAATATATTACATCATACAAGATTATGACAGGTTTAGATAAGATAGACAAAGAAAAGTTCTTCCAATTAGCTATTGGTACAAGAGGAGACACAGATTTAAGGTTTTTGGCAAGAGATGCAGCGGGATGTGAGAAATAACTTTTTTATGCCGCGAGTGGTAATGACCTGGAATGGGCTGCCTGCCTACGAGGATGGTGGAAGCGGAGACGATGAATGATTTCAAAAGGAAAATGGGCACTTGAGCAAAATAAACTTGCCGGACTTCACGGATAGAGCGGGGGAATGGAATTGATTGGATTGCTCCACAGAAAGCCAGCATGGACTCGATAGGCCAAATGGCCTTCTTCTGTGGTGTTATGACTCTCTGGATGCCTACTTGACACCCACAGCACACCGTTTGCCTGCCGATGAGGCCCGGTGCTGAATTTGGGTATTCTAGAATGCTTTCTGCAGAGGGCAGTGCATGTGCAGAACAGACTGTCCAGTGATATAATGGAAGCAGATAGTGGGAAAAGGGTTTCGGGAAAATTGGACAGACAATTAAAGGAGTGAATGATTGAAGGGCATTAATTTGTGGATGGAATACAGAGACTTTACTGTTCCTGTACTTTCTCACATTCCTGAAGCACAGCAATAGCTTTGAGCCGGAGCCATGATCAACACTTAGAAGAACAATAGGAAATGCAGCAACTAGATCCCTTCAGGCAGTGAATCAGCTGCTGCAGCAGAAGCTTGTGACACAACAGCTGTTTCGCCTGCCTGAGGCAGATAACATGTGTAAGCATTTGCATACAGTGCAAACGCCTGTCCACACCTGTGCCTTAGGAGAGGTGGAGAGAAAATTGAAACAAAACGGATAGCCTGGTGTTTTGTATTAACATGTTTGACAGAATTTACAGAGGATATTTACATTAAAATGATTATATTAATATGAAGCAACAGCAAAGGAAAACTACATTGTCTGCCAGATTTGACTGTTCTGCAGTTGACTGAAGAATGTAAATATAAAAACAAAATACAACAGATGTTGGAAATCGGAAATAAAAATAGAAAATGCTAGAAATACTCAACAGATCTGGCAGCATCTGTGGAGAGAGAAACAGAGTTAATAGGCTGGATTTTATGGTCCTGTAGAAGGTGGGTTTTTTGGCGGGTGGGGGGCTTTAGAATCGATGCGGAGTTGTCCACCACGGAACCTCACACCATAATGCTGGCTTACGATTTTCTCGGAGGAATACCCAAATTCCATGGTGGCACCTCTGCTGTGATGCAGTGGGATCGTAATTTAAATCTGTTACATATTGTTTTACATGAATTTGAATCTAATTCACTGTGACCCTACCAGGCATTCACAATCTTCTGCATCACGTGCAGCACTTACATGTCTTCAGTTTCCCGGCTTTGAAAACCTGGTGCCACCAAGGCGAGAGTCATTGGTGCCTCCAGAGGTTAGGTAAGTTAACCATTATTATCTGGGGGAATTGTTTTTTAAATCGGACATTGCCGCTAAGTTCAATCTGCAGATGTGAGGGGAGGGTGGAACTCTGCAAATAGATACTGTTGGGAGGGGGGATCTCAGCAACTGGGTAGGTGTTTTTTTTGGAGGTCCAGTACAGGTTATTTAAATGGTATTGGTATGGTCATGATGGCTCGCACTTTTTGAAAAGTTATGGGTGTATTCTTGGGGATAAGGGCTATCCCTTGAAGACATGGCTACTGACACCAGTAAGAAACCCCAGCAATGATGCAGAAGAGCGTTACAAGGCCTGCCGCAGATCCAGCCGAGTGACCATCGAACAGGTAATTGGTATGCTGAAGATGCAGTTCTGCTGCCTCGATAGATTTGGTTGAGCTCTTCAGTATGCCCCAGACAAGGTTCTGTGCATCATTGTGGTCAGCTGTGTTCTACACAACATAGCACTACAGAGGGGGGAGGCCTTGCAAGATGAAGAAATACGAGAGCATGAGACATCCTCCAATGAAGAGGACACAAAGGGCGCACAAGGCCAAGCAGGCATGGAAAATCAAAGCAGTGATGGAGGCCAGGCATGGTGAGCAGCAAGCAAGGGAGGCAAGGCAGAGACTAACAATGTCACGTTTTCACAATCGGTGAATTTCAATAAAATATGCTTGCTACCAAAACGCACGCTCATGCGTGTAGTTTCAAGTCCTCCGCCTCCATAATATCTGTCTCTGCAGCATGAATGGCAACAACAAAATGAGCCAGTGCCCATGTGGCACATTCGTGCAATTAAACATCATGCTCATTGGCATGTTAATGATGTAAGGTTTATAATGGAATTGCACAATCGCTCCATGGTGGAATGTGGTTTTCAAACAATAAAGGCTGATGATTGACAGTAAAACACATTTAATTAAAGTAAACATGACATATCTGTCTCACCTGTGAATACCCATATGTGTCAAGGTGTCCTTTTTTTGGATTTGGGGCCATTGCAGGATTCCCACAGGTCCAAGGTGTGAACAAGTGCACACATGTAGTCATCAAGGCTCCCACCAACCAACCAGCCATCTTCATAAACAGAAAGGGATTTCATTCAATTAATGTTCAACGAGTATGTGACCACAGAAAGCGCTTCCTGCAAGTGTGTGCCCACTTCCCGGGCAGCTGCCATGACTCATACATACTTTGCGGTGTTACCTCTGCACTAGCAGCTGGACTGGAGGCAGGCTGCTGATCAGGATGCCCCTTGGCCTGGGATGACTTCAGCGGTCATCCTCTGAGTGCCTGAGGCTTGGAGGGCCCTGGGTGCACGAAGGCCTCCTGCACCAGTGCAGGGCTGTTCTCAGGCATTATGGCTATTGGAGCTGGGCTCACTGGCGGAGGGGCTGGGGAGCTGGTGTCAGCACTTGAATTGTCCTGAGGGGAGACCCCAGATGTGGAGCACATCCTCTCCTCCTCCCTCTCAAGGCTCAGTGGAACATCCCTGCTCTCCAGAGAAGGACTAGGAACAGGTAAACTTTCCATGCTCCTGACCCTTCTCTTACATTGCCACTGCTGATTTTAAGTCATGTCCAAGGCAAGGCTTTGCAGGTCATGGCGCATCAATGGAATGTGGCTCTCCATGAGGGTCGCCAACCTCTCGATGGATGAAGCCATGTGTTCATATGTCTGGGACATGGCAGCAGTCATGGCATGGATGGACTCCTCCATCACCCACTGTTGGCTGCACATGGCCTCTGGCATCTCTGCCAGATGTTGCCTTACCACTCTCTGCAACTCCAGCATGTCCTGTTCTGTTGACGCCAGAGGCTCGTCATCAACCTGGGGCTCAGCATGGGTCTGGCCACCCACAGTCCTCCAACTGTCAGAGGCCTCAGCTGTCTCAGCCTCAGCCAGCTGCTCGGACCCATGTGTGTGGTGCTGTCACCAGTTCGTGACTCCGAATCTAATGCTGATCAAATAGCCACTGAGGTGAGAGTTTCTGTGCTGGGGGAAGGTGTAGGAGAATCATGGGACAGTGCATCATCCAAGTGTTCCTCGTGCTCAGAGGTTGTCGTCATTCAATCATTGTCTGGAATCATTTGTGAGCGGCTCCCTCTAAGATACAATGTAAAGAACATACATTTTGTTGTTATGGTACACAGATTAATTCTGTGTTTGGCAATAATCACTGTCTTTAACTGGGACCCCAAGCTTGTGTTAGATATGGCACGTGCTCCTTGACTCCTGGCTAACTCTAGCACCTCCTCTTTGGCCTGAGACAGAGGTTGCAGGTCGGGGCACCCCGCCACTGGCCTTGGCAGCCTCCCTGCTTTTGTTGGTCCTCTTCGCCTGAAAGATCAAGGATGCAGCTATTAAATTCCAAATGTATCAACGTCATGTGAATACTAACATGGTCCCTCATCTGGATGTGGGGGATGTCTCTGCATTCATACTGACCCTACTGTCATGGGCCTCAATTAGGCTAAGTTAGAAACAAGTAAGACCTGGTCTTACTTATGCAGTCAGTCATCTGCCATCATTATACTATGACCTTCCTATCATTGGAATGGTTGTGGCAACGATGCAGCATTACGCTTGTGGGCAAACAGATCTCGATGAGCTATCTGGAACTGCACAACTTACCTTCGCTGAGCGTAGGAGGTCATTGACCCTCTTCCTGTGCTGCACCCGGTTGCATTGGGTGAACCCACAGCTACTGACCTCCTCTGCGATCTCCATCCAGTCTTGCTTGGTCAGGTGGGAGGACCTCTTCTTGCCATCACTGGGGAAAAAGACCTTCTGTCTTTCCCTTGGAACCTGGAAGAGAATCAGCAGGGAGGCATCACTGAAGCAGTGGGCCACATTTGATCATCCATCTGCCATTGTTATAATGATGCCCGGGGAAGCGGTTAGGGCGGGAGCGAGTGGCTGAGGGGGGATGCAGTGAGGGTGGGAGCAAGTGGCTGAGAGAAGGCAGCGGCGAGGCAGGATGGAGCGGGAAATTGAAAGCGGCGATTGAAGTGGGGATGGCAGGAGGGAGTGGGGTACTGTTAGGGTGAGCAGAGCTGGCGATCACAACTATTGAGGGATGATGACGCCATTGCATAGCGTACATTCATACTGGCAATCTGGCAAATGTTCACATGCATGGATGATGTCTGTGATCGCTCTGCGTAAGCTCTGCGTTGTCAGGAGTCACTGTGTAAAAAGAACATCACATATGATTACATTTTAGATTCAACACATGGAGGTAAATTTAACTTAACCAGGCTGGAAGGAAACTGAAAGGATCAGATTAGGCACCCCTTTTGCCATTGATCAAATTCATTTTCCATTGGACTCATGAAAGGAGAAAATGGCTTCCCATAACTTTAAATCGCACTGTGCAATATTAGCAATAAATGCATTATTAATTTTGTAGAAATCTTCTATGTCCAGTATTTTACAAAAATCATTAACCCAAACACATCAAAGAGTTCATTACTGATACTGATCAAGACAATTTTAAACCAACAACTTGTTACTAGGTTGTGAGAAAATCACTCAACATCAATTATGAGCTGAAATCTCTACATTGATGTAAATAAAAATGTTATTCCTCTCAGTAGTGTGTATAACCCCCTATGTTATTCCCTTTTAAGGAAATCTTTCACATTACTTTAGCATGAAATTAACAAAAAAAAAACAGAATCAGCAACTTGATGACAATGTCTGGTTCAATTAGTTTCTGTCAGATTTTCTAAAAAAAACCAGCTTCTTTCCACAGTAGAATAAAAGGATAAAATAACAATGATTATTGATCCTAACTAAATTTGATAAGAACATCGAGTCGCAGAGTCAGTTACGGCACAGAAGGGGGCCATTCGGCCCATCGAGTCCATGCCAGAATACGTGAAGTTTTAAGTTTCAGTAAAATATTGGAATCCCTTTTGTTCTATTCAGTAATATTAAAATACTGCGGGGGTGAAATTTGATTCGGCGGCAGCGCAAAACTGATGATAGTGAATCGCCCGTCTGTTTTACACTTTGAAATCTGCCAAATGTTTTGCATTACCTCTGAAGTTGAATTTCATCCCCAAGCATTCTGAAGTAGGTCTTGAACATTATAAAAGTATTTATTGAATTCATCATATCTTACAGTAAGAGCATGTTGTAAAAGAGCATACTTTGTTGTCACGCTGGGAAGCTAGGCAGAAAAGCCATTTGCCATTAACGTGATAACATCACATATAAGGAACGCAATAAAGAATTCATGTTGCAATGACACCTACCTACAATATTTAGTCAATTCTACATTCATCTCAAGGATCACTAAAAACTTTTATCACAGTGCAGGATTTGTTCTATTCTTTGCAACTGCCCAGCAGCTTTTCATATAGTTGTGAAAATGAAGCATCAAAGCAGGGAGTTCCTTTTCCAGCATTAATTTCAGGTTTCAGACTCTTGTTAATGTTAATATTAGTTGCCATGTTTATTGATGACAAAATAAGGGAGCTGTATGTGCTGCACATCTAAAATGTTGTAATGTTATCCACTCCAGTACATAGCTGGAGTAACTTATTACCTATACAATAGCTCATTCTACCCTCAATAACTATCCTCATTATGGCATACCAATTGCTTTGGTTGCATAGTAGGAATTTCTTTTGTACGCAGTCAAACAGAGCAGTTGCATTCAGTTCGTCATGAGGAGGAAAATGTAGTAAAAACAAATTGTATATGACATTTTACTAAAAACCTCACACAGACTTTGGGCAGAGTGTGCCAGTGTAACAATGATTTGATAATGTGAAGACAGCACTGGCACTACTCGCCTGCTTATTCCTTGTAAACATAAGATGGTTATTAAAAGTAGAGTTGTTCCCAGGTGGATTAAGAGTCCGAAACAGCTTTTATACGATTTAGTATATTGCTTCACTTTATTAACAGGACACATTACATAAATAATCAAATTTATCTCAATTATAATTTGAGCTGACAACCTGAAAAAGATGATAAAAAATAATTCTGTTCAAAGCAAGTAAGATAACTTTGTTGGATTACAGCAAGAGTAAACAAATAAAAATTGAACAGAAATGTTGTACAATGAGTGATAATATTTTTCATGCAACATGTTTATTGTTCTTTTTTGTTTGAAATTATAAACATCTGGCCAAAATGGTTTAAGCAGATCTGTCACTAAAAGTAGCTTGATGTGGCATCCACTTCAGGAAGAAAAATGGATGCTGCTCCAGAATTCCCATGGAAATGGCTGCAGGGGAATCAAAGAGGAGGGCAAATTTTCAAGGGTTGCAGTGGTGAACTAATTGAAAAGAGGGCGAATGAAATATTACTGCATTGAATGGATTAACTAGACAGACAGTGAAGGATTACTGCAGTGATCAGATTGACTAAAGGGAGAGGGAAGGATTACTGCAGGGATCAGATTGACTGAAGGGAGAGTGAAGGATTATTGCAGTGATCAGAATGAATAGAGGGAGACTGAAAGATTATTGTAGTGAACAGATTGACAAGAGGGAGAGTCAAGGATTAATGCAGTGATCGGATTGACTCGAGGGTGATTTAAGGATAACTGCAGAGCAAATATTGAGAAGAGGGAGAGTGAAGGATGACTGCAGTGAACAGATTGACTGAAGGGAGAGGGAAGGATTATTGCAGTGAACAGATTGACTGAAGGGAGTGTGAAGGATTATTGCAGTGATCAGATTGACCAGCTGGAGAGTGAAGGATTATTGCAGTGATTAGAATGATTTAAGGGAGAGTGAAGGTTTATTGCATTGAGCAGATTGACTGAATGAAGAGTGAAGGATTATTGCAGTGATCAGAATGACTGAAGGGAGAGTGAAGGATTATTGCAGTGAACAGATTTACTGTAGGGAAAGTGAAGGATGCTTGCAGTGAACAGATTGACTACAGGGAGAGAGAAGGATTAATGCAGTGATCAGATGGACTAGCTGGAGAGTGAAGGATTACTGCAGTGATCAGATTGACTGCAGGGAGAGTGAAGGATTATTGTAGTCATCTGATTGACTTGATGGAGAGTGAAGGATTATTGCTGTGATCAGATTGACTAGAGGGAGAGTGAAGGATTATTGCTGTGATCAGATTGACCAGAGGGAGAGTGAAGGATTATTGCAGTGATTAGAATGATTTAAGGGAGAGTGAAGGTTTATTGCATTGAGCAGATTGACTGAAGGGAAAATGAAGGACTATTGCAGTGAACTGTTTGACTCGGGGGAGATTGAAGGATTACTGCAGAGCAAATATTGAAAAGAGGGAGAATGAAGTATTGCTGTGAAAAAAGATTAACTAGAGGGATGGTGGAGGATTTCCGCAGTGAACAGAATGACTGCGTTTGATGAATGATTATTGCAGTGATCAAATTGACGAGAGGGAGAGTGAAGGATTATTGCAGTGAACAGATTGACTACAGGGAGAGTGAAGGATTACTGCAGAGATCAGATTGAATGAAGGGAGAGTGAAGGATTATTGCAGTGATCAGATTGACTAGATTGTGAGAGAAGGATTATTGCAGTGATCAGATTGACTAGATTGAGAGTGAAGGATTATTGCTGTGTTCAGATTGACTAGATTGAGAGTGAAGGATTATTGCTGTGATCAGATGGACTAGAGGGAGAGGGAAGGATTATTGCAGTGATCAGATTGACTAGATTGTGAGAGAAGGATTATTGCAGTGATCAGATTGACTAGAGGGAGAGTGAAGGATTATTGCAGTGATCAGATTGACTAGATTGAGAGTGAAGGAGTATTGCTGTGTTCAGATTGACTAGATTGAGAGTGAAGGATTATTGCTGTGATCAGATTGACTAGATGGAGAGTGAAGGCTTATTGCTGTGATCAGATTGACTAGAGGGAGAATGAAGGATTATTGCTGTGTTCAGATTGACTAGATTGAGAGTGAAGGATTATTGCTGTGATCAGATTGACCAGAGGGAGAGTGAAGGATTATTGCAGTGATTAGAATGATTTAAGGGAGAGTGAAGGTTTATTGCATTGAGCAGATTGACTGAAGGGAAAATGAAGGACTATTGCAGTGAACTGCTTGACCCGAGGGAGATTGAAGGATTACTGCAGAGCAAATATTGAAAAGAGGGAGAATGAAGTATTGCTGTGATAAAAAGATTAACTAGAGGGATGGTGGAGGATTTCCGCAGTGAACAGAATGACTGGGTTTGATGAATGATTATTGCAGTGATCAAATTGACGAGAGGGAGAGTGAAGGATAATTGCAGTGATCAGATTGACTAGATTGAGAGTGAAGGATTATTGCTGTGTTCAGATTGACTAGATGGAGAGTGAAGGCTTATTGATGTGATCAGATTGACTAGAGGGAGAGTGAAGGATTATTGCTGTGTTCAGATTGACTAGATTGAGAGTGAAGGATTATTGCTGTGATCAGATTGACTAGATGGAGAGTGAAGGCTTATTGATGTGATCAGATTGACTAGAGGGAGAGTGAAGGATTATTGCATTCAACAGATGGACAAGAGGGAGAGGGAAGGATTATTGCAGTGATCAGATTGACTAGATTGTGAGAGAAGGATTATTGCATTGATCAGAGTGACTCGAGGGAGAGTGAAGGATTATTGCTGTGTTCAGATTGACTAGATTGAGAGTGAAGGATTATTGCTGTGTTCAGATTGACAAAATTGAGAGTGAAGGATTATTGCTGTGTTCAGATTGACTAGATTGAGAGTGAAGGATTATTGCTGTGATCAGATTGACGAGAGGGAGAGTGAAGGATTATTGCATTCAAAAGATGGACAAGAGGGAGAGGGAAGGATTATTGCAGTGATCAGATAGACTAGATTGTGAGAGAAGGATTATTGCAGTGATCAGATTGACAAGAGGGAGAGTGAAGGATTATTGCAGTGATCAGATTGACTAGATTGAGAGTGAAGGATTATTGCTGTGTTCAGATTGACTAGATTGAGAGTGAAGGATTATTGCTCTGATCAGATTGACTAGATGGAGAGTGAAGGCTTATTGCTGTGATGAGATTGACTAGAGGGAGAATGAAGGATTATTGCTGTGTTCAGATTGACAAAATTGAGAGTGAAGGATTATTGCTGTGATCAGATTGACTAGAGGGAGAGTGAAGGATCATTGCTGTGTTCAGATTGACTAGATGGAGAGTGAAGGATTATTGCTGTGTTCAGATTGACTAGAGGGAGAGTGAAGGAATATTGCTGTGTTCAGATTGACTAGAGGGAGAGTGAAGGATTATTGCTGTGTTCAGATTGACTAGAGGGAGAGTGAAGGATTATTGCTGTGTTCAGATTGACCAGATTGAGAGTGAAGGATTATTGCTGTGATCAGATTGACGAGAGGGAGAGTGAAGGATTATTGCTGTGATCAGATTGACTGGATTGAGAGTGAAGGAATATTGCTGTGTTCAGATTGACTAGAGGGAGAGTGAAGGATTATTGCAGTGACAGATTGACTAGATGGCGAGTGAAGGATTATTGCTGTGATCAGATTGAGTAGATGGAGAGTGAAGGATTATTGCTGTGATCAGATTGACTAGAGTAAGAGTGAAGGATTATTGCTGTGATCAGATTGAGTAGATGGAGAGTGAAGGATTATTGCTGTGATCAGATTGACTAGAGGGAGAGTGAAGGATTATTGCAGTCACAGATTGACTAGATGGAGAGTGAAGGATTATTGCTGTGATCAGATTGAGTAGATGGAGAGTGAAGGATTATTGCTGTGATCAGATTGACTAGAGTAAGAGTGAAGGATTATTGCAGTGATCAGATTGACCAGATGGAGAGTGAAGGATTATTGCTGTGATCAGATTGACTGGAGGGAAAGTGAAGGATTATTGAAGTGATCAGATTGACTGGAGGGAAAGTGAAGGATTATTGCAGTGATCAGATTGACCAGATGGAGAGTGAAGGATTATTGCAGTGATCAGATTGACGTGAGGGAAACTGAAGGATTATTGCTGTGATCAGATTGAGTAGATGGAGAGTAAAGGATTATTGCTGTGATCAGATTGACTAGAGGGAGAGTGAAGGATTATTGCAGTGATCAGATTGACTGGAGGGAGAGTGAAGGATTATTGCAGTGATCAGATTGACGTGAGGGAAACTGAAGGATTATTGCTGTGATCAGATTGACTGGAGGGAGAGTGAAGCATGATTGCAGCGATCAGATTGACTGGAGGGAGAGTGAAGGATTATTGCAGTGATGAGACTGACGTGAGGGAAACTGAAGGATTATTGCTGTGATCAGATTGAGTAGATGGAGAGTGAAGGATTATTGCTGTGATCAGATTGACTAGAGGGAGAGTGAAGGATTATTGCAGTGATCAGATTGACTGGAGGGAGAGTGAAGGATTATTGCAGTGATCAGATTGACGTGAGGGAAACTGAAGGATTATTGCTGTGATCAGATTGACTGGAGGGAGAGTGAAGGATTATTGCAGTGATCAGATTGACCAGATGGAGAGTGAAGGATTATTGCTGTGATCAGATTGACTGGAGGGAGAGTGAAGGATTATTGCAGTGATCAGATTGACTGGAGGGAGAGTGAAGGATTATTGCAGTGATCAGATTGACGTGAGGGAAACTGAAGGATTATTGCTGTGATCAGATTGAGTAGATGGAGAGTGAAGGATTATTGCTGTGATCAGATTGACTAGAGGTAGAGTGAAGGATTATTGCAGTGATCAGATTGACGAGATGGAGAGTGAAGGATTATTGCTGTGATCAGATTGACTAGATTGAGAGTGAAGGATTATTGCTGTGTTCAGATTGACAAAATTGAGAGTGAAGGATTATTGCTGTGTTCAGATTGACTAGATTGAGAGTGAAGGATTATTGCTGTGATCAGATTGACTAGATGGAGAGTGAAGGCTTATTGCTGTGATCAGATTGACTAGAGGGAGAGTGAAGGATTATTGCATTCAACAGATGGACAAGAGGGAGAGGGAAGGATTGTTGCAGTGATCAGATTGACTAGAGGGAGAGTGAAGGATTATTGCTGTGTTCAGATTGACTAGAGGGAGAGTGAAGGATTATTGCTGTGTTCAGATTGACTAGATTGAGAGTGAAGCATTATTGCTGTGATCAGATTGACTGGAGGGAGAGTGAAGCATGATTGCAGCGATCAGATTGACTGGAGGGAGAGTGAAGGATTATTGCAGTGATGAGACTGACGTGAGGGAAACTGAAGGATTATTGCTGTGATCAGATTGAGTAGATGGAGAGTGAAGGATTATTGCTGTGATCAGATTGACTAGAGGGAGAGTGAAGGATTATTGCAGTGATCAGATTGACTGGAGGGAGAGTGAAGGATTATTGCAGTGATCAGATTGACGTGAGGGAAACTGAAGGATTATTGCTGTGATCAGATTGACTGGAGGGAGAGTGAAGGATTATTGCAGTGATCAGATTGACCAGATGGAGAGTGAAGGATTATTGCTGTGATCAGATTGACTGGAGGGAGAGTGAAGGATTATTGCAGTGATCAGATTGACTGGAGGGAGAGTGAAGGATTATTGCAGTGATCAGATTGACGTGAGGGAAACTGAAGGATTATTGCAGTGATCAGATTGACGAGATGGAGAGTGAAGGATTATTGCTGTGATCAGATTGACTAGATGGTGAGTGAAGGCTTATTGCTGTGATCAGATTGACTAGAGGGAGAATGAAGGATTATTGCTGTGTTCAGATTGACTAGATTGAGAGTGAAGGATTATTGCTGTGTTCAGATTGACAAAATTGAGAGTGAAGGATTATTGCTGTGTTCAGAATGACTAGATTGAGAGTGAAGGATTATTGCTGTGATCAGATTGACTAGATGGAGAGTGAAGGCTTATTGCTGTGATCAGATTGACTAGAGGGAGAGTGAAGGATTATTGCATTCAACAGATGGACAAGAGGGAGAGGGAAGGATTGTTGCAGTGATCAGATTGAGTAGAGGGAGAGTGAAGGATTATTGCTGTGTTCAGATTGACTAGAGGGAGAGTGAAGGATTATTGCTGTGTTCAGATTGACTAGATTGAGAGTGAAGGATTATTGCTGTGTTCAGATTGACTAGATTGAGAGTGAAGGATTATTGCTGTGATCAGATTGACTAGATGGAGAGTGAAGGCTTATTGCTGTGATCAGATTGACTAGAGGGAGAATGAAGGATTATTGCTGTGTTCAGATTGACTAGATTGAGAGTGAAGGATTATTGCTGTGTTCAGATTGACAAAATTGAGAGTGAAGGATTATTGCTGTGATCAGATTGACTAGAGGGAGAGTGAAGGATCATTGCTGTGTTCAGATTGACTAGATGGAGAGTGAAGGATTATTGCAGTGATCAGATTGACTGGAGGGAGAGTGAAGGATTATTGCAGTGATCAGATTGACGTGAGGGAAACTGAAGGATTATTGCTGTGATCAGATTGACTGGAGGGAGAGTGAAGGATTATTGCAGTGATCAGATTGACCAGATGGAGAGTGAAGGATTATTGCTGTGATCAGATTGACTGGAGGGAGAGTGAAGGATTATTGCAGTGATCAGATTGACTGGAGGGAGAGTGAAGGACTATTGCAGTGATCAGATTGACGAGATGGAGAGTGAAGGATTATTGCTGTGATCAGATTGACTAGATGGAGAGTGAAGGCTTATTGCTGTGATCAGATTGACTAGAGGGAGAATGAAGGATTATTGCTGTGTTCAGATTGACTAGATTGAGAGTGAAGGATTATTGCTGTGTTCAGATTGACAAAATTGAGAGTGAAGGATTATTGCTGTGTTCAGATTGACTAGATTGAGAGTGAAGGATTATTGCTGTGATCAGATTGACTAGATGGAGAGTGAAGGCTTATTGCTGTGATCAGATTGACTAGAGGGAGAGTGAAGGATTATTGCATTCAACAGATGGACAAGAGGGAGAGGGAAGGATTATTGCAGTGATCAGATTGACTAGAGGGCGAGTGAAGGATTATTGCTGTGTTCAGATTGACTAGAGGGAGAGTGAAGGATTATTGCTGTGTTCAGATTGACTAGATTGAGAGTGAAGGATTATTGCTGTGTTCAGATTGACTAGATTGAGAGTGAAGGATTATTGCTGTGATCAGATTGACTAGATGGAGAGTGAAGGCTTATTGCTGTGATCAGATTGACTAGAGGGAGAATGAAGGATTATTGCTGTGTTCAGATTGACTAGATTGAGAGTGAAGGATTATTGCTGTGTTCAGATTGACAAAATTGAGAGTGAAGGATTATTGCTGTGATCAGATTGACTAGAGGGAGAGTGAGGGAACATTGCTGTGTTCAGATTGACTAGATGGAGAGTGAAGGATTATTGCTGTGATCAGATTGACTAGAGGGAGAGTGAAGGATTATTGCTGTGATCAGATTGACTGGATTGAGAGTGAAGGAATATTGCTGTGTTCAGATTGACTAGAGGGAGAGTGAAGGATTATTGCAGTGACAGATTGACTAGATGGAGAGTGAAGGCTTATTGCTGTGATCAGATTGACTAGATTGAGAGTGAAGGATTATTGCTGTGTTCAGATTGACAAAATTGAGAGTGAAGGATTATTGCTGTGTTCAGATTGACGAGATTGAGAGTGAAGGATTATTGCTGTGTTCAGATTGACAAAATTGAGAGTGAAGGATTATTGCTGTGTTCAGAATGACTAGATTGAGAGTGAAGGATTATTGCTGTGATCAGATTGACTAGATGGAGAGTGAAGGCTTATTGCTGTGATCAGATTGACTAGAGGGAGAATGAAGGATTATTGCTGTGATCAGATTGACTAGATTGAGAGTGAAGGATTATTGCTGTGTTCGGATTGACAAAATTGAGAGTGAAAGATTATTGCTGTGTTCAGATTGACTAGATTGAGAGTGAAGGCTTATTGCTGTGATCAGATTGACTAGAGGGAGAGTGAAGGATTATTGCATTCAACAGATGGACAAGAGGGAGAGGGAAGGATTATTGCAGTGATCAGATTGAGTAGATTGTGAGAGAAGGATTATTGCAGTGATCAGACTGACTAGAGGGAGAGTGAAGGATTATTGCTGTGTTCAGATTGACTAGATTGAGAGTGAAGGATTATTGCTGTGATCAGATTGACTAGATGGAGAGTGAAGGCTTATTGCTGTGATCAGATTGACTAGAGGGAGAATGAAGGATTATTGCTGTGTTCAGATTGACTAGATTGAGAGTGAAGCATTATTGCTGTGATCAGATTGACTGGAGGGAGAGTGAAGCATGATTGCAGCGATCAGATTGACTGGAGGGAGAGTGAAGGATTATTGCAGTGATGAGACTGACGTGAGGGAAACTGAAGGATTATTGCTGTGATCAGATTGAGTAGATGGAGAGTGAAGGATTATTGCTGTGATCAGATTGACTAGAGGGAGAGTGAAGGATTATTGCAGTGATCAGATTGACTGGAGGGAGAGTGAAGGATTATTGCAGTGATCAGATTGACGTGAGGGAAACTGAAGGATTATTGCTGTGATCAGATTGACTGGAGGGAGAGTGAAGGATTATTGCAGTGATCAGATTGACCAGATGAAGAGTGAAGGATTATTGCTGTGATCAGATTGACTGGAGGGAGAGGGAAGGATTATTGCAGTGTTCAGATTGACTAGATGGAGAGTGAAGGATTATTGCTGTGATCAGATTGACTAGATGGAGAGTGAAGGCTTATTGCTGTGATCAGATTGACTAGAGGGAGAATGAAGGATTATTGCTGTGTTCAGATTGACTAGATTGAGAGTGAAGGATTATTGCTGTGTTCAGATTGACAAAATTCAGAGTGAAGGATTATTGCTGTGTTCAGATTGACTAGATTGAGAGTGAAGGATTATTGCAGTGATCAGATTGACTGGAGGGAGAGTGAAGGATTATTGCAGTGATCAGATTGACGTGAGGGAAACTGAAGGATTATTGCTGTGATCAGATTGACTGGAGGGAGAGTGAAGGATTATTGCAGTGATCAGATTGACCAGATGGAGAGTGAAGGATTATTGCTGTGATCAGATTGACTGGAGGGAGAGTGAAGGATTATTGCAGTGATCAGATTGACTGGAGGGAGAGTGAAGGACTATTGCAGTGATCAGATTGACGAGATGGAGAGTGAAGGATTATTGCTGTGATCAGATTGACTAGATGGAGAGTGAAGGCTTATTGCTGTGATCAGATTGACTAGAGGGAGAATGAAGGATTATTGCTGTGTTCAGATTGACTAGATTGAGAGTGAAGGATTATTGCTGTGTTCAGATTGACAAAATTCAGAGTGAAGGATTATTGCTGTGTTCAGATTGACTAGATTGAGAGTGAAGGATTATTGCAGTGATCAGATTGACTGGAGGGAGAGTGAAGGATTATTGCAGTGATCAGATTGACGTGAGGGAAACTGAAGGATTATTGCTGTGATCAGATTGACTGGAGGGAGAGTGAAGGATTATTGCAGTGATCAGATTGACCAGATGGAGAGTGAAGGATTATTGCTGTGATCAGATTGACTGGAGGGAGAGTGAAGGATTATTGCAGTGATCAGATTGACTGGAGGGAGAGTGAAGGACTATTGCAGTGATCAGATTGACGAGATGGAGAGTGAAGGATTATTGCTGTGATCAGATTGACTAGATGGAGAGTGAAGGCTTATTGCTGTGATCAGATTGACTAGAGGGAGAATGAAGGATTATTGCTGTGTTCAGATTGACTAGATTGAGAGTGAAGGATTATTGCTGTGTTCAGATTGACAAAATTGAGAGTGAAGGATTATTGCTGTGTTCAGATTGACTAGATTGAGAGTGAAGGATTATTGCTGTGATCAGATTGACTAGATGGAGAGTGAAGGCTTATTGCTGTGATCAGATTGACTAGAGGGAGAGTGAAGGATTATTGCATTCAACAGATGGACAAGAGGGAGAGGGAAGGATTATTGCAGTGATCAGATTGACTAGAGGGCGAGTGAAGGATTATTGCTGTGTTCAGATTGACTAGAGGGAGAGTGAAGGATTATTGCTGTGTTCAGATTGACTAGATTGAGAGTGAAGGATTATTGCTGTGTTCAGATTGACTAGATTGAGAGTGAAGGATTATTGCTGTGATCAGATTGACTAGATGGAGAGTGAAGGCTTATTGCTGTGATCAGATTGACGTGAGGGAAACTGAAGGATTATTGCAGTGATCAGATTGACGAGATGGAGAGTGAAGGATTATTGCTGTGATCAGATTGACTAGATGGAGAGTGAAGGCTTATTGCTGTGATCAGATTGACTAGAGGGAGAATGAAGGATTATTGCTGTGTTCAGATTGACTAGATTGAGAGTGAAGGATTATTGCTGTGTTCAGATTGACAAAATTCAGAGTGAAGGATTATTGCTGTGTTCAGATTGACTAGATTGAGAGTGAAGGATTATTGCAGTGATCAGATTGACTGGAGGGAGAGTGAAGGATTATTGCAGTGATCAGATTGACGTGAGGGAAACTGAAGGATTATTGCTGTGATCAGATTGACTGGAGGGAGAGTGAAGGATTATTGCAGTGATCAGATTGACCAGATGGAGAGTGAAGGATTATTGCTGTGATCAGATTGACTGGAGGGAGAGTGAAGCATTATTGCAGTGATCAGATTGACTAGAGGGAGAGTGAAGGACTATTGCAGTGATCAGATTGACGAGATGGAGAGTGAAGGATTATTGCTGTGATCAGATTGACTAGATGGAGAGTGAAGGCTTATTGCTGTGATCAGATTGACTAGAGGGAGAATGAAGGATTATTGCTGTGTTCAGATTGACTAGATTGAGAGTGAAGGATTATTGCTGTGTTCAGATTGACAAAATTGAGAGTGAAGGATTATTGCTGTGTTCAGATTGACTAGATTGAGAGTGAAGGATTATTGCTGTGATCAGATTGACTAGATGGAGAGTGAAGGCTTATTGCTGTGATCAGATTGACTAGAGGGAGAGTGAAGGATTATTGCATTCAACAGATGGACAAGAGGGAGAGGGAAGGATTATTGCAGTGATCAGATTGACTAGAGGGCGAGTGAAGGATTATTGCTGTGTTCAGATTGACTAGAGGGAGAGTGAAGGATTATTGCTGTGTTCAGATTGACTAGATTGAGAGTGAAGGATTATTGCTGTGTTCAGATTGACTAGATTGAGAGTGAAGGATTATTGCTGTGATCAGATTGACTAGATGGAGAGTGAAGGCTTATTGCTGTGATCAGATTGACTAGAGGGAGAATGAAGGATTATTGCTGTGTTCAGATTGACTAGATTGAGAGTGAAGGATTATTGCTGTGTTCAGATTGACAAAATTGAGAGTGAAGGATTATTGCTGTGATCAGATTGACTAGAGGGAGAGTGAGGGATCATTGCTGTGTTCAGATTGACTAGATGGAGAGTGAAGGATTATTGCTGTGATCAGATTGACTAGAGGGAGAGTGAAGGATTATTGCTGTGATCAGATTGACTGGATTGAGAGTGAAGGAATATTGCTGTGTTCAGATTGACTAGAGGGAGAGTGAAGGATTATTGCAGTGACAGATTGACTAGATGGAGAGTGAAGGCTTATTGCTGTGATCAGATTGACTAGATTGAGAGTGAAGGATTATTGCTGTGTTCAGATTGACAAAATTGAGAGTGAAGGATTATTGCTGTGTTCAGATTGACGAGATTGAGAGTGAAGGATTATTGCTGTGTTCAGATTGACAAAATTGAGAGTGAAGGATTATTGCTGTGTTCAGAATGACTAGATTGAGAGTGAAGGATTATTGCTGTGATCAGATTGACTAGATGGAGAGTGAAGGCTTATTGCTGTGATCAGATTGACTAGAGGGAGAATGAAGGATTATTGCTGTGATCAGATTGACTAGATTGAGAGTGAAGGATTATTGCTGTGTTCAGATTGACAAAATTGAGAGTGAAAGATTATTGCTGTGTTCTGATTGACTAGATTGAGAGTGAAGGCTTATTGCTGTGATCAGATTGACTAGAGGGAGAGTGAAGGATTATTGCATTCAACAGATGGACAAGAGGGAGAGGGAAGGATTATTGCAGTGATCAGATTGAGTAGATTGTGAGAGAAGGATTATTGCAGTGATCAGATTGACTAGAGGGAGAGTGAAGGATTATTGCTGTGTTCAGATTGACTAGATTGAGAGTGAAGGATTATTGCTGTGATCAGATTGACTAGATGGAGAGTGAAGGCTTATTGCTGTGATCAGATTGACTAGAGGGAGAATGAAGGATTATTGCTGTGTTCAGATTGACTAGATTGAGAGTGAAGCATTATTGCTGTGATCAGATTGACTGGAGGGAGAGTGAAGCATGATTGCAGCGATCAGATTGACTGGAGGGAGAGTGAAGGATTATTGCAGTGATGAGACTGACGTGAGGGAAACTGAAGGATTATTGCTGTGATCAGATTGAGTAGATGGAGAGTGAAGGATTATTGCTGTGATCAGATTGACTAGAGGGAGAGTGAAGGATTATTGCAGTGATCAGATTGACTGGAGGGAGAGTGAAGGATTATTGCAGTGATCAGATTGACGTGAGGGAAACTGAAGGATTATTGCTGTGATCAGATTGACTGGAGGGAGAGTGAAGGATTATTGCAGTGATCAGATTGACCAGATGAAGAGTGAAGGATTATTGCTGTGATCAGATTGACTGGAGGGAGAGTGAAGGATTATTGCAGTGATCAGATTGACTGGAGGGAGAGTGAAGGATTATTGCAGTGATCAGATTGACGTGAGGGAAACTGAAGGATTATTGCAGTGATCAGATTGACGAGATGGAGAGTGAAGGATTATTGCTGTGATCAGATTGACTAGATGGAGAGTGAAGGCTTATTGCTGTGATCAGATTGACTAGAGGGAGAATGAAGGATTATTGCTGTGTTCAGATTGACTAGATTGAGAGTGAAGGATTATTGCTGTGTTCAGATTGACAAAATTCAGAGTGAAGGATTATTGCTGTGTTCAGATTGACTAGATTGAGAGTGAAGGATTATTGCTGTGATCAGATTGACTAGATGGAGAGTGAAGGCTTATTGCTGTGATCAGATTGACTAGAGGGAGAGTGAAGGATTATTGCATTCAACAGATGGACAAGAGGGAGAGGGAAGGATTGTTGCAGTGATCAGATTGAGTAGAGGGAGAGTGAAGGATTATTGCTGTGTTCAGATTGACTAGAGGGAGAGTGAAGGATTATTGCTGTGTTCAGATTGACTAGATTGAGAGTGAAGGATTATTGCTGTGTTCAGATTGACTAGATTGAGAGTGAAGGATTATTGCTGTGATCAGATTGACTAGATGGAGAGTGAAGGCTTATTGCTGTGATCAGATTGACTAGAGGGAGAATGAAGGATTATTGCTGTGTTCAGATTGACTAGATTGAGAGTGAAGGATTATTGCTGTGTTCAGATTGACAAAATTGAGAGTGAAGGATTATTGCTGTGATCAGATTGACTAGAGGGAGAGTGAAGGATCATTGCTGTGTTCAGATTGACTAGATGGAGAGTGAAGGATTATTGCTGTGATCAGATTGACTGGAGGGAGAGTGAAGGATTATTGCAGTGATCAGATTGACGTGAGGGAAACTGAAGGATTATTGCTGTGATCAGATTGACTGGAGGGAGAGTGAAGGATTATTGCAGTGATCAGATTGACCAGATGGAGAGTGAAGGATTATTGCTGTGATCAGATTGACTGGAGGGAGAGTGAAGGATTATTGCAGTGATCAGATTGACTGGAGGGAGAGTGAAGGATTATTGCAGTGATCAGATTGACGTGAGGGAAACTGAAGGATTATTGCAGTGATCAGATTGAGTAGATGGAGAGTGAAGGATTATTGCTGTGATCAGATTGCCTAGAGGTAGAGTGAAGGACTATTGCAGTGATCAGATTGACGAGATGGAGAGTGAAGGATTATTGCTGTGATCAGATTGACTAGATGGAGAGTGAAGGCTTATTGCTGTGATCAGATTGACTAGAGGGAGAATGAAGGATTATTGCTGTGTTCAGATTGACTAGATTGAGAGTGAAGGATTATTGCTGTGTTCAGATTGACAAAATTGAGAGTGAAGGATTTTTGCTGTGTTCAGATTGACCAGATGGAGAGTGAAGGATTATGTGATCAGATTGACTGGAGGGAAAGTGAAGGATTATTGAAGTGATCAGATTGACTGGAGGGAAAGTGAAGGATTATTGCAGTGATCAGATTGACCAGATGGAGAGTGAAGGATTATTGCTGTGATCAGATTGACGTGAGGGAAACTGAAGGATTATTGCTGTGATCAGATTGAGTAGATGGAGAGTAAAGGATTATTGCTGTGATCAGATTGACTAGAGGGAGAGTGAAGGATTATTGCAGTGATCAGATTGACTGGAGGGAGAGTGAAGGATTATTGCAGTGATCAGATTGACGTGAGGGAAACTGAAGGATTATTGCTGTGATCAGATTGACTGGAGGGAGAGTGAAGCATGATTGCAGCGATCAGATTGACTGGAGGGAGAGTGAAGGATTATTGCAGTGATGAGACTGACGTGAGGGAAACTGAAGGATTATTGCTGTGATCAGATTGAGTAGATGGAGAGTGAAAGATTATTGCTGTGATCAGATTGACTAGAGGGAGAGTGAAGGATTATTGCAGTGATCAGATTGACTGGAGGGAGAGTGAAGGATTATTGCTGTGATCAGATTGACTGGAGGGAGAGTGAAGGATTATTGCAGTGATCAGATTGACTGGAGGGAGAGTGAAGGATTATTGCAGTGATCAGATTGACGTGAGGGAAACTGAAGGATTATTGCTGTGATCAGATTGAGTAGATGGAGAGTGAAGGATTATTGCTGTGATCAGATTGACTAGAGGGAGAGTGAAGGATTATTGCAGTGATCAGCTTGACTGGAGGGAGAGTGAAGGATTATTGCAGTGATCAGAATGACGTGAGGGAAACTGAAGGATTATTGCTGTGATCAGATTGACTGGAGGGAGAGTGAAGCATGATTGCAGCGATCAGATTGAATGGAGGGAGTGTGAAGGATTATTGCAGTGATGAGACTGACGTGAGGGAAACTGAAGGATTATTGCTGTGATCAGATTGAGTAGATGGAGAGTGAAAGATTATTGCTGTGATCAGATTGACTAGAGGGAGAGTGAAGGATTATTGCAGTGATCAGATTGACTGGAGGGAGAGTGAAGGATTATTGCAGTGATCAGATTGACGTGAGGGAAACTGAAGGATTATTGCTGTGATCAGATTGACTGGAGGGAGAGTGAAGGATTATTGCAGTGATCAGATTGACCAGATGGAGAGTGAAGGATTATTGCTGTGATCAGATTGACTGGAGGGAGAGTGAAGGATTATTGCAGTGATCAGATTGACTGGAGGGAGAGTGAAGGATTATTGCAGTGATCAGATTGACGTGAGGGAAACTGAAGGATTATTGCTGTGATCAGATTGAGTAGATGGACAGTGAAGGATTATTGCTGTGATCAGATTGACTAGAGGTAGAGTGAAGGATTATTGCAGTGATCAGATTGACGAGATGGAGAGTGAAGGATTATTGCTGTGATCAGATTGACTAGATGGAGAGTGAAGGCTTATTGCTGTGATCAGATTGACTAGAGGGAGAATGAAGGATTATTGCTGTGTTCAGATTGACTAGATTGAGAGTGAAGGATTATTGCTGTGTTCAGATTGACAACATTGAGAGTGAAGGATTATTGCTGTGTTCAGATTGACTAGATTGAGAGTGAAGGATTATTGCTGTGATCAGATTGACTAGATGGAGAGTGAAGGCTTATTGCTGTGATCAGATTGACTAGAGGGAGAGTGAAGGATTATTGCATTCAACAGATGGACAAGAGGGAGAGGGAAGGATTGTTGCAGTGATCAGATTGACTAGAGGGAGAGTGAAGGATTATTGCTGTGTTCAGATTGACTAGAGGGAGAGTGAAGGATTATTGCTGTGTTCAGATTGACTAGATTGAGAGTGAAGCATTATTGCTGTGATCAGATTGACTGGAGGGAGAGTGAAGCATGATTGCAGCGATCAGATTCACTGGAGGGAGAGTGAAGGATTATTGCAGTGATGAGACTGACGTGAGGGAAACTGAAGGATTATTGCTGTGATCAGATTGAGTAGATGGAGAGTGAAGGATTATTGCTGTGATCAGATTGACTAGAGGGAGAGTGAAGGATTATTGCAGTGATCAGATTGACTGGAGGGAGAGTGAAGGATTATTGCAGTGATCAGATTGACGTGAGGGAAACTGAAGGATTATTGCTGTGATCAGATTGACTGGAGGGAGAGTGAAGGATTATTGCAGTGATCAGATTGACCAGATGGAGAGTGAAGGATTATTGCTGTGATCAGATTGACTGGAGGGAGAGTGAAGGATTATTGCAGTGATCAGATTGACTGGAGGGAGAGTGAAGGATTATTGCAGTGATCAGATTGACGTGAGGGAAACTGAAGGATTATTGCAGTGATCAGATTGACGAGATGGAGAGTGAAGGATTATTGCTGTGATCAGATTGACTAGATGGAGAGTGAAGGCTTATTGCTGTGATCAGATTGACTAGAGGGAGAATGAAGGATTATTGCTGTGTTCAGATTGACAAAATTGAGAGTGAAGGATTATTGCTGTGTTCAGATTGACAAAATTGAGAGTGAAGGATTATTGCTGTGTTCAGATTGACTAGATTGAGAGTGAAGGATTATTGCTGTGATCAGATTGACTAGATGGAGAGTGAAGGCTTATTGCTGTGATCAGATTGACTAGAGGGAGAGTGAAGGATTATTGCATTCAACAGATGGACAAGAGGGAGAGGGAAGGATTGTTGCAGTGATCAGATTGAGTAGAGGGAGAGTGAAGGATTATTGCTGTGTTCAGATTGACTAGAGGGAGAGTGAAGGATTATTGCTGTGTTCAGATTGACTAGATTGAGAGTGAAGGATTATTGCTGTGTTCAGATTGACTAGATTGAGAGTGAAGGATTATTGCTGTGATCAGATTGACTAGATGGAGAGTGAAGGCTTATTGCTGTGATCAGATTGACAAAATTGAGAGTGAAGGATTATTGCTGTGATCAGATTGACTAGAGGGAGAGTGAAGGATCATTGCTGTGTTCGGATTGACTAGATGGAGAGTGAAGGATTATTGCAGTGATCAGATTGACTGGAGGGAGAGTGAAGGATTATTGCAGTGATCAGATTGACGTGAGGGAAACTGAAGGATTATTGCTGTGATCAGATTGACTGGAGGGAGAGTGAAGGATTATTGCAGTGATCAGATTGACCAGATGGAGAGTGAAGGATTATTGCTGTGATCAGATTGACTGGAGGGAGAGTGAAGGATTATTGCAGTGATCAGATTGACTGGAGGGAGAGTGAAGGATTATTGCAGTGATCAGATTGACGTGAGGGAAACTGAAGGATTATTGCAGTGATCAGATTGAGTAGATGGAGAGTGAAGGATTATTGCTGTGATCAGATTGACTAGAGGTAGAGTGAAGGACTATTGCAGTGATCAGATTGACGAGATGGAGAGTGAAGGATTATTGCTGTGATCAGATTGACTAGATGGAGAGTGAAGGCTTATTGCTGTGTTCAGATTGACAAAATTGAGAGTGAAGGATTACTGCTGTGTTCAGATTGACCAGATGGAGAGTGAAGGATCATTGCTGTGATCAGATTGACTGGAGGGAAAGTGAAGGATTATTGAAGTGATCAGATTGACTGGAGGGAAAGTGAAGGATTATTGCAGTGATCAGATTGACCAGATGGAGAGTGAAGGATTATTGCTGTGATCAGATTGACTGGAGGGAAAGTGAAGGATTATTGAAGTGATCAGATTGACTGGAGGGAAAGTGAAGGATTATTGCAGTGATCAGATTGACCAGATGGAGAGTGAAGGATTATTGCAGTGATCAGATTGACGTGAGGGAAACTGAAGGATTATTGCTGTGATCAGATTGAGTAGATGGAGAGTAAAGGATTATTGCTGTGATCAGATTGACTAGAGGGAGAGTGAAGGATTATTGCAGTGATCAGATTGACTGGAGGGAGAGTGAAGGATTATTGCAGTGATCAGATTGACGTGAGGGAAACTGAAGGATTATTGCTGTGATCAGATTGACTGGAGGGAGAGTGAAGCATGATTGCAGCGATCAGATTGACTGGAGGGAGAGTGAAGGATTATTGCAGTGATGAGACTGACGTGAGGGAAACTGAAGGATTATTGCTGTGATCAGATTGAGTAGATGGAGAGTGAAAGATTATTGCTGTGATCAGATTGACTAGAGGGAGAGTGAAGGATTATTGCAGTGATCAGATTGACTGGAGGGAGAGTGAAGGATTATTGCAGTGATCAGATTGACGTGAGGGAAACTGAAGGATTATTGCTGTGATCAGATTGACTGGAGGGAGAGTTAAAGATTATTGCAGTGATCAGATTGACCAGATGGAGAGTGAAGGATTATTGCTGTGATCAGATTGACTGGAGGGAGAGTGAAGGATTATTGCAGTGATCAGATTGACTGGAGGGAGAGTGAAGGATTATTGCAGTGATCAGATTGACGTGAGGGAAACTGAAGGATTATTGCTGTGATCAGATTGAGTAGATGGAGAGTGAAGGATTATTGCTGTGATCAGATTGACTAGAGGTAGAGTGAAGGATTATTGCAGTGATCAGATTGACGAGATGGAGAGTGAAGGATTATTGCTGTGATCAGATTGACTAGATGGAGAGTGAAGGCTTATTGCTGTGATCAGATTGACTAGAGGGAGAATGAAGGATTATTGCTGTGTTCAGATTGACTAGATTGAGAGTGAAGGATTATTGCTGTGTTCAGATTGACAAAATTGATAGTGAAGGATTATTGCTGTGTTCACATTAACTAGATTGAGAGTGAAGGATTATTGCTGTGATCAGATTGACTAGATGGAGAGTGAAGGCTTATTGCTGTGATCAGATTGACTAGAGGGAGAGTGAAGGATTATTGCATTCAGCAGATGGACAAGAGGGAGAGGGAAGGATTGTTGCAGTGATCAGATTGACTAGAGGGAGAGTGAAGGATTATTGCTGTGTTCAGATTGACTAGAGGGAGAGTGAAGGATTATTGCTGTGTTCAGATTGACTAGATTGAGAGTGAAGCATTATTGCTGTGATCAGATTGACTGGAGGGAGAGTGAAGCATGATTGCAGCGATCAGATTGACTGGAGGGAGAGTGAAGGATTATTGCAGTGATGAGACTGACGTGAGGGAAACTGAAGGATTATTGCTGTGATCAGATTGACTGGAGGGAGAGTGAAGGATTATTGCTGTGATCAGATTGACTAGAGGGAGAGTGAAGGATTATTGCAGTGATCAGATTGACTGGAGGGAGAGTGAAGGATTATTGCAGTGATCAGATTGACGTGAGGGAAACTGAAGGATTATTGCTGTGATCAGATTGACTGGAGGGAGAGTGAAGGATTATTGCAGTGATCAGATTGACCAGATGGAGAGTGAAGGATTATTGCTGTGATCAGATTGACTGGAGGGAGAGTGAAGGATTATTGCAGTGATCAGATTGACTGGAGGGAGAGTGAAGGATTATTGCAGTGATCAGATTGACGTGAGGGAAACTGAAGGATTATTGCAGTGATCAGATTGACGAGATGGAGAGTGAAGGATTATTGCTGTGATCAGATTGACTAGATGGAGAGTGAAGGCTTATTGCTGTGATCAGATTGACTAGAGGGAGAATGAAGGATTATTGCTGTGTTCAGATTGACTAGATTGAGAGTGAAGGATTATTGCTGTGTTCAGATTGACAAAATTGAGAGTGAAGGATTATTGCTGTGTTCAGATTGACTAGATTGAGAGTGAAGGATTATTGCTGTGATCAGATTGACTAGATGGAGAGTGAAGGCTTATTGCTGTGATCAGATTGACTAGAGGGAGAGTGAAGGATTATTGCATTCAACAGATGGACAAGAGGGAGAGGGAAGGATTGTTGCAGTGATCAGATTGAGTAGAGGGAGAGTGAAGGATTATTGCTGTGTTCAGATTGACTAGAGGGAGAGTGAAGGATTATTGCTGTGTTCAGATTGACTAGATTGAGAGTGAAGGATTATTGCTGTGTTCAGATTGACTAGATTGAGAGTGAAGGATTATTGCTGTGATCAGATTGACTAGATGGAGAGTGAAGGCTTATTGCTGTGATCAGATTGACTAGAGGGAGAATGAAGGATCATTGCTGTGTTCAGATTGACTAGATTGAGAGTGAAGGATTATTGCTGTGTTCAGATTGACAAAATTGAGAGTGAAGGATTATTGCTGTGATCAGATTGACTAGAGGGAGAGTGAAGGATCATTGCTGTGTTCAGATTGACTAGATGGAGAGTGAAGGATTATTGCAGTGATCAGATTGACTGGAGGGAGAGTGAAGGATTATTGCAGTGATCAGATTGACGTGAGGGAAACTGAAGGATTATTGCTGTGATCAGATTGACTGGAGGGAGAGTGAAGGATTATTGCAGTGATCAGATTGACCAGATGGAGAGTGAAGGATTATTGCTGTGATCAGATTGACTGGAGGGAGAGTGAAGGATTATTGCAGTGATCAGATTGACTGGAGGGAGAGTGAAGGATTATTGCAGGGATCAGATTGACGTGAGGGAAACTGAAGGATTATTGCAGTGATCAGATTGAGTAGATGGAGAGTGAAGGATTATTGCTGTGATCAGATTGACTAGAGGTAGAGTGAAGGATTATTGCAGTGATCAGATTGACGAGATGGAGAGTGAAGGATTATTGCTGTGATCAGATTGACTAGATGGAGAGTGAAGGCTTATTGCTGTGATCAGATTGACTAGAGGGAGAATGAAGGATTATTGCTGTGTTCAGATTGACTAGATTGAGAGTGAAGGATTATTGCTGTGTTCAGATTGACAAAATTGAGAGTGAAGGATTATTGCTGTGTTCAGATTGACTAGATTGAGAGTGAAGGATTATTGCTGTGTTCAGATTGACTAGATTGAGAGTGAAGGATTATTGCTGTGATCAGATTGACTAGATGGAGAGTGAAGGCTTATTGCTGTGATCAGATTGACTAGAGGGAGAATGAAGGATTATTGCTGTGTTCAGATTGACTAGATTGAGAGTGAAGGATTATTGCTGTGTTCAGATTGACAAAATTGAGAGTGAAGGATTATTGCTGTGATCAGATTGACTAGAGGGAGAGTGAAGGATCATTGCTGTGTTCAGATTGACTAGATGGAGAGTGAAGGATTATTGCAGTGATCAGATTGACTGGAGGGAGAGTGAAGGATTATTGCAGTGATCAGATTGACGTGAGGGAAACTGAAGGATTATTGCTGTGATCAGATTGACTGGAGGGAGAGTGAAGGATTATTGCAGTGATCAGATTGACCAGATGGAGAGTGAAGGATTATTGCTGTGATCAGATTGACTGGAGGGAGAGTGAAGGATTATTGCAGTGATCAGATTGACTGGAGGGAGAGTGAAGGATTATTGCAGGGATCAGATTGACGTGAGGGAAACTGAAGGATTATTGAAGTGATCAGATTGAGTAGATGGAGAGTGAAGGATTATTGCTGTGATCAGATTGACTAGAGGTAGAGTGAAGGATTATTGCAGTGTTCAGATTGACGAGATGGAGAGTGAAGGATTATTGCTGTGATCAGATTGACTAGATGGAGAGTGAAGGCTTATTGCTGTGATCAGATTGACTAGAGGGAGAATGAAGGATTATTGCTGTGTTCAGATTGACTAGATTGAGAGTGAAGGATTATTGCTGTGTTCAGATTGACAAAATTGAGAGTGAAGGATTATTGCTGTGATCAGATTGACTAGATGGAGAGTGAAGGCTTATTGCTGTGATCAGATTGACTAGAGGGAGAGTGAAGGATTATTGCATTCAACAGATGGACAAGAGGGAGAGGGAAGGATTATTGCAGTGATCAGATTGACTAGAGGGCGAGTGAAGGATTATTGCTGTGTTCAGATTGACTAGAGGGAGAGTGAAGGATTATTGCTGTGTTCAGATTGACTAGATTGAGAGTGAAGGATTATTGCTGTGTTCAGATTGACTAGATTGAGAGTGAAGGATTATTGCTGTGATCAGATTGACTAGATGGAGAGTGAAGGCTTATTGCTGTGATCAGATTGACTAGAGGGAGAATGAAGGATTATTGCTGTGTTCAGATTGACTAGATTGAGAGTGAAGGATTATTGCTGTGTTCAGATTGACAAAATTGAGAGTGAAGGATTATTGCTGTGATCAGATTGACTAGAGGGAGAGTGAAGGATCATTGCTGTGTTCAGATTGACTAGATGGAGAGTGAAGGATTATTGCTGTGATCAGATTGACTAGAGGGAGAGTGAAGGATTATTGCTGTGATCAGATTGACTGGATTGAGAGTGAAGGAATATTGCTGTGTTCAGATTGACTAGAGGGAGAGTGAAGGATTATTGCAGTGACAGATTGACTAGATGGAGAGTGAAGGCTTATTGCTGTGATCAGATTGACTAGATTGAGAGTGAAGGATTATTGCTGTGTTCAGATTGACAAAATTGAGAGTGAAGGATTATTGCTGTGTTCAGATTGACGAGATTGAGAGTGAAGGATTATTGCTGTGTTCAGATTGACAAAATTGAGAGTGAAGGATTATTGCTGTGTTCAGAATGACTAGATTGAGAGTGAAGGATTATTGCTGTGATCAGATTGACTAGATGGAGAGTGAAGGCTTATTGCTGTGATCAGATTGACTAGAGGGAGAATGAAGGATTATTGCTGTGATCAGATTGACTAGATTGAGAGTGAAGGATTATTGCTGTGTTCAGATTGACAAAATTGAGAGTGAAGGATTATTGCTGTGTTCAGATTGACTAGATTGAGAGTGAAGGCTTATTGCTGTGATCAGATTGACTAGAGGGAGAGTGAAGGATTATTGCATTCAACAGATGGACAAGAGGGAGAGGGAAGGATTATTGCAGTGATCAGATTGAGAAGATTGTGAGAGAAGGATTATTGCAGTGATCAGATTGACTAGAGGGAGAGTGAAGGATTATTGATGTGTTCAGATTGACTAGATTGAGAGTGAAGGATTATTGCTGTGATCAGATTGACTAGATGGAGAGTGAAGGCTTATTGCTGTGATCAGATTGACTAGAGGGAGAATGAAGGATTATTGCTGTGTTCAGATTGACTAGATTGAGAGTGAAGGATTATTGCAGTGATCAGATTGACAAGAGGGAGAGTGAAGGATTATTGCTGTGATCAGATTGACTAGAGGGAGAGTGAAGGATTATTGCTGTGTTCAGATTGACTAGATTGAGAGTGAAGCATTATTGCTGTGATCAGATTGACTGGAGGGAGAGTGAAGCATGATTGCAGCGATCAGATTGACTGGAGGGAGAGTGAAGGATTATTGCAGTGATGAGACTGACGTGAGGGAAACTGAAGGATTATTGCTGTGATCAGATTGAGTAGATGGAGAGTGAAGGATTATTGCTGTGATCAGATTGACTAGAGGGAGAGTGAAGGATTATTGCAGTGATCAGATTGACTGGAGGGAGAGTGAAGGATTATTGCAGTGATCAGATTGACGTGAGGGAAACTGAAGGATTATTGCTGTGATCAGATTGACTGGAGGGAGAGTGAAGGATTATTGCAGTGATCAGATTGACCAGATGGAGAGTGAAGGATTATTGCTGTGATCAGATTGACTGGAGGGAGAGTGAAGGATTATTGCAGTGATCAGATTGACTGGAGGGAGAGTGAAGGATTATTGCAGTGATCAGATTGACGTGAGGGAAACTGAAGGATTATTGCAGTGATCAGATTGACGAGATGGAGAGTGAAGGATTATTGCTGTGATCAGATTGACTAGATGGAGAGTGAAGGCTTATTGCTGTGATCAGATTGACTAGAGGGAGAATGAAGGATTATTGCTGTGTTCAGATTGACTAGATTGAGAGTGAAGGATTATTGCTGTGTTCAGATTGACAAAATTGAGAGTGAAGGATTATTGCTGTGTTCAGATTGACTAGATTGAGAGTGAAGGATTATTGCTGTGATCAGATTGACTAGATGGAGAGTGAAGGCTTATTGCTGTGATCAGATTGACTAGAGGGAGAGTGAAGGATTATTGCATTCAACAGATGGACAAGAGGGAGAGGGAAGGATTGTTGCAGTGATCAGATTGAGTAGAGGGAGAGTGAAGGATTATTGCTGTGTTCAGATTGACTAGAGGGAGAGTGAAGGATTATTGCTGTGTTCAGATTGACTAGATTGAGAGTGAAGGATTATTGCTGTGTTCAGATTGACTAGATTGAGAGTGAAGGATTATTGCTGTGATCAGATTGACTAGATGGAGAGTGAAGGCTTATTGCTGTGATCAGACTGACTAGAGGGAGAATGAAGGATTATTGCTGTGTTCAGATTGACTAGATTGAGAGTGAAGGATTATTGCTGTGTTCAGATTGACAAAATTGAGAGTGAAGGATTATTGCTGTGATCAGATTGACTAGAGGGAGAGTGAAGGATCATTGCTGTGTTCAGATTGACTAGATGGAGAGTGAAGGATTATTGCAGTGATCAGATTGACTGGAGGGAGAGTGAAGGATTATTGCAGTGATCAGATTGACGTGAGGGAAACTGAAGGATTATTGCTGTGATCAGATTGACTGGAGGGAGAGTGAAGGATTATTGCAGTGATCAGATTGACCAGATGGAGAGTGAAGGATTATTGCTGTGATCAGATTGACTGGAGGGAGAGTGAAGGATTATTGCAGTGATCAGATTGACTGGAGGGAGAGTGAAGGATTATTGCAGTGATCAGATTGATGTGAGGGAAACTGAAGGATTATTGCAGTGATCAGATTGAGTAGATGGAGAGTGAAGGATTATTGCTGTGATCAGATTGACTAGAGGTAGAGTGAAGGACTATTGCAGTGATCAGATTGACGAGATGGAGAGTGAAGGATTATTGCTGTGATCAGATTGACTAGATGGAGAGTGAAGGCTTATTGCTGTGATCAGATTGACTAGAGGGAGAATGAAGGATTATTGCTGTGTTCAGATTGACTAGATTGAGAGTGAAGGATTATTGCTGTGTTCAGATTGACAAAATTGAGAGTGAAGGATTATTGCTGTGTTCAGATTGACTAGATTGAGAGCGAAGGATTATTGCTGTGATCAGATTGACTAGATGGAGAGTGAAGGCTTATTGCTGTGATCAGATTGACTAGAGGGCGAGTGAAGGATTATTGCTGTGTTCAGATTGACTAGAGGGAGAGTGAAGGATTATTGCTGTGTTCAGATTGACTAGATTGAGAGTGAAGGATTATTGCTGTGTTCAGATTGACTAGATTGAGAGTGAAGGATTATTGCTGTGTTCAGATTGACAAAATTGAGAGTGAAGGATTATTGCTGTGATCAGATTGACTAGAGGGAGAGTGAAGGATCATTGCTGTGTTCAGATTGACTAGATGGAGAGTGAAGGATTATTGCAGTGATCAGATTGACTGGAGGGAGAGTGAAGGATTATTGCAGTGATCAGATTGACGTGAGGGAAACTGAAGGATTATTGCTGTGATCAGATTGACTGGAGGGAGAGTGAAGGATTATTGCAGTGATCAGATTGACCAGATGGAGAGTGAAGGATTATTGCTGTGATCAGATTGACTGGAGGGAGAGTGAAGGATTATTGCAGTGATCAGATTGACTGGAGGGAGAGTGAAGGATTATTGCAGTGATCAGATTGACGTGAGGGAAACTGAAGGATTATTGCAGTGATCAGATTGAGTAGATGGAGAGTGAAGGATTATTGCAGTGATCAGATTGACGAGATGGAGAGTGAAGGATTATTGCTGTGATCAGATTGACTAGATGGAGAGTGAAGGCTTATTGCTGTGATCAGATTGACTAGAGGGAGAATGAAGGATTATTGCTGTGTTCAGATTGACTAGATTGAGAGTGAAGGATTATTGCTGTGTTCAGATTGACAAAATTGAGAGTGAAGGATTATTGCTGTGTTCAGATTGACTAGATTGAGAGTGAAGGATTATTGCTGTGATCAGATTGACCAGATGGAGAGTGAATGCTTATTGCTGTGATCAGATTGACTAGAGGGAGAGTGAAGGATTATTGCATTCAACAGATGGACAAGAGGGAGAGGGAAGGATTATTGCAGTGATCAGATTGACTAGAGGGCGAGTGAAGGATTATTGCTGTGTTCAGATTGACTAGAGGGAGAGTGAAGGATTATTGCTGTGTTCAGATTGACTAGATTGAGAGTGAAGGATTATTGCTGTGTTCAGATTGACTAGATTGAGAGTGAAGGATTATTGCTGTGATCAGATTGACTAGATGGAGAGTGAAGGCTTATTGCTGTGATCAGATTGACTAGAGGGAGAATGAAGGATTATTACTGTGTTCAGATTGACTAGATTGAGAGTGAAGGATTATTGCTGTGTTCAGATTCACAAAATTGAGAGTGAAGGATTATTGCTGTGATCAGATTGACTAGAGGGAGAGTGAAGGATCATTGCTGTGTTCAGATTGACTAGATGGAGAGTGAAGGATTATTGCTGTGATCAGATTGACTAGAGGGAGAGTGAAGGATTATTGCTGTGATCAGATTGACTGGATTGAGAGTGAAGGAATATTGCTGTGTTCAGATTGACTAGAGGGAGAGTGAAGGATTATTGCAGTGACAGATTGACTAGATGGAGAGTGAAGGCTTATTGCTGTGATCAGATTGACTAGATTGAGACTGAAGGATTATTGCTGTGTTCAGATTGACAAAATTGAGAGTGAAGGATTATTGCTGTGTTCAGATTGACGAGATTGAGAGTGAAGGATTATTGCTGTGTTCAGATTGACAAAATTGAGAGTGAAGGATTATTGCTGTGTTCAGAATGACTAGATTGAGAGTGAAGGATTATTGCTGTGATCAGATTGACTAGATGGAGAGTGAAGGCTTATTGCTGTGATCAGATTGACTAGAGGGAGAATGAAGGATTATTGCTGTGATCAGATTGACTAGATTGAGAGTGAAGGATTATTGCTGTGTTCAGATTGACAAAATTGAGAGTGAAGGATTATTGCTGTGTTCAGATTGACTAGATTGAGAGTGAAGGCTTATTGCTGTGATCAGATTGACTAGAGGGAGAGTGAAGGATTATTGCATTCAACAGATGGACAAGAGGGAGAGGGAAGGATTATTGCAGTGATCAGATTGAGTAGATTGTGAGACAAGGATTATTGCAGTGATCAGATTGACTAGAGGGAGAGTGAAGGATTATTGCTGTGTTCAGATTGACTAGATTGAGAGTGAAGGATTATTGCTGTGATCAGATTGACTAGATGGAGAGTGAAGGCTTATTGCTGTGATCAGATTGACTAGAGGGAGAATGAAGGATTATTGCTGTGTTCAGATTGACTAGATTGAGAGTGAAGGATTATTGCAGTGATCAGATTGACAAGAGGGAGAGTGAAGGATTATTGCTGTGATCAGATTGACTAGAGGGAGAGTGAAGGATTATTGCAGTCACAGATTGACTAGATGGAGAGTGAAGGCTTATTGCTGTGATCAGATTGACTAGAGGGAGAATGAAGGATTATTACTGTGTTCAGATTGACTAGATTGAGAGTGAAGGATTATTGCTGTGTTCAGATTGTCAAAATTGAGAGTGAAGGATTATTGCTGTGATCAGATTGACTAGAGGGAGAGTGAAGGATCATTGCTGTGTTCAGATTGACTAGATGGAGAGTGAAGGATTATTGCTGTGATCAGATTGACTAGAGGGAGAGTGAAGGATTATTGCTGTGATCAGATTGACTGGATTGAGAGTGAAGGAATATTGCTGTGTTCAGATTGACTAGAGGGAGAGTGAAGGATTATTGCAGTGACAGATTGACTAGATGGAGAGTGAAGGCTTATTGCTGTGATCAGATTGACTAGATTGAGAGTGAAGGATTATTGCTGTGTTCAGATTGACAAAATTGAGAGTGAAGGATTATTGCTGTGTTCAGATTGACGAGATTGAGAGTGAAGGATTATTGCTGTGTTCAGATTGACAAAATTGAGAGTGAAGGATTATTGCTGTGTTCAGAATGACTAGATTGAGAGTGAAGGATTATTGCTGTGATCAGATTGACTAGATGGAGATTGAAGGCTTATTGCTGTGATCAGATTGACTAGAGGGAGAATGAAGGATTATTGCTGTGATCAGATTGACTAGATTGAGAGTGAAGGATTATTGCTGTGTTCAGATTGACAAAATTGAGAGTGAAGGATTATTGCTGTGTTCAGATTGACTAGATTGAGAGTGAAGGCTTATTGCTGTGATCAGATTGACTAGAGGGAGAGTGAAGGATTATTGCATTCAACAGATGGACAAGAGGGAGAGGGAAGGATTATTGCAGTGATCAGATTGAGTAGATTGTGAGACAAGGATTATTGCAGTGATCAGATTGACTAGAGGGAGAGTGAAGGATTATTGCTGTGTTCAGATTGACTAGATTGAGAGTGAAGGATTATTGCTGTGATCAGATTGACTAGATGGAGAGTGAAGGCTTATTGCTGTGATCAGATTGACTAGAGGGAGAATGAAGGATTATTGCTGTGTTCAGATTGACTAGATTGAGAGTGAAGGATTATTGCAGTGATCAGATTGACAAGAGGGAGAGTGAAGGATTATTGCTGTGATCAGATTGACTAGAGGGAGAGTGAAGGATTATTGCAGTCACAGATTGACTAGATGGAGAGTGAAGGATTATTGCTAAAATCAGATTGAGTAGATGGAGAGTGAAGGATTATTGCTGTGATCAGATTGACTAGAGGGAGAGTGAAGGATTATTGCAGTCACAGATTGACTAGATGGAGAGTGAAGGATTATTGCTGTGATCAGATTGAGTAGATGGAGAGTGAAGGATTATTGCTGTGATCAGATTGAGTAGATGGAGAGTGAAGGATTATTGCTGTGATCAGATTGACTAGAGTAAGAGTGAAGGATTATTGCAGTGATCAGATTGACCAGATGGAGAGTGAAGGATTATTGCTGTGATCAGATTGACTGGAGGGAAAGTGAAGGATTATTGAAGTGATCAGATTGACTGGAGGGAAAGTGAAGGATTATTGCAGTGATCAGATTGACCAGATGGAGAGTGAAGGATTATTGCAGTGATCAGATTGACGTGAGGGAAACTGAAGGATTATTGCTGTGATCAGATTGAGTAGATGGAGAGTAAAGGATTATTGCTGTGATCAGATTGACTAGAGGGAGAGTGAAGGATTATTGCAGTGATCAGATTGACTGGAGGGAGAGTGAAGGATTATTGCAGTGATCAGATTGACGTGAGGGAAACTGAAGGATTATTGCTGTGATCAGATTGACTGGAGGGAGAGTGAAGCATGATTGCAGCGATCAGTTTGACTGGAGGGAGAGTGAAGGATTATTGCAGTGATGAGACTGACGTGAGGGAAACTGAAGGATTATTGCTGTGATCAGATTGAGTAGATGGAGAGTGAAGGATTATTGCTGTGATCAGATTGACTAGAGGGAGAGTGAAGGATTATTGCAGTGATCAGATTGACTGGAGGGAGAGTGAAGGATTATTGCAGAGATCAGATTGACGTGAGGGAAACAGAAGGATTATTGCTGTGATCAGATTGACTGGAGGGAGAGTGAAGGATTATTGCAGTGATCAGATTGACCAGATGGAGAGTGAAGGATTATTGCTGTGATCAGATCGACTGGAGGGAGAGTGAAGGATTATTGCAGTGATCAGATTGACTGGAGGGAGAGTGAAGGATTATTGCAGTGATCAGATTGACTTGAGGGAAACTGAAGGATTATTGCTGTGATCAGATCGACTGGAGGGAGAGTGAAGGATTATTGCAGTGATCAGATTGAGTAGATGGAGAGTGAAGGATTATTGCTGTGATCAGATTGACTAGAGGTAGAGTGAAGGATTATTGCAGTGATCAGATTGACGAGATGGAGAGTGAAGGATTATTGCTGTGATCAGATTGACTAGATGGAGAGTGAAGGCTTATTGCTGTGATCAGATTGACTAGAGGGAGAATGAAGGATTATTGCTGTGTTCAGATTGACTAGATTGAGAGTGAAGGATTATTGCTGTGTTCCGATTGACAAAATTGAGAGTGAAGGATTATTGCTGTGTTCAGATTGACTAGATTGAGAGTGAAGGATTATTGCTGTGATCAGATTGACTAGATTGAGAGTGAAGGCTTATTGCTGTGATCAGATTGACTAGAGGGAGAGTGAAGGATTATTGCATTCAACAGATGGACAAGAGGGACAGGGAAGGATTGTTGCAGTGATCAGATTGACTAGAGGGAGAGTGAAGGATTATTGCTGTGTTCAGATTGACTAGAGGGAGAGTGAAGGATTATTGCTGTGTTCAGATTGACTAGATTGAGAGTGAAGGATTATTGTTGTGATCAGATTGACTGGAGGGAGAGTGAAGCATGATTGCAGCGATCAGATTGACTGGAGGGAGAGTGAAGGATTATTGCAGTGATGAGACTGACGTGAGAGAAACTGAAGGATTATTGCTGTGATCAGATTGAGTAGATGGAGAGTGAAGGATTATTGCTGTGATCAGATTGACTAGAGGGAGAGTGAAGGATTATTGCAGTGATCAGATTGACTGGAGGGAGAGTGAAGGATTATTGCAGTGATCAGATTGACGTGAGGGAAACTGAAGGATTATTGCTGTGATCAGATTGACTGGAGGGAGAGTGAAGGATTATTGCAGTGATGAGATTGACCAGATGGAGAGTGAAGGATTATTGCTGTGATCAGATTGACTGGAGGGAGAGTGAAGGATTATTGCAGTGATCAGATTGACTGGAGGGAGAGTGAAGGATTATTGCAGTGATCAGATTGACGTGAGGGAAACTGAAGGATTATTGCAGTGATCAGATTGACGAGATGGAGAGTGAAGGATTATTGCTGTGATCAGATTGACTAGATGGAGAGTGAAGGCTTATTGCTGTGATCAGATTGACTAGAGGGAGAATGAAGGATTATTGCTGTGTTCAGATTGACTAGATTGAGAGTGAAGGATTATTGCTGTGTTCAGATTGACAAAATTGAGAGTGAAGGATTATTGCTGTGTTCAGATTGACTAGATTGAGAGTGAAGGATTATTGCTTTGATCAGATTGACTAGATGGAGAGTGAAGGCTTATTGCTGTGATCAGATTGACTAGAGGGAGAGTGAAGGATTATTGCATTCAACAGATGGACAAGAGGGAGAGGGAAGGATTGTTGCAGTGATCAGATTGACTAGAGGGAGAGTGAAGGATTATTGCTGTGTTCAGATTGACTAGAGGGAGAGTGAAGGATTATTGCTGTGTTCAGATTGACTAGATTGAGAGTGAAGGATTATTGCTGTGTTCAGATTGACTAGATTGAGAGTGAAGGATTATTGCTGTGATCAGATTGACTAGATGGAGAGTGAAGGCTTATTGCTGTGATCAGATTGACTAGAGGGAGAATGAAGGATTATTGCTGTGTTCAGATTGACTAGATTGAGAGTGAAGGATTATTGCTGTGTTCAGATTGACAAAATTGAGAGTGAAGGATTATTGCTGTGATCAGATTGACTAGAGGGAGAGTGAAGGATCATTGCTGTGTTCAGATTGACTAGATGGAGAGTGAAGGATTATTGCTGTGATCAGATTGACTAGAGGGAGAGTGAAGGATTATTGCTGTGATCAGATTGACTGGATTGAGAGTGAAGGAATATTGCTGTGTTCAGATTGACTAGAGGGAGAGTGAAGGATTATTGCAGTGACAGATTGACTAGATGGAGAGTGAAGGCTTATTGCTGTGATCAGATTGACTAGATTGAGAGTGAAGGATTATTGCTGTGTTCAGATTGACAAAATTGAGAGTGAAGGATTATTGCTGTGTTCAGATTGACGAGATTGAGAGTGAAGGATTATTGCTGTGTTCAGATTGACAAAATTGAGAGTGAAGGATTATTGCTGTGTTCAGAATGACTAGATTGAGAGTGAAGGATTATTGCTGTGATCAGATTGACTAGATGGAGATTGAAGGCTTATTGCTGTGATCAGATTGACTAGAGGGAGAATGAAGGATTATTGCTGTGATCAGATTGACTAGATTGAGAGTGAAGGATTATTGCTGTGTTCAGATTGACAAAATTGAGAGTGAAGGATTATTGCTGTGTTCAGATTGACTAGATTGAGAGTGAAGGCTTATTGCTGTGATCAGATTGACTAGAGGGAGAGTGAAGGATTATTGCATTCAACAGATGGACAAGAGGGAGAGGGAAGGATTATTGCAGTGATCAGATTGAGTAGATTGTGAGACAAGGATTATTGCAGTGATCAGATTGACTAGAGGGAGAGTGAAGGATTATTGCTGTGTTCAGATTGACTAGATTGAGAGTGAAGGATTATTGCTGTGATCAGATTGACTAGATGGAGAGTGAAGGCTTATTGCTGTGATCAGATTGACTAGAGGGAGAATGAAGGATTATTGCTGTGTTCAGATTGACTAGATTGAGAGTGAAGGATTATTGCAGTGATCAGATTGACAAGAGGGAGAGTGAAGGATTATTGCTGTGATCAGATTGACTAGAGGGAGAGTGAAGGATTATTGCAGTCACAGATTGACTAGATGGAGAGTGAAGGATTATTGCTAAAATCAGATTGAGTAGATGGAGAGTGAAGGATTATTGCTGTGATCAGATTGACTAGAGGGAGAGTGAAGGATTATTGCAGTCACAGATTGACTAGATGGAGAGTGAAGGATTATTGCTGTGATCAGATTGAGTAGATGGAGAGTGAAGGATTATTGCTGTGATCAGATTGAGTAGATGGAGAGTGAAGGATTATTGCTGTGATCAGATTGACTAGAGTAAGAGTGAAGGATTATTGCAGTGATCAGATTGACCAGATGGAGAGTGAAGGATTATTGCTGTGATCAGATTGACTGGAGGGAAAGTGAAGGATTATTGAAGTGATCAGATTGACTGGAGGGAAAGTGAAGGATTATTGCAGTGATCAGATTGACCAGATGGAGAGTGAAGGATTATTGCAGTGATCAGATTGACGTGAGGGAAACTGAAGGATTATTGCTGTGATCAGATTGAGTAGATGGAGAGTAAAGGATTATTGCTGTGATCAGATTGACTAGAGGGAGAGTGAAGGATTATTGCAGTGATCAGATTGACTGGAGGGAGAGTGAAGGATTATTGCAGTGATCAGATTGACGTGAGGGAAACTGAAGGATTATTGCTGTGATCAGATTGACTGGAGGGAGAGTGAAGCATGATTGCAGCGATCAGTTTGACTGGAGGGAGAGTGAAGGATTATTGCAGTGATGAGACTGACGTGAGGGAAACTGAAGGATTATTGCTGTGATCAGATTGAGTAGATGGAGAGTGAAGGATTATTGCTGTGATCAGATTGACTAGAGGGAGAGTGAAGGATTATTGCAGTGATCAGATTGACTGGAGGGAGAGTGAAGGATTATTGCAGAGATCAGATTGACGTGAGGGAAACAGAAGGATTATTGCTGTGATCAGATTGACTGGAGGGAGAGTGAAGGATTATTGCAGTGATCAGATTGACCAGATGGAGAGTGAAGGATTATTGCTGTGATCAGATCGACTGGAGGGAGAGTGAAGGATTATTGCAGTGATCAGATTGACTGGAGGGAGAGTGAAGGATTATTGCAGTGATCAGATTGACTTGAGGGAAACTGAAGGATTATTGCTGTGATCAGATCGACTGGAGGGAGAGTGAAGGATTATTGCAGTGATCAGATTGAGTAGATGGAGAGTGAAGGATTATTGCTGTGATCAGATTGACTAGAGGTAGAGTGAAGGATTATTGCAGTGATCAGATTGACGAGATGGAGAGTGAAGGATTATTGCTGTGATCAGATTGACTAGATGGAGAGTGAAGGCTTATTGCTGTGATCAGATTGACTAGAGGGAGAATGAAGGATTATTGCTGTGTTCAGATTGACTAGATTGAGAGTGAAGGATTATTGCTGTGTTCCGATTGACAAAATTGAGAGTGAAGGATTATTGCTGTGTTCAGATTGACTAGATTGAGAGTGAAGGATTATTGCTGTGATCAGATTGACTAGATTGAGAGTGAAGGCTTATTGCTGTGATCAGATTGACTAGAGGGAGAGTGAAGGATTATTGCATTCAACAGATGGACAAGAGGGACAGGGAAGGATTGTTGCAGTGATCAGATTGACTAGAGGGAGAGTGAAGGATTATTGCTGTGTTCAGATTGACTAGAGGGAGAGTGAAGGATTATTGCTGTGTTCAGATTGACTAGATTGAGAGTGAAGGATTATTGTTGTGATCAGATTGACTGGAGGGAGAGTGAAGCATGATTGCAGCGATCAGATTGACTGGAGGGAGAGTGAAGGATTATTGCAGTGATGAGACTGACGTGAGAGAAACTGAAGGATTATTGCTGTGATCAGATTGAGTAGATGGAGAGTGAAGGATTATTGCTGTGATCAGATTGACTAGAGGGAGAGTGAAGGATTATTGCAGTGATCAGATTGACTGGAGGGAGAGTGAAGGATTATTGCAGTGATCAGATTGACGTGAGGGAAACTGAAGGATTATTGCTGTGATCAGATTGACTGGAGGGAGAGTGAAGGATTATTGCAGTGATGAGATTGACCAGATGGAGAGTGAAGGATTATTGCTGTGATCAGATTGACTGGAGGGAGAGTGAAGGATTATTGCAGTGATCAGATTGACTGGAGGGAGAGTGAAGGATTATTGCAGTGATCAGATTGACGTGAGGGAAACTGAAGGATTATTGCAGTGATCAGATTGACGAGATGGAGAGTGAAGGATTATTGCTGTGATCAGATTGACTAGATGGAGAGTGAAGGCTTATTGCTGTGATCAGATTGACTAGAGGGAGAATGAAGGATTATTGCTGTGTTCAGATTGACTAGATTGAGAGTGAAGGATTATTGCTGTGTTCAGATTGACAAAATTGAGAGTGAAGGATTATTGCTGTGTTCAGATTGACTAGATTGAGAGTGAAGGATTATTGCTTTGATCAGATTGACTAGATGGAGAGTGAAGGCTTATTGCTGTGATCAGATTGACTAGAGGGAGAGTGAAGGATTATTGCATTCAACAGATGGACAAGAGGGAGAGGGAAGGATTGTTGCAGTGATCAGATTGACTAGAGGGAGAGTGAAGGATTATTGCTGTGTTCAGATTGACTAGAGGGAGAGTGAAGGATTATTGCTGTGTTCAGATTGACTAGATTGAGAGTGAAGGATTATTGCTGTGTTCAGATTGACTAGATTGAGAGTGAAGGATTATTGCTGTGATCAGATTGACTAGATGGAGAGTGAAGGCTTATTGCTGTGATCAGATTGACTAGAGGGAGAATGAAGGATTATTGCTGTGTTCAGATTGACTAGATTGAGAGTGAAGGATTATTGCTGTGTTCAGATTGACAAAATTGAGAGTGAAGGATTATTGCTGTGATCAGATTGACTAGAGGGAGAGTGAAGGATCATTGCTGTGTTCAGATTGACTAGATGGAGAGTGAAGGATTATTGCAGTGATCAGATTGACTGGAGGGAGAGTGAAGGATTATTGCAGTGATCAGATTGACGTGAGGGAAACTGAAGGATTATTGCTGTGATCAGATTGACTGGAGGGAGAGTGAAGGATTATTGCAGTGATCAGATTGACCAGATGGAGAGTGAAGGATTATTGCTGTGATCAGATTGACTGGAGGGAGAGTGAAGGATTATTGCAGTGATCAGATTGACTGGAGGGAGAGTGAAGGATTATTGCAGTGATCAGATTGACGTGAGGGAAACTGAAGGATTATTGCAGTGATCAGATTGAGTAGATGGAGAGTGAAGGATTATTGCAGTGATCAGATTGACGAGATGGAGAGTGAAGGATTATTGCTGTGATCAGATTGACTAGATGGAGAGTGAAGGCTTATTGCTGTGATCAGATTGACTAGAGGGAGAATGAAGGATTATTGCTGTGTTCAGATTGACTAGATTGAGAGTGAAGGATTATTGCTGTGTTCAGATTGACAAAATTGAGAGTGAAGGATTATTGCTGTGTTCAGATTGACTAGATTGAGAGTGAAGGATTATTGCTGTGATCAGATTGACTAGATGGAGAGTGAATGCTTATTGCTGTGATCAGATTGACTAGAGGGAGAGTGAAGGATTATTGCATTCAACAGATGGACAAGAGGGAGAGGGAAGGATTATTGCAGTGATCAGATTGACTAGAGGGCGAGTGAAGGATTATTGCTGTGTTCAGATTGACTAGAGGGAGAGTGAAGGATTATTGCTGTGTTCAGATTGACTAGATTGAGAGTGAAGGATTATTGCTGTGTTCAGATTGACTAGATTGAGAGTGAAGGATTATTGCTGTGATCAGATTGACTAGATGGAGAGTGAAGGCTTATTGCTGTGATCAGATTGACTAGAGGGAGAATGAAGGATTATTACTGTGTTCAGATTGACTAGATTGAGAGTGAAGGATTATTGCTGTGTTCAGATTCACAAAATTGAGAGTGAAGGATTATTGCTGTGATCAGATTGACTAGAGGGAGAGTGAAGGATCATTGCTGTGTTCAGATTGACTAGATGGAGAGTGAAGGATTATTGCTGTGATCAGATTGACTAGAGGGAGAGTGAAGGATTATTGCTGTGATCAGATTGACTGGATTGAGAGTGAAGGAATATTGCTGTGTTCAGATTGACTAGAGGGAGAGTGAAGGATTATTGCAGTGACAGATTGACTAGATGGAGAGTGAAGGCTTATTGCTGTGATCAGATTGACTAGATTGAGACTGAAGGATTATTGCTGTGTTCAGATTGACAAAATTGAGAGTGAAGGATTATTGCTGTGTTCAGATTGACGAGATTGAGAGTGAAGGATTATTGCTGTGTTCAGATTGACAAAATTGAGAGTGAAGGATTATTGCTGTGTTCAGAATGACTAGATTGAGAGTGAAGGATTATTGCTGTGATCAGATTGACTAGATGGAGAGTGAAGGCTTATTGCTGTGATCAGATTGACTAGAGGGAGAATGAAGGATTATTGCTGTGATCAGATTGACTAGATTGAGAGTGAAGGATTATTGCTGTGTTCAGATTGACAAAATTGAGAGTGAAGGATTATTGCTGTGTTCAGATTGACTAGATTGAGAGTGAAGGCTTATTGCTGTGATCAGATTGACTAGAGGGAGAGTGAAGGATTATTGCATTCAACAGATGGACAAGAGGGAGAGGGAAGGATTATTGCAGTGATCAGATTGAGTAGATTGTGAGACAAGGATTATTGCAGTGATCAGATTGACTAGAGGGAGAGTGAAGGATTATTGCTGTGTTCAGATTGACTAGATTGAGAGTGAAGGATTATTGCTGTGATCAGATTGACTAGATGGAGAGTGAAGGCTTATTGCTGTGATCAGATTGACTAGAGGGAGAATGAAGGATTATTGCTGTGTTCAGATTGACTAGATTGAGAGTGAAGGATTATTGCAGTGATCAGATTGACAAGAGGGAGAGTGAAGGATTATTGCTGTGATCAGATTGACTAGAGGGAGAGTGAAGGATTATTGCAGTCACAGATTGACTAGATGGAGAGTGAAGGCTTATTGCTGTGATCAGATTGACTAGAGGGAGAATGAAGGATTATTACTGTGTTCAGATTGACTAGATTGAGAGTGAAGGATTATTGCTGTGTTCAGATTGTCAAAATTGAGAGTGAAGGATTATTGCTGTGATCAGATTGACTAGAGGGAGAGTGAAGGATCATTGCTGTGTTCAGATTGACTAGATGGAGAGTGAAGGATTATTGCTGTGATCAGATTGACTAGAGGGAGAGTGAAGGATTATTGCTGTGATCAGATTGACTGGATTGAGAGTGAAGGAATATTGCTGTGTTCAGATTGACTAGAGGGAGAGTGAAGGATTATTGCAGTGACAGATTGACTAGATGGAGAGTGAAGGCTTATTGCTGTGATCAGATTGACTAGATTGAGAGTGAAGGATTATTGCTGTGTTCAGATTGACAAAATTGAGAGTGAAGGATTATTGCTGTGTTCAGATTGACGAGATTGAGAGTGAAGGATTATTGCTGTGTTCAGATTGACAAAATTGAGAGTGAAGGATTATTGCTGTGTTCAGAATGACTAGATTGAGAGTGAAGGATTATTGCTGTGATCAGATTGACTAGATGGAGATTGAAGGCTTATTGCTGTGATCAGATTGACTAGAGGGAGAATGAAGGATTATTGCTGTGATCAGATTGACTAGATTGAGAGTGAAGGATTATTGCTGTGTTCAGATTGACAAAATTGAGAGTGAAGGATTATTGCTGTGTTCAGATTGACTAGATTGAGAGTGAAGGCTTATTGCTGTGATCAGATTGACTAGAGGGAGAGTGAAGGATTATTGCATTCAACAGATGGACAAGAGGGAGAGGGAAGGATTATTGCAGTGATCAGATTGAGTAGATTGTGAGACAAGGATTATTGCAGTGATCAGATTGACTAGAGGGAGAGTGAAGGATTATTGCTGTGTTCAGATTGACTAGATTGAGAGTGAAGGATTATTGCTGTGATCAGATTGACTAGATGGAGAGTGAAGGCTTATTGCTGTGATCAGATTGACTAGAGGGAGAATGAAGGATTATTGCTGTGTTCAGATTGACTAGATTGAGAGTGAAGGATAATTGCAGTGATCAGATTGACAAGAGGGAGAGTGAAGGATTATTGCTGTGATCAGATTGACTAGAGGGAGAGTGAAGGATTATTGCAGTCACAGATTGACTAGATGGAGAGTGAAGGATTATTGCTAAAATCAGATTGAGTAGATGGAGAGTGAAGGATTATTGCTGTGATCAGATTGACTAGAGGGAGAGTGAAGGATTATTGCAGTCACAGATTGACTAGATGGAGAGTGAAGGATTATTGCTGTGATCAGATTGAGTAGATGGAGAGTGAAGGATTATTGCTGTGATCAGATTGAGTAGATGGAGAGTGAAGGATTATTGCTGTGATCAGATTGACTAGAGTAAGAGTGAAGGATTATTGCAGTGATCAGATTGACCAGATGGAGAGTGAAGGATTATTGCTGTGATCAGATTGACTGGAGGGAAAGTGAAGGATTATTGAAGTGATCAGATTGACTGGAGGGAAAGTGAAGGATTATTGCAGTGATCAGATTGACCAGATGGAGAGTGAAGGATTATTGCAGTGATCAGATTGACGTGAGGGAAACTGAAGGATTATTGCTGTGATCAGATTGAGTAGATGGAGAGTAAAGGATTATTGCTGTGATCAGATTGACTAGAGGGAGAGTGAAGGATTATTGCAGTGATCAGATTGACTGGAGGGAGAGTGAAGGATTATTGCAGTGATCAGATTGACGTGAGGGAAACTGAAGGATTATTGCTGTGATCAGATTGACTGGAGGGAGAGTGAAGCATGATTGCAGCGATCAGTTTGACTGGAGGGAGAGTGAAGGATTATTGCAGTGATGAGACTGACGTGAGGGAAACTGAAGGATTATTGCTGTGATCAGATTGAGTAGATGGAGAGTGAAGGATTATTGCTGTGATCAGATTGACTAGAGGGAGAGTGAAGGATTATTGCAGTGATCAGATTGACTGGAGGGAGAGTGAAGGATTATTGCAGAGATCAGATTGACGTGAGGGAAACTGAAGGATTATTGCTGTGATCAGATTGACTGGAGGGAGAGTGAAGGATTATTGCAGTGATCAGATTGACCAGATGGAGAGTGAAGGATTATTGCTGTGATCAGATCGACTGGAGGGAGAGTGAAGGATTATTGCAGTGATCAGATTGACTGGAGGGAGAGTGAAGGATTATTGCAGTGATCAGATTGACTTGAGGGAAACTGAAGGATTATTGCTGTGATCAGATCGACTGGAGGGAGAGTGAAGGATTATTGCAGTGATCAGATTGAGTAGATGGAGAGTGAAGGATTATTGCTGTGATCAGATTGACTAGAGGTAGAGTGAAGGATTATTGCAGTGATCAGATTGACGAGATGGAGAGTGAAGGATTATTGCTGTGATCAGATTGACTAGATGGAGAGTGAAGGCTTATTGCTGTGATCAGATTGACTAGAGGGAGAATGAAGGATTATTGCTGTGTTCAGATTGACTAGATTGAGAGTGAAGGATTATTGCTGTGTTCAGATTGACAAAATTGAGAGTGAAGGATTATTGCTGTGTTCAGATTGACTAGATTGAGAGTGAAGGATTATTGCTGTGATCAGATTGACTAGATTGAGAGTGAAGGCTTATTGCTGTGATCAGATTGACTAGAGGGAGAGTGAAGGATTATTGCATTCAACAGATGGACAAGAGGGACAGGGAAGGATTGTTGCAGTGATCAGATTGACTAGAGGGAGAGTGAAGGATTATTGCTGTGTTCAGATTGACTAGAGGGAGAGTGAAGGATTATTGCTGTGTTCAGATTGACTAGATTGAGAGTGAAGGATTATTGTTGTGATCAGATTGACTGGAGGGAGAGTGAAGCATGATTGCAGCGATCAGATTGACTGGAGGGAGAGTGAAGGATTATTGCAGTGATGAGACTGACGTGAGAGAAACTGAAGGATTATTGCTGTGATCAGATTGAGTAGATGGAGAGTGAAGGATTATTGCTGTGATCAGATTGACTAGAGGGAGAGTGAAGGATTATTGCAGTGATCAGATTGACTGGAGGGAGAGTGAAGGATTATTGCAGTGATCAGATTGACGTGAGGGAAACTGAAGGATTATTGCTGTGATCAGATTGACTGGAGGGAGAGTGAAGGATTATTGCAGTGATGAGATTGACCAGATGGAGAGTGAAGGATTATTGCTGTGATCAGATTGACTGGAGGGAGAGTGAAGGATTATTGCAGTGATCAGATTGACTGGAGTGAGAGTGAAGGATTATTGCAGTGATCAGATTGACGTGAGGGAAACTGAAGGATTATTGCAGTGATCAGATTGACGAGATGGAGAGTGAAGGATTATTGCTGTGATCAGATTGACTAGATGGAGAGTGAAGGCTTATTGCTGTGATCAGATTGACTAGAGGGAGAATGAAGGATTATTGCTGTGTTCAGATTGACTAGATTGAGAGTGAAGGATTATTGCTGTGTTCAGATTGACAAAATTGAGAGTGAAGGATTATTGCTGTGTTCAGATTGACTAGATTGAGAGTGAAGGATTATTGCTTTGATCAGATTGACTAGATGGAGAGTGAAGGCTTATTGCTGTGATCAGATTGACTAGAGGGAGAGTGAAGGATTATTGCATTCAACAGATGGACAAGAGGGAGAGGGAAGGATTGTTGCAGTGATCAGATTGACTAGAGGGAGAGTGAAGGATTATTGCTGTGTTCAGATTGACTAGAGGGAGAGTGAAGGATTATTGCTGTGTTCAGATTGACTAGATTGAGAGTGAAGGATTATTGCTGTGTTCAGATTGACTAGATTGAGAGTGAAGGATTATTGCTGTGATCAGATTGACTAGATGGAGAGTGAAGGCTTATTGCTGTGATCAGATTGACTAGAGGGAGAATGAAGGATTATTGCTGTGTTCAGATTGACTAGATTGAGAGTGAAGGATTATTGCTGTGTTCAGATTGACAAAATTGAGAGTGAAGGATTATTGCTGTGATCAGATTGACTAGAGGGAGAGTGAAGGATCATTGCTGTGTTCAGATTGACTAGATGGAGAGTGAAGGATTATTGCAGTGATCAGATTGACTGGAGGGAGAGTGAAGGATTATTGCAGTGATCAGATTGACGTGAGGGAAACTGAAGGATTATTGCTGTGATCAGATTGACTGGAGGGAGAGTGAAGGATTATTGCAGTGATCAGATTGACCAGATGGAGAGTGAAGGATTATTGCCATGATCAGATTGACTGGAGGGAGAGTGAAGGATTATTGCAGTGATCAGATTGACTGGAGGGAGAGTGAAGGATTATTGCAGTGATCAGATTGACGTGAGGGAAACTGAAGGATTATTGCTGTGATCAGATTGAGTAGATGGAGAGTGAAGGATTATTGCTGTGATCAGATTGACTAGAGGTAGAGTGAAGGACTATTGCAGTGATCAGATTGACGAGATGGAGAGTGAAGGATTATTGCTGTGATCAGATTGACTAGATGGAGAGTGAAGGCTTATTGCTGTGATCAGATTGACTAGAGGGAGAATGAAGGATTATTGCTGTGTTCAGATTGACTAGATTGAGAGTGAAGGATTATTGCTGTGTTCAGATTGACAAAATTGAGAGTGAAGGATTATTGCTGTGTTCAGATTGACTAGATTGAGAGTGAAGGATTATTGCTGTGATCAGATTGACTAGATGGAGAGTGAAGGCTTATTGCTGTTATCAGATTGACTAGAGGGAGAGTGAAGGATTATTGCATTCAACAGATGGACAAGAGGGAGAGGGAAGGATTATTGCAGTGATCAGATTGACTAGAGGGCGAGTGAAGGATTATTGCTGTGATCAGATTGACTGGAGGGAGAGTGAAGGATTATTGCAGTGATCAGATTGACTGGAGGGAGAGTGAAGGATTATTGCAGTGATCAGATTGACGTGAGGGAAACTGAAGGATTATTGCAGTGATCAGATTGAGTAGATGGAGAGTGAAGGATTATTGCTGTGATCAGATTGACTAGAGGTAGAGTGAAGGACTATTGCAGTGATCAGATTGACGAGATGGAGAGTGAAGGATTATTGCTGTGATCAGATTGACTAGATGGAGAGTGAAGGTTTATTGCTGTGATCAGATTGACTAGAGGGAGAATGAAGGATTATTGCTGTGTTCAGATTGAGTAGATTGAGAGTGAAGGATTATTGCTGTGTTCAGATTGACAAAATTGAGAGTGAAGGATTATTGCTGTGTTCAGATTGACTAGATTGAGAGTGAAGGATTATTGCTGTGATCAGATTGACTAGATGGAGAGTGAAGGCTTATTGCTGTGATCAGATTGACTAGAGGGAGAGTGAAGGATTATTGCATTCAACAGATGGACAAGAGGGAGAGGGAAGGATTATTGCAGTGATCAGATTGACTAGAGGGCGAGTGAAGGATTATTGCTGTGTTCAGATTGACTAGAGGGAGAGTGAAGGATTATTGCTGTGATCAGATTGACTAGATGGAGAGTGAAGGCTTATTGCTGTGATCAGATTGACTAGAGGGAGAATGAAGGATTATTGCTGTGTTCAGATTGACTAGATTGAGAGTGAAGGATTATTGCTGTGTTCAGATTGACAAAATTGAGAGTGAAGGATTATTGCTGTGTTCAGATTGACTAGATTGAGAGTGAAGGATTATTGCTGTGATCAGATTGACTAGATGGAGAGTGAAGGCTTATTGCTGTTATCAGATTGACTAGAGGGAGAGTGAAGGATTATTGCATTCAACAGATGGACAAGAGGGAGAGGGAAGGATTATTGCAGTGATCAGATTGACTAGAGGGCGAGTGAAGGATTATTGCTGTGATCAGATTGACTGGAGGGAGAGTGAAGGATTATTGCAGTGATCAGATTGACTGGAGGGAGAGTGAAGGATTATTGCAGTGATCAGATTGACGTGAGGGAAACTGAAGGATTATTGCAGTGATCAGATTGAGTAGATGGAGAGTGAAGGATTATTGCTGTGATCAGATTGACTAGAGGTAGAGTGAAGGACTATTGCAGTGATCAGATTGACGAGATGGAGAGTGAAGGATTATTGCTGTGATCAGATTGACTAGATGGAGAGTGAAGGTTTATTGCTGTGATCAGATTGACTAGAGGGAGAATGAAGGATTATTGCTGTGTTCAGATTGAGTAGATTGAGAGTGAAGGATTATTGCTGTGTTCAGATTGACAAAATTGAGAGTGAAGGATTATTGCTGTGTTCAGATTGACTAGATTGAGAGTGAAGGATTATTGCTGTGATCAGATTGACTAGATGGAGAGTGAAGGCTTATTGCTGTGATCAGATTGACTAGAGGGAGAGTGAAGGATTATTGCATTCAACAGATGGACAAGAGGGAGAGGGAAGGATTATTGCAGTGATCAGATTGACTAGAGGGCGAGTGAAGGATTATTGCTGTGTTCAGATTGACTAGAGGGAGAGTGAAGGATTATTGCTGTGTTCAGATTGACTAGATTGAGAGTGAAGGATTATTGCTGTGTTCAGATTGACTAGATTGAGAGTGAAGGATTATTGCTGTGATCAGATTGACTAGATGGAGAGTGAAGGCTTATTGCTGTGATCAGATTGACTAGAGGGAGAATGAAGGATTATTACTGTGTTCAGATTGACTAGATTGAGAATGAAGGATTATTGCTGTGTTCAGATTGACAAAATTGAGAGTGAAGGATTATTGCTGTGATCAGATTGACTAGAGGGAGAGTGAAGGATCATTGCTGTGTTCAGATTGACTAGATGGAGAGTGAAGGATTATTGCTGTGATCAGATTGACTAGAGGGAGAGTGAAGGATTATTGCTGTGATCAGATTGACTGGATTGAGAGTGAAGGAATATTGCTGTGTTCAGATTGACTAGAGGGAGAGTGAAGGATTATTGCAGTGACAGATTGACTAGATGGAGAGTGAAGGCTTATTGCTGTGATCAGATTGACTAGATTGAGAGTGAAGGATTATTGATGTGTTCAGATTGACAAAATTGAGAGTGAAGGATTATTGCTGTGTTCAGATTGACGAGATTGAGAGTGAAGGATTATTGCTGTGTTCAGATTGACTAGATTGAGAGTGAAGGATTATTGCTGTGTTCAGATTGACTAGATTGAGAGTGAAGGATTATTGCTGTGATCAGATTGACTAGATGGAGAGTGAAGGCTTATTGCTGTGATCAGATTGACTAGAGGGAGAATGAAGGATTATTACTGTGTTCAGATTGACTAGATTGAGAATGAAGGATTATTGCTGTGTTCAGATTGACAAAATTGAGAGTGAAGGATTATTGCTGTGATCAGATTGACTAGAGGGAGAGTGAAGGATCATTGCTGTGTTCAGATTGACTAGATGGAGAGTGAAGGATTATTGCTGTGATCAGATTGACTAGAGGGAGAGTGAAGGATTATTGCTGTGATCAGATTGACTGGATTGAGAGTGAAGGAATATTGCTGTGTTCAGATTGACTAGAGGGAGAGTGAAGGATTATTGCAGTGACAGATTGACTAGATGGAGAGTGAAGGCTTATTGCTGTGATCAGATTGACTAGATTAAGAGTGAAGGATTATTGCTGTGTTCAGATTGACAAAATTGAGAGTGAAGGATTATTGCTGTGTTCAGATTGACGAGATTGAGAGTGAAGGATTATTGCTGTGTTCAGATTGACAAAATTGAGAGTGAAGGATTATTGCTGTGTTCAGAATGACTAGATTGAGAGTGAAGGATTATTGCTGTGATCAGATTGACTAGATGGAGAGTGAAGGCTTATTGCTGTGATCAGATTGACTAGAGGGAGAATGAAGGATTATTGCTGTGATCAGATTGACTAGATTGAGAGTGAAGGATTATTGCTGTGTTCAGATTGACAAAATTGAGAGTGAAGGATTATTGCTGTGTTCAGATTGACTAGATTGAGAGTGAAGGCTTATTGCTGTGATCAGATTGACTAGAGGGAGAGTGAAGGATTATTGCATTCAACAGATGGACAAGAGGGAGAGGGAAGGATTATTGCAGTGATCAGATTGAGTAGATTGTGAGAGAAGGATTATTGCAGTGATCAGATTGACTAGAGGGAGAGTGAAGGATTATTGCTGTGTTCAGATTGACTAGATTGAGAGTGAAGGATTATTGCTGTCATCAGATTGACTAGATGGAGAGTGAAGGCTTATTGCTGTGATCAGATTGACTAGAGGGAGAATGAAGGATTATTGCTGTGTTCAGATTGACTAGATTGAGAGTGAAGGATTATTGCTGTGATCAGATTGACTAGAGGGAGAGTGAAGGATTATTGCAGTCACAGATTGACTAGATGGAGAGTGAAGGATTATTGCTGTGATCAGATTGAGTAGATGGAGAGTGAAGGATTATTGCTGTGATCAGATTGACTAGAGGGAGAGTGAAGGATTATTGCAGTCACAGATTGACTAGATGGAGAGTGAAGGATTATTGCTGTGATCAGATTGAGTAGATGGAGAGTGAAGGATTATTGCTGTGATCAGATTGAGTAGATGGAGAGTGAAGGATTATTGCTGTGATCAGATTGACTAGAGTAAGAGTGAAGGATTATTGCAGTGATCAGATTGACCAGATGGAGAGTGAAGGATTATTGCTGTGATCAGATTGACTGGAGGGAAAGTGAAGGATTATTGAAGTGATCAGATTGACTGGAGGGAAAGTGAAGGATTATTGCAGTGATCAGATTGACCAGATGGAGAGTGAAGGATTATTGCAGTGATCAGATTGACGTGAGGGAAACTGAAGGATTATTGCTGTGATCAGATTGAGTAGATGGAGAGTAAAGGATTATTGCTGTGATCAGATTGACTAGAGGGAGAGTGAAGGATTATTGCAGTGATCAGATTGACTGGAGGGAGAGTGAAGGATTATTGCAGTGATCAGATTGACCAGATGGAGAGTGAAGGATTATTGCTGTGATCAGATCGACTGGAGGGAGAGTGAAGGATTATTGCAGTGATCAGATTGACTGGAGGGAGAGTGAAGGATTATTGCAGTGATCAGATTGACTTGAGGGAAACTGAAGGATTATTGCAGTGATCAGATTGACTGGAGGGAGAGTGAAGGATTATTGCAGTGATCAGATTGACTTGAGGGAAACTGAAGGATTATTGCTGTGATCAGATCGACTGGAGGGAGAGTGAAGGATTATTGCAGTGATCAGATTGAGTAGATGGAGAGTGAAGGATTATTGCAGTGATCAGATTGACGAGATGGAGAGTGAAGGATTATTGCTGTGATCAGATTGACTAGATGGAGAGTGAAGGCTTATTGCTGTGATCAGATTGACTAGAGGGAGAATGAAGGATTATTGCTGTGTTCAGATTGACTAGATTGAGAGTGAAGGATTATTGCTGTGTTCAGATTGACAAAATTGAGAGTGAAGGATTATTGCTGTGTTCAGATTGACTAGATTGAGAGTGAAGGATTATTGCTGTGTTCAGATTGACTAGAGGGAGAGTGAAGGATTATTGATGTGTTCAGATTGACTAGATTGAGAGTGAAGGATTATTGCTGTGATCAGATTGACTGGAGGGAGAGTGAAGCATGATTGCAGCGATCAGATTGACTGGAGGGAGAGTGAAGGATTATTGCAGTGATGAGACTGACGTGAGGGAAACTGAAGGATTATTGCTGTGATCAGATTGAGTAGATGGAGAGTGAAGGATTATTGCTGTGATCAGATTGACTAGAGGGAGAGTGAAGGATTATTGCAGTGATCAGATTGACTGGAGGGAGAGTGAAGGATTATTGCAGTGATCAGATTGACGTGAGGGAAACTGAAGGATTATTGCTGTGATCAGATTGACTGGAGGGAGAGTGAAGGATTATTGCAGTGATCAGATTGACCAGATGGAGAGTGAAGGATTATTGCTGTGATCAGATTGACTGGAGGGAGAGTGAAGGATTATTGCAGTGATCAGATTGACTGGAGGGAGAGTGAAGGATTATTGCAGTGATCAGATTGACGTGAGGGAAACTGAAGGATTATTGCAGTGATCAGATTGACGAGATGGAGAGTGAAGGATTATTGCTGTGATCAGATTGACTAGATGGAGAGTGAAGGCTTATTGCTGTGATCAGATTGACTAGAGGGAGAATGAAGGATTATTGCTGTGTTCAGATTGACTAGATTGAGAGTGAAGGATTATTGCTGTGTTCAGATTGACAAAATTGAGAGTGAAGGATTATTGCTGTGTTCAGATTGACTAGATTGAGAGTGAAGGATTATTGCTTTGATCAGATTGACTAGATGGAGAGTGAAGGCTTATTGCTGTGATCAGATTGACTAGAGGGAGAGTGAAGGATTATTGCATTCAACAGATGGACAAGAGGGAGAGGGAAGGATTGTTGCAGTGATCAGATTGACTAGAGGGAGAGTGAAGGATTATTGCTGTGTTCAGATTGACTAGATTGAGAGTGAAGGATTATTGCTGTGTTCAGATTGACTAGATTGAGAGTGAAGGATTATTGCTGTGTTCAGATTGACTAGATTGAGAGTGAAGGATTATTGCTGTGATCAGATTGACTAGATGGAGAGTGAAGGCTTATTGCTGTGATCAGATTGACTAGAGGGAGAATGAAGGATTATTGCTGTGTTCAGATTGACTAGATTGAGAGTGAAGGATTATTGCTGTGTTCAGATTGACAAAATTGAGAGTGAAGGATTATTGCTGTGATCAGATTGACTAGAGGGAGAGTGAAGGATCATTGCTGTGTTCAGATTGACTAGATGGAGAGTGAAGGATTATTGCAGTGATCAGATTGACTGGAGGGAGAGTGAAGGATTATTGCAGTGATCAGATTGACGTGAGGGAAACTGAAGGATTATTGCTGTGATCAGATTGACTGGAGGGAGAGTGAAGGATTATTGCAGTGATCAGATTGACCAGATGGAGAGTGAAGGATTATTGCCGTGATAAGATTGACTGGAGGGAGAGTGAAGGATTATTGCAGTGATCAGATTGACTGGAGGGAGAGTGAAGGATTATTGCAGTGATCAGATTGACGTGAGGGAAACTGAAGGATTATTGCTGTGATCAGATTGAGTAGATGGAGAGTGAAGGATTATTGCTGTGATCAGATTGACTAGAGGTAGAGTGAAGGACTATTGCAGTGATCAGATTGACGAGATGGAGAGTGAAGGATTATTGCTGTGATCAGATTGACTAGATGGAGAGTGAAGGCTTATTGCTGTGATCAGATTGACTAGAGGGAGAATGAAGGATTATTGCTGTGTTCAGATTGACTAGATTGAGAGTGAAGGATTATTGCTGTGTTCAGATTGACAAAATTGAGAGTGAAGGATTATTGCTGTGTTCAGATTGACTAGATTGAGAGTGAAGGATTATTGCTGTGATCAGATTGACTAGATGGAGAGTGAAGGCTTATTGCTGTGATCAGATTGACTCGAGGGAGAGTGAAGGATTATTGCATTCAACAGATGGACAAGAGGGAGAGGGAAGGATTATTGCAGTGATCAGATTGACTAGAGGGCGAGTGAAGGATTATTGCTGTGTTCAGATTGACTAGAGGGAGAGTGAAGGATTATTGCTGAGTTCAGATTGACTAGATTGAGAGTGAAGGATTATTGCTGTGTTCAGATTGACTAGATTGAGAGTGAAGGATTATTGCTGTGATCAGATTGTCTAGATGGAGAGTGAAGGCTTATTGCTGTGATCAGATTGACTAGAGGGAGAATGAAGGATTATTGCTGTGTTCAGATTGACTAGATTGAGAGTGAAGGATTATTGCTGTGTTCAGATTGACAAAATTGAGAGTGAAGGATTATTGCTGTGATCAGATTGACTAGAGGGAGAGTGAAGGATCATTGCTGTGTTCAGATTGACTAGATGGAGAGTGAAGGATTATTGCTGTGATCAGATTGACTAGAGGGAGAGTGAAGGATTATTGCTGTGATCAGATTGACTGGATTGAGAGTGAAGGAATATTGCTGTGTTCAGATTGACTAGAGGGAGAGTGAAGGATTATTGCAGTGACAGATTGACTAGATGGAGAGTGAAGGCTTATTGCTGTGATCAGATTGACTAGATTGAGAGTGAAGGATTATTGCTGTGTTCAGATTGACAAAATTGAGAGTGAAGGATTATTGCTGTGTTCAGATTGACGAGATTGAGAGTGAAGGATTATTGCTGTGTTCAGATTGACAAAATTGAGAGTGAAGGATTATTGCTGTGTTCAGAATGACTAGATTGAGAGTGAAGAATTAATGCTGTGATCAGATTGACTAGATGGAGAGTGAAGGCTTATTGCTGTGATCAGATTGACTAGAGGGAGAATGAAGGATTATTGCTGTGATCTGATTGACTAGATTGAGAGTGAAGGATTATTGCTGTGTTCAGATTGTCAAAATTGAGAGTGAAGGATTATTGCTGTGTTCAGATTGACTAGATTGAGAGTGAAGGATTATTGCTGTGATCAGATTGACTAGATGGAGAGTGAAGGCTTATTGCTGTGATCAGATTGACTGGAGGGAGAGTGAAGGATTATTGCATTCAACAGATGGACAAGAGGGAGAGGGAAGGATTATTGCAGTGATCAGATTGAGTAGATTGTGAGAGAAGGATTATTGCAGTGATCAGATTGACTAGAGGGAGAGTGAAGGATTATTGCTGTGTTCAGATTGACTAGATTGAGAGTCAAGAATTATTGCTGTGATCAGATTGACTAGATGGAGAGTGAAGGCTTATTGCTGTGATCAGATTGACTAGAGGGAGAATGAAGGATTATTGCTGTGTTCAGATTGACTAGATTGAGAGTGAAGGATTATTGCAGTGATCAGATTGACAAGAGGGAGAGTGAAGGATCATTGCTGTGATCAGATTGACTGGAGGGAGAGTGAAGGATTATTGCTGTGATCAGATTGACTGGATTGAGAGTGAAGGAATATTGCTGTGTTCAGATTGACTAGAGGGAGAGTGAAGGATTATTGCAGTGACAGATTGACTAGATGGAGAGTGAAGGTTTATTGCAGTGATCAGATTGACTGGAGGGAGAGTGAAGGATTATTGCAGTGATCAGATTGACGTGAGGGAAACTGAAGGATTATTGCTGTGATCAGATTGAGTAGATGGAGAGTGAAGGATTATTGCTGTGAACAGATTGACTAGAGGTAGAGTGAAGGATTATTGCAGTGATCAGATTGACGAGATGGAGAGTGAAGGATGATTGCTGTGTTCAGATTGACTAGATTGAGAGTGAAGGATTATTGCTGTGATCAGATTGACTAGATGGAGAGTGAAAGATTATTGCAGTGATCAGATTGACTAGATTGTGAGAGAAGAATTATTGCAGTGATCAGATTGACTAGAGGGAGAGTGAAGGATTATTGCTGTGTTCAGATTGACTAGATTGAGAGTGAAGGATTATTGCTGTGTTCAGATTGACTAGATTGAGAGTGAAGGATTATTGCTGTGATCAGATTGACTAGATGGAGAGTGAAGGCTTATTGCTGTGATCAGATTGACTAGAGGGAGAATGAAGGATTATTGCTGTGTTCAGATTGACTAGATTGAGAGTGAAGGATTATTGCTGTGTTCAGATTGACAAAATTGAGAGTGAAGGATTATTGCTGTGATCAGATTGACTAGAGGGAGAGTGAAGGATCATTGCTGTGTTCAGATTGAATAGATGGAGAGTGAAGGATTATTGCTGTGATCAGATTGACTCGAGGGAGAGTGAAGGATTATTGCTGTGATCAGATTGACTGGATTGAGAGTGAAGGAATATTGCTGTGTTCAGATTGACTAGAGGGAGAGTGAAGGATTATTGCAGTGACAGATTGACTAGATGGAGAGTGAAGGCTTATTGCTGTGATCAGATTGACTAGAGGGAGAATGAAGGATTATTGCTGTGATCAGATTGACTAGATTGAGAGTGAAGGATTATTGCTGTATTCAGATCGACAAAATTGAGAGTGAAGGCTTATTGCTGTGTTCAGATTGACTAGATTGAGAGTGAAGGATTATTGCTGTGATCAGATTGACTAGATGGAGAGTGAAGGCTTATTGCTGTGATCAGATTGACTAGAGGGAGAGTGAAGGATTATTGCATTCAACAGATGGACAAGAGGGAGAGGGAAGGATTATTGCAGTGATCAGATTGAGTAGATTGTGAAAGAAGGATTATTGCCGTGATCAGATTGACTAGAGGGAGAGTGAAGGATTATTGCTGTGTTCAGATTGACTAGATTGAGAGTGAAGGATTATTGCTGTGATCAGATTGACTAGATGGAGAGTGAAGGCTTATTGCTGTGATCAGATTGACTAGAGGGAGAATGAAGGATTATTGCTGTGTTCAGATTGACTAGATTGAGAGTGAAGGATTATTGCTGTGATCAGATTGACTAGAGGGAGAGTGAAGGATCATTGCTGTGTTCAGATTGACTAGATGGAGAGTGAAGGATTATTGCTGTGATCAGATTGACTAGAGGGAGAGTGAAGGATTATTGCTGTGATCAGATTGACTGGATTGAGAGTGAAGGAATATTGCTGTGTTCAGATTGACTAGAGGGAGAGTGAAGGATTATTGCAGTGACAGATTGACTAGATGGAGAGTGAAGGCTTATTGCTGTGATCAGATTGACTAGAGGGAGAATGAAGGATTATTGCTGTGATCAGATTGACTAGATTGAGAGTGAAGGATTATTGCTGTGTTCAGATCGACAAAATTGAGACTGAAGGCTTATTGCTGTGTTCAGATTGACTAGATTGAGAGTGAAGGATTATTGCTGTGATCAGATTGACTAGATGGAGAGTGAAGGCTTATTGCTGTGATCAGATTGACTAGAGGGAGAGTGAAGGATTATTGCATTCAACAGATGGACAAGAGGGAGAGGGAAGGATTATTGCAGTGATCAGATTGAGTAGATTGTGAGAGAAGGATTATTGCAGTGATCAGATTGACTAGAGGGAGAGTGAAGGATTATTGCTGTGTTCAGATTGACTAGATTGAGAGTCAAGAATTATTGCTGTGATCAGATTGACTAGATGGAGAGTGAAGGCTTATTGCTGTGATCAGATTGACTAGAGGGAGAATGAAGGATTATTGCTGTGTTCAGATTGACTAGATTGAGAGTGAAGGATTATTGCAGTGATCAGATTGACAAGAGGGAGAGTGAAGGATCATTGCTGTGATCAGATTGACTGGAGGGAGAGTGAAGGATTATTGCTGTGATCAGATTGACTGGATTGAGAGTGAAGGAATATTGCTGTGTTCAGATTGACTAGAGGGAGAGTGAAGGATTATTGCAGTGACAGATTGACTAGATGGAGAGTGAAGGTTTATTGCAGTGATCAGATTGACTGGAGGGAGAGTGAAGGATTATTGCAGTGATCAGATTGACGTGAGGGAAACTGAAGGATTATTGCTGTGATCAGATTGAGTAGATGGAGAGTGAAGGATTATTGCTGTGAACAGATTGACTAGAGGTAGAGTGAAGGATTATTGCAGTGATCAGATTGACGAGATGGAGAGTGAAGGATGATTGCTGTGTTCAGATTGACTAGATTGAGAGTGAAGGATTATTGCTGTGATCAGATTGACTAGATGGAGAGTGAAAGATTATTGCAGTGATCAGATTGACTAGATTGTGAGAGAAGAATTATTGCAGTGATCAGATTGACTAGAGGGAGAGTGAAGGATTATTGCTGTGTTCAGATTGACTAGATTGAGAGTGAAGGATTATTGCTGTGTTCAGATTGACTAGATTGAGAGTGAAGGATTATTGCTGTGATCAGATTGACTAGATGGAGAGTGAAGGCTTATTGCTGTGATCAGATTGACTAGAGGGAGAATGAAGGATTATTGCTGTGTTCAGATTGACTAGATTGAGAGTGAAGGATTATTGCTGTGTTCAGATTGACAAAATTGAGAGTGAAGGATTATTGCTGTGATCAGATTGACTAGAGGGAGAGTGAAGGATCATTGCTGTGTTCAGATTGAATAGATGGAGAGTGAAGGATTATTGCTGTGATCAGATTGACTCGAGGGAGAGTGAAGGATTATTGCTGTGATCAGATTGACTGGATTGAGAGTGAAGGAATATTGCTGTGTTCAGATTGACTAGAGGGAGAGTGAAGGATTATTGCAGTGACAGATTGACTAGATGGAGAGTGAAGGCTTATTGCTGTGATCAGATTGACTAGAGGGAGAATGAAGGATTATTGCTGTGATCAGATTGACTAGATTGAGAGTGAAGGATTATTGCTGTATTCAGATCGACAAAATTGAGAGTGAAGGCTTATTGCTGTGTTCAGATTGACTAGATTGAGAGTGAAGGATTATTGCTGTGATCAGATTGACTAGATGGAGAGTGAAGGCTTATTGCTGTGATCAGATTGACTAGAGGGAGAGTGAAGGATTATTGCATTCAACAGATGGACAAGAGGGAGAGGGAAGGATTATTGCAGTGATCAGATTGAGTAGATTGTGAAAGAAGGATTATTGCCGTGATCAGATTGACTAGAGGGAGAGTGAAGGATTATTGCTGTGTTCAGATTGACTAGATTGAGAGTGAAGGATTATTGCTGTGATCAGATTGACTAGATGGAGAGTGAAGGCTTATTGCTGTGATCAGATTGACTAGAGGGAGAATGAAGGATTATTGCTGTGTTCAGATTGACTAGATTGAGAGTGAAGGATTATTGCTGTGATCAGATTGACTAGAGGGAGAGTGAAGGATCATTGCTGTGTTCAGATTGACTAGATGGAGAGTGAAGGATTATTGCTGTGATCAGATTGACTAGAGGGAGAGTGAAGGATTATTGCTGTGATCAGATTGACTGGATTGAGAGTGAAGGAATATTGCTGTGTTCAGATTGACTAGAGGGAGAGTGAAGGATTATTGCAGTGACAGATTGACTAGATGGAGAGTGAAGGCTTATTGCTGTGATCAGATTGACTAGAGGGAGAATGAAGGATTATTGCTGTGATCAGATTGACTAGATTGAGAGTGAAGGATTATTGCTGTGTTCAGATCGACAAAATTGAGACTGAAGGCTTATTGCTGTGTTCAGATTGACTAGATTGAGAGTGAAGGATTATTGCTGTGATCAGATTGACTAGATGGAGAGTGAAGGCTTATTGCTGTGATCAGATTGACTAGAGGGAGAGTGAAGGATTATTGCATTCAACAGATGGACAAGAGGGAGAGGGAAGGATTATTGCAGTGATCAGATTGAGTAGATTGTGAAAGAAGGATTATTGCCGTGATCAGATTGACTAGAGGGAGAGTGAAGGATTATTGCTGTGTTCAGATTGACTAGATTGAGAGTGAAGGATTATTGCTGTGATCAGATTGACTAGATGGAGAGTGAAGGCTTATTGCTGTGATCAGATTGACTAGAGGGAGAATGAAGGATTATTGCTGTGTTCAGATTGACTAGATTGAGAGTGAAGGATTATTGCTGTGATCAGATTGACTAGAGGGAGAGTGAAGGATCATTGCTGTGTTCAGATTGACTAGATGGAGAGTGAAGGATTATTGCTGTGATCAGATTGACTAGAGGGAGAGTGAAGGATTATTGCTGTGATCAGATTGACTGGATTGAGAGTGAAGGAATATTGCTGTGTTCAGATTGACTAGAGGGAGAGTGAAGGATTATTGCAGTGACAGATTGACTAGATGGAGAGTGAAGGTTTATTGCTGTGATCAGATTGAGTCGATGGAGAGTGAAGGATTATTGCTGTGATCAGATTGACTAGAGGGAGAGTGAAGGATTATTGCAGTGACAGATTGACTAGAGTAAGAGTGAAGGATTATTGCAGTGATCAGATTGACCAGATGGAGAGTGAAGGATTATTGCTGTGATCAGATTGACTGGAGGGAAAGTGAAGGATTATTGCAGTGATAAGATTGACTGGAGGGAGAGTGAAGGATTATTGCAGTGATCAGATTGACCAGATGGAGAGTGAAGGATTATTGCAGTGATCAGATTGACGTGAGGGAAATTGAAGGATTATTGCTGTGATCAGATTGAGTAGATGTAGAGTGAAGGATTATTGCTGTGATCAGATTGACTAGATGGAGAGTGAAGGATTATTGCAGTGATCAGATTGACTAGATTGTGAGAGAAGAATTATTGCAGTGATCAGATTGACTAGAGGGAGAGTGAAGGATTATTGCTGTGTTCAGATTGACTAGATTGAGAGTGAAGGATTATTGCTGTGTTCATATTGACTAGATTGAGAGTGAAGGATTATTGCTGTGATCAGATTGACTAGATGGAGAGTGAAGGCTTATTGCTGTGATCAGATTGACTAGAGGGAGAATGAAGGATTATTGCTGTGTTCAGACTGACTGGATTGAGAGTGAAGGATTATTGCTGTGTTCAGATTGACAAAATTGAGAGTGAAGGATTATTGCTGTGATCAGATTGACTAGAGGGAGAGTGAAGGATCATTGCTGTGTTCAGATTGACTAGATGAAGAGTGAAGGATTATTGCTGTGATCAGATTGACTAGAGGGAGAGTGAATGATTATTGCTGTGATCAGATTGACTGGATTGAGAGTGAAGGAATATTGCTGTGTTCAGATTCACTAGAGGGAGAGTGAAGGATTATTGCAGTGACAGATTGACTAGATGGAGAGTGAAGGCTTATTGCTGTGATCAGATTGACTAGAGGGAGAATGAAGGATTATTGCTGTGATCAGATTGACTAGATTGAGAGTGAAGGATTATTGCTGTGTTCAGATTGACTAGATTGAGAGTGAAGGATTATTGCTGTGATCAGATTGACTAGATGGAGAGTGAAGGCTTATTGCTGTGATCAGATTGACTCGAGGGAGAGTGAAGGCTTATTGCTGTGATCAGATTGACTAGAGGGAGAATGAAGGATTATTGCTGTGTTCAGATTGACTAGATTGAGAGTGAAGGATTATTGCAGTGATCAGATTGACAAGAGGGAGAGTGAAGGATCATTGCTGTGATCAGATTGACTGGAGGGAGAGTGAAGGATTATTGCTGTGATCAGATTGACTGGATTGAGAGTGAAGGAATATTGCTGTGTTCAGATTGACTAGAGGGAGAGTGAAGGATTATTGCAGTGACAGATTGACTAGATGGAGAGTGAAGGTTTATTGCAGTGATCAGATTGACTGGAGGGAGAGTGAAGGATTATTGCAGTGATCAGATTGACGTGAGGGAAACTGAAGGATTATTGCTGTGATCAGATTGAGTAGATGGAGAGTGAAGGATTATTGCTGTGAACAGATTGACTAGAGGTAGAGTGAAGGATTATTGCAGTGATCAGATTGACGAGATGGAGAGTGAAGGATGATTGCTGTGTTCAGATTGACTGGATTGAGAGTGAAGGATTATTGCTGTGATCAGATTGACTAGATGGAGAGTGAAAGATTATTGCAGTGATCAGATTGACTAGATTGTGAGAGAAGAATTATTGCAGTGATCAGATTGACTAGAGGGAGAGTGAAGGATTATTGCTGTGTTCAGATTGACTAGATTGAGAGTGAAGGATTATTGCTGTGTTCAGATTGACTAGATTGAGAGTGAAGGATTATTGCTGTGATCAGATTGACTAGATGGAGAGTGAAGGCTTATTGCTGTGATCAGATTGACTAGAGGGAGAATGAAGGATTATTGCTGTGTTCAGATTGACTAGATTGAGAGTGAAGGATTATTGCTGTGTTCAGATTGACAAAATTGAGAGTGAAGGATTATTGCTGTGATCAGATTGACTAGAGGGAGAGTGAAGGATCATTGCTGTGTTCAGATTGAATAGATGGAGAGTGAAGGATTATTGCTGTGATCAGATTGACTCGAGGGAGAGTGAAGGATTATTGCTGTGATCAGATTGACTGGATTGAGAGTGAAGGAATATTGCTGTGTTCAGATTGACTAGAGGGAGAGTGAAGGATTATTGCAGTGACAGATTGACTAGATGGAGAGTGAAGGCTTATTGCTGTGATCAGATTGACTAGAGGGAGAATGAAGGATTATTGCTGTGATCAGATTGACTAGATTGAGAGTGAAGGATTATTGCTGTATTCAGATCGACAAAATTGAGAGTGAAGGCTTATTGCTGTGTTCAGATTGACTAGATTGAGAGTGAAGGATTATTGCTGTGATCAGATTGACTAGATGGAGAGTGAAGGCTTATTGCTGTGATCAGATTGACTAGAGGGAGAGTGAAGGATTATTGCATTCAACAGATGGACAAGAGGGAGAGGGAAGGATTATTGCAGTGATCAGATTGAGTAGATTGTGAAAGAAGGATTATTGCCGTGATCAGATTGACTAGAGGGAGAGTGAAGGATTATTGCTGTGTTCAGATTGACTAGATTGAGAGTGAAGGATTATTGCTGTGATCAGATTGACTAGATGGAGAGTGAAGGCTTATTGCTGTGATCAGATTGACTAGAGGGAGAATGAAGGATTATTGCTGTGTTCAGATTGACTAGATTGAGAGTGAAGGATTATTGCTGTGATCAGATTGACTAGAGGGAGAGTGAAGGATCATTGCTGTGTTCAGATTGACTAGATGGAGAGTGAAGGATTATTGCTGTGATCAGATTGACTAGAGGGAGAGTGAAGGATTATTGCTGTGATCAGATTGACTGGATTGAGAGTGAAGGAATATTGCTGTGTTCAGATTGACTAGAGGGAGAGTGAAGGATTATTGCAGTGACAGATTGACTAGATGGAGAGTGTAGTCTTATTGCTGTGATCAGATTGACTAGAGGGAGAATGAAGGATTATTGCTGTGATCAGATTGACTAGATTGAGAGTGAAGGATTATTGCTGTGTTCAGATCGACAAAATTGAGACTGAAGGCTTATTGCTGTGTTCAGATTGACTAGATTGAGAGTGAAGGATTATTGCTGTGATCAGATTGACTAGATGGAGAGTGAAGGCTTATTGCTGTGATCAGATTGACTAGAGGGAGAGTGAAGGATTATTGCATTCAACAGATGGACAAGAGGGAGAGGGAAGGATTATTGCAGTGATCAGATTGAGTAGATTGTGAAAGAAGGATTATTGCCGTGATCAGATTGACTAGAGGGAGAGTGAAGGATTATTGCTGTGTTCAGATTGACTAGATTGAGAGTGAAGGATTATTGCTGTGATCAGATTGACTAGATGGAGAGTGAAGGCTTATTGCTGTGATCAGATTGACTAGAGGGAGAATGAAGGATTATTGCTGTGTTCAGATTGACTAGATTGAGAGTGAAGGATTATTGCTGTGATCAGATTGACTAGAGGGAGAGTGAAGGATCATTGCTGTGTTCAGATTGACTAGATGGAGAGTGAAGGATTATTGCTGTGATCAGATTGACTAGAGGGAGAGTGAAGGATTATTGCTGTGATCAGATTGACTGGATTGAGAGTGAAGGAATATTGCTGTGTTCAGATTGACTAGAGGGAGAGTGAAGGATTATTGCAGTGACAGATTGACTAGATGGAGAGTGAAGGTTTATTGCTGTGATCAGATTGAGTCGATGGAGAGTGAAGGATTATTGCTGTGATCAGATTGACTAGAGGGAGAGTGAAGGATTATTGCAGTGACAGATTGACTAGAGTAAGAGTGAAGGATTATTGCAGTGATCAGATTGACCAGATGGAGAGTGAAGGATTATTGCTGTGATCAGATTGACTGGAGGGAAAGTGAAGGATTATTGCAGTGATAAGATTGACTGGAGGGAGAGTGAAGGATTATTGCAGTGATCAGATTGACCAGATGGAGAGTGAAGGATTATTGCAGTGATCAGATTGACGTGAGGGAAATTGAAGGATTATTGCTGTGATCAGATTGAGTAGATGTAGAGTGAAGGATTATTGCTGTGATCAGATTGACTAGATGGAGAGTGAAGGATTATTGCAGTGATCAGATTGACTAGATTGTGAGAGAAGAATTATTGCAGTGATCAGATTGACTAGAGGGAGAGTGAAGGATTATTGCTGTGTTCAGATTGACTAGATTGAGAGTGAAGGATTATTGCTGTGTTCAAATTGACTAGATTGAGAGTGAAGGATTATTGCTGTGATCAGATTGACTAGGTGGAGAGTGAAGGCTTATTGCTGTGATCAGATTGACTAGAGGGAGAATGAAGGATTATTGCTGTGTTCAGACTGACTGGATTGAGAGTGAAGGATTATTGCTGTGTTCAGATTGACAAAATTGAGAGTGAAGGATTATTGCTGTGATCAGATTGACTAGAGGGAGAGTGAAGGATCATTGCTGTGTTCAGATTGACTAGATGGAGAGTGAAGGATTATTGCTGTGATCAGATTGACTAGAGGGAGAGTGAATGATTATTGCTGTGATCAGATTGACTGGATTGAGAGTGAAGGAATATTGCTGTGTTCAGATTCACTAGAGGGAGAGTGAAGGATTATTGCAGTGACAGATTGACTAGATGGAGAGTGAAGGCTTATTGCTGTGATCAGATTGACTAGAGGGAGAATGAAGGATTATTGCTGTGATCAGATTGACTAGATTGAGAGTGAAGGATTATTGCTGTGTTCAGATTGACAAAATTGAGAGTGAAGGATTATTGCTGTGGTCAGATTGACTAGATTGAGAGTGAAGGATTATTGCTGTGATCAGATTGACTAGATGGAGAGTGAAGGCTTATTGCTGTGATCAGATTGACTAGAGGGAGAGTGAAGGATTATTGCATTCAACAGATGGACAAGAGGGAGAGGGAAGGATTATTGCAGTGATCAGATTGAGTAGATTGTGAAAGAAGGATTATTGCCGTGATCAGATTGACTAGAGGGAGAGTGAAGGATTATTGCTGTGTTCAGATTGACTAGATTGAGAGTGAAGGATTATTGCTGTGATCAGATTGACTAGATGGAGAGTGAAGGCTTATTGCTGTGATCAGATTGACTAGAGGGAGAATGAAGGATTATTGCTGTGTTCAGATTGACTAGATTGAGAGTGAAGGATTATTGCTGTGATCAGATTGACTAGAGGGAGAGTGAAGGATCATTGCTGTGTTCAGATTGACTAGATGGAGAGTGAAGGATTATTGCTGTGATCAGATTGACTAGAGGGAGAGTGAAGGATTATTGCTATGATCAGATTGACTGGATTGAGAGTGAAGGAATATTGCTGTGTTCAGATTGACTAGAGGGAGAGTGAAGGATTATTGCAGTGACAGATTGACTAGATGGAGAGTGAAGGTTTATTGCTGTGATCAGATTGAGTCGATGGAGAGTGAAGGATTATTGCTGTGATCAGATTGACTGGAGGGAAAGTGAAGGATTATTGCAGTGATAAGATTGACTGGAGGGAGAGGGAAGGATTATTGCAGTGATCAGATTGACCAGATGGAGAGTGAAGGATTATTGCAGTGATCAGATTGACGTGAGGGAAACTGAAGGATTATTGCTGTGATCAGATTGAGTAGATGTAGAGTGAAGGATTATTGCTGTGATCAGATTGACTAGAGGGAGAGTGAAGGATTATTGCAGTGATCAGTTTGACTGGAGGGAGAGTGAAGGATTATTGCAGTGATCAGATTGACGTGAGGGATACTGAAGGATTATTGCTGTGATCAGATTGACTGGAGGGAGAGTGAAGGATTATTGCAGTGATCAGATTGACTGGAGGGAGAGTGACGGATTATTGCAGTGATCAGATTGACGTGAGGGAAACTGAAGGATTATTGCTGTGATCAGATTGAGTAGATGGAGAGTGAAGGATTATTGCTGTGATCAGATTGACTAGAGGGAGAGTGAAGGATTATTGCAGTGATCAGATTGACTGGAGGGAGAGTGAAGGATTATTGCAGTGATCAGATTGACGTGAGGGAAACTGAAGGATTATTGCTGTGAGCAGATTGACTGGAGGGAGAGTGAAGGATTATTGCAGTGATCAGATTGACCAGATGGAGAGTGAAGGATTATTGCTGTGATCAGATTGACTGGAGGGAGAGTGAAGGATTATTGCAGTGATCAGATTGACTGGAGGGAGAGTGAAGGATTATTGCAGTGATCAGATTGACGTGAGGGAAACTGAAGGATTATTGCTGTGATCAGATTGAGTAGATGGAGAGTGAAGGATTATTGCTGTGATCAGATTGACTAGAGGTAGAGTGAAGGATTATTGCAGTGATCAGATTGACTAGATGGAGAGTGAAGGATTATTGCTGTGTTCAGATTGACTAGATTGAGAGTGAAGGATTATTGCAGTGATCAGATTGACGAGATGGAGAGTGAAGGATTATTGCTGTGTTCAGATTGACTAGATTGAGAGTGAAGGATTATTGCTGTGTTCAGATTGACTAGAGGGAAAGTGAAGGATTATTGCAGTGATCAGATTTACTAGAGGGAAAGTGAAGGATTATTGCAGTGATCAGATTGACTAGATGGAGAGTGAAGGATTATTGCAGTGATCAGATTGACTAGAGGGAAAGTGAAGGATTATTGCAGTGATCAGATTGACTAGATGGAGAGTGAAGGATTATTGCACTGATCAGATTGACTAGAGGGAAAGTGAAGGATTTTTGCAGTGATCAGATTGACTAGAGGGAAAGTGAAGGATTATTGCTGTGATCAGATTGACTAGATGGAGAGTGAAGGATTATTGCAGTGATCAGATTGACTAGATGGAGAGTGAAGGATTATTGCTGCGATCAGATTGACTAGAGGGAGAGTGAAGGATTATTGCTGTGATCAGATTGACGAGATGGAAAGTGAAGCATGATTGCAGTGATCAGATTGACTAGATGGAGAGAGAAGGATTATTGCTGTGATCAGATTGACTAGAAAGAGAGTGAAGGACTATTGCTGTAATCAGATTGACTAGATGGAGAGTGAAGCATGATTGCTGTGATCAGATTGACTAGTTGGAGAGTGAAAGATTATTGCAGTGAACAGATTGACTGGAGGGAGAGTGAAGGATTATTGCAGTGATCAGATTGACTAGATGGAGAGTGAAGGATTATTGCAGTGAACAGATTGACTGGAGGGAGAGTGAAGGATTATTGCAGTGAACAGATTGACTAGATGGAGAGTGAAGGATTATTGCTGTGATCAGTTAGACTAGATGGAGAGTGAAGGATTATTGCAGTGATCAGATTGACTAGAGGGAGAGTGAAGGATTATTGCAGTGATCAGATTGACTGGAGGGAGAGTGAAGGATTATTGCAGTGATCAGATTGACTAGATGGAGAGTGAAGGATTATTGCAGTGATCAGAGTGACTGGAGGGAGAGTGATGGATTATTGCAGTGATCAGATTGACTAGAGGGAGAGTGACGGATTATTGCTGTGACAGATTGACTAGATGGAGAGTGAAGAATTATTGCAGTGATCAGATTGACTAGATGGAGAGTGAAGGATTATTGCTGTGATCAGATTCACTGGAGGGAAAGCGAAGGATTATTGCTGTGATCAGATTGACTAGAGGGAGAGTGAATGATTATTGCTGTGATCAGATTGACTGGAGGGAAAGCGAAGGATTATTGCTTTGATCAGATTGACTAGAGGGAGAGTGAATGATTATTGCTGTGATCAGATTGAATCGATGGAGAGTGAAGGATTATTGCTGTGATCAGATTGACTAGATGGAGAGTGAATGATTATTGCTGTGATCAGATTGAATCGATGGAGAGTGAAGGATTATTGCTGTGATCAGATTGACGCGGGAGAGTGAAGGATTATTGCAGTGATCAGATTGACTCGGTGGAGAGTGAAGGATTATTGCAGTGATCAGAGTGACTGGAGGGAGAGTGATGGATTATTGCAGTGATCAGATTGACTAGATGGAGAGTGAATGATTATTGCTGTGATCAGATTGACTCGATGGAGAGTGAAGGATTATTGCTGTGATCAGATTGACTGGAGGGAGAGCGAAGCATTAATGCAGTGATCAGATTGACTAGAGGGAAAGTGAAGGATTATGGCAGTGATCAGATTGACTGGAGGGAGAGTGAAGGATTATTGCTGCCATCAGATTGATGAGATTGAGAGTGAAGGATTATTGCAGTGATCAGATTGATTGGAGGGAGAGTGAAGGATTATTGCAGTGATCAGGTTGACTAGAGGGAGAGTGAAGGATTATTGCAGTGATCAGATTGACCAGATGGAGAGTGAAGGATTATTGCTTTGACAGATTGACCAGATGGAGATTGAAGGATTATTGCTTTGACAGATTGACTAGATGGAGAGTGAAGGATTATTGCAGTGAAGGATTGACTAGAGGGAAAGTGAAAGATTTTTGCAGTGATCAGATTGACTAGATGGAGAGTGAAGGATTATTGCTGAGAAAAGATTGAGTAGATGGAGAGTGAAGGATTATTGCAGTGATCAGTTTGACTAGATGGAGAGTGAAGGATTATTGCAGTGATCAGATTGACTAGAGGGAAAGTGAAGGATTATTGCAGTGATCAGATTGACTAGATGGAGAGTGAAGGATTATTGCAGTGACAGATTGACTGGAGGGAGAGTGAAGCATCATTGCAGTGACAGATTGACTGGATGGAGAGTGAAGGATTATTTTAGTGACAGATTGACTGGAGGGAGAGTGAAGGATTATTGCAGTGGCAGATTGACTGGAGGGAGAGTGAAGCATTATTGCAGTGACAGATTGACTGGAGGGAGAGTGAAGCATTATTGCAGTGACAGATTGACTGGAGGGAGAGTGAAGGATTATTGCAGTGGCAGATTGACTGGAGGGAGAGTGAAGGATTATTGCAGTGGCAGATTGACTGGAGGGAGAGTGAAGGATTATTGCAGTGGCAGATTGACTGGTGGGAGAGAGAAGGATTATTGCTGTGTTCTGAGTGACTAGATGGAGAGTGAAGGATTATTGCTTTGACAGATTGACTAGATGGAGAGTGAAGGATTATTGCTGAGAAAAGATTGAGTCGATGGAGAGTGAAGGATTATTGCAGTGATCAGTTTGACTAGATGGAGAGTGAAGGATTATTGCAGTGATCAGATTGACTAGAGGGAAAGTGAAGGATTATTGCAGTGATCAGATTGACTAGATGGAGAGTGAAGGATTATTGCAGTGATCAGATTGACTAGAGGGAAAGTGAAGGATTTTTGCAGTGATCAGATTGACTAGATGGAGAGTGAAGGATTATTGCAGTGACCAGATTGACTAGAGGGAAAGTGAAGGATTATTGCTGTGATCAGATTGACTAGAGGGAAAGTGTAGGATTTTTGCTGTGATCAGATTGACTAGATGGAGAGTGAAGGATTATTGCAGTGATCAGATTGACTTGATTGAGAGTGAAGGATTATTGCAGTGCCAGATTGAATGGAGGGAGAGTGAAGGATTATTGCAGTGATCAGATTGCCTAGAGGGAACGTGAAGGATTATTGCTGTGTTCAGATTGACTAGAGGGAAAGTGTAGGATTTTTGCTGTGATCTGATTGACTAGATGGAGAGTGAAGGATTAATGCAGTGATCAGATTGGCTAGATGGAGAGTGAAGGAATATTGCAGTGATCAGATTGACTAGAGGGAAAGTGAAGGATTATTGCAGTGACAGATTGACTGGAGGGAGAGTGAAGGATTATTGCAGTGATCAGATTGACTAGAGGGAACGTGAAGGATTATTGCTGTGTTCAGATTGACTAGAGGGAAAGTGTAGGATTTTTGCTGTGATCTGATTGACTAGATGGAGAGTGAAGGATTAATGCAGTGATCAGATTGGCTAGATGGAGAGTGAAGGAATATTGCAGTGATCAGATTGACTAGAGGGAAAGTGAAGGATTATTGCAGTGACAGATTGACTGGAGGGAGAGTGAAGGATTATTGCAGTGGCAGATTGACTCGGAGGGAGAGTGAAGGATTATTGCAGTGACAGATTGACTGGAGGGAGAGTGAAGGATTATTGCTTTGACAGATTGACTAGAGGGAGAGTGAAGTATTATTGCTGTGACAGATTGACCAGCTGGAGAGTGAAGGATTATTGCATTGATAGATTGACTAGATGGAGAGTGAAGGATTATAGCTGTGATCAGATTGACTGGAGGGAAGGTGAAGTATTAAAGCAGTGATCAGATTGACTGGAGGGAGAGTGAAGGATTATTGCACTGATCAGATCGACTTGAGGGAAAGTGAAGGATTATTGCATTGACAGATTGACTGGAGGGAGAGTGAAGGATTAATGCAGTGACAGATTGACTGGAGGGAGAGTGAAGGATTATCGCAGCGACAGATTGACTGGAGGGAGCGTGAAGGATTATCGCGCTGATCAGATTGACTAGATGGAGAGTGAAGGATTATTGCAGTGATCAGATCGACTGGAGGGAGAGTGAAGGATTATTGCACTGATCAGATCGACTTGAGGGAAAGTGAAGGATTATTGCATTGACAGATTGACTGGAGGGAGAGTGAGGGATTATTGCAGTGACAGATTGACTGGAGGGAGAGTGAAGGATTATTGCAGTGACAGATTGACTGGAGAGAGAGTGAAGGATTATTGCAGTGACAGATTGACCGGATGGAGAGTGAACGATTATTGCAGAAACAGATTGATTGGATGGAGAGTGAAGGATTATTGCAGTGACACATTGACTGGAGGGAGAGTGAAGGATTATTGCAGTGACAGATTGACTGGAGTGAGAGTGAAGGATTATTGCAGTGACAGATTGATTGGAGGGAGAGCGAAGCATCATTGCAGTGACAGATTGACTGGATGGAGAGTGAAGGATTATTGCAGTGACAGATTGACTGGAGGGAGAGTGAAGCATCATTGCAGTGACAGATTGACTGGAGGGAGAGTGAAGGATTATTGCTGTGATCTGTTTGACTTGAGGGAAAGTGAAGGATTATTGCAGTGATCAGATTGACTAGAGGGAGAGTGAAGGATTATTGCTGAGATCAGATTGACTAGATGGAGAGTGAAGGATTATTGCAGTGATCAGAATGACTAGAGGGTAAGTGAAGGATTATTGCAGTGATCAGATTGACTAGATGGAGAGTGAAGGATTATTGCAGTGATCAGATTGACTAGATGGAGAGTGAAGGATTCTTGCAGCGATCAGGTTGACTAGAGGGAGAGTGAAGGATTATTGCTTTGACAGATTGACTGGAGGGAGACTGAAGGATTATTGCAGTGATCAGATTGACTGGATGGAGAGTGAAGGATTATTGCTGAGATCAGATTGACTAGATGGAGAGTGAAGGATTATTGCAGTGATCAGATTGACTAGAGGGAAAGTGAAGGATTATTGCAGTGATCAGATTGACTAGAGGGAGAGTGAAGGATTATTGCTGTGATCAGATAGACAGGAGGGAAAGTGAAGGATTATTGCTGAGATCAGATTGAATAGATGGAGAGTGAAGGATTATTGCAGTGATCAGATTGACTAGAGGGAAAGTGAAGGATTATTGCAATGATCAGATTGACTAGATGGAGAGTGAAGGATTATTGTAGTGATCAGATTTACGAGAGGGAAAGTGAAGGATTATTGCAAAGATCAGATTGACTGGATGGAGAGTGAAGGATTATTGCTGTGACAGATTGACTGGAGGGAGAGTGAACGATTATTGCTGTGACAGATTGACTCGATGGAGAGTGAAGGATTATTGCAGTGATCAGATTGACTGGATGGAGAGTGAAGGATTATTGCTGTGACAGATTGACTAGATGGAGAGTGAAGGATTATTGCCGTGATCAGATTGACTAGAGGGAGAGTGAAGGATTATTGCAGTGATCAGATTGACTAGAGGGAAGGTGAACGATTATTGCAGTGATCAGATTGACTAGTGGGAGAGTGAAGGAGTATTGCTGTGATCAGATTGACTGGAGGGAAAGTGAAGGATTATTGCTGAGATCAGATTGACTAGATGGAGAGTGAAGGATTATTGCAGTGATCGGATTGACGAGAGGGAAAGTGAAGGATTATTACGGTGATCAGATTGACTAGAGGGAAAGAGAAGGATTATTGTTGTGATCAGATTGACTAGAAGGAGAGTGAAGGATTATTGCAGTGATCAGATTGACTGCACGGAGAGTGAAGGATTATTGCAGTGACAGATTGACTGGTGGGAGAGAGAAGGATTATTGCTTTGACAGATTGACTAGAGGGAGAGTGAAGGATTATTGCTGTGACAGATTGACTAGAGGGAGAGTGAAGGATTATTGCTTTGACAGATTGACTAGAGGGAGAGTGAAGGATTATTGCTGTGATCAGATTGACTAGATGGAGAGTGAAGGATTATTGCAGTGATCAGATTGACGAGAGGGAAAGTGAAGGATTATTGCAGTGATCAGATTGACTAGATGGAGAGTGAAGGATTATTGGAGTGACAGATTGACTGGAGGGAGAGTGAAGGATTATTGCAGTGACAGATTGACTGGAGGGAGAGTGAAGGATTATTGCTGTGTTCAGAGTGACTAGATGGAGAGTGAAGGATTATTGCAATGATCAGATTGACCAGATGGAGAGTGAAGGATTATTGCTGTGATCAGATTGACTGGAGGGAAAGTGAAGGATTATTGCTGTGATCAGATTGACGAGATGGAGAGTGAAGGATTATTGCAGTGATCAGATTGACGAGAGGGAAAGTGAAGGATTATTGCAGTGATCAGATTGACTAGATGGAGAGTGAAGGATTATTGCAGTGATCGGATTGCCGAGAGGGAAAGTGAAGGATTATTGCAGTGATCAGATTGACTAGAGGGAAAGTGAAGGATTATTGCTGTGATCAGATTGACTAGAAGCAGATTGAAGGATTATTGCAGTGATCAGATTGACTGGAGGGAGAGTGAAGGATTATTGCAGTGACAGATTGACTGGTGGGAGAGTGAAGGATTACTGCTTTGACAGATTGACTAGAGGGAGAGTGAAGGATTATTGCTGTGACAGATTGACTAGAGGGAGAGTGAAGGATTATTGCTTTGACAGATTGACTAGAGGGAGAGTGAAGGATTATTGCTGTGATCAGATTGACTGGAGGGAAAGTGAAGGATTATTGCTGTGATCAGATTGACTAGATGGAGAGTGAAGGATTATTGCAGTGATCAGATTGACGAGAGGGAAAGTGAAGGATTATTGCAGTGATCTGATTGACTAGATGGAGAGTGAAGGATTATTGCAGTGATCAGATTGACTGGAGGGAGAGTGAAGAATTATTGCAGTGACAGATTGACTGGAGGGATAGTGAAGGATTATTGCAGTGACAGATTGACTGGAGGGAGAGTGAAGGATTATTGCAGTGACAGAATGACTGGAGGGAGAGTGAAGGATTATTGCTGTGTTCAGAGTGACCAGATGGAGAGTGAAGGATTATTGCAATGATCAGATTGACCAGATGGAGAGTGAAGGGTTATTGCTCTGATCAGATTGACTAGATGGAGAGTGAAGGATTATTGCAGTGATCAGATTGACTAGATTAGAGTGAAGGATTATTGCTGTGATCAGATTGACTAGATGGAGAGTGAAGGATTATTGCTGTGATCAATTTGACTGGAGGGTGAGTGAAGTATTATTGCAGTGCCTGATTGTCTGTAGGGAGATTGAAGGACTATTGCAGTGATCAGATTGACTAGATGGAGAGTGAAGGATTATTGCAGTGATCAATTGACGAGAGGGAAAGTGAAGGATTATTGCAGTGATCAGATTGACTAGATGGAGAGTGAAGGATTATTGCAGTGACAGATTGACTGGAGGGAGAGTGAAGGATTATTGCAGTGACAGATTGACTGGAGGGAGAGTGAAGGATTATTGCAGTGACAGAATGACTGGACGGAGAGTTAAGGATTATTGCTGTGTTCAGAGTGACTAGATGGAGAGTGAAGGATTATTGCAATGATCAGATTGACCAGATGGAGAGTGAAGGATTATTGCTGTGATCAGATTGACTAGATGGAGAGTGAAGGATTATTGCAGTGATCAGATTGACTAGATGGAGAGTGAAGGATTATTGCTGTGATCAGATTGACTAGATGGAGAGTGAAGGATTATTGCAGTGATCAGATTGACTAGATGGAGAGTGAAGGATTATTGCTGTGATCAGATTGACTAGATGGAGAGTGAAGGATTATTGCTGTGATCAAATTGACTGGAGGGTGAGTGAACTATTATTGCAGTGATCAGATTGACTAGATGGAGAGTGAAGGATTATTGCAGTGATCAGATTGACTAGATGGAGAGTGAAGGATTATTGCAGTGATCAGATTGACTAGATGGAGAGTGAAGGATTATTGCTGTGATCAGATTGACTAGATGGAGAGTGAAGGATTATTGCTGTGATCAAATTGATTGGAGGGTGAGGGAAGTATTATTGCAGTGCCTGATTGTCTGGAGGGAGATTGAAGGACTATTGCAGTGATCAGATTGACTAGATGGAGAGTGATGGATTATTGCAGTGCCAGATTGTCTGGAGGGAGATTGAAGGACTATTGCAGTGATCAGATTGACTAGATGGAGAGTGAAGGATTATTGCAGTGATCAGATTGACTAGATGGAGAGTGAAGGATTATTGCAATGACAGATTGTCTGGAGGGGGAGTGAAGGATTATTGCAGTAACAGATTGTCTGGAGGGAGAGTGAAGGATTATTGCAGTGATCTGATTGGCTAGATGGAGAGTGAAGGATTATTGCTGTGACAGATTGACTGGAGGGAAAGTGAAGGATTATTGCGGTGATCAGATTGTCAAAACGGAAGGTGAAGGATTATTGCAGTGATCAGATTGACTGGAGGGAGAGTGAAGGATTATTCCAGTGATCAGATTGACTGGAGGGAGAGTGAAGGATTATTCCAGTGATCAGATTGATTCGAGGGGAGTGAAGGATTATTGCAGTGATCAGATTGACTAGATGGAGAGTGAAGGATTATTGCTGTGATAGATTGACTAGAGGGAGAGTAAAGGATTATTGCAGTGATCAGATTGACTAGATGGAGAGTGAAGGATTATTGCAGTGATCAGATTGACGAGAGGGAAAGTGAAGGATTATTGCAGTGATCAGATTGACTAGAGGGAGAGTGAAGGATTATTGCAGTGATCAGATTGACTAGAGGGAGAGTGAAGGATTATTGCTGTGATCAGATTGACTGGAGGGAAAGTGACGGATTATTGCTGTGATCAGATTGACGAGATGGAGAGTGAAGGATTATTGCAGTGATCAGATTGACGAGAGGGAAAGTGAAGGATTATTGCAGTGATCAGATTGACTAGATGGAGAGTGAAGGATTATTGCATTGATCGGATTGACGAGAGGGAAAGTGAAGGATTATTGCAGTGATCAGATTGATTAGAGGGAAAGTGAAGGATTATTGCTGTGATCAGATTGACTAGAAGGAGAGTGAAGGATTATTGCAGTGATCAGATTGACTGGAGGGAGAGTGAAGGATTATTGCAGTGACAGATTGACTGGTGGGAGAGTGAAGGATTATTGCTTTGACAGATTGACTAGAGGGAGAGTGAAAGATTATTGCTGTGACAGATTGACGAGAGGGAGAGTGAAGGATTATTGCTTTGACAGATTGACTAGAGGGAGAGTGAAGGATTATTGCTGTGACAGATTGACTGGAGGGAAAGTGAAGGATTATTGCTGTGATCAGATTGACAAGATGGAGAGTGAAGGATTATTGCAGTGATCAGATTGACGAGAGGGAAAGTGAAGGATTATTGCAGTGATCAGATTGACTGGAGGGAGAGTGAAGGATTATTGCAGTGACAGATTGACTGGAGGGATAGTGAAGGATTATTGCAGTGACAGATTGACTGGAGGGAGAGTGAAGGATTATTGCAGTGACAGAATGACTGGAGGGAGAGTGAAGGATTATTGCTGTGTTCAGAGTGACTAGATGGAGAGTGAAGGATTATTGCAATGATCAGATTGACCAGATGGAGAGTGAAGGATTATTGCTGTGATCAGATTGACTAGATGGAGAGTGAAGGATTATTGCAGTGATCAGATTGACTAGATGGAGAGTGAAGGATTATTGCTGTGATCAGATTGACTAGATGGAGAGTGAAGGATTATTGCTGTGATCAAATTGACTGGATGGTGAGTGAAGTATTATTGCAGTGCCTGATTGTCTGGAGGGAGATTGAAGGACTATTGCAGTGATCAGATTGACGAGATGGAGAGTGAAGGATTATTGCAATGATCAGATTGACCAGATGGAGAGTGAAGGATTATTGCTGTGATCAGATTGACTAGATGGAGAGTGAAGGATTATTGCAGTGATCAGATTGACTAGATGGAGAGTGAAGGATTATTGCTGTGATCAGATTGACGAGATGGAGAGTGAAGGATTATTGCTGTGATCAAATTGACTGGAGGGTGAGTGAAGTATTATTGCAGTGCCTGATTGTCTGGAGGGAGATTGAAGGACGATTGCTGTGATCAGACTGACTAGATGGAGAGTGAAGGATTATTGCAGTGATCAGATTGACTAGATGGAGAGTGAAAGATTATTGCAATGACAGATTGTCTGGAGGGGGAGTGAAGGATTATTGCAGTGACAGATTGTCTGGAGGGAGAGTGAAGGATTATTGCAGTGATCTGATTGACTAGATGGAGAGTGAAGGATTATTACTGTGACAGATTGACTGGAGGGAAAGTGAAGGATTATTGCTGTGATCAGATTGACTGGAGGGAAAGTGAAGGATTATTGCTGTGATCAGATTGACTAGATGGAGAGTGAAGGATTATTGCAGTGATCAGATTGACGAGAGGGAAAGTGAAGGATTATTGCAGTGATCTGATTGACTAGATGGAGAGTGAAGGATTATTGCAGTGATCAGATTGACTGGAGGGAGAGTGAAGAATTATTGCAGTGACAGATTGACTGGAGGGATAGTGAAGGATTATTGCAGTGACAGATTGACTGGAGGGAGAGTGAAGGATTATTGCAGTGACAGAATGACTGGAGGGAGAGTGAAGGATTTTTGCTGTGTTCAGAGTGACCAGATGGAGAGTGAAGGATTATTGCAATGATCAGATTGACCAGATGGAGAGTGAAGGGTTATTGCTGTGATCAGATTGACTAGATGGAGAGTGAAGGATCATTGCAGTGATCAGATTGACTAGATGGAGAGTGAAGGATTATTGCTGTGATCAGATTGACTAGATGGAGAGTGAAGGATTATTGCTGTGATCAATTTGACTGGAGGGTGAGTGAAGTATTATTGCAGTGCCTGATTGTCTGGAGGGAGATTGAAGGACTATTGCAGTGATCAGATTGACTAGATGGAGAGTGAAGGATTATTGCAGTGATCAATTGACGAGAGGGAAAGTGAAGGATTATTGCAGTGATCAGATTGACTAGATGGAGAGTGAAGGATTATTGCAGTGACAGATTGACTGGAGGGAGAGTGAAGGATTATTGCAGTGACAGATTGACTGGAGGGAGAGTGAAGGATTATTGCAGTGACAGAATGACTGGAGGGAGAGTGAAGGATTATTGCTGTGTTCAGAGTGACTAGATGGAGAGTGAAGGATTATGGCAATGATCAGATTGACCAGATGGAGAGTGAAGGATTATTGCTGTGATCAGATTGACTAGATGGAGAGTGAAGGATTATTGCAGTGATCAGATTGACTAGATGGAGAGTGAAGGATTATTGCTGTGATCAGATTGACTAGATGGAGAGTGAAGGATTATTGCAGTGATCAGATTGACTAGATGGAGAGTGAAGGATTATTGCTGTGATCAGATTGACTAGATGGAGAGTGAAGGATTATTGCTGTGATCAAATTGACTGGAGGGTGAGTGAAGTATTATTGCAGTGATCAGATTGACTAGATGGAGAGTGAAGGATTATTGCTGTGATCAGATTGACTGGAGGGAAAGTGACGGATTATTGCTGTGATCAGATTGACGAGATGGAGAGTGAAGGATTATTGCTGTGATCAGATTGACTAGATGGAGAGTGAAGGATTATTGCAGTGATCAGATTGACTAGATGGAGAGTGAAGGATTATTGCTGTGATCAGATTGACTAGATGGAGAGTGAAGGATTATTGCAGTGATCAGATTGACTAGATGGAGAGTGAAGGATTATTGCTGTGATCAGATTGACTAGATGGAGAGTGAAGGATTATTGCTGTGATCAAATTGACTGGAGGGTGAGTGAAGTATTATTGCAGTGATCAGATTGACTAGATGGAGAGTGAAGGATTATTGCAGTGATCAGATTGACTAGATGGAGAGTGAAGGATTATTGCAGTGATCAGATTGACTAGATGGAGAGTGAAGGATTATTGCTGTGATCAGATTGACTAGATGGAGAGTGAAGGATTATTGCTGTGATCAAATTGACTGGAGGGTGAGGGAAGTATTATTGCAGTGCCTGATTGTCTGGAGGGAGATTGAAGGACTATTGCAGTGATCAGATTGACTAGATGGTGAGTGATGGATTATTGCAGTGCCAGATTGTCTGGAGGGAGATTGAAGGACTATTGCAGTGATCAGATTGACTAGATGGAGAGTGAAGGATTATTGCAGTGATCAGATTGACTAGATGGAGAGTGAAGGATTATTGCAATGACAGATTGTCTGGAGGGGGAGTGAAGGATTATTGCAGTAACAGATTGTCTGGAGGGAGAGTGAAGGATTATTGCAGTGATCTGATTGACTAGATGGAGAGTGAAGGATTATTGCTGTGACAGATTGACTGGAGGGAAAGTGAAGGATTATTGCGGTGATCAGATTGTCAAAACGGAAGGTGAAGGATTATTGCAGTGATCAGATTGACTGGAGGGAGAGTGAAGGATTATTGCAGTGATCAGATTGATTCGAGGGGAGTGAAGGATTATTGCAGTGATCAGATTGACTAGATGGAGAGTGAAGGATTATTGCTGTGATAGATTGACTAGAGGGAGAGTAAAGGATTATTGCAGTGATCAGATTGACTAGATGGAGAGTGAAGGATTATTGCAGTGATCAGATTGACGAGAGGGAAAGTGAAGGATTATTGCAGTGATCAGATTGACTAGAGGGAGAGTGAAGGATTATTGCAGTGATCAGATTGACTAGAGGGAGAGTGAAGGATTATTGCTGTGATCAGATTGACTGGAGGGAAAGTGACGGATTATTGCTGTGATCAGATTGACGAGATGGAGAGTGAAGGATTATTGCAGTGATCAGATTGACGAGAGGGAAAGTGAAGGATTATTGCAGTGATCAGATTGACTAGATGGAGAGTGAAGGATTATTGCAGTGATCGGATTGACGAGAGGGAAAGTGAAGGATTATTGCAGTGATCAGATTGATTAGAGGGAAAGTGAAGGATTATTGCTGTGATCAGATTGACTAGAAGGAGAGTGAAGGATTATTGCAGTGATCAGATTGACTGGAGGGAGAGTGAAGGATTATTGCAGTGACAGATTGACTGGTGGGAGAGTGAAGGATTATTGCTTTGACAGATTGACTAGAGGGAGAGTGAAGGATTATTGCTGTGACAGATTGACGAGAGGGAGAGTGAAGGATTATTGCTTTGACAGATTGACTAGAGGGAGAGTGAAGGATTATTGCTGTGACAGATTGACTGGAGGGAAAGTGAAGGATTATTGCTGTGATCAGATTGACAAGATGGAGAGTGAAGGATTATTGCAGTGATCAGATTGACGAGAGGGAAAGTGAAGGATTATTGCAGTGATCAGATTGACTGGAGGGAGAGTGAAGGATTATTGCAGTGACAGATTGACTGGAGGGATAGTGAAGGATTATTGCAGTGACAGATTGACTGGAGGGAGAGTGAAGGATTATTGCAGTGACAGAATGACTGGAGGGAGAGTGAAGGATTATTGCTGTGTTCAGAGTGACTAGATGGAGAGTGAAGGATTATTGCAATGATCAGATTGACCAGATGGAGAGTGAAGGATTATTGCTGTGATCAGATTGACTAGATGGAGAGTGAAGGATTATTGCAGTGATCAGATTGACTAGATGGAGAGTGAAGGATTATTGCTGTGATCAGATTGACTAGATGGAGAGTGAAGGATTATTGCTGTGATCAAATTGACTGGATGGTGAGTGAAGTATTATTGCAGTGCCTGATTGTCTGGAGGGAGATTGAAGGACTATTGCAGTGATCAGATTGACGAGATGGAGAGTGAAGGATTATTGCAATGATCAGATTGACCAGATGGAGAGTGAAGGATAATTGCTGTGATCAGACTGACTAGATGGAGAGTGAAGGATTATTGCAGTGATCAGATTGACTAGATGGAGAGTGAAGGATTATTGCTGTGATCAGATTGACTAGATGGAGAGTGAAGGATTATTGCTGTGATCAAATTGACTGGAGGGTGAGTGAAGTATTATTGCAGTGCCTTATTGTCTGGAGGGAGATTGAAGGACTATTGCTGTGATCAGACTGACTAGATGGAGAGTGAAGGATTATTGCAGTGATCAGATTGACTAGATGGAGAGTGAAGGATTATTGCAATGAAAGATTGTCTGGAGGGGGAGTGAAGGATTATTGCAGTGACAGATTGTCTGGAGGGAGAGTGAAGGATTATTGCAGTGATCTGATTGACTAGATGGAGAGTGAAGGATTATTACTGTGATAGATTGACTGGAGGGAAAGTGAAGGATTATTGCATTGATCAGATTGACTGGAGGGAGAGTGAAGGATTATTCCAGTGATCAGATTGACTGGAGGGAGAGTGAAGGATTATTCCAGTGATCAGATATATTCGAGGGAGAGTGAAGGATTATTGCTGTGATAGATTGACTAGAGGGAGAGTAAAGGATTATTGCAGTGATCAGATTGACTAGATGGAGAGTGAAGGATTATTGGAGTGATCAGATTGACTAGAGGGAAAGTGAAGGATTATTGCAGTGATCAGATAGACTTGAGGGAGAGTGAAGGATTATTGCTGTGATCAGATTGACTGGAGGGAAAGTGAAGGATTATTGCTTTGATCAGATCGACTAGATGGAGAGTGAAGCATTATTGCAGTGATCAGATTGACGAGAGGGAAAGTGAAGGATTATTGCAGTGATCAGATTGACTAGATGGAGAGTGAAGGATTATTGCAGTGATCGGATTGACGAGAGGGAAAGTGAAGGATTATTGCAGTGATCAGATTGACTAGAGGGAAAGTGAAGGATTATTGCTGTGATCAGATTGACTGGAGGGAAAGTGAAGGATTATTGCTGTGATCAGATTGACTAGTTGGAGAGTGAAGGATTATTGCAGTGATCAGATTGACTAGAGGGAGAGTAAAGGATTATTGCAGTGATCAGATTGACCATAGGGAAAGTGAAGGATTATTGCAGTGATCAGATTGACCAGAGGGAGAGTGAAGGATTATTGCTGTGATCAGATTGACTGGAGGGAAAGTGCAGGATTATTGCTGTGATCAGATTGACTAGATGGAGAGTGAAGGATTATTGCAGTGATCAGATTGAGTAGATGGAGAGTGAAGGATTATTGCTGTGATCAGATTGACTGGAGGGAAAGTGAAGGATTAATGCTGTGATCATATTGACTAGATGGAGAGTGAAAGATTATTGCTGTGATCAGATTGACTGGAGGGAAAGTGAAGGATTATTGCAGTGACAGAATGACTGGAGGGAGAGTGAAGGATTATTGCTGTGTTCAGAGTGACTAGATGGAGAGTGAAGGATTATTGCTTTGGCAGATTGAATAGAGGGAGAGTGAAGGATTATTGCTGTGACAGATTGTCCAGATGGAGATTGAAGGATTATTGCAGTGATAGATTGACTCCATGGAGAGTGAAGGATTATTGCTGTGATCAGATTGACTGGAGGGAAGGTGAAGGATTATTTCAGCGACAGATTCACTGGAGGGAGAGTGAAGGATTATTGCTGAGATCAGATTGACTAGGTGGACAGTGAAGGATTATTGCAGTGATCAGATTGACTAGAGGGAAAGTGAAGGATTATTGCAGTGATCAGATTGACTAGATGTAGAGTGAAGGATTATTGCAGTGATCAGATTGACTAGAGGGAAAGTGAAGGATTATTGCAGTGATCAGATTGATTAGAGGGAGAGTGAAGGATTATTGCAGTGACAGATTGACTGGAGGGAGAGTGAGGGATTATTGCAGTGACAGATTGACTGGAGGGAGAGTGAAGGATTATTGCTGTGTTCAGATTGACTAGATGGAGAGTGAAGGATTATTGCTTTGAAAGATTGACTAGATGGAGTTTGAAGGATTATTGCTCTGATCAGATTGACTGGAGGAAAGGTGACGGATTATTGCAGCGACAGATTGACTGGAGGGAGAGTGAAGGATTATTGCAGCGACAGATTGACTGGAGGGAGAGTGAAGGATTATTGCAGTGATCAGATTGACTAGAGGGAGAGTGAAGGATTATTGCTGAGATCAGATTGTCTAGATGGAGAGTGAAGGATTATTGCAGTGATCAGATTGACTAGAGGGAAAGTGAAGGATTATTGCAGTGATCAGATTGACTAGAGGGAGAGTGAAGGATTATTGCTGAGATCAGATTGACTAGATGGAGAGTGAAGGATTATTGCAGTGATCAGATTGACTAGAGGGAAAGTGAAGGATTATTGCAGTGATCAGATTGACTAGAGGGAGAGTGAAGGATTATTGCTGTGATCAGATTGACTTGATGGAGAGTGAAGGATTATTGCAGTGATCAGATTGACGAGAGGGAAAGTGAAGGATTATTGCTGTGATCAGATTGACTAGATGGAGAGTGAAGGATTATTGCAGTGATCAGATTGACTAGAGGGAAAGTGAAGGATTATTGCAGTGATCAGATTGACTAGAGGGAGAGTGAAGGATTATTGCTTAGATCAGATTGACTAGATGGAGAGTGAAGGATTATTGCAGTGATCAGATTGACTAGAGGGAAAGTGAAAGATTATTGCAGTGATCAGATTGACTAGAGGGAGAGTGAAGGATTATTGCTGTGATCAGATTGACTAGATGGAGAGTGAAGGATTATTGCAGTGATCAGATTGACTGGAGGGAGAGTGAAGGATTATTGCAGTGACAGATTGACTGGAGGTAGAGTGAAGGATTATTGCAGTGACAGATTGACTGGAGGGAGAGTGAAGGAATATTGCTGTGTTCAGAGTGACTGGATGGAGAATGAAGGATTATTGCAATGATCAGATTGACGGGATGGAGGATGAAGGATTATTGCTGTGATCAGATTGACTAGAAGGAGAGTGAAGGACTATTGCAGTGATCAGATTGACCAGATGGAGAGTGAAGGATTATTGCAGTGATCAGATTGACTGGAGGGAGAGTGAAGGATTATTGCAGTGATCAGATTGACTAGATGGAGAGTGAAGGATTATTGCAGTGATCAGATTGACTGGAGGGAGAGTGAAGGATTATTGCAGTGACAGATTGACTGGAGGGAGAGTGAAGGATTATTGCTGTGTTCAGAGTGACTAGATGGAGAGTGAAGGATTATTGCTTTGACAGATTGAATAGAGGGAGACTGAAGGATTATTGCTGTGACAGATTGACTAGATGGAGTTTGAAGGATTATTGCAGTCAGAGATTGACTAGATGGAGAGTGAAGGATTATTGCTGTGATCAGATTGACTGGAGGAAAGGTGACGGATTATTGCAGCGACAGATTGACTGGAGGGAGAGTGAAGGATTATTGCTGAGATCAGATTGACTAGATGGAGAGTGAAGGATTATTGCTGTGATCAGATTGACTAGAGGGAAAGTGAAGGATTATTGCAGTGACAGATTGACTGGAGGGAGAGTGAAGAATTATTGCAGCGACAGATTGACTGGAGGGAGAGTGAAGGTTTATTGCTGTGTTCAGAGTGACTGGATGGAGAGTGAAGGATTATTGCAATGATCAGATTGACGAGATGGAGAGTGAAGGTTTATTGCTGTGATCAGATTGACTAGATGGAGAGTGAAGGATTATTGCAGTGATCAGATTGACCAGATGGAGAGTGAAGGATTATTGCAGTGATCAGATTGACTGGAGGGAGAGTGAAGGATTATTGCAGTGATCAGATTGACTAGATGGAGAGTGAAGGATTATAGCAGTGATCAGATTGACTAGATGGAGAGTGAAGGATTATTGCAGTGATCAGATTGACTGGAGGGAGAGTGAAGGATTATTGCAGTGACACATTGACTGGATGGAGAGTGAAGGATTATTGCTGTGATCAGATTGACTGGATGGAGAGTGAAGGATTATTGCTGTGACAGATTGACTAAATGGAGAGTGAAGGATTATTGCTGAGATCAGATTGACTAGATGTAGAGTGAAGGATTATTGCAGTGATCAGATTGACTAGAGGGAAAGTGAAGGATTATTGCAGTGATCAGATTGAATAGAGGGAGAGTGAAGGATTATTGCAGTGACAGATTGACTGGAGGGAGAGTGAGATGATTATTGCAGTGACAGATTGACTGGAGGGAGAGTGAAGGATTATTGCTGTGTTCAGAGTGACTAGAAGGAGAGTGAAGGATTATTGCTTTGAAAGATTGACTAGATGGAGTTTGAAGGATTATTGCTCTGATCAGATTGACTGGAGGAAAGGTGACGGATTATTGCAGCGACAGATTGACTGGAGGGAGAGTGAAGGATTATTGCAGCGACAGATTGACTGGAGGGAGAGTGAAGGATTATTGCAGTGATCAGATTGACTAGAGGGAAAGTGCAGGATTATTGCAGTGATCAGATTGACTAGAGGGAGAGTGAAGGATTATTGCTGAGATCAGATTGACTAGATGGAGAGTGAAGGATTATTGCAGTGCTCAGATTGACTAGAGGGAAAGTGAAGGATTATTGCAGTGATCAGATTGACTAGAGGGAGAGTGAAGGATTATTGCTGTGATCAGATTGACTAGATGGAGAGTGAAGGATTATTGCAGTGATCAGATTGACTAGAGGGAAAGTGAAGGATTATTGCTGTGATCAGATTGACTAGAGGTAGAGTGAAGGATTATTGCAGTGATCAGATTGACTAGAGGGAAAGTGAAGGATTATTGCAGTGATCAGATTGACTAGAGGGAGAGTGAAGGATTATTGCTGTGATCAGATTGACTAGATGGAGAGTGAAGGATTATTGCAGTGATCAGATTGACTGGAGGGAGAGTGAAGGATTATTGCAGTGACAGATTGACTGGAGGGAGAGTGAAGGATTATTGCAGTGACAAATTGACTGGAGGGAGAGTGAAGGATTATTGCTGTGTTCAGAGTGACTGGATGGAGAATGAAGGATTATTGCAATGATCAGATTGACGAGATGGAGGATGAAGGATTATTGCTGTGATCAGATTGACTAGAAGGAGAGTGAAGGACTATTGCAGTGATCAGATTGACCAGATGGAGAGTGAAGGATTATTGCAGTGATCAGATTGACTGGAGGGAGAGTGAAGGATTATTGCAGTGATCAGATTGACGAGATGGAGAGTGAAGGATTATAGCAGTGATCAGATTGACGAGATGGAGAGTGAAGGATTATTGCAGTGATCAGATTGACTGGAGGTAGAGTGAAGGATTATTGCAGTGACAGATTGACTGGAGGGAGAGTGAAGGATTATTGCAGTGACAGATTGACTGGAGGGAAAGTGAAGGATTATTGCTGTGTTCAGAGTGACTAGATGGAGAGTGAAGGATTATTGCTTTGACAGATTGAATAGAGGGAGACTGAAGGATTATTGCTGTGACAGATTGACTAGATGGAGTTTGAAGGATTATTGCAGTCATAGATTGACTAGGTGGAGAGTGAAGGATTATTGCTGTGATCAGATTGACTGGAGGAAAGGTGACGGATTATTGCAGCGACAGATTGACTGGAGGGAGAGTGAAGGATTATTGCTGAGATCAGATTGACTAGATGGAGAGTGAAGGATTATTGCTGTGCTCAGATTGACTAGAGGGAAAGTGAAGGATTATTGCAGTGACAGATTGACTGGAGGGAGAGTGAAGGATTATTGCAGCGACAGAGTGACTGGATGGAGAGTGAAGGATTATTGCTGTGATCAGATTGACTGGATGGAGAGTGAAGGATTATTGCTGTGACAGATTGACTAAATGGAGAGTGAAGGATTATTGCTGAGATCAGATTGACTAGATGTAGAGTGAAGGATTATTGCAGTGATCAGATTGACTAGAGGGAAAGTGAAGGATTATTGCAGTGATCAGATTGATTAGAGGGAGAGTGAAGGATTATTGCAGTGACAGATTGACTGGAGGGAGAGTGAGATGATTATTGCAGTGACAGATTGACTGGAGGGAGAGTGAAGGATTATTGCTGTGTTCAGAGTGACTAGATGGAGAGTGAAGGATTATTGCTTTGAAAGATTGACTAGATGGAGTTTGAAGGATTATTGCTCTGATCAGATTGACTGGAGGAAAGGTGACGGATTATTGCAGCGACAGATTGACTGGAGGGAGAGTGAAGGATTATTGCAGCGACAGATTGACTGGAGGGAGAGTGAAGGATTATTGCAGTGATCAGATTGACTAGAGGGAGAGTGAAGGATTATTGCTGAGATCAGATTGTCTAGATGGAGAGTGAAGGATTATTGCAGTGATCAGATTGACTAGAGGGAAAGTGAAGGATTATTGCAGTGATCAGATTGACTAGAGGGAGAGTGAAGGATTATTGCTGAGATCAGATTGACTAGATGGAGAGTGAAGGATTATTGCAGTGCTCAGATTGACTAGAGGGAAAGTGAAGGATTATTGCTTAGATCAGATTGACTAGATGGAGAGTGAAGGATTATTGCAGTGATCAGATTGACTAGAGGGAAAGTGAAGGATTATTGCAGTGATCAGATTGACTAGAGGGAGAGTGAAGGATTATTGCTGTGATCAGATTGACTAGATGGAGAGTGAAGGATTATTGCAGTGATCAGATTGACTGGAGGGAGAGTGAAGGATTATTGCAGTGACAGATTGACTGGAGGGAGAGTGAAGGATTATTGCAGTGACAGATTGACTGGAGGGAGAGTGAAGGATTATTGCTGTGTTCAGAGTGACTGGATGGAGAATGAAGGATTATTGCAATGATCAGATTGACGAGATGGAGGATGAAGGATTATTGCTGTGATCAGATTGACTAGAAGGAGAGTGAAGGACTATTGCAGTGATCAGATTGACCAGATGGAGAGTGAAGGATTATTGCAGTGATCAGATTGACTGGAGGGAGAGTGAAGGATTATTGCAGTGATCAGATTGACGAGATGGAGAGTGAAGGATTATAGCAGTGATCAGATTGACGAGATGGAGAGTGAAGGATTATTGCAGTGATCAGATTGACTGGAGGGAGAGTGAAGGATTATTGCAGTGACAGATTGACTGGAGGGAGAGTGAAGGATTATTGCAGTGACAGATTGACTGGAGGGAGAGTGAAGGATTATTGCTGTGTTCAGAGTGACTAGATGGAGAGTGAAGGATTATTGCTTTGACAGATTGAATAGAGGGAGACTGAAGGATTATTGCTGTGACAGATTGACTAGATGGAGTTTGAAGGATTATTGCAGTCATAGATTGACTAGATGGAGAGTGAAGGATTATTGCTGTGATCAGATTGACTGGAGGAAAGGTGACGGATTATTGCAGCGACAGATTGACTGGAGGGAGAGTGAAGGATTATTGCTGAGATCAGATTGACTAGATGGAGAGTGAAGGATTATTGCTGTGATCAGATTGACTAGAGGGAAAGTGAAGGATTATTGCAGTGACAGATTGACTGGAGGGAGAGTGAAGGATTATTGCAGCGACAGAGTGACTGGATGGAGAGTGAAGGATTATTGCAATGATCAGATTGACGAGATGGAGAGTGAAGGATTATTGCTGTGATCAGATTGACGAGATGGAGAGTGAAGGATTATTGCAGTGATTAGATTGACCAGATGGAGAGTGAAGGATTATTGCAGTGATCAGATTGACTGGAGGGAGAGTGAAGGATTATTGCAGTGATCAGATTGACTAGATGGAGAGTGAAGGATTATAGCAGTGATCAGATTGACTAGATGGAGAGTGAAGGATTATTGCAGTGATCAGATTGACTGGAGGGAGAGTGAAGGATTATTGCAGTGACAGATTGACTGGATGGAGAGTGAAGGATTATTGCTGTGATCAGATTGACTGGATGGAGAGTGAAAGATTATTGCTGTGACAGATTGACTAAATGGAGAGTGAAGGATTATTGCTGTGATCAGATTGACTGGATGGAGAGTGAAGGATTATTGCTGTGATCAGATTGACTGGAGGGAGAGTGAAGGATTAATGCTGTGATCAGATTGACTGGATGGAGAGTGAAGGATTATTGCAGTGATCAGATTGACTGGATGGAGAGTGAAGGATTATTGCTGTGACAGATTGACTAGATGGAGATTGAAGGATTATTGCTTTGACAGATTGACTAGAGGGAGTGTGATGGATTATTAAGTGACAGATTGACTAGAGGGAGAGTTAAGGATTATTGCTGTGACAGTTTGACTAGATGGAGATTGAAGGATTATTGTTTTGACAGATTTACTAGATGGAGAGTGAAGGATTATTGCAGCGATCAGATTGACCAGATGGAGAGTGAAGGATTATTGCTGTGACAGATTGACTGGAGGGAGAGTGAATGATTATTGCTGTGAACAGATTGACTAGAAGGAGTGTGAAGGATTATTGCATTGATCAGATTGACTGGAGGGAGAGTGAAGGATTATTGCAGTGATCAGATTGACTGGAGGGAGAGTGAAGGATTATTGCAGTGATCAGATTGACTGGAGGGAGAGTGAAGGATTATTGCTGTGACAGATTGACTGGAGGGAGAGTGAACGATTATTGCTGTGTTCAGATTGAATGGAGGGAGACTGAAGGATTATTGCATTGATCAGATTGATTAGATGGAGAGTGAAGGATTATTGCTGTGACAGATTGACTGGAGGGAGAGTGAAGGATTATTGCAGTGACAGATTGACTGGAGGGAGAGTGAAGGATTATTGCAGTGACAGATTGACTGGAGGGAGATTGAAGGATTCCTGCAGTGATCGGATTGAGTCGAGAGAGATTGAAGGATTACTGCAGAGCACATATTGACTAGAGGGAGAGTGAAGGATTACTGCAGTGAACAGAATGACGACAGGGCAATGAAGGATTATTGCAGTGATCAAATTGACTAGATCGAGAGTGAGAATTATTGGATTGATCACATTGACTGACGGGAGAGTGAAGGATTACTGCAGTGATCAGATTGACTGAAGGGAGAGTGAAGTATTATTGCAGTGATCAGATTGACTGAAGGGAGAGTCAAGGATTACTGCAGTGATCCGATTGACTGAAGGGAGAGTGAAGGTTGATTGCAGTGATCAAATTGACTGAAGGGAGAGTGAAGGTTTATTGCAGTGATCAGATTGACTGAAGGGAGAGTCAAGGATTACTGCATTGATCCGATTGACTGAAGGGAGAGTGAAGGTTTATTGCAGTGATCAGATTGACTGAAGGGAGAGTGAAGGTTTATTGCAGTGATCAGATTGACTGAAGGGAGAGTCAAGGATTACTGCAGTGATCCGATTGACTGAAGGGAGAGTGAAGGATTATTGCAGTGATCAGATTGACTGGAGGGAGAGTGAATGATTATTCCAGTGATCAGATTGATTCGAGGGAGAGTGAAGGATTATTGCTGTGACAGACTGACTAGATCGAGAGTGAGAATTATTGCATAGATCACATTGACTGAAGGGAGAGTCAAGGATCAGTGCAGTGATCCGATTGACTGAAGGGAGAGTCAAGGTTTATTGCAGTGATCAGATTGACTGGATGGAGAGTGAAGGATTATTGCAGTGATCAGATTGACTGGAGGGAGAGTGAAGGATTATTCCAGTGATCAGATTGATTCGAGGGAGAGTGAAGGATTATTGCAGTGATCAGATTGACTAGATGGAGAGTGAAGGATTACTGCTGTGATAGATTGAATAGAGGGTGAGTGAAGAATTATTGCAGTGACAGATTGACTAGAGGGAGAGTGAAGGATTATTGCTGTGACAGACTGACTAGATGGAGAGTGAAGTATTATTGCAGTGATAGATTGACTAGATGGAGAGTGAAGGATTATTGCATTGATCAGATTGACTAGATGGATAGTGAAGGATTATTGCTGTGACAGATTGACTGGAGGGAGAGTGAAGGATTATTGCAGTGAACAGAATGACGACAGGGCAATGAAGGATTATTGCAGTGACAGATTGACTGGAGGGAGAGTGAAGGATTACTGCAGTGAACAGAATGACGACAGGGCAATGAAGGATTATTGCAGTGATCAAATTGACTAGTTCGAGAGTGAGAATTATTGCATTGATCACATTGACTGACGGAGAGTGAAGGTTTATTGCAGTGATCAGATTGACTGAAGGGAGAGTCAAGGATTACTGCAGTGATCAGATTGACTGAAGGGAGAGTCAAGGATTACTGCAATGATCCGACTGACTGAAGGGAGAGTGAACGTTTATTGCAGAGATCAGATTGACTGAAGGGAGAGTGAAGGATTACTGCAGTGATCAAATTGAATGAAGGGAGAGTGAAGGATTATTGCTGTGATCAGATTGACTGGATGGAGAGTGAAGGATTATTGCTGTGATCAGATTGACTAGAGGGAGAGTGAAGGATTCCTGCAGAGCAAATATTGACTAGAGGGAGAGTGAAGGATTACTGCAGTGATCAGATTGACTGAAAGGAGAGTGAAGGTTTATTGCAGTGATCAGATTGACTGAAGGGAGACTGAAGGTTTATTGCAGTGATCAGATTGACTGAAGGGAGACGTCAACGATTACTGCAGTGAGCCGATTGACTGAAGGGAGAGTGAAAGTTTATTGCTGTGATCAAATTGACTGGATGGAGAGTGAAGGATTATTGCAGTGATCAGATTGACTGGAGGGAGAGTGAAGGATTATTCCAGTGATCAGATTGATTCGAGGGAGAGTGAAGGATTATTGCAGTGATCAGATTGACTAGATGGAGAGTGAAGGATTACTGCTGTGATAGATTGAATAGAGGGTGAGTGAAGAATTATTGCAGTGACAGATTGACTAGAGGGAGAGTGAAGGATTATTGCTGTGACAGACTGACTAGATGGAGAGTGAAGTATTATTGCAGTGATAGATTGACTAGATGGAGAGTGAAGGATTATTGCATTGATCAGATTGACTAGATGGATAGTGAAGGATTATTGCTGTGACAGATTGACTGGAGGGAGAGTGAAGGATTATTGCAGTGAACAGAGTGACGACAGGGCAATGAAGGATTATTGCAGTGACAGATTGACTGCAGGGAGAGTGAAGGATTACTGCAGTGAACAGAATGACGACAGGGCAATGAAGGATTATTGCAGTGATCAAATTGACTAGTTCGAGAGTGAGAATTCTTGCATTGATCACATTGACTGACGGAGAGTGAAGGTTTATTGCAGTGATCAGATTGACTGAAGGGAGAGTCAAGGATTACTGCAGTGATCAGATTGACTGAAGGGAGAGTCAAGGATTACTGCAATGATCCGACTGACTGAAGGGAGAGTGAACGTTTATTGCAGAGATCAGATTGACTGAAGGGAGAGTGAAGGATTACTGCAGTGATCAAATTGAATGAAGGGAGAGTGAAGGATTATTGCTGTGATCAGATTGACTGGATGGAGAGTGAAGGATTATTGCTGTGATCAGATTGACTAGATGGAGAGTGAAGGATTCCTGCAGAGCAAATATTGACTAGAGGGAGAGTGAAGGATTACTGCAGTGATCAGATTGACTGAAAGGAGAGTGAAGGTTTATTGCAGTGATCCGATTGACTGAAGGGAGAGTGAAGGTTTATTGCAGTGATCAGATTGACTGAAGGGAGACTGAAGGTTTATTGCAGTGATCAGATTGACTGAAGGGAGACGTCAACGATTACTGCAGTGAGCCGATTGACTGAAGGGAGAGTGAAAGTTTATTGCTGTGATCAGATTGACAAGAGGGAGAGTGAGGGATTATTGCAGTGATCAGATTGACTAAATGGAGAGTGAAGGATTATTGCTGTGATCAGATTGACTGGATGGAGAGTGAAGGATTATTGCTGTGTTCAGATTGACTCGAGGGAGAGTTAAGGATTATTGCAGTGATCAGCATGACCAGATGGAGATTGAAGGATTATTGCTGTGACAGATTGACTGGAGGGAGAGTGAAGGATTGTTGCTGTGATCAGATTGACAGGACGGAGAGTGAAGGATTATTGCAGTGATCAGATTGACTAGAGGGAGAGTGAAGGATTATTGCTGTGACAGATTGACTAAATGGAGAGTGAAGGATTATTGCTGTGACAGATTGACTGGCAGTCGAGTGAAGGATTATTGCAGTGATCAGCTTGACTAGAGGGAGAGTGAAGGATTATTGCAGTGACAGACTGTCTGGAGGGAGAGTGAAGGATTATTGCAGTGATCAGATTGACTAGATGGAGAGTGAAGGATTATTGCTGTGACAGATTGACTAGATGGAGAGTGAAGGATTATTGCAGTGATAGATTGACTAGATGGAGAGTGAAGGATTATTGCATTGATCAGAATGACTAGATAGAGAGTGAAGGATTATTGCTGTGACAGATTGACTGGAGGGAGAGTGAAGGATTATTGCAGTGACAGACTGACTGGAGTGAGAGTGAAGGATTACTGCAGTGAACAGAATGACGACAGGGCAATGAAGGATTATTGCAGTGATCAAATTGACTAGTTCGAGAGTGAGAATTATTGCATTGATCACATTGACTGACGGGGTAGTGAAGGATTACTGCAGTGATCAGATTGACTGAAGGGAGAGTGAAGGTTTATTGCAGTGATCAGATTGACTGAAGGGAGAGTCAAGGATGACTGCAATGATCTGATTGACTGAAGGGAGAGTGAAAGTTTCTTGCAGAGATCAGATTGACTGAAGGGAGAGTGAAGGATTACTGAAGTGATCAAATTGAATGAAGGGCGAGTGAAGGATTATTGCTGTGATCAGATTGACTGGAAGGAGAGTGAAGGATTATTGTTATGATCAGATTGACTAGATGGAGAGTGAAGGATTATTGCAATGTTCAGATTGACTGGAGGGAGAGTGAAGGATTATTGCAATGATCAGATTGACTAGATGGAGAGTGAAGGATTATTACAGTGATCAGATTGACTGGAGAGAGAGTGAAGGATTATTGCAGTGATCAGATTGACAAGAGGGAGAGTTGAGGATTATTGCTGTGATCAGATTGACTGGAGGCAGAGTGAAGGATTATTGCTGTGATCAGATTGACTGGAGAGTGAGTGTAGGATTATTGCAGTGATAAGATTGACAAGAGGGAGAGTTGAGGATTATTGCTGTGATCAGATTGACTGGAGGCAGAGTGAAGGATTATTGCTGTGATCAGATTGACTGGAGAGTGAGTGTCGGATTATTGCAGTGATAAGATTGACAAGAGGGAGAGTGAAGGATTATTGCTGTGATCAGATTGACTAGATGGAGAGTGAAGGGTTATTCTGTGAACGGATTGCCGAGATGGAGTGTGAAGGATTATTGCTGTGATCAGATTGACTAGAGGGAGAGTGAAGGATTATTAAGTGACAGATTGACTAGAGGGAGAGTGAAGGATTATTGCTGTGAACGGATTGACTAGATGGAGTGTGAAGGATTATTGCTGTGATCAGATTGACTAGAGGGAGAGTGAATGATTATTAAGTGACAGATTGACTAGAGGGAGAGTGAAGGATTATTGCTTTGACAGATTGACTAGATGGAGAGTGAAGGATTATTGCAGCGATCAGATTGACCAGATGGAGAGTGAAGGATTATTGCTGTGACACATTGACTGGAGGGAGAGTGAAGGATTATTGCATTGATCAGATTGACTAGATGGAGAGTGAAGGATTATTGCTGTGACAGATTGACTAGAGGGAGAGTGAAGGATTATTGCAGTGACAGATTGACTGGAGGGATAGTGAAGGATTATTGCAGTGACAGATTGACTGGAGGGATAGTGAAGGATTATTGCTGTGACAGATTGACTAGATGGAGACTGAAGGATCATTGCTTTGACAGATTGACTAGATGGAGAGTGAAGGATTATAGCAGCGATCAGATTGACCAGATGGAGAGTGAAGGATTATTGCTGTGACAGATTGACTGCAGGGAGAGTGAAGGATTATTGCAGTGACAGATTGACTGGAGGGAAAGTGAAGTATTATTGCAGTGACAGACTGACTGGAGGGAGATTGAAGGATTCCTGCAGTGAATTGATTGAGTCGAGAGAGATTGAAGGATTACTGCAGAGCAAATATTGACTCGAGGGAGAGTGAAGGATTACTGCAGTGAACAGATTGACTAGATCGAGAGTGAGAATTATTGCATTGATCATATTGACTGACGGTAGAGTGAAGGATTACTGCAGTGATCAGATTGACTGAAGGTAGAGTGAAGTATTATTGCAGTGAACTGATTGACTGAAGGGAGAGTGAAGGTTTATTGCAGTGATCAGATTGACGGAAGGGAGTGTCAAGGATTACTGCAGTGATCCGATTGACTGAAGGGAGAGTGAAGGTTTATTGCAGTGATCAGATTGACTGGATGGAGAGTGAAGGATTATTGCAGTGATCAGATTGACTGGAGGGAGAGTGAAGGATTATTCCAGTGATCAGATTGATTCGAGGGAGATTGAAGGATTATTGCAGTGATCAGATTGACTAGATGGAGAGTGAAGGATTACTGCTGTGATAGATTGAATAGAGGGTGAGTGAAGGATTATTGCAGTGACAGATTGACTAGAGGGAGAGTGAAGGATTATTGCTGTGACAGACTGACTAGATGGAGAGTGAAGGATTATTGCAGTGATAGATTGACTAGATGGAGAGTGAAGGATTATTGCATTGATCACATTGACTGAAGGGGGAGTGAAGGAATACTGCAGTGATCAGATTGACTGAAGGGAGAGTGAAGGTTTATTGCAGTGATCAGATTGACTGAAGGGAGAGTCAAGGATTACTGCAATGATCCAATTGACTGAAGGGAGAGTGAAAGTTTATTGCAGAGATCAGATTGACTGAAGGGAGAGTGAAGGATTACTGCAGTGATCAAATTGAATGAAGGGAGAGTGAAGGATTATTGCTGCGATCAGATTGACTGGATGGAGAGTGAAGGATTATTGCTGTGATCAGATTGACTAGAGGGAGAGTGAAGGATTCCTGCAGAGCAAATATTGACTGGAGGGATAGTGAAGGATTACTGCAGTGGACAGAATGACGACAGGGCAATGAAGGATTATTGCAGTGATCAAATTGACAAGATCGAGAGTGAGAATTATTGCATTGATCACATTGACTGACGGGAGAGTGAAGGATGACTGCAGTGATCAGATTGACTGAAGGGAGAGTGAAGTATTATTGCAGTGATCAGATTGACTGAAATGAGAGTGAAGGTTTATTGCAGTGATCCGATTGACTGAAGGGAGAGTGAAGGTTTATTGCAGTGATCAGATTGACTGAAGGGAGACTGAAGGTTTATTGCAGTGATCAGATTGACTGAAGGGAGACGTCAGCGATTACTGCAGTGAGCCGATTGACTGAAGGGAGAGTGAAAGTTTATTGCAGTGATCAGATTGACTGAAGGGAGAGTCAAGGATTACTGCAGTGATCAAATTGAATGAAGGGAGAGTGAAGGATTATTGCTGTGATCAGATTGACAAGAGGGAGAGTGAAGGATTATATCAGTGATCAGATTGACTAAATGGAGAGTGAAGGATTACTGCAGTGATCAGATTGACTGAAGGGAGAGTGAAGGTTTATTGCAGTGATCAGATTGACTGAAGGGAGAGTCAAGGATTACTGCAATGATCTGATTGACTGAAGGGAGAGTGAAAGTTTCTTGCAGAGATCAGATTGACTGAAGGGAGAGTGAAGGATTACTGAAGTGATCAAATTGAATGAAGGGCGAGTGAAGGATTATTGCTGTGATCAGATTGACTGGAAGGAGAGTGAAGGATTATTGTTATGATCAGATTGACTAGATGGAGAGTGAAGGATTATTGCAATGTTCAGATTGACTGGAGGGAGAGTGAAGGATTATTGCAATGATCAGATTGACTAGATGGAGAGTGAAGGATTATTACAGTGATCAGATTGACTGGAGAGAGAGTGAAGGATTATTGCAGTGATCAGATTGACAAGAGGGAGAGTTGAGGATTATTGCTGTGATCAGATTGACTGGAGGCAGAGTGAAGGATTATTGCTGTGATCAGATTGACTGGAGAGTGAGTGTAGGATTATTGCAGTGATAAGATTGACAAGAGGGAGAGTTGAGGATTATTGCTGTGATCAGATTGACTGGAGGCAGAGTGAAGGATTATTGCTGTGATCAGATTGACTGGAGAGTGAGTGTCGGATTATTGCAGTGATAAGATTGACAAGAGGGAGAGTGAAGGATTATTGCTGTGATCAGATTGACTAGATGGAGAGTGAAGGGTTATTCTGTGAACGGATTGCCGAGATGGAGTGTGAAGGATTATTGCTGTGTTCAGATTGACTAGAGGGAGAGTGAAGGATTATTAAGGGACAGATTGACTAGAGGGAGAGTGAAGGATTATTGCTGTGAACGGATTGACTAGATGGAGTGTGAAGGATTATTGCTGTGATCAGATTGACTAGAGGGAGAGTGAATGATTATTAAGTGACAGATTGACTAGAGGGAGAGTGAAGGATTATTGCTTTGACAGATTGACTAGATGGAGAGTGAAGGATTATTGCAGCGATCAGATTGACCAGATGGAGAGTGAAGGATTATTGCTGTGACACATTGACTGGAGGGAGAGTGAAGGATTATTGCAGTGACAGATTGGCTGGAGGGATAGTGAAGGATTATTGCAGTGACAGATTGACTGGAGGGATAGTGAAGGATTATTGCTGTGACAGATTGACTAGATGGAGACTGAAGGATCATTGCTTTGACAGATTGACTAGATGGAGAGTGAAGGATTATTGCAGCGATCAGATTGACCAGATGGAGAGTGAAGGATTATTCCTGTGACAGATTGACTGGAGGGAGAGTGAACGATTATTGCTGTGTTCAGATTGACTGGAGGGAGAGTGAAGGATTATTGCATTGATCAGATTGACTAGATGGAGAGTGAAGGATTATTGCTGTGACAGATTGACTGCAGGGAGAGTGAAGGATTATTGCAGTGACAGATTGACTGGAGGGAAAGTGAAGTATTATTGCAGTGACAGACTGACTGGAGGGAGATTGAAGGATTCCTGCAGTGAATTGATTGAGTCGAGAGAGATTGAAGGATTACTGCAGAGCAAATATTGACTCGAGGGAGAGTGAAGGATTACTGCAGTGAACAGATTGACTAGATCGAGAGTGAGAATTATTGCATTGATCATATTGACTGACGGTAGAGTGAAGGATTACTGCAGTGATCAGATTGACTGAAGGTAGAGTGAAGTATTATTGCAGTGAACTGATTGACTGAAGGGAGAGTGAAGGTTTATTGCAGTGATCAGATTGACGGAAGGGAGAGTCAAGGATTACTGCAGTGATCCGATTGACTGAAGGGAGAGTGAAGGTTTATTGCAGTGATCAGATTGACTGGATGGAGAGTGAAGGATTATTGCAGTGATCAGATTGACTGGAGGGAGAGTGAAGTATTATTCCAGTGATCAGATTGATTCGAGGGAGAGTGAAGGATTATTGCAGTGATCAGATTGACTAGATGGAGAGTGAAGGATTACTGCTGTGATAGATTGAATAGAGGGTGAGTGAAGGATTATTGCAGTGACAGATTGACTAGAGGGAGAGTGAAGGATTATTGCTGTGACAGACTGACTAGATGGAGAGTGAAGGATTATTGCAGTGATAGATTGACTAGATGGAGAGTGAAGGATTATTGCATTGATCACATTGACTGAAGGGGGAGTGAAGGAATACTGCAGTGATCAGATTGACTGAAGGGAGAGTGAAGGTTTATTGCAGTGATCAGATTGACTGAAGGGAGAGTCAAGGATTACTGCAATGATCCAATTGACTGAAGGGAGAGTGAAAGTTTATTGCAGAGATCAGATTGACTGAAGGGAGAGTGAAGGATTACTGCAGTGATCAAATTGAATGAAGGGAGAGTGAAGGATTATTGCTGCGATCAGATTGACTGGATGGAGAGTGAAGGATTATTGCTGTGATCAGATTGACTAGAGGGAGAGTGAAGGATTCCTGCAGAGCAAATATTGACTGGAGGGATAGTGAAGGATTACTGCAGTGGACAGAATGACGATAGGGCAATGAAGGATTATTGCAGTGATCAAATTGACAAGATCGAGAGTGAGAATTATTGCATTGATCACATTGACTGACGGGAGAGTGAAGGATGACTGCAGTGATCAGATTGACTGAAGGGAGAGTGAAGTATTATTGCAGTGATCAGATTGACTGAAATGAGAGTGAAGGTTTATTGCAGTGATCCGATTGACTGAAGGGAGAGTGAAGGTTTATTGCAGTGATCAGATTGACTGAAGGGAGACTGAAGGTTTATTGCAGTGATCAGATTGACTGAAGGGAGACGTCAGCGATTACTGCAGTGAGCCGATTGACTGAAGGGAGAGTGAAAGTTTATTGCAGTGATCAGATTGACTGAAGGGAGAGTCAAGGATTACAGCAGTGATCAAATTGAATGAAGGGAGAGTGAAGGATTATTGCTGTGATCAGATTGACAAGAGGGAGAGTGAAGGATTATATCAGTGATCAGATTGACTAAATGGAGAGTGAAGGATTATTGCTGTGATCAGATTGACTGGATGGAGAGTGAAGGATTATTGCTGTGTTCAGATTGACTCGAGGGAGTGTGAACGATTATTGCAGTGATCAGCATGACCAGATGGAGATTGAAGGATTATTGCTGTGACAGATTGACTGGAGGGAGAGTGAAGGATTATTGCTGTGATCAGATTGACAGGAAGGAGAGTGAAGGATTATTGCAGTGATCAGATTGACTAGAGGGAGAGTGAATGATTATTGCTGTGACAGATTGACTAAATGGAGAGTGAAGGATTATTGCTGTGACAGATTGACTGGCAGTCGAGTGAAGGATTATTGCAGTGATCAGCTTGACTAGAGGGAGAGTGAAGGATTATTGCAGTGATCAGATTGACTAGATGGAGAGTGAAGGATTATTGCTGTGACAGACTGACTAGATGGAGAGTGAAGGATTATTGCAGTGATAGATTGACTAGAAGGAGAGTGAAGGATTATTGCATTGATCAGAATGACTAGATAGAGAGTGAAGGATTATTGCTGTGACAGATTGACTGGAGGGAGAGTGAAGGATTATTGCAGTGACAGATTGACTGGAGGGAGAGTGAAGGATTACTGCAGTCAACAGAATGACGACAGGGCAATGAAGGATTACTGCAGTGATCAAATTGACTAGTTCGAGAGTGAGAATTATTGCATTGATCACATTGACTGACGGGGGAGTGAAGGATTACTGCAGTGATCAGATTGACTGAAGGGAGAGTGAAGGTTTATTGCAGTGATCAGATTGACTGAAGGGAGAGTCAAGGATTACTGCAATGATCTGATTGACTGAAGGAAGAGTGAAAGTTTCTTGCAGAGATCAGATTGACTGAAGGGAGAGTGAAGGATTACTGCAGTGATCAAATTGAATGAAGGGAGAGTGAAGGATTATTGCTGTGATCAGATTGACTAGATGGAGAGTGAAGGATTATTGCAATGTTCAGATTGACTGGAGGGAGAGTGAAGGATTGTTGCTGTGATCAGATTGCCTAGATGGAGAGTGAAGGATTATTGCAATGATCAGATTGACTAGCTGGAGAGTGTAGGATTATTGCTCTGATCAGATTGACTAGATGGAGAGTGAAGGATTATTACTGTGACAGATTGACTGGAGGGAAAGTGAAGGATTATTGCAGTGCTCAGATTGACTGGAGAGAGAGTGAAGGATTATTGCAGTGATCAGATTGACAAGAGGGAGAGTTGAGGATTATTGCTGTGATCAGATTGACTGGAGGCAGAGTGAAGGATTATTGCTGTGATCAGATTGACTGGAGAGAGAGTGTAGGATTATCGCAGTGATCAGATTGACAAGAGGGAGAGTTGAGGATTATTGCTGTGATCAGATTGACTGGAGGTAGAGTGAAGGATTATTGCTGTGATCAGATTGACTAGATGGAGAGTGAAGGGTTGTTGCTGTGATCAGATTGACGAGATGGAGAGTGAAGGATTATTGCTGTGAACGGATTGCCGAGATGGAGTGTGAAGGATTATTGCTGTGATCAGATTGACTAGAGGGAGAGTGAAGGATTATTAAGTGACAGATTGACTAGAGGGAGAGTGAAGGATTATTGCTGTGAACGGATTGACTAGATGGAGTGTGAAGGATTATTGCTGTGATCAGATTGACTAGAGGGAGAGTGAATGATTATTAAGTGACAGATTGACTAGAGGGAGAGTGAAGGAATATTGCTGTGACAGATTGACTCGATGGAGATTGCAGGATTATTGCTTTGACAGATTGACTAGATGGAGAGTGAAGGATTATTGCTGTGATCAGATTGACTGGAGGCAGAGTGAAGGATTATTGCTGTGATCAGATTGACTAGATGGAGAGTGAAGGGTTATTGCTGTGATCAGATTGACTAGATGGAGAGTGAAGGATTATTGCTATGAACGGATTGCCGAGATTGAGTGTGAAGGATTATTGCTGTGATCAGATTGACTAGATGGAGAGTGAAGGGTTATTGCTGTGATCAGATTGACTAGATGGAGAGTGAAGGATTATTGCTGTGAACGGATTGCCGAGATGGAGAGTGAAGGATTATTGCTGTGACAGATTGACTGGAGGGAGAGTGAAGGATTATAGCATTGATCAGATTGACTAGATGGAGAGTGAAGGGTTATTGCTGTGATCAGATTGACTAGATGGAGAGTGAAGGATTTTTGCTGTGAACGGATTGCCGAGATGGAGAGTGAAGGATTATTGCTGTGACAGATTGACTGGAGGGAGAGTGAAGGATTATTGCATTGATCAGATTGACTAGATGGAGAGTGAAGGATTATTGCTGTGACAGATTGACTGGAGGGAGAGTGAAGGATTATTGCAGTGACAGACTGACTGGAGGGATAGTGAAGGATTATTGCTGTGACAGATTGACTAGATGGAGATTGAAGGATTATTGCTTTGACAGATTGACTAGATGGAGAGTGAAGGATTATTGCAGCGATCAGATTGACCAGATGGAGAGTGAAGGATTATTGCAGTGATCAGATTGACTGGAGGGAGAGTGAACGATTATTGCTGTGTTCAGATTGACTGGAGGGAGAGTGAAGGATTATTGCATTGATCAGATTGACTAGATGGAGAGTGAAGGATTATTGCTGTGACAGATTGACTGCAGGGAGAGTGAAGGATTATTGCAGTGACAGATTGACTGGAGGGAGAGTGAAGGATTATCGCAGAGACAGACTGACTGGAGGGAGATTGAAGGATTCCTGCAGTGATCGGATTGAGTCGAGAGAGATTGAAGGATTACTGCAGAGCAAATATTGACTCGAGGGAGAGTGAAGGATTACTGCAGTGAACAGAATGACGACAGGGCAATGAAGGATTATTGCAGTGATCAAATTGACTCGATCGAGAGTGAGAATTATTGCATTGATCACATTGACTGACGGGAGAGTGAAGGATTACTGCAGTGATCAGATTGACTGAAGGGAGAGTGAAGTATTATTGCAGTGAACTGATTGACTGAAGGGAGAGTGACGGTTTATTGCAGTGATCAAATTGACTGAAGGGAGAGTGAAGGTTTATTGCAGTGATCAGATTGACTGAAGGGAGAGTCAAGGATTACTGCAGTGATCCGATTGACTGGAGGGAGAGTGAAGGATTATTCCAGTGATCAGATTGATTCGAGGGAGAGTGAAGGATTATTGCAGTGATCAGCTTGACTAGATGGAGAGTGATGGATTATTGCAGTGATCAGATTGACTGGAGGGAGAGTGAAGGATTATTCCAGTGATCAGATTGATTCGAGGGAGAGTGAAGGATTATTGCAGTGATCAGATTGACTAGATGGAGAGTGAAGGATTACTGCTGTGATAGATTGAATAGAGGGTGAGTGAAGCATTATTGCAGTGACAGATTGACTAGAGGGAGAGTGAAGGATAATTGCTGTGACAGACAGACTAGATGGAGAGTGAAGTATTATTGCAGTGATAGATTGACTAGATGGAGAGTGAAGGATTATTGCATTGATCAGATTGACTAGATGGATAGTGAAGGATTATTGCTGTGACAGATTGACTGGAGGGAGAGTGAAGGATTATTGCAGTGACAGATTGACTGCAGGGAGAGTGAAGGATTACTGCAGTGAACAGAATGACGACAGGGCAATGAAGGATTATTGCAGTGATCAAATTGACTAGTTCGAGAGTGAGAATTATTACATTGATCACATTGACTGACGGGGGAGTGAAGGATTACTGCAGTGATCAGATTGACTGAAGGGAGAGTCAAGGATTACTGCAATGATCCGATTGACTGAAGGGAGAGTGACAGTTTATTGCAGAGATCAGATTGACTGAAGGGAGAGTGAAGGATTACTGCAGTGTTCAAATTGAATGAAGGGAGAGTGAAGGATTATTGCTGTGATCAGATTGACTGGATGGAGAGTGAAGGATTATTGCTGTGTTCAGATTGACTCGAGGGAGAGTGAAGGATTATTGCAGCGATCAGATTGACCAGATGGAGAGTGAAGGATTATTGCTGTGACATATTGACTGGAGGGAGAGTGAAGGATTATTGCAGCGATCAGATTGACCAGATGGAGAGTGAAGGATTATTGCTGTGACAGATTGACTGGAGGGAGAGTGAAGGATTATTGCATTGATCAGATTGACTAGATGGAGAGTGAAGGATTATTGCTGTGACAGATTGACTGGAGGGAGAGTGAAGGATTATTGCAGTGACAGATTGACTGGAGGGATAGTGAAGGATTATTGCAGTGACAGATTGACTGGAGGGATAGTGAAGGATTATTGCTGTGACAGATTGACTAGATGGAGATTGAAGGATCATTGCTTTGACAGATTGACTAGATGGAGAGTGAAGGATTATTGCAGCGATCAGATTGACCAGATGGAGAGTGAAGGATTATTGCTGTGACAGATTGACTGGAGGGAGAGTGAACGATTATTGCTGTGTTCAGATTGACTGGAGGGACAGTGAAGGATTATTGCATTGATCAGATTGACTAGATGGAGAGTGAAGGATTATTGCTGTGACAGATTGACTGCAGGGAGAGTGAAGGATTATTGCAGTGACAGATTGACTGGAGGGAAAGTGAAGGATTATTGCAGTGACAGACTGACTGGAGGGAGATTGAAGGATTCCTGCAGTGATCGGATTGAGTCGAGAGAGATTGAAGGATTACTGCAGAGCAAATATTGACTAGAGGGAGAGTGAAGGATTACTGCAGTGAACAGAATGACGAATGGGCAATGAAGGATTATTGCAGTGATCAAATTGACTAGATCGAGAGTGAGAATTATTGCATTGATCACATTGACTGACGGGAGAGTGAAGGATTACTGCAGTGATCAGATTGACTGAAGGGAGAGTGAAGTATTATTGCAGTGAACTGATTGACTGAAGGGAGAGTGAAGGTTTATTGCAGTGATCAGATCGACTGAAGGGAGAGTCAAGGATTACTGCAGTGATCCGATTGACTGAAGGGAGAGTGAAGATTTATTGCAGTGATCAGATTGACTGGATGGAGAGTGAAGGATTATTGCAGTGATCAGATTGACTGGAGGGAGAGTGAAGGATTATTCCAGTGATCAGATTGATTCGAGGGAGAGTGAAGGATTATTGCAGTGATCAGATTGACTAGATGGAGAGTGAAGGATTACTGCTGTGATAGATTGAATAGAGGGTGAGTGAAGGATTATTGCAGTGACAGATTGACTAGAGGGAGAGTGAAGGATTATTGCTGTGACAGACTGACTAGATGGAGAGTGAAGGATTATTGCAGTGATAGATTGACTAGATGGAGAGTGAAGGATTATTGCATTGATCACATTGACTGACGGGGGAGTGAAGGAATACTGCAATGATCCGATTGACTGAAGGGAGAGTGAAAGTTTATTGCAGAGATCAGATTGACTGAAGGGAGAGTGAAGGATTACTGCAGTGATCAAATTGAATGAAGGGAGAGTGAAGGATTATTGCTGCGATCAGATTGAGTGGATGGAGAGTGAAGGATTATTGCTGTGATCAGATTGACTAGAGGGAGAGTGAAGGATTCCTGCAGAGCAAATATTGACTAGAGGGAGAGTGAAGGACTACTGCAGTGGACAGAATGACGACAGGGCAATGAAGGATTATTGCAGTGATCAAATTGACAAGATCGAGAGTGAGAATTATTGCATTGATCACATTGACTGACGGGTGAGTGAAGGATTACTGCAGTGATCAGATGGACTGAAGGGAGAGTGAAGTATTATTGCAGTGATCAGATTGACTAGATCGAGAGTGACAATTATTGCATTGATCACATTGACTGACGGGAGAGTGAAGGATTACTGCAGTGATCAGATTGACTGAAGGGAGAGTGAAGTATTATTGCAGTGAACTGATTGACTGAAGGGAGAGTGAAGGTTTATTGCAGTGATCAGATTGACTGAAGGGAGAGTCAAGGATTACTGCAGTGATCCGATTGACTGAAGGGAGAGTGAAGGTTTATTGCAGTGATCAGATTGACTGGATGGAGAGTGAAGGATTATTGCAGTGATCAGATTGACTGGAGGGAGAGTGAAGGATTATTCCAGTGATCAGATTGATTCGAGGGAGAGTGAAGGATTATTGCAGTGATCAGATTGACTAGACGGAGAGTGAAGGATTACTGCTGTGATAGATTGAATAGAGGGTGAGTGAAGGATTATTGCAGTGACAGATTGACTAGAGGGAGAGTGAAGGATTATTGCTGTGACAGACTGACTAGATAGAGAGTGAAGGATTATTGCAGTGAGAGATTGACTAGATGGAGAGTGAAGGATTATTGCATTGATCACATTGACTGACGGGGGAGTGAAGGAATACTGCAGTGATCAGATTGACTGAAGGGAGAGTGAAGGTTTATTGCAGTGATCAGATTGACTGAAGGGAGAGTCAAGGATTACTGCAATGATCCGATTGACTGAAGGGAGAGTGAAAGTTTATTGCAGAGATCAGATTGACTGAAGGGAGAGTGAAGGATTACTGCAGTGATCAAATTGAATGAAGGGAGAGTGAAGGATTATTGCTGCGATCAGATTGACTGGATGGAGAGTGAAGGATTATTGCTGTGATCAGATTGACTAGAGGGAGAGTGAAGGATTCCTGCAGAGCAAATATTGACTAGAGGGAGAGTGAAGGATGACTGCAGTGGACAGAATGACGACAGGGCAATGAAGGATTATTGCAGTGATCAAATTGACAAGATCGAGAGTGAGAATTATTGCATTGATCACATTGACTGACGGGAGAGTGAAGGATTACTGCAGTGATCAGATTGACTGAAGGGAGAGTGAAGTATTATTGCAGTGATCAGATTGACTGAAAGGAGAGTGAAGGTTTATTGCAGTGATCCGATTGACTGAAGGGAGAGTGATGGTTGATTGCAGTGATCAGATTGACTGAAGGGAGACTGAAGGTTTATTGCAGTGATCAGATTGACTGAAGGGAGACGTCAACGATTACTGCAGTGAGCCGATTGACTGAAGGGAGAGTGAAAGTTTATTGCAGTGATCCGATTGACTGAAGGGAGAGTCAAGGATTACTGCAGTGATCAAATTGAATGAAGGGAGAGTGAAGGATTATTGCTGTGATCAGATTGACAAGAGGGAGAGTGAAGGATTATTGCAGTGATCAGATTGACTAAATGGAGAGTGAAGGATTATTGCTGTGATCCAATTGACTGGATGGAGAGTGAAGGATTATTGCTGTGTTCAGATTGACTCGAGGGAGAGTGAACGATTATTGCAGTGATCAGCATGACCAGATGGAGATTGAAGGATTATTGCTGTGACAGATTGACTGGAGGGAGAGTAAAGGATTATTGCTGTGATCAGATTGACAGGAAGGAGAGTGAAGGATTATTGCAGTGATCAGATTGACTAGAGGGAGAGTGAAGGATTATTGCTGTGACAGATTGACTAAATGGAGAGTGAAGGATTATTGCTGTGACAGATTGACTGGCAGTCGAGTGAAGGATTATTGCAGTGATCAGCTTGACTAGAGGGAGAGTGAAGGATTATTGCAGTGACAGACTGTCTGGAGGGAGAGTGAAGGATTATTGCAGTGATCAGATTGACTAGATGGAGAGTGAAGGATTATTGCTGTGACAGACTGACTAGATGGAGAGTGAAGGATTATTGCAGTGATAGATTGACTAGATGGAGAGTGAAGGATTATTGCATTGATCAGAATGACGAGATAGAGAGTGAAGGATTATTGCTGTGACAGATTGACTGGAGGGAGAGTGAAGGATTATTGCAGTGACAGATTGACTGGAGGGAGAGTGAAGGATTACTGCAGTGAACAGAATGACGACAGGGCAATGAAGGATTATTGCAGTGATCAAATTGACTAGTTCGAGAGTGAAGAATTATTGCATTGATCACATTGACTGATGGGGGAGTGCAGGATTACTGCAGTGATCAGATTGACTGAAGGGAGAGTGAAGGTTTATTGCAGTGATCCGATTGACTGAAGGGAGAGTCAAGGATTACTGCAATGATCTGATTGACTGAAGGAAGAGTGAAAGTTTCTTGCAGAGATCATATTGACTGAAGGGAGAGTGAAGGATTACTGCAGTGATCAAATTGAATGAAGGGAGAGTTAAGGATTATTGCTGTGATCAGATTGACTAGATGGAGAGTGAAGGATTATTGCAATGTTCAGATTGACTGGAGGGAGAGTGAAGGATTATTGCTGTGATCAGATTGACTAGATGGAGAGTGAAGGATTATTGCAATGATCAGATTGACTAGCTGGAGAGTGTAGGATTATTGCTCTGATCAGATTGACTGGAGAGAGAGTGAAGGATTATTGCAGTGATCAGATTGACAAGAGGGAGAGTTGAGGATTATTGCTGTGATCAGATTGACTGGAGGCAGAGTGAAGGATTATTGCTGTGATCAGATTGACTAGATGGAGAGTGAAGGGTTATTGCTGTGATCAGATTGACTAGATGGAGAGTGAAGGATTATTGCTGTGAACGGATTGCCGAGATGGAGTGTGAAGGATTATTGCTGTGATCAGATTGACTAGAGGGAGAGTGAAGGATTATTAAGTGACAGATTGACTACAGGGAGAGTGAAGGATTATTGCTGTGAACGGATTGACTAGATGGAGTGTGAAGGATTATTGCTGTGATCAGATTGACTAGAGGGAGAGTGAATGATTATTAAGTGACAGATTGACTAGAGGGAGAGTGAAGGAATATTGCTGTGACAGATTGTCTCGATGGAGATTGCAGGATTATTGCTTTGACAGATTGACTAGATGGAGAGTGAAGGATTATTGCAGCGATCAGATTGACAAGAGGGAGAGTTGAGGATTATTGCTGTGATCAGATTGACTGGAGGCAGAGTGAAGGATTATTGCTGTGATCAGATTGACTAGATGGAGAGTGAAGGGATATTGCTGTGATCAGATTGACTAGATGGAGAGTGAAGGATTATTGCTGTGAACGGATTGCCGAGATGGAGTGTGAAGGATTATTGCTGTGATCAGATTGACTAGATGGAGAGTGAAGGGTTACTGCTGTGATCAGATTGACTAGATGGAGAGTGAAGGATTATTGCTGTGACAGATTGACTGGAGGGAGAGTGAAGGATTATTGCATTGATCAGATTGACTAGATCGAGAGTGAAGGGTTATTGCTGTGATCAGATTGAGTAGATGGAGAGTGAAGGATTATTGCTGTGAACGGATTGCCGAGATGGAGAGTGAAGGATTATTGCTGTGACAGATTGACTGGAGGGAGAGTGAAGGATTATTGCATTGATCAGATTGACTAGATGGAGAGTGAAGGATTATTGCTGTGACAGATTGACTGGAGGGAGAGTGAAGGATTATTGCAGTGACAGACTGACTGGAGGGATAGTGAAGGATTATTGCTGTGACAGATTGACTAGATGGAGATTGAAGGATCATTGCTTTGACAGATTGACTAGATGGAGAGTGAAGGATTATTGCAGAGATCAGATTGACCTGATGGAGAGTGAAGGATTATTGCTGTGACAGATTGACTGCAGGGAGAGTGAAGGATTATTGCAGTGACAGATTGACTGGAGGGAGAGTGAAGGATTATTGCAGAGACAGACTGACTGGAGGGAGATTGAAGGATTCCTGCAGTGATCGGATTGAGTCGAGAGAGATTGAAGGATTACTGCAGAGCAAATATTGACTAGAGGGAGAGTGAAGGATTACTGCAGTGAACAAAATGACGACAGGGCAATGAAGGATTATTGCAGTGATCAAATTGACTAGATCGAGAGTGAGAATTATTGCATTGATCACATTGACTGACGGGAGAGTGAAGGATTACTGCAGTGATCAGATTGACTGAAGGGAGAGTGAAGTATTATTGCAGTGAACTGATTGACTGAAGGGAGAGTGAAGGTTTATTGCAGTGATCAAATTGACTGAAGGGAGAGTGAAGGTTTATTGCAGTGATCAGATTGACTGAAGGGAGAGTCAAGGATTACTGCAGTGATCCGATTGACTGAAGGGAGAGTGAAGGTTTATTGCAGTGATCAGATTGACTGGATGGAGAGTGAAGGATTATTGCAGTGATCAGATTGACTGGAGGGAGAGTGAAGGATTATTCCAGTGATCAGATTGATTCGAGGGAGAGTGAAGGATTATTGCAGTGATCAGATTGACTAGATGGAGAGTGAAGGATTACTGCTGTGATAGATTGAATAGAGGGTGAGTGAAGGATTATTGCAGTGACAGATTGACTAGAGGGAGAGTGAAGGATAATTGCTGTGACAGACTGACTAGCTGGAGAGTGAAGTATTATTGCAGTGATAGATTGACTAGATGGAGAGTGAAGGATTATTGCATTGATCAGATTGACTAGATGGATAGTGAAGGATTATTGCTGTGACAGATTGACTGGAGGGAGAGAGAAGGATTATTGCAGTGACAGATTGACTGCAGGGAGAGTGAAGGATTACTGCAGTGAACAGAATGACGACAGGGCAATGAAGGATTATTGCAGTGATCAAATTGACTAGTTCGAGAGTGAGAATTATTGCATTGATCACATTGACTGACGGGGGAGTGAAGGATTACTGCAGTGATCAGATTGACTGAAGGGAGAGTGAAGGTTTATTGCAGTGATCAGATTGACTGAAGGGAGAGTCAAGGATTACTGCAATGATCCGATTGACTGAAGGGAGAGTGAAAGTTTATTGCAGAGATCAGATTGACTGAAGGGAGAGTGAAGGCTTACTGCAGTGATCAAATTGAATGAAGGGAGAGTGAAGGATTATTGCTGTGATCAGATTGACTGGATGGAGAGTGAAGGATTATTGCTGTGATCAGATTGACTAGAGGGAGAGTGAAGGATTCCTGCAGAGCAAATATTCACTGGAGGGAGAGTGAAGGATTACTGCAGTGGACAGAATGACGACAGGGCAATGAAGGATTATTGCAGTGATCAAATTGACAAGATCGAGAGTGAGAATTATTGCATTGATCACATTGACTGACGGGAGAGTGAAGGATTACTGCAGTGATCAGATTGACTGAAGGGAGAGTGAAGTATTATTGCAGTGATCAGATTGACTGAAAGGAGAGTGAAGGTTTATTGCAGTGATCCGATTGACTGAAGGGAGAGTGAAGGTTTATTGCAGTGATCAGATTGACTGAAGGGAGACGTCAACGATTACTGCAGTGAACCAATTGACTGAAGGGAGAGTGAAAGTTTATTGCAGTGATCAGATTGACTGAAGGGAGAGTCAAGGATTACTGCAGTGATCAAATTGAATGAAGGGAGAGTGAAGGATTATTGCTGTGATCAGATTGACTAAATGGAGAGTGAAGGATTATTGCTGTGATCAGATTGACTGGATGGAGAGTGAAGGATTATTGCTGTGTTCAGATTGACTCGAGGGAGAGTGAAGGATTATTGCAGTGATCAGCATGACCAGATGGAGATTGAAGGATTGTTGCTGTGACAGATTGACTGGAGGGAGAGTGAAGGATTATTGCTGTGATCAGATTCACAGGAAGGAGAGTGAAGGATTATTGCTGTGACAGATTGACTAAATGGAGAGTGAAGGATTATTGCTGTGACAGATTGACTGGCAGTCGAGTGAAGGATTATTGCAGTGATCAGCTTGACTAGTGGGAGAGTGAAGGATTATTGCAGTGACAGACTGTCTGGAGGGAGAGTGAAGGATTATTGCTGTGATCAGATTGACTAGATGGAGAGTGAAGGATTATTGCAGTGATCAGCTTGACTAGAGGGAGAGTGAAGGATTATTGCAGTGACAGATTGACTGGCGGTCGAGTGAAGGATTATTGCAGTGATCAGCTTGACTAGTGGGAGAGTGAAGGATTATTGCAGTGACAGACTGTCTGGAGGGAGAGTGAAGGATTATTGCTGTGATCAGATTGACTACATGGAGAGTGAAGGATTATTGCAGTGATCAGCTTGACTAGATAGAGAGTGAAGGATTATTGCAGTGACAGATTGTCTGGAGGGAGAGTGAAGGATTATTGCAGTGATCAGATTGACTAGATGGAGAGTGAAGGATTATTGCTGTGACAGATTGACTAAATGGAGAGTGAAGGATTATTGCTGTGATCAGATTGACTGGATGGTGAGTGAAGTATTATTGCTGTGACAGATTGACTGGCGGTCGAGTGAAGGATTATTGCAGTGATCAGCATGACTAGATGGAGAGTGAAGGATTATTGCAGTGTCAGAGTGTCTTGAGGGAGAGTGAAGGATTATTGCAGTGATCAGATTGACTAGATGGAGAGTGAAGGATTATTGCTGTGACAGATTGACTGACGGTCGAGTGAAGGATTATTGCAGAGACAGATTGACTGGAGAGAGAGTGAAGGATTATTGCTGTGATCTGTTTGACTCGAGGGAGAGTGAAGGATTATTGCTGTGATCAGATTGACCAGATGGAGATTGAAGGATTATTGCTGTGACAGATTGACTGTAGGGAGAGTGAAGGTTTATTGCTGTGATCAGATTGACAGGAAGGAGAGTGAAGGATGATTGCAGTGATCAGATTGACTAGAGGGAGAGTGAAGGATCATTGCTGTGACAGATTGACTAAATGGAGAGTGAAGGATTATTGCTGTGACAGATTGACTGGCAGTCGAGTGAAGGATTATTGCAGTGATCAGCTTGACTAGAGGGAGAGTGAAGGATTATTGCAGTGACAGAATGACTGGAGGGAGAGTGAAGGATTATTGCAGTGATCAGATTGACTAGATGAAGAGTGAAGGATTATTGCTGTGACAGATTGACTAAATGGAGAGTGAAGGATTATTGCAGTGATCAGTTTGACTAGATGGAGAGTGAAGGATTATTGCAGTGACAGATTGTCTGGAGGGAGAGTGAAGGATTATTGCAGTGATCAGCTTGACTAGATGGAGAGTGAAGGATTCTTGCAGTGACAGATTGTCTGGAGGGAGAGTGAAGGATTATTGCAGTGATCAGATTGACTAGATGGAGAGTGAAGGATTATTGCTGTGATCAGATTGTCTGGATGGAGAGTGAAGGATTATTGCTGTGACAGATTGACTGGAGGGAAAGTGAAGGATTATTGCAGTGATCAGCATGACTAGATGGAGAGTGAAGGATTATTGCAGTGATCAGCATGAGTAGATGGAGAGTGAAGCATTATTGCAGTGACAGATTGTCTTGAGGGAGAGTGAAGGATTATTGCAGTGATCAGATTGACTAGATGGAGAGTGAAGGATTATTGCTGTGACAGATTGACTGACGGTCGAGTGAAGGATTATTGCAGAGACAGATTGACTGGAGAGAGAGTGAAGGATTATTGCTGTGATCTGATTGACTGCAGGTAGAGTGAAGGATTATTGCTGTGATCTGAATGACTGGAGGGAGAGTACAGGATCATTGCTGTGATCAGATTGACTGGCGGTCGATTGAAGGATTATTGCAGTGATCAGCTTGACTGGATGGAGAGTGAAGGATTATTGCAGTGTCAGATTGACTGGAGAGAGAGTGAAGGATTATTGCTGTGATCTGATTGACTGGAGGGAGAGTGAAGGATTATTGCTGTGATCTGATTGAATGGAGGGAGAGTGAAGGATTATTGCAGTGATCAGATTGACGAGATGGAGAGTGAAGGATTATTGCAGTGACAGATTGACTGGAGAGAGAGTGAAGGATTATTGCTGTGATCTGATTGACTGGAGGGAGAGTGAAGGATTATTGCTGTGATCTGATTGAATGGAGGGAGAGTGAAGGATTATTGCTGTGATCCGATTGAACAGATGGAGAGTGAAGGATTATTGCAGTGATCAGAGTGACCAGATGGAGAGTGAAGGGTTATTGCAGTGATCAGCTTGACTCGATGGAGAGTGAAGGATTATTGCAGTGATCAGCTTGACTGGAGAAAGAGTTGAGGATTATTGCTGTGATCAGATTGACGAGATGGAGAGTGAAGGATTATTGCAGTGATCAGATTGACTGGAGAGAGAGTGTAGGATTATTGCAGTGATAAGATTGACAAGAGGGAGAGTTGAGGATTATTGCTGTGATCAGATTGACTAGATGGAGTGTGAAGGATTATTGCTGTGATCAGATTGACAAGAGGGAGAGTAAAGGATTAATGCTGTGATCAGATTGACTAGATGGAGCATGAAGGGTTAATGCTGTGATCAGATTGACTAGATGGAGAGTGAAGGATTATTGCTGTGATCAGATTGACTGGAGGGAGAGTGAAGGATTATTGCAGTGATCAGATTGACTGGAGGGAGAGTGAAGGATTATTGCTGTGTTCAGATTGACTAGAGGGAGAGTGAAGGATTATTGCATTGATCAGATTGACTAGATGGAGAGTGAAGGATTATTGCAGTGATCAGATTGACTGGAGGGAGAGTGAAGGATGATTGCAGTGATCAGATTGACTGGAGGGAGAGTGAAGGATTATTGCTGTGATCAGATTGACTGGAGGGAGAGTGAAAGATTATTGCTGTGACAGATTGACTGGAGGGAGAGTGAAGGATTATTGCTGTGATCAGATCGACTAGAGGGAGAGTGAAGGATTATTCCAGTGACCAGATTGACTTGAGGGAAAGTGAAGTTTTAATGCAGTGATCAGATTGACTGGAGGAGAGTGAAGGATTATTCCAGTGATCAGATTGATTCGAGCGAGAGTGAAGGATTATTGCAGTGATCAGATTGACTACAGGGAGAGTGAAGGAGTATTGCAGTGACAGATTGACTAGAGTTAGAGTGAAGGATTATTGCAGTGATCAGCTTGACTGGATGGAGAGTGAAGTATTATTGCAATCATCAGATTGACTGGATGGAGAGTGAAGGATTATTGCAGTGATCAGATTGAATAGAGGGAGACTGAAGGATTATTGCTGTGACAGATTAACTGGCGGTCGAGTGAAGGATTATTGCAGTGATCAGCTTGACTGGAGGTCGAGTGAAGGATTATTGCAGTGATCAGCTTGACTAAATGGAGAGTGAAGGATTATTGCTGTGATAGATTGACTGGCGGTCGAGTGAAGGATTATTGCAGTGATCAGCTTGACTAAATGGAGAGTGAAGGATTATTGCTGTGACAGATTGACTGGCGGTCGAGTGAAGGATTATTGCAGTGATCAGCTTGACTAGAAGGAGAGTGAAGGATTATTGCAGTGACAGATTGTCTGGAGGGAGAGTGAAGGATTAGTGCAGTGATCAGATTGACTAGATGGAGAGTGAAGGATTATTGCAGTGATCAGCTTGACTAGAGGGAGAGTGAAGGATTATTGCAGTGACAGAATGTCTGGAGGGAGAGTGAAGGATTATTGCAGTGATCAGATTGACTAGATGGAGAGTGAAGGATTATTGCAGTGATCAGCTTGACTAGATGGAGAGTGAAGGATTATTGCTGTGACAGATTGACTAAATGGAGAGTGAAGGATTATTGCTGTGATCCGATTGACTGGATGGAGAGTGAAGGATTATTGCTGTGACAGATTGACTGGCGGTCGAGTGAAGGATTATTGCAGTGATCAGCTTGACTAGATGGAGAGTGAAGGAGTATTGCAGTGACAGATTGACTAGAGTTAGGGTGAATGATTATTGCTGTGACAGATTGACTTGATGGAGATGGAAGGATTATTGCTTTGACAGATTGACTAGATGGAGAGTGAAGGATTATTGCAGTGATAGATTGAATAGATGGAGAGTGAAGGATTATTGCTGTGTTCAGATTGACTGGAGGGAGAGTGAAGGATTATTGCAGCGATCAGATTGAAAAGATGGAGAGTGAAGGATTATTGCTGTGACAGATTGACTGGAGGGAGAGTGAACGATTATTGCTATGTTCAGATTGACTGGAGGGAGAGTGAAGGATTATTGCATTGATCAGATTGACTTAATGGAGAGTGAAGGATTATTGCTGTGACAGATTGACTGGAGGGAGAGTGTAGGATTATTGCATTGATCAGCTTGACAAGATGGAGAGTGAAGGATTATTGCAGTGATCAGCTTGACTAGATGGAGAGTGAAGGATTATTGCTGTGACAGATTGACTAAATGGAGAGTGAAGGATTATTGCTGAGTTCAGATTGACTAGAGGGAGAGTGAAGGATTATTGCAGTGATCAGCTTGACTAGTTGGAGAGTGAAGGATTATTGCTGTGACAGATTGACTAAATTGAGAGTGAAGGATTATTGCTGTGATCAGATTGACTAGATGGAGAGTGAAGGATTATTGCTGTGATCAGATTGACTAGAGGGAGAGTGAAGGATTATTGCTGTGACAGATTGACTAAATTGAGAGTGAAGGATTATTGCTGTGATCAGATTGACTAGATGGAGAGTGAAGGATTATTGCTGTGATCAGATTGACTAGATGGAGAGTGAAGGATTATTGCTGTGATCAGATTGTCTAGCTGGAGAGTGAAGGATTATTGCTGTGATCAGATTGACTAGAGGGAGAGTGAAGGATTATTGCTGTGTTCAGATTGACTGGAGGGAGAGTGAAGGATTATTGCTGTCTACAGATTGACTGGAGGGAGAGTGAAGGATTATTGCTGTGACAGTATGACTAAATGGAGAGTGAAGGATTATTGCTGTGATCAGATTGACTAGATGGAGAGTGAAGGATTATTGCTGTGATCAGATTGACTGGAGGGAGAGTGAAGGATTATTGCAGTGACAGATTGACTGAATGGAGAGTGAAGGATTATTGCTGTGATCAGATTGACTAGATGGAGCGTGAAGGATTATTGCTGTGAAAGAATTACTAAATGGAGAGTGAAGGATTATTGCTGTGATCAAATTGACTGGAGGGAGAGTGACGGTTTATTGCTTTGACAGATTGACTAGATGGAGAGTGAAGGATTATTGCAGTGATAGATTGACTAGAGGGAGAGTGAAGTATTATTGCTGAGTTCAGATTGACTAGATGGAGAGTGTAGGATTATTGCTGTGATCAGATTGACTGGATGGAGATTGAAGGATTATTGCTTTGACAGATTGACTGGATGGAGATTGAAGGATTATTGCTTTGACAGATTGACTAGAGGGAGAGTGAAGGATTATTGCCGTGACAGATTGACTAGATGGAGATTGAAGGATTATTGCTTTGACAGATTGACTAGATGGAGAGTGAAGGATTATTGCAGTGATCAGATTGACTAAATGGAGAGAGAAGGATTATTGCTGTGATCAGATTGACTGGATGGAGAGTGAAGGATTATTGCTGTGACAGATTGACTGGAGGGAACGTGAAGGATTATTGCAGTGATCAGCATGACTAGATGGAGAGTGAAGGATTATTGCAGTGATCAGCATGACTAGATGGAGAGTGAAGGATTATTGCAGTGACAGATTGTCTTGAGGGAGAGTGAAGGATTATTGCAGTGATCAGATTGACTAGATGGAGAGTGAAGCATTATTGCTGTGACAGATTGACTGACGGTCGAGTGAAGGATTATTGCAGAGACAGATTGACTGGAGAGAGAGTGAAGGATTATTGCTGTGATCTGATTGACTGCAGGTAGAGTGAAGGATTATTGCTGTGATCTGAATGACTGGAGGGAGAGTGAAGGATCATTGCTGTGATCAGCTTGACTGGCGGTCGATTGAAGGAATATTGCAGTGATCAGCTTGACTAGATGGAGAGTGAAGGATTATTGCAGTGACAGATTGACTGGAGGGAGAGTGAAGGATTATTGTTGTGATCTGATTGAATGGAGGGAGACTGAAGGATTATTGCAGTGATCAGATTGACTAGATGGAGAGTGAAGGATTATTGCAGTGACAGATTGACTGGAGAGAGAGTGAAGGATTATTGCTGTGATCTGATTGACTGGAGGGAGAGAGAAGGATTATTGCTGTGATCTGATTGAATGGAGGGAGAGTGAAGGATTATTGCTGTGATCAGATTGACCAGATGGAGAGTGAAGGATTATTGCAGTGATCAGAGTGACCAGATGGAGAGTGAAGGGTTATTGCAGTGATCAGCTTGACTCGATGGAGAGTGAAGGATTATTGCAGTGATCAGCTTGACTAGATGGAGAGTGAAGGATCATTGCAGTGATCAGATTGACTGGAGAGAGAGTTGAGGATTATTGCTGTGATCAGATTGACTAGATGGAGAGTGAAGGATTATTGCAGTGATCAGATTGACTAGATGGAGAGTGAAGGATTATTGCAGTGATCAGATTGACTGGAGAGAGAGTGTAGGATTATTGCTGTGATAAGATTGACAAGAGGGAGAGTTGAGGATTATTGCTGTGATCAGATTTACTAGATGGAGAGTGAAGGATTATTGCTGTGATCAGATTGACAAGAGGGAGAGTGAAGGATTAATGCTGTGATCAGATTGACTAGATGGAGCATGAAGGGTTAATGCTGTGATCAGATTGACTAGATGGAGAGTGAAGGATTATTGCTGTGATCAGATTGACTGGAGGGAGTGTGAAGGATTATTGCAGTGATCAGATTGACTGGAGGGAGAGTGAAGGATTATTGCTGTGATCAGATCGACTAGAGGGAGAGTGAAGGATTATTCCAGTGATCAGATTGACTTGAGGGAAAGTGAAGTATTAATGCAGTGATCAGATTGACTGGAGGAGAGTGAAGCATTATTCCAGTGATCAGATTGATTCGAGCGAGAGTGAAGGATTATTGCAGTGATCAGATTGACTACAGGGAGAGTGAAGGAGTATTGCAGTGACAGATTGACTAGAGTTAGAGTGAAGGATTATTGCAGTGATCAGCTTGACTGGATGGAGAGTGAAGTATTATTGCAATCATCAGATTGACTGGATGGAGAGTGAAGGATTATTGCAGTGATCAGATTGAATAGAGGGAGACTGAAGGATTATTGCTGTGACAGATTGACTGGCGGTCGAGTGAAGGATTATTGCAGTGATCAGCTTGACTGGCGGTCGAGTGAAGGATTATTGCAGTGATCAGCTTGACTAAATGGAGAGTGAAGGATTATTGCTGTGACAGATTGACTGGCGGTCGAGTGAAGGATTATTGCGGTGATCAGCTTGACTAAATGGAGAGTGAAGGATTATTGCTGTGACAGATTGACTGGCGGTCGAGTGAAGGATTATTGCAGTGATCAGCTTGACTAGATGGAGAGTGAAGGATTATTGCAGTGACAGATTGTCTGGAGGGAGAGTGAAGGATTATTGCAGTGATCAGATTGACTAGATGGAGAGTGAAGGATTATTGCTGTGACAGATTGACTGGCAGTCGAGTGAAGGATTATTGCAGTGATCAGCTTGACTAGAGGGAGAGTGAAGGATTATTGCAGTGACAGAATGTCTGGAGGGAGAGTGAAGGATTATTGCAGTGATCAGATTGACTCGATGGAGAGTGAAGGATTATTGCAGTGATCAGCTTGACTAGATGGAGAGTGAAGGATTATTGCTGTGACAGATTGACTAAATGGAGAGTGAAGGATTATTGCTGTGATCCGATTGACTGGATGGAGAGTAAAGGATTATTGCTGTGACAGATTGACTGGCGGTCGAGTGAAGGATTATTGCAGTGATCAGCTTGACAAGATGGAGAGTGAAGGAGTATTGCAGTGACAGATTGACTAGAGTTAGAGTGAATGATTATTGCTGTGACAGATTGACTTGATGGAGATGGAAGGATTATTGCTTTGACAGATTGACTAGATGGAGAGTGAAGGATTAATACAGTGATAGATTGACTAGATGGAGAGTGAAGGATTATTGCTGTGTTCAGATTGACTGGAGGGAGAGTGAAGGTTTATTGCAGCGATCAGATTGACAAGATGGAGAGTGAAGGATTATTGCTGTGACAGATTGACTGGAGGGAGAGTGAACGATTATTGCTATGTTCAGATTGACTGGAGGGAGAGTGAAGGATTATTGCATTGATCAGATTGACTTCATGGAGAGTGAAGGATTATTGCTGTGACAGATTGACTGGAGGGAGAGTGTAGGATTATTGCAGTGATCAGCTTGACAAGATGGAGAGTGAAGGATTATTGCAGTGATCAGCTTGACTAGATGGACAGTGAAGGATTATTGCTGTGACAGATTGACTAAATGGAGAGTGAAGGATTATTGCTGAGTTCAGATTGACTGGAGGGAGAGTGAAGGATTATTGCAGTGATCAGCTTGACTAGATGGAGAGTGAAGGATTATTGCTGTAACAGATTGACTAAATGGAGAGTGAAGGATTATTGCTGCGATCAGATTGACTAGATGGAGAGTGAAGGATTATTGCTGTGATCAGATTGACTAGAGGGAGAGTAAAGGATTATTGCTGTGACAGATTAACTAAATGGAGAGAGAAGGATTATTGCTGTGATCAGATTGACTAGATGGAGAGTGAAGGATAATTGCTGTGACAGATTGACTAAATGGAGAGTGTAGGATTATTGCTGTGATCAGATTGACTAGATGGAGAGTGAAGGATTATTGCTGTGATCAGATTGACTAGAGGGAGAGTGAAGGATTATTGCTGTGACAGATTGACTAAATTGAGAGTGAAGGATTATTGCTGTGATCAGATTGACTAGATGGAGAGTGAAGGATTATTGCTGTGATCAGATTGACTAGATGGAGAGTGAAGGATTATTGCTGTGATCAGATTGTCTAGCTGGAGAGTGAAGGATTATTGCTGTGATCAGATTGACTAGAGGGAGAGTGAAGAATTATTGCTGTGTTCAGATTGACTGGAGGGAGAGTGAAGGATTATTGCTGTCTACAGATTGACTGGAGGGAGAGTGAAGGATTATTGCTGTGATCAGATTGACTAGAGGGAGAGTAAAGGATTATTGCTGTGACAGATTAACTGAATGGAGAGTGAAGGATTATTGCTGTGATCAGATTGTCTAGCTGGAGAGTGAAGGATTATTGCTGTGATCAGATTGACTAGAGGGAGAGTGAAGGATTATTGCTGTGTTCAGATTGACTGGAGGGAGAGTGAAGGATTATTGCTGTCTACAGATTGACTGGAGGGAGAGTGAAGAATTATTGCTGTGACAGTATGACTAAATGGAGAGTGAAGGATTATTGCTGTGATCAGATTGACTAGATGGAGAGTGAAGGATTATTGCTGTGATCAGATTGTCTAGCTGGAGAGTGAAGGATTATTGCTGTGATCAGATTGACTGGAGGGAGAGTAAAGGATTATTGCTGTGACAGATTCACTAAATGGAGAGTGAAGGATTATTGCTGTGATCAGATTGACTAGATGGAGAGTGAAGGATAATTGCTGTGACAGATTGACTAAATGGAGAGTGTAGGATTATTGCTGTGATCAGATTGACTAGATGGAGAGTGAAGGATTATTGCTGTGATCAGATTGACTAGAGGGAGAGTGAAGGATTATTGCTGTGACAGATTGACTAAATTGAGAGTGAAGGATTATTGCTGTGATCAGATTGACTAGATGGAGAGTGAAGGATTATTGCTGTGATCAGATTGACTAGATGGAGAGTGAAGGATTATTGCTGTGATCAGATTGTCTAGCTGGAGAGTGAAGGATTATTGCTGTGATCAGATTGACTAGAGGGAGAGTGAAGGATTATTGCTGTGTTCAGATTGACTGGAGGGAGAGTGAAGGATTATTGCTGTCTACAGATTGACTGGAGGGAGAGTGAAGGATTATTGCTGTGATCAGATTGACTAGTGGGAGAGTAAAGGATTATTGCTGTGACAGATTAACTGAATGGAGAGTGAAGGATTATTGCTGTGATCAGATTGACTAGATGGAGAGTGAAGGATAATTGCTGTGACAGATTGACTAAATGGAGAGTGTAGGATTATTGCTGTGATCAGATTGACTAGATGGAGAGTGAAGGATTATTGCTGTGATCAGATTGACTAGAGGGAGAGTGAAGGATTATTGCTGTGACAGATTGACTAAATTGAGAGTGAAGGATTATTGCTGTGATCAGATTGACTAGATGGAGAGTGAAGGATTATTGCTGTGATCAGATTGACTAGATGGAGAGTGAAGGATTAATTCTGTGATCAGATTGTCTAGCTGGAGAGTGAAGGATTATTGCTCTGATCAGATTGACTAGAGGGAGAGTGAAGGATTATTGCTGTGTTCAGATTGACTGGAGGGAGAGTGAAGGATTATTGCTGTCTACAGATTGACTGGAGGGAGAGTGAAGAATTATTGCTGTGACAGTATGACTAAATGGAGAGTGAAGGATTATTGCTGTGATCAGATTGACTAGATGGAGAGTGAAGGATTATTGCTGTGATCAGATTGACTGGAGGGAGAGTGAAGGATTATTGCAGTGACAGATTGACTGAATGGAGAGTGAAGGATTATTGCTGTGATCAGATTGACTAGATGGAGCATGAAGGATTATTGCTGTGACAGATTGACTAAATGGAGAGTGAAGGATTATTGCTGTGATCAAATTGACTGGAGGGAGAGTGACGGTTTATTGCTTTGACAGATTGATTAGATGGAGAGTGAAGGATTATTGCAGTGATAGATTGACTAGAGGGAGAGTGAAGTATTATTGCTGAGTTCAGATTGACTAGATGGAGAGTGTAGGATTATTGCTGTGATCAGATTGACTGGATGGAGATTGAAGGATTATTGCTTTGACAGATTGACTAGATGGAGAGTGAAGGATTATTGCCGTGATAGATTGACTAGAGGGAGAGTGAAGGATTATTGCTGTGACAGATTGACTAGATGGAGATTGAAGGATTATTGCTTTGACAGATTGACTCGATGGAGAGTGAAGGATTATTGCAGTGATCAGATTGACTGGAGGAAGAGTGAAGTATTATTGCTGAGTTCAGATTGACTGGATGGAGAGTGAAGGATTATTGCTGTGATCAGATTGACTGGATGGAGAGTGAAGGATTTTTGCTGCGATCAGATTGACTAGATGGAGAGTGAAGGATTATTGCTGTGATCAGATTGACTGGAGGAAGAGTGAAGTATTATTGCTGAGTTCATATTGGCTCGATGGAGAGTGAAGGATTATTGCTGTGATCAGATTTACTGGATGGAGATTGAAGGATTATTGCTGTGATCAGATTGACTAGATGGAGAGTGAAGGATTATTGCTGTGATCAGATTGACTGGATGGAGAGTGAAGGATTAATGCAGTGATCAGATTGACTGGATGGAGAGTGAAGGATTATTGCTGTGATCAGATTGACTAGATGGAGAGTGAAGTATTAATGCAGTGATCAGATTGACTGGATGGAGAGTGAAGGATTATTGCTGTGATCAGATTGACTAGATGGAGAGTGTAGTATTAATGCATTGATCAGATTGACTGGAGGGAGAGTGAAGGATTATTGCAGTGATCAGATTGACTAGAGGGAGAGTGAAGGAGTATTGCAGTGACAGATTGACTAGAGTTAGAGTGAATGATTATTGCTGTGACAGATTGACTTGATGGAGATGGAAGGATTATTGCTTTGACAGATTGACTAGATGGAGAGTGAAGGATTATTGCAGTGATAGATTGACTAGATGGAGAGTGAAGGATTATTGCTGTGTTCAGATTGACTGGAGGGAGAGTGAAGGATTATTGCAGCGATCAGATTGACAAGATGGAGAGTGAAGGATTATTGCTGTGACTGATTGACTGGAGGGAGAGTGAACGATTATTGCTATGTTCAGATTGACTGGAGGGAGAGTGAAGGATTATTGCAGTGATCAGCTTGACAAGATGGAGAGTGAAGGATTACTGCAGTTATCAGCTTGACTAGATGGAGAGTGAAGGATTATTGCTGTGACAGATTGACTAAATGGAGAGTGAAGGATTATTGCTGTGATCAGATTGACTAGATGGAGAGTGAAGGATTATTGCTGTTACAGATTGACTAAATGGAGAGTGAAGGATTATTGCTGTGATCAGATTGACTTGATGGCGAGTGAAGGATTATTGCTGTGACAGATTGACTGGAGGGAGAGTGAAGGATTATTGCAGTGATCAGCTTGACAAAATGGAGAGTGAAGGATTACTGCAGTTATCAGCTTGACTAGATGGAGAGTGAAGGATTATTGCTGTGACAGATTGACTAAATGGAGAGTGAAGGATTATTGCTGTGATCAGATTGACTAGATGGAGAGTGAAGGATTATTGCTGTGATCAGATTGACTAGAGGGAGAGTAAAGGATTATTGCTGTGACAGATTAACTAAATGGAGAGTGAAGGATTATTGCTGTGATCAGATTGACTTGATGGAGACTGAAGGATTATTGCTGTGACAGATTGACTGGAGGGAGAGTGAAGGATTATTGCAGTGATCAGCTTGACAAAATGGAGAGTGAAGGTTTACTGCACTGATCAGCTTGACAAGATGGAGAGTGAAGGATTATTGCTGTGACAGATTGACTAAATGGAGAGTGAAGGATTATTGCTGTGACAGATTGACTAAATGGAGAGTGTAGGATTATTGCTGTGATCAGATTGACTGGATGGATAGTGAAGGATTATTGCTGTGACAGATTGACTAAATGGAGAGTGAAGGATTATTGCTGTGATCAGATTGACTCGATGGAGAGTGAAGGATTATTGCAGTGACAGATTGACTGGAGGGGGATTGAAGAAATCGTGCAGTGACCGGATTGAGTCGAGGGAGATTGAAGGATTACTGCAGAGCAAATATTGACTTGAGGGAGAGTGAAGGATTACTGCAATGAACAGAATGACGACAGGGCAATGAAGGATTATTGCAGTGATCAAATTGACTAGATCGACAGTGAGAATTATTGCATTAATCACATTGACTGACGGGAGAGTGAAGGATTACTGCAGTGATCAGTTTGACTGAAGGGAGAGTGAAGGGTTATTGCAGTGATCCGATTGACTGAAGGCAGAGTGAAGGCTTATTGCAGTGATCCGATTGACTGAAGGGAGAGTGAAAGTTTACTGCAGAGATCAGATTGACTGAAGGGAGAGTGAAAGATTACTGCAGTGATCAAATTGAATGAAGGGAGAGCGAACTTTTATTGCAGTGATCTGATTTACTGAAGGGTGAGTGAAGGACTACTGCAGTGATCAAATTGACTGAAGGGAGAGTGAAGGTTTATTGCTGTGATCAGATTGACTAGATGGAGAGTGAAGGATTAATGCTGTGATCAGATTGACTAGATGGAGCATGAAGGGTTATTGCTGTGATCAGATTGACTAGATGGAGCATGAAGGATTATTGCTGTGACAGATTGACTGGAGGGAAAGTGAAGGATTATTGCTGTGATCAGATTGACAAGAGGGAGAGTGAAGGATTAATGGGGTGATCAGATTGACTGGAGGGAGAGTGAAGGATTATTGCTGTGATCAGATTGACAAGAGGGAGAGTGAAGGTTTAAGGCTGTGATCAGATTGACTAGATGGAGCATGAATGGTTAATGCAGTGATCAGATTGACTAGATGGAGCAGGAAGGATTATTGCTGTGATCAGATTGACTGGGGGGAGAGTGAAGGATTATTGCTGTGATCAGATCGACTAGAGGGAAAGTGAAGGATTATTCCAGTGATCAGATTGACTTGAGGGAAAGTGAAGTATTCATGCAGTGATCAGATTGACTGGAGGGAGAGTGAAGGATTATTCCAGTGATCAGATTGACTAGAGGGAGAGTGAAGGAGTATTGCAGTGACAGATTGACTGGAGTTAGAGTGAATGATTATTGCTGTGACAGATTGACGAGATGGAGATGGAAGGATTATTGCTTTGACAGATTGACTAGATGGAGAGTGAAGGATTATTGCTGTGTTCAGATTGACTGGAGGGACAGTGAAGGATTATTGCAGCGATCAGATTGACAAGATGGAGAGTGAAGGATTATTGCTGTGACAAATTGACTGGAGGGAGAGTGAACGATTATTGTATGTTCAGATTGACTGGAAGGAGAGTGAAGGATTATTGCATTGATCAGATTGACTTGATGGAGAGTGAAGGATTATTGCTGTGACAGATTGACTGGAGGGAGAGTGAAGGATTATTGCAGTGATCAGCTTGACAAGATGGAGAGTGAAGGATTATTGCAGTGATCAGCTTGACTAGATGGAGAGTGAAGGATTATTGCTGTGATCAGATTGACTAAATGGAGAGTGAAGGATTATTGCTGTGATCAGATTGACTAGATGGAGAGTGAAGGATTATTGCTGTAACAGATTGACTAAATGGAGAGTGAAGGATTATTGCTGTGATCAGATTGACTAGATGGAGAGTGAAGGATTATTGCTGTGATCAGATTGACTAAATGGAGAGTGAAGGATTATTGCTGTGATCAGATTGACTAGATGGTGAGTGAAGGATTATTGCTGTGTTCAGATTGACTAGAGGGAGACTGAAGGATTATTGCAGTGATCAGATTGACTAGATGGAGAGTGAAGGATTATTGCTGTAACAGATTGACTAAATGGAGAGTGAAAGATTACTGCTGTTATCAGATTGACTAGATGGAGAGTGAAGGATTATGGCTGTGATCAGATTGACTAGAGGGAGAGTAAAGGATTATTGCTGTGACAGATTAACTAAATGGAGAGTGAAGGATTATTGCAGTGATCAGATTGACTTGATGGAGAGTGAAGGATTATTCCTGTGACAGATTGACTAAATGGAGAGTGTAGGATTATTGCTGTGATCAGATTGACTAGATGGAGATTGAAGGATTATTGCTGTGATCAGATTGACTAGAGGGAGAGTGAAGGATTATTCCTGTGACAGATTGACTAAATGGAGAGTGTAGGATTATTGCAGTGACAGATTGACTGGAGGGAGATTGAAGGAATCCTGCAGTTATCGGATTGAGTCGAGGGAGATTGAAGGATTACTGCAGAGCAAATATTGACTTGAGGGAGAGTGAAGGATTACTGCAGTGAACAGAATGACGACAGGGCAATGAAGGATTATTGCAGTGATCAAATTGACTGGATCGAGAGTGAGAATTATTGCATTGATCACATTGACTGACGGGAGAGTGAAGGATTACTGCAGTGATCCGATTGACTGAAGGGAGAGTGAAGGGTTATTGCAGTGATCCGATTGACTGAAGGGATAGTGAAGGTTTATTGCAGTGATCAGATTGACTGAGGGGTGAGTCAAGGATTACTGCAATGATCCGATTGACTGAAGGGAGAGTGAAAGTTGACTGCAGAGATCAGATTGACTGAAGGGAGAGTGAAAGATTACTGCAGTGATCAAATTGAATGAAGGGAGAGCGAAGTTTTATTGCAGTGATCTGATTTACTGTAGGGTGAGTGAAGGATTACTGCAGTGATCAAATTGACTGAAGGGAGAGTGAAGGATTAATGCTGTGATCAGATTGACTAGATGGAGCATGAAGGGTTATTGCTGTGATCAGATTGACTAGATGGAGCATGAAGGATTATTGCTGTGACAGATTGACTGGAGGGAAAATGAAGGATTATTGCTGTGATCAGATTGACAAGAGGGAGAGTGAAGGATTAATGCAGTGATCAGATTGACTGGAGGGAGAGTGAAGGATTATTGCTGTGATCAGATTGACAAGAGGGAGAGTGAAGGTTTAATGCTGTGATCAGATTGACTAGATGGAGCATGAAGGGTTAATGCTGTGATCAGATTGACTGGGGGGAGAGTAAAGGATTATTGCTGTGATCAGATCGACTAGAGGGAGAGTGAAGGATTATTCCAGTGATCAGATTGACTTGATTGAAAGTGAAGTATTAATGCAGTGATCAGATTGACTGGAGGGAGAGTGAAGGATTATTCCAGTGATCAGATTGATTCGAGGGAGAGTGAAGGATTATTGCAGTGATCAGATTGACTAGATGGAGAGTGAAGGAGTATTGCAGTGACAGATTGACTAGAGTTAGAGTGAAGGATTATTGCTGTGACAGATTGACTAGATGGAGAGTGAAGGATTATTGCTGTGATCAGATTGACTAAATGGAGAGTGAAGGATTATTGCTGTGATCAGATTGACTAGATGGTGAGTGAAGGATTATTGCTGTGTTCAGATTGACTAGAGGGAGAGTGAAGGATTATTGCAGTGATCAGATTGACTAGATGGAGAGTGAAGGATTATTGCTGTAACAGATTGACTAAATGGAGAGTGAAAGATTACTGCTGTTATCAGATTGACTAGATGGAGAGTGAAGGATTATGGCTGTGATCAGATTGACTAGAGGGAGAGTAAAGGATTATTGCTGTGACAGATTAACTAAATGGAGAGTGAAGGATTATTGCTGTGATCAGATTGACTTGATGGAGAGTGAAGGATTATTCCTGTGACAGATTGACTAAATGGAGAGTGTAGGATTATTGCTGTGATCAGATTGACTAGATGGAGATTGAAGGATTATTGCTGTGATCAGATTGACTAGAGGGAGAGTGAAGGATTATTCCTGTGACAGATTGACTAAATGGAGAGTGTAGGATTATTGCAGTGACAGATTGACTGGAGGGAGATTGAAGGAATCCTGCAGTTATCGGATTGAGTCGAGGGAGATTGAAGGATTACTGCAGAGCAAATATTGACTTGAGGGAGAGTGAAGGATTACTGCAGTGAACAGAATGACGACAGGGCAATGAAGGATTATTGCAGTGATCAAATTGACTGGATCGAGAGTGAGAATTATTGCATTGATCACATTGACTGACGGGAGAGTGAAGGATTACTGCAGTGATCCGATTGACTGAAGGGAGAGTGAAGGGTTATTGCAGTGATCCGATTGACTGAAGGGATAGTGAAGGTTTATTGCAGTGATCAGATTGACTGAAGGGTGAGTCAAGGATTACTGCAATGATCCGATTGACTGAAGGGAGAGTGAAAGTTGACTGCAGAGATCAGATTGACTGAAGGGAGAGTGAAAGATTACTGCAGTGATCAAATTGAATGAAGGGAGAGCGAAGTTTTATTGCAGTGATCTGATTTACTGTAGGGTGAGTGAAGGATTACTGCAGTGATCAAATTGACTGAAGGGAGAGTGAAGGATTAATGCTGTGATCAGATTGACTAGATGGAGCATGAAGGGTTATTGCTGTGATCAGATTGACTAGATGGAGCATGAAGGATTATTGCTGTGACAGACTGACTGGAGGGAAAATGAAGGATTATTGCTGTGATCAGATTGACAAGAGGGAGAGTGAAGGATTAATGCAGTGATCAGATTGACTGGAGGGAGAGTGAAGGATTATTGCTGTGATCAGATTGACAAGAGGGAGAGTGAAGGTTTAATGCTGTGATCAGATTGACTAGATGGAGCATGAAGGGTTAATGCTGTGATCAGATTGACTGGGGGGAGAGTAAAGGATTATTGCTGTGATCAGATCGACTAGAGGGAGAGTGAAGGATTATTCCAGTGATCAGATTGACTTGAGGGAAAGTGAAGTATTAATGCAGTGATCAGATTGACTGGAGGGAGAGTGAAGGATTATTCCAGTGATCAGATTGATTCGAGGGAGAGTGAAGGATTATTGCAGTGATCAGATTGACTAGATGGAGAGTGAAGGAGTATTGCAGTGACAGATTGACTAGAGTTAGAGTGAAGGATTATTGCTGTGACAGATTGACTAGATGGAGATGGAAGGATTATTGCTTTGACAGATTGACTTGATGGAGAGTGAAGGATTATTGCTGTGTTCAGATTGACTGGAGGGAGAGTGAAGGATTATTGCAGCGATCAGATTGACATGATGGAGAGTGAAGGATTATTGCTGTGACAGATTGACTGGAGGGAGAGTGAAGGATTATTGCAGTCATCAGCTTGACTAGATGGAGAGTGAAGGATTATTGCAGTGATCAGCTTGACTAGATGGACAGTGAAGGATTATTGCTGTGATCAGATTGACTAGAGGGAGAGTGAAGGATTATTGCAGTGATCAGCTTGACTAGATGGAGAGTGAAGGATTATTGCTGTGACAGATTGACAAGATGGAGAGTGAAGGATTATTGCTGTGACAAATTGACTGGAGGGAGAGTGAACGATTATTGTATGTTCAGATTGACTGGAAGGAGAGTGAAGGATTATTGCATTGATCAGATTGACTTGATGGAGAGTGAAGGATTATTGCTGTGACAGATTGACTGGAGGGAGAGTGAAGGATTATTGCAGTGATCAGCTTGACAATATGGAGAGTGAAGGATTATAGCAGTGATCAGCTTGACTAGATGGAGAGTGAAGGATTATTGCTGTGATCAGATTGACTAAATGGAGAGTGAAGGATTATTGCTGTGATCAGATTGACTGGATGGTGAGTGAAGGATTATTGCTGTGTTCAGATTGACTAGAGGGAGAGTGAAGGATTATTGCAGTGATCAGATTGACTAGATGGAGAGTGAAGGATTATTGCTGTAACAGATTGACTAAATGGAGAGTGAAAGATTATTGCTGTGATCAGATTGACTAGATGGAGAGTGAAGGATTATGGCTGTGATCAGATTGACTAGAGGGAGAGTAAAGGATTATTGCTGTGCCAGATTAACTAAATGGAGAGTGAAGGATTATTGCTGTGATCAGATTGACTTGATGGAGAGTGCAGGATTATTGCTGTGACAGATTGACTAAATGGAGAGTGTAGGATTATTGCTGTGATCAGATTGACTAGATGGAGAGTGAAGGATTATTGCTGTGATCAGATTGACTAGAGGGAGAGTGAAGGATTATTGCTGTGACAGATTGACTAAATGGAGAGTGAAGGATTATTGCTGTGATCAGATTGATTCGAGGGAGAGTGAAGGATTATTGCAGTGATCAGATTGACTAGAGGGAGAGTGAAGGAGTATTGCAGTGACAGATTGACTAGAGTTAGAGTGAATGATTATTGCTGTGTTCAGATTGACTGGAGGGAGAGTGAAGGATTATTGCAGCGATCAGATTGACAAGATGGAGAGTGAAGGATTATTGCTGTGACTGATTGACTGGAGGGAGAGTGAACGATTATTGCAATGTTCAGATTGACTGGAGGGAGAGTGAAGGATTATTGCATTGATCAGATTGACTTGATGGAGAGTGAAGGATTATTGCTGTGACAGATTGACTGGAGGGAGAGTGAAGGATTATTGCAGCGATCAGCTTGACAAGATGGAGAGTGAAGGATTACTGCAGTGATCAGCTTGACTAGATGGAGAGTGAAGGATTATTGCTGTGATCAGATTGACTAAATGGAGAGTGAAGGATTATTGCTGTGATCAGATTGACTGGATGGAGAGTGAAGGATTATTGCTGTGTTCAGATTGACTAGAGGGAGAGTGAAGGATTATTGCAGTGATAAGATTGACTAGATGGAGAGTGAAGGATTATTGCTGTAACAGATTGACTAAATGGAGAGTGAAGGATTATTGCTGTGATCAGATTGACTAGATGGAGAGTGAAGGATTATTGCTGTGATCAGATTGACTAGAGGGAGAGTAAAGGATTATTGCTGTGACAGATTAAATAAATGGAGAGTGAAGGATTATTGCTGTGATCAGATTGACTAGATGGAGAGTGAAGGATGATTCCTGTGACAGATTGACTAAATGGAGAGTGTAGGATTATTGCTGTGATCAGATTGACTAGATGGAGATTGAAGGATTATTGCTGTGATCAGATTGACTAGAGGGAGAGTGAAGGATTATTGCTGTGACAGATTGACTAAATGGAGAGTGAAGGATTATTGCTGTGATCAGATTGACTAGATGGAGAGTGAAGGATTATTGCAGTGACAGATTGACTGGAGGGAGATTGAAGGAATCCTGCAGTTATCGGATTGAGTCGAGGGAGATTGAAGGATTACTGCAGAGCAAATATTGACTTGTGGGAGAATGAAGGATTACTGCAGTGAACAGAATGACGACAGGGCAATGAAGGATTATTGCAGTGATCAAATTGACTGGATCGAGAGTGAGAATTATTGCATTGATCACATTGACTGACGGGAGTGTGAAGGATTACTGCAGTGATCCGATTGACTGAAGGGAGAGTGAAGGGTTATTGCAGTGATCCGATTGACTGAAGGGATAGTGAAGGTTTATTGCAGTGATCAGATTGACTGAAGGGTGAGTCAAGGATTACTGCAATGATCCGATTGACTGAAGGGAGAGTGAAAGTTGACTGCAGAGATCAGATTGACTGAAGGGAGAGTGAAAGATTACTGCAGTGATCAAATTGAATGAAGGGAGAGCGAAGTTTTATTGCAGTGATCTGATTTACTGTAGGGTGAGTGAAGGATTACTGCAGTGATCAAATTGACTGAAGGGAGAGTGAAGGATTAATGCTGTGATCAGATTGACTAGATGGAGCATGAAGGGTTATTGCTGTGATCAGCTTGACTAGATGGAGCATGAAGGATTATTGCTGTGACAGATTGACTGGAGGGAAAATGAAGGATTATTGCTGTGATCAGATTGACAAGAGGGAGAGTGAAGGATTAATGCAGTGATCAGATTGACTGGAGGGAGAGTGAAGGATTATTGCTGTGATCAGATTGACAAGAGGGAGAGTGAAGGTTTAATGCTGTGATCAGATTGACTAGATGGAGCATGAAGGGTTAATGCTGTGATCAGATTGACTGGGGGGAGAGTAAAGGATTATTGCTGTGATCAGATCGACTAGAGGGAGAGTGAAGGATTATTCCAGTGATCAGATTGACTTGAGGGAAAGTGAAGTATTAATGCAGTGATCAGATTGACTGGAGGGAGAGTGAAGGATTATTCCAGTGATCAGATTGATTCGAGGGAGAGTGAAGGATTATTGCAGTGATCAGATTGACTAGATGGAGAGTGAAGGAGTATTGCAGTGACAGATTGACTAGAGTTAGAGTGAAGGATTATTGCTGTGACAGATTGACTAGATGGAGATGGAAGGATTATTGCTTTGACAGATTGACTAGATGGAGAGTGAAGGATTATTGCTGTGTTCAGATTGACTGGAGGGAGAGTGAAGGATTATTGCAGCGATCAGATTGACATGATGGAGAGTGAAGGATTATTGCTGTGACAGATTGACTGGAGGGAGAGTGAAGGATTATTGCAGTCATCAGCTTGACTAGATGGAGAGTGAAGGATTATTGCAGTGATCAGCTTGACTAGATGGACAGTGAAGGATTATTGCTGTGATCAGATTGACTAGAGGGAGAGTGAAGGATTATTGCAGTGATCAGCTTGACTAGATGGAGAGTGAAGGATTATTGCTGTGACAGATTGACAAGATGGAGAGTGAAGGATTATTGCTGTGACAAATTGACTGGAGGGAGAGTGAACGATTATTGTATGTTCAGATTGACTGGAAGGAGAGTGAAGGATTATTGCATTGATCAGATTGACTTGATGGAGAGTGAAGGATTATTGCTGTGACAGATTGACTGGAGGGAGAGTGAAGGATTATTGCAGTGATCAGCTTGACAATATGGAGAGTGAAGGATTATTGCTGTGATCAGATTGACTAAATGGAGAGTGAAGGATTATTGCTGTGATCAGATTGACTGGATGGTGAGTGAAGGATTATTGCTGTGTTCAGATTGACTAGAGGGAGAGTGAAGGATTATTGCAGTGATCAGATTGACTAGATGGAGAGTGAAGGATTATTGCTGTAACAGATTGACTAAATGGAGAGTGAAAGATTATTGCTGTGATCAGATTGACTAGATGGAGAGTGAAGGATTATGGCTGTGATCAGATTGACTAGAGGGAGAGTAAAGGATTATTGCTGTGACAGATTAACTAAATGGAGAGTGAAGGATTATTGCTGTGATCAGATTGACTTGATGGAGAGTGCAGGATTATTGCTGTGACAGATTGACTAAATGGAGAGTGTAGGATTATTGCTGTGATCAGATTGACTAGATGGAGAGTGAAGGATTATTGCTGTGATCAGATTGACTAGAGGGAGAGTGAAGGATTATTGCTGTGACAGATTGACTAAATGGAGAGTGAAGGATTATTGCTGTGATCAGATTGATTCGAGGGAGAGTGAAGGATTATTGCAGTGATCAGATTGACTAGAGGGAGAGTGAAGGAGTATTGCAGTGACAGATTGACTAGAGTTAGAGTGAATGATTATTGCTGTGTTCAGATTGACTGGAGGGAGAGTGAAGGATTATTGCAGCGATCAGATTGACAAGATGGAGAGTGAAGGAATATTGCTGTGACTGATTGACTGGAGGGAGAGTGAACGATTATTGCAATGTTCAGATTGACTGGAGGGAGAGTGAAGGATTATTGCATTGATCAGATTGACTTGATGGAGAGTGAAGGATTATTGCTGTGACAGATTGACTGGAGGGAGAGTGAAGGATTATTGCAGTGATCAGCTTGACAAGATGGAGAGTGAAGGATTACTGCAGTGATCAGCTTGACTAGATGGAGAGTGAAGGATTATTGCTGTGATCAGATTGACTAAATGGAGAGTGAAGGATTATTGCTGTGATCAGATTGACTGGATGGAGAGTGAAGGATTATTGCTGTGTTCAGATTGACTAGAGGGAGAGTGAAGGATTATTGCAGTGATAAGATTGACTAGATGGAGAGTGAAGGATTATTGCTGTAACAGATTGACTAAATGGAGAGTGAAGGATTATTGCTGTGATCAGATTGACTAGATGGAGAGTGAAGGATTATTGCTGTGATCAGATTGACTAGAGGGAGAGTAAAGGATTATTGCTGTGACAGATTAAATAAATGGAGAGTGAAGGATTATTGCTGTGATCAGATTGACTAGATGGAGAGTGAAGGATGATTCCTGTGACAGATTGACTAAATGGAGAGTGTAGGATTATTGCTGTGATCAGATTGACTAGATGGAGATTGAAGGATTATTGCTGTGATCAGATTGACTAGAGGGAGAGTGAAGGATTATTGCTGTGACAGATTGACTAAATGGAGAGTGAAGGATTATTGCTGTGATCAGATTGACTAGATGGAGAGTGAAGGATTATTGCAGTGACAGATTGACTGGAGGGAGATTGAAGGAATCCTGCAGTTATCGGATTGAGTCGAGGGAGATTGAAGGATTACTGCAGAGCAAATATTGACTTGTGGGAGAGTGAAGGATTACTGCAGTGAACAGAATGACGACAGGGCAATGAAGGATTATTGCAGTGATCAAATTGACTGGATCGAGAGTGAGAATTATTGCATTGATCACATTGACTGACGGGAGACTGAAGGATTACTGCAGTGATCCGAATGACTGAAGGGAGAGTGAAGGGTTATTGCAGTGATCCGATTGACTGAAGGGATAGTGAAGGTTTATTGCAGTGATCAGATTGACTGAAGGGTGAGTCAAGGATTACTGCAATGATCCGATTGACTGAAGGGAGAGTGAAAGTTTACTGCAGAGATCAGATTGACTGAAGGGAGAGTGAAAGATTACTGCAGTGATCAAATTGAATGAAGGGAGAGCGAAGTTTTATTGCAGTGATCTGATTTACTGTAGGGTGAGTGAAGGATTACTGCAGTGATCAAATTGACTGAAGGGAGAGTGAAGGATTAATGCTGAGATCAGATTGACTAGATGGAGCATGAAGGGTTATTGCTGTGATCAGATTGACTAGATGGAGCATGAAGGATTATTGCTGTGACAGATTGACTGGAGGGAAAGTGAAGGATTATTGCTGTGATCAGATTGACAAGAGGGAGAGTGAAGGATTAACGCTGTGATCAGATTGACTGGAGGGAGAGTGAAGGATTATTGCTGTGATCAGATTGACAAGAGGGAGAGTGAAGGTTTAATGCTGTGATCAGATTGAATAGATGGAGCATGAAGGGTTAATGCTGTGATCAGATTGACTGGGGGGAGAGTAAAGGATTATTGCTGTGATCAGATCGACTAGAGGGAGATTGAAGGATTATTCCAGTGATCAGATTGACTTGAGGGAAAGTGAAGTATTAATGCAGTGATCAGATTGACTGGAGGGAGAGTGAAGGATTATTCCAGTGATCAGATTGATTCGAGGGAGAGTGAAGGATTATTGCAGTGATCAGCTTGATTCGAGGGAGAGTGAAGGATTATTGCTGTGATCAGATTGACAAGAGGGAGAGTGAAGGTTTAATGCTGTGATCAGATTGAATAGATGGAGCATGAAGGGTTAATGCTGTGATCAGATTGACTGGGGGGAGAGTAAAGGATTATTGCTGTGATCAGATCGACTAGAGGGAGATTGAAGGATTATTCCAGTGATCAGATTGACTTGAGGGAAAGTGAAGTATTAATGCAGTGATCCGATTGACTGGAGGGAGAGTGAAGGATTATTCCAGTGATCAGATTGACTAGAGGGAGAGTGAAGGATTATTGCAGTGATCAGCTTGACTAGATGGAGAGTGAAGGATTATTGCTGTGACAGATTGACTAAATGGAGAGTGAAGGATTATTGCTGTGATCAGACTGACTGGATGGAGAGTGAAGGATTATTGCTGTGACAGATTGACTGGCGGTCGAGTGAAGGATTAATGCAGTGATCAGCATGAGTAGATGGAGAGTGAAGGATTATTGCTGTGTTCAGATTGACTGGAGGGAGAGTGAAGGATTATTGCAGCGATCAGATTGACAAGATGGAGAGTGAAGGATTATTGCTGTGACAGATTGACTGGAGGGAGAGTGAACGATTATTGCTATGTTCAGATTGACTGGAGGGAGAGTGAAGGATTATTGCATTGATCAGATTGACTTGATGGCGAGTGAAGGATTATTGCTGTGATCAGATTGACTAGAGGGAGAGTAAAGGATTATTGCTGTGACAGATTAGCTAAATGGAGAGTGAAGGATTATTGCTGTGATCGGACTGACTTGATGGAGACTGAAGGATTATTGCTGTGACAGATTGACTGGAGGGAGAGTGAAGGATTATTGCAGTGATCAGCTTGACAAGATGGAGAGTGAAGGATTATTGCAGTGATCAGCTTGACTAGATGGAGAGTGAAGGATTATTGCTGTGACAGATTGACTAAATGGAGAGTGAAGGATTATTGCTGTGATCAGATTGACTGGATGGAGAGTGAAGGATTATTGCTGTGATCAGATTGACCAGAGGGAGAGTGAAGGATTATTGCTGTGACAGATTGACTAGATGGAGATGGAAGGATTATTGCTTTGACATATTGACTAGATGGAGAGTGAAGGATTGTTGCAGTGATAGATTGACTAGAGGGAGAGTGAAGGAGTATTGTAGTGACAGATTGACTAGAGTTAGTGTGAAGGATTATTGCTGTGACAGATTGACTAGACGGAGATGGAAGGATTATTGCTTTGACATATTGACTAGATGGAGAGTGAAGGATTGTTGCAGTGATAGATTGACTAGATGGAGAGTGAAGGATTATTGCTGTGACAGACTGACTGGAGGGAGAGTGAAGGATTATTGCAGTGAACAGAATGACGACAGGGCAATGAAGGATTATTGCAGTGAACAGAATGACGACAGGGCAATGACGGATTATTGCTGTGATCTAATTGACTAGTTCGAGAGTGAGAATTATTGCATTGATCACATTGACTGACGGGGGAGTGAAGGATTACTGCAGTGATCAGATTGACTGAAGGGAGAGTGAAGGTTTATTGCAATGATCCGATTGACTGAAGGGAGAGTGAAAGTTTATTGCAGAGATCAAATTGAATGAAGGGAGAGTGAAGGATTATTGTTATGATCAGATTGACTGGATGGAGAGTGAAGGATTATTGCTGTGATCAGATTGACTAGAGGGAGAGTGAAGGATTCCTGCATAGCAAATATTGACTAGAGGGAGAGTGAAGGATTACTGCAGTGAACACAATGACGACAGGGCAATGAAGGATTATTGCAGTGATCAAATTGACAAGATCGAGAGTGAGAATTATTGCATTGATCACATTGACTGACGGGAGAGTGAAGGATTACTGCAGTGATCAGATTGACTGAAGGGAGAGTGAAGTATTATTGCAGTGATCAGATTGACTGAAAGGAGAGTGAAGGTTTATTGCAGTGATCCGATTGACTGAAGGGAGAGTGAAGGTTTATTGCAGTGATCAGATTGACTGAAGGGAGACGTCAACAATTACTGCAGTGAGCCGATTGACTGAAGGGAGAGAGAAAGTTTATTGCAGTGATCAGATTGACTAAATGGAGAGTGAAGGATTATTGCAGTGATCAGCTTGACTAGAGGGAGAGTGAAGGGTTATTGCAGTGACAGACTGTCTGGAGGGAGAGTGAAGGATTATTGCAGTGATCAGATTGACTAAATGGAGAGTGAAGGATTATCGCAGTGATCAGCTTGACTAGAGGGAGAGTGAAGGATTATTGCAGTGACAGATTGACTGGCGGTCGAGTGAAGGATTATTGCAGTGATCAGCTTGACTAGATGGAGAGAGAAGGATTATTGCAGTGACAGATTGCCTGGAGGGAGAGTGGATTATTGCAGTGATCAGATTGACTAGATGGAGAGTGAAGGATTATTGCTGTGACAGATTGACTAAATGGAGAGTGAAGGATTATTGCTGTGATCAGACTGACTGGATGGAGAGTGAAGGTTTATTGCTGTGACAGATTGACTGGCGGTCGAGTGAAGGATTAATGCAGTGATCAGCATGAGTAGATGGAGAGTGAAGGATTATTGCTGTGTTCAGATTGACTGGAGGGAGAGTGAAGGATTATTGCAGCGATCAGATTGACAAGATGGAGAGTGAAGGATTATTGCTGTGACAGATTGACTGGAGGGAGAGTGAACGATTATTGCTATGTTCAGATTGACTGGAGGGAGAGTGAAGGATTATTGCATTGATCAGATTGACTTGATGGTGAGTGAAGGATTATTGCTGTGACAGATTGACTGGAGGGAGAGTGAAGGATTATTGCAGTGATCAGCTTGACAAGATGGAGAGTGAAGGATTATTGCAGTGATCAGCTTGACTAGATGGAGAGTGAAGGATTATTGCTGTGACAGATTGACTAAATGGAGAGTGAAGGATTATTGCTGTAATCAGATTGACTAGATGGAGAGTGAAGGATTATTGCTGTGATCAGATTGACTAGAGGGAGAGAAAAGGATTATTGCTGTGACAGATTAACTAAATGGAGAGTGAAGGATTATTGCTGTGATCAGATTGACTTGATGGAGACTGAAGGATTATTGCTGTGACAGATTGACTGGAGGGAGAGTGAAGGATTATTGCAGTGATCAGCTTGACAAGATGGAGAGTGAAGGATTATTGCAGTGATCAGCTTGACTAGATGGAGAGTGAAGGATTATTGCTGTGACAGATTGACTAAATGGAGAGTGAAGGATTATTGCTGTGGTCAGATTGACTAGATGGAGAGTGAAGGATTATTGCTGTGATCAGATTGACTAGAGGGAGAGTAAAGGATTATTGCTGTGACAGATTAACTAAATGGAGAGTGAAGGATTATTGCTGTGATCAGATTGACTTGATGGACACTGAAGGATTATTGCTGTGACAGATTGACTGGAGGGAGAGTGAAGGATTATTGCAGTGATCAGCTTGACAAGATGGAGAGTGAAGGATTACTGCAGTGATCAGCTTGGCTAGATGAAGAGTGAAGGATTATTGCTGTGACAGATTGACTAAATGGAGAGTGAAGGATTAATGCTGTGACAGATTGACTAGATGGAGAGTGAATGATTATTGCTGTGACAGATTGACTAAATGGAGAGTGAAGGATTATTGCTGTGACAGATTGACTAAATGGAGAGTGTAGGATTATTGCTGTGATCAGATTGACTGGATGGAGAGTGAATGATTATTGCTGTGACAGATTGACTAAATGGAGAGTGAAGGATTATTGCTGTGACAGATTGACTAAATGGAGAGTGTAGGATTATTGCTGTGATCAGATTGACTAGAGGGAGAGTGAAGGATTATTGCTGTGACAGATTGACTAAATGGAGAGTGAAGGATTATTGCTGTGAACAGATTGACTAGATGGAGAGTGAAGGATTATTGCAGTGATCGGATTGACTGGAGGGAGAGTGAAGGATTATTGCTGTGATCAGATTGACTAGAGGGAGAGTGAAGGATTATTGCTGTGACAGATTGACTAGATGGAGAGTGAAGGATTATTGCAGTGATCGGATTGACTAGATGGAGAGTGAAGGATTATTGCAGTGATCGGATTGACTGGAGGGAGAGTGAAGGATTATTGCTGTGATCAGATTGACTAGAGGGAGAGTGAAGGATTATTGCTGTGACAGATTGACTAAATGGAGAGTGAAGGATTATTGCTGTGAACAGATTGACTCGATGGAGAGTGAAGGATTATTGCAGTGACAGATTGACTGGAGGGAGATTAAAGAAATCGTGCAGTGATCGGATTGAGTCGAGGGAGATTGAAGGATTACTGCAGAGCAAATATTGACTTGAGGGAGAGTGAAGGATTACTGCAGTGAACAGAATGACGACAGGGCAATGAAGGATTATTGCAGTGATCAAATTGACTAGATCGACAGTGAGAATTATTGCATTGATCACATTGACTGACGGGAGAGTGAAGGATTACTTCAGTGATCAGTTTGACTGAAGGGAGAGTGAAGGGTTATTGCAGTGATCCGATTGACTGAAGGCAGAGTGAAGGTTTATTGCAGTGATCAGATTGACTGAAGGGAGCGTCAAGGATTACTGCAATGATCCGATTGACTGAAGGGAGAGTGAAAGTTTACTGCAGAGATCAGATTGACTGAAGGGAGAGTGAAAGATTACTGCAGTGATCAAATTGAATGAAGGGAGAGCGAAGTTTTATTGCAGTGATCTGATTTACTGAAGGGTGAGTGAAGGATTACTGCAGTGATCAAATTGACTGAAGGGAGAGTGAAGGTTTATTGCTGTGATCAGATTGACTAGATGGAGAGTGAAGGATTAATGCTATGATCAGATTGACGAGATGGAGCATGAAGGGTTATTGCTGTGATCAGATTGACTAGATGGAGCATGAAGGATTATTGCTGTGACAGATTGACTGGAGGGAAAGTGAAGGATTATTGCTGTGATCAGATTGACAAGAGGGAGAGTGAAGGATTAATGGGGTGATCAGATTGACTGGAGGGAGAGTGAAGGATTATTGCTGTGATCAGATTGACAAGAGGGAGAGTTAAGGTTTAAGGCTGTGATCAGATTGACTAGATGGCGCATGAAGGGTTAATGCAGTGATCAGATTGACTACATGGAGAGTGAAGGATTATTGCTGTGATCAGATTGACTGGGGGGAGAGTGAAGGATTATTGCTGTGATCAGATCGACTAGAGGGAAAGTGAAGGATTATTCCAGTGATCAGATTGACTTGAGGGAAAGTGAAGTATTAATGCAGTGATCAGATTGACTGGAGGGAGAGTGAAGGATTATTCCAGTGATCAGATTGACTAGAGGAGAGTGAAGGAGTATTGCAGTGACAGATTGACTAGAGTTAGAGTGAAGGATTATTGCTGTGACAGATTGACGAGATGGAGATGGAAGGATTATTGCTTTGACAGATTGACTAGATGGAGAGTGAAGGATTATTGCTGTGTTCAGATTGACTGGAGGGACAGTGAAGGATTATTGCAGCGATCAGATTGACAAGATGGAGAGTGAAGGATTATTGCTGTGACAAATTGACTGGAGGGAGAGTGAACGATTATTGTATGTTCAGATTGACTGGAAGGAGAGTGAAGGATTATTGCATTGATCAGATTGACTTGATGGAGAGTGAAGGATTATTGCTGTGACAGGTTGACTGGAGGGAGAGTGAAGGATTATTGCAGTGATCAGCTTGACAAGATGGAGAGTGAAGGATTATTGCAGTGATCAGCTTGACTAGATGGAGAGTGAAGGATTATTGCTGTGATCAGATTGACTAAATGGAGAGTGAAGGATTATTGCTGTGATCAGATTGACTGGATGGTGAGTGAAGGATTATTGCTGTGTTCAGATTGACTAGAGGGAGAGTGAAGGATTATTGCAGTGATCAGATTGACTAGATGGAGAGTGAAGGATTATTGCTGTAACAGATTGACTAAATGGAGAGTGAAAGATTATTGCTGTGATCAGATTGACTAGATGGAGAGTGAAGGATTATGGCTGTGATCAGATTGACTAGAGGGAGAGTAAAGGATTATTGCTGTGACAGATTAACTAAATGGAGAGTGAAGGATTATTGCTGTGAGCAGATTGACTTGATGGAGAGTGCAGGATTATTGCTGTGACAGATTGACTAAATGGAGAGTGTAGGATTATTGCTGTGATCAGATTGACTAGATGGAGAGTGAAGGATTATTGCATTGATCAGATTGACTAGAGGGAGAGTGAAGGATTATAGCTGTGACAGATTGACTAAATGGAGAGTGAAGGATTATTGCTGTGATCAGATTGATTCGAGGGAGAGTGAAGGATTATTGCAGTGATCAGATTGACTAGAGGGAGAGTGAAGGAGTATTGCAGTGACAGATTGACTAGAGTTAGAGTGAATGATTATTGCTGTGTTCAGATTGACTGGAGGGAGAGTGAAGGATTATTGCAGCGATCAGATTGACAAGATGGAGAGTGAAGGATTATTGCTGTGACTGATTGACTGGAGGGAGAGTGAACGATTATTGCAGTGATCAGATTGACTAGATCGAGAGTGAAGGATTATTGCTGTGATCAGATTGACTAGAGGGAGAGTAAAGGATTATTGCTGTGATAGATTAACTAAATGGAGAGTGAAGGATTATTGCTGTGATCAGATTGACTAGATGGAGAGTGAAGGATTATTCCTGTGACAGATTGACTAAATGGAGAGTGAAGGATTATTGCTGTGATCAGATTGACTGGATGGAGAGTGAAGGATTATTGCTGTGTTCAGATTGACTAGAGGGAGAGTGAAGGATTATTGCAGTGATCAGATTGACTAGATGGAGAGTGAATGATTATTGCTGTAACAGATTGACTAAATGGAGAGTGAAGGATTATTGCTGTGATCAGATTGACTAAATGGAGAGTGTAGGATTATTGCTGTGATCAGATTGACTAGATGGAGATTGAAGGATTATTGCTGTGATCAGATTGACTAGAGGGAGAGTGAAGGATTATTGCTGTGACAGATAGACTAAATGGAGTGTGAAGGATTATTGCTGTGATCAGATTGACTAGATGGAGAGTGAAGGATTATTGCAGTGACAGATTGACTGGAGGGAGATTGAAGGAATCCTGCAGTTATCGGATTGAGTCGAGGGAGATTGAAGGATTACTGCAGAGCAAATATTGACTTGAGGGAGAGTGAAGGATTACTGCAGTGAACAGAATGACGACAGGGCAATGAAGGATTATTGCAGTGATCAAATTGACTGGATCGAGAGTGAGAATTATTGCATTGATCACATTGACTGACGGGAGAGTGAAGGATTACTGCAGTGATCCGATAGACTGAAGGGAGAGTGAAGGGTTATTGCAGTGATCCGATTGACTGAAGGGATAGTGAAGGTTTATTGCAGTGATCAGATTGACTGAAGGGAGAGTCAAGGATTACTGCAATGATCCGATTGACTGAAGGGAGAGTGAATGTTTACTGCAGAGATCAGATTGACTGAAGGGAGAGTGAAATATTACTGCAGTGATCAAATTGAATGAAGGGAGAGCGAAGTTTTATTGCAGTGATCTGATTTACTGTAGGGTGAGTGAAGGATTACTGCAGTGATCAAATTGACTGAAGGGAGAGTGAAGGATTAATGCTGTGATCAGATTGACTAGATGGAGCATGAAGGGTTATTGCTGTGATCAGATTGACTAGATGGAGCATGAAGGATTATTGCTGTGACAGATTGACTGGAGGGAAAGTGAAGGATTATTGCTGTGATCAGATTGACAAGAGGGAGAGTGAAGGATTAATGCTGTGATCAGATTGACTGGAGGGAGAGTGAAGGATTATTGCTGTGATCAGATTGACAAGAGGGAGAGTGAAGGTTTAAGGCTGTGATCAGATTGACTAGATGGCGCATGAAGGGTTAATGCAGTGATCAGATTGACTAGATGGAGCAGGAAGGGTTAATGCTGTGATCAGATTGACTGGGGGGAGAGTGAAGGATTATTGCTGTGATCAGATCGACTTGAGGGAAAGTGAAGTATTAATGCAGTGATCAGATTGACTGGAGGGAGAGTGAAGGATTATTCCAGTGATCAGATTGATTCGAGGGAGAGTGAAGGATTATTGCAGTGATCAGATTGACTAGAGGGAGAGTGAAGGAGTATTGCAGTGACAGATTGACTAGAGTTAGAGTGAAGGATTATTGCTGTGACAGATTGACTAGATGGAGATGGAAGGATTATTGCTTTGACAGGTTGACGAGATGGAGAGTGAAGGATTATTGCTGTGTTCAGATTGACTGGAGGGAGAGTGAAGGATTATTGCAGCGATCAGATTGACTGGTGGGAGAGTGAACGATTATTGCAGTGATCAGATTGTCTGTAGGGAGATTGAAGGATTATTGCTGTGATCAGATTGACTGGTGGGAGAGTGAACGATTATTGCAGTGATCAGATTGACTGGAGGGAGAGTGAAGGATTATTGATGTGATCAGATTGACTGGTGGGAGAGCGAAGGATTATTGCAGTGATCAGATTGTCTGGAGGGAGATTGAAGGATTATTGCAGTGATCAGATTGTCTGGAGGGAGATTGAAGGATTATTGCTGTGATTTGATTGACGAGAGGGAGATTGAGGGATTATTGCTGTGTCAGATAGACTGGAGGCAAAGTGAAGGATTATTGCAGTGACAGATTGACTGGAGAGAGAGTGTAGGATTATTGCAGTGATCAGATTGACAAGAGGGAGAGTTGAGGATTATTGCTGTGAACAGATTGACTGGAGGGAGAGTGAAGGATTAATGCAGTGAACAGATTGACGAGATGGAGCGTGACGGGTTATTGCTGTGATCAGATTGACTAGATGGAGAGTGAAGGATTATTGCTGTGATCAGATTGACTAGAGGGAAGGTGAAGTATGATTGCAGTCTTCAGATTGACTGGAGGGAGAGTGAAGGATTATTGCTGTGATCAGATCGACTAGAGGGAGAGTGAAGGATTATTGCAGTGATCAGATTGACTTGAGGGAATGTGAAGTATTAATGCAGTGATCAGATTGACTGGAGGGAGAGTGAAGGATTATTGCAGTGATCAGATTGACTAGAGGGAGAGTGAAGGATTATTGCTGTGATAGATTGACTGGAGGGAGAGTGAAGGATTATTGCTGTGACAGATTGACTAGAGGGAGAGTGAAGGATTATTGCAGTGATCAGATTGACTCGAGGGAGAGTGAAGGATTATTGCTGTGATAGATTGACTGGAGGGAGAGTGAAGGAATATTGCAGTGACAGATTGACTAGAGGGAGACTGAAGGATTATTGCTGTGATAGATTGACTGGAGGGAGAGTGAAGGATTATTGCAGTGACAGATTGACTAGATGGGGAGTGAAGGATTATTGCTGTGACAGATTGACTAGATGGAGATGGAAGGATTATTGCAGTGACAGATTGACTAGATGGAGAGTGAAGGATTATTGCTGTGACAGATTGACTGGAGTGCGAGTGAAGGATTATTGCAGTGACAGATTGACTTGAGGGAAAGTGAAGGATTACTGCAGTGAACACAATGACGACAGGGCAATGAAGGATTATTGCAGTGATCAAATTGACAAGATCGAGAGTGAGAATTATTGCATTGATCACATTGACTGACGGGAGAGTGAAGGATTACTGCAGTGATCAGATTGACTGAAGGGAGAGTGAAGTATTATTGCAGTGATCAGATTGACTGAAAGGAGAGTGAAGGTTTATTGCAGTGATCCGATTGACTGAAGGGAGAGTGAAGGTTTATTGCAGTGATCAGATTGACTGAAGGGAGACGTCAACGATTACTGCAGTGAGCCGATTGACTGAAGGGAGAGTGAAAGTTTATTGCAGTGATCAGATTGACTAAATGGAGAGTGAAGGATTATTGCAGTGATCAGCTTGACTAGAGGGAGAGTGAAGGATTATTGCAGTGACAGACTGTCTGGAGGGAGAGTGAAGGATTATTGCAGTGATCAGCTTGACAAGATGGAGAGTGAAGGATTATTGCAGTGATCAGCTTGACTAGATGGAGAGTGAAGGATTATTGCTGTGACAGATTGACTAAATGGAGAGTGAAGGATTATTGCTGTGATCAGATTGACTTGATGGAGACTGAAGGATTATTGCTGTGATCAGATTGACTAGAGGGAGAGAAAAGGATTATTGCTGTGACAGATTAACTAAATGGAGAGTGAAGGATTATTGCTGTGATCAGATTGACTTGATGGAGACTGAAGGATTATTGCTGTGACAGATTGACTGGAGGGAGAGTGAAGGATTATTGCAGTGATCAGCTTGACAAGATGGAGAGTGAAGGATTATTGCAGTGATCAGCTTGACTAGATGGAGAGTGAAGGATTATTGCTGTGACAGATTGACTAAATGGAGAGTGAAGGATTATTGCTGTAATCAGATTGACTAGATGGAGAGTGAAGGATTATTGCTGTGATCAGATTGACTAGAGGGAGAGAAAAGGATTATTGCTGTGACAGATTAACTAAATGGAGAGTGAAGGATTATTGCTGTGATCAGATTGACTTGATGGAGACTGAAGGATTATTGCTGTGACAGATTGACTGGAGGGAGAGTGAAGGATTATTGCAGTGATCAGCTTGACAAGATGGAGAGTGAAGGATTATTGCAGTGATCAGCTTGACTAGATGGAGAGTGAAGGATTATTGCTGTGACAGATTGACTAAATGGAGAGTGAAGGATTATTGCTGTGGTCAGATTGACTAGATGGAGAGTGAAGGATTATTGCTGTGATCAGATTGACTAGAGGGAGAGTAAAGGATTATTGCTGTGACAGATTAACTAAATGGAGAGAGAAGGATTATTGCTGTGATCAGATTGACTTGATGGAGACTGAAGGATTATTGCTGTGACAGATTGACTGGAGGGAGAGTGAAGGATTATTGCAGTGATCAGCTTGACAAGATGGAGAGTGAAGGATTACTGCAGTGATCAGCTTGACTAGATGAAGAGTGAAGGATTATTGCTGTGACAGATTGACTAAATGGAGAGTGAAGGATTATTGCTGTGACAGATTGACTAGATGGAGAGTGAATGATTATTGCTGTGACAGATTGACTAAATGGAGAGTGAAGGATTATTGCTGTGACAGATTGACTAAATGGAGAGTGTAGGATTATTGCTGTGATCAGATTGACTGGATGGAGAGTGAATGATTATTGCTGTGACAGATTGACTAAATGGAGAGTGAAGGATTATTGCTGTGACAGATTGACTAAATGGAGAGTGTAGGATTATTGCAGTGATCAGATTGACCAGAGGGACAGTGAAGGATTATTGCTGTGACAGATTGACTAGATGGAGATGGAAGGATTATTGCTTTGACATATTGACTAGATGGAGAGTGAAGGATTGTTGCAGTGATAGATTGACTAGAGGGAGAGTGAAGGAGTATTGTAGTGACAGATTGACTAGAGTTAGAGTGAAGGATTATTGCTGTGACAGATTGACTAGACGGAGATGGAAGGATTATTGCTTTGACATATTGACTAGATGGAGAGTGAAGGATTGTTGCAGTGATAGATTGACTAGATGGAGAGTGAAGGATTATTGCTGTGACAGATTGACTGGAGGGAGAGTGAAGGATTATTGCAGTGAAGAGAATGACGACAGGGCAATGAAGGATTATTGCAGTGAACAGAATGACGACAGGGCAATGAAGGATTATTGCTGTGATCTAATTGACTAGTTCGAGAGTGAGAATTATTGCATTGATCACATTGACTGACGGGGGAGTGAAGGATTACTGCAGTGATCAGATTGACTGAAGGGAGAGTGAAGGTTTATTGCAATGATCCGATTGACTGAAGGGAGAGTGAAAGTTTATTGCAGAGATCAAATTGAATGAAGGGAGAGTGAAGGATTATTGTTATGATCAGATTGACTGGATGGAGAGTGAAGGATTATTGCTGTGATCAGATTGACTAGAGGGAGAGTGAAGGATTCCTGCATAGCAAATATTGACTAGAGGGAGAGTGAAGGATTACTGCAGTGAACACAATGACGACAGGGCAATGAAGGATTATTGCAGTGATCAAATTGACAAGATCGAGAGTGAGAATTATTGCATTGATCACATTGACTGACGGGAGAGTGAAGGATTACTGCAGTGATCAGATTGACTGAAGGGAGAGTGAAGTATTATTGCAGTGATCAGATTGACTGAAAGGAGAGTGAAGGTTTATTGCAGTGATCCGATTGACTGAAGGGAGAGTGAAGGTTTATTGCAGTGATCAGATTGACTGAAGGGAGACGTCAACGATTACTGCAGTGAGCCGATTGACTGAAGGGAGAGTGAAAGTTTATTGCAGTGATCAGATTGACTAAATGGAGAGTGAAGGATTATTGCAGTGATCAGCTTGACTAGAGGGAGAGTGAAGGATTATTGCAGTGACAGACTGTCTGGAGGGAGAGTGAAGGATTATTGCAGTGATCAGATTGACTAAATGGAGAGTGAAGGATTATCGCAGTGATCAGCTTGACTAGATGGAGAGTGAAGGATTATTGCAGTGACAGATTGACTGGCGGTCGAGTGAAGGATTATTGCAGTGATCAGCTTGAATAGATGGAGAGAGAAGGATTATTGCAGTGACAGATTGCCTGGAGGGAGAGTGGATTATTGCAGTGATCAGATTGACTAGATGGAGAGTGAAGGATTATTGCTGTGACAGATTGACTAAATGGAGAGTGAAGGATTATTGCTGTGATCAGACTGACTGGATGGAGAGTGAAGGATTATTGCTGTGACAGATTGACTGGCGGTCGAGTGAAGGATTAATGCAGTGATCAGCATGAGTAGATGGAGAGTGAAGGATTATTGCTGTGTTCAGATTGACTGGAGGGAGAGTGAAGGATTATTGCAGCGATCAGATTGACAAGATGGAGAGTGAAGGATTATTGCTGTGACAGATTGACTGGAGGGAGAGTGAACGATTATTGCTATGTTCAGATTGACTGGAGGGAGAGTGAAGGATTATTGCATTGATCAGATTGACTTGATGGCGAGTGAAGGATTATTGCTGTGACAGATTGACTGGAGGGAGAGTGAAGGATTATTGCAGTGATCAGCTTGACAGATGGAGAGTGAAGGATTATTGCAGTGATCAGCTTGACTAGATGGAGAGTGAAGGATTATTGCTGTGACAGATTGACTAAATGGAGAGTGAAGGATTATTGCTGTAATCAGATTGACTAGATGGAGAGTGAAGGATTATTGCTGTGATCAGATTGACTAGAGGGAGAGAAAAGGATTATTGCTGTGACAGATTAACTAAATGGAGAGTGAAGGATTATTGCTGTGATCAGATTGACTTGATGGAGACTGAAGGATTATTGCTGTGACAGATTGACTGGAGGGAGAGTGAAGGATTATTGCAGTGATCAGCTTGACAAGATGGAGAGTGAAGGATTATTGCAGTGATCAGCTTGACTAGATGGAGAGTGAAGGATTATTGCTGTGACAGATTGACTAAATGGAGAGTGAAGGATTATTGCTGTGGTCAGATTGACTAGATGGAGAGTGAAGGATTATTGCTGTGATCAGATTGACTAGAGGGAGAGTAAAGGATTATTGCTGTGACAGATTAACTAAATGGAGAGTGAAGGATTATTGCTGTGATCAGATTGACTTGATGGAGACTGAAGGATTATTGCTGTGACAGATTGACTGGAGGGAGAGTGAAGGATTATTGCAGTGATCAGCTTGACAAGATGGAGAGTGAAGGATTACTGCAGTGATCAGCTTGACTAGATGAAGAGTGAAGGATTATTGCTGTGACAGATTGACTAAATGGAGAGTGAAGGATTATTGCTGTGACAGATTGACTAGATGGAGAGTGAATGATTATTGCTGTGACAGATTGACTAAATGGAGAGTGAAGGATTATTGCTGTGACAGATTGACTAAATGGAGAGTGTAGGATTATTGCTGTGATCAGATTGACTGGATGGAGAGTGAATGATTATTGCTGTGACAGATTGACTAAATGGAGAGTGAAGGATTATTGCTGTGACAGATTGACTAAATGGAGAGTGTAGGATTATTGCTGTGATCAGATTGACTTGATGGAGACTGAAGGATTATTGCTGTGACAGATTGACTGGAGGGAGAGTGAAGGATTATTGCAGTGATCAGCTTGACAAGATGGAGAGTGAAGGATTATTGCAGTGATCAGCTTGACTAGATGGAGAGTGAAGGATTATTGCTGTGACAGATTGACTAAATGGAGAGTGAAGGATTATTGCTGTGGTCAGATTGACTAGATGGAGAGTGAAGGATTATTGCTGTGATCAGATTGACTAGAGGGAGAGTAAAGGATTATTGCTGTGACAGATTAACTAAATGGAGAGAGAAGGATTATTGCTGTGATCAGATTGACTTGATGGAGACTGAAGGATTATTGCTGTGACAGATTGACTGGAGGGAGAGTGAAGGATTATTGCAGTGATCAGCTTGACAAGATGGAGAGTGAAGGATTACTGCAGTGATCAGCTTGACTAGATGAAGAGTGAAGGATTATTGCTGTGACAGATTGACTAAATGGAGAGTGAAGGATTATTGCTGTGACAGATTGACTAGATGGAGAGTGAATGATTATTGCTGTGACAGATTGACTAAATGGAGAGTGAAGGATTATTGCTGTGACAGATTGACTCAATGGAGAGTGTAGGATTATTGCTGTGATCAGATTGACTGGATGGAGAGTGAATGATTATTGCTGTGACAGATTGACTAAATGGAGAGTGAAGGATTATTGCTGTGACAGATTGACTAAATGGAGAGTGTAGGATTATTGCAGTGATCAGATTGACCAGAGGGACAGTGAAGGATTATTGCTGTGACAGATTGACTAGATGGAGATGGAAGGATTATTGCTTTGACATATTGACTAGATGGAGAGTGAAGGATTGTTGCAGAGATAGATTGACTAGAGGGAGAGTGAAGGAGTATTGTAGTGACAGATTGACTAGAGTTAGAGTGAAGGATTATTGCTGTGACAGATTGACTAGACGGAGATGGAAGGATTATTGCTTTGACATATTGACTAGATGGAGAGTGAAGGATTGTTGCAGTGATAGATTGACTAGATGGAGAGTGAAGGATTATTGCTGTGACAGATTGACTGGAGGGAGAGTGAAGGATTATTGCAGTGAAGAGAATGACGACAGGGCAATGAAGGATTATTGCAGTGAACAGAATGACGACAGGGCAATGAAGGATTATTGCTGTGATCTAATTGACTAGTTCGAGAGTGAGAATTATTGCATTGATCACATTGACTGACGGGGGAGTGAAGGATTACTGCAGTGATCAGATTGACTGAAGGGAGAGTGAAGGTTTATTGCAATGATCCGATTGACTGAAGGGAGAGTGAAAGTTTATTGCAGAGATCAAATTGAATGAAGGGAGAGTGAAGGATTATTGTTATGATCAGATTGACTGGATGGAGAGTGAAGGATTATTGCTGTGATCAGATTGACTAGAGGGAGAGTGAAGGATTCCTGCATAGCAAATATTGACTAGAGGGAGAGTGAAGGATTACTGCAGTGAACACAATGACGACAGGGCAATGAAGGATTATTGCAGTGATCAAATTGACAAGATCGAGAGTGAGAATTATTGCATTGATCACATTGACTGACGGGAGAGTGAAGGATTACTGCAGTGATCAGATTGACTGAAGGGAGAGTGAAGTATTATTGCAGTGATCAGATTGACTGAAAGGAGAGTGAAGGTTTATTGCAGTGATCCGATTGACTGAAGGGAGAGTGAAGGTTTATTGCAGTGATCAGATTGACTGAAGGGAGACGTCAACGATTACTGCAGTGAGCCGATTGACTGAAGGGAGAGTGAAAGTTTATTGCAGTGATCAGATTGACTAAATGGAGAGTGAAGGATTATTGCAGTGATCAGCTTGACTAGAGGGAGAGTGAAGGATTATTGCAGTGACAGACTGTCTGGAGGGAGAGTGAAGGATTATTGCAGTGATCAGATTGACTAAATGGAGAGTGAAGGATTATCGCAGTGATCAGCTTGACTAGATGGAGAGTGAAGGATTATTGCAGTGACAGATTGACTGGCGGTCGAGTGAAGGATTATTGCAGTGATCAGCTTGAATAGATGGAGAGAGAAGGATTATTGCAGTGACAGATTGCCTGGAGGGAGAGTGGATTATTGCAGTGATCAGATTGACTAGATGGAGAGTGAAGGATTATTGCTGTGACAGATTGACTAAATGGAGAGTGAAGGATTATTGCTGTGATCAGACTGACTGGATGGAGAGTGAAGGATTATTGCTGTGACAGATTGACTGGCGGTCGAGTGAAGGATTAATGCAGTGATCAGCATGAGTAGATGGAGAGTGAAGGATTATTGCTGTGTTCAGATTGACTGGAGGGAGAGTGAAGGATTATTGCAGCGATCAGATTGACAAGATGGAGAGTGAAGGATTATTGCTGTGACAGATTGACTGGAGGGAGAGTGAACGATTATTGCTATGTTCAGATTGACTGGAGGGAGAGTGAAGGATTATTGCATTGATCAGATTGACTTGATGGCGAGTGAAGGATTATTGCTGTGACAGATTGACTGGAGGGAGAGTGAAGGATTATTGCAGTGATCAGCTTGACAAGATGGAGAGTGAAGGATTATTGCAGTGATCAGCTTGACTAGATGGAGAGTGAAGGATTATTGCTGTGACAGATTGACTAAATGGAGAGTGAAGGATTATTGCTGTAATCAGATTGACTAGATGGAGAGTGAAGGATTATTGCTGTGATCAGATTGACTAGAGGGAGAGAAAAGGATTATTGCTGTGACAGATTAACTAAATGGAGAGTGAAGGATTATTGCTGTGATCAGATTGACTTGATGGAGACTGAAGGATTATTGCTGTGACAGATTGACTGGAGGGAGAGTGAAGGATTATTGCAGTGATCAGCTTGACAAGATGGAGAGTGAAGGATTATTGCAGTGATCAGCTTGACTAGATGGAGAGTGAAGGATTATTGCTGTGACAGATTGACTAAATGGAGAGTGAAGGATTATTGCTGTGGTCAGATTGACTAGATGGAGAGTGAAGGATTATTGCTGTGATCAGATTGACTAGAGGGAGAGTAAAGGATTATTGCTGTGACAGATTAACTAAATGGAGAGTGAAGGATTATTGCTGTGATCAGATTGACTTGATGGAGACTGAAGGATTATTGCTGTGACAGATTGACTGGAGGGAGAGTGAAGGATTATTGCAGTGATCAGCTTGACAAGATGGAGAGTGAAGGATTACTGCAGTGATCAGCTTGACTAGATGAAGAGTGAAGGATTATTGCTGTGACAGATTGACTAAATGGAGAGTGAAGGATTATTGCTGTGACAGATTGACTAGATGGAGAGTGAATGATTATTGCTGTGACAGATTGACTAAATGGAGAGTGAAGGATTATTGCTGTGACAGATTGACTAAATGGAGAGTGTAGGATTATTGCTGTGATCAGATTGACTGGATGGAGAGTGAATGATTATTGCTGTGACAGATTGACTAAATGGAGAGTGAAGGATTATTGCTGTGACAGATTGACTAAATGGAGAGTGTAGGATTATTGCTGTGATCAGATTGACTAGAGGGAGAGTGAAGGATTATTGCTGTGACAGATTGACTAAATGGAGAGTGAAGGATTATTCCGTGAACAGATTGACTAGATGGAGAGTGTAGGATTATTGCAGTGATCGGATTGACTGGAGGGAGAGTGAAGGATTATTGCTGTGATCAGATTGACTAGAGGGAGAGTGAAGAATTATTGCTGTGACAGATTGACTAGATGGAGAGTGAAGGATTATTGCAGTGATCGGATTGACTAGATGGAGAGTGAAGGATTATTGCAGTGATCGGATTGACTGGAGGGAGAGTGAAGGATTATTGCTGTGATCAGATTGACTAGAGGGAGAGTGAAGGATTATTGCTGTGACAGATTGACTAAATGGAGAGTGAAGGATTATTGCTGTGAACAGATTGACTCGATGGAGAGTGAAGGATTATTGCAGTGACAGATTGACTGGAGGGAGATTAAAGAAATCGTGCAGTGATCGGATTGAGTCGAGGGAGATTGAAGGATTACTGCAGAGCAAATATTGACTTGAGGGAGAGTGAAGGATTACTGCAGTGAACAGAATGACGATAGGGCAATGAAGGATTATTGCAGTGATCAAATTGACTAGATCGACAGTGAGAATTATTGCATTGATCACATTGACTGACGGGAGAGTGAAGGATTACTTCAGTGATCAGTTTGACTGAAGGGAGAGTGAAGGGTTATTGCAGTGATCCGATTGACTGAAGGCAGAGTGAAGGTTTATTGCAGTGATCAGATTGACTGAAGGGAGCGTCAAGGATTACTGAAATGATCCGATTGACTGAAGGGAGAGTGAAAGTTTACTGCAGAGATCAGATTGACTGAAGGGAGAGTGAAAGATTACTGCAGTGATCAAATTGAATGAAGGGAGAGCGAAGTTTTATTGCAGTGATCTGATTTACTGAAGGGTGAGTGAAGGATTACTGCAGTGATCAAATTGACTGAAGGGAGAGTGCAGGTTTATTGCTGTGATCAGATTGACTAGATGGAGAGTGAAGGATTAATGCTGTGATCAGATTGACTAGATGGAGCATGAAGGGTTATTGCTGTGATCAGATTGACTAGATGGAGCATGAAGGATTATTGCTGTGACAGATTGACTGGAGGGAAAGTGAAGGATTATTGCTGTGATCAGATTGACAAGAGGGAGAGTGAAGGATTAATGGGGTGATCAGATTGACTGGAGGGAGAGTGAAGGATTATTGCTGTGATCAGATTGACAAGAGGGAGAGTGAAGGTTTAAGGCTGTGATCAGATTGACTAGATGGCGCATGAAGGGTTAATGCAGTGATCAGATTGACTACATGGAGAGTGAAGGATTATTGCTGTGATCAGATTGACTGGGGGGAGAGTGAAGGATTATTGCTGTGATCAGATCGACTAGAGGGAAAGTGAAGGATTATTCCAGTGATCAGATTGACTTGAGGGAAAGTGAAGTATTAATGCAGTGATCAGATTGACTGGAGGGAGAGTGAAGGATTATTCCAGTGATCAGATTGAGTAGAGGAGAGTGAAGGAGTATTGCAGTGACAGATTGACTAGAGTTAGAGTGAAGGATTATTGCTGTGACAGATTGACGAGATGGAGATGGAAGGATTATTGCTTTGACAGATTGACTAGATGGAGAGTGAAGGATTATTGCTGTGTTCAGATTGACTGGAGGGACAGTGAAGGATTATTGCAGCGATCAGATTGACAAGATGGAGAGTGAAGGATTATTGCTGTGACAAATTGACTGGAGGGAGAGTGAACGATTATTGTATGTTCAGATTGACTGGAAGGAGAGTGAAGGATTATTGCATTGATCAGATTGTCTTGATGGAGAGTGAAGGATTATTGCTGTGACAGGTTGACTGGAGGGAGAGTGAAGGATTATTGCAGTGATCAGCTTGACAAGATGGAGAGTGAAGGATTATTGCAGTGATCAGCTTGACTAGATGGAGAGTGAAGGATTATTGCTGTGATCAGATTGACAAAATGGAGAGTGAAGGATTATTGCTGTGATCAGATTGACTGGATGGTGAGTGAAGGATTATTGCTGTGTTCAGATTGACTAGAGGGAGAGTGAAGGATTATTGCAGTGATCAGATTGACTAGATGGAGAGTGAAGGATTATTGCTGTAACAGATTGACTAAATGGAGAGTGAAAGATTATTGCTGTGATCAGATTGACTAGATGGAGAGTGAAGGATTATGGCTGTGATCAGATTGACTAGAGGGAGAGTAAAGGATTATTGCTGTGACAGATTAACTAAATGGAGAGTGAAGGATTATTGCTGTGATCAGATTGACTTGATGGAGAGTGCAGGCTTATTGCTGTGACAGATTGACTAAATGGAGAGTGTAGGATTATTGCTGTGATCAGATTGACTAGATGGAGAGTGAAGGATTATTGCAGTGATCAGATTGACTAGAGGGAGAGTGAAGGATTATTGCTGTGACAGATTGACTAAATGGAGAGTGAAGGATTATTGCTGTGATCAGATTGATTCGAGGGAGAGTGAAGGATTATTGCAGTGATCAGATTGATTAGAGGGAGAGTGAAGGAGTATTGCAGTGACAGATTGACTAGAGTTAGAGTGAATGATTATTGCTGTGTTCAGATTGACTGGAGGGAGAGTGAAGGATTATTGCAGCGATCAGATTGACAAGATGGAGAGTGAAGGATTATTGCTGTGACTGATTGACTGGAGGGAGAGTGAACGATTATTGCAGTGATCAGATTGACCAGATCGAGAGTGAAGGATTATTGCTGTGATCAGATTGACTAGAGGGAGAGTAAAGGATTATTGCTGTGATAGATTAACTAAATGGAGAGTGAAGGATTATTGCTGTGATCAGATTGACTAGATGGAGAGTGAAGGATTATTCCTGTGACAGATTGACTAAATGGAGAGTGAAGGATTATTGCTGTGATCAGATTGACTGGATGGAGAGTGAAGGATTATTGCTGTGTTCAGATTGACTAGAGGGAGAGTGAAGGATTATTGCAGTGATCAGATTGACTAGATGGAGAGTGAAGGATTATTGCTGTAACAGATTGACTAAATGGAGAGTGAAGGATTATTGCTGTGATCAGATTGACTAAATGGAGAGTGTAGGATTATTGCTGTGATCAGATTGACTAGATGGAGATTGAAGGATTATTGCTGTGATCAGATTGACTAGAGGGAGAGTGAAGGATTATTGCTGTGACAGATTGACTAAATGGAGAGTGAAGGATTATTGCTGTGATCAGATTGACTAGATGGAGAGTGAAGGATTATTGCAGTGACAGATTGACTGGAGGGAGATTGAAGGAATCCTGCAGTTATCGGATTGAGTCGAGGGAGATTGAAGGCTTACTGCAGAGCAAATATTGACTTGAGGGAGAGTGAAGGATTACTGCAGTGAACAGAATGACGACAGGGCAATGAAGGATTATTGCAGTGATCAAATTGACTGGATCGAGAGTGAGAATTATTGCATTGATCACATTGACTGACGGGAGAGTGAAGGATTACTGCAGTGATCCGATAGACTGAAGGGAGAGTGAAGGGTTATTGCAGTGATCCGATTGACTGAAGGGATAGTGAAGGTTTATTGCAGTGATCAGATTGACTGAAGGGAGAGTCAAGGATTACTGCAATGATCCGATTGACTGAAGGGAGAGTGAATGTTTACTGCAGAGATCAGATTGACTGAAGGGAGAGTGAAATATTACTGCAGTGATCAAATTGAATGAAGGGAGAGCGAAGTTTTATTGCAGTGATCTGATTTACTGTAGGGTGAGTGAAGGATTACTGCAGTGATCAAATTGACTGAAGGGAGAGTGAAGGATTAATGCTGTGATCAGATTGACTAGATGGAGCATGAAGGGTTATTGCTGTGATCAGATTGACTAGATGGAGCATGAAGGATTATTGCTGTGACAGATTGACTGGAGGGAAAGTGAAGGATTATTGCTGTGATCAGATTGACAAGAGGGAGAGTGAAGGATTAATGCTGTGATCAGATTGACTGGAGGGAGAGTGAAGGATTATTGCTGTGATCAGATTGACAAGAGGGAGAGTGAAGGTTTAAGGCTGTGATCAGATTGACTAGATGGCGCATGAAGGGTTAATGCAGTGATCAGATTGACTAGATGGAGCAGGAAGGGTTAATGCTGTGATCAGATTGACTGGGGGGAGAGTGAAGGATTATTGCTGTGATCAGATCGACTAGAGGGAGAGTGAAGGATTATTCCAGTGATCAGATTGACTTGAGGGAAAGTGAAGTATTAATGCAGTGATCAGATTGACTGGAGGGAGAGTGAAGGATTATTCCAGTGATCAGATTGATTCGAGGGAGAGTGAAGGATTATTGCAGTGATCAGATTGACTAGAGGGAGAGTGAAGGAGTATTGCAGTGACAGATTGACTAGAGTTAGAGTGAAGGATTATTGCTGTGACAGATTGACTAGATGGAGATGGAAGGATTATTGCTTTGACAGATTGACGAGATGGAGAGTGAAGGATTATTGCTGTGTTCAGATTGACTGGAGGGAGAGTGAAGGATTATTGCAGCGATCAGATTGACTGGTGGGAGAGTGAACGATTATTGCAGTGATCAGATTGTCTGGAGGGAGATTGAAGGATTATTGCTGTGATCAGATTGACTGGTGGGAGAGTGAACGATTATTGCAGTGATCAGATTGACTGGAGGGAGAGTGAAGGATTATTGATGTGATCAGATTGACTGGTGGGAGAGCGAAGGATTATTGCAGTGATCAGATTGTCTGGAGGGAGATTGAAGGATTATTGCAGTGATCAGATTGTCTGGAGGGAGATTGAAGGATTATTGCTGTGATTTGATTGACGAGAGGGAGATTGAGGGATTATTGCTGTGTCAGATAGACTGGAGGCAAAGTGAAGGATTATTGCAGTGACAGATTGACTGGAGAGAGAGTGTAGGATTATTGCAGTGATCAGATTGACAAGAGGGAGAGTCGAGGATTATTGCTGTGAACAGATTGACTGGAGGGAGAGTGAAGGATTAATGCAGTGAACAGATTGACGAGATGGAGCGTGACGGGTTATTGCTGTGATCAGATTGACTAGATGGAGAGTGAAGGATTATTGCTGTGATCAGATTGACTAGAGGGAAGGTGAAGTATGATTGCAGTCTTCAGATTGACTGGAGGGAGAGTGAAGGATTATTGCTGTGATCAGATCGACTAGAGGGAGAGTGAAGGATTATTGCAGTGATCAGATTGACTTGAGGGAATGTGAAGTATTAATGCAGTGATCAGATTGACTGGAGGGAGAGTGAAGGATTATTGCAGTGATCAGATTGACTAGAGGGAGAGTGAAGGATTATTGCTGTGACAGATTGACTGGAGGGAGAGTGAAGGATTATTGCAGTGATCAGATTGACTCGAGGGAGAGTGAAGGATTATTGCTGTGATAGATTGACTGAAGGGAGAGTGAAGGAATATTGCAGTGACAGATTGTCTAGAGGGAGAGTGAATGATTATTGCTGTGATAGATTGACTGGAGGGAGAGTGAAGGATTATTGCAGTGACAGATTGACTAGATGGGGAGTGAAGGATTATTGCTGTGACAGATTGACTAGATGGAGATGGAAGGATTATTGCAGTGACAGATTGACTAGATGGAGAGTGAAGGATTATTGCTGTGACAGATTGACTGGAGTGCGAGTGAAGGATTATTGCAGTGACAGATTGACTTGAGGGAAAGTGAAGGATTACTGCAGTGAACACAATGACGACAGGGCAATGAAGGATTATTGCAGTGATCAAATTGACAAGATCGAGAGTGAGAATTATTGCATTGATCACATTGACTGACGGGAGAGTGAAGGATTACTGCAGTGATCAGATTGACTGAAGGGAGAGTGAAGTATTATTGCAGTGATCAGATTGACTGAAAGGAGAGTGAAGGTTTATTGCAGTGATCCGATTGACTGAAGGGAGAGTGAAGGTTTATTGCAGTGATCAGATTGACTGAAGGGAGACGTCAACGATTACTGCAGTGAGCCGATTGACTGAAGGGAGAGTGAAAGTTTATTGCAGTGATCAGATTGACTAAATGGAGAGTGAAGGATTATCGCAGTGATCAGCTTGACTAGAGGGAGAGTGAAGGATTATTGCAGTGACAGATTGACTGGCGGTCGAGTGAAGGATTATTGCAGTGATCAGCTTGACTAGATGGAGAGAGAAGGATTATTGCAGTGACAGATTGCCTGGAGGGAGAGTGGATTATTGCAGTGATCAGATTGACTAGATGGAGAGTGAAGGATTATTGCTGTGACAGATTGACTAAATGGAGAGTGAAGGATTATTGCTGTGATCAGACTGACTGGATGGAGAGTGAAGGATTATTGCTGTGACAGATTGACTGGCGGTCGAGTCAAGGATTAATGCAGTGATCAGCATGAGTAGATGGAGAGTGAAGGATTATTGCTGTGTTGAGATTGACTGGAGGGAGAGTGAAGGATTATTGCAGCGATCAGATTGACAAAATGGAGAGTGAAGGATTATTGCTGTGACAGATTGACTGGAGGGAGAGTGAACGATTATTGCTATGTTCAGATTGACTGGAGGGAGAGTGAAGGATTATTGCATTGATCAGATTGACTTGATGGCGAGTGAAGGATTATTGCTGTGACAGATTGACTGGAGGGAGAGTGAAGGATTATTGCAGTGATCAGCTTGACAAGATGGAGAGTGAATGATTATTGCAGTGATCAGCTTGACTAGATGGAGAGTGAAGGATTATTGCTGTGACAGATTGACTAAATGGAGAGTGAAGGATTATTGCTGTAATCAGATTGACTAGATGGAGAGTGAAGGATTATTGCTGTGATCAGATTGACTAGAGGGAGAGAAAAGGATTATTGCTGTGACAGATTAACTAAATGGAGAGTGAAGGATTATTGCTGTGATCAGATTGACTTGATGGAGACTGAAGGATTATTGCTGTGACAGATTGACTGGAGGGAGAGTGAAGGATTATTGCAGTGATCAGCTTGACAAGATGGAGAGTGAAGGATTATTGCAGTGATCAGCTTGACTAGATGGAGAGTGAAGGATTATTGCTGTGACAGATTGACTAAATGGAGAGTGAAGGATTATTGCTGTGATCAGATTGACTAGATGGAGTGTGAAGGATTATTGCTGTGATCAGATTGACTAGAGGGAGAGTAAAGGATTATTGCTGTGACAGATTAACTAAATGGAGAGTGAAGGATTATTGCTGTGATCAGATTGACTTGATGGAGACTGAAGGATTATTGCTCTGGCAGATTGACTGGAGGGAGAGTGAAGGATTATTGCAGTGATCAGCTTGACAAGATGGAGAGTAAAGGATTACTGCAGTGATCAGCTTGACCAGATGAAGAGTGAAGGATTATTGCTGTGACAGATTGACTAAATGGAGAGTGAAGGATTATTGCTGTGACAGATTGACTAGATGGAGAGTGAATGATTATTGCTGTGACAGATTGACTAAATGGAGAGTGAAGGATTATTGCTGTGATAGATTGACTAAATGGAGAGTGTAGGATTATTGCTGTGATCAGATTGACTGGATGGAGAGTGAATGATTATTGCTGTGACAGATTGACTAAATGGAGAGTGAAGGATTATTGCTGTGACAGATTGACTAAATGGAGAGTGTAGGATTATTGCTGTGATCAGATTGACTAGAGGGAGAGTGAAGGATTATTGCTGTGACAGATTGACTAAATGGAGAGTGAAGGATTATTGCTGTGAACAGATTGACTAGATGGAGAGTGAAGGATTATTGCAGTGATCGGATTGACTGGAGGGAGAGTGAAGGATTATTGCTGTGATCAGATTGACTAGAGGGAGAGTGAAGGATTATTGCTGTGACAGATTGACTAGATGGAGAGTGAAGGATTATTGCAGTGATCGGATTGACTAGATGGAGAGTGAAGGATTATTGCAGTGATCGGATTGACTGGAGGGAGAGTGAAGGATTATTGCTGTGATCAGATTGACTAGAGGGAGAGTGAAGGATTATTGCTGTGACAGATTGACTAAATGGAGAGTGAAGGATTATTGCAGTGACAGATTGACTGGAGGGAGATTAAAGAAATCGTGCAGTGATCGGATTGAGTCGAGGGAGATTGAAGGATTACTGCAGAGCAAATATTGACTTGAGGGAGAGTGAAGGATTACTGCAGTGAACAGAATGACGACAGGGCAATGAAGGATTATTGCAGTGATCAAATTGACTAGATCGACAGTGAGAATTATTGCATTGATCACATTGACTGACGGGAGAGTGAAGGATTACTTCAGTGATCAGTTTGACTGAAGGGGGAGTGAAGGGTTATTGCAGTGATCCGATTGACTGAAGGCAGAGTGAAGGTTTATTGCAGTGATCAGATTGACTGAAGGGAGCGTCAAGGATTACTGCAATGATCCGATTGACTGAAGGGAGAGTGAAAGTTTACTGCAGAGATCAGATTGACTGAAGGGAGAGTGAAAGATTACTGCAGTGATCAAATTGAATGAAGGGAGAGCGAAGTTTTATTGCAGTGATCTGATTTACTGAAGGGTGAGTGAAGGATTACTGCAGTGATCAAATTGACTGAAGGGAGAGTGAAGGTTTATTGCTGTGATCAGATTGACTAGATGGAGAGTGAAGGATTAATGCTGTGATCAGTTTGACTAGATGGAGCATGAAGGGTTATTGCTGTGATCAGATTGACTAGATGGAACATGAAGGATTATTGCTGTGACAGATTGACTGGAGGGAAAGTGAAGGATTATTGCTGTGATAAGATTGACAAGAGGGAGAGTGAAGGATTAATGGGGTGATCATATTGACTGGAGGGAGAGTGAAGGATTATTGCTGTGATCAGATTGACAAGAGGGAGAGTGAAGGTTTAAGGCTGTGATCAGATTGACTAGATGGCGCATGAAGGGTTAATGCAGTGATCAGATTGACTACATGGAGAGTGAAGGATTATTGCTGTGATCAGATTGACTGGGGGGAGTGTGAAGGATTATTGCTGTGATCAGATTGACTTGAGGGAAAGTGAAGGATTATTCCAGTGATCAGATTGACTTGAGGGAAAGTGAAGTATTAATGCAGTGATCAGATTGACTGGAGGGAGAGTGAAGGATTATTCCAGTGATCAGATTGACTAGAGGAGAGTGAAGGAGTATTGCAGTGACAGATTGACTAGAGTTAGAGTGAAGGATTATTGCTGTGACAGATTGACGAGATGGAGATGGAAGGATTATTGCTTTGACAGATTGACTAGATGGAGAGTGAAGGATTATTGCTGTGTTCAGATTGACTGGAGGGACAGTGAAGGATTATTGCAGCGATCAGATTGACAAGATGGAGAGTGAAGGATTATTGCTGTGACAAATTGACTGGAGGGAGAGTGAACGATTATTGTATGTTCAGATTGACTGGAAGGAGAGTGAAGGATTATTGCATTGATCAGATTGACTTGATGGAGAGTGAAGGATTATTGCTGTGACAGGTTGACTGGAGGGAGAGTGAAGGATTATTGCAGTGATCAGCTTGACAAGATGGAGAGTGAAGGATTATTGCAGTGATCAGCTTGACAAGATGGAGAGTGAAGGATTATTGCTGTGATCAGATTGACTAAATGGAGAGTGAAGGATTATTGCTGTGATCAGATTGACTGGATGGTGAGTGAAGGATTATTGCTGTGTTCAGATTGACTAGAGGGAGAGTGAAGGATTATTGCAGTGATCAGATTGACTAGATGGAGAGTGAAGGATTATTGCTGTAACAGATTGACTAAATGGAGAGTGAAAGATTATTGCTGTGATCAGATTGACTAGATGGAGAGTGAAGGATTATGGCTGTGATCAGATTGACTAGAGGGAGAGTAAAGGATTATTGCTGTGACAGATTAACTAAATGGAGAGTGAAGGATTATTGCTGTGATCAGATTGACTTGATGGAGAGTGCAGGATTATTGCTGTGACAGATTGACTAAATGGAGAGTGTAGGATTATTGCTGTGATCAGATTGACTAGATGGAGAGTGAAGGATTATTGCAGTGATCAGATTGACTAGAGGGAGAGTGAAGGATTATTGCTGTGACAGATTGACTAAATGGAGAGTGAAGGATTATTGCAGTGATCAGATTGATTCGAGGGAGAGTGAAGGATTATTGCAGTGATCAGATTGACTAGAGTTAGAGTGAATGATTATTGCTGTGTTCAGATTGACTGGAGGGAGAGTGAAGGATTATTGCAGCGATCAGATTGACAAGATGGAGAGTGAAGGATTATTGCTGTGACTGATTGACTGGAGGGAGAGTGAACGATTATTGCAGTGATCAGATTGACTAGATCGAGAGTGAAGGATTATTGCTGTGATCAGATTGACTAGAGGGAGAGTAAAGGATTATTGCTGTGATAGATTAACTAAATGGAGAGTGAAGGATTATTGCTGTGATCAGATTGACTAGATGGAGAGTGAAGGATTATTCCTGTGACAGATTGACTAAATGGAGAGTGAAGGATTATTGCTGTGATCAGATTGACTGGATGGAGAGTGAAGGATTATTGCTGTGTTCAGATTGACGAGAGGGAGAGTGAAGGATTATTGCAGTGATCAGATTGACTAGATGGAGAGTGAAGGATTATTGCTGTAACAGATTGACTAAATGGAGAGTGAAGGATTATTGCTGTGATCAGATTGACTAAATGGAGAGTGTAGGATTATTGCTGTGATCAGATTGACTAGATGGAGATTGAAGGATTATTGCTGTGATCAGATTGACTAGAGGGTGAGTGAAGGATTATTGCTGTGACAGATTGACTAAATGGAGAGTGAAGGATTATTGCTGTGATCAGATTGACTAGATGGAGAGTGAAGGATTATTGCAGTGACAGATTGACTGGAGGGAGATTGAAGGAATGCTGCAGTTATCGGATTGAGTCGAGGGAGATTGAAGGATTACTGCAGAGCAAATATTGACTTGAGGGAGAGTGAAGGATTACTGCAGTGAACAGAATGACGACAGGGCAATGAAGGATTATTGCAGTGATCAAATTGACTGGAGCGAGAGGGAGAATTATTGCATTGATCACATTGACTGACGGGAGAGTGAAGGATTACTGCAGTGATCCGATATTCTGAAGGGAGAGTGAAGGGTTATTGCAGTGATCCGATTGACTGAAGGGATAGTGAAGGTTTATTGCAGTGATCAGATTGACTGAAGGGAGAGTCAAGGATTACTGCAATGATCCGATTGACTGAAGGGAGAGTGAATGTTTACTGCAGAGATCAGATTGACTGAAGGGAGAGTGAAATATTACTGCAGTGATCAAATTGAATGAAGGGAGAGCGAAGTTTTATTGCAGTGATCTGATTTACTGTAGGGTGAGTGAAGGATTACTGCAGTGATCAAATTGACTGAAGGGAGAGTGAAGGATTAATGCTGTGATCAGATTGACTAGTTGGAGCATGAAGGGTTATTGCTGTGATCAGATTGACTGGATGGAGCATGAAGGATTATTGCTGTGACAGATTGACTGGAGGGAAAGTGAAGGATTATTGCTGTGATCAGATTGACAAGAGGGAGAGTGAAGGATTAATGCTGTGATCAGATTGACTGGAGGGAGAGTGAAGAATTATTGCTGTGATCAGATTGACAAGAGGGAGAGTGAAGGTTTAAGGCTGTGATCAGATTGACTAGATGGCACATGAAGGGTTAATGCAGTGATCAGATTGACCAGATGGAGCAGGAAGGGTTAATGCTGTGATCAGATTGACTGGGGGGAGAGTGAAGGATTATTGCTGTGATCAGATCGACTAGAGGGAGAGTGAAGGATTATTCCAGTGATCAGATTGACTTGAGGGAAAGTGAAGTATTAATGCAGTGATCAGATTGACTGGAGGGAGAGTGAAGGATTATTCCAGTGATCAGATTGATTCGAGGGAGAGTGAAGGATTATTGCAGTGATCAGATTGACTAGAGGGAGAGTGAAGGAGTATTGCAGTGACAGATTGACTAGAGCTAGAGTGAAGGATTATTGCTGTGACAGATTGACTAGATGGAGATGGAAGGATTATTGCTTTGACAGATTGACGAGATGGAGAGTGAAGGATTATTGCTGTGTTCAGATTGACTGGAGGGAGAGTGAAGGATTATTGCAGCGATCAGATTGACTGGTGGGAGAGTGAACGATTATTGCAGTGATCAGATTGTCTGGAGGGAGATTGAAGGATTATTGCTGTGATCAGATTGACTGGTGGGAGAGTGAACGATTATTGCAGTGATCAGATTGACTGGAGAGAGAGTGTAGGATTATTGCAGTGATCAGATTGACAAGAGGGAGAGTTGAGGATTATTGCTGTGAACAGATTGACTGGAGGGAGAGTGAAGGATTAATGCAGTGAACAGATTGAAGAGATGGAGCGTGACGGGTTATTGCTGTGATCAGATTGACTAGATGGAGAGTGAAGGATTATTGCTGTGATCAGATTGACTAGAGGGAAGGTGAAGTATGATTGCAGTCTTCAGATTGACTGGAGGGAGAGTGAAGGATTATTGCTGTGATCAGATCGACTAGAGGGAGAGTGAAGGATTATTGCAGTGATCAGATTGACTTGAGGGAATGTGAAGTATTAATGCAGTGATCAGATTGACTGGAGGGAGAGTGAAGGATTATTGCAGTGATCAGATTGACTAGAGGGAGAGTGAAGGATTATTGCTGTGATAGATTGACTGGAGGGAGAGTGAAGGATTATTGCTGTGACAGATTGACTAGAGGGAGAGTGAAGGATTATTGCAGTGATCAGATTGACTCGAGGGAGAGTGAAGGATTATTGCTGTGATAGATTGACTGGAGAGAGAGTGAAGGAATATTGCAGTGACAGATTGACTAGAGGGAGAGTGAAGGATTATTGCTGTGATAGATTGACTGGAGGGAGAGTGAAGGATTATTGCAGTGACAGATTGACTAGATGGGGAGTGAAGGATTATTGCTGTGACAGATTGACTAGATGGAGATGGAAGGATTATTGCAGTGACAGATTGACCAGATGGAGAGTGAAGGATTATTGCTGTGACAGATTGACTGGAGTGCGAGTGAAGGATTATTGCAGTGACAGATTGACTTGAGGGAAAGTGAAGGATTATTCCAGTGATCAGATTGATTCAAGGGAGAGTGAAGGATTATTGCAGTGATCAGATCGACGAGAGGGAGAGTGAAGGATTATTGCAGTGATCAGATTGACTCGAGGGAGAGTGAAGGATTTTTGCTGTGTTCAGATTGCCTGGAGGGAAAGTGAAGGATTATTGGAGTGCTAGATTGACTCGAGGGAGAGTGAAGGATTATTGCAGTGATCAGATTGACTAGATGGAGAGTGAAGGATTATTGCAGAGATAGATTGACAAGAGGTAGAGTGAAGGATTATTGCAGTGATAAATTGACCGGAGGGAGAGTGAAGGATTATTGCTGTGATCAGATTGACTAAATGGAGAGTGAAGGATTATTGCTGTGATCAGATTGACTCGAGGGAGAGTGAAGGATTATTGCTGTGATCCGATTGACTAGATGGAGTTTGAAGGATTATTGCTGTGATCAGATTGACTCGAGGGAGAGTGAAGTATTATTGCTGTTATCAGATTGACTGGTGGGAGAGTGAACGATTATTGCAGTGATCAGATTGTCTGGAGGGAGATTGAAGGATTATTGCAGTGATCAGATTGACTGGAGGGAGAGTGAAGGATTATTGCTGTGATCTGATTGACTAGAGGGAGATTGAAGGATTTTTGCTGTGATCAGATTGACTGGTGGGAGAGTGAACGATTATTGCAGTGATCAGATTGTCTGGAGGGAGATTGAAGGGTTAGTGCTGTGATCAGATTGACTGGAGGGAGAGTGAAGGATTATTGCTGTGATCAGATTGACTGGAGGGAGAGTGAAGGATTATTGATGTGATCAGATTGACTGGTGGGAGAGTGAAGGATTATTGCATTGATCAGATTGTCTGGAGGGAGATTGAAGGATTATTGCAGTGATCAGATTGTCTGGAGGGAGATTGAAGGATTATTGCTGTGATTTGATTGACGAGAGGGAGATTGAGGGATTATTGCTGTGACAGATAGACTGGAGGTAAAGTGAAGGATTATTGCAGTGACAGATTGACTGGAGAGAGAGTGTAGGATTATTGCAGTGATCAGATTGACAAGAGGGAGAGTTGAGGATTATTGCTGTGAACAGATTGATGGAGGGAGATTGAAGGATTAATGCAGTGAACAGATTGACGAGATGGAGCGTGACGGGTTATTGCTGTGATCAGATTGACTAGATGGAAGGTGAAGTATGATTGCAGTCTTCAGATTGACTGGAGGGAGAGTGAAGGATTATTGCTGTGATCAGATTGACTAGAGGGAAGGTGAAGTATGATTGCAGTCTTCAGATTGACTGGAGGGAGAGTGAAGGATTATTGCTGTGATCAGATCGACTAGAGGGAGAGTGAAGGATTATTGCAGTGATCAGATTGACTTGAGGGAAGGTGAAGTATGATTGCAGTCTTCAGATTGACTGGAGGGAGAGTGAAGGATTATTGCAGTGATCAGATTGACTAGAGGGAGAGTGAAGGATTATTGCTGTGATAGATTGACTGGAGGGAGAGTGAAGGATTATTGCAGTGACAGATTGACTAGAGGGAGAGTGAAGGATTATTGCAGTGATCAGATTGACTCGAGGGAGAGTGAAGGATTATTGCTGTGAGAGATTGACTGGAGGGAGAGTGAAGGAATATTGCAGTGACAGATTGACTAGAGGGAGAGTGAAGGATTATTGCTGTGATAGATTGACTGGAGGGAGAGTGAAGGATTATTGCAGTGACAGATTGACTAGATGGGGAGTGAAGGATTATTGCTGTGACAGATTGACGAGATGGAGATGGAAGGATTATTGCAGTGACAGATTGACTAGATGGAGAGTGAAGGATTATTGCTGTGACAGATTGACTGGAGTGCGAGTGAAGGATTATTGCAGTGACAGATTGACTGAAGGGAGATTGAAGGATTCCTGCACTGATCGGATTGAGTCGAGGGAGATTGAAGGATTGCTGCAGAGCAAATATTGACTAGAGGGAGAGTGAAGGATTACTGCCGTGAACAGATTGATTAGATGGAGCGTGAAGGATTATTGCTGTGATCAGATTCACTGGATGGAGAGTGAAGGATTATTGCATTGATCAGATTGACTGGAGGGAGAGTGAAGGATTATTGCTGTGACAGATTGACTAAATGGAGAGTGAAGGATTATTGCTGTGAACAGATTGGCTGGATGGAGAGTGAAGGATTATTGCAGTGATCAGATTGACAAGAGGGAGAGTGAAGGATTATTGCAGTGATCACATCGACTACATGGAGAGTGAAGGATTATTGCTGTGATCAGATTGACCGGAGGGAAGGTGAAGGATTATTGCAGTAATCAGATAGACTGGAGGGAGAGTGAAGGATTTCTGCAGTGATCAAATTGAATGAAGGGAGAGTGAAGTTTTATTGCAGGGATCAGATTGACTGAAGGGAGAGTGAAGGATTATTGCTGTGATCAGATTGACTAGATGGAGAGTGAAGGATTATTGCTGTGATCAGATTGACTAGAGGGAGAGTAAAGGATTATTGATGTGATCAGATTGACTAGATGGAGAGTGAAGGATTACTGCAGAGCAAATATTGACTAGAGGGAGAGCGAAGGATTTGTGCAGTGAACAGAATGACGACAGGGCAATGAAGGATTATTGCAGTGAGCAAATTGACTAGATCGAGAGTGAGAATTATTGCATTGATCACATTGACAGACGGGAGAGTGAAGGATTATTGCAGTCAACAGTTTGACTCTCGGGAGATTGATGTTGACGGCACTGAACAGCTTGACTCGAGTGAGAGTGAATGATTACTGCGGTGATCAGATTGACTGAAAGGAGAGTGAAGGATTATAGCTATGAAAAGATTGACTGGAGGCAGATTGAAGGATTACCGCAGTGATCCGATTGACTGAAGGGAGAGTGAAGGATTATTGCAGTGATCAGATTGACTAGATGGAGAGTGAAGGATTATTGCTGTGATCAGATTGACTGAAGGGAGAGTGAAGGATTATTGCAGTGATCAGATTGACAAGATGGAGAGTGAAGGATTATTGCTGTGATCAGATTGACTGAAGGGAGAGTGAAGGATTATTGCCGTGATCAGATTGACTAGATGGAGAGTGAAGGATTATTGCTGTGATCAGATTGACTGAAGGGAGAGTGAAGGATTATTGCAGTGATCAGATTGACTGAAGGGAGAGTGAAGGATTATTGCAGTGATCAGATTGACAAGATGGAGAGTGAAGGATTATTGCTGTGTTCAGATTGACTGAAGGGAGAGTGAATGTTTATTGCAGTGACAGATTGACTAGATGGAGAGTGAAGGATTATTGCAGTGATCAGATTGACTGAAGGGAGAGTGAAGGTTTATTGCAGTGATCAGATTGACTCGATGGAGAGTGAAGGATTATTGCTGTGATCAGATTGACTAGATGGAGAGTGAAGGATTATTGCAGTGATCAGATTGACAGAAGGGAGAGTGAAGGATTATTGCTGAGACAGATTGACTGGAAGGAAAGTAAAGAATTATTGCAGTGACAGAATGACTGGAGAGAGAGTGTAGGATTATTGCAGTGATCAAATTGACAAGAGGGAGAGCGAAGGATTATTGCTGTGATCAGGTTGACTGGATGGAGAGTGAAGGGGTTTTGCTGTGATCAGATTGACAGAAGGGAGAGTGAAGGATTATTGCTGAGACAGATTGACTGGAGGGAAAGTAAAGAATCATTGTAGTGACAGAATGACTGGAGAGAGAGTGTAGGATTATAGCAGTGATCAAATTGACAGAAGGGAGAGTGAAGGATTATTGCTGAGACAGATTGACTGGAGGGAAAGTAAAGAATTATTGCAGTGACAGAATGACTGGAGAGAGAGTGTAGGATTATTGCAGTGATCTGATTGACAAGAGGGAGAGTGAAGGATTATTGCTGTGATCAGGTTGACTAGATGGAGAGTGAAAGGTTATTGCTATGATCAGATTGACTAGATGGAGAGTGAAGGATTATTGTTGTGATCAGATTGACAAGAGGGAAGGTGAACGATTATTGCAGTGATCAGATTGACTGGAGGGAGAGTGAAGGATTATTGCTGTGATCAGGTTGACTAGATGGAGAGTGAAGGATTATTGCTGTGATCAGATTGACGAGATGGAGAGTGAAGGATTATTGCTGTGATCAGATTGACTGGAGGGACGGTGAAGGATTATTGCAGTGATGAGATTGACTGGAGGGAGAGTGAAGGGTTATTGCTGTGATCAGATGGACTAGATGGAGAGTGAAGGATTATTGCTGTGATCAGATTGACTAGAGGGAGAGTAAAGGATTATTGCTGTGATCGGATTGACTAGATGGAGTTTGAAGGATTATTGCTGTGATGAGATTGACTCGAGGGAGAGTGAAGGATTATTGCTCTGAGTGATTGACTCGAGGGAGAGTGAAGGATTATTGCAGTGATCAGATTGTCGAGATGGAGAGTGAAGGATTATTGCAGTGACAGATTGACTGCTGGGAGAGTGAACGATTATTGCTGTGTTCAGATTGACCGGAGGGAGAGTGAAGGATTATTGCAGTGATCAGCTTGACTAGATGGAGAGTGAAGGATTATTGCAGTGACAGATTGACTGGAGGGACATTGATGGACTCCTGCAGTGATCGGATTGAGTCGAAGGAGATTGAAGGATTACTGCAGAGCAAATATTGACTTGAGGGAGAGCGAAGGATAATTGCAGTCAACAGTTTGACTCTAGGGAGATTGATGTTGACGACACTGAACAGCTTGACTCGAGTGAGAGTGAATGATTCCTGCGGTGATCAGATTGACTGAAAGGAGAGGGAAGGATTATAGCTGTGAAAAGATTGACTGGAGGCAGATTGAAGGATTACTGCAGTGATCCGATTGACTGAAGGGAGAGTGAAGGATTATTGCAGTGATTAGATTGACTGAAAGGAGAGTGAAGGATTATTGCTGTGATCAGATTGACTGAAGAGGGAGTGAAGGATTATTGCAGTGATCAGATTGACTGAAGGGAGAGTGAAGGATTACTGCAGTGATCTGATTGACTGAAGGGAGAGTGAAGGATTATTGCAGTGATCAGATTGACCAGATGGAGAGTGAAGGATTATTGCTGTGATCAGATTGTCTGAAGGGACAGTGAAGGTTTATTGCAGTGATCAGATTGACTAGTTGGAGAGTGAAGGATTATTGCTGTGATCAAATTGACGAGATGGAGAGTGACGGATTATTGCAATGATCAGATTGACTGAAGGGAGAGTGAAGGATTTTTGCTGAGACAGATTGACTGGAGGGAAAGTAAAGAATTATTGCAGTGACATAATGACTGGAGAGAGAGTGTAGGATTATTGCAGTGATCAAATTGACAAGAGGGAGAGTGAAGGATTATTGCTGTGATCAGGTTGACTAGATGGAGAATGAAGGGTTATTGCTGTGATCAGATTGACTAGAGGGAAGGTGAAGGATTATTGCAGTGATCAGATTGACTAGATGGAGAGTGAAGGGTTATTGCTGTGATCAGATTGACGAGATGGAGAGTGAAGGATTATTGCTGTGATCAGATTGACTAGAGGGAAGGTGAAGGATTATTGCAGTGATCAGATTGACTGGAGGGAGAGTGAAGGATTATTGCTGTGATCAGGTTGACTAGATGGAGAGTGAAGGGTTATTGCTGTGATCAGATTGACTAGATGGAGAGTGAAGGATTATTGCTGTGATCAGATTGACCAGAGGTAAGGTGAAGGATTATTGCAGTGATCAGATTGACTAGAGGGAAGGTGAAGGATTATTGCAGTGATCAGATCGAATAGAGGGAGAGTGAAGGATTATTGCAGTGATCAGATTGACTAGATGGAGAGTGAAGGAATATTGCAGTGATCAGATTGACTAGATGTAGAGTGAAGGATTATTGCTGTGATCAGATTGACTAGAGGGAGAGTGAAGGATTATTGCAGTGATCAGATTGACTCGATGGAGAATGAAGGATTATTGCAGTGATCAGATTGACTGAAGGGAGAATGAAGGATTATTGCCGTGATCAGTTTGAATGAAGGGAGAGTGAAGTTTTATTGCAGTGATCTGATTGACTGAAGGGTGAGTGAACGAGTATTGCAGAGATCAGACTGTCTGAAGGGAGAGTGAAGGATTACTGCAGTGATCAGATTGACTGAAGGGAGAATGAAGGATTATTGCAGTGATCAGTTTGACTGAAGGGAGAGTGAAGGTTTATTGCAGAGATCAGATTGACGGAAGGGACAGTGAAGGATTACTGCAGTGATCAAATTTAATGAAGGGAGAGTGAAGGATTATTGCTGTGATCAGAGTGACGAGAGGGAGAGTGAAGGATTACTGCTGTGATCAGATTGACTGGAGGGAAAGTGAAGGATTATTGCAGTGACAGATTGACTGGAGAGAGAGTGTAGGATTATTGCACTGATCAGATTGACAAGAGGGAGAGTTGAGGATTATTGCTGTGATCAGATTGACTAGATGGAGAGTGAAGGGTTATTGCTGTGATCAGATGGACTACATGGAGAGTGAAGGATTATTGCTGTGATCAGGTTGACTAGATGGAGAGTGAAGGGTTATTGCTGTGATCAGATTGACTAGATGGAGAGTGAAGGATTATTGCTGTGATCAGATTGACTAGAGGGAGAGTAAAGGATTATTGCTGTGATCAGATTGACTAGATGGAGTTTGAAGGATTATTGCTGTGATCAGATTGACTCGAGGGAGAGTGAAGGATTATTGCTGTGTTCAGATTGACTGGAGGGAGAGTGAAGGATTATTGCTGTGAGTGATTGACTCCAGGGAGCGTGAAGGATTATTGCAGTGATCAGATTGTCGAGATGGAGAGTGAAGGATTATTGCAGTGACAGATTGAATGGTGGGAGAGTGAACGATTATTGCTGTGTTCAGATTGACTGAAGGGAGAGTGAAGGATTATTGCAGTGATCAGCTTGACTAGATGGAGAGTGAAGGATTATTGCAGTGACAGATTGACTGGAGGGACATTGATGGATTCCTGCAGTGATCGGATTGAGTCGAGGGAGATTGAAGGATTACTGCAGAGCAAATATTGACTAGAGGGAGAGCGAAGGATTAGTTCAGTGAACAGAATGACGAGAGGGCAATGAAGGATTATTGCAGTGAGCAAATTGACTAGATCGAGAGTGAGAATTATTGCATTGATCACATTGACTGACGGGAGAGTGAAGGATTATTGCAGTCAACAGTTTGACTCTAGAGAGATTGATGTTGACGACACTGAACAGCTTGACTCGAGTGAGAGTGAATGATTACTGCGGTGATCAGATTGACTGAAAGGAGAGGGAAGGATTATAGCTGTGAAAAGATTGACTGGAGGCAGATTGAAGGATTACTGCAGTGATCCGATTGACTGAAGGTAGAGTGAAGGATTATTGCAGTGATCAGATTGACTGAAAGGAGAGTGAAGGATTATAGCTATGAAAAGATTGACTGGAGGCAGATTGAAGGATTACTGTAGTGATCCGATTGACTGAAGGGAGAGTGAAGGATTATTGCAGTGATCAGATTGACTAGATGGAGAGTGAAGGATTATTGCTGTGATCAGATTGACTGAAGAGGGAGTGAAGGATTATTGCAGTGATCAGATTGACTGAAGGGAGAGTGAAGGATTATTGCAGTGATCAGATTGACTAGATAGAGAGTGAAGGATTATTGCAGTGATCAGATTGACTAGATGGAGAGTGAAGGATTATTGCAGCGATCAGATTGACCAGATGGAGAGTGAAGTATTATTGCAGCGATCAGATTGACTGGAGGGAGAGTGAACGATTATTGCAGTGATCAGATTGACTAGATGGAGTGTGAAGGATTATTGCAGTGATCAGATTGACTGGAGGGAGAGTGAAGGATTATTGCATTGATCAGATTGACTAGAAGGAGTGTGAAGGATTATTGCTGTGATCAGATTGACTGGAGGGAGAGTGAAGGATTATTGCTGTGTTCAGATTGACTAGAGGGACTGTGAAGGATTATTGCAGTGATCGGCTTGACGAGATGGAGAGTGAAGGATTATAGCAGTGACAGATTGACTGGAGGGAGATTGAAGGATTCCTGCAGTGATTGGATTGAGTCGAGGGAGATTGAAGGATTACTGCAGAGCAAATATTGACTAGAGGGAGAGTGAAGGATTACTGCAGTGAACAAAATGACGACAGGGCAATGAAGGATTATTGCAGTGAACAAATTGACCAGATCGAGAGTGAGAATTATTGCATTGATCACATTGACTGACGGGAGAGTGAAGGATTACTGCAGTGATCAGATTGACTGAAGGGAGAGTGAAGAATTATTGCAGTGATCAGATTGACTGAAGGGAGAGTGAAGAATTATTGCTGTGATCAGATTGACTGAAAGGAGAGTGAAGGATTACTCCTGTGATCCGATTGACTGAAGGGAGAGTGAAAGTTTATTGCAGTGATCCGATTGACTGAAGGGAGAGTGAAGGTTTATTGCAGTGATCAGATTGACTGAAGGGAGAGTGAAGGATTACTGCAGTGATCAAATTGAATGAAGGGTGAGTGAAGTTTTATTGCAGTGATCAGATTGACTGAAGGGTGAGTGAAGGTTTATTGCAGAGATCAGATTGACTGAAGGGAGAGTGAAGGATTACTGCAGTGATCAAATTGAATGAAGGGAGAGTGATGGATTATTGCTGTGATCAGATTGACTAGAGGGAGAGTGAAGGATTATTGCAGTGATCAGATTGACTAGATGGAGAGTGAAGGATTATTGCAGTGACAGATTCACTAGAGGGAGAGTGAAGGATTATTGCAGTGACAGATTCACGAGAGGGAGAGTGAAGGATTATTGCAGTGATCAGCTTGACTAGATGGAGAGTGAAGGATTATTGCAGTGACAGATTGACAGGAGGGAGATTGAAGGATTCCTGCAGTGATCGGATTCAGTCGAGGGAGAATGAAGGATTACTGCGGAGCAAATATTGACTAGAGGGATAGTGAAGGATTACTGCAGTGAACAGAATGACGAGAGGGCAATGAAGGATTATTGCAGTGAGCAAATTGACCAGATCGAGAGTGAGGATTATTGCATTGATCACATTGACTGACGGGAGAGTGATGGATTACTGCAGTGATCAGATTGACTGAAGGGAGAGTGAAGGTTTATTGCAGTGATCAGATTGACTGAAGGGAGAGTGAAGGATTTTTGCTGTGATCAGATTGACTTGATGGAGAGTGAATGATTATTGCAGTGATCAGATTGACTGAATGGAGAGTGAAGGATTATTGCAGTGATCAGATTGACTGAAGGGTGAGTGAAGGATTATTGCAGTGATCAGATTGACTGGAGGAAGAGTGAAGGATTATTGCCGTGATCAGATTGACTAGATGGAGAGTGAAGGATTATTGCAGTGATCAGATTGACTAGATGGAGAGTGAAGGATTATTGCCGTGATCAGATTAACTAGATGGAGAGTGAAGGATTATTGCAGTGATCAGATTAACTAGATGGAGACTGAAGGATTATTGCTGTGATAATTTTGACTGAAGGGAGAGTGAAGGATTATTGCAGTCAACAGTTTAACTCGAGGGGGATTGATGTTGACGACACTGAACAGCTTGACTCGAGTGAGAGTGAAGGATTACTGAGGTCATCAGAATGACTGAAGGGAGAGTGAAGGATTATTGCAGTGATCAGATTGACTGAAAGGAGAGTGAAGGATTATAGCTGTGTAAAGATTGACTGGAGGCAGATTGAAGGATTACTGCAGTGATCAGATTGACTGAATGGAGAGTGAAGGTTTATTGCAGAGATCAGATTGACTGAAGGGAGAGTGAAGGATTATCGCTGTGAAAAGATTGACTGAAGGGAGAGTGAAGGATTATTGCAGAGATCAGATTGACTGAAGGGAGAGGGAAGGATTATAGCTGTGAAAAGATTGACTGAAGGGAGAGTGAAGGATTATTGCTGTGATCAGATTGACTGAAGGGAGAGTGAAGGATTATTGCTGTGATCAGATTGACTAGATAGAGACTGAATGATTATTGCTGTGATCAGATTGACTAGATAGAGAGTGAAGGATTATTGCATTGATCACATTGAATAGATTGAGAGTGAAGGATTATTGCAGTCATCAGATTGACTGGAGGGAGAGTGAAGGATTATTGCTGTGATCAGATTGACTAGATGGAGAGTGAAGGATTATTGCTGTGATCAGATTGACTAGATGGAGAGTGAAGGATTATTGCAGTGATCAGATTGACTGAAAGGAGAGTGAATGATTATTGCAGTGTCAGATTGACTGAAGGGTGAGTGAAGGATTATTGCCGTGATCAGATTGACTAGATGGAGAGTGAAGGATTATTGCAGTGATCAGACTGACTAGATGGAGAGTGAAGGATTATTGCTGTGATCAGATTGACCAGAGGGAAAGTGAAGGATTATTGCAGTGATCAGATTGACTGGAGGGAGAGTGAAGGATTATTGCAGTGATCCGATTGACTTGAGGGAAAGTGAAGGATTATTGCAGTGATCAGATTGACTGGAGGGAGAGTGAACGATTGTTGCTGTGATCAGATTGACTTGAGGGAAAGTGAAGGATTATTGCAGTGATCAGACTGACTAGATGGAGAGTGAAGGATTATTGCTGTGATCAGATTGACCAGAGGGAAAGTGAAGGATTATTGCAGTGATCAGATTGACTGGAGGGAGAGTGAAGGATTATTGCAGTGATCCGATTGACTTGAGGGAAAGTGAAGGATTATTGCAGTGATCAGATTGACTGGAGGGAGAGTGAAGGATTGTTGCTGTGATCAGATTGACTTGAGGGAAAGTGAAGGATTATTGCAGTGATCAGATTGACTTAAGGGAAAGTGAAGGATTATTGCAGTGATCAGATTGACTAGATGGAGAGTGAAGGATTATTGCTGTGATCAGATTGACTTGAGGGAAAGTGAAGGATTATTGCAGTGATGCGATTGACTGGAGGGAGAGTGAAGGATTTTTGCTGTGATCAGATTGACTTGAGGGAAAGTGAAGGATTATTGCAGTGATCAGATTGACTAGATGGAGAGTGAAGGATTTTTGCTGTGATCAGATTGACGAGATGGAGAGTGAAGGATTGTTGCTGTGATCAGATTGACGAGATGGAGAGTGAAGGATTATTGCAGTGATCAGATTGACTGGAGGGAGAGTGAACGATTATTGCTGTGTTCAGATTGACTGGAGGGAGAGTGAAGGATTATTGCATTGATCAGATTGTTTGGAGGGAGAGTGAAGGATTATTGCTGTGTTCAGATTGACTAGAGGGAGAGTGAAGGATTATTGCTGTGACAGATTGACTAGATGGAGAGTGAAGGATTATTGCTGTTTTCAGATTGACTAGAGGGAGAGTGATTATTGCTGTGACAGATTGACTAGATGGAGAGTGAAGGATTATTGCAGTGACAGATTGACTAGATGGAGAGTGAAGGATTATTGCAGTGATCAGATTGACTGGAGGGAGAGTGAAGGATTATTGCTGTGTTCAGATTGACTAGAGGGAGAGTGAAGGATTATTGCAGTGATCAGATTGACTGGAGGGAGAGTGACGGATAATTGCTGTGTTCAGATTGACTAGAGGGAGAGTGAAGGATTATTGCAGTGATCAGATTGACTGGAGGGAGAGTGAAGGATTATTGCTGTGTTCAGATTGACTAGAGGGAGAGTGAAGGATTATTGCAGTGAACAGCTTGACTAGATGGAGAGTGAAGGATTATTGCAGTGATCAGATTGACTGGAGGGAGAGTGAAGGATTATTGCTGTGTTCAGATTGACTAGAGGGAGAGTGAAGGACTATTGCAGTGAACAGCTTGACTGGATGGAGAGTGAAGGATTATTGCAGTGATCAGATTGACTGGAGGGAGAGTGAAGGATTATTGCTGTGATCAGAGTGACGAGAGGGAGAGTGAAGGATTACTGCTGTGATCAGATTGACTGGAGGGAAAGTGAAGGATTATTGCAGTGACAGATTGACTGGAGAGCGAGTGTAGGATTATTGCACTGATCAGATTGACAAGAGGGAGAGTTGAGGATTATTGCTGTGATCAGATTACATAGATGGAGAGTGAAGGGTTATTGCTGTGATCAGATGGACTACATGGAGAGTGAAGGATTATTGCTGTGATCAGATTGACCAGAGGGAAGGTGAAGGATTATTGCAGTGATCAGATCGACTAGAGGGATAGTGAAGGATTATTGCAGTGATCAGATGGACTTGAGGGAAAGTGAAGGATTATTCCAGTGATCAGATTGATTCGAGGGAGAGTGAAGGATTATTGCAGTGATCAGATCAACTAGAGGGAGAGTGAAGGATTATTGCAGTGATCAGATTGACTGGAGGGAGAGTGAAGCATTATTCCAGTGATCAGATTGATTTGAGGGAGAGTGAAGGATTATTGCAGTTATCAGATTGACTAGAGGGAGAGTGAAGGATTATTGCTGTGATCAGATTGACTAGATGGAGAGTGAAGGATTATTGCTGTGATCAGATTGACGAGATGGAGAGTGAAGGATTATTGCTGTGATCAGATTGACTAGAGGGAGAGTAAAGGATTATTGCTCTGAACAGATTGACTCGAGGGAGAGTGAAGGATTATTGCAGTGATCAGATTGACTGAAAAGAGAGGGAAGGATTATAGCTGTGAAAAGATTGAGTGGAGGCAGATTGAAGGATTACTGCAGTGATCCGATTGACTGAAGGGATAGTGAAGGATTATTGCAGTGATCAGATTGACTAGATGGAGAGTGAAGGATTATTGCTGTGATCAGATTGACTGAAGGGAGAGTGAATGATTATTGCAGTGATCAGATTGACTAGATGGAGAGTGAAGGATTATTGCTGTGATCAGATTGACTGAAGGGAGAGTGAAGGATTATTGCAGTGATCAGATTGACTAGATGGAGAGTGAAGGATTATTGCTGTGATCAGATTGACTGAAGGGAGAGTGAAGGATTACTGCAGTGATCCGATTGACTGAAGGGAGAGTGAAGGATTATTGCAGTGATCAGATTGACTAGATGGAGAGTGAAGGATTATTGCTGTGATCAGATTGACTGAAGGGAGAGTGAAGGTTTATTGCAGTGACAGATTGACTAGATGGAGCGTGAAGGATTATTGCAGTGATCAGATTGACTGAAGGGAGAGTGAAGGTTTATTGTAGTGATCAGATTGACTCGATGGAGAGTGAAGGATTATTGCAGTGATCAGATTGACTGGTGGGAGAGTGAACGATTATTGCTGTGTTCAGATTGACTGGAGGTAGAGTGAAGGATTATTGCAGTGATCAGCTTGACTAGATGGAGAGTGAAGGATTATTGCTGTGATCAGATTGACTAGATGGAGAGTGACGGATTATTGCAGTGATCAGATTGACAGAAGGGAGAGTGAAGGATTATTGCTGAAACAGATTGACTGGAGGGAAAGTAAAGAATTATTGCAGTGACAGAATGACTGGAGAGAGAGTGTAGGATTATTGCAGTGATCAAATTGACAGAAGGGAGAGTGAAGGATTATTGCTGAGACAGATTGACTGGAGGGAAAGTAAAGAATTATTGCAGTGACAGAATGACTGGAGAGAGAGTGTAGGATTATTGCAGTGATCAAATTGACAAGATGGAGAGTGAAGGATTATTGCTGTGATCAGGTTGACTAGATGGAGAGTGAAAGGTTATTGCTGTGATCAGATTGATTCGAGGGAGAGTGAAGGATTATTGCTGTGATCAGATTGACTAGAGGGAAGGTGAAGGATTATTGCAGTGATCAGATTGACTGGAGGGAGAGTGAAGGATTATTGCTGTGATCAGGTTGACTAGATGGAGAGTGAAGGGTTATTGCTGTGATCAGATTGACTAGATGGAGAGTGAAGGATTATTGCTGTGATCAGATTGACTAGAGGGAGAGTAAAGGATTATTGCTGTGATCAGATTGACTAGATGGAGTTTGAAGGATTATTGCTGTGATCAGATTGACTCGAGGGAGAGTGAAGGATTATTGCTGTGTTCAGATTGACTGGAGGGAGAGTGAAGGATTATTGCTGTGAGTGATTGACTCCAGGGAGCGTGAAGGATTATTGCAGTGATCAGATTGTCGAGATGGAGAGTGAAGGATTATTGCAGTGACAGATTGAATGGTGGGAGAGTGAACGATTATTGCTGTGTTCAGATTGACTGAAGGGAGAGTGAAGGATTATTGCAGTGATCAGCTTGACTAGATGGAGAGTGAAGGATTATTGCAGTGACAGATTGACTGGAGGGACATTGATGGATTCCTGCAGTGATCGGATTGAGTCGAGGGAGATTGAAGGATTACTGCAGAGCAAATATTGACTAGAGGGAGAGCGAAGGATTAGTTCAGTGAACAGAATGACGAGAGGGCAATGAAGGATTATTGCAGTGAGCAAATTGACTTGATCGAGAGTGAGAATTATTGCATTGATCACATTGACTGACGGGAGAGTGAAGGATTATTGCAGTCAACAGTTTGACTCTAGAGAGATTGATGTTGACGACACTGAACAGCTTGACTCGAGTGAGAGTGAATGATTACTGCGGTGATCAGATTGACTGAAAGGAGAGGGAAGGATTATAGCTGTGAAAAGATTGACTGGAGGCAGATTGAAGGATTACTGCAGTGATCCGATTGACTGAAGGTAGAGTGAAGGATTATTGCAGTGATCAGATTGACTGAAAGGAGAGTGAAGGATTATAGCTATGAAAAGATTGACTGGAGGCAGATTGAAGGATTACTGTAGTGATCCGATTGACTGAAGGGAGAGTGAAGGATTATTGCAGTGATCAGATTGACTAGATGGAGAGTGAAGGATTATTGCTGTGATCAGATTGACTGAAGAGGGAGTGAAGGATTATTGCAGTGATCAGATTGACTGAAGGGAGAGTGAAGGATTATTGCAGTGATCAGATTGACTAGATAGAGAGTGAAGGATTATTGCAGTGATCAGATTGACTAGATGGAGAGTGAAGGATTATTGCAGCGATCAGATTGACCAGATGGAGAGTGAAGTATTATTGCAGCGATCAGATTGACTGGAGGGAGAGTGAACGATTATTGCAGTGATCAGATTGACTAGATGGAGTGTGAAGGATTATTGCAGTGATCAGATTGACTGGAGGGAGAGTGAAGGATTATTGCATTGATCAGATTGACTAGAAGGAGTGTGAAGGATTATTGCTGTGATCAGATTGACTGGAGGGAGAGTGAAGGATTATTGCTGTGTTCAGATTGACTAGAGGGACTGTGAAGGATTATTGCAGTGATCGGCTTGACGAGATGGAGAGTGAAGGATTATAGCAGTGACAGATTGACTGGAGGGAGATTGAAGGATTCCTGCAGTGATTGGATTGAGTCGAGGGAGATTGAAGGATTACTGCAGAGCAAATATTGACTAGAGGGAGAGTGAAGGATTACTGCAGTGAACAAAATGACGACAGGGCAATGAAGGATTATTGCAGTGAACAAATTGACCAGATCGAGAGTGAGAATTATTGCATTGATCACATTGACTGACGGGAGAGTGAAGGATTACTGCAGTGATCAGATTGACTGAAGGGAGAGTGAAGAATTATTGCAGTGATCAGATTGACTGAAGGGAGAGTGAAGAATTATTGCTGTGATCAGATTGACTGAAAGGAGAGTGAAGGATTACTCCTGTGATCCGATTGACTGAAGGGAGAGTGAAAGTTTATTGCAGTGATCCGATTGACTGAAGGGAGAGTGAAGGTTTATTGCAGTGATCAGATTGACTGAAGGGAGAGTGAAGGATTACTGCAGTGATCAAATTGAATGAAGGGAGAGTGATGGATTATTGCTGTGATCAGATTGACTAGAGGGAGAGTGAAGGATTATTGCAGTGATCAGATTGACTAGATGGAGAGTGAAGGATTATTGCAGTGACAGATTCACTAGAGGGAGAGTGAAGGATTATTGCAGTGACAGATTCACGAGAGGGAGAGTGAAGGATTATTGCAGTGATCAGCTTGACTAGATGGAGAGTGAAGGATTATTGCAGTGACAGATTGACAGGAGGGAGATTGAAGGATTCCTGCAGTGATCGGATTCAGTCGAGGGAGAATGAAGGATTACTGCGGAGCAAATATTGACTAGAGGGATAGTGAAGGATTACTGCAGTGAACAGAATGACGAGAGGGCAATGAAGGATTATTGCAGTGAGCAAATTGACCAGATCGAGAGTGAGGATTATTGCATTGATCACATTGACTGACCGGAGAGTGATGGATTACTGCAGTGATCAGATTGACTGAAGGGAGAGTGAAGGTTTATTGCAGTGATCAGATTGACTGAAGGGAGAGTGAAGGATTTTTGCTGTGATCAGATTGACTTGATGGAGAGTGAATGATTATTGCAGTGATCAGATTGACTGAATGGAGAGTGAAGGATTATTGCAGTGATCAGATTGACTGAAGGGTGAGTGAAGGATTATTGCAGTGATCAGATTGACTGGAGGAAGAGTGAAGGATTATTGCCGTGATCAGATTGACTAGATGGAGAGTGAAGGATTATTGCAGTGATCAGATTGACTAGATGGAGAGTGAAGGATTATTGCCGTGATCAGATTAACTAGATGGAGAGTGAAGGATTATTGCAGTGATCAGATTAACTAGATGGAGACTGAAGGATTATTGCTGTGATAATTTTGACTGAAGGGAGAGTGAAGGATTATTGCAGTCAACAGTTTAACTCGAGGGGGATTGATGTTGACGACACTGAACAGCTTGACTCGAGTGAGAGTGAAGGATTACTGAGGTCATCAGAATGACTGAAGGGAGAGTGAAGGATTATTGCAGTGATCAGATTGACTGAAAGGAGAGTGAAGGATTATAGCTGTGTAAAGATTGACTGGAGGCAGATTGAAGGATTACTGCAGTGATCAGATTGACTGAATGGAGAGTGAAGGTTTATTGCAGAGATCAGATTGACTGAAGGGAGAGTGAAGGATTATCGCTGTGAAAAGATTGACTGAAGGGAGAGTGAAGGATTATTGCAGAGATCAGATTGACTGAAGGGAGAGGGAAGGATTATAGCTGTGAAAAGATTGACTGAAGGGAGAGTGAAGGATTATTGCTGTGATCAGATTGACTGAAGGGAGAGTGAAGGATTATTGCTGTGATCAGATTGACTAGATAGAGACTGAATGATTATTGCTGTGATCAGATTGACTAGATAGAGAGTGAAGGATTATTGCATTGATCACATTGAATAGATTGAGAGTGAAGGATTATTGCAGTCATCAGATTGACTGGAGGGAGAGTGAAGGATTATTGCTGTGATCAGATTGACTAGATGGAGAGTGAAGGATTATTGCTGTGATCAGATTGACTAGATGGAGAGTGAAGGATTATTGCAGTGATCAGATTGACTGAAAGGAGAGTGAATGATTATTGCAGTGTCAGATTGACTGAAGGGTGAGTGAAGGATTATTGCCGTGATCAGATTGACTAGATGGAGAGTGAAGGATTATTGCAGTGATCAGACTGACTAGATGGAGAGTGAAGGATTATTGCTGTGATCAGATTGACCAGAGGGAAAGTGAAGGATTATTGCAGTGATCAGATTGACTGGAGGGAGAGTGAAGGATTATTGCAGTGATCCGATTGACTTGAGGGAAAGTGAAGGATTATTGCAGTGATCAGATTGACTGGAGGGAGAGTGAACGATTGTTGCTGTGATCAGATTGACTTGAGGGAAAGTGAAGGATTATTGCAGTGATCAGACTGACTAGATGGAGAGTGAAGGATTATTGCTGTGATCAGATTGACCAGAGGGAAAGTGAAGGATTATTGCAGTGATCAGATTGACTGGAGGGAGAGTGAAGGATTATTGCAGTGATCCGATTGACTTGAGGGAAAGTGAAGGATTATTGCAGTGATCAGATTGACTGGAGGGAGAGTGAAGGATTGTTGCTGTGATCAGATTGACTTGAGGGAAAGTGAAGGATTATTGCAGTGATCAGATTGACTTAAGGGAAAGTGAAGGATTATTGCAGTGATCAGATTGACTAGATGGAGAGTGAAGGATTATTGCTGTGATCAGATTGACTTGAGGGAAAGTGAAGGATTATTGCAGTGATGCGATTGACTGGAGGGAGAGTGAAGGATTTTTGCTGTGATCAGATTGACTTGAGGGAAAGTGAAGGATTATTGCAGTGATCAGATTGACTAGATGGAGAGTGAAGGATTTTTGCTGTGATCAGATTGACGAGATGGAGAGTGAAGGATTGTTGCTGTGATCAGATTGACGAGATGGAGAGTGAAGGATTATTGCAGTGATCAGATTGACTGGAGGGAGAGTGAACGATTATTGCTGTGTTCAGATTGACTGGAGGGAGAGTGAAGGATTATTGCATTGATCAGATTGTTTGGAGGGAGAGTGAAGGATTATTGCTGTGTTCAGATTGACTAGAGGGAGAGTGAAGGATTATTGCTGTGACAGATTGACTAGATGGAGAGTGAAGGATTATTGCTGTTTTCAGATTGACTAGAGGGAGAGTGATTATTGCTGTGACAGATTGACTAGATGGAGAGTGAAGGATTATTGCAGTGACAGATTGACTAGATGGAGAGTGAAGGATTATTGCAGTGATCAGATTGACTGGAGGGAGAGTGAAGGATTATTGCTGTGTTCAGATTGACTAGAGGGAGAGTGAAGGATTATTGCAGTGATCAGATTGACTGGAGGGAGAGTGACGGATAATTGCTGTGTTCAGATTGACTAGAGGGAGAGTGAAGGATTATTGCAGTGATCAGATTGACTGGAGGGAGAGTGAAGGATTATTGCTGTGTTCAGATTGACTAGAGGGAGAGTGAAGGATTATTGCAGTGAACAGCTTGACTAGATGGAGAGTGAAGGATTATTGCAGTGATCAGATTGACTGGAGGGAGAGTGAAGGATTATTGCTGTGTTCAGATTGACTAGAGGGAGAGTGAAGGACTATTGCAGTGAACAGCTTGACTAGATGGAGAGTGAAGGATTATTGCAGTGATCAGATTGACTGGAGGGAGAGTGAAGGATTATTGCTGTGTTCAGATTGACTAGAGGGAGAGTGAAGGATTATTGCAGTGAACAGCTTGACTAGATGGAGAGTGAAGGATTATTGCTGTGACAGATTGACTGGAGGGTGAGTGAAGGATTATTGCATTGATCAGATTGACTGGAGGAAGAGTGAAGGATTATTGCAGTGATCAGATTGACTAGATGGAGAGTGAAGGATTATTGCAGTGATCAGATTGACTAGATGGAGAGTGAAAGATTATATCTGTGATCAGATTGACTAGAGGGAAAGTGAAGGATTATTGCAGTGATCCGATTGACTTGAGGGAAAGAGAAGGATTCTTGATGTGATCAGATTGACTAGATGGAGAGTGAAGAATTATTGCTGTGATCAGATTGACTTGAGGGAAAGTGAAGGATTATTGCAGTGATCCGATTGACTTGAAGGAAAGTGAAGGATTGTTGCTGTGATCAGATTGACTGGAGGAAGAGTGAAGGATTGTTGCTGTGATCAGATTGACTAGATGGAGAGTGAAGGATTTTTGCTGTGATCAGATTGACGAGATGGAGAGTGAAGGATTGTTGCTGTGATCAGATTGACTTGAGGGAAAGTGAAGGATTATTGCAGTGATCAGATTGACTGGAGGGAGAGTGAACGATTATTGCTGTGTTCAGATTGACTGGAGGGAGAGTGAAGGATTATTACATTGATCAGATTGTTTGGAGGGAGAGTGAAGGATTATTGCTGTTTTCAGATTGACTAGAGGGAGAGTGAAGGATTATTGCTGTGACAGATTGACTAGATGGAGAGTGAAGGATTATTGCTGTGACAGATTGACTAGATGGAGAGTGAAGGATTATTACAGTGATCAGATTGACTGGAGGGAGAGTGAAGGATTATTGCTGTGTTCAGATTGACTAGAGGGAGAGTGAAGGATTATTGCAGTGATCAGATTGACTGGAGGGAGAGTGAACGATTATTGCATTGATCAGATTGACTAAATGGAGAGTGAAGGATTATTGCAGTGATCAGATTGACTGGAGGGAGAGTGAAGGATTATTGCTGTGTTCAGATTGACTAGAGGGAGAGTGAAGGATTATTGCAGTGATCAGCTTGACTAGATGGAGAGTGAAGGATTATTGCTGTGACAGATTGACTGGAGGGAGAGTGAAGGATTATAGCATTGATCAGATTGACTGGAGGGAGAGTGAAGGATTATTGCATTGATCAGATTGACTAGATGGAGAGTGAAGGATTATTGCAGTGATCAGAATGACTGGAGGGAGAGTGAAGGATTATTGCAGTGATCAGATTGACTGGAGGGAGAGTGAAGGATTATTGCTGTGACAGATTGACTGGAGGGAGAGTGAAGGATTATTGCATTGATCAGATTGACTAGATGGAGAGTGAAGGATTATTGCTGTGACAGATTGACTGGAGGGAGAGTGAAGGATTATTGCATTGATCAGATTGACTAGATGGAGAGTGAAGGATTATTGCAGTCATCAGATTGACTAGATGGAGAGTGAAGGTTTATTGCTGTGATCAGATTGACTGGAGGGAGAGTGAAGGATTATTGCATTGATCAGATTGACTAGATGGAGAGTGAAGGATTATTGCAGTGATCAGATTGACTGGAGGGAGAGTGAAGGATTATTGCTGTGTTCAGATTGACTCGAGGGAGAGTGAAGGATTATTGCAGTGAACAGCTTGACTAGATGGAGAGTGAAGGATTATTGCTGTGACAGATTGACTGGAGGGTGAATGAAGGATTATTGCATTGTTCAGATTGACTGGAGGAAGAGTGAAGGATTATTGCAGTGATCAGATTGACTAGATGGAGAGTGAAGGATTATTGCAGTGATCAGATTGACTAGATGGAGAGTGAAGGATTTTATCTGTGATCAGATTGACTAGAGGGAAAGTGAAGGATTATTGCAGTGATCAGATTGACTAGATGGAGAGTGAAGGATTATTGCTGTGATCAGATTGACTTGAGGGAAAGTGAAGGATTATTGCAGTGATCAGATTGACTTGAGGGAAAGTGAAGGATTATTGCAGTGATCCGATTGACTTGAGGGAAAGTGAAGGATTGTTGCTGTGATCAGATTGACTGGAGGGAGAGTGAAGGATTGTTGCTGTGATCAGATTGACTAGATGGAGAGTGAAGGATTTTTGCTGTGATCAGATTGACGAGATGGAGAGTGAAGGATTGTTGCTGTGATCAGATTGACTTGAGGGAAAGTGAAGGATTATTGCAGTGATCAGATTGACTGGAGGGAGAGTGAACGATTATTGCTGTGTTCAGATTGACTGGAGGGAGAGTGAAGGATTATTGCATTGATCAGATTGTTTGGAGGGAGAGTGAAGGATTATTGCTGTTTTCAGATTGACTAGAGGGAGAGTGAAGGATTATTGCTGTGACAGATTGACTGGATGGAGAGTGAAGGATTATTGCTGTGACAGATTGACTAGATGGAGAGTGAAGGATTATTACAGTGATCAGATTGACTGGAGGGAGAGTGAAGGATTATTGCTGTGTTCAGATTGACTAGAGGGAGAGTGAAGGATTATTGCAGTGATCAGATTGACTGGAGGGAGAGTGAACCATTATTGCATTGATCAGATTGACTAAATGGAGAGTGAAGGATTATTGCAATGATCAGATTGACTGGAGGGAGAGTGAAGGATTATTGCTGTGTTCAGATTGACTAGAGGGAGAGTGAAGGATTATTGCAGTGATCAGCTTGACTAGATGGAGAGTGAAGGATTATTGCTGTGACAGATTGACTGGAGGGAGAGTGAAGGATTATTGCATTGATCAGATTGACTGGAGGGAGAGTGAAGGATTATTGCATTGATCAGATTGACTAGATGGAGAGTGAAGGATTATTGCTGTGACAGATTGACTGGAGAGAGAGTGAAGGATTATTGCAGTCATCAGATTGACGAGATGGAGAGTGAAGGATTATTGCAGTCATCAGATTGACTGGAGGGAGAGTGAAGGATTATTACTGTGTTCAGATTGACGAGAGGGAGAGTGAAGGATTATTGCAGTCATCAGTTTGACTGGAGGGAGAGTGAAGGATTATTGCATTGATCAGTTTGACTAGATGGAGAGTGAAGGATTATTGCAGTCATCAGATTGACTGGAGGGAGAGTGAAGGATTATTACTGTGTTCAGATTGACTAGAGGGAGAGTGAAGGATTATTGCAGTCATCAGTTTGACTGGAGGGACAGTGAAGGATTATTGCATTGATCAGATTGACTAGATGGAGAGTGAAGGATTATTGCTGTGACAGATTGACTGGAGGGAGAGTGAAGAATTATTGCTGTGACAGATTGACTAGATGGAGAGTGAAGGATTATTACAGTGATCAGATTGACTGGAGGGAGAGTGAAGGATTATTGCTGTGTTCAGATTGACTAGATGGAGATTGAAGGATTATTGCTGTGACAGATTGACTGGAGGGAGAGTGAAGGATTATTGCTGTGACAGATTGACTAGATGGAGAGTGAAGGATTATTACAGTGATCAGATTGACTGGAGGGAGAGTGAAGGATTACTGCTGTGTTCAGATTGACTAGAGGGAGAGTGAAGGATTATTGCATTGATCAGATTGACTAGATGGAGAGTGAAGGATTATTGCAGTGATCAGATTGACTGGAGGGAGAGTGAAGGATTATTGCTGTGTTCAGATTGACTAGAGGGAGAGTGAAGGATTATTGCATTGATCAGATTGTTTGGAGGGAGAGTGAAGGATTATTGCTGTGATCAGATTGACTGGAGGGAGAGTGAAGGATTATTGCTGTGTTCAGACTGACTAGAGGGAGAGTGAAGGATTATTGCTGTGACAGATTGACTGGAGGGAGAGTGAACGATTATTGCTGTGTTCAGATTGACTGGAGGGAGAGTGAAGGATTATTGCATCGATCAGATTGTTTGGAGGGAGAGTGAAGGATTATTGCTGTTTTCAGATTGTCTAGAGGGAGAGTGAAGGATTATTGCTGTGACAGATTGACTAGATGGTGAGTGAAGGATTATTGCTGTGACAGATTGACTAGATGGAGAGTGAAGGATTATTACAGTGATCAGATTGACTGGAGGAAGAGTGAAGGATTATTGCCGTGATCAGATTGACTAGATGGAGAGTGAAGGATTATTGCTGTGATCAGATTAACTAGATGGAGAGTGAAGGATTATTGCAGTGATCAGACTGACTAGATGGAGAGTGAAGGATTATTGCTGTGATCAGATTGACTGAGGGAGAGTGAAGGATTGTTGCTGTGATCAGATTGACTTGAGGGAAAGTGAAGGATTATTGCAGTGATCCGATTGACTTGAGGGAAAGTGAAGGATTATTGCAGTGATCAGATTGACTGGAGGGAGAGTGAAGGATTGTTGCTGTGATCAGATTGACTTGAGGGAAAGTGAAGGATTATTGCAGTGATCCGATTGACTTGAGGGAAAGTGAAGGATTATTGTAGTGATCAGATTGACTTCAGGGAAAGTGAAGGATTATTGCAGTGATCAGATTGACTAGATGGAGAGTGAAGGATTATTGCTGTGATCAGATTGACTTGAGGGAAAGTGAAGGATTATTGCAGTGATGCGATTGACTTGAGGGAAAGTGAAGGATTGTTGCTGTGATCAGATTGACTGGAGGGAGAGTAAAGGATTTTTGCTGTGATCAGATTGACTTGAGGGAAAGTGAAGGATTATTGCAGTGATCAGATTGACTAGATGGAGAGTGAAGGATTTTTGCTGTGATCAGTTTGACGAGATGGAGAGTGAAGGATTGTTGCTGTGATCAGATTGACTTGAGGGAAAGTGAAGGATTATTGCAGTGATCAGATTGACGAGATGGAGAGTGAAGGATTATTGCAGTGATCAGATTGACTGGAGGGAGAGTGAACGATTATTGCATTGATCAGATTGACTAGATGGAGAGTGAAGGATTATTGCAGTGATCAGATTGTTTGGAGGTAGAGTGAAGGATTATTGCTGTTTTCAGTTTGACTAGAGGGTGAGTGAAGGATTATTGCTGTGACAGATTGACTAGATGGAGAGTGAAGGATTATTGCTGTGATCAGATTGACTGGAGGGAGAGTGAAGGATTATTGCTGTGTTCAGATTGACTAGAGGGAGAGTGAAGGATTATTGCAGTAATCACATTGACTGGAGGGAGAGTGAACGATTATTGCATTGATCAGATTGACTAGATGGAGAGTGAAAGATTATTGCAGTGATCAGATTGACTGGAGGGAGAGTGAAGGATTATTGCTGTGTTCAGATTGACTAGAGGGAGAGTGAAGGATTATTGCATTGAACAGCTTGACTAGATGGAGAGTGTTGGATTTTTGCTGTGATCAGATTGACTAGAGGGAGAGTGAAGGATTGTTGCTGTGATCAGATTGACTTGAGGGAAAGTGAAGGATTATTGCAGTGATCAGATTGACTGGAGGGAGAGTGAACGATTATGGCTGTGTTCAGAATGACTAGAGGGAGAGTGAAGGATTATTGCATTGATCAGATTGTTTGGAGGGAGAGTGAAGGATTATTGTTGTTTTCAGATTGACGAGATGGAGAGTGAAGTATTATTGCTGTGACAGATTGACTAGATGGAGAGTGAAGGATTATTGCTGTGACAGATTGACTAGATGGAGAGTGAAGGATTATTACAGTGATCAGATTGACTGGAGGGAGAGTGAAGGATTATTGCTGTGTTCAGATTGACTAGAGGGAGAGTGAAGGATTATTGCAGTGATCAGATTGACTGGAGGGAGAGTGAACGATTATTGCATTCATCAGATTGACTGGATGGAGAGTGAAGGATTTTTGCAGTGATCAGATTGACTGGAGGGAGAGTGAAGGATTATTGCTGTGTTCAGATTGACTAGAGGGAGAGTGAAGGATTATTGCTGTGATCAGATTGTTTGGAGGGACAGTGAAGGATTATTGCTGTTTTCAGACTGACTAGAGGGAGAGTGAAGGATTATTCCTGTGACAGATTGACTGGAGGGAGAGTGAACGATTATTGTTGTGTTCAGATTGACTGGAGGGAGAGTGAAGGATTATTGCATTGATCAGATTGTTTGGAGGGAGAGTGAAGGATTATTGCTGTTTTCAGATTGTCTAGAGGGAGAGTGAAGGATTATTGCTGTGACAGATTGACTAGATGGAGAGTGAAGGATTATTGCTGTGACAGATTGACTAGATGGAGAGTGAGGGATTATTACAGTGATCAGATTGACTGGAGGGAGAGTGAAGGATTATTGCTGTGTTCAGATAGACTAGAGGGAGAGTGAAGGATTATTGCAGTGATCAGATTGACTGGAGGGAGAGTGAACGATTATTGCATTGATCAGATTGACTAGATGGAGAGTGAAGGATTATTGCAGTGATCAGATTGACTGGAGGGAGAGTGAAGGATTATTACTGTGTTGAGATTGACGAGAGGGAGAGTGAAGGATTATTGCAGTCATCAGATTGACTGGAGGGAGAGTGAAGGATTATTGCTGTGTTCAGATTGACTAGATGGAGAGTGAAGGATTATTGCAGTGACAGATTGACTGGAGGGAGAGTGAAGGATTATTGCATTGATCAGATTGACTGGAGGGAGAGTGAAGGATTATTGCATTGATGAGATTGACTTGATGGATAGTGAAGGATTATTGCAGTGATCAGATTGACTGGAGGGAGAGTGAAGGATTATTGCAGTGATCAGATTGACTGGAGGGAGAGTGAAGGATTATTGCTGTGACAGATTGACTGGAGGGAGAGTGAAGGATTATTGCATTGATCAGATTGACTAGATGGAGAGTGAAGGATTATTGCTGTGACAGATTGACTGGAGGGAGAGTGAAGGATTATTGCATTGATCAGATTGACTAGATGGAGAGTGAAGGATTATTGCAGTCATCAGATTGACTGGAGGGAGAGTGAAGGATTATTACTGTGTTCAGATTGACGAGAGGGAGAGTGAAGGATTATTGCAGTCATCAGATTGACTGGAGGGAGAGTGAAGGATTGTTGCTGTGATCAGATTGACTGGAGGGAGAGTGAAGGATTATTGCTGTGTTCAGACTGACTAGAGGGAGAGTGAAGGATTATTGCTGTGACAGATTGACTGGAGGGAGAGTGAACGATTATTGCTGTGTTCAGATTGACTGGAGGGAGAGTGAAGGATTATTGCATCGATCAGATTGTTTGTAGGGAGAGTGAAGGATTATTGCTGTTTTCAGATTGTCTAGAGGGAGAGTGAAGGATTATTGCTGTGACAGATTGACTAGATGGTGAGTGAAGGATTATTGCTGTGACAGATTGACTAGATGGAGAGTGAAGGATTATTACAGTGATCAGATTGACTGGAGGAAGAGTGAAGGATTATTGCCGTGATCAGATTGACTAGATGGAGAGTGAAGGATTATTGCAGTGATCCGATTGACTTGAGGGAAAGTGAAGGATTATTGCAGTGATCAGATTGACTGGAGGGAGAGTGAAGGATTGTTGCTGTGATCAGATTGACTTGAGGGAAAGTGAAGGATTATTGCAGTGATCCGATTGACTTGAGGGAAAGTGAAGGATTATTGTAGTGGTCAGATTGACTTCAGGGAAAGTGAAGGATTATTGCAGTGATCAGATTGACTAGATGGAGAGTGAAGGATTATTGCTGTGATCAGATTGACTTGAGGGAAAGTGAAGGATTATTGCAGTGATGCGATTGACTTGAGGGAAAGTGAAGGATTGTTGCTGTGATCAGATTGACTGGAGGGAGAGTAAAGGATTTTTGCTGTGATCAGATTGACTTGAGGGAAAGTGAAGGATTATTGCAGTGATCAGATTGACTAGATGGAGAGTGAAGGATTTTTGCTGTGATCAGTTTGACGAGATGGAGAGTGAAGGATTGTTGCTGTGATCAGATTGACTTGAGGGAAAGTGAAGGATTATTGCAGTGATCAGATTGACGAGATGGAGAGTGAAGGATTATTGCAGTGATCAGATTGACTGGAGGGAGAGTGAACGATTATTGCATTGATCAGATTGACTAGATGGAGAGTGAAGGATTATTGCAGTGATCAGATTGTTTGGAGGTAGAGTGAAGGATTATTGCTGTTTTCAGTTTGACTAGAGGGTGAGTGAAGGATTATTGCTGTGACAGATTGACTAGATGGAGAGTGAAGGATTATTGCTGTGATCAGATTGACTGGAGGGAGAGTGAAGGATTATTGCTGTGTTCAGATTGACTAGAGGGAGAGTGAAGGATTATTGCAGTAATCACATTGACTGGAGGGAGAGTGAACGATTATTGCATTGATCAGATTGACTAGAGGGAGAGTGAAGGATTGTTGCTGTGATCAGATTGACTTGAGGGAAAGTGAAGGATTATTGCAGTGATCAGATTGACTGGAGGGAGAGTGAACGATTATGGCTGTGTTCAGAATGACTAGAGGGAGAGTGAAGGATTATTGCATTGATCAGATTGTTTGGAGGGAGAGTGAAGGATTATTGTTGTTTTCAGATTGACGAGATGGAGAGTGAAGGATTATTGCTGTGACAGATTGACTAGATGGAGAGTGAAGGATTATTGCTGTGACAGATTGACTAGATGGAGAGTGAAGGATTATTACAGTGATCAGATTGACTGGAGGGAGAGTGAAGGATTATTGCTGTGTTCAGATTGACTAGAGGGAGAGTGAAGGATTATTGCAGTGATCAGATTGACTGGAGGGAGAGTGAACGATTATTGCATTCATCAGATTGACTAGATGGAGAGTGAAGGATTTTTGCAGTGATCAGATTGACTGGAGGGAGAGTGAAGGATTATTGCTGTGTTCAGATTGACTAGAGGGAGAGTGAAGGATTATTGCTGTGATCAGATTGTTTGGAGGGACAGTGAAGGATTATTGCTGTTTTCAGACTGACTAGAGGGAGAGTGAAGGATTATTCCTTTGACAGATTGACTGGAGGGAGTGTGAACGATTATTGTTGTGTTCAGATTGACTGGAGGGAGAGTGAAGGATTATTGCATTGATCAGATTGTTTGGAGGGAGAGTGAAGGATTATTGCTGTTTTCAGATTGTCTAGAGGGAGAGTGAAGGATTATTGCTGTGACAGATTGACTAGATGGAGAGTGAAGGATTATTGCTGTGACAGATTGACTAGATGGAGAGTGAGGGATTATTACAGTGATCAGATTGACTGGAGGGAGAGTGAAGGATTATTGCTGTGTTCAGATAGACTAGAGGGAGAGTGAAGGATTATTGCAGTGATCAGATTGACTGGAGGGAGAGTGAACGATTATTGCATTGATCAGATTGACTAGATGGAGAGTGAAGGATTATTGCAGTGATCAGATTGACTGGAGGGAGAGTGAAGGATTATTACTGTGTTGAGATTGACGAGAGGGAGAGTGAAGGATTATTGCAGTCATCAGATTGACTGGAGGGAGAGTGAAGGATTATTGCTGTGTTCAGATTGACTAGAGGGAGAGTGAAGGATTATTGCAGTGACAGATTGACTGGAGGGAGAGTGAAGGATTATTGCATTGATCAGATTGACTGGAGGGAGAGTGAAGGATTATTGCATTGATGAGATTGACTTGATGGATAGTGAAGGATTATTGCAGTGATCAGATTGACTGGAGGGAGAGTGAAGGATTATTGCAGTGATCAGATTGACTGGAGGGAGAGTGAAGGATTATTGCTGTGACAGATTGACTGGAGGGAGAGTGAAGGATTATTGCATTGATCAGATTGACTAGATGGAGAGTGAAGGATTATTGCTGTGACAGATTGACTGGAGGGAGAGTGAAGGATTATTGCATTGATCAGATTGACTAGATGGAGAGTGAAGGATTATTGCAGTCATCAGATTGACTGGAGGGAGAGTGAAGGATTATTACTGTGTTCAGATTGACGAGAGGGAGAGTGAAGGATTATTGCTGTGACAGATTGACTGGAGGGAGAGTGAAGGATTATTGCTGTGTTCAGATTGACTTGAGGGAAAGTGAAGGATTATTGCAGTGATCAGATTGACTGGAGGGAGAGTGAAGGATTGTTGCTGTGATCAGATTGACTTGAGGGAAAGTGAAGGATTATTGCAGTGATCAGATTGACAAGATGGAGAGTGAAGGATTTTTGCTGTGATCAGATTGACGAGATGGAGAGTGAAGGATTGTTGCTGTGATCAGATTGACTTGAGGGAAAGTGAATGATTATTGCAGTGATCCGATTGACTGGAGGGAGAGTGAACGATTATTGCTGTGTTCAGAATGACTAGAGGGAGAGTGAAGGATTATTGCATTGATCAGATTGTTTGGAGGGAGAGTGAAGGATTATTGCAGTGATCAAATTGACTGGAGGGAGAGTGAAGGATTATTGCTGTGACAGATTGACTGGAGGGATCGTGAAGGATTATTGCATTGATCAGATTGACTAGATGGAGAGTGAAGGATTATTGCATTGATCAGATTGACTGGATGGAGAGTGAAGGATTATTGCATTGATCAGATTGACTTGATGGAGAGTGAAGGATTATTGCAGTGATCAGATTGACTGGAGGGAGAGTGAAGGATTATTGCAGTGATCAGATTGACTGGAGGGAGAGTGAAGGATTATTGCTGTGATCAGATTGACTGGAGGGAGAGTGAAGGATTATTGCTGTGACAGATTGACTGGAGGGAGAGTGAAGGATTATTGCATTGATCAGATTGACTAGATGGAGAGTGAAGGATTATTGCAGTGATCAGATTGACTGGAGGGAGAGTGAAGGATTATTGCTGTGTTCAGATTGACTAGAGGGAGAGTGAAGGATTATTGCATTGATCAGATTGTTTGGAGGGACAGTGAAGGATTATTGCTGTTTTCAGACTGACTAGAGGGAGAGTGAAGGATTATTCCTGTGACAGATTGACTGGAGGGAGAGTGAACGATTATTGCTGTGTTCAGATTGACTGGAGGGAGAGTGAAGGATCATTGCATTGATCAGATTGTTTGGAGGGAGAGTGAAGGATTATTGCTGTTTTCAGATTGTCTAGAGGGAGAGTGAAGGATTATTGCTGTGACAGATTGACTAGATGGAGAGTGAAGGATTATTGCTGTGACAGATTGACTAGATGGAGAGTGAAGGATTATTACAGTGATTAGATTGACTGGAGGGAGAGTGAAGGATTATTGCTGTGTTCAGATAGACTAGAGGGAGAGTGAAGGATTATTGCAGTGATCAGATTGACTGGTGGGAGAGTGAACGATTATTGCATTGATCAGATTGACTAGATGGAGAGTGAAGGATTATTGCAGTGATCAGATTGACAGGAGGGAGAGTGAACGATTATTGCTGTGTTCAGATTGACTGGAGGGAGAGTGAAGGATCATTGCATTGATCAGATTGTTTGGAGGGAGAGTGAAGGATTATTGCTGTTTTCAGATTGTCTAGAGGGAGAGTGAAGGATTATTGCTGTGACAGATTGACTAGATGGAGAGTGAAGGATTATTGCTGTGACAGATTGACTAGATGGAGAGTGAAGGATTATTACAGTGATCAGATTGACTGGAGGGAGAGTGAAGGATTATTGCTGTGTTCAGATAGACTAGAGGGAGAGTGAAGGATTATTGCAGTGATCAGATTGACTGGAGGGAGAGTGAACGATTATTGCATTGATCAGATTGACTAGATGGAGAGTGAAGGATTATTGCAGTGATCAGATTGACAGGAGGGAGAGTGAAGGATTATTGCTGTGTTCAGATTGACTAGAGGGAGAGTGAAGGATTATTGCAGTGATCAGCTTGACTAGATGGAGAGTGAAGGATTATTGCTGTGACAGATTGACTGGAGGGAGAGTGAAGGATTATTGCATTGATCAGATTGACTGGAGGGAGAGTGAAGGATTATTGCATTGATCAGATTGACTTGATGGAGAGTGAAGGATTATTGCAGTGATCAGATTGACTGGAGGGAGAGTGAAGGATTATTGCAGTGATCAGATTGACTGGAGGGAGAGTGAAGGATTATTGCTGTGACAGATGGACTGGAGGGAGAGTGAAGGATTATTGCATTGATCAGATTGACTAGATGGAGAGTGAAGGATTATTGCAGTCATCAGATTGACTGGAGGGAGAGTGAAGGATTATTACTGTGTTCAGATTGACTGGAGGGAGAGTGAAGGATTATTGCATTGATCAGATTGACTTGATGGAGACTGAAGGATTATTGCAGTGATCAGATTGACTGGAGGGAGAGTGAAGGATTATTGCAGTGATCAGATTGACTGGAGGGAGAGTGAAGGATTATTGCTGTGACAGATTGACTGGAGGGAGTGTGAAGGATTACTGCATTGATCAGATTGACTAGATGGAGAGTGAAGGATTATTGCATTGATCAGATTGACTAGATGGAGAGTGAAGGATTATTGCATTGATCAGATTGACTAGATGGAGAGTGAAGGATTATTGCAGTCATCAGATTGACTGGAGGGAGAGTGAAGAATTATTACTGTGTTCAGATTGACTGGAGGGAGAGTGATGGATTATTGCATTGATCAGATTGACTTGATGGAGAGTGAAGGATTATTGCAGTGATCAGATTTACTGGAGGGAGAGTGAAGGATTATTGCAGTGATCAGATTGACTGGAGGGAGAGTGAAGGATTATTGCTGTGACAGATTGACTGGAGGGAGAGTGAAGGATTATTGCATTGATCAGATTGACTAGTTGGAGAGTGAAGGATTATTGCAGTCATCAGATTGACTGGAGGGAGAGTGAAGGATTATTACTGTGTTCAGATTGACTGGAGGGAGAGTGAAGGATTATTGCATTGATCAGATTGACTTGATGGAGAGTGAAGGATTATTGCAGTGATCAGATTGACTGGAGGGAGAGTGAAGGATTATTGCAGTGATCAGATTGACTGGAGGGAGAGTGAAGGATTATTGCTGTGACAGATTGACTGGAGGGAGAGTGAAGGATTATTGCATTGATCAGATTGACTAGATGGAGAGTGAAGGATTATTGCAGTCATCAGATTGACTGGAGGGAGAGTGAAGGATTATTGCTGTGACAGATTGACTAGATGGAGAGTGAAGGATTATTGCTGTGACAGATTGACTAGATGGAGAGTGAAGGATTATTACAGTGATTAGATTGACTGGAGGGAGAGTGAAGGATTATTGCTGTGTTCAGATAGACTAGAGGGAGAGTGAAGGATTATTGCAGTGATCAGATTGACTGGAGGGAGAGTGAACGATTATTGCATTGATCAGATTGACTAGATGGAGAGTGAAGGATTATTGCAGTGATCAGATTGACAGGAGGGAGAGTGAACGATTATTGCTGTGTTCAGATTGACTGGAGGGAGAGTGAAGGATCATTGCATTGATCAGATTGTTTGGAGGGAGAGTGAAGGATTATTGCTGTTTTCAGATTGTCTAGAGGGAGAGTGAAGGATTATTGCTGTGACAGATTGACTAGATGGAGAGTGAAGGATTATTGCTGTGACAGATTGACTAGATGGAGAGTGAAGGATTATTACAGTGATCAGATTGACTGGAGGGAGAGTGAAGGATTATTGCTGTGTTCAGATTGACTAGAGGGAGAGTGAAGGATTATTGCAGTGATCAGATTGACTGGAGGGAGAGTGAACGATTATTGCATTGATCAGATTGACTAGATGGAGAGTGAAGGATTATTGCAGTGATCAGATTGACAGGAGGGAGAGTGAAGGATTATTGCTGTGTTCAGATTGACTAGAGGGAGAGTGAAGGATTATTGCAGTGATCAGCTTGACTAGATGGAGAGTGAAGGATTATTGCTGTGACAGATTGACTGGAGGGAGAGTGAAGGATTATTGCATTGATCAGATTGACTGGAGGGAGAGTGAAGGATTATTGCATTGATCAGATTGACTTGATGGAGAGTGAAGGATTATTGCAGTGATCAGATTGACTGGAGGGAGAGTGAAGGATTATTGCAGTGATCAGATTGACTGGAGGGAGAGTGAAGGATTATTGCTGTGACAGATGGACTGGAGGGAGAGTGAAGGATTATTGCATTGATCAGATTGACTAGATGGAGAGTGAAGGATTATTGCAGTCATCAGATTGACTGGAGGGAGAGTGAAGGATTATTACTGTGTTCAGATTGACTGGAGGGAGAGTGAAGGATTATTGCATTGATCAGATTGACTTGATGGAGACTGAAGGATTATTGCAGTGATCAGATTGACTGGAGGGAGAGTGAAGGATTATTGCAGTGATCAGATTGACTGGAGGGAGAGTGAAGGATTATTGCTGTGACAGATTGACTGGAGGGAGCGTGAAGGATTATTGCATTGATCAGATTGACTAGATGGAGAGTGAAGGATTATTGCATTGATCAGATTGACTAGATGGAGAGTGAAGGATTATTGCATTGATCAGATTGACTAGATGGAGAGTGAAGGATTATTGCAGTCATCAGATTGACTGGAGGGAGAGTAAAGAATTATTACTGTGTTCAGATTGACTGGAGGGAGAGTGATGGATTATTGCATTGATCAGATTGACTTGATGGAGAGTGAAGGATTATTGCAGTGATCAGATTTACTGGAGGGAGAGTGAAGGATTATTGCAGTGATCAGATTGACTGGAGGGAGAGTGAAGGATTATTGCTGTGACAGATTGACTGGAGGGAGAGTGAAGGATTATTGCATTGATCAGATTGACTAGTTGGAGAGTGAAGGATTATTGCAGTCATCAGATTGACTGGAGGGAGAGTGAAGGATTATTACTGTGTTCAGATTGACTGGAGGGAGAGTGAAGGATTATTGCATTGATCAGATTGACTTGATGGAGAGTGAAGGATTATTGCAGTGATCAGATTGACTGGAGGGAGAGTGAAGGATTATTGCAGTGATCAGATTGACTGGAGGGAGAGTGAAGGATTATTGCTGTGACAGATTGACTGGAGGGAGAGTGAAGGATTATTGCATTGATCAGATTGACTAGATGGAGAGTGAAGGATTATTGCAGTCATCAGATTGACTGGAGGGAGAGTGAAGGATTATTGCTGTGACAGATTGACTAGATGGAGAGTGAAGGATTATTGCTGTGACAGATTGACTAGATGGAGAGTGAAGGATTATTACAGTGATTAGATTGACTGGAGGGAGAGTGAAGGATTATTGCTGTGTTCAGATAGACTAGAGGGAGAGTGAAGGATTATTGCAGTGATCAGATTGACTGGAGGGAGAGTGAACGATTATTGCATTGATCAGATTGACTAGATGGAGAGTGAAGGATTATTGCAGTGATCAGATTGACAGGAGGGAGAGTGAACGATTATTGCTGTGTTCAGATTGACTGGAGGGAGAGTGAAGGATCATTGCATTGATCAGATTGTTTGGAGGGAGAGTGAAGGATTATTGCTGTTTTCAGATTGTCTAGAGGGAGAGTGAAGGATTATTGCTGTGACAGATTGACTAGATGGAGAGTGAAGGATTATTGCTGTGACACATTGACTAGATGGAGAGTGAAGGATTATTACAGTGATCAGATTGACTGGAGGGAGAGTGAAGGATTATTGCTGTGTTCAGATAGACTAGAGGGAGAGTGAAGGATTATTGCAGTGATCAGATTGACTGGAGGGAGAGTGAACGATTATTGCATTGATCAGATTGACTAGATGGAGAGTGAAGGATTATTGCAGTGATCAGATTGACAGGAGGGAGAGTGAAGGATTATTGCTGTGTTCAGATTGACTAGAGGGAGAGTGAAGGATTATTGCAGTGATCAGCTTGACTAGATGGAGAGTGAAGGATTATTGCTGTGACAGATTGACTGGAGGGAGAGTGAAGGATTATTGCATTGATCAGATTGACTGGAGGGAGAGTGAAGGATTATTGCATTGATCAGATTGACTTGATGGAGAGTGAAGGATTATTGCAGTGATCAGATTGACTGGAGGGAGAGTGAAGGATTATTGCAGTGATCAGATTGACTGGAGGGAGAGTGAAGGATTATTGCTGTGACAGATGGACTGGAGGGAGAGTGAAGGATTATTGCATTGATCAGATTGACTAGATGGAGAGTGAAGGATTATTGCAGTCATCAGATTGACTGGAGGGAGAGTGAAGGATTATTACTGTGTTCAGATTGACTGGAGTGAGAGTGAAGGATTATTGCATTGATCAGATTGACTTGATGGAGACTGAAGGATTATTGCAGTGATCAGATTGACTGGAGGGAGAGTGAAGGATTATTGCAGTGATCAGATTGACTGGAGGGAGAGTGAAGGATTATTGCTGTGACAGATTGACTGGAGGGAGCGTGAAGGATTATTGCATTGATCAGATTGACTAGATGGAGAGTGAAGGATTATTGCATTGATCAGATTGACTAGATGGAGAGTGAAGGATTATTGCATTGATCAGATTGACTAGATGGAGAGTGAAGGATTATTGCAGTCATCAGATTGACTGGAGGGAGAGTGAAGAATTATTACTGTGTTCAGATTGACTGGAGGGAGAGTGATGGATTATTGCATTGATCAGATTGACTTGATGGAGAGTGAAGGATTATTGCAGTGATCAGATTTACTGGAGGGAGAGTGAAGGATTATTGCAGTGATCAGATTGACTGGAGGGAGAGTGAAGGATTATTGCTGTGACAGATTGACTGGAGGGAGAGTGAAGGATTATTGCATTGATCAGATTGACTAGTTGGAGAGTGAAGGATTATTGCAGTCATCAGATTGACTGGAGGGAGAGTGAAGGATTATTACTGTGTTCAGATTGACTGGAGGGAGAGTGAAGGATTATTGCATTGATCAGATTGACTAGTTGGAGAGTGAAGGATTATTGCAGTCATCAGATTGACTGGAGGGAGAGTGAAGGATTATTACTGTGTTCAGATTGACTGGAGGGAGAGTGAAGGATTATTGCATTGATCAGATTGACTTGATGGAGAGTGAAGGATTATTGCAGTGATCAGATTGACTGGAGGGAGAGTGAAGGATTATTGCAGTGATCAGATTGACTGGAGGGAGAGTGAAGGATTATTGCTGTGACAGATTGACTGGAGGGAGAGTGAAGGATTATTGCATTGATCAGATTGACGAGATGGAGAGTGAAGGATTATTGCAGTCATCAGATTGACTGGAGGGAGAGTGAAGGATTATTACTGTGTTCAGATAGACTAGAGGGAGAGTGAAGGATTATTGCAGTGATCAGATTGACTGGAGGGAGAGTGAACGATTATTGCATTGATCAGATTGACTAGATGGAGAGTGAAGGATTATTGCAGTGATCAGATTGACAGGAGGGAGAGTGAAGGATTATTGCTGTGTTCAGATTGACTAGAGGGAGAGTGAAGGATTATTGCAGTGATCAGCTTGACTAGATGGAGAGTGAAGGATTATTGCTGTGACAGATTGACTGGAGGGAGAGTGAAGGATTATTGCATTGATCAGATTGACTGGAGGGAGAGTGAAGGATTATTGCATTGATCAGATTGACTTGATGGAGAGTGAAGGATTATTGCAGTGATCAGATTGACTGGAGGGAGAGTGAAGGATTATTGCAGTGATCAGATTGACTGGAGGGAGAGTGAAGGATTATTGCTGTGACAGATGGACTGGAGGGAGAGTGAAGGATTATTGCATTGATCAGATTGACTAGATGGAGAGTGAAGGATTATTGCAGTCATCAGATTGACTGGAGGGAGAGTGAAGGATTATTACTGTGTTCAGATTGACTGGAGTGAGAGTGAAGGATTATTGCATTGATCAGATTGACTTGATGGAGACTGAAGGATTATTGCAGTGATCAGATTGACTGGAGGGAGAGTGAAGGATTATTGCAGTGATCAGATTGACTGGAGGGAGAGTGAAGGATTATTGCTGTGACAGATTGACTGGAGGGAGCGTGAAGGATTATTGCATTGATCAGATTGACTAGATGGAGAGTGAAGGATTATTGCATTGATCAGATTGACTAGATGGAGAGTGAAGGATTATTGCATTGATCAGATTGACTAGATGGAGAGTGAAGGATTATTGCAGTCATCAGATTGACTGGAGGGAGAGTGAAGAATTATTACTGTGTTCAGATTGACTGGAGGGAGAGTGATGGATTATTGCATTGATCAGATTGACTTGATGGAGAGTGAAGGATTATTGCAGTGATCAGATTTACTGGAGGGAGAGTGAAGGATTATTGCAGTGATCAGATTGACTGGAGGGAGAGTGAAGGATTATTGCTGTGACAGATTGACTGGAGGGAGAGTGAAGGATTATTGCATTGATCAGATTGACTAGTTGGAGAGTGAAGGATTATTGCAGTCATCAGATTGACTGGAGGGAGAGTGAAGGATTATTACTGTGTTCAGATTGACTGGAGGGAGAGTGAAGGATTATTGCATTGATCAGATTGACTTGATGGAGAGTGAAGGATTATTGCAGTGATCAGATTGACTGGAGGGAGAGTGAAGGATTATTGCAGTGATCAGATTGACTGGAGGGAGAGTGAAGGATTATTGCTGTGACAGATTGACTGGAGGGAGAGTGAAGGATTATTGCATTGATCAGATTGACGAGATGGAGAGTGAAGGATTATTGCAGTCATCAGATTGACTGGAGGGAGAGTGAAGGATTATTACTGTGTTCAGATTGACTAGAGGGAGAGTGAAGGATTATTGCAGTCATCACATTGACTGGAGGGAGAGTGAAGGATTATTGCAGTGTTCAGATTGACTAGAGGGAGAGAGAAGGATTATTACAGTGATCAGATTGACTGGAGGGAGAGTGAAGGATTATTGCTGTGTTCAGATAGACTAGAGGGAGAGTGAAGGATTATTGCAGTGATCAGATTGACTGGAGGGAGAGTGAACGATTATTGCATTGATCAGATTGACTAGATGGAGAGTGAAGGATTATTGCAGTGATCAGATTGACAGGAGGGAGAGTGAAGGATTATTGCTGTGTTCAGATTGACTAGAGGGAGAGTGAAGGATTATTGCAGTGATCAGCTTGACTAGATGGAGAGTGAAGGATTATTGCTGTGACAGATTGACTGGAGGGAGAGTGAAGGATTATTGCATTGATCAGATTGACTGGAGGGAGAGTGAAGGATTATTGCATTGATCAGATTGACTTGATGGAGAGTGAAGGATTATTGCAGTGATCAGATTGACTGGAGGGAGAGTGAAGGATTATTGCAGTGATCAGATTGACTGGAGGGAGAGTGAAGGATTATTGCTGTGACAGATGGACTGGAGGGAGAGTGAAGGATTATTGCATTGATCAGATTGACTAGATGGAGAGTGAAGGATTATTGCAGTCATCAGATTGACTGGAGGGAGAGTGAAGGATTATTACTGTGTTCAGATTGACTGGAGGGAGAGTGAAGGATTATTGCATTGATCAGATTGACTTGATGGAGACTGAAGGATTATTGCAGTGATCAGATTGACTGGAGGGAGAGTGAAGGATTATTGCAGTGATCAGATTGACTGGAGGGAGAGTGAAGGATTATTGCTGTGACAGATTGACTGGAGGGAGCGTGAAGGATTATTGCATTGATCAGATTGACTAGATGGAGAGTGAAGGATTATTGCATTGATCAGATTGACTAGATGGAGAGTGAAGGATTATTGCATTGATCAGATTGACTAGATGGAGAGTGAAGGATTATTGCAGTCATCAGATTGACTGGAGGGAGAGTGAAGAATTATTACTGTGTTCAGATTGACTGGAGGGAGAGTGATGGATTATTGCATTGATCAGATTGACTTGATGGAGAGTGAAGGATTATTGCAGTGATCAGATTTACTGGAGGGAGAGTGAAGGATTATTGCAGTGATCAGATTGACTGGAGGGAGAGTGAAGGATTATTGCTGTGACAGATTGACTGGAGGGAGAGTGAAGGATTATTGCATTGATCAGATTGACTAGTTGGAGAGTGAAGGATTATTGCAGTCATCAGATTGACTGGAGGGAGAGTGAAGGATTATTACTGTGTTCAGATTGACTGGAGGGAGAGTGAAGGATTATTGCATTGATCAGATTGACTTGATGGAGAGTGAAGGATTATTGCAGTGATCAGATTGACTGGAGGGAGAGTGAAGGATTATTGCAGTGATCAGATTGACTGGAGGGAGAGTGAAGGATTATTGCTGTGACAGATTGACTGGAGGGAGAGTGAAGGATTATTGCATTGATCAGATTGACGAGATGGAGAGTGAAGGATTATTGCAGTCATCAGATTGACTGGAGGGAGAGTGAAGGATTATTACTGTGTTCAGATTGACTAGAGGGAGAGTGAAGGATTATTGCAGTCATCACATTGACTGGAGGGAGAGTGAAGGATTATTGCAGTGTTCAGATTGACTAGAGGGAGAGAGAAGGATTATTGCAGTGATCAGCTTGACTAGATGGAGAGTGAAGGATTATTGCTGTGACAGATTGATTGGAGGGAAAGTGAAGGATTATTGCATTGATCAGATTGACTGGAGGGAGAGTGAAGTATTATTGCAGTGATCAGATTGACTGGAGGGAGAGTGAAGGATTATTGCAGTGATCAGATTGACTGGCTGGAGAGTGAAGGATTATTGCTGTCACAGTTTGACTGGAGGGAGAGTGAAGGATTATTGCATTGATCAGATTGACTAGATGGAGAGTGAAGGATTATTGCAGTGATCAGATTGACTGGAGGGAGAGTGAAGGATTATTGCTGTGTTCAGATTGACTAGAGGGAGAGTGAAGGATTATTGCATTGATCAGATTGACTGGAGGGAGAGTGAAGGATTATTACTGTGTTCAGATTGACTGGAGGGAGAGTGAAGGATTATTGCATTGATCAGATTGACTTGATGGAGAGTGAAGGATTATTGCAGTGATCAGATTGACTGGAGGGAGAGTGAAGGATTATTGCAGTGATCAGATTGACTGGAGGGAGAGTGAAGGATTATTGCTGTGATCAGATTGACTGGAGGGAGAGTGAAGGATTATTGCTGTGACAGATTGACTGGAGGGAGAGTGAAGGATTATTGCATTGATCAGATTGACTAGATGGAGAGTGAAGGATTATTGCAGTGATCAGATTGACTGGAGGGAGAGTGAAGGATTATTGCTGTGTTCAGATTGACTAGAGGGAGAGTGAAGGATTATTGCATTGATCAGATTGTTTGGAGGGACAGTGAAGGATTATTGCTGTTTTCAGACTGACTAGAGGGAGAGTGAAGGATTATTCCTGTGACAGATTGACTGGAGGGAGAGTGAACGATTATTGCTGTGTTCAGATTGACTGGAGGGAGAGTGAAGGATCATTGCATTGATCAGATTGTTTGGAGGGAGAGTGAAGGATTATTGCTGTTTTCAGATTGTCTAGAGGGAGAGTGAAGGATTATTGCTGTGACAGATTGACTAGATGGAGAGTGAAGGATTATTGCTGTGACAGATTGACTAGATGGAGAGTGAAGGATTATTACAGTGATCAGATTGACTGGATGGAGAGTGAAGGATTATTGCTGTGTTCAGATAGACTAGAGGGAGAGTGAAGGATTATTGCAGTGATCAGATTGACTGGAGGGAGAGTGAACGATTATTGCATTGATCAGATTGACTAGATGGAGAGTGAAGGATTATTGCAGTGATCAGATTGACAGGAGGGAGAGTGAAGGATTATTGCTGTGTTCAGATTGACTAGAGGGAGAGTGAAGGATTATTGCAGTGATCAGCTTGACTAGATGGAGAGTGAAGGATTATTGCTGTGACAGATTGACTGAAGGGAGAGTGAAGCATTATTGCATTGATCAGATTGACTGGAGGGAGAGTGAAGGATTATTGCATTGATCAGATTGACTTGATGGAGAGTGAAGGATTATTGCAGTGATCAGATTGACTGGAGGGAGAGTGAAGGATTATTGCAGTGATCAGATTGACTGGAGGGAGAGTGAAGGATTATTGCTGTGACAGATTGACTGGAGGGAGAGTGAAGGATTATTGCATTGATCAGATTGACTAGATGGAGAGTGAAGGATTATTGCAGTCATCAGATTGACTGGAGGGAGAGTGAAGGATTATTACTGTGTTCAGATTGACTGGAGGGAGAGTGAAGGATTATTGCATTGATCAGATTCACTTAATGGAGACTGAAGGATTATTGCAGTGATCAGATTGACTGGAGGGAGAGTGAAGGATTATTGCAGTGATCAGATTGACTGGAGGGAGAGTGAAGGATTATTGCTGTGACAGATTGACTGGAGGGAGCGTGAAGGATTATTGCATTGATCAGATTGACTAGATGGAGAGTGAAGGATTATTGCATTGATCAGATTGACTAGATGGAGAGTGAAGGATTATTGCATTGATCAGATTGACTAGATGGAGAGTGAAGGATTATTGCAGTCATCAGATTGACTGGAGGGAGAGTGAAGGATTATTACTGTGTTCAGATTGACTGGAGGGAGAGTGAAGGATTAATTCATTGATCAGATTGACTAGATGGAGAGTGAAGGATTATTGCATTGATCAGATTGACTAGATGGAGAGTGAAGGATTATTGCAGTCATCAGATTGACTTGATGGAGAGTGAAGGATTATTGCAGTGATCAGATTTACTGGAGGGAGAGTGAAGGATTATTGCAGTGATCAGATTGACTGGAGGGAGAGTGAAGGATTATTGCTGTGACAGATTGACTGGAGGGAGAGTGAAGGATTATTGCATTGATCAGATTGACTAGTTGGAGAGTGAAGGATTATTGCAGTCATCAGATTGACTGGAGGGAGAGTGAAGGATTATTACTGTGTTCAGATTGACTGGAGGGAGAGTGAAGGATTATTGCAGTGATCAGATTGACTGGAGGGAGAGTGAAGGATTATTGCAGTGATCAGATTGACTGGAGGGAGAGTGAAGGATTATTGCTGTGACAGATTGACTGGAGGGAGAGTGAAGGATTATTGCATTGATCAGATTGACTAGATGGAGAGTGAAGGATTATTGCAGTCATCAGATTGACTGGAGGGAGAGTGAAGGATTATTACTGTGTTCAGATTGACTAGAGGGAGAGTGAAGGATTATTGCAGTCATCAGATTGACTGGAGGGAGAGTGAAGGATTATTGCAGTGTTCAGATTGACTAGAGGGAGAGAGAAGGATTATTGCAGTGATCAGCTTGACTAGATGGAGAGTGAAGGATTATTGCTGTGACAGATTGATTGGAGGGAAAGTGAAGGATTATTGCATTGATCAGATTGACTGGAGGGAGAGTGAAGGATTATTGCAGTGATCAGATTGACTGGAGGGAGAGTGAAGGATTATTGCAGTGATCAGATTGACTGGAGGGAGAGTGAAGGATTATTGCTGTCACAGTTTGACTGGAGGGAGAGTGAAGGATTATTGCATTGATCAGATTGACTAGATGGAGAGTGAAGGATTATTGCTGTGACAGATTGACTGGAGGGAGAGTGAAGGATTATTGCATTGATCAGATTGACTAGATGGAGAGTGAAGGATTATTGCAGTCATCAGATTGACTGGAGGGAGAGTGAAGGATTATTACTGTGTTCAGATTGACTAGAGGGAGAGTGAAGGATTATTGCAGTGATCAGATTGACTGGAGGGAGAGTGAAGGATTATTGCTGTGTTCAGATTGACTAGATGGAGAGTGAAGGATTATTGCTGTGACAGATTGACTGGAGGGAGATTGAAGGATTCCTGCAGTGATCGGATAGAGTCGAGGGGGAGTGAAGGATTATTGCATTGATCAGATTGACTAGATGGAGAGTGAAGGATTATTGCAGTGACAGATTGACTGGAGGGAGATTGAAGGATTCCTGCAGTGATCGGTTTGAGTCGAGGGAGATTGAAGGATTACTGCAGAGCAAATATTGACTCGAGGGAGAGTGAAGGATTAGTGCAGTGAACAGAATGACGAGAGGGCAATGAAGGATTATTGCAGTGAGCAAATTGACTAGATTGAGAGTGTGGATTATTGCATTGATCACATTGACTGACGGGAGAGTGAAGGATTATTGCAGTGATCAGATTGACTGGAGGGAGAGTGAAGGATTATTGCAGTGATCCGATTGATTTGAGGGAAAGTGAAGCATTGTTGCAGTGCTCAGATTGACAAGATGGAGAGTGAAGGATTGTTGCTGTGATCAGATTGACAAGATGGAGAGTGAAGGATTGTTGCTGTGATCAGATTGACCTGAGGGAAAGTGAAGGATTATTGCAGTGATCAGATTGACGAGATGGAGAGTGAAGGATTATTGCTGTGAAAGATTGACTAGATGGAGAGTGAAGGATTATTGCAGTGATCAGATTGACTGGAGGGAGAGTGAACGATTATTGCTGTGTTCAGATTGACTGGAGGGAGAGTGAAGGATTATTGCTTTGATCAGATTGACTAGAGGGAGAGTGAAGGATTATTGCTGTGACAGATTGACTAGATGGAGAGTGAAGGATTATTGCTGTGACAGATTGACTAGATGGAGAGTGAAGGATTATTGCTGTGACAGATTGACTAGATGTAGAGTGAAGGATTATTGCTGTGACAGATTGACTAGATGGAGAGTGAAGGATTATTGCAGTGATCAGATTGACTGGAGGGAGAGTGAACGATTATTGCTGTGTTCAGATTGACTTGAGGGAGAGTGAAGGATTATTGCTGTGATCAGATTGACTTGAGGGAACGTGAAGGAATATTGCAGTGATCAGATTGACTTGAGGGAAAGTGAAGGATTATTGCAGTGATCAGATTGACTTGAGGGAAAGTGAAGGATTATTGCAGTGATCAGATTGACTGGAGGGAGAGTGAAGGATTGTTGCTTTGATCAGATTGACTTGAGGGAAAGTGAAGGATTATTGCAGTGATCAGATTGACTGGAGGGAGAGTGAACGATTATTGCTGTGTTCAGAATGACTGGAGGGAGAGTGAAGGATTATTGCATTGATCAGATTGTTTGGAGGGAGAGTGAAGGATTATTGTTGTTTTCAGATTGACTAGATGGAGAGTGAAGGATTATTGCTGTGACAGATTGACTAGATGGAGAGTGAAGGATTATTGCTGTGACAGATTGACTAGATGGAGAGTGAAGGATTATTACAGTGATCAGATTGACTGGAGGGAGAGTGAAGGATTATTGCTGTGTTCAGATTGACTAGAGGGAGAGTGAAGGATTATTGCAGTGATCAGATTGACTGGAGGGAGAGTGAACGATTATTGCATTCATCAGATTGACTAGATGGAGAGTGAAGGATTATTGCAGTGATCAGATTGACAGGAGGGAGAGTGAAGGATTATTGCTGTGTTCAGATTGACTAGAGGGAGAGTGAAGGATTATTGCAGTGATCAGCTTGACTAGATGGAGAGTGAAGGATTATTGCTGTGACAGATTGACTGGAGGGAGAGTGAAGGATTATTGCATTGATCAGATTGACTGGAGGGAGAGTGAAGGATTATTGCATTGATCAGATTGACTTGATGGAGAGTGAAGGATTATTGCAGTGATCAGATTGACTGGAGGGAGAGTGAAGGATTATTGCAGTGATCAGATTGACTGGAGGGAGAGTGAAGGATTATTGCTGTGACAGATTGACTGGAGGGAGAGTGAAGGATTATTGCATTGATCAGATTGACTAGATGGAGAGTGAAGGATTATTGCTGTGACAGATTGACTGGAGGGAGAGTGAAGGATTATTGCATTGATCAGATTGACTAGATGGAGAGTGAAGGATTATTGCAGTCATCAGATTGACTGGAGGGAGAGTGAAGGATTATTACTGTGTTCAGATTGACTAGAGGGAGAGTGAAGGATTATTGCAGTGATCAGATTGACTGGAGGGAGAGTGAAGGATTATTGCTGTGTTCAGATTGACTAGATGGAGAGTGAAGGATTATTGCTGTGACAGATTGACTGGAGGGAGATTGAAGGATTCCTGCAGTGATCGGATAGAGTCGATGGGGAGTGAAGGATTATTGCATTGATCAGATTGACTAGATGGAGAGTGAAGGATTATTGCAGTGACAGATTGACTGGAGGGAGATTGAAGGATTCCTGCATGATCGGATTGAGTCGAGGGAGATTGAAGGATTACTGCAGAGCAAATATTGACTCGAGGGAGAGTGAAGGATTAGTGCAGTGAACAGAATGACGAGAGGGCAATGAAGGATTATTGCAGTGAGCAAATTGACTAGATTGAGAGTGTGGATTATTGCATTGATCACATTGACTGACGGGAGAGTGAAGGATAATTGCAGTGATCAGATTGACTGGATGGAGAGTGAAGGATTATTGCAGTGATCCGATTGATTTGAGGGAAAGTGAAGCATTGTTGCAGTGCTCAGATTGACAAGATGGAGAGTGAAGGATTGTTGCTGTGATCAGATTGACAAGATGGAGAGTGAAGGATTGTTGCTGTGATCAGATTGACTTGAGGGAAAGTGAAGGATTATTGCAGTGATCAGATTGACGAGATGGAGAGTGAAGGATTATTGCTGTGAAAGATTGACTAGATGGAGAGTGAAGGATTATTGCAGTGATCAGATTGACTGGAGGGAGAGTGAACGATTATTGCTGTGTTCAGATTGACTGGAGGGAGAGTGAAGGATTATTGCTTTGATCAGATTGACTAGAGGGAGAGTGAAGGATTATTGCTGTGACAGATTGACTAGATGGAGAGTGAAGGATTATTGCTGTGACAGATTGACTAGATGGAGAGTGAAGGATTATTGCTGTGACAGATTGACTAGATGGAGAGTGAAGGATTATTGCTGTGACAGATTGACTAGATGGAGAGTGAAGGATTATTGCAGTGATCAGATTGACTGGAGGGAGAGTGAACGATTATTGCTGTGTTCAGATTGACTTGAGGGAGAGTGAAGGATTATTGCTGTGATCAGATTGACTTGAGGGAAAGTGAAGGATTATTGCAGTGATCAGATTGACTTGAGGGAAAGTGAAGGATTATTGCAGTGATCAGATTGACTTGAGGGAAAGTGAAGGATTATTGCAGTGATCAGATTGACTGGAGGGAGAGTGAAGGATTGTTGCTTTGATCAGATTGACTTGAGGGAAAGTGAAGGATTATTGCAGTGATCAGATTGACTAGATGGAGAGTGTAGGAGTTTTGCTGTGATCAGATTGACGAGATGGAGAGTGAAGGATTGTTGCTGTGATCAGATTGACTTGAGGGAAAGTGAAGGATTATTGCAGTGATCAGATTGACTGGAGGGAGAGTGAACGATTATTGCTGTGTTCAGAATGACTGGAGGGAGAGTGAAGGATTATTGCATTGATCAGATTGTTTGGAGGGAGAGTGAAGGATTATTGTTGTTTTCAGATTGACTAGATGGAGAGTGAAGGATTATTGCTGTGACAGATTGACTAGATGGAGAGTGAAGGATTATTGCTGTGACAGATTGACTAGATGGAGAGTGAAGGATTATTACAGTGATCAGATTGACTGGAGGGAGAGTGAACGATTATTGCATTCATCAGATTGACTAGATGGAGAGTGAAGGATTTTTGCAGTGATCAGATTGACTGGAGGGAGAGTGAAGGATTATTGCTGTGTTCAGATTGACTAGAGGGAGAGTGAAGGATTATTGCATTGATCAGATTGACTAGATGGAGAGTGAAGGATTATTGCAGTGATCAGATTGACTGGAGGGAGAGTGAAGGATGATTGCAGTGATCAGATTGACTGGAGGGAGAGTGAAGGATTATTGCTGTGATCAGATTGACTGGAGGGAGAGTGAAGGATTATTGCTGTGACAGATTGACTGGAGGGAGAGTGAAGGATTATTGCATTGATCAGATTGACTAGATGGAGAGTGAAGGATTATTGCAGTGATCAGATTGACTGGAGGGAGAGTGAAGGATTATTGCTGTGTTCAGATTGACTAGAGGGAGAGTGAAGGATTATTGCATTGATCAGATTGTTTGGAGGGAGAGTGAAGGATTATTGCTGTTTTCAGACTGACTAGAGGGAGAGTGAAGGATTATTGCTGTGACAGATTGACTGGAGGGAGAGTGAACGATTATTGCTGTGTTCAGATTGACTGGAGGGAGAGTGAAGGATTATTGCATTGATCAGATTGTTTGGAGGGAGAGTGAAGGATTATTGCTGTTTTCAGATTGTCTAGAGGGTGAGTGAAGGATTATTGCTGTGACAGATTGACTAGATGGAGAGTGAAGGATTATTGCTGTGACAGATTGACTAGATGGAGAGTGAAGGATTATTACAGTGATCAGATTGACTGGAGGGAGAGTGAAGGATTATTGCTGTGTTCAGATAGACTAGAGGGCGAGTGAAGGATTATTGCAGTGATCAGATTGACTGGAGGGAGAGTGAACGATTATTGCATTGATCTGATTGACTAGATGGAGAGTGAAGGATTATTGCTGTGATCAGATTGACAGGAGGGAGAGTGAAGGATTATTGCTGTGTTCAGATTGACTAGAGGGAGAGTGAAGGATTATTGCAGTGATCAGCTTGACTAGATGGAGAGTGAAGGATTATTGCTGTGACAGATTGACTGGAGGGAGAGTGAAGGATTATTGCATTGATCAGATTGACTGGAGGGAGAGTGAAGGATTATTGCATTGATCAGATTGACTTGATGGAGAGTGAAGGATTATTGCAATGATCAGATTGACTGGAGGGAGAGTGAAGGATTATTGCAGTGATCAGATTGACTGGAGGGAGAGTGAAGGATTATTGCTGTAACAGATTGACTGGAGGGAGAGTGAAGGATTATTGCATTGATCAGATTGACTAGATGGAGAGTGAAGGATTATTGCTGTGACAGATTGACTGGAGGGAGAGTGAAGGATTATTGCATTGATCAGATTGACTAGATGGAGAGTGAAGGATTATTGCAGTGACAGATTGACTGGAGGGAGATTGAAGGATTCCTGCAGTGATCGGATTGAGTCGAGGGAGATTGAAGGATTACTGCAGAGCAAATATTGACTGGAGGTAGAGTGAAGGATTAGTGCAGTGAACAGAATGACGAGAGGGCAATGAAGGATTATTGCATTCATCACATTGACTGACGGGAGAGTGAAGGATTATTGCAGTGATCAGATTGACTGGAGGGAGAGTGAAGGATTATTGCAGTGATCCGATTGATTTGAGGGAAAGTGAAGCATTGTTGCAGTGCTCAGATTGACAAGATGGAGAGTGAAGGATTGTTGCTGTGATCAGATTGACAAGATGGAGAGTGAAGGATTGTTGCTGTGATCAGATTGAATTGAGGGAAAGTGAAGGATTATTGCAGTGATCAGATTGACGAGATGGAGAGTGAAGGATTATTGCTGTGAAAGATTGACTAGATGGAGAGTGAAGGATTATTGCAGTGATCAGATTGACTGGAGGGAGAGTGAACGATTATTGCTATGTACAGATTGACTAGATGGAGAGTGAAGGATTATTGCTGTGACAGATTGACTAGATGGAGAGTGAAGGATTATTGCAGTGATCAGATTGACTGGAGGGAGAGTGAAGGATTATTGCTGTGTTCAGATTGACTTGAGGGAGAGTGAAGGATTATTGCATTGATCAGATTGACTGGAGGGAGAGTGAAGGATTATTGCTGTGTTCAGATTGACTAGAGGCAGAGTGAAGGATTATTGCAGTGATCAGATTGACTGGAGGGAGAGTGAAGGATTATTGCATTGATCAGATTGACTGGAGGGAGAGTGAAGGATTATTGCATTGATCAGATTGACTTGATGGAGAGTGAAGGATTATTGCAGTGATCAGATTGACTGGAGGGAGAGTGAAGGATTATTGCAGTGATCAGATTGACTGGAGGGAGAGTGAAGGATTATTGCTGTGACAGATTGACTGGAGGGAGAGTGAAGGATTATTGCATTGATCAGATTGACTAGATGGAGAGTGAAGGATTATTGCTGTGACAGATTGACTGGAGGGAGATTGAAGGATTATTGCATTGATCAGATTGACTAGATGGAGAGTGAAGGATTATTGCAGTCATCAGATTGACTGGAGCGAGAGTGAAGGATTATTACTGTTTTCAGATTGACGAGAGGGAGAGTGAAGGATTATTGCAGTGATCAGATTGACTTGAGGGAAAGTGAAGGATTATTGCAGTGATCAGATTGACTTGAGGGAAAGTGAAGGATTATTGCAGTGATCAGATTGACTGGAGGGAGAGTGAAGGATTGTTGCTTTGATCAGATTGACTTGAGGGAAAGTGAAGGATTATTGCAGTGATCAGATTGACTAGATGGAGAGTGTAGGAGTTTTGCTGTGATCAGATTGACGAGATGGAGAGTGAAGGATTGTTGCTGTGATCAGATTGACTTGAGGGAAAGTGAAGGATTATTGCAGTGATCAGATTGACTGGAGGGAGAGTGAACGATTATTGCTGTGTTCAGAATGACTGGAGGGAGAGTGAAGGATTATTGCATTGATCAGATTGTTTGGAGGGAGAGTGAAGGATTATTGTTGTTTTCAGATTGACTAGATGGAGAGTGAAGGATTATTGCTGTGACAGATTGACTAGATGGAGAGTGAAGGATTATTGCTGTGACAGATTGACTAGATGGAGAGTGAAGGATTATTACAGTGATCAGATTGACTGGAGGGAGAGTGAACGATTATTGCATTCATCAGATTGACTAGATGGAGAGTGAAGGATTTTTGCAGTGATCAGATTGACTGGAGGGAGAGTGAAGGATTATTGCTGTGTTCAGATTGACTAGAGGGAGAGTGAAGGATTATTGCATTGATCAGATTGACTAGATGGAGAGTGAAGGATTATTGCAGTGATCAGATTGACTGGAGGGAGAGTGAAGGATGATTGCAGTGATCAGATTGACTGGAGGGAGAGTGAAGGATTATTGCTGTGATCAGATTGACTGGAGGGAGAGTGAAGGATTATTGCTGTGACAGATTGACTGGAGGGAGAGTGAAGGATTATTGCATTGATCAGATTGACTAGATGGAGAGTGAAGGATTATTGCAGTGATCAGATTGACTGGAGGGAGAGTGAAGGATTATTGCTGTGTTCAGATTGACTAGAGGGAGAGTGAAGGATTATTGCATTGATCAGATTGTTTGGAGGGAGAGTGAAGGATTATTGCTGTTTTCAGACTGACTAGAGGGAGAGTGAAGGATTATTGCTGTGACAGATTGACTGGAGGGAGAGTGAACGATTATTGCTGTGTTCAGATTGACTGGAGGGAGAGTGAAGGATTATTGCATTGATCAGATTGTTTGGAGGGAGAGTGAAGGATTATTGCTGTTTTCAGATTGTCTAGAGGGTGAGTGAAGGATTATTGCTGTGACAGATTGACTAGATGGAGAGTGAAGGATTATTGCTGTGACAGATTGACTAGATGGAGAGTGAAGGATTATTACAGTGATCAGATTGACTGGAGGGAGAGTGAAGGATTATTGCTGTGTTCAGATAGACTAGAGGGCGAGTGAAGGATTATTGCAGTGATCAGATTGACTGGAGGGAGAGTGAACGATTATTGCATTGATCTGATTGACTAGATGGAGAGTGAAGGATTATTGCTGTGATCAGATTGACAGGAGGGAGAGTGAAGGATTATTTCTGTGTTCAGATTGACTAGAGGGAGAGTGAAGGATTATTGCAGTGATCAGCTTGACTAGATGGAGAGTGAAGGATTATTGCTGTGACAGATTGACTGGAGGGAGAGTGAAGGATTATTGCATTGATCAGATTGACTGGAGGGAGAGTGAAGGATTATTGCATTGATCAGATTGACTTGATGGAGAGTGAAGGATTATTGCAATGATCAGATTGACTGGAGGGAGAGTGAAGGATTATTGCAGTGATCAGATTGACTGGAGGGAGAGTGAAGGATTATTGCTGTAACAGATTGACTGGAGGGAGAGTGAAGGATTATTGCATTGATCAGATTGACTAGATGGAGAGTGAAGGATTATTGCTGTGACAGATTGACTGGAGGGAGAGTGAAGGATTATTGCATTGATCAGATTGACTAGATGGAGAGTGAAGGATTATTGCAGTGACAGATTGACTGGAGGGAGATTGAAGGATTCCTGCAGTGATCGGATTGAGTCGAGGGAGATTGAAGGATTACTGCAGAGCAAATATTGACTGGAGGTAGAGTGAAGGATTAGTGCAGTGAACAGAATGACGAGAGGGCAATGAAGGATTATTGCATTGATCACATTGACTGACGGGAGAGTGAAGGATTATTGCAGTGATCAGATTGACTGGAGGGAGAGTGAAGGATTATTGCAGTGATCCGATTGATTTGAGGGAAAGTGAAGCATTGTTGCAGTGCTCAGATTGACAAGATGGAGAGTGAAGGATTGTTGCTGTGATCAGATTGACAAGATGGAGAGTGAAGGATTGTTGCTGTGATCAGATTGAATTGAGGGAAAGTGAAGGATTATTGCAGTGATCAGATTGACGAGATGGAGAGTGAAGGATTATTGCTGTGAAAGATTGACTAGATGGAGAGTGAAGGATTATTGCAGTGATCAGATTGACTGGAGGGAGAGTGAACGATTATTGCTATGTACAGATTGACTAGATGGAGAGTGAAGGATTATTGCTGTGACAGATTGACTAGATGGAGAGTGAAGGATTATTGCAGTGATCAGATTGACTGGAGGGAGAGTGAAGGATTATTGCTGTGTTCAGATTGACTTGAGGGAGAGTGAAGGATTATTGCATTGATCAGATTGACTGGAGGGAGAGTGAAGGATTATTGCTGTGTTCAGATTGACTAGAGGCAGAGTGAAGGATTATTGCAGTGATCAGATTGACTGGAGGGAGAGTGAAGGATTATTGCATTGATCAGATTGACTGGAGGGAGAGTGAAGGATTATTGCATTGATCAGATTGACTTGATGGAGAGTGAAGGATTATTGCAGTGATCAGATTGACAGGAGGGAGAGTGAAGGATTATTGCAGTGATCAGATTGACTGGAGGGAGAGTGAAGGATTATTGCATTGATCAGATTGACTAGATGGAGAGTGAAGGATTATTGCTGTGACAGATTGACTGGAGGGAGAGTGAAGGATTATTGCATTGATCAGATTGACTAGATGGAGAGTGAAGGATTATTGCAGTCATCAGATTGACTGGAGCGAGAGTGAAGGATTATTACTGTTTTCAGATTGACGAGAGGGAGAGTGAAGGATTATTGCAGTCATCAGATTGACTGGAGGGAGAGTGAAGGATTATTGCTGTGTTCAGATTGACTTGAGGGAAAGTGAAGGATTATTGCCATGATCAGATTGACTGGAGGGAGAGTGAAGGATTGTTGCTGTGATCAGATTGACTTGAGGGAAAGTGAAGGATTATTGCAGTGATCAGATTGACGAGATGGAGAGTGAAGGATTGTTGCTGTGATCAGATTGACTTGAGGGAAAGTGAAGGATTATTGCAGTGATCAGATTGACTGGAGGGAGAGTGAACGATTATTGCTGTGTTCAGAATGACTAGAGGGAGAGTGAAGGATTATTGCATTGATCAGATTGTTTGGAGGGAGAGTGAAAGATTATTGTTGTTTTCAGATTGACTTGAGGGAGAGTGAAGGATTATTGCTGTGATCAGATTGACTTGAGGGAAAGTGAAGGATTATTGCAGTGATCAGATTGACTTGAGGGAAAGTGAAGGATTATTGCAGTGATCAGATTGACTTGAGGGAAAGTGAAGGATTATTGCAGTGATCAGATTGACTGGAGGGAGAGTGAAGGATTGTTGCTTTGATCAGATTGACTTGAGGGAAAGTGAAGGATTATTGCAGTGATCAGATTGACTAGATGGAGAGTGTAGGAGTTTTGCTGTGATCAGATTGACGAGATGGAGAGTGAAGGATTGTTGCTGTGATCAGATTGACTTGAGGGAAAGTGAAGGATTATTGCAGTGATCAGATTGACTGGAGGGAGAGTGAACGATTATTGCTGTGTTCAGAATGACTGGAGGGAGAGTGAAGGATTATTGCATTGATCAGATTGTTTGGAGGGAGAGTGAAGGATTATTACTGTTTTCAGATTGACGAGAGGGAGAGTGAAGGATTATTGCAGTCATCAGATTGACTGGAGGGAGAGTGAAGGATTATTGCTGTGTTCAGATTGACTTGAGGGAAAGTGAAGGATTATTGCCATGATCAGATTGACTGGAGGGAGAGTGAAGGATTGTTGCTGTGATCAGATTGACTTGAGGGAAAGTGAAGGATTATTGCAGTGATCAGATTGACGAGATGGAGAGTGAAGGATTGTTGCTGTGATCAGATTGACTTGAGGGAAAGTGAATGATTATTGCAGTGATCAGATTGACTGGAGGGAGAGTGAACGATTATTGCTGTGTTCAGAATGACTAGAGGGAGAGTGAAGGATTATTGCATTGATCAGATTGTTTGGAGGGAGAGTGAAAGATTATTGTTGTTTTCAGATTGACTTGAGGGAGAGTGAAGGATTATTGCTGTGATCAGATTGACTTGAGGGAAAGTGAAGGATTATTGCAGTGATCAGATTGACTTGAGGGAAAGTGAAGGATTATTGCAGTGATCAGATTGACTTGAGGGAAAGTGAAGGATTATTGCAGTGATCAGATTGACTGGAGGGAGAGTGAAGGATTGTTGCTTTGATCAGATTGACTTGAGGGAAAGTGAAGGATTATTGCAGTGATCAGATTGACTAGATGGAGAGTGTAGGAGTTTTGCTGTGATCAGATTGACGAGATGGAGAGTGAAGGATTGTTGCTGTGATCAGATTGACTTGAGGGAAAGTGAAGGATTATTGCAGTGATCAGATTGACTGGAGGGAGAGTGAACGATTATTGCTGTGTTCGGAATGACTGGAGGGAGAGTGAAGGATTATTGCATTGATCAGATTGTTTGGAGGGAGAGTGAAGGATTATTGTTGTTTTCAGATTGACTAGATGGAGAGTGAAGGATTATTGCTGTGACAGATTGACTAGATGGAGAGTGAAGGATTATTGCTGTGACAGATTGACTAGATGGAGAGTGAAGGATTATTACAGTGATCAGATTGACTGGAGGGAGAGTGAACGATTATTGCATTCATCAGATTGACTAGATGGAGAGTGAAGGATTTTTGCAGTGATCAGATTGACTGGAGGGAGAGTGAAGGATTATTGCTGTGTTCAGATTGACTAGAGGGAGAGTGAAGGATTATTGCATTGATCAGATTGACTAGATGGAGAGTGAAGGATTATTGCAGTGATCAGATTGACTGGAGGGAGAGTGAAGGATGATTGCAGTGATCAGATTGACTGGAGGGAGAGTGAAGGATTATTGCTGTGATCAGATTGACTGGAGGGAGAGTGAAGGATTATTGCTGTGACAGATTGACTGGAGGGAGAGTGAAGGATTATTGCATTGATCAGATTGACTAGATGGAGAGTGAAGGATTATTGCAGTGATCAGATTGACTGGAGGGAGAGTGAAGGATTATTGCTGTGTTCAGATTGACTAGAGGGAGAGTGAAGGATTATTGCATTGATCAGATTGTTTGGAGGGAGAGTGAAGGATTATTGCTGTTTTCAGACTGACTAGAGGGAGAGTGAAGGATTATTGCTGTGAAAGATTGACTGGAGGGAGAGTGAACGATTATAGCTGTGTTCAGATTGACTGGAGGGAGAGTGAAGGATTATTGCATTGATCAGATTGTTTGGAGGGAGAGTGAAGGATTATTGCTGTTTTCAGATTGTCTAGAGGGTGAGTGAAGGATTATTGCTGTGACAGATTGACTAGATGGAGAGTGAAGGATTATTGCTGTGACAGATTGACTAGATGGAGAGTGAAGGATTATTACAGTGATCAGATTTACTGGAGGGAGAGTGAAGGATTATTGCTGTGTTCAGATAGACTAGAGGGCGAGTGAAGGATTATTGCAGTGATCAGATTGACTGGAGGGAGAGTGAACGATTATTGCATTGATCTGATTGACTAGATGGAGAGTGAAGGAATATTGCTGTGATCAGATTGACAGGAGGGAGAGTGAAGGATTATTGCTGTGTTCAGATTGACTAGAGGGAGAGTGAAGGATTATTGCAGTGATCAGCTTGACTAGATGGAGAGTGAAGGATTATTGCTGTGACAGATTGACTGGAGGGAGCGTGAAGGATTATTGCATTGATCAGATTGACTGGAGGGAGAGTGAAGGATTATTGCATTGATCAGATTGACTTGATGGAGAGTGAAGGATTATTGCAATGATCAGATTGACTGGAGGGAGAGTGAAGGATTATTGCAGTGATCAGATTGACTGGAGGGAGAGTGAAGGATTATTGCTGTAACAGATTGACTGGAGGGAGAGTGAAGGATTATTGCATTGATCAGATTGACTAGATGGAGAGTGAAGGATTATTGCTGTGACAGATTGACTGGAGGGAGAGTGAAGGATTATTGCATTGATCAGATTGACTAGATGGAGAGTGAAGGATTATTGCAGTGACAGATTGACTGGAGGGAGATTGAAGGATTCCTGCAGTGATCGGATTGAGTCGAGGGAGATTGAAGGATTACTGCAGAGCAAATATTGACTGGAGGTAGAGTGAAGGATTAGTGCAGTGAACAGAATGACGAGAGGGCAATGAAGGATTATTGCATTGATCACATTGACTGACGGGAGAGTGAAGGATTATTGCAGTGATCAGATTGACTGGAGGGAGAGTGAAGGATTATTGCAGTGATCCGATTGATTTGAGGGAAAGTGAAGCATTGTTGCAGTGCTCAGATTGACAAGATGGAGAGTGAAGGATTGTTGCTGTGATCAGATTGACAAGATGGAGAGTGAAGGATTGTTGCTGTGATCAGATTGAATTGAGGGAAAGTGAAGGATTATTGCAGTGATCAGATTGACGAGATGGAGAGTGAAGGATTATTGCTGTGAAAGATTGACTAGATGGAGAGTGAAGGATTATTGCAGTGATCAGATTGACTGGAGGGAGAGTGAACGATTATTGCTATGTACAGATTGACTAGATGGAGAGTGAAGGATTATTGCTGTGACAGATTGACTAGATGGAGAGTGAAGGATTATTGCAGTGATCAGATTGACTGGAGGGAGAGTGAAGGATTATTGCTGTGTTCAGATTGACTTGAGGGAGAGTGAAGGATTATTGCATTGATCAGATTGACTGGAGGGAGAGTGAAGGATTATTGCTGTGTTCAGATTGACTAGAGGCAGAGTGAAGGATTATTGCAGTGATCAGATTGACTGGAGGGAGAGTGAAGGATTATTGCATTGATCAGATTGACTGGAGGGAGAGTGAAGGATTATTGCATTGATCAGATTGACTTGATGGAGAGTGAAGGATTATTGCAGTGATCAGATTGACTGGAGGGAGAGTGAAGGATTATTGCAGTGATCAGATTGACTGGAGGGAGAGTGAAGGATTATTGCTGTGACAGATTGACTGGAGGGAGAGTGAAGGATTATTGCATTGATCAGATTGACTAGATGGAGAGTGAAGGATTATTGCTGTGACAGATTGACTGGAGGGAGAGTGAAGGATTATTGCATTGATCAGATTGACTAGATGGAGAGTGAAGGATTATTGCAGTCATCAGATTGACTGGAGCGAGAGTGAAGGATTATTACTGTTTTCAGATTGACGAGAGGGAGAGTGAAGGATTATTGCAGTCATCAGATTGACTGGAGGGAGAGTGAAGGATTATTGCCATGATCAGATTGACTGGAGGGAGAGTGAAGGATTGTTGCTGTGATCAGATTGACTTGAGGGAAAGTGAAGGATTATTGCAGTGATCAGATTGACTAGATGGAGAGTGAAGGATTTTTGCTGTGATCAGATTGACGAGATGGAGAGTGAAGGATTGTTGCTGTGATCAGATTGACTTGAGGGAAAGTGAAGGATTATTGCAGTGATCAGATTGACTGGAGGGAGAGTGAACGATTATTGCTGTGTTCAGAATGACTAGAGGGAGAGTGAAGGATTATTGCATTGATCAGATTGTTTGGAGGGAGAGTGAAAGATTATTGTTGTTTTCAGATTGACTAGATGGAGAGTGAAGGATTATTGCTGTGACAGATTGACTAGATGGAGAGTGAAGGATTATTGCTGTGACAGATTGACTAGATGGAGAGTGAAGGATTATTACAGTGATCAGATTGACTGGAGGGAGAGTGAAGGATTATTGCTGTGTTCAGATTGACTAGAGGGAGAGTGAAGGATTATTGCAGTGATCAGATTGACTGGAGGGAGAGTGAACGATTATTGCATTCATCAGATTGACTGGAGGGAGAGTGAAGGATTTTTGCAGTGATCAGATTGACTGTAGGGAGAGTGAAGGATTATTGCTGTGTTCAGATTGACTAGAGGGAGAGTGAAGGATTATTGCATTGATCAGATTGACTAGATGGAGAGTGAAGGATTATTGCAGTGATCAGATTGACTGGAGGGAGAGTGAAGGATTATTGCAGTGATCAGATTGACTGGAGGGAGAGTGAAGGATTATTGCTGTGATCAGATTGACTGGAGGGAGAGTGAAGGATTATTGCTGTGACAGATTGACTGGAGGGAGAGTGAAGGATTATTGCATTGATCAGATTGACTAGATGGAGAGTGAAGGATTATTGCAGTGATCAGATTGACTGGAGGGAGAGTGAAGGATTATTGCTGTGTTCAGATTGACTAGAGGGAGAGTGAAGGATTATTGCATTGATCAGATTGTTTGGAGGGACACTGAAGGATTATTGCTGTTTTCAGACTGACTAGAGGGAGAGTGAAGGATTATTCCTGTGACAGATTGACTGGAGGGAGAGTGAACGATTATTGCTGTGTTCAGATTGACTGGAGGGAGAGTGAAGGATTATTGCATTGATCAGATTGTTTGGAGGGAGAGTGAAGGATTATTGCTGTTTTCAGATTGTCTAGAGGGAGAGTGAACGATTATTGCTGTGACAGATTGACTAGATGGAGAGTGAAGGATTATTGCTGTGACAGATTGACTAGATGGAGAGTGAAGGATTATTACAGTGATCAGATTGACTGGAGGGAGAGTGAAGGACTATTGCTGTGTTCAGATAGACTAGAGGGAGAGTGAAGGATTATTGCAGTGATCAGATTGACTGGAGGGAGAGTGAACGATTATTGCATTGATCAGATTGACTTGATGGAGAGTGAAGGCTTATTGCAGTGATCAGATTGACAGGAGGGAGAGTGAAGGATTATTGCTGTGTTCAGATTGTCGATAGGGAGAGTGAAGGATTATTGCAGTGATCAGCTTGACTAGATGGAGAGTGAAGGATTATTGCTGACAGATTGACTGGAGGGAGAGTGAAGGATTATTGCATTTATCAGATTGACTGGAGGGAGAGTGAAGGATTATTGCATTGATCAGATTGACTTGATGGAGAGTGAAGGATTATTGCAGTGATCAGATTGACTGGAGGGAGAGTGAAGGATTATTGCAGTGATCAGATTGACTGGAGGGAGAGTGAAGGATTTTTGCTGTGACAGATTGACTGGAGGGAGAGTGAAGGATTATTGCATTGATCAGATTGACTAGATGGAGAGTGAAGGATTATTGCAGTCATCAGATTGACTGGAGGGAGAGTGAAGGATTATTACTCTGTTCAGATTGACTGGAGGGAGAGTGAAGGATTATTGCATTGATCAGATTGACTTGATGGAGAGTGAAGGATTATTGCAGTGATCAGATTGACTGGAGGGAGAGTGAAGGATTATTGCAGTGATCAGATTGACTGGAGGGAGAGTGAAGGATTATTGCTGTGACAGATTGACTGGAGGGAGAGTGAAGGATTATTGCATTGATCAGATTGACTAGATGGAGAGTGAAGGATTATTGCAGTCATCAGATTGACTGGAGGGAGAGTGAAGGATTATTACTGTGTTCAGATTGACTAGAGGGAGAGTGAAGGATTATTGCAGTCATCAGATTGACTGGAGGGAGAGTGAAGGATTATTGCTGTGTTCAGATTGACTAGAGGGAGAGAGAAGGATTATTGCAGTGATCAGCTTGACTAGATGGAGAGTGAAGGATTATTGCTGTGACAGATTGACTGGAGGGAAAGTGAAGGATTATTGCATTGATCAGATTGACTGGAGGGAGAGTGAAGGATTATTGCAGTGATCTGATTGACTGGAGGGAGAGTGAAGGATTATTGCAGTGATCAGATTGACTGGAGGGAGAGTGAAGGATTATTGCTGTCACAGATTGACTGGAGGGAGAGTGAAGGATTATTGCATTGATCAGATTGACTAGATGGAGAGTGAAGGATTATTGCTGTGACAGATTGACTGGAGGGAGAGTGAAGGATTATTGCATTGATCAGATTGACTAGATGGAGAGTGAAGGATTATTGCAGTCATCAGATTGACTGGAGGGAGAGTGAAGGATTATTACTGTGTTCAGATTGACTAGAGGGAGAGTGAAGGATTATTGCAGTGATCAGATTGACTGGAGGGAGAGTGAAGGATTATTGCTGTGTTCAGATTGACTAGATGGAGAGTGAAGGATTATTGCTGTGACAGATTGACTGGAGGGAGATTGAAGGATTCCTGCAGTGATCGGATAGAGACGAGGGAGAGGGAAGGATTACTGCAGAGCAAATATTGTCTCGAGGGAGAGTGAAGGATTAGTGCAGTGAACAGAATGACGAGAGGGCAATGAAGGATTATTGCAGTGAGCAAATTGACTAGATTGAGAGTGTGGATTATTGCATTGATCACATTGACTGACGGGAGAGTGAAGGATTACTGCAGTGATTAGATTGACTGGAGGGAGAGTGAAGGATTATTGCAGTGATCCGATTGATTTGAGGGAAAGTGAAGCATTGTTGCAGTGCTCAGATTGACAAGATGGAGAGTGAAGGATTGTTGCTGTGATCAGATTGACTTGAGTGAAAGTGAAGGATTATTGCAGTGATCAGATTGACTAGATGGAGAGTGAAGGATTATTGCTGTGACAGATTGACTAGATGGAGAGTGAAGGATTATTGCTGTGACAGACTGACTGGATGGAGAGTGAAGAATTATTGCATTGATCAGATTGACTAGATGGAGAGTGAAGAATTATTGCTGTGACAGATTGACTAGATGGAGAGTGAAGGATTATTGCTGTGACAGATTGACTGGATGGAGAGTGAAGGATTATTACAGTGATCAGATTGACTGGAGGGAGAGTGAAGGATTATTGCTGTGTTCAGATTGACTAGAGGGAGAGTGAAGGATTATTGCAGTGATCAGATTGACTGGAGGGAGAGTGAACGATTATTGCATTCATCAGATTGACTAGATGGAGAGTGAAGGATTTTTGCAGTGATCAGATTGACTGGAGGGAGAGTGAAGGATTATTGCTGTGTTCAGATTGACTAGAGGGAGAGTGAAGGATTATTGCATTGATCAGATTGACTAGATGGAGAGTGAAGGATTATTGCAGTGATCAGATTGACTGGAGGGAGAGTGAAGGATCATTGCAGTGATCAGATTGACTGGAGGGAGAGTGAAGGATTATTGCTGTGATCAGATTGACTGGAGGGAGAGTGAAGGATTATTGCTGTGACAGATTGACTGGAGGGAGAGTGAAGGATTATTGCATTGATCAGATTGACTAGATGGAGAGTGAAGGATTATTGCAGTGATCAGATTGACTGGAGGTAGAGTGAAGGATTATTGCTGTGTTCAGATTGACTAGAGGGAGAGTGAAGGATTATTGCATTGATCAGATTGTTTGGAGGGAGAGTGAAGGATTATTGCTGTTTTCAGACTGACTAGAGGGAGAGTGAAGGATTATTGCTGTGACAGATTGACTGGAGGGAGAGTGAACGATTATTGCTGTGTTCAGATTGACTGGAGGGAGAGTGAAGGATTATTGCATTGATCAGATTGTTTGGAGGGAGAGTGAAGGATTATTGCTGTTTTCAGATTGTCTAGAGGGAGAGTGAAGGATTATTGCTGCGACAGATTGAATAGATGGAGAGTGAAGGATTATGGCTGTGACAGATTGACTAGATGGAGAGTGAAGGATTATTACGGTGATCAGATTGACTGGAGGGAGAGTGAACGATTATTGCATTGATCAGATTGACTAGATGGAGAGTGAAGGATTATTGCTGTGATCAGATTGACTGGAGGGAGAGTGAACGATTATTGCATTGATCAGATTGACCAGATGGAGAGTGAAGGATTATTGCTGTGATCAGATTGACAAGAGGGAGAGTGAAGGATTATTGCTGTGATCAGATTGACTTGAGGGAAAGTGAAGGATTATTGCAGTGATCAGATTGACTTGAGGGAAAGTGAAGGATTATTGCAGTGATCAGATTGACTTGAGGGAAAGTGAAGGATTATTGCAGTGATCAGATTGACTGGAGGGAGAGCGAAGGATTGTTGCTGTGATCAGATTGACTTGAGGGAAAGTGAAGGATTATTGCAGTGATCAGATTGACTAGATGGAGAGTGTAGGAGTTTTGCTGTGATCAGATTGACGAGATGGAGAGTGAAGGATTGTTGCTGTGATCAGATTGACTTGAGGGAAAGTGAAGCATTGTTGCAGTGCTGAGATTGACAAGATCGAGAGTGAAGGATTGTTGCTGTGATCAGATTGACTTGAGGGAAAGTGAAGGATTATTGCAGTGATCAGATTGACGAGATGGAGAGTGAAGGATTATTGCTGTGAAAGATTGACTAGATGGAGAGTGAAGGATTATTGCAGTGATCAGATTGACTGGAGGGAGAGTGAACGATTATTGCTGTGTTCAGATTGACTGGAGGGAGAGTGAAGGATTATTGCTTTGATAAGATTGACTAGAGGGAGAGTGAAGGATTATTGCTGTGACAGATTGACTAGATGGAGAGTGAAGGATTATTGCTGTGACAGATTGCCTAGATGGAGAGTGAAGGATTATTGCTGTGACAGATTGACTAGATGGAGAGTGAAGGATTATTGCTGTGACAGATTGACTAGATGGAGAGTGAAGGATTATTGCAGTGATCAGATTGACTGGAGGGAGAGTGAACGATTATTGCTGAGTTCAGATTGACTTGAGGGAGAGTGAAGGATTATTGCTGTGACCAGATTGACTTGAGGGAAAGTGAAGGATTATTGCAGTGATCAGATTGACTTGAGGGAAAGTGAAGGATTATTGCAGTGATCAGATTGACTTGAGGGAAAGTGAAGGATTATTGCAGTGATCAGATTGACTGGAGGGAGAGCGAAGGATTGTTGCTGTGATCAGATTGACATGAGGGAAAGTGAAGGATTATTGCAGTGATCAGATTGACTAGATGGAGAGTGTAGGAGTTTTGCTGTGATCAGATTGACGAGATGGAGAGTGAAGGATTGTTGCTGTGATCAGATTGACTTGAGGGAAAGTGAAGGATTATTGCAGTGATCAGATTGACTGGAGGGAGAGTGAACGATTATTGCTGTGTTCAGAATGACTGGAGGGAGAGTGAAGGATTATTGCATTGATCAGATTGTTTGGAGGGAGAGTGAAGGATTATTGTTGTTTTCAGATTGACTAGATGGAGAGTGAAGGATTATTGCTGTGACAGATTGACTAGATGGAGAGTGAAGGATTATGGCTGTGACAGATTGACTAGATGGAGAGTGAAGGATTATTACAGTGATCAGATTGACTGGAGGGAGAGTGAACGATTATTGCATTGATCAGATTGACTAGATGGAGAGTGAAGGATTATTGCTGTGATCAGATTGACTGGAGGGAGAGTGAACGATTATTGAATTGATCAGATTGACCAGATGGAGAGTGAAGGATTATTGCTGTGATCAGATTGACAAGAGGGAGAGTGAAGGATTATTGCTGTGATCAGATTGACTTGAGGGAAAGTGAAGGATTATTGCAGTGATCAGATTGACTTGAGGGAAAGTGAAGGATTATTGCAGTGATCAGATTGACTTGAGGGAAAGTGAAGGATTATTGCAGTGATCAGATTGACTGGAGGGAGAGCGAAGGATTGTTGCTGTGATCAGATTGACTTGAGGGAAAGTGAAGGATTATTGCAGTGATCAGATTGACTAGATGGAGAGTGTAGGAGTTTTGCTGTGATCAGATTGACGAGATGGAGAGTGAAGGATTGTTGCTGTGATCAGATTTACTTGAGGGAAAGTGAAGGATTATTGCAGTGATCAGATTGACTGGAGGGAGAGTGAACGATTATTGCTGTGTTCAGAATGACTGGAGGGAGAGTGAAGGATTATTGCATTGATCAGATTGTTTGGAGGGAGAGTGAAGGATTATTGTTGTTTTCAGATTGACTAGATGGAGAGTGAAGGATTATTGCTGTGACAGGTTGACTAGATGGAGAGTGAAGGATTATTGCTGTGACAGATTGACTGGATGGAGAGTGAAGGATTATTACAGTGATCAGATTGACTGGAGGGAGAGTGAAGGATTATTGCTGTGTTCAGATTGACTAGAGGGAGAGTGAAGGATTATTGCAGTGATCAGATTGACTGGAGGGAGAGTGAACGATTATTGCATTCATCAGATTGACTAGATGGAGAGTGAAGGATTTTTGCAGTGATCAGATTGACTGGAGGGAGAGTGAAGGATTATTGCTGTGTTCAGATTGACTAGAGGGAGAGTGAAGGATTATTGCATTGATCAGATTGACTAGATGGAGAGTGAAGGATTATTGCAGTGATCAGATTGACTGGAGGGAGAGTGAAGGATCATTGCAGTGATCAGATTGACTGGAGGGAGAGTGAAGGATTATTGCTGTGATCAGATTGACTGGAGGGAGAGTGAAGGATTATTGCTGTGACAGATTGACTGGAGGGAGAGTGAAGGATTATTGCATTGATCAGATTGACTAGATGGAGAGTGAAGGATTATTGCAGTGATCAGATTGACTGGAGGTAGAGTGAAGGATTATTGCTGTGTTCAGATTGACTAGAGGGAGAGTGAAGGATTATTGCATTGATCAGATTGTTTGGAGGGAGAGTGAAGGATTATTGCTGTTTTCAGACTGACTAGAGGGAGAGTGAAGGATTATTGCTGTGACAGATTGACTGGAGGGAGAGTGAACGATTATTGCTGTGTTCAGATTGACTGGAGGGAGTGTGAAGGATTATTGCATTGATCAGATTGTTTGGAGGGAGAGTGAAGGATTATTGCTGTTTTCAGATTGTCTAGAGGGAGAGTGAAGGATTATTGCTGTGACAGATTGACTAGATGGAGAGTGAAGGATTATGGCTGTGACAGATTGACTAGATGGAGAGTGAAGGATTATTACAGTGATCAGATTGACTGGAGGGAGAGTGAACGATTATTGCATTGATCAGATTGACTAGATGGAGAGTGAAGGATTATTGCTGTGATCAGATTGACTGGAGGGAGAGAGAACGATTATTGCATTGATCAGATTGACTAGATGGAGAGTGAAGGATTATTGCTGTGATCAGATTGACAAGAGGGAGAGTGAAGGATTATTGCTGTGTTCAGATTGACTAGAGGGAGAGTGAAGGATTATTGCAGTGATCAGCTTGACTAGATGGAGAGTGAAGGATTATTGCTGTGACAGATTGACTGGAGGGAGCGTGAAGGATTATTGCATTGATCAGATTGACTGGAGGGAGAGTGAAGGATTATTGCATTGATCAGATTGACTGGAGGGAGAGTGAAGGATTATTGCAGTGATCAGATTGACTGGAGGGAGAGTGAAGGATTATTGCAGTCATCAGATTGACTGGAGGGAGAGTGAAGGATTATTGCTGTGTTCAGATTGACTAGAGGGAGAGAGAAGGATTATTGCAGTGATCAGCTTGACTAGATGGAGAGTGAAGGATTATTGCTGTGACAGATTGACTGGAGGGAAAGTGAAGGATTATTGCATTGATCAGATTGACTGGAGGGAGAGTGAAGGATTATTGCAGTGATCAGATTGACTGGAGGGAGAGTGAAGGATTATTGCAGTGATCAGATTGACTGGAGGGAGAGTGAAGGATTATTGCTGTCACAGATTGACTGGAGGGAGAGTGAAGAATTATTGCATTGATCAGATTGACTAGATGGAGAGTGAAGGATTATTGCTGTGACAGATTGACTGGAGGGAGAGTGAAGGATTATTGCATTGATCAGATTGACTGGAGGGAGAGTGAAGGGTTATTGCAGTGATCAGATTGACTGGAGGGAGAGTGAAGGATTATTGCAGTGATCAGATTGTTTGGAGGGAGAGTGAAGGATTATTGTTGTTTTCAGATTGACTAGATGGAGAGTGAAGGATTATTGCTGTGACAGGTTGACTAGATGGAGAGTGAAGGATTATTGCTGTGACAGATTGACTGGATGGAGAGTGAAGGATTATTACAGTGATCAGATTGACTGGAGGGAGAGTGAAGGATTATTGCTGTGTTCAGATTGACTAGAGGGAGAGTGAAGGATTATTGCAGTGATCAGATTGACTGGAGGGAGAGTGAACGATTATTGCATTCATCAGATTGACTAGATGGAGAGTGAAGGATTTTTGCAGTGATCAGATTGACTGGAGGGAGAGTGAAGGATTATTGCTGTGTTCAGATTGACTAGAGCTAGAGTGAAGGATTATTGCATTGATCAGATTGACTAGATGGAGAGTGAAGGATTATTGCAGTGATCAGATTGACTGGAGGGAGAGTGAAGGATCATTGCAGTGATCAGATTGACTGGAGGGAGAGTGAAGGATTATTGCTGTGATCAGATTGACTGGAGGGAGAGTGAAGGATTATTGCTGTGACAGATTGACTGGAGGGAGAGTGAAGGATTATTGCATTGATCAGATTGACTAGATGGAGAGTGAAGGATTATTGCAGTGATCAGATTGACTGGAGGTAGAGTGAAGGATTATTGCTGTGTTCAGATTGACTAGAGGGAGAGTGAAGGATTATTGCATTGATCAGATTGTTTGGAGGGAGAGTGAAGGATTATTGCTGTTTTCAGACTGACTAGAGGGAGAGTGAAGGATTATTGCTGTGACAGATTGACTGGAGGGAGAGTGAACGATTATTGCTGTGTTCAGATTGACTGGAGGGAGAGTGAAGGATTATTGCATTGATCAGATTGTTTGGAGGGAGAGTGAAGGATTATTGCTGTTTTCAGATTGTCTAGAGGGAGAGTGAAGGATTATTGCTGTGACAGATTGACTAGATGGAGAGTGAAGGATTATGGCTGTGACAGATTGACTAGATGGAGAGTGAAGGATTATTACAGTGATCAGATTGACTGGAGGGAGAGTGAACGATTATTGCATTGATCAGATTGACTAGATGGAGAGTGAAGGATTATTGCTGTGATCAGATTGACTGGAGGGAGAGAGAACGATTATTGCATTGATCAGATTGACTAGATGGAGAGTGAAGGATTATTGCTGTGATCAGATTGACAAGAGGGAGAGTAAAGGATTATTGCTGTGTTCAGATTGACTAGAGGGAGAGTGAAGGATTATTGCAGTGATCAGCTTGACTAGATGGAGAGTGAAGGATTATTGCTGTGACAGATTGACTGGAGGGAGCGTGAAGGATTATTGCATTGATCAGATTGACTGGAGGGAGAGTGAAGGATTATTGCATTGATCAGATTGACTTGATGGAGAGTGAAGGATTATTGCAGTGATCAGATTGACTGGAGGGAGAGTGAAGGATTATTGCAGTCATCAGATTGACTGGAGGGAGAGTGAAGGATTATTGCTGTGTTCAGATTGACTAGAGGGAGAGAGAAGGATTATTGCAGTGATCAGCTTGACTAGATGGAGAGTGAAGGATTATTGCTGTGACAGATTGACTGGAGGGAAAGTGAAGGATTATTGCATTGATCAGATTGACTGGAGGGAGAGTGAAGGATTATTGCAGTGATCAGATTGACTGGAGGGAGAGTGAAGGATTATTGCAGTGATCAGATTGACTGGAGGGAGAGTGAAGGATTATTGCTGTCACAGATTGACTGGAGGGAGAGTGAAGAATTATTGCATTGATCAGATTGACTAGATGGAGAGTGAAGGATTATTGCTGTGACAGATTGACTGGAGGGAGAGTGAAGGATTATTGCATTGATCAGATTGACTAGATGGAGAGTGAAGGATTATTGCCGTCATCAGATTGACTGGAGGGAGAGTGAAGGATTATTACTGTGTTCAGATTGACTAGAGGGAGAGTGAAGGATTATTGCAGTGATCAGATTGACTGGAGTGAGAGTGAAGGATTATTGCTGTGTTCAGATTGACTAGATGGAGAGTGAAGGATTATTGCTGTGACAGATTGGCTGGAGGGAGATTGAAGGATTCCTGCAGTGATCGGATAGAGTCGAGGGGGAGTGAAGGATTATTGCATTGATCAGATTGTCTAGATGGAGAGTGAAGGATTATTGCAGTGACAGATTGACTGGAGGGAGATTGAAGGATTCCTGCAGTGATCGGATTGAGTCGAGGGAGATTGAAGGATTACTGCAGAGCAAATATTGACTGGAGGTAGAGTGAAGGATTAGTGCAGTGAACAGAATGACGAGAGGGCAATGAAGGATTATTGCATTGATCACATTGACTGACGGGAGAGTGAAGGATTATTGCAGTGATCAGATTGACTGACGGGAGAGTGAAGGATTATTGCAGTGATCAGATTGACTCGAGGGAGAGTGAATGATTATTGCTGTGTTCAGATTGACTAGAGGGGGAGTGAAGGATTATTGCAGTGATCAGCTTGACTAGATGGAGAGTGAAGGATTATTGCTGTGATAGATTGACTAGATGGAGAGTGAAGGATTGTTGCTGTGATCAGATTGACTTGAGGGAAAGTGAAGGATTATTGCAGTGATCAGATTGACGAGATGGAGAGTGAAGGATTATTGCTGTGAAAGATTGACTAGATGGAGAGTGAAGGATTATTGCAGTGATCAGATTGATTTGAGGGAAAGTGAAGCATTGTTGCAGTGCTCAGATTGACAAGATGGAGAGTGAAGGATTGTTGCTGTGATCAGATTGACAAGATGGAGAGTGAAGGATTGTTGCTGTGATCAGATTGACTTGAGGAAAAGTGAAGGATTATTGCAGTGATCAGATTGACGAGATGGAGACTGAAGGATTATTGCTGTGAAAGATTGACTAGATGGAGAGTGAAGGATTATTGCAGTGATCAGATTGACTGGAGGGAGAGTGAACGATTATTGCTGTGTTCAGATTGACTGGAGGGAGAGTGAAGGATTATTGCTTTGATCAGATTGACTTGAGGGAGAGTGAAGGATTATTGCTGTGACAGATTGACTAGATGGAGAGTGAAGGATTATTGCTGTGACAGATTGACTAGATGGAGAGTGAAGGATTATTGCTGTGACAGATTGACTAGATGGAGAGTGAAGGATTATTGCAGTGATCAGATTGACTGGAGGGAGAGTGAACGATTATTGCTGTGTTCAGATTGACTTGAGGGAGAGTGAAGGATTATTGCATTGATCAGATTGACTGGAGGGAGAGTGAAGGATTATTGCTGTGTTCAGATTGACTAGAGGGAGAGTGAAGGATTATTGCAGTGATCAGATTGACTGGAGGGAGAGTGAACGATTATTGCTGTGTTCAGATTGACTAGATGGAGAGTGAAGGATTATTGCTGTGACAGATTGACTGGAGGGAGATTGAAGGATTCCTGCAGTGTTCGGATTGAGTCGAGGGAGATTGAAGGATTACTGCAGAGCAAAAATTGACTCGAGGGAGAGTGAAGGATTAGTGCAGTGAACAGAATGACGAGAGGGCAATGAAGGATTATTGCATTGATCACATTGACTGACGGGAGAGTGAAGGATTATTGCAGTGATCAGATTGACTGACGGGAGAGTGAAGGATTATTGCAGTGATCAGATTGACTCGAGGGAGAGTGAATGATTATTGCTGTGTTCAGATTGACTAGAGGGGGAGTGAAGGATTATTGCAGTGATCAGCTTGACTAGATGGAGAGTGAAGGATTATTGCTGTGATAGATTGACTAGGTGGAGAGTGAAGGATTGTTGCTGTGATCAGATTGACTTGAGGGAAAGTGAAGGATTATTGCAGTGATCAGATTGACGAGATGGAGAGTGAAGGATTATTGCTGTGAAAGATTGACTAGATGGAGAGTGAAGGATTATTGCAGTGATCAGATTGATTTGAGGGAAAGTGAAGCATTGTTGCAGTGCTCAGATTGACAAGATGGAGAGTGAAGGATTGTTGCTGTGATCAGATTGACAAGATGGAGAGTGAAGGATTGTTGCTGTGATCAGATTGACTTGAGGGAAAGTGAAGGATTATTGCAGTGATCAGATTGACTGGAGGGAGAGTGAAGGATTATTGCTGTCACAGATTGACTGGAGGGAGAGTGAAGAATTATTGCATTGATCAGATTGACTAGATGGAGAGTGAAGGATTATTGCTGTGACAGATTGACTGGAGGGAGAGTGAAGGATTATTGCATTGATCAGATTGACTAGATGGAGAGTGAAGGATTATTGCCGTCACCAGATTGACTGGAGGGAGAGTGAAGGATTATTACTGTGTTCAGATTGACTAGAGGGAGAGTGAAGGATTATTGCAGTGATCAGATTGACTGGAGGGAGAGTGAAGGATTATTGCTGTGTTCAGATTGACTAGATGGAGAGTGAAGGTTTATTGCTGTGACAGATTGACTGGAGGGAGATTGAAGGATTCCTGCAGTGATCGGATTGAGTCGAGGGAGATTGAAGGATTACTGCAGAGCAAATATTGACTCGAGGGAGAGTGAAGGATTAGTGCAGTGAACAGAATGACGAGAGGGCAATGAAGGATTATTGCATTGATCACATTGACTGACGGGATAGTGAAGGATTATTGCAGTGATCAGATTGACTGACGGGAGAGTGAAGGATTATTGCAGTGATCAGATTGACTCGAGGGAGAGTGAATGATTATTGCTGTGTTCAGATTGACTAGAGGGGGAGTGAAGGATTATTGCAGTGATCAGCTTGACTAGATGGAGAGTGAAGGATTATTGCTGTGATAGATTGACTAGGTGGAGAGTGAAGGATTGTTGCTGTGATCAGATTGACTTGAGGGAAAGTGAAGGATTATTGCAGTGATCAGATTGACGAGATGGAGAGTGAAGGATTATTGCTGTGAAAGATTGACTAGATGGAGAGTGAAGGATTATTGCAGTGATCAGATTGATTTGAGGGAAAGTGAAGCATTGTTGCAGTGCTCAGATTGACAAGATGGAGAGTGAAGGATTGTTGCTGTGATCAGATTGACAAGATGGAGAGTGAAGGATTGTTGCTGTGATCAGATTGACTTGAGGGAAAGTGAAGGATTATTGCAGTGATCAGATTGACTGGAGGGAGAGTGAAGGATTATTGCTGTCACAGATTGACTGGAGGGAGAGTGAAGAATTATTGCATTGATCAGATTGACTAGATGGAGAGTGAAGGATTATTGCTGTGACAGATTGACTGGAGGGAGAGTGAAGGATTATTGCATTGATCAGATTGACTAGATGGAGAGTGAAGGATTATTGCCGTCATCAGATTGACTGGAGGGAGAGTGAAGGATTATTACTGTGTTCAGATTGACTAGAGGGAGAGTGAAGGATTATTGCTGTGTTCAGATTGACTAGATGGAGAGTGAAGGATTATTGCTGTGACAGATTGACTGGAGGGAGATTGAAGGATTCCTGCAGTGATCGGATTGAGTCGAGGGAGATTGAAGGATTACTGCAGAGCAAATATTGACTCGAGGGAGAGTGAAGGATTAGTGCAGTGAACAGAATGACGAGAGGGCAATGAAGGATTATTGCATTGATCACATTGACTGACGGGAGAGTGAAGGATTATTGCAGTGATCAGATTGACTGACGGGAGAGTGAAGGATTATTGCAGTGATCAGATTGACTCGAGGGAGAGTCAATGATTATTGCTGTGTTCAGATTGACTAGAGGGGGAGTGAAGGATTATTGCAGTGATCATCTTGACTAGATGGAGAGTGAAGGATTATTGCTGTGATAGATTGACTAGGTGGAGAGTGAAGGATTGTTGCTGTGATCAGATTGACTTGAGGGAAAGTGAAGGATTATTGCAGTGATCAGATTGACGAGATGGAGAGTGAAGGATTTTTGCTGTGAAAGATTGACTAGATGGAGAGTGAAGGATTATTGCAGTGATCAGATTGATTTGAGGGAAAGTGAAGCATTGTTGCAGTGCTCAGATTGACAAGATGGAGAGTGAAGGATTGTTGCTGTGATCAGATTGACAAGATGGAGAGTGAAGGATTGTTGCTGTGATCAGATTGACTTGAGGGAAAGTGAAGGATTATTGCAGTGATCAGATTGACGAGATGGAGAGTGAAGGATTATTGCTGTGAAAGATTGACTAGATGGAGAGTGAAGGATTATTGCAGTGATCAGATTGACTGGAGGGAGAGTGAACGATTATTGCTGTGTTCAGATTGACTGGAGGGACAGTGAAGGATTATTGCTTTGATCAGATTGACTTGAGGGAGAGTGAAGGATTATTGCTGTGACAGATTGACTAGATGGAGAGTGAAGGATTATTGCTGTGACAGATTGACTAGATGGAGAGTGAAGGATTATTGCTGTGACAGATTGACTAGATGGAGAGTGAAGGATTATTGCAGTGATCAGATTGACTGGAGGGAGAGTGAACGATTATTGCTGTGTTCAGATTGACTTGAGGGAGAGTGAAGGATTATTGCATTGATCAGATTGACTGGAGGGAGAGTGAAGGATTATTGCTGTGTTCAGATTGACTAGAGGCAGAGTGAAGGATTATTGCAGTGATCAGATTGACTGGAGGGAGAGTGAACGATTATTGCTGTGTTCAGATTGACTAGATGGAGAGTGAAGTTTTATTGCTGTGATCAGATTGACTGGAGGGAGAGTGAAGGATTATTGCCATGATCAGATTGACTAGATGGAGAGTGAAGGATTATTGCAGTGATCAGATTGACTAGAGGGGGAGTGAAGGATTATTGCAGTGATCAGCTTGACTAGATGGAGAGTGAAGGATTATTGCTGTGACAGATTGACTGGAGGGAGAGTGAAGGATTATTGCATTGATCAGATTGACTAGATGGAGAGTAAAGGATTATTGCAGTCATCAGATTGACTGGAGGGAGAGTGAAGGTTTATTGCAGTGATCAGATTGACTGGAGGGAGAGTGAAGGATTATTGCAGTCATCAGATTGACTGGAGGGAGAGTGAAGGATTATTGCAGTCATCAGATTCACTGGAGGGAGAGTGAAGGATTATTGCAGTGATCAGATTGACTGGAGGGAGAGTGAAGGATTATTGCTGTGTTCAGATTGACTGGATGGAGAGTGAAGGATTATTGCTGTGACAGATTGACTAGAGGGAGAGTGAAGGATTATTGCTGTTTTCAGATTGACTAGAGGGAGAGTGAAGGATTATTGCAGTGATCAGATTGACTGGAGGGAGAGTGAAGGATTATTGCTGTGTTCAGATTGACTAGATGTAGAGTGAAGGATTATTGCTGTGACAGATTGACAGGAGGGAGTTGAAGGATTCCTGCAGTGATCGGATTGAGTCGAGGGAGATTGAAGGATTATTGCAGTGACAGATTGACTGGAGGGAGATTGAAGTATTCCTGCAGTGATCGGCCTGAGTCGAGGGAGAGTGAAGGATTATTGCATTGATCAGATTGACTAGATGGAGAGTGAAGGACTGTTGCAGTGATCAGATTGACAAGATGGAGAGTGAAGCATTGTTGCTTTGATCAGATTGACTTGAGGGAAAGTGAAGGATTATTGCAGTGATCAAATTGACGAGATGGAGAGTGAAGGATTATTGCTGTGACAGATTGACTAGATGGAGAGTGAAGGATTATTGCAGTTATCAGATTGACTGGAGGGAGAGTGAACGATTATTGCTGTGTTCAGATTGACTGCAGGGAGAGTGAAGGATTATTGCATTGATCAGATTGACTAGAGGGAGAGTGAAGGATTATTGCTGTGACAGATTGACTAGATGGAGAGTGAAGGATTATTGCTGTGATCAGATTGACTAGATGGAGAGTGAAGGATTATTGCTGTGATCAGATTGATTCGAGGGAGAGTGAAGGATTATTGCAGTGATCAGATCGACTAGAGGGAGAGTGAAGGATTATTGCAGTGATCAGATTGACTGGAGGGAGAGTGAAGGATTATTCCAGTGATCAGATTGATTTGAGGGAGAGTGAAGGATTATTGCAGTGATCAGATTGACTAGAGGGAGAGTGAAGGATTATTGCAGTGATCAGATTGACTAGATGGAGAGTGAAGGATTATTGCTGTGATCAGATTGACTAGATGGAGAGTGAAGGATTATTGCTGTGATCAGATTGACTAGATGGAGAGTGAAGGATTATTGCTGTGATCAGATTGATTCGAGGGAGAGTGAAGGATTATTGCAGTGATCAGATCGACTAGAGGGAGAGTGAAGGAATATTGCTGTGACAGATTGACTAGATGGAGAGTGAAGGATTATTGCAGTTATCAGATTGACTGGAGGGAGAGTGAACGATTATTGCATTGATCAGATTGACTAGATGGAGAGTGAAGGATTATTGCTGTGATCAGATTGACTGGAGGGAGAGAGAACGATTATTGCATTGATCAGATTGACTAGATGGAGAGTGAAGGATTATTGCTGTGATCAGATTGACAAGAGGGAGAGTGAAGGATTATTGCTGTGTTCAGATTGACTAGAGGGAGAGTGAAGGATTATTGCAGTGATCAGCTTGACTAGATGGAGAGTGAAGGATTATTGCTGTGACAGATTGACTGGAGGGAGCGTGAAGGATTATTGCATTGATCAGATTGACTGGAGGGAGAGTGAAGGATTATTGCATTGATCAGATTGACTTGATGGAGAGTGAAGGATTATTGCAGTGATCAGATTGACTGGAGGGAGAGTGAAGGATTATTGCAGTCATCAGATTGACTGGAGGGAGAGTGAAGGATTATTGCTGTGTTCAGATTGACTAGAGGGAGAGAGAAGGATTATTGCAGTGATCAGCTTGACTAGATGGAGAGTGAAGGATTATTGCTGTGACAGATTGACTGGAGGGAAAGTGAAGGATTATTGCATTGATCAGATTGACTGGAGGGAGAGTGAAGGATTATTGCAGTGATCAGATTGACTGGAGGGAGAGTGAAGGATTATTGCAGTGATCAGATTGACTGGAGGGAGAGTGAAGGATTATTGCTGTCACAGATTGACTGGAGGGAGAGTGAAGAATTATTGCATTGATCAGATTGACTAGATGGAGAGTGAAGGATTATTGCTGTGACAGATTGACTGGAGGGAGAGTGAAGGATTATTGCATTGATCAGATTGACTAGATGGAGAGTGAAGGATTATTGCCGTCATCAGATTGACTGGAGGGAGAGTGAAGGATTATTACTGTGTTCAGATTGACTAGAGGGAGAGTGAAGGATTATTGCAGTGATCAGATTGACTGGAGTGAGAGTGAAGGATTATTGCTGTGTTCAGATTGACTAGATGGAGAGTGAAGGATTATTGCTGTGACAGATTGACTGGAGGGAGATTGAAGGATTCCTGCAGTGATCGGATAGAGTCGAGGGGGAGTGAAGGATTATTGCATTGATCAGATTGTCTAGATGGAGAGTGAAGGATTATTGCAGTGACAGATTGACTGGAGGGAGATTGAAGGATTCCTGCAGTGATCGAATTGAGTCGAGGGAGATTGAAGGATTACTGCAGAGCAAATATTGACTGGAGGTAGAGTGAAGGATTAGTGCAGTGAACAGAATGACGAGAGGGCAATGAAGGATTATTGCATTGATCACATTGACTGACGGGAGAGTGAAGGATTATTGCAGTGATCAGATTGACTGACGGGAGAGTGAAGGATTATTGCAGTGATCAGATTGACTCGAGGGAGAGTGAATGATTATTGCTGTGTTCAGATTGACTAGAGGGGGAGTGAAGGATTATTGCAGTGATCAGCTTGACTAGATGGAGAGTGAAGGATTATTGCTGTGATAGATTGACTAGATGGAGAGTGAAGGATTGTTGCTGTGATCAGATTGACTTGAGGGAAAGTGAAGGATTATTGCAGTGATCAGATTGACGAGATGGAGAGTGAAGGATTATTGCTGTGAAAGATTGACTAGATGGAGAGTGAAGGATTATTGCAGTGATCAGATTGATTTGAGGGAAAGTGAAGCATTGTTGCAGTGCTCAGATTGACAAGATGGAGAGTGAAGGATTGTTGCTGTGATCAGATTGACAAGATGGAGAGTGAAGGATTGTTGCTGTGATCAGATTGACTTGAGGAAAAGTGAAGGATTATTGCAGTGATCAGATTGACGAGATGGAGACTGAAGGATTATTGCTGTGAAAGATTGACTAGATGGAGAGTGAAGGATTATTGCAGTGATCAGATTGACTGGAGGGAGAGTGAACGATTATTGCTGTGTTCAGATTGACTGGAGGGAGAGTGAAGGATTATTGCTTTGATCAGATTGACTTGAGGGAGAGTGAAGGATTATTGCTGTGACAGATTGACTAGATGGAGAGTGAAGGATTATTGCTGTGACAGATTGACTAGATGGAGAGTGAAGGATTATTGCTGTGACAGATTGACTAGATGGAGAGTGAAGGATTATTGCAGTGATCAGATTGACTGGAGGGAGAGTGAACGATTATTGCTGTGTTCAGATTGACTTGAGGGAGAGTGAAGGATTATTGCATTGATCAGATTGACTGGAGGGAGAGTGAAGGATTATTGCTGTGTTCAGATTGACTAGAGGGAGAGTGAAGGATTATTGCAGTGATCAGATTGACTGGAGGGAGAGTGAACGATTATTGCTGTGTTCAGATTGACTAGATGGAGAGTGAAGGATTATTGCTGTGACAGATTGACTGGAGGGAGATTGAAGGATTCCTGCAGTGATCGGATTGAGTCGAGGGAGATTGAAGGATTACTGCAGAGCAAATATTGACTCGAGGGAGAGTGAAGGATTAGTGCAGTGAACAGAATGACGAGAGGGCAATGAAGGATTATTGCATTGATCACATTGACTGACGGGAGAGTGAAGGATTATTGCAGTGATCAGATTGACTGACGGGAGAGTGAAGGATTATTGCAGTGATCAGATTGACTCGAGGGAGAGTGAATGATTATTGCTGTGTTCAGATTGACTAGAGGGGGAGTGAAGGATTATTGCAGTGATCAGCTTGACTAGATGGAGAGTGAAGGATTATTGCTGTGATAGATTGACTAGGTGGAGAGTGAAGGATTGTTGCTGTGATCAGATTGACTTGAGGGAAAGTGAAGGATTATTGCAGTGATCAGATTGACGAGATGGAGAGTGAAGGATTATTGCTGTGAAAGATTGACTAGATGGAGAGTGAAGGATTATTGCAGTGATCAGGTTGATTTGAGGGAAAGTGAAGCATTGTTGCAGTGCTCAGATTGACAAGATGGAGAGTGAAGGATTGTTGCTGTGATCAGATTGACAAGATGGAGAGTGAAGGATTGTTGCTGTGATCAGATTGACTTGAGGGAAAGTGAAGGATTATTGCAGTGATCAGATTGACTGGAGGGAGAGTGAAGGATTATTGCTGTCACAGATTGACTGGAGGGAGAGTGAAGAATTATTGCATTGATCAGATTGACTAGATGGAGAGTGAAGGATTATTGCTGTGACAGATTGACTGGAGGGAGAGTGAAGGATTATTGCATTGATCAGATTGACTAGATGGAGAGTGAAGGATTATTGCCGTCATCAGATTGACTGGAGGGAGAGTGAAGGATTATTACTGTGTTCAGATTGACTAGAGGGAGAGTGAAGGATTATTGCAGTGATCAGATTGACTGGAGGGAGAGTGAAGGATTATTGCTGTGTTCAGATTGACTAGATGGAGAGTGAAGGATTATTGCTGTGACAGATTGACTGGAGGGAGATTGAAGGATTCCTGCAGTGATCGGATTGAGTCGAGGGAGATTGAAGGATTACTGCAGAGCAAATATTGACTCGAGGGAGAGTGAAGGATTAGTGCAGTGAACAGAATGACGAGAGGGCAATGAAGGATTATTGCATTGATCACATTGACTGACGGGAGAGTGAAGGATTATTGCAGTTGTCAGATTGACTGACGGGAGAGTGAAGGATTATTGCAGTGATCAGATTGACTCGAGGGAGAGTGAATGATTATTGCTGTGTTCAGATTGACTAGAGGGGGAGTGAAGGATTATTGCAGTGATCAGCTTGACTAGATGGAGAGTGAAGGATTATTGCTGTGATAGATTGACTAGGTGGAGAGTGAAGGATTGTTGCTGTGATCAGATTGACTTGAGGGAAAGTGAAGGATTATTGCAGTGATCAGATTGACGAGATGGAGAGTGAAGGATTTTTGCTGTGAAAGATTGACTAGATGGAGAGTGAAGGATTATTGCAGTGATCAGATTGATTTGAGGGAAAGTGAAGCATTGTTGCAGTGCTCAGATTGACAAGATGGAGAGTGAAGGATTGTTGCTGTGATCAGATTGACAAGATGGAGAGTGAAGGATTGTTGCTGTGATCAGATTGACTTGAGGGAAAGTGAAGGATTATTGAAGTGATCAGATTGACGAGATGGAGAGTGAAGGATTATTGCTGTGAAAGATTGACTAGATGGAGAGTGAAGGATTATTGCAGTGATCAGATTGACTGGAGGGAGAGTGAACGATTATTGCTGTGTTCAGATTGACTGGAGGGAGAGTGAAGGATTATTGCTTTGATCAGATTGACTTGAGGGAGAGTGAAGGATTATTGCTGTGACAGATTGACTAGGTGGAGAGTGAAGGATTATTGCTGTGACAGATTGACTAGATGGAGAGTGAAGGATTATTGCTGTGACAGATTGACTAGATGGAGAGTGAAGGATTATTGCAGTGATCAGATTGACTGGAGGGAGAGTGAACGATTATTGCTGTGTTCAGATTGACTTGAGGGAGAGTGAAGGATTATTGCATTGATCAGATTGACTGGAGGGAGAGTGAAGGATTATTGCTGTGTTCAGATTGACTAGAGGCAGAGTGAAGGATTATTGCAGTGATCAGATTGACTGGAGGGAGAGTGAACGATTATTGCTGTGTTCAGATTGACTAGATGGAGAGTGAAGTTTTATTGCTGTGATCAGATTGACTGGAGGGAGAGTGAAGGATTATTGCCATGATCAGATTGACTAGATGGAGAGTGAAGGATTATTGCAGTGATCAGATTGACTAGAGGGGGAGTGAAGGATTATTGCAGTGATCAGCTTGACTAGATGGAGAGTGAAGGATTATTGCTGTGACAGATTGACTGGAGGGAGAGTGAAGGATTATTGCATTGATCAGATTGACTAGATGGAGAGTAAAGGATTATTGCAGTCATCAGATTGACAGGAGGGAGAGTGAAGGTTTATTGCAGTGATCAGATTGACTGGAGGGAGAGTGAAGGATTATTGCAGTCATCAGATTGACTGGAGGGAGAGTGAAGGATTATTGCAGTCATCAGATTGACTGGAGGGAGAGTGAAGGATTATTGCAGTGATCAGATTGACTGGAGGGAGAGTGAAGGATTATTGCTGTGTTCAGATTGACTGGATGGAGAGTGAAGGATTATTGCTGTGACAGATTGACTAGAGGGAGAGTGAAGGATTATTGCTGTTTTCAGATTGACTAGAGGGAGAGTGAAGGATTATTGCAGTGATCAGATTGACTGGAGGGAGAGTGAAGGATTATTGCTGTGTTCAGATTGACTAGATGGAGAGTGAAGGATTATTGCTGTGACAGATTGACAGGAGGGAGTTGAAGGATTCCTGCAGTGATCGGATTGAGTCGAGGGAGATTGAAGGATTATTGCAGTGACAGATTGACTGGAGGGAGATTGAAGGATTCCTGCAGTGATCGGACTGAGTCGAGGGAGAGTGAAGGATTATTGCATTGATCAGATTGACTAGATGGAGAGTGAAGGATTGTTGCAGTGATCAGATTGACAAGATGGAGAGTGAAGCATTGTTGCTTTGATCAGATTGACTTGAGGGAAAGTGAAGGATTATTGCAGTGATCAAATTGACGAGATGGAGAGTGAAGGATTATTGCTGTGACAGATTGACTAGATGGAGAGTGAAGGATTATTGCAGTTATCAGATTGACTGGAGGGAGAGTGAACGATTATTGCTGTGTTCAGATTGACTGCAGGGAGAGTGAAGGATTATTGCATTGATCAGATTGACTAGAGGGAGAGTGAAGGATTATTGCTGTGACAGATTGACTAGATGGAGAGTGAAGGATTATTGCTGTGATCAGATTGACTAGATGGAGAGTGAAGGATTATTGCTGTGATCAGATTGATTCGAGGGAGAGTGAAGGATTATTGCAGTGATCAGATCGACTAGAGGGAGAGTGAAGGATTATTGCAGTGATCAGATTGACTGGAGGGAGAGTGAAGGATTATTCCAGTGATCAGATTGATTTGAGGGAGAGTGAAGGATTATTGCAGTGATCAGATTGACTAGAGGGAGAGTGAAGGATTATTGCAGTGATCAGATTGACTAGATGGAGAGTGAAGGATTATTGCTGTGATCATATTGACTAGATGGAGAGTGAAGGATTATTGCTGTGATCAGATTGACTAGATGGTGAGTGAAGGATTATTGCTGTGATCAGATTGATTCGAGGGAGAGTGAAGGATTATTGCAGTGATCAGATCGACTAGAGGGAGAGTGAAGGAATATTGCTGTGACAGATTGACTAGATGGAGAGTGAAGGATTATTGCAGTTATCAGATTGACTGGAGGGAGAGTGAACGATTATTGCTGTGTTCAGATTGACTGCAGGGAGAGTGAAGGATTATTGCATTGATCAGATTGACTAGAGGGAGAGTGAAGGATTATTGCTGTGACAGATTGACTAGATGGAGAGTGAAGGATTATTGCTGTGATCAGATTGACTAGATGGAGAGTGAAGGATTATTGCTGTGATCAGATTGATTCGAGGGAGAGTGAAGGATTATTGCAGTGATCAGATCGACTAGAGGGAGAGTGAAGGATTATTGCAGTGATCAGATTGACTGGAGGGAGAGTGAAGGATTATTCCAGTGATCAGATTGATTTGACGGAGAGTGAAGGATTATTGCAGTGATCAGATTGACTAGAGGGAGAGTGAAGGATTATTGCAGTGATCAGATTGACTAGAGGGAGAGTGAAGGATTATTGCAGTGATCAGATTGACTAGATGGAGAGTGAAGGATTATTGCTGTGATCAGATTGACTAGATGGAGAGTGAAGGATTATTGCTGTGATCAGATTGACGAGATCGAGAGTGACGGATTATTGCTGTGATCAGATTTACTAGATGGAGAGTGAAGGATTATTGCTGTGATCAGATTGACTGGAGGGAGAGTAAAGGATTATTGCTCTGATCAGATTTACTCGAGGGAGAGTGAAGGATTATTGCTGTGATCAGATTGACTGGTGGCAGATTGAAGGATTATTGCAGTGATCAGATTGACTAGATGGAGAGTGAAGGATTATTGCTGTGATCAGATTGACTGAAGGGAGAGTGAAGGATTATTGCAGTGATCAGATTGACTAGATGGAGAGTGAAGGATTATTGCTGTGATCAGATTGACTGAAGGGAGAGTGAAGGTTTATTGCAGTGACAGATTGACTAGATGGAGAGTGAAGGATTATTGCAGTGATCAGATTGACTGAAGGGAGAGTGAAGGTTTATTGCAGTGATCAGATTGACTCGATAGAGAGTGAAGGATTATTGCTGTGATCAGATTGACAAGATGGAGAGTGACGGATTATTGCAGTGATCAGATTGACAGAAGGGAGAGTGAAGGATTATTGCTTAGACAGATTGACTGGAGGGAAAGTAAAGAATTATTGCAGTGACAGAATTACTGGAGAGAGAGTGTAGGATTATTGCAGGAATCAAATTGACAAGAGGGAGAGTGAAGGATTATTGCTGTGATCATGTTGACTAGATGTAGAGTGAAAGTTTATTGCTGTGATCAGATTGACTAGAGGGAAGGTGAAGGATTATTGCAGTGATCAGATTGACTGGAGGGAGAGTGAAGGATTCCTGCAGTGATCGGATTGAGTCGAGGGAGATTGAAGGATTACTGCAGAGCAAATATTGACTCGAGGGAGAGTGAAGGATTAGTGCAGTCAGCAAATTGACTAGATCGAGAGTGTGGATTATTGCATTGATCACATTGACTTGAGGGAAAGTGAAGGATTATTGCAGTGATCAGATTGACTTGAGGGAAAGTGAAGGATTGTTGCAGTGATCAGATTGACAAGATGGAGTGTGAAGGATTGTTGCTGTGATCAGATTGACAAGATGGAGAGTGAAGGATTGTTGCTGTGATCAGATTGACAAGATGGAGAGTGAAGGATTATTGCTGTGACAGATTGACTAGATGGAGAGTGAAGGATTATTGCAGTTATCAGATTGACTGGAGGGAGAGTGAACGATTATTGCTGTGTTCAGATTGACTGGAGGGAGAGTGAAGGATTATTGCATTGATCAGATTGACTAGAGGGAGAGTGAAGTATTATTGCTGTGACAGATTGACTAGATGGAGAGTGAAGGATTATTGCTGTGATCAGATTGACGAGATGGAGAGTGAAGGATTATTGCTGTGATCAGATTGATTCGAGGGAGAGTGAAGGATTATTGCAGTGATCAGATCGACTAGAGGGAGAGTGAAGGATTATTGCAGTGATCAGATTGATTTGAGGGAGAGTGAAGGATTATTCCAGTGATCAGATTGATTTGAGGGAGAGTGAAGGATTATTGCAGTGATCAGATTGACTAGAGGGAGAGAGAAGGATTATTGCTGTGATCAGATTGACTAGATGGAAAGTGAAGGATTATTGCTGTGATCAGATTGACTAGATGGAGAGTGAAGGATTATTGCTGTGATCAGATTGACTTGATCGAGAGTGAAGGATTATTGCTGTGATCAGATTGACTAGATGGCGAGTGAAGGATTATTGCTGTGATCAGATTGACTAGAGTGAGAGTAAAGGATTATTGCTCTGATCAGATTGACTCGAGGGAGAGTGAAGGATTATTGCAGTGATCAGATTGACTGAAGGGAGAGTGAAGGATTATTGCATTGAACAGATTGACTGAAATGAGAGTGAAGGATTATAGCTATGAAAAGATTGACTGGAGGCAGATTGAAGGATTATTGCAGTGATCAGATTGACTGGATGGAGAGTGAAGGATTATTGCTGTGATCAGATTGACTGAAGGGAGAGTGAAGGATTACTGCAGTGATCCGATTGACTGAAGGGAGAGTGAAGGATTATTGCAGTGATCAGATTGACTAGATGGAGAGTGAAGGATTATTGCTGTGATCAGATTGACTGAAGGGAGAGTGAAGGTTTATTGCAGTGATCAGATTGACTCGATAGAGAGTGAAGGATTATTGCTGTGATCAGATTGACAAGATGGAGAGTGACGGATTATTGCAGTGATCAGATTGACAGAAGGGAGAGTGAAGGATTATTGCTGAGACAGATTGACTGGAGGGAAAGTAAAGAATTATTGCAGTGACAGAATTACTGGAGAGAGAGTGTAGGATTATTGCAGTGATCAAATTGACAAGAGGGAGAGTGAAGGATTATTGCTGTGATCAGGTTGACTAGATGGAGAGTGAAAGGTTATTGCTGTGATCAGATTGACTGGAGGGAGAGTGAAGGATTATTGCAGTGACAGATTGACTGGAGGGAGATTGAAGGATTCCTGCAGTGATCAGATTGAGTCGAGGGAGATTGAAGGATTACTGCAGAGCAAATATTGACTCGAGGGAGAGTGAAGGATTAGTGCAGTCAGCAAATTGACTAGATCGAGAGTGTGGATTATTGCATTGATCACATTGACTGACGGGAGAGTGAAGGATTATTGCAGTGATCAGATTGACTTGAGGGAAAGTGAAGGATTATTGCAGTGATCAGATTGACAAGATGGAGAGTGAAGGTTTGTTGCTGTGATCAGATTGACAAGATGGAGAGTGAAGGATTGTTGCTTTGATCAGATTGACTTGAGGGAAAGTGAAGGAGTATTGCAGTGATCAGATTGACTAGATGGAGAGTGAAGGATTATTGCAGTTATCAGATTGACTGGAGGGAGAGTGAACGATTATTGCTGTGTTCAGATTGACTGGAGGGAGAGTGAAGGATTATTGCATTGATCAGATTGACTAGAGGGAGAGTGAAGGATTATTGCTGTGTCAGATTGACTGGATGGAGAGTGAAGGATTATTGCTGTGACAGATTGACTAGATGGAGAGTGAAGGATTATTGCAGTTATCAGATTGACTGGAGGGAGAGTGAACGATTATTGCTGTGTTCAGATTGACTGGAGGGAGAGTGAAGGATTATTGCATTGATCAGATTGACTAGAGGGAGAGTGAAGGATTATTGCTGTGACAGATTGACTAGATGGAGAGTGAAGGATTATTGCTGTGATCAGATTGACTAGATGGAGAGTGAAGGATTATTGCTGTGATCAGATTGATTCGAGGGAGAGTGAAGGATTATTGCAGTGATCAGATTGACTGGAGGGAGAGTGAAGGATTATTGCAGTGATCAGATTGACTAGAGGTAGAGTGAAGGATTATTGCTGTGATCAGATTGACTAGATGGAGAGTGAAGGATTATTGCTGTGATCAGATTGACTAGATGGAGAGTGAAGGATTATTGCTGTGATCAGATTGACTAGATCGAGAGTGAAGGATTATTGCAGTCATCAGATTGACTAGTTGGAGAGTGAAGGATTATTGCTGTGATCAGATTGACTAGAGGGAGAGTGAAGGATTATTGCTCTGATCAGATTGTCTCGAGGGAGAGTGAAGGATTATTGCAGTGATCAGATTGACTGAAGGGAGAGTGAAGGATTATTGCTGTGATCAGATTGACTAGATGGAGAGTGAAGGATTATTGCTGTGATCAGATTGACTGAAGGGAGAGTGAAGGATTATTGCAGTGATCAGATTGACTAGATGGAGAGTGAAGGATTATTGCTGTGATCAGATTGACTGAAGGGAGAGTGAAGGATTACTGCAGTGATCCGATTGACTGAAGGGAGAGTGAAGGATTATTGCAGTGATCAGATTGACTAGATGGAGAGTGAAGGATTATTGCTGTGATCAGATTGACTGAAGGGAGAGTGAAGGTTTATTGCAGTGACAGATTGACTAGATGGAGAGTGAAGGATTATTGCAGTGATCAGATTGACTGAAGGGAGAGTGAAGGTTTATTGCAGTGATCAGATTGACTCGATAGAGAGTGAAGGATTATTGCTGTGATCAGATTGACAAGATGGAGAGTGACGGATTATTGCAGTGATCAGATTGACAGAAGGGAGAGTGAAGGATTATTGCTGAGACAGATTGACTGGAGGGAAAGTAAAGAATTATTGCAGTGACAGAATTACTGGAGAGAGGCTGTCGGATTATTGCAGTGATCAAATTGACAAGAGGGAGAGTGAAGGATTATTGCTGTGATCAGGTTGACTAGATGGAGAGTGAAGGGTTATTGCTGTGATCAGATTGACAGAAGGGAGAGTGAAGGATTATTGCTGAGACAGATTGACTGGAGGGAAAGTAAAGAATTATTGCAGTGACAGAATGACTGGAGAGAGAGTGTAGGATTATTGCAGTGATCAAATTGACAGAAGGGAGAGTGAAGGATTATTGCTGAGACAGATTGACTGGAGGGAAAGTAAAGAATTATTGCAGTGACAGAATGACTGGAGAGAGAGTGTAGGATTATTGCAGTGATCAAATTGACAAGAGGGAGAGTGAAGGATTATTGCTGTGATCAGGTTGACTAGATGGAGAGTGAAAGGTTATTGCTGTGATCAGATTGACTCGAGGGAAGGTGAAGGATTTTTGCAGTGATCAGATTGACTGGAGGGAGAGTGAAGGATTATTGCTGTGATCATGTTGACTAGATGGAGAGTGAAGGGTGATTGCTGTGATCAGATTGACGAGATGGAGAGTGAAGGATTATTGCTGTGATCAGATTGACTAGTGGGAAGGTGAAGGATTATTGCAGTGATCAGATTGACTGGAGGGAGAGTGAAGGATTATTGCTGTGATCAGGTTGACTAGATGGAGAGTGAAGGGTTATTGCTGTGATCAGATTGACTAGATGGAGAGTGAAGGATTATTGCTGTGATCAGATTGACTAGAGGGAGAGTGAAGGATTATTGCTGTGAGTGATTGACTCGAGGGAGAGTGAAGGATTATTGCAGTGATCAGATTGTCGAGATGGAGAGTGAAGTATTATTGCAGTGACAGATTGACTGGTGGGAGAGTGAACGATTATTGCTGTGTTCAGATTGACTGGAGGGAGAGTGAAGGATTATTGCAGTGATCAGCTTGACTAGATGGAGATTGAAGGATTATTGCTGTGATCAGATTGACTAGATGGAGAGTGACGGATTATTGCAGTGATCAGATTGACAGAAGGGAGAGTGAAGGATTATTGCTGAGACCGATTGACTGGAGGGAAAGTAAAGAATTATTGCAGTGACAGAATGACTGGAGAGAGAGTGTAGGATTATTGCAGTGATCAAATTGACAAGAGGGAGAGTTAAGGATTATTGCTGCGATCAGATTGACGAGATGGAGAGTGAAGGATTATTGCTGTGATCAGATTGACTAGAGGGAAGGTGAAGGATTATTGCAGTGATCAGATTGACTGGAGGGAGAGTGAAGGATTATTGCTTTGATCAGGTTGACTAGATGGAGAGTGAAGGGTTATTGCTGTGATCAGATTGACGAGATGGAGAGTGAAGGATTATTGCTGTGATCAGATTGACTAGAGGGAAGGTGAATGATTATTGCAGTGATCAGATTGACTGGGGGGAGAGTGAAAGATTATTGCTGTGATCAGATTGACTAGATGGAGAGTGAAGGATTATTGTTGTGATCAGATTGACCAGAGGGAAGGTGAAGGATTATTGCAGTGATCAGATTGACTAGAGGGAAGGTGAAGGATTATTGCAGTGATCAGATCGACTAGAGGGAGAGTGAAGGATTATTGCAGTGATCAGATTGACTGAATGGAGAGAATTAGAATTAGAATTAGAATATTACAGCGCAGTACAAGCCCTTCGGCCCTCGATGTTGCGCCGATCATCTGACCTACACTCTTCCATTTACATCCATATGTCTATCCAATGACCACTTAAATGCCCTTAAAGTTGGCGAGTCTACTACTGTTGCAGGCAGGGCGTTCCACGCCCCGACTACTCTCTGCGTAAAGAAACTACCTCTGACATCTGTCCTATATCTTTCACCCCTCAACTTAAAGCTATGTCCCCTCGTGTTTGCCATCCTCATCCGAGGAAAAAGACTCTCACTATCCACCCTATCTAACCCTCTGATTATCTTGTATGTCTCTATTAAGTCACCTCTCCTCCTCCTTCTCTCTAACGAAAACAACCCCAAGTCCCTCAGCCTTTCCACGTAAGACCTTCCTTCCATACCAGGCAACATCCTAGTAAATCTCCTCTGCACCCTTTCCAAAGCTTCGACATCCTTCCTATAATGCGGTGACCAGAACTGCACGCAATACTCCAGGTGCGGCCTCACCAGAGTTTTGTACAGCTGCATCATGACCCCGTGGCTCCGAAACTCGATCCCCCTACTAATAAAGGCTAACACACCATATGCCTTCTTAACAGCCCTATTAACCTGGGTAGCAACTTTCAGGGATTTATGTACCTGGATACCAAGATCTCTCTGCTCATCTACACTACCAAGAATCTTCCCATTAGCCCAGTACTCTGCATTGCTGTTACTCCTTCCAAAGTGAATCACCTCACACTTCTCCGCATTAAACTCCATTTGCCATCTCTCAGCCCAGCTCTGCAGCCTATCTATGTCCCTCTGTACCCTACAACACCCTTCGACACTATCCACAACTCCACCGACCTTCGTGTCATCCGCAAATTTACTAACCCACCCTTCTACACCCTCATCCAGGTCGTTTATAAAAATGACAAACAGCAGTGGCCCCAAAACAGAACCTTGCGGTACACCACTAGTAACTAAGGTACACCACTAGTAACCACACCTGCAGTGATTGGATTGAGTCGAGGGAGATTGAAGGATTACCGCAGAGCAAATATTGACTCGAGGGAGAGTGAAGGTTTATTGCAGTAATCAGATTGACTGAAGTGTGAGTGAAGGATTATTGCTGTGATCAGATTGACTAGATAGAGAGTGAAGGATTATTGCAGTGATCAGATTGACCAGATAGAGAGTGAAGGATTATTGCAGTGATCAGATTGACAAGATGGAGAGTGAAGGATTATTGCAGCGATCAGATTGACCAGATGGAGAGTGAAGTATTATTGCTGTGACAGATTGACTGGAGGGAGAGTGAACGATTATTGCAGTGATCAGATTGACTGGATGGAGTGTGAAGGATTATTGCAGTGATCAGATTGACTGGAGGGAGAGTGAAGGATTATTGCATTGATCAGATTGACTGGAGGGAGTGTGAAGGATTATTGCAGTGATCGGCTTGACGAGATGGAGAGTGAAGGATTATAGCAGTGACAGATTGACTGGTGGGAGATTGAAGGATTCCTGCAGTGATTGGATTGAGTCGAGGGAGATTGAAGGATTACCGCAGAGCAAATATTGACTAGAGGGAGTGTGAAGGATTACTGCAGTGAACAGAATGACGACAGGGCAGTGAAGGATTATTGCAGTGAACAAATTGACTAGATCGAGAGTGAGAATTATTGCATTGATCACCTTGAATGACGGGAGAGTGAAGGATTACTGCAGTGATCAGATTGACTGAAGGGAGAGTGAAGAATTATTGCAGTGATCAGATTGACTGAAGGGAGAGTGAAGAATTATTGCTGTGATCAGATTGACTGAAAGGAGAGTGAAGGATTACTGCTGTGATCTGATTGACTGAAGGGAGAGTGAAAGTTTATTGCAGTGATCCGATTGACTGAAGGGAGAGTGAAGGTTTATTGCAGTGATCAGATTGACTGAAGGGAGAGTGAAGGATTACTGCAGTGATCAAATTGCATGAAGGGAGAGTGAAGTTTTATTGCAGTGATCAGATTGACTGAAGGGTGAGTGAAGGTTTATTGCAGAGATCAGATTGACTGAAGGGAGAGTGAAGGATTACTGCAGTGATCAAATTGAATGAAGGGAGAGTGATGGATTATTGCTGTGATCAGATTGACTAGAGGGAGAGTGAAGGATTATTGCAGTGACAGATTCACTAGAGGGAGAGTGAAGGATTACTGCAGTGACAGATTGACAGGAGGGAGATTGAAGCTTTCCTGCAGTGATCGGATTGAGTCGATGGAGATTGAAGGATTACTGCGGAGCAAATATTGACTAGAGGGATAGTGAAGGATTACTGCAGTGAACAGAATGACGAGAGGGCAATGAAGGATTATTGCAGTGAGCAAATTGACCAGATCGAGAGTGAGGATTATTGCATTGATCACATTGACTGACGGGAGAGTGAAGGATTATTGCAGTGATCAGATTGACTGAAAGGAGAGTGAAGGATTATAGCTGTGAAAAGTTTGACTGGAGGCAGATTGAAGGATTACTGCAGTGATCAAATTGACTAGTCGGGCAGTGAAGGATAACTGCAGTGATAATTTTGACTGAAGGGAGAGTGAAGGATTATTGCAGTGATCAGAATGACTGAAGGGAGCGTGAAGGATTATTGCAGTCAACAATTTGACTCGAGGGAGATTGATGTTGACGACACTGAACAGCTTGACTCGAGTGAGAGTGAAGGATTACTGCGGTGATCAGAATGACTGAAGGGAGAGTGAAGGATTATTGCAGTGATCAGATTGACTGAAAGGAGAGTGAAGGATTATAGCTGTGAAAAGATTGACTGGAGCCAGATTGAAGGATTACTGCAGTGATCAGATTGACTGAATGGAGCGTGAAGGTTTATTGCAGAGATCAGATTGACTGAAGGGAGAGTGAAGGATTATTGCTGTGATCAGATTGACTGAAGGGAGAGTGAAGGATTATTGCAGTGATCAGATTGACTGAAGGGAGAGTGAAGGATTATTGCTGTGATCAGATTGACTAGATAGAGACTGAAGGATTATTGCTGTGATCAGATTGACTAGATAGAGAGTGAAGGATTATTGCAGTGATCAGATTGACTTGATGGAGAGTGAATGATTATTGCAGTGATCAGATTGACTGAAAGGAGAGTGAAGGATTATTGCTGTGATCAGATGGACTAGATGGAGAGTGAAGGATTAGTGCTGTGATCAGATTGACTTGATGGAGAGTGAAGGGTTATTGCTGTGATCAGATTGACTCGATGGAGAGTGAAGGATTATTGCTGTGATCAGATTGACTAGAGGGAGAGTGAAGGATTATTGCTGTGAGTGATTGACTCGAGGGAGAGTGAAGGATTATTGCAGTGATCAGATTGTCGAGATGGAGAGTGAAGTATTATTGCAGTGACAGATTGACTGGTGGGAGAGTGAACGATTATTGCTGTGTTCAGATTGACTGGAGGGAGAGTGAAGGATTATGGCAGTGATCAGCTTGACTAGATGGAGAGTGAAGGATTATTGCTGTGATCAGATTGACTAGATGGAGAGTGACGGATTATTGCAGTGATCAGATTGACAGAAGGGAGAGTGAAGGATTATTGCTGAGACAGATTGACTGGAGGGAAAGTAAAGAATTATTGCAGTGACAGAATGACTGGAGAGAGAGTGTAGGATTATTGCAGTGATCAAATTGACAAGAGGGAGTGTGAAGGATTATTGCTGGGATCAGATTGACGAGATGGAGAGTGAAGGATTATTGCTGTGATCAGATTGACTAGAGGGAAGGTGAAGGATTATTGCAGTGATCAGATTGACTGGAGGGAGAGTGAAGGATTATTGCTTTCATCAGGTTGACTAGATGGAGAGTGAAGGGTTATTGCTGTGATCAGATTGACGAGATGGAGAGTGAAGGATTATTGCTGTGATCAGATTGACTAGAGGGAAGGTGAATGATTATTGCAGTGATCAGATTGACTGGGGGGAGAGTGAAAGATTATTGCTGTGATCAGGTTGACTAGATGGAGAGTGAAGGATTATTGTTGTGATCAGATTGACCAGAGGGAAGGTGAAGGATTATTGCAGTGATCAGATTGACTAGAGGGAAGGTGAAGGATTATTGCAGTGATCAGATCGACTAGAGGGAGAGTGAAGGATTATTGCAGTGATCAGATTGACTGAATGGAGAGTGAAGGTTTATTGCAGTAATCAGCTTGACTGAAGTGTAAGTGAAGGATTATTGCTGTGATCAGATTGACTAGATAGAGAGTGAAGGATTATTGCAGTGATCAGATTGACTAGATAGAGAGTGAAGGATTATTGCAGTGATCAGATTGACCAGATGGAGAGTGAAGTATTATTGCTGTGACAGATTGACTGGAGGGAGAGTGAACGATTATTGCAGTGATCAGATTGACTGGATGGAGTGTGAAGGATTATTGCAGTGATCAGATTGACTGGAGGGAGAGTGAAGGATTATTGCATTGATCAGATTGACTGGAGGGAGTGTGAAGGATTATTGCAGTGATCGGCTTGACGAGATGGAGAGTGAAGGATTATAGCAGTGACAGATTGACTGGTGGGAGATTGAAGGATTCCTGCAGTGATTGGATTGAGTCGAGGGAGATTGAAGGATTACTGCAGAGCAAATATTGACTAGAGGGAGAGTGAAGGATTACTGCAGTGAACAGAATGACGACAGGGCAATGAAGGATTATTGCAGTGAACAAATTGACTAGATCGAGAGTGAGAATTATTGCATTGATCACCTTGACTGACGGGAGAGTGAAGGATTACTGCAGTGATCAGATTGACTGAAGGGAGAGTGAAGAATTATTGCAGTGATCAGATTGACTGAAGGGAGAGTGAAGAATTATTGCTGTGATCGGATTGACTGAAAGGAGAGTGAAGGATTACTCCTGTGATCTGATTGACTGAAGGGAGAGTGAAAGTTTATTGCAGTGATCCGATTGACTGAAGGGAGAGTGAAGGATTATTGCTGTCACAGATTGACTGGAGGGAGAGTGAAGAATTATTGCATTGATCAGATTGACTAGATGGAGAGTGAAGGATTATTGCTGTGATCAGATTGACAAAATGGAGAGTGAAGGATTGTTGCTGTGATCAGATTGACTTGAGGGAAAGTGAAGGATTATTGCAGTGATCAGATTGACGAGATGGAGAGTGAAGGATTATTGCTGTGAAAGATTGACTAGATGGAGAGTGAAGGATTATTGCAGTGATCAGATTGACTGGAGGGAGAGTGAACGATTATTGTTGTGTTCAGATTGACTGGAGGGAGAGTGAAGGATTATTGCTTTGATCAGATTGACATGAGGGAGAGTGAAGGATTATTGCTGTGACAGATTGACTAGATGGAGAGTGAATTATTATTGCTGTGACAGATTGACTAGATGGAGAGTGAAGGATTATTGCTGTGACAGATTGACTAGATGGAGAGTGAAGGATTATTGCAGTGATCAGATTGACTGGAGGGAGAGTGAACGATTATTGCTGTGTTCAGATTGACTTGAGGGAGAGTGAAGGATTATTGCATTGATCAGATTGACTGGAGGGAGAGTGAAGGATTATTGCTGTGTTCAGATTGACTAGAGGCAGAGTGAAGGATTATTGCAGTGATCAGATTGACTGGAGGGAGAGTGAACGATTATTGCTGTGTTCAGATTGACTAGATGGAGAGTGAAGGTTTATTGCTGTGATCAGATTGACTGGAGGGAGAGTGAAGGATTATTGCCATGATCAGATTGACTAGATGGAGAGTGAAGGATTATTGCAGTGATCAGATTGACTGGAGGGAGAGTGAATGATTATTGCTGTGTTCAGATTGACTTGAGGGGGAGTGAAGGATTATTGCAGTGATCAGCTTGACTAGATGGAGAGTGAAGGATTATTGCTGTGACAGATTGACTGGAGGGAGAGTGAAGGATTATTGCATTGATCAGATTGACTAGATGGAGAGTAAAGGATTATTGCAGTCATCAGATTGACTGGAGGGAGAGTGAAGGTTTATTGCAGTGATCAGATTGACTGGAGGGAGAGTGAAGGATTATTGCAGTCATCAGATTGACTGGAGGGAGAGTGAAGGATTATTGCAGTCATTAGATTGACTGGAGGGAGAGTGAAGGATTATTGCAGTGATCAGATTGACTGGAGGGAGAGTGAAGGATTATTGCTGTGTTCAGATTGACTGGATGGAGAGTGAAGGATTATTGCTGTGACAGATTGACTAGAGGGAGAGTGAAGGATTATTGCTGTTTTCAGATTGACTAGAGGGAGAGTGAAGGATTATTGCAGTGATCAGATTGACTGGAGGGAGAGTGAAGGATTACTGCTGTGTTCAGATTGACTAGATGGAGAGTGAAGGATTATTGCTGTGACAGATTGACAGGAGGGCGTTGAAGGATTCCTGCAGTGATCGGATTGAGTCGAGGGAGATTGAAGGATTATTGCAGTGACAGATTGACTGGAGGGAGATTGAAGGATTCCTGCAGTGATCGGATTGAGTCGAGGGAGAGTGAAGGATTATTGCATTGATCAGATTGACTAGATGGAGAGTGAAGGATTGTTGCAGTGATCAGATTGACAAGATGGAGAGTGAAGCATTGTTGCTTTGATCAGATTGACTTGAGGGAAAGTGAAGGATTATTGCAGTGATCAAATTGACGAGATGGAGAGTGAAGGATTATTGCTGTGACAGATTGACTAGATGGAGAGTGAAGGATTATTGCAGTTATCAGATTGACTGGAGGGAGAGTGAACGATTATTGCTGTGTTCAGATTGACTGCAGGGAGAGTGAAGGATTATTGCATTGATCAGATTGACTAGAGGGAGAGTGAAGGATTATTGCTGTGACAGATTGACTAGATGGAGAGTGAAGGATTATTGCTGTGATCAGATTGACTAGATGGAGAGTGAAGGATTATTGCTGTGATCAGATTGATTCGAGGGAGAGTGAAGGATTATTGCAGTGATCAGATCGACTGGAGGGAGAGTGAAGGATTATTGCATTGATCAGATTGACTCGATGGAGAGTAAAGGATTATTGCAGTCATCAGATTGACTGGAGGGAGAGTGAAGGATTATTGCTGTGTTCAGATTGACTAGAGGGAGAGAGAAGGATTATTGCAGTGATCAGCTTGACTAGATGGAGAGTGAAGGATTATTGCTGTGACAGATTGACTGGAGGGAAAGTGAAGGATTATTGCATTGATCAGATTGACTGGAGGGAGAGTGAAGGATTATTGCAGTGATCAGATTGACTGGAGGGAGAGTGAAGGATTATTGCTGTCACAGATTGACTGGAGGGAGAGTGAAAGATTATTGCTGTGATCAGGTTGACTAGATGGAGAGTGAAGGATTATTGTTGTGATCAGATTGACCAGAGGGAAGGTGAAGGATTATTGCAGTGATCAGATTGACTAGAGGGAAGGTGAAGGATTATTGCAGTGATCAGATCGACTAGAGGGAGAGTGAAGGATTATTGCAGTGATCAGATTGACTGAATGGAGAGTGAAGGTTTATTGCAGTAATCAGATTGACTGAAGTGTGAGTGAAGGATTATTGATGTGATCAGATTGACTAGATAGAGAGTGAAAGTTTATTGCAGTGATCCGATTGACTGAAGGGAGAGTGAAGGTTTATTGCAGTGATCAGATTGACTGAAGGGAGAGTGAAGGATTACTGCAGTGATCAAATTGCATGAAGGGAGAGTGAAGTTTTATTGCAGTGATCAGATTGACTGAAGGGTGAGTGAAGGTTTATTGCAGAGATCAGATTGACTGAAGGGAGAGTGAAGGATTACTGCAGTGATCAAATTGAATGAAGGGAGAGTGATGGATTATTGCTGTGATCAGATTGACTAGAGGGAGAGTGAAGGATTATTGCAGTGACAGATTCACTAGAGGGAGAGTGAAGGATTACTGCAGTGACAGATTGACAGGAGGGAGATTGAAGCTTTCCTGCAGTGATCGGATTGAGTCGATGGAGATTGAAGGATTACTGCGGAGCAAATATTGACTAGAGGGATAGTGAAGGATTACTGCAGTGAACAGAATGACGAGAGGGCAATGAAGGATTATTGCAGTGAGCAAATTGACCAGATCGAGAGTGAGGATTATTGCATTGATCACATTGACTGACGGGAGAGTGAAGGATTATTGCAGTGATCAGATTGACTGAAAGGAGAGTGAAGGATTATAGCTGTGAAAAGTTTGACTGGAGGCAGATTGAAGGATTACTGCAGTGATCAAATTGACTAGTCGGGCAGTGAAGGATAACTGCAGTGATAATTTTGACTGAAGGGAGAGTGAAGGATTATTGCAGTGATCAGAATGACTGAAGGGAGCGTGAAGGATTATTGCAGTCAACAATTTGACTCGAGGGAGATTGATGTTGACGACACTGAACAGCTTGACTCGAGTGAGAGTGAAGGATTACTGCGGTGATCAGAATGACTGAAGGGAGAGTGAAGGATTATTGCAGTGATCAGATTGACTGAAAGGAGAGTGAAGGATTATAGCTGTGAAAAGATTGACTGGAGCCAGATTGAAGGATTACTGCAGTGATCAGATTGACTGAATGGAGCGTGAAGGTTTATTGCAGAGATCAGATTGACTGAAGGGAGAGTGAAGGATTATTGCTGTGATCAGATTGACTGAAGGGAGAGTGAAGGATTATTGCAGTGATCAGATTGACTGAAGGGAGAGTGAAGGATTATTGCTGTGATCAGATTGACTAGATAGAGACTGAAGGATTATTGCTGTGATCAGATTGACTAGATAGAGAGTGAAGGATTATTGCTGTGATCAGATTGACTAGATAGAGACTGAAGGATTATTGCTGTGATCAGATTGACTAGATAGAGAGTGAAGGATTATTGCAGTGATCAGATTGACTTGATGGAGAGTGAATGATTATTGCAGTGATCAGATTGACTGAAAGGAGAGTGAAGGATTATTGCTGTGATCAGATTGACTAGATGGAGAGTGAAGGATTATTGCTGTGATCAGATTGACTTGATGGAGAGTGAATGATTATTGCAGTGATCAGATTGACTGGATGGAGAGTGAAGGATTATTGCAGTGATCAGATTGACTAGATGGAGAGTGAAGGATTATTGCTGTGATCAGATTGACTGAAAGGAGAGTGAATGATTATTGCAGTAATCAGATTGACTGGAGGAAGAGTGAAGGATTATTGCAGTGATCAGATTGACTAGATGGAGAGTGAAGGATTATTGCAGTGATCAGATTAACTAGATGGAGAGTGAAGGATTATTGCAGTGATCAGATTGACTAGATGGAGAGTGAAGGAATATTGCTGTGAACAGATTGACTGGAGGGAAAGTGAAGGATTATTGCAGTGATCCGAATGACTTGAGGGAAAGTGAAGGATTATTGCAGTGATCAGATTGACTTGAGGGAAAGTGAAGGATTATTGCAGTGATCAGATTGACTTGAGGGAAAGTGAAGGATTATTGCAGTGATCAGATTGACTTGAGGGAAAGTGAAGGATTATTGCAGTGATCAGATTGACTTGAGGGAAAGTGAAGGATTATTGCAGTGATCAGATTGACTAGATGGAGAGTGAAGGATTATTGCTGTGATCAGATTGACTTGAGGGAAAGTGAAGGATTATTGCTGTGATCAGATTGACTAGAGGGGAAGTGAAGGATTATTGCAGTGATCCGATTGACTTGAGGGAAAGTGAAGGATTATTGCAGTGATCAGATTGACTTGAGGGAAAGTGAAGGATTATTGCAGTGATCCGATTGACTTGAGGGAAAGTGAAGGATTATTGCAGTGATCCGATTGACTTGAGGGAAAGTGAAGGATTGTTGCTGTGATCAGATTGACTTGAGGGAAAGTGAAGGATTATTGCAGTGATCAGATTGACTAGATGGAGAGTGAAGGATTTTTGCTGTGATCAGATTGACGAGATGGAGAGTGAAGGATTGTTGCTGTGATCAGATTGACTTGAGGGAAAGTGAAGGATTATTGCAGTGATCAGATTGACTGGAGGGAGAGTGAAGGATTATTGCATTGATCAGATTGACTGGAGGGAGTGTGAAGGATTATTGCAGTGATCGGCTTGACGAGATGGAGATTGAAGGATTATAGCAGTGACAGATTGACTGGTGGGAGATTGAAGGATTCCTGCAGTGATTGGATTGAGTCGAGGGAGATTGAGGGATTACTGCAGAGCAAATATTGACTAGAGGGAGAGTGAAGGATTACTGCAGTGAACAGAATGACGACAGGGCAATGAAGGATTATTGCAGTGAACAAATTGACTAGATCGAGAGTGAGAATTATTGCATTGATCACCTTGACTGACGGGAGAGTGAAGGATTACTGCAGTGATCAGATTGACTGAAGGGAGAGTGAAGAATTATTGCAGTGATCAGATTGACTGAAGGGAGAGTGAAGAATTATTGCTGTGATCAGATTGACTGAAAGGAGAGTGAAGGATTACTCCTGTGATCTGATTGACTGAAGGGAGAGTGAAAGTTTATTGCAGTGATCCGATTGACTGAAGGGAGAGTGAAGGTTTATTGCAGTGATCAGATTGACTGAAGGGAGAGTGAAGGATTACTGCAGTGATCAAATTGCATGAAGGGAGAGTGAAGTTTTATTGCAGTGATCAGATTGACTGAAGGGTGAGTGAAGGTTTATTGCAGAGATCAGATTGACTGAAGGGAGAGTGAAGGATTACTGCAGTGATCAAATTGAATGAAGGGAGAGTGATGGATTATTGCTGTGATCAGATTGACTAGAGGGAGAGTGAAGGATTATTGCAGTGACAGATTCACTAGAGGGAGAGTGAAGGATTACTGCAGTGACAGATTGACAGGAGGGAGATTGAAGCTTTCCTGCAGTGATCGGATTGAGTCGATGGAGATTGAAGGATTACTGCGGAGCAAATATTGACTAGAGGGATAGTGAAGGATTACTGCAGTGAACAGAATGACGAGAGGGCAATGAAGGATTATTGCAGTGAGCAAATTGACCAGATCGAGAGTGAGGATTATTGCATTGATCACATTGACTGACGGGAGAGTGAAGGATTATTGCAGTGATCAGATTGACTGAAAGGAGAGTGAAGGATTATAGCTGTGAAAGGTTTGACTGGAGGCAGATTGAAGGATTACTGCAGTGATCAAATTGACTAGTCGGGCAGTGAAGGATAACTGCAGTGATAATTTTGACTGAAGGGAGAGTGAAGGATTATTGCAGTGATCAGAATGACTGAAGGGAGCGTGAAGGATTATTGCAGTCAACAATTTGACTCGAGGGAGATTGATGTTGACGACACTGAACAGCTTGACTCGAGTGAGAGTGAAGGATTACTGCGGTGATCAGAATGACTGAAGGGAGAGTGAAGGATTGTTGCAGTGATCAGATTGACTGAAAGGAGAGTGAAGGATTATAGCTGTGAAAAGATTGACTGGAGCCAGATTGAAGGATTACTGCAGTGATCAGATTGACTGAATGGAGCGTGAAGGTTTATTGCAGAGATCAGATTGACTGAAGGGAGAGTGAAGGATTATTGCTGTGATCAGATTGACTGAAGGGAGAGTGAAGGATTATTGCAGTGATCAGATTGACTGAAGGGAGAGTGAAGGATTATTGCTGTGATCAGATTGACTAGATAGAGACTGAAGGATTATTGCTGTGATCAGATTGACTAGATAGAGAGTGAAGGATTATTGCTGTGATCAGATTGACTTGAGGGAAAGTGAAGGATTATTGCAGTGATCAGATTGACTTGAGGGAAAGTGAAGGATTATTGCAGTGATCAGATTGACTTGAGGGAAAGTGAAGGATTATTGCAGTGATCAGATTGACTTGAGGGAAAGTGAAGGATTATTGCAGTGATCAGATTGACTAGATGGAGAGTGAAGGATTATTGCTGTGATCAGATTGACTTGAGGGAAAGTGAAGGATTATTGCTGTGATCAGATTGACTAGAGGGGAAGTGAAGGATTATTGCAGTGATCCGATTGACTTGAGGGAAAGTGAAGGATTATTGCAGTGATCAGATTGACTTGAGGGAAAGTGAAGGATTATTGCAGTGATCCGATTGACTTGAGGGAAAGTGAAGGATTATTGCAGTGATCCGATTGACTTGAGGGAAAGTGAAGGATTGTTGCTGTGATCAGATTGACTTGAGGGAAAGTGAAGGATTATTGCAGTGATCAGATTGACTAGATGGAGAGTGAAGGATTTTTGCTGTGATCAGATTGACGAGATGGAGAGTGAAGGATTGTTGCTGTGATCAGATTGACTTGAGGGAAAGTGAAGGATTATTGCAGTGATCAGATTGACGAGATGGAGAGTGAAGGATTATTGCTGTGACAGATTGACTAGATGGAGAGTGAAGGATTATTGCATTGATCAGATTGACTGGAGGGAGAGTGAATGATTATTGCTGTGTTCAGATTGACTGGAGGGAGAGTGAAGGATTATTGCATTGATCAGATTGTTTGGAGGGAGAGTGAAGGATTATTGCTGTTTTCAGATTGACTGGAGGGAGAGTGAAGGATTATTGCTGTGACAGATTGACTAGATGGAGAGTGAAGGATTAATGCTGTGACAGATTGACTAGATGGAGAGTGAAGGATTATTGCAGTGATCAGATTGACTGGAGGGAGAGTGAAGGATTATTGCTGTGTTCAGATTGACTAGAGGGATAGTGAAGGATTATTGCAGTGATCAGATTGACTGGAGGGAGAGTGAACGATTATTGCATTGATCAGATTGACTAGATGGAGAGTGAAGGATTATTGCAGTGATCAGATTGACTGGAGGGAGAGTGAAGGATTATTGCTGTGTTCAGATTGACTAGAGGGAGAGTGAAGGATTATTGCAGTGATCAGCTTGACTAGATGGAGAGTGAAGGATTATTGCTGTGACAGATTGACTGGAGGGAGAGTGAAGGATTATTGCATTGATCAGATTGACTGGAGGGAGAGTGAAGGATTATTGCATTGATCAGATTGACTAGATGGGGAGTGAAGGATTATTGCAGTGATCAGATTGACTAGATGGAGAGTGAAGGATTAATGCAGTGATCCGATTGACTTGAGGGAAAGTGAAGGATTATTGCAGTGATCAGGTTGACTTGAGGGAAAGTGAAGGATTATTGCAGTGATCCGATTGACTAGATGGAGAGTGAAGGATTATTGCTGTGATCAGATTGACTTGAGGGAAAGTGAAGGATTATTGCTGTGATCGGATTGACTAGAGGGGAAGTGAAGGATTATTGCAGTGATCCGATTGACTTGAGGGAAAGTGAAGGATTATTGCAGTGATCAGATTGACTTGAGGGAAAGTGAAGGATTATTGCAGTGATCCGATTGACTTGAGGGAAAGTGAAGGATTATTGCAGTGATCCGATTGACTTGAGGGAAAGTGAAGGATTGTTGCTGTGATCAGATTGACTTGAGGGAAAGTGAAGGATTATTGCAGTGATCAGATTGACTAGATGGAGAGTGAAGGATTTTTGCTGTGATCAGATTGACGAGATGGAGAGTGAAGGATTGTTGCTGTGATCAGATTGACTTGAGGGAAAGTGAAGGATTATTGCAGTGATCAGATTGACTGGAGGGAGAGTGAAGGATTATTGCATTGATCAGATTGACTGGAGGGAGTGTGAAGGATTATTGCAGTGATCGGCTTGACGAGATGGAGAGTGAAGGATTATAGCAGTGACAGATTGACTGGTGGGAGATTGAAGGATTCCTGCAGTGATTGGATTGAGTCGAGGGAGATTGAAGGATTACTGCAGAGCAAATATTGACTAGAGGGAGAGTGAAGGATTACTGCAGTGAACAGAATGACGACAGGGCAATGAAGGATTATTGCAGTGAACAAATTGACTAGATCGAGAGTGAAGAATTATTGCATTGATCACCTTGACTGACGGGAGAGTGAAGGATTACTGCAGTGATCAGATTGACTGAAGGGAGAGTGAAGAATTATTGCAGTGATCAGATTGACTGAAGGGAGAGTGAAGAATTATTGCTGTGATCAGATTGACTGAAAGGAGAGTGAAGGATTACTACTGTGATCTGATTGACTGAAGGGAGAGTGAAAGTTTATTGCAGTGATCCGATTGACTGAAGGGAGAGTGAAGGTTTATTGCAGTGATCAGATTGACTGAAGGGAGAGTGAAGGATTACTGCAGTGATCAAATTGCATGAAGGGAGAGTGAAGTTTTATTGCAGTGATCAGATTGACTGAAGGGTCAGTGAAGGTTTATTGCAGAGATCAGATTGACTGAAGGGAGAGTGAAGGATTACTGCAGTGATCAAATTGAATGAAGGGAGAGTGATGGATTATTGCTGTGATCAGATTGACTAGAGGGAGAGTGAAGGATTATTGCAGTGACAGATTCACTAGAGGGAGAGTGAAGGATTACTGCAGTGACAGATTGACAGGAGGGAGATTGAAGCTTTCCTGCAGTGATCGGATTGAGTCGATGGAGATTGAAGGATTACTGCGGAGCAAATATTGACTAGAGGGATAGTGAAGGATTACTGCAGTGAACAGAATGACGAGAGGGCAATGAAGGATTATTGCAGTGAGCAAATTGACCAGATCGAGAGTGAGGATTATTGCATTGATCACATTGACTGACGGGAGAGTGAAGGATTATTGCAGTGATCAGATTGACTGAAAGGAGAGTGAAGGATTATAGCTGTGAAAAGTTTGACTGGAGGCAGATTGAAGGATTACTGCAGTGATCAAATTGACTAGTCGGGCAGTGAAGGATAACTGCAGTGATAATTTTGACTGAAGGGAGAGTGAAGGATTATTGCAGTGATCAGAATGACTGAAGGGAGCGTGAAGGATTATTGCAGTCAACAATTTGACTCGAGGGAGATTGATGTTGACGACACTGAACAGCTTGACTCGAGTGAGAGTGAAGGATTACTGCGGTGATCAGAATGACTGAAGGGAGAGTGAAGGATTATTGCAGTGATCAGATTGACTGAAAGGAGAGTGAAGGATTATAGCTGTGAAAAGATTGACTGGAGCCAGATTGAAGGATTACTGCAGTGATCAGATTGACTGAATGGAGCGTGAAGGTTTATTGCAGAGATCAGATTGACTGAAGGGAGAGTGAAGGATTATTGCTGTGATCAGATTGACTGAAGGGACAGTGAAGGATTATTGCAGTGATCAGATTGACTGAAGGGAGAGTGAAGGATTATTGCTGTGATCAGATTGACTAGATAGAGACTGAAGGATTATTGCTGTGATCAGATTGACTAGATAGAGAGTGAAGGATTATTGCTGTGATCAGATTGACTAGATACAGACTGAAGGATTATTGCTGTGATCAGATTGACTAGATAGAGAGTGAAGGATTATTGCAGTGATCAGATTGACTTGATGGAGAGTGAATGATTATTGCAGTGATCAGATTGACTGAAAGGAGAGTGAAGGATTATTGCTGTGATCAGATTGACTAGATGGAGAGTGAAGGATTATTGCTGTGATCAGATTGACTTGATGGAGAGTGAATGATTATTGCAGTGATCAGATTGACTAGATGGAGAGTGAAGGATTATTGCAGTGATCAGATTGACTAGATGGAGAGTGAAGGATTATTGCTGTGATCAGATTGACTGAAAGGAGAGTGAATGATTATTGCAGTGATCAGATTGACTGGAGGAAGAGTGAAGGATTATTGCAGTGATCAGATTGACTAGATGGAGAGTGAAGGATTATTGCAGTGATCAGATTAACTAGATGGAGAGTGAAGGATTATTGCAGTGATCAGATTGACTAGATGGAGAGTGAAGGAATATTGCTGTGATCAGATTGACTGGAGGGAAAGTGAAGGATTATTGCAGTGATCCGAATGACTTGAGGGAAAGTGAAGGATTATTGCAGTGATCAGATTGACTTGAGGGAAAGTGAAGGATTATTGCAGTGATCAGATTGACTTGAGGGAAAGTGAAGGATTATTGCAGTGATCAGATTGACTTGAGGGAAAGTGAAGGATTATTGCAGTGATCAGATTGACTTGAGGGAAAGTGAAGGATTATTGCAGTGATCAGATTGACTAGATGGAGAGTGAAGGATTATTGCTGTGATCAGATTGACTTGAGGGAAAGTGAAGGATTATTGCTGTGATCAGATTGTTTAGAGGGGAAGTGAAGGATTATTGCAGTGATCCGATTGACTTGAGGGAAAGTGAAGGATTATTGCAGTGATCAGTTTGACTTGAGGGAAAGTGAAGGATTATTGCAGTGATCCGATTGACTTGAGGGAAAGTGAAGGATTATTGCAGTGATCCGATTGACTTGAGGGAAAGTGAAGGATTGTTGCTGTGATCAGATTGACTTGAGGGAAAGTGAAGGATTATTGCTGTGTTCAGATTGACTAGAGGGATAGTGAAGGATTATTGCAGTGATCAGATTGACTGGAGGGAGAGTGAACGATTATTGCATTGATCAGATTGACTAGATGGAGAGTGAAGGATTATTGCAGTGATCAGATTGACTGGAGGGAGAGTGAAGGATTATTGCTGTGTTCAGATTGACTAGAGGGAGAGTGAAGGATTATTGCAGTGATCAGCTTGACTAGATGGAGAGTGAAGGATTATTGCTGTGACAGATTGACTGGAGGGAGAGTGAAGGATTATTGCATTGATCAGCTTGACTGGAGGGAGAGTGAAGGATTATTGCATTGATCAGATTGACTAGATGGGGAGTGAAGGATTATTGCAGTGATCAGATTGACTAGATGGAGAGTGAAGGATTAATGCAGTGATCCGATTGACTTGAGGGAAAGTGAAGGATTATTGCAGTGATCAGATTGACTTGAGGGAAAGTGAAGGATTATTGCAGTGATCCGATTGACTTGAGGGAAAGTGAAGGATTATTGCAGTGATCAGATTGACTTGAGGGAAAGTGAAGGATTATTCCAGTGATCAGATTGACTAGATGGAGAGTGAAGGATTATTGCTGTGATCAGATTGACTTGAGGGAAAGTGAAGGATTATTGCAGTGATCAGATTGACTTGAGGGAAAGTGAAGGATTATTGCAGTGATCCGATTGACTTGAGGGAAAGTGAAGGATTATTGCAGTGATCAGATTGACTTGAGGGAAAGTGAAGGATTATTGCAGTGATCAGATTGACTAGATGGAGAGTGAAGGATTATTGCTGTGATCAGATTGACTTGAGGGAAAGTGAAGGATTATTGCAGTGATCAGATTGACTTGAAGGAAAGTGAAGGATTATTGCAGTGATCCGATTGACTAGAGGGAGAGTGAAGGATTGTTGCTGTGATCAGATTGACTTGAGGGAAAGTGAACGATTATTGCAGTGATCAGATTGACTAGATGGAGAGTGAAGGATTTTTGTTGTGATCAGATTGACGAGATGGAGAGTGAAGGATTATTGCAGTGATCAGATTGACTGGAGGGAGAGTGAAGGATTATTGCTGTGTTCAGATTGACTAGAGGGAGAGTGAAGGATTATTGCAGTGATCAGATTGACTGGAGGGAGAGTGAACGATTATTGCATTGATCAGATTGACTAGATGGAGAGTGAAGGATTATTGCAGTGATCAGATTGATTGGAGGGAGAGTGAAGGATTATTGCTGTGTTCAGATTGACTCGAGGGAGAGTGAAGGATTATTGCAGTGATCAGCTTGACTAGATGGAGAGTGAAGGATTATTGCTGTGACAGATTGACTGGAGGGAGAGTGAAGGATTATTGCATTGAACAGATTGACTGGAGGGAGAGTGAAGGATTATATCTGTGATCAGATTGATTAGAGGGAAAGTGAAGGATTATTGCAGTGATCCGATTGACTTGAGGGAAAGTGAAGGATTATTGCAGTGATCCGATTGACTTGAGGGAAAGTGAAGGATTGTTGCTGTGATCAGATTGACTGGAGGGAGAGTGAAGTATTGTTGCTGTGATCAGATTGACTTGAGGGAAAGTGAAGGATTATTGCAGTGATCAGATTGACTAGATGGAGAGTGAAGGATTTTTGTTGTGATCAGATTGACGAGATGGAGAGTGAAGGATTGTTGCTGTGATCAGATTGACTGGACGGAGATTGAACGATTATTGCTGTTCAGATTGACTGGAGGGAGAGTGAAGGATTATTGCATTGATCAGATTGTTTGGAGGGAGAGTGAAGGATTATTGCTGTGACAGATTGACTAGATGGAGAGTGAAGAATTATTGCAGTCATCAGATTGACTGGAGGGAGAGTGAAGGATTATTGCTGTGATAGATTGACTAGATGGAGAGTGAAGGATTATTGCTGTGACAGATTGACTAGATGGAGAGTGAAGGATTATTGCAGTGATCAGATAGACTGGAGGAGAGTGAAGGATTATTGCTGTGACAGATTGACTGGAGGGACAGTGAAGGATTATTGCATTGATCAGATTGACTGGAGGGAGAGTGAAGGATTATTGCATTGATCAGATTGACTAGATGGAGAGTGAAGGATTATTGCAGTGATCAGATTGACTAGATGGAGAGTGAAGGATGATTGCTTTGACAGATTGACTGGAGGGAGAGTGAAGGATTATTGCATTGATCAGATGGACTAGATGGAGAGTGAAGGATTATTACTGTGTTCAGATTGACTAGAGGGAGAGTGAAGGATTATTGCAGTGATCAGATTGACTGGAGGGAGAGTGAAGGATTATTGCTGTGTTCAGATTGACTAGATGGAGAGTGAAGGATTATTGCTGTGACAGATTGACTGGAGGGGGATTGAAGGATTCCTGCAGTGATCGGATAGAGTCGAGGGGGAGTGAAGGATTATTGCATTGATCAGATTGACTAGATGGAGAGTGAAGGATTATTGCTGTGACAGATGGACTGGAGGGAGATTGAAGGATTCCTGCAGTGATCGGATTGAGTCGAGGGAGATTGAAGGATTACTGCAGAGCAAATATTGACTCGAGGGAGAGTGAAGGATTAGTGCAGTGAACAGAATGACGAGAGGGCAATGAAGGATTATTGCAGTGAGCAAATTGACTAGATCGAGACTGTGGATTATTGCATTGATCACATTGACTGACGGGAGAGTGAAGGATTATTGCAGTGATCAGATTGACTGGAGGGAGAGTGAAGGATTATTGCAGTGATCAGATTGACAATATGGAGAGTGAAGGATTGTTGCTGTGATCAGATTGACTTGAGGGAAAGTGAAGGATTATTGCAGTGATCAGATTGACGAGATGGAGAGTGAAGGATTATTGCTGTGACAGATTGACTAGATGGAGAGTGAAGGATTATTGCTGTTTCAGATTGACTAGATGGAGAGTGAAGGATTATTGCAGTGACAGATTGACTAGATGGAGATTGAAGGATTCCTGCAGTGATCGGATTGAGTCGAGGGAGAGTGAAGGATTATTGCATTGATCAGATTGACTAGATGGAGAGTGAAGGATTATTGCAGTGACAGATTGACTGGAGGGAGATTGATGTTGACGACACTGAGCAGCTTGACTCGAGTGAGAGTGAAGGATTACCGCGGTCATCAGAATGACTGAAGGGAGAGTGAATGATTATTGCAGTGATCCGATTGACTAGGTGGAGAGTGAATGATTATTGCAGTGATCAGATTGACTGAAGGGAGATTGAAGGATTCCTGCAGTGATCAGATTGACTGAAGGGAGAGTGAAGGATTCCTGCAGTGATCAGATTGACTAGATGGAGAGTGAAGGATTATTGCTGTGATCAGATTGACGAGAGGGAAAGTGAAGGATTATTGCAGTGATCCGATTGACTTGAGGGAAAGTGAAGGATTATTGCAGTGATCAGATTGACTTGAGGGAGAGTGAAGGATTTTTGCTGTGATCAGATTGACGAGATGGAGAGTGAACGATTGTTGCTGTGATCAGATTGTCTTGAGGGAAAGTGAAGGATTATTGCAGTGATCAGATTGACGAGATGGAGAGTGAAGGATTATTGCAGTGATCAGATTGACTAGATGGAGAGTGAAGGATTTTTGCTGTGTTCAGATTGACGAGATGGAGAGTGAACGATTGTTGCTGTGATCAGATTGTCTTGAGGGAAAGTGAAGGATTATTGCAGTGATCAGATTGACGAGATGGAGAGTGAAGGATTATTGCTGTGACAGATTGACTAGATGGAGAGTGAAGGATCATTGCAGTGATCAGATTGACTGGAGGGAGAGTGAACGATTATTGCTGTGTTCAGATTGACTGGAGGGAGAGTGAAGGATTATTGCATTGATCAGATTGACTGGAGGGAGAGTGAAGGATTATTGCTGTGTTCAGATTGACTAGAGGGAGAGTGAATGATTATTGCTGTGACAGATTGACTAGATGGAGAGTGAAGGATTATTGCTGTGACAGATTGACTAGATGGAGAGTGAATTTTTATTGCAGTGATCAGATTGACTGGAGGGAGAGTGAAGGATTATTGCTGTGTTCAGATTGACTAGAGGGAGAGTGAAGGATTATTGCAGTGATCAGATTGACTGGATGGTGAGTGAAGGATTATTGCAGTGATCAGATTGACTGGAGGGAGAGTGAAGGATTATTGCTGTGTTCAGATTGACTAGAGGGAGAGTGAAGGATTATTGCAGTGATCAGCTTGACTAGATGGAGAGTGAAGGATTATTGCTGTGACAGATTGACTGGAGGGAGAGTGAAGGATTATTGCATTGATCAGATTGACTGGAGGGAGAGTGAAGGATTATTGCATTGATCAGATTGACTAGATGGAGAGTGAAGTATTATTGCAGTGATCAGATTGACTGGAGGGAGAGTGAAGGATTATTGCATTGATCAGATTGACTAGATGGAGAGTGAAGGATTATTGCAGTGATCAGATTGACTGGAGGGAAAGTGAAGGATTATTGCTGTGTTCAGATTGACTGGAGGGAGAGTGAAGGATTATTGCAGTGATGAAGTTGACTAGATGGAGAGTGAAGGATTATTGCTGTGACAGATTGTCTGGATGGAGAGTGAAGGATTATTGCTGTGACAGATTGACTGGAGGAGAGTGAAGGATTATTGCAGTCATCAGATTGACTGGAGGGAGAGTGAAGGATTATTGCATTGATCAGATTGACTAGATGGAGAGTGAAGGATTATTGCAGTGATCAGATTGACTGGAGGGAGAGTGAAGGATTATTACTGTGTTCAGATTGACTAGAGGGAGAGTGAAGGATTATTGCAGTGATCAGATTGACTGGAGGGAGAGTGAAGGATTATTGCTGTGTTCAGATTGACTAGAGGGAGAGTGAAGGATTATTGCAGTGATCAGATTGACTGGAGGGAGAGTGAACGATTATTGCATTGATCAGATTGACTAGATGGAGAGTGAAGGATTATTGCAGTGATCAGATTGACTGGAGGGAGAGTGAAGGATTATTGCTGTGTTCAGATTGACTAGAGGGAGAGTGAAGGATTATTGCAGTGATGAGGTTGACTAGATGGAGAGTGAAGGATTATTGCTGTGACAGATTGACTAGATGGAGAGTGAAGGATCATTGCAGTGATCAGATTGACTGGAGGGAGAGTGAACGATTATTGCTGTGTTCAGATTGACTGGAGGGAGAGTGAAGGATTATTGCATTGATCAGATTGACTGGAGGGAGAGTGAAGGATTATTGCTGTGTTCAGATTGACTAGAGGGAGAGTGAATGATTATTGCTGTGACAGATTGACTAGATGGAGAGTGAAGGATTATTGCTGTGACAGATTGACTAGATGGAGAGTGAATTTTTATTGCAGTGATCAGATTGACTGGAGGGAGAGTGAAGGATTATTGCTGTGTTCAGATTGACTAGAGGGAGAGTGAAGGATTATTGCAGTGATCAGATTGACTGGATGGTGAGTGAAGGATTATTGCAGTGATCAGATTGACTGGAGGGAGAGTGAAGGATTATTGCTGTGTTCAGATTGACTAGAGGGAGAGTGAAGGATTATTGCAGTGATCAGCTTGACTAGATGGAGAGTGAAGGATTATTGCTGTGACAGATTGACTGGAGGGAGAGTGAAGGATTATTGCATTGATCAGATTGACTGGAGGGAGAGTGAAGGATTATTGCATTGATCAGATTGACTAGATGGAGAGTGAAGTATTATTGCAGTGATCAGATTGACTGGAGGGAGAGTGAAGGATTATTGCATTGATCAGATTGACTAGATGGAGAGTGAAGGATTATTGCAGTGATCAGATTGACTGGAGGGAAAGTGAAGGATTATTGCTGTGTTCAGATTGACTGGAGGGAGAGTGAAGGATTATTGCAGTGATGAAGTTGACTAGATGGAGAGTGAAGGATTATTGCTGTGACAGATTGTCTGGATGGAGAGTGAAGGATTATTGCTGTGACAGATTGACTGGAGGAGAGTGAAGGATTATTGCAGTCATCAGATTGACTGGAGGGAGAGTGAAGGATTATTGCATTGATCAGATTGACTAGATGGAGAGTGAAGGATTATTGCAGTGATCAGATTGACTGGAGGGAGAGTGAAGGATTATTACTGTGTTCAGATTGACTAGAGGGAGAGTGAAGGATTATTGCAGTGATCAGATTGACTGGAGGGAGAGTGAAGGATTATTGCTGTGTTCAGATTGACTAGAGGGAGAGTGAAGGATTATTGCAGTGATCAGATTGACTGGAGGGAGAGTGAACGATTATTGCATTGATCAGATTGACTAGATGGAGAGTGAAGGATTATTGCAGTGATCAGATTGATTGGAGGGAGAGTGAAGGATTATTGCTGTGTTCAGATTGACTAGAGGGAGAGTGAAGGATTATTGCAGTGATCAGCTTGACTAGATGGAGAGTGAAGGATTATTGCTGTGACAGATTGACTGGAGGGAGAGTAAAGGATTATTGCATTGATCAGATTGACTGGAGGGAGAGTGAAGGATTATTGCAGTGATCAGATTGACTAGATGGAGAGTGAAGGATTATTGCAGTGATCAGATTGACTAGATGGAGAGTGAAGGATTATATCTGTGATCAGATTGACTAGAGGGAAAGTGAAGGATTATTGCAGTGATCCGATTGACTTGAGGGAAAGTGAAGGATTATTGCAGTGATCAGATTGACTTCAGGGAAAGTGAAGGATTATTGCAGTGATCAGATTGACTAGATGGAGAGTGAAGGATTATTGCTGTGATCAGATTGACTTGAGGGAAAGTGAAGGATTATTGCAGTGATCCGATTGACTTGAGGGAAAGTGAAGGATTGTTGCTGAAGGATGTTGTAGGGTACAGAGAGACATAGATAGGCTGCAGAGCTGGGCTGAGAGATGGCAAATGGAGTTTAATGCGGAAAAGTGTGAGGTGATTCACTTTGGAAGGAGTAACAGGAATGCAGAGTACTGGGCTAATGGGAAGATTCTTGTTAGTGTAGATGAGCAGAGAGATCTTGGTGTCCAGGTGCATAAATCCCTGAAGGTTGCTAACCAGGTTAATAGGGCTGTCAAGAAGGCATATGGTGTGTTAGCTTTTATTAGTAGGGGGGTCGAGTTTCGGAGCCACGAGGTCATGCTGCAGCTGTACAAGACGCTGGTGAGACCGCACCTGGAGTATTGCGTGCAGTTCTGGTCACCGCATTATAGAAAGGATGTGGAAGCTATGGAAAGGGTGCAGAGGAGATTTACTAGGATGTTGCCTGGTATGGAGGGAAGGTCTTACGAGGAAAGGCTGAGGGACTTGAGGTTGTTTTCGTTGGAGAGAAGGAGGATGAGAGGTGACTTAATAGAGACATATAAGATAATCAGAGGGTTAGATAGGGTGGATAGTGAGCGTCTTTTTCCTCGGATGGTGATGGCAAACACGAGGGGACATATCTTCAAGTTGAGGGGTGATAGATGTAGGACAGATGTGAGAGGTAGTTTCTTTACTCAGAGAGTAGTAAGGGCGTGGAATGCCCTGCCTGCAGCAGTAGTAGATTCGCCAACTTTAAGGGCATTTAAGTGGACATTGGATAGACACATGGATGAAAATGGAATAGTGTAGGTCAGATGGTTTCACAGCTCGGCGCAACATCGAGGGCCGAAGGGCCTGTACTGCGCTGTAATATTCTAATTCTAATTCTAATTCTAATTGCAGTGATCAGATTGACTAGATGGAGAGTGAAGGATTTTTGTTGTGATCAGATTGACTAGATGGAGAGTGAAGGATTGTTGCTGTGATCAGATTGACTGGAGGGAGAGTGAACGATTATTGCTGTGTTCAGATTGACTGGAGGGAGAGTGAAGGATTATTGCATTGATCAGATTGTTTGGAGGGAGAGTGAAGGATTATTGGTGTTTTCAGATTGACTAGAGGGAGAGTGAAGGATTATTGCTGTGACAGATTGACTAGAGGGAGAGTGAAGGATTATTGCTGTGACAGATTGACTAGATGGAGAGTGAAGGATTATTGCAGTGATCAGATTGACTGGAGGGAGAATGAAGGATTATTGCTGTGTTCAGATTGACTAGAGGGAGAGTGAAGGATTATTGCAGTGATCAGATTGACTGGAGGGAGAGTGAAGGATTATTGCAGTGATCAGATTGACTGGAGGGAGAGTGAAGGATTATTGCAGTGATCAGATTGACTGGAGGGAGAGTGAAGGATTATTGCAGTGATCAGATTGACTGGAGGGAGAGTGAAGGATTATTGCTGTGTTCAGATTGACTAGAGGGAGAGTGAAGGATTATTGCAGTGATCAGCTTGACTAGATGGAGAGTGAAAGATTATTGCTGTGACAGATTGACTGGAGGGAGCGTGAAGGATTATTGAATTGATCAGATTGACTGGAGGGAGAGTGAAGGATTATTGCATTGATCAGATTGACTAGATGGAGAGTGAAGGATTATTGCAGTGATCAGATTGACTAGATGGAGAGTGAAGGATGATTGCTGTGACAGATTGACTGGAAGGAGAGTGAAGGATTATTGCATTGATCAGATTGACTGGAGGGAGAGTGAAGGATTATTGCAGTGATCAGATTGACTGGAGGGAGAGTGAAGGATTATTGCAGTGATCAGATTGACTGGAGGGAGAGTGAAGGATTATTGCTGTGTTCAGATTGACTAGAGGGAGAGTGAAGGATTATTGCAGTGATCAGCTTGACTAGATGGAGAGTGAAAGATTATTGCTGTGACAGATTGACTGGAGGGAGCGTGAAGGATTATTGAATTGATCAGATTGACTGGAGGGAGAGTGAAGGATTATTGCATTGATCAGATTGACTAGATGGAGAGTGAAGGATTATTGCAGTGATCAGATTGACTAGATGGAGAGTGAAGGATGATTGCTGTGACAGATTGACTGGAAGGAGAGTGAAGGATTATTGCATTGATCAGATTGACTCGATGGAGAGTGAAGGATTATTACTGTGTTCAGATTGACTAGAGGGAGAGTGAAGGATTATTGCAGTGATCAGATTGACTGGAGGGAGAGTGAAGGATTATTGCTGTGTTCAGATTGACTAGATGGAGAGTGAAGGATTATTGCTGTGACAGATTGACTGGAGGGAGATTGAAGGATTCCTGCAGTGATCGGATAGAGTCGAGGGGGAGTGAAGGATTATTGCATTGATCAGATTGACTAGATGGAGAGTGAAGGATTATTGCAGTGACAGATGGACTGGAGGGAGATTGAAGGATTCCTGCAGTGATCGAATTGAGTCGAGGGAGATTGAAGGATTACTGCAGAGCAAATATTGACTCGAGGGAGAGTGAAGGATTAGTGCAGTGAACAGAATGACGAGAGGGCAATGAAGGATTATTGCAGTGAGCAAATTGACTAGATCGAGATTGTGGATTATTGCATTGATTACATTGACTGACGGGAGAGTGAAGGATTATTGCAGTGATCAGATTGACTAGATGGAGAGTGAAGGATGATTGCTGTGACAGATTGACTGGAGGGAGAGTGAAGGATTATTGCAGTGATCAGATTGACAAGATGGAGAGTGAAGGATTGTTGCTGTGATCAGATTGACTTGTGGGAAAGTGAAGGATTATTGCAGTGATCAGATTGACGAGATGGAGAGTGAAGGATTATTGCTGTGACAGATTGACTAGATGGAGAGTGAAGGATTATTGCTGTGACAGATTGACCAGATGGAGAGTGAAGGATTATTGCTGTGACAGATTGACTAGATGGAGAGTGAAGGATTATTGCTGTGACAGATTGACTAGATGGAGAGTGAAGGATTATTGCAGTGATCAGATTGACAGGAGGGAGAGTGAACGATTATTGCTGTGTTCAGCTTGACTTGAGGGAGAGTGAACGATTATTGCTGTGTTCAGATTGACTTGAGGGAGAGTGAAGGATTATTGCAGTCATCAGATTGACTGGAGGGAGAGTGAAGGATTATTGCAGTCATCAGATTGACTGGAGGGAGAGTCAAGGATTATTGCAGTGATCAGAATGACTGGAGGGAGAGTGAAGGATTATTGCTGTGTTCAGATTGACTAGAGGGAGAGTGAAGGATTATTGCTGTGACAGATTGACTGGAGGGAGATTGAAGGATTATTGCAGTCATCAGATTGACTGGAGGGAGAGTGAAGGATTATTGCTGTGACAGGTTGACTGGAGGGAGATTGAAGGATTCCTGCAGTGATCGGATTGAGTCGAGGGAGAGTGAAGGATTATTGCATTGATCAGATTGACTAGATGGAGAGTGAAGGATTATTGCAGTGACAGATTGACTGGAGGGAGATTGAAGGATTCCTGCAGTGATCGGATTGAGTCGAGGGAGATTGAAGGATTACTGCAGAGCAAATATTGACTTGAGGGAGAGTGAAGGATTAGTGCAGTGAACAGAATGACGAGAGGGCAATGAAGGATTATTGCAGTGAGCAAATTGACTGACGGGAGAGTGAAGAATTATTGCAGTGATCAGATTGACTGAAAGGAGAGTGAAGGATTATAGCTGTGAAAAGTTTGACTGGAGGCAGATTGAAGGATTACTGCAGTGATAATTTTGACTGAAGGGAGAGTGAAGGATTATTGCAGTCAACAGTTTAACTCGAGGGGGATTGATGTTGACGACACTGAGCTGCTTGACTCGAGTGAGAGTGAAGGATTACTGCGGTCATCAGAATGACTGAAGGGAGAGTGAATGATTATTGCAGTGATCAGATTGACTGAAGGGAGAGTGAAGGATTCCTGCAGTGATCAGATTGACTGAAGGGAGAGTGAAGGATTCCTGCAGTGATCAGATTGACTAGATGGAGAGTGAAGGATTATTGCAGTGATCAGATTGACTAGATGCAGAGTGAAGGATTATTGCTGTGATCAGATTGACTAGAGGGAAAGTGAAGGATTATTGCAGTGATCCGATTGACTTGAGGGAAAGTGAAGGATTATTGCAGTGATCAGATTGACTTGAGGGAGAGTGAAGGATTATTGCAGTGATTAGATTGACTAGATGGAGAGTGAAGGATTTTTGCTGTGATCAGATTGACGAGATGGAGAGTGAAGGATTATTGCTGTGATCAGATTGACTTGAGGGAAAGTGAAGGATTATTGCAGTGATCAGATTGACGAGATGGAGAGTGAAGGATTATTGCAGTGACAGATTGACTAGATGGAGAGTGAAGGATTATTGCAGTGATCAGATTGACTGGAGGGAGAGTGAACTATTATTGCTGTGTTCAGATTGACTGGAGGGAGAGTGAAGGATTATTGCATTCATCAGATTGACTGGAGGGAGAGTGAAGGATTATTGCTGTGTTCAGATTGACTAGAGGGAGAGTGAATGATTATTGCTGTGACAGATTGACTAGATGGAGAGTGAAGGATTATTGCTGTGACAGATTGACTAGATGGAGAGTGAAGTTTTATTGCAGTGATCAGATTGACTGGAGGGAGAGTGAAGGATTATTGCTGTGTTCAGATTGACTAGAGGGAGAGTGAAGGATTATTGCAGTGATCAGATTGACTGGAGGGAGAGTGAACGATTATTGCATTGATGAGATTGACTAGATGGAGAGTGAAGGATTATTGCAGTGATCAGATTGACTGGAGGGAGAGTGAAGGATTATTGCTGTGTTCAGATTGACTAGAGGGAGAGTGAAGGATTATTGCAGTGATCAGCTTGACTAGATGGAGAGTGAAGGAGTATTGCTGTGACAGATTGACTGGAGGGAGAGTGAAGGATTATTGCATTGATCAGATTGACTGGAGGGAGAGTGAAGGATTATTGCATTGATCAGATTGACTAGATGGAGAGTGAAGTATTATTGCAGTGATCAGATTGACTCGAGGGAGAGTGAAGGATTATTGCAGTGATCAGATTGACTGGAGGGAGAGTGAAGGATTATTGCAGTGATCAGATTGACTGGAGGGAAAGTGAAGGATTATTGCTGTGTTCAGATTGACTGGAGGGAGAGTGAAGGATTATTGCAGTGATGAGGTTGACTAGATGGAGAGTGAAGGATTATTGCTGTGACAGATTGACTAGATGGAGAGTGAAGGATTATTGCTGTGACAGATTGACTGGAGGAGAGTGAAGGATTATTGCAGTCATCAGATTGACTGGAGGGAGAGTGAAGGATTATTGCATTGATCAGATTGACTAGATGGAGAGTGAAGGATTATTGCAGTCATCAGATTGACTGGAGGGAGAGTGAAGGATTATTACTGTGTTCAGATTGACTAGATGGAGAGTGAAGGATTATTGCTGTGACAGATTGACTAGATGGAGAGTGAAGTTTTATTGCAGTGATCAGATTGACTGGAGGGAGAGTGAAGGATTATTGCTGTGTTCAGATTGACTAGAGGGAGAGTGAAGGATTATTGCAGTGATCAGATTGACTGGAGGGAGAGTGAACGATTATTGCATTGATCAGATTGACTAGATGGAGAGTGAAGGATTATTGCAGTGATCAGATTGACTGGAGGGAGAGTGAAGGATTATTGCTGTGTTCAGATTGACCAGAGGGAGAGTGAAGTATTATTGCAGTGATCAGCTTGACTAGATGGAGAGTGAAGGATTATTGCTGTGACAGATTGACTGGAGGGAGAGTGAAGGATTATTGCATTGATCAGATTGACTAGATGGAGAGTGAAGTATTATTGCAGTGATCAGATTGACTCGAGGGAGAGTGAAGGATTATTGCAGTGATCAGATTGACTGGAGGGAGAGTGAAGGATTATTGCATTGATCAGATTGACTAGATGGAGAGTGAAGGATTATTGCAGTGATCAGATTGACTGGAGGGAAAGTGAAGGATTATTGCTGTGTTCAGATTGACTGGAGGGAGAGTGAAGGATTATTGCAGTGATGAGGTTGACTAGATGGAGAGTGAAGGATTATTGCTGTGACAGATTGACTAGATGGAGAGTGAAGGATTATTGCTGTGACAGATTGACTGGAGGAGAGTGAAGGATTATTGCAGTCATCAGATTGACTGGAGGGAGAGTGAAGGATTATTGCATTGATCAGATTGACTAGATGGAGAGTGAAGGATTATTGCAGTCATCAGATTGACTGGAGGGAGAGTGAAGGATTATTACTGTGTTCAGATTGACTAGTTGGAGAGTGAAGGATTATTGCAGTGATCAGATTGACTGGAGGGAGAGTGAAGGATTATTGCTGTGTTCAGATTGACTAGATGGAGAGTGAAGGATTATTGCTGTGACAGATTGACTGGAGGGAGATTGAAGGATTCCTGCAGTGATCGGATTGAGTTGAGGGGGAGTGAAGGATTATTGCATTGATCAGATTGACTAGATGGAGAGTGAAGGATTATTGCAGTGACAGATTGACTGGAGGGAGATTGAAGGATTCCTGCAGTGATCGGATAGAGTCGAGGGGGAGTGAAGGATTATTGCATTGATCAGATTGACTAGATGGAGAGTGAAGGATTATTGCAGTGACAGATGGACTGGAGGGAGATTGAAGGATTCCTGCAGTGATCGAATTGAGTCGAGGGAGATTGAAGGATTACTGCAGAGCAAATATTGACTCGAGGGAGAGTGAAGGATTAGTGCAGTGAACAGAATGACGAGAGGGCAATGAAGGATTATTGCAGTGAGCAAATTGACTAGATCGAGATTGTGGATTATTGCATTGATTACATTGACTGACGGGAGAGTGAAGGATTATTGCAGTGATCAGATTGACTAGATGGAGAGTGAAGGATGATTGCTGTGACAGATTGACTGGAGGGAGAGTGAAGGATTATTGCAGTGATCAGATTGACAAGATGGAGAGTGAAGGATTGTTGCTGTGATCAGATTGACTTGTGGGAAAGTGAAGGATTATTGCAGTGATCAGATTGACGAGATGGAGAGTGAAGGATTATTGCTGTGACAGATTGACTAGATGGAGAGTGAAGGATTATTGCTGTGACAGATTGACCAGATGGAGAGTGAAGGATTATTGCTGTGACAGATTGACTAGATGGAGAGTGAAGGATTATTGCTGTGACAGATTGACTAGATGGAGAGTGAAGGATTATTGCAGTGATCAGATTGACAGGAGGGAGAGTGAACGATTATTGCTGTGTTCAGATTGACTTGAGGGAGAGTGAACGATTATTGCTGTGTTCAGATTGACTTGAGGGAGAGTGAAGGATTATTGCAGTCATCAGATTGACTGGAGGGAGAGTGAAGGATTATTGCAGTCATCAGATTGACTGGAGGGAGAGTCAAGGATTATTGCAGTGATCAGAATGACTGGAGGGAGAGTGAAGGATTATTGCTGTGTTCAGATTGACTAGAGGGAGAGTGAAGGATTATTGCTGTGACAGATTGACTGGAGGGAGATTGAAGGATTATTGCAGTCATCAGATTGACTGGAGGGAGAGTGAAGGATTATTGCTGTGACAGGTTGACTGGAGGGAGATTGAAGGATTCCTGCAGTGATCGGATTGAGTCGAGGGAGAGTGAAGGATTATTGCATTGATCAGATTGACTAGATGGAGAGTGAAGGATTATTGCAGTGACAGATTGACTGGAGGGAGATTGAAGGATTCCTGCAGTGATCGGATTGAGTCGAGGGAGATTGAAGGATTACTGCAGAGCAAATATTGACTTGAGGGAGAGTGAAGGATTAGTGCAGTGAACAGAATGACGAGAGGGCAATGAAGGATTATTGCAGTGAGCAAATTGACTGACGGGAGAGTGAAGAATTATTGCAGTGATCAGATTGACTGAAAGGAGAGTGAAGGATTATAGCTGTGAAAAGTTTGACTGGAGGCAGATTGAAGGATTACTGCAGTGATAATTTTGACTGAAGGGAGAGTGAAGGATTATTGCAGTCAACAGTTTAACTCGAGGGGGATTGATGTTGACGACACTGAGCTGCTTGACTCGAGTGAGAGTGAAGGATTACTGCGGTCATCAGAATGACTGAAGGGAGAGTGAATGATTATTGCAGTGATCAGATTGACTGAAGGGAGAGTGAAGGATTCCTGCAGTGATCAGATTGACTGAAGGGAGAGTGAAGGATTCCTGCAGTGATCAGATTGACTAGATGGAGAGTGAAGGATTATTGCAGTGATCAGATTGACTAGATGCAGAGTGAAGGATTATTGCTGTGATCAGATTGACTAGAGGGAAAGTGAAGGATTATTGCAGTGATCCGATTGACTTGAGGGAAAGTGAAGGATTATTGCAGTGATCAGATTGACTTGAGGGAGAGTGAAGGATTATTGCAGTGATTAGATTGACTAGATGGAGAGTGAAGGATTTTTGCTGTGATCAGATTGACGAGATGGAGAGTGAAGGATTATTGCTGTGATCAGATTGACTTGAGGGAAAGTGAAGGATTATTGCAGTGATCAGATTGACGAGATGGAGAGTGAAGGATTATTGCAGTGACAGATTGACTAGATGGAGAGTGAAGGATTATTGCAGTGATCAGATTGACTGGAGGGAGAGTGAACTATTATTGCTGTGTTCAGATTGACTGGAGGGAGAGTGAAGGATTATTGCATTCATCAGATTGACTGGAGGGAGAGTGAAGGATTATTGCTGTGTTCAGATTGACTAGAGGGAGAGTGAATGATTATTGCTGTGACAGATTGACTAGATGGAGAGTGAAGGATTATTGCTGTGACAGATTGACTAGATGGAGAGTGAAGTTTTATTGCAGTGATCAGATTGACTGGAGGGAGAGTGAAGGATTATTGCTGTGTTCAGATTGACTAGAGGGAGAGTGAAGGATTATTGCAGTGATCAGATTGACTGGAGGGAGAGTGAACGATTATTGCATTGATGAGATTGACTAGATGGAGAGTGAAGGATTATTGCAGTGATCAGATTGACTGGAGGGAGAGTGAAGGATTATTGCTGTGTTCAGATTGACTAGAGGGAGAGTGAAGGATTATTGCAGTGATCAGCTTGACTAGATGGAGAGTGAAGGAGTATTGCTGTGACAGATTGACTGGAGGGAGAGTGAAGGATTATTGCATTGATCAGATTGACTGGAGGGAGAGTGAAGGATTATTGCATTGATCAGATTGACTAGATGGAGAGTGAAGTATTATTGCAGTGATCAGATTGACTCGAGGGAGAGTGAAGGATTATTGCAGTGATCAGATTGACTGGAGGGAGAGTGAAGGATTATTGCAGTGATCAGATTGACTGGAGGGAAAGTGAAGGATTATTGCTGTGTTCAGATTGACTGGAGGGAGAGTGAAGGATTATTGCAGTGATGAGGTTGACTAGATGGAGAGTGAAGGATTATTGCTGTGACAGATTGACTAGATGGAGAGTGAAGGATTATTGCTGTGACAGATTGACTGGAGGAGAGTGAAGGATTATTGCAGTCATCAGATTGACTGGAGGGAGAGTGAAGGATTATTGCATTGATCAGATTGACTAGATGGAGAGTGAAGGATTATTGCAGTCATCAGATTGACTGGAGGGAGAGTGAAGGATTATTACTGTGTTCAGATTGACTAGATGGAGAGTGAAGGATTATTGCTGTGACAGATTGACTAGATGGAGAGTGAAGTTTTATTGCAGTGATCAGATTGACTGGAGGGAGAGTGAAGGATTATTGCTGTGTTCAGATTGACTAGAGGGAGAGTGAAGGATTATTGCAGTGATCAGATTGACTGGAGGGAGAGTGAACGATTATTGCATTGATCAGATTGACTAGATGGAGAGTGAAGGATTATTGCAGTGATCAGATTGACTGGAGGGAGAGTGAAGGATTATTGCTGTGTTCAGATTGACCAGAGGGAGAGTGAAGTATTATTGCAGTGATCAGCTTGACTAGATGGAGAGTGAAGGATTATTGCTGTGACAGATTGACTGGAGGGAGAGTGAAGGATTATTGCATTGATCAGATTGACTAGATGGAGAGTGAAGTATTATTGCAGTGATCAGATTGACTCGAGGGAGAGTGAAGGATTATTGCAGTGATCAGATTGACTGGAGGGAGAGTGAAGGATTATTGCATTGATCAGATTGACTAGATGGAGAGTGAAGGATTATTGCAGTGATCAGATTGACTGGAGGGAAAGTGAAGGATTATTGCTGTGTTCAGATTGACTGGAGGGAGAGTGAAGGATTATTGCAGTGATGAGGTTGACTAGATGGAGAGTGAAGGATTATTGCTGTGACAGATTGACTAGATGGAGAGTGAAGGATTATTGCTGTGACAGATTGACTGGAGGAGAGTGAAGGATTATTGCAGTCATCAGATTGACTGGAGGGAGAGTGAAGGATTATTGCATTGATCAGATTGACTAGATGGAGAGTGAAGGATTATTGCAGTCATCAGATTGACTGGAGGGAGAGTGAAGGATTATTACTGTGTTCAGATTGACTAGTTGGAGAGTGAAGGATTATTGCAGTGATCAGATTGACTGGAGGGAGAGTGAAGGATTATTGCTGTGTTCAGATTGACTAGATGGAGAGTGAAGGATTATTGCTGTGACAGATTGACTGGAGGGAGATTGAAGGATTCCTGCAGTGATCGGATTGAGTTGAGGGGGAGTGAAGGATTATTGCATTGATCAGATTGACTAGATGGAGAGTGAAGGATTATTGCAGTGACAGATTGACTGGAGGGAGATTGAAGGATTCCTGCAGTGATCGGATTGAGTCGAGGGAGATTGAAGGATTACTGCAGAGCAAATTTTGACTCGAGGGTGAGTGAAGGATTAGTGCAGTGAACAGAATGACGAGCGGGCAATGAAGGATTATTGCAGTGAGCAAATTGACTAGATCGAGAGTGTGGATGATTGCATTGATCACATTGACTGACGGGAGAGTGAAGAATTATTGCAGTGATCAGATTGACAAGATGGAGAGTGAAGGATTGTTGCTGTGATCAGCTTGACAAGATGGAGAGTGAAGGATTGTTGCTGTGATCAGATTGACTTGAGGGAAAGTGAAGGATTATTGCAGTGATCAGATTGACTAGATGGAGAGTGAAGGATTATTGCAGTGATCAGATTGACTGGAGGGAGAGTGAACGATTATTGCTGTGTTCCGATTGACTGGAGGGAGAGTGAAGGATTATTGCATTGATCAGATTGACTAGAGGGAGAGTGAAGGATTACTGCTGTGACAGATTGACTAGATGGAGAGTGAAGGATTATTGCAGTGATCAGATTGACTGGAGGGAGAGTGAACGATTATTACTGTGTTCAGATTGACGAGAGGGAGAGTGAAGGATTATTGCAGTGATCAGATTGACTGGAGGGAGAGTGAAGGATGATTGCGTTGATCAGATTGACTGGAGGGAGAGTGAAGGATTATTGCATTGATCAGATTGACTAGATGGAGAGTGAAGGATTATTGCAGTGATCAGATTGACTCGAGGGAGAGTGAAGGATTATTGCGTTGATCAGATTGACTGGAGGGAGAGTGAAGGATTATTGCATTGATCAGATTGACTAGATGGAGAGTGAAGGATTATTGCTGTGACAGATTGACTAGATGGAGAGTGAAGGATTATTGCTGTGACAGATTGACTGGAGGGAGAGTGAAAGATTATTGCTGTGTTCAGATTGACTAGATGGAGAGTGAAGGTTTATTGCTGTGATCAGATTGACTGGAGGGAGAGTGAAGGATTATTGCGTTGATCAGATTGACTGGAGGGTGAGTGAAGGATTATTGCATTGATCAGATTGACTAGATGGAGAGTGAAGGATTATTGCAGTGATCAGATTGACTCGAGGGAGAGTGAAGGATTATTGCGTTGATCAGATTGACTGGAGGGAGAGTGAAGGATTATTGCATTGATCAGATTGACGAGATGGAGAGTGAAGGATTATTGCTGTGACAGATTGACTAGATGGAGAGTGAAGGATTATTGCTGTGACAGATTGACTGGAGGGAGAGTGAAAGATTATTGCAGTCATCAGATTGACTGGAGGGAGAGTGAAGGATTATTGCATTGATCAGATTGACTAGATGGAGAGTGAAGGATTATTGCAGTCATCAGATTGACTGGAGGGAGAGTGAAGGATTATTACTGTGTTCAGATTGACTAGAGGGAGAGTGAAGGATTATTGCAGTGATCAGATTGACTGGAGGGAGAGTGAAGGATTATTGCTGTGTTCAGATTGACTAGATGGAGAGTGAAGGATTATTGCTGTGACAGATTGACTGGAGGGAGATTGAAGGATTCCTGCAGTGATCGGATTGAGTCGAGGGGGAGTGAAGGATTATTGCATTGATCAGATTGACTAGATGGAGAGTGAAGGATTATTGCAGTGACTGATTGACTGGAGGGAGATTGAAGGATTCCTGCAGTGATCGGATTGAGTCGAGGGAGATTGAAGGATTACTGCAGAGCAAATATTGACTCGAGGGTGAGTGAAGGATTAGTGCAGTGAACAGAATGACGAGAGGGCAATGAAGGATTATTGCAGTGAGCAAATTGACCAGATCGAGAGTGTGGATTATTGCATTGATCACATTGACTGATGGGAGAGTGAAGAATTATTGCAGTGATCAGATTGACAAGATGGAGAGTGAAGGATTGTTGCTGTGTTCAGATTGTCTTGAGGGAAAGTGAAGGATTATTGCTGTGATCAGATTGACTGGAGGGAGAGTGAACGATTATTGCTGTGTTCAGATTGACTGGAGGGAGAGTGAAGGATTATTGCATTGATCAGATTGACTAGAGGGAGAGTGAAGGATTATTGCTGTGACAGATTGACTAGATGGAGAGTGAAGGATTATTGCTGTGAACGATTGACTAGATGGAGAGTGAAGGATTATTGCTGTGATCAGATTGACTAAATGGAGAGTGGAGAATTATTGCTGTGACAGATTGACTTGAGGGAGAGTGAAGGATTATTGCATTGATCAGATTGACTGGAGGGAGAGTGAAGGATTATTGCTGTGTTCAGATTGACTAGAGGCAGAGTGAAGGATTATTGCAGTGATCAGATTGACTGGAGGGAGAGTGAAGGATTATTGCTGTGCTCAGATTGACTAGAGGCAGAGTGAAGGATTATTGCAGTGATCAGATTGACTGGAGGGAGAGTGAACGATTATTGCTGTGTTCAGATTGACTAGAGGGAGAGTGAAGGATTATTGCAGTGATCAGCTTGACTAGATGGAGAGTGAAGGTTTATTGCTGTGATCAGATTGACTGGAGGGAGAGTGAAGGATTATTGCCATGATCAGATTGACTAGATGGAGAGTGAAGGATTATTGCAGTGATCAGATTGACTGGAGGGAGAGTGAAGGATTATTGCTGTGTTCAGATTAACTACATGGAGAGTGAAGGTTTATTGCTGTGATCAGATTGACTGGAGGGAGAGTGAAGGATTATTGCCATGATCAGATTGACTAGATGGAGAGTGAAGGATTATTGCAGTGATCAGATTGACTGGAGGGAGATTCAAGGATTATTGCTGTGTTCAGATTGACTAGAGGGAGAGTGAAGGATTATTGCAGTGATCAGCTTGACTAGATGGAGAGTGAAGGATTATTGCATTGATCAGATTGACTAGATGGAGAGTGAAGGATTATTGCAGTCATCAGATTGACTGGAGGGAGAGTGAAGGATTATTGCAGTGATCAGATTGACTGGAGGGAGAGTGAAGAATTATTGCAGTCATCAGATTGACTGGCGGGAGAGTGAAGGATTATTGCAGTCATCAGTTTGACTGGAGGGAGAGTGAAGGATTATTGAAGTGATCAGATTGATTTGAGGGAAAGTGAAGGATTATTGCAGTGATCAGATTGACTTGAGGGAGAGTGAAGGATTATTGCAGTGATCAGATTGACTAGATGGAGAGTGAAGGATTTTTGCTGTGATCAGATTGACGAGATGGAGAGTGTACGATTGTTGCTGTGATCAGATTGACTTGAGGGAAAGTGAAGGATTATTGCAGTGATCAGATTGACGAGATGGAGAGTGAAGGATTATTGCTGTGACAGATTGACGAGATGGAGAGTGAAGGATTATTGCAGTGATCAGATTGACTGGAGGGAGAGTGAACGATTATTGCTGTGTTCAGATTGACTGGAGGGAGAGTGAAGGATTATTGCATTGATCAGATTGACTGGAGGGGGAGTGAAGGATTATTGCTGTGACAGACTGACTAGATGGAGAGTGAAGGATTATTGCTGTGACAGATTGACTAGGTGGAGAGTGAAGTTTTATTGCAGTGATCAGATTGACTGGAGGGAGAGTGAAGGATTATTGCTGTGTTCAGATTGACGAGAGGGAGAGTGAAGGATTATTGCAGTGATCAGATTGACTGGAGGGAGAGTGAACGATTATTGCATTGATCAGATTGACTAGATGGAGAGTGAAGGATTATTGCAGTGATCAGATTGACTGGAGGGAGAGTGAAGGATTATTGCTGTGTTCAGATTGACTAGAGGGAGAGTGAAGGATTATTGCAGTGATCAGATTGACTAGATGGAGAGTGAAGTATTATTGCAGGGATCAGATTGACTCGAGGGAGAGTGAAGGATTATTGCAGTGATCAGATTGACTGGAGGGAGAGTGAAGGATTATTGCATTGATCAGATTGACTAGATGGAGAGTGAAGGATTATTGCAGTGATCAGATTGACTGGAGGGAAAGTGAAGGATTATTGCTGTGTTCAGATTGACTGGAGGGAGAGTGAAGGATTATTGCAGTGATGAGGTTGACTAGATGGAGAGTGAAGGATTATTGCTGTGACAGATTGACTAGATGGAGAGTGAAGGATTATTGCTGTGACAGATTGACTGGAGGAGAGTGAAGGATTATTGCAGTCATCAGATGGACTGGAGGGAGAGTGAAGGATTATTGCATTGATCAGATTGACTCGATGGAGAGTGAAGGATTATTGCAGTCATCGGATTGACTGGAGGGAGAGTGAAGGATTATTACTGTGTTCAGATTGACTAGAGGGAGAGTGAAGGATTATTGCTGTGCTCAGATTGACTAGATGGAGAGTGAAGGATTATTGCTGTGACAGATTGACTAGATGGAGAGTGAAGGATTATTGCTGTGTTCAGATTGACTAGAGGGAGAGTGAAGGATTATTGCAGTGATCTGCTTGACTGGATGGAGAGTGAAGGATTATTGCTGTGACAGATTGACTGGAGGGAGAGTGAAGGATTATTGCATTGATCAGATTGACTGGAGGGAGAGTGAAGGATTATTGCATTGATCAGATTGACTAGATGGAGAGTGAAGTATTATTGCAGTGATCAGATTGACTCGAGGGAGAGTGAAGGATTATTGCAGTGATCAGATTGACTGGAGGGAGAGTGAAGGATTATTGCATTGATCAGATTGACTAGATGGAGAGTGAAGGATTATTGCAGTGATCAGATTGACTGGAGGGAAAGTGAAGGATTATTGCTGTGTTCAGATTGACTGGAGGGAGAGTGAAGGATTATTGCAGTGATGAGGTTGACTAGATGGAGAGTGAAGGATTATTGCTGTGACAGATTGACTAGATGGAGAGTGAAGGATTATTGCTGTGACAGATTGACTGGAGGAGAGTGAAGGATTATTGCAGTGATCAGATTGACTGGAGGGAGAGTGAAGGATTATTGCATTCATCAGATTGACTAGATGGAGAGTGAAGGATTATTGCAGTCATCAGATTGACTTGTGGGAGAGTGAACAATTATTGCTGTGTTCAGATTGACTGGAGGGAGAGTGAAGGATTATTGCAGTGATCAGATTGACTAGATGGAGAGTGAAGGATTATTGCAGTGATCAGATTGACGAGAGGTAGAGTGAAGGATTATTGCAGTGATCAGATTGACTGGAGGGAGAGTGAAGGATTATTGCTGTGTTCAGATTGACTAGATGGAGAGTGAAGGATTATTGCCGTGACAGATTGACTGGAGGGAGATTGAAGGATTCCTGCAGTGATCGGATTGAGTCGAGGGGGAGTGAAGGATTATTGCATTGATCAGATTGACTAAATGGAGAGTGAAGGATTATTGCAGTGACAGATTGACTGGAGGGAGATTGAAGGATTATTGCAGTGATGAGGTTGACTAGATGGAGAGTGAAGGATTATTGCTGTGACAGATTGACTAGATGGAGAGTGAAGGATTATTGCTGTGACAGATTGACTGGAGGAGAGTGAAGGATTATTGCAGTCATCAGATGGACTGGAGGGAGAGTGAAGGATTATTGCATTGATCAGATTGACTCGATGGAGAGTGAAGGATTATTGCAGTCATCGGATTGACTGGAGGGAGAGTGAAGGATTATTACTGTGTTCAGATTGACTAGAGGGAGAGTGAAGGATTATTGCTGTGTTCAGATTGACTAGATGGAGAGTGAAGGATTATTGCTGTGACAGATTGACTAGATGGAGAGTGAAGGATTATTGCTGTGTTCAGATTGACTAGAGGGAGAGTGAAGGATTATTGCAGTGATCTGCTTGACTGGATGGAGAGTGAAGGATTATTGCTGTGACAGATTGACTGGAGGGAGAGTGAAGGATTATTGCATTGATCAGATTGACTGGAGGGAGAGTGAAGGATTATTGCATTGATCAGATTGACTAGATGGAGAGTGAAGTATTATTGCAGTGATCAGATTGACTCGAGGGAGAGTGAAGGATTATTGCAGTGATCAGATTGACTGGAGGGAGAGTGAAGGATTATTGCATTGATCAGATTGACTAGATGGAGAGTGAAGGATTATTGCAGTGATCAGATTGACTGGAGGGAAAGTGAAGGATTATTGCTGTGTTCAGATTGACTGGAGGGAGAGTGAAGGATTATTGCAGTGATGAGGTTGACTAGATGGAGAGTGAAGGATTATTGCTGTGACAGATTGACTAGATGGAGAGTGAAGGATTATTGCTGTGACAGATTGACTGGAGGAGAGTGAAGGATTATTGCAGTGATCAGATTGACTGGAGGGAGAGTGAAGGATTATTGCATTGATCAGATTGACTAGATGGAGAGTGAAGGATTATTGCAGTCATCAGATTGACTTGTGGGAGAGTGAACAATTATTGCTGTGTTCAGATTGACTGGAGGGAGAGTGAAGGATTATTGCAGTGATCAGATTGACTAGATGGAGAGTGAAGGATTATTGCAGTGATCAGATTGACGAGAGGTAGAGTGAAGGATTATTGCAGTGATCAGATTGACTGGAGGGAGAGTGAAGGATTATTGCTGTGTTCAGATTGACTAGATGGAGAGTGAAGGATTATTGCCGTGACAGATTGACTGGAGGGAGATTGAAGGATTCCTGCAGTGATCGGATTGAGTCGAGGGGGAGTGAAGGATTATTGCATTGATCAGATTGACTAAATGGAGAGTGAAGGATTATTGCAGTGACAGATTGACTGGAGGGAGATTGAAGGATTCCTGCAGTGATCGGATTGAGTCGAGGGAGATTGAAGGGTTACTGCAGAGCAAATATTGACTCGAGGGTGAGTGAAGGATTAGTGCAGTGAACAGAATGACGAGAGGGCAATGAAGGATTATTGCAGTGAGCAAATTGACTAGATCGAGTGTGTGGATTATTGCATTGATCACATTGACTGACGGGAGAGTGAAGAATTATTGCAGTGATCAGATTGACAAGATGGAGAGTGAAGGATGCTGCTGTGATCAGCTTGACAAGATGGAGAGTGAACGATTATTGCTGTGTTCAGATTGACTGGAGGGAGAGTGAAGGATTATTGCATTGATCAGATTGACTAGAGGGAGAGTGAAGGATTATTGCTGTGACAGATTGACTAGATGGAGAGTGAAGGATTATTGCTGTGACCGATTGACTGGATGGAGAGTGAAGGATTATTGCTGTGACAGATTGACTAGGTGGAGAGTGAAGGATTATTGCTGTGACAGATTGACAACATGGAGAGTGAAGGATTATTGCAGTGATCAGATTGACTGGAGGGAGAGTGAACGATTATTGCTGTGTTCAGATTGACTTGAGGGAGAGAGAAGGATTATTGCATTGATCAGATTGACTGGAGGGAGAGTGAAGGATTATTGCTCAGTTCAGATTGACTAGAGGCAGAGTGAAGGATTATTGCAGTGATCAGATTGACTGGAGGGAGAGTGAACGATTATTGCTGTGTTCAGATTGACTAGATGGAGAGTGAAGGTTTATTGCTGTGATCAGATTGACTGGAGGGAGAGTGAAGGATTATTGCGTTGATCAGATTGACTGGAGGGAGAGTGAAGGATTATTGCATTGATCAGATTGACTAGATGGAGAGTGAAGGATTATTGCAGTGATCAGATTGACTCGAGGGAGAGTGAAGGATTATTGCGTTGATCAGATTGACTGGAGGGAGAGTGAAGGATTATTGCATTGATCAGATTGACGAGATGGAGAGTGAAGGATTATTGCTGTGACAGATTGACTAGATGGAGAGTGAAGGATTATTGCTGTGACAGATTGACTGGAGGGAGAGTGAAAGATTATTGCAGTCATCAGATTGACTGGAGGGAGAGTGAAGGATTATTGCATTGAGCAGATTGACTAGATGGAGAGTGAAGGATTATTGCAGTCATCAGATTGACTGGAGGGAGAGTGAAGGATTATTACTGTGTTCAGATTGACTAGAGGGAGAGTGAAGGATTATTGCAGTGATCAGATTGACTGGAGGGAGAGTGAAGGATTATTGCTGTGTTCAGATTGACTTGATGGAGAGTGAAGGATTATTGCTGTGACAGATTGACTGGAGGGAGATTGAAGGATTCCTGCAGTGATCGGATTGAGTCGAGGGGGAGTGAAGGATTATTGCATTGATCAGATTGACTAGATGGAGAGTGAAGGATTATTGCAGTGACAGATTGACTGGAGGGAGATTGAAGGATTCCTGCAGTGATCGGATTGAGTCGAGGGAGATTGAAGGATTACTGCAGAGCAAATATTGACTCGAGGGTGAGTGAAGGATTAGTGCAGTGAACAGAATGACGTGAGGGCAATGAAGGATTATTGCAGTGAGCAAATTGACTGATGGGAGAGTGAAGAATTATTGCAGTGATCAGATTGACAAGATGGAGAGTGAAGGATTGTTGCTGTGATCTGATTGACTTGAGGGAAAGTGAAGGATTATTGCAGTGATCAGATTGACTGGAGGGAGAGTGAACGATTATTGCTGTGTTCAGATTGACTGGAGGGAGAGTGAAGGATTATTGCATTGATCAGATTGACTAGAGGGAGAGTGAAGGATTATTGCTGTGACAGATTGACTAGATGGAGAGTGAAGGATTATTGCTGTGACCGATTGACTAGATGGAGAGTGAAGGATTATTGCTGTGACAGATTGACTAGGTGGAGAGTGAAGGATTATTGCTGTGATCAGATTGACTAGATGGAGAGTGTAGAATTATTGCTGTGACAGATTGACTTGAGGGAGAGGGAAGGATTATTGCATTGAACAGAATGACTGGAGGGAGAGTGAAGGATTATTGCTGTGCTCAGATTGACTAGAGGCAGAGTGAAGGATTATTGCAGTGATCAGATTGACTGGAGGGAGAGTGAACGATTATTGCTGTGTTCAGATTGACTAGATGGAGAGTGAAGGTTTATTGCTGTGATCAGATTGACTGGAGGGAGAGTGAAGGATTATTGCCATGATCAGATTGACTAGATGGAGGGTGAAGGATTATTGCAGTGATCAGATTGACTGGAGGGAGAGTGAAGGATTATTGCTGTGTTCAGATTGACTAGAGGGAGAGTGAAGGATTATTGCAGTGATCAGCTTGACTAGATGGAGAGTGAAGGATTATTGCATTGATTAGATTGACTAGATGGAGAGTGAAGGATTATTGCAGTCATCAGATTTACTGGAGGGAGATTGAAGGATTATTGCAGTGATCAGATTGACTGGAGGGAGAGTGAAGGATTATTGCAGTCATCAGATTGACTGGAGGGAGAGTGAAGGATTATTGCAGTCATCAGATTGACTGGAGGGAGAGTGAAGGATTATTGAAGTGATCTGATTGACTGGAGGGAGAGTGAAGGATTATTGCTGTGTTCAGATTGACTAGATGGAGAGTGAAGGATTATTTCTGTGACAAATTGACTGGAGGGAGATTGAAGGATTATTGCAGTCATCAGATTGACTGGAGGGAGAGTGAAGGATTATTGCTGTGTTCAGATTGACTAGAGGGAGAGTGAAGGATTATTGCAGTGATCAGATTGACTAGATGGAGAGTGAATGATTATTGCTGTGACAGATTGACTGGAGGGAGATTGAAGGATTCCTGCAGTGATCGGATTGAGTCGAGGAAGATTGAAGGATTATTGCAGTGACAGATTGACTGGAGGGAGATTGAAGGATTCCTGCAGTGATCGGATTGAGTCGAGGGAGAGTGAAGGATTATTGCATTGATCAGATTGACTAGATGCAGAGTGAAGGATTATTGCAGTGACAGATTGACTGGAGGGAGATTGAAGGATTCCTGCAGTGATCGGATTGAGTCGAGGGAGAGTGAAGGATGACTGCAGAGCAAATATTGTCTCGAGGGAGAGTGAAGGATTAGTGCAGTGAACAGAATGACGAGAGGGCAATGAAGGATTATTGCAGTGAGCAAATTGACTAGATCGAGAGTGTGGATTATTGCATTGATCACATTGACTGATGGGAGAGTGAAAAATTATTGCAGTGATCAGATTGACTGAAAGGAGTGTGAAGGATTATAGCTGTGAAAAGTTTGACTGGAGGCACATTGAAGGATTACTGCAATGATCTGATTGAATAGTCGGGCAGTGAAGGATTACTGCAGTGATAATTTTGACTGAAGGGAGAGTGAAGGATTATTGCAGTCAACAGTTTGACTCGAGGGAGATTGATGTTGACGACACTGAACAGCTTGACTCGAGTGAGAGTGAAGGATTACTGCGGTGATCAGAATGACTGAAGGGAGAGTGAATGATTATTGCAGTGATCAGATTGACTGAAGAGAGAGTGAAGGATTCCTGCAGTGATCAGATTGACTGAAGGGAGAGTGAAGGATTCCAGCAGTGATCAGATTGACTAGACGGAGAGTGAAGGATTATTGCAGTGATCAGATTGACTAGATGGAGAGTGAAGGATTATTGCAGTGATCAGATTGACTAGATGGAGAGTGAAGGATTATTGCAGTGATCAGATTGACGAGATGCAGAGTGAAGGATTATTGCTGTCATCAGATTGACTAGAGGGAAAGTGAAGGATTATTGCAGTGATCCGATTGACTTGAGGGAAAGTGAAGGATTATTGCAGTGATCAGATTGACTTGAGGGAAAGTGAAGGATTATTGCAGTGATCAGATTGACTAGATGGAGAGTGAAGGATTGTTGCTGTGATCAGATTGACTGGAGGGAGAGTGAAGGATTGTTGCTGTGATCAGATTGACTTGAGGGAAAGTGAAGGATTATTGCAGTGATCAGATTGACTAGATGGAGAGTGAAGGATTTATGCTGTGATCAGATTGACGAGATGGAGAGTGAAGGATTGTTGCTGTGATCAGATTGACTTGAGGGAATGTGAAGGATTATTGCTGAGATCAGATTGACGAGATGGAGAGTGAAGGATTATTGCTGTGACAGATTGACGAGATGGAGAGTGAAGGATTATTGCAGTGATCAGATTGACTGGAGGGAGAGTGAACGATTATTGCTGTGTTCAGATTGACAGGAGGGAGAGTGAAGGATTATTGCTGTGACAGATTGACTGGAGGGAGATTGAAGGATTATTGCTGTGTTCAGATTGACTAGAGGGAGAGTGAATGATTATTGCTGTGACAGATTGACCAGATGGAGAGTGAAGGATTATTGCAGTCATCAGATTGACTGGAGGGAGAGTGAAGGATTATTGCAGTGATCAGATTGACTGGAGGGAGAGTGAAGGATTATTGCAGTCATCAGATTGACTGGAGGGATAGTGAAGGATTATTGCAGTCATCAGATTGACTGGAGGGAGAGTGAAGGATTATTGCTGTGTTCAGATTGACTAGATGGAGAGTGAAGGATTATTGCTGTGACAGATTGACTGGAGGGAGATTGAAGGATTATTGCAGTCATCAGATTGACTGGAGGGAGAGTGAAGGATTATTGCTCTGCTCAGATTGACTAGAGGGAGAGTGAAGGATTATTGCAGTGATCAGATTGACTGGAGGGAGAGTGAAGGATTATTGCTGTGTTCAGATTGACTAGAGGGAGAGTGAAGGATTATTGCAGTGATCAGCTTGAATAGATGGAGAGTGAAGGATTATTGCAGTCATCAGATTGACTGGAGGGAGAGTGAAGGATTATTGCAGTGATCAGATTGACTGGAGGGAGAGTGAAGGATTATTGCAGTCATCAGATTGACTGGAGGGAGAGTGAAGGATTATTGCAGTCATCAGATTGACTGGAGACAGAGTGAAGGATTATTGCTGTGTTCAGATTGACTAGATGGAGAGTGAAGGATTATTGCAGTGATCAGATTGACTGGAGGCAGAGTGAAGGATTATTGCTGTGTTCAGATTGACTAGATTGAGAGTGAATGATTATTGCTGTGACAGATTGACTGGAGGGAGATTGAAGGATTCCTGCAGTGATCGGATTGAGTCGAGGAAGATTGAAGGATTATTGCAGTGACAGATTGACTGGAGGGAGATTGAAGGATTCCTGCAGTGATCGGATTGAGTCGAGGGAGATTGAAGGATTACTGCAGAGCAAATATTGACTCGAGGGAGAGTGAAGGATTTGTGCAGTGAACAGAATGACGAGAGGGCAATGAAGGATTATTGCAGTGAGCAAATTGACTAGATCGAGAGTGTGAATTATTGCATTGATCACATTGACTGACGGGAGAGTGAAGAATTATTGCAGTGATCAGATTGACTGAAAGGAGAGTGAAGGATTGTCGCTGTGAAAAGTTTGACTGGAGGCACATTGAAGGATTACTGCAGTGATCTGATTGAATAGTCGGGCAGTGAAGGATTACTGCAGTGATAATTTTGACTGAAGGGAGAGTGAAGGATTATTGCAGTCAACAGTTTGACTCGAGGGAGATTGATGTTGACGACACTGAACAGCTTGACTCGAGTGTGAGTGAAGGATTACTGCGGTGATCAGAATAACTGAAGGGAGAGTGAATGATTATTGCAGTGATCAGATTGACTAGATGGAGAGTGAATGATTATTGCAGTGATCAGATTGACTGAAGGGAGAGTGAAGGATTCCTGCAGTGATCAGATTGACTGAAGGGAGAGTGAAGGATTCCTGCAATGATCAGATTGACCAGATGGAGAGTGAAGGATTATTGCAGTGATCAGATTGACTAGATGGAGAGTGAAGGATTATTGCAGTGATCAGATTGACTAGATGGAGAGTGAAGGATTATTGCAGTGATCAGATTGACTAGATGCAGAGTGAAGGATTATTGCTGTCATCAGATTGACTAGAGGGAAAGTGAAGGATTATTGCAGTGATCAGATTGACTTGAGGGAAAGTGAAGGATTATTGCAGTGATCAGATTGACTGGAGGGAAAGTGAAGGATTATTGCAGTCATCAGATTGACTGGAGGGAGAGTGAAGGATTATTGAAGTAATCAGATTGACTGGAGGGAGAGTGAAGGATTATTGCTGTGTTCAGATTGACTAGATGGAGAGTGAAGGATTATTGCTGTGACAGATTGACTGGAGGGAGATTGAAGGATTATTGCAGTCATCAGATTGACTGGAGGGAGAGTGAAGGATTATTGCTGTGCTCAGATTGACTAGAGGGAGAGTGAAGGATTATTGCAGTGATCAGATTGACTGGAGGGAGAGTGAAGGATTATTGCTGTGTTCAGATTGACTAGAGGGAGAGTGAAGGATTATTGCAGTGATCAGCTTGAATAGATGGAGATTGAAGGATTATTGCAGTCATCAGATTGACTGGAGGGAGAGTGAAGGATTATTGAAGTGATCAGATTGACTGGAGGGAGAGTGAAGGATTATTGCTGTGTTCAGATTGACTAGATGGAGAGTGAAGGATTATTGCTGTGACAGATTGACTGGAGGGAGATTGAAGGATTATTGCAGTCATCAGATTGACTGGAGGGAGAGTGAAGGATTATTGCTGTGCTCAGATTGACTAGAGGGAGAGTTAAGGATTATTGCAGTGATCAGATTGACTGGAGGGAGAGTGAAGGATTATTGCTGTGTTCAGATTGACTAGAGGGAGAGTGAAGGATTATTGCAGTGATCAGCTTGAATAGATGGAGATTGAAGGATTATTGCAGTCATCAGATTGACTGGAGGGAGAGTGAAGGATTATTGCAGTCATCAGATTGACTGGAGGGAGAGTGAAGGATTATTGCAGTCATCAGATTGACTGGAGGGAGAGTGAAGGATTATTGAAGTGATCAGATTGACTGGAGGGAGAGTGAAGGATTATTGCTGTGTTCAGATTGACTAGATGGAGAGTGAAGGATTATTGCTGTGACAGATTGACTGGAGGGAGATTGAAGGATTATTGCAGTCATCAGATTGACTGGAGGGAGCGTGAAGGATTATTGCTGTGTTCAGATTGACTAGAGGGAGAGTGAAGGATTATTGCAGTGATCAGATTGACTGGAGGGAGAGTGAAGGATTATTGCTGTGTTCAGATTGACTAGAGGGAGAGTGAAGGATTATTGCAGTGATCAGATTGACTGGAGGGAGAGTGAAGGATTATTGCTGTGTTCAGATTGACTAGATGGAGAGTGAATGATTATTGCTGTGACAGATTGACTGGAGGGAGATTGAAGGATTATTGCTGTGTTCAGATTGACAAGAGGGAGAGTGAAGGATTATTGCAGTGATCAGCTTGAATAGATGGAGATTGAAGGATTATTGCAGTCATCAGATTGACTGGAGGGAGAGTGAAGGATTATTGAAGTGATCAGATTGACTGGAGGGAGAGTGAAGGATTATTGCTGTGTTCAGATTGACTAGATGGAGAGTGAAGGATTATTGCTGTGACAGATTGACTGGAGGGAGATTGAAGGATTATTGCAGTCATCAGATTGACTGGAGGGAGAGTGAAGGATTATTGCTGTGCTCAGATTGACTAGAGGGAGAGTTAAGGATTATTGCAGTGATCAGATTGACTAGATGGAGAGTGAAGGATTATTGCAGTGATCAGATTGACTGGAGGGAGAGTGAACGATTATTGCTGTGTTCAGATTGACTAGATGGAGAGTGAAGGTTTATTGCTGTGATCAGATTGACTGGAGGGAGAGTGAAGGATTATTGCCATGATCAGATTGACTAGATGGAGGGTGAAGGATTATTGCAGTGATCAGATTGACTGGAGGGAGAGTGAAGGATTATTGCTGTGTTCAGATTGACTAGAGGGAGAGTGAAGGATTATTGCAGTGATCAGCTTGACTAGATGGAGAGTGAAGGATTATTGCATTGATTAGATTGACTAGATGGAGAGTGAAGGATTATTGCAGTCATCAGATTTACTGGAGGGAGATTGAAGGATTATTGCAGTGATCAGATTGACTGGAGGGAGAGTGAAGGATTATTGCAGTCATCAGATTGACTGGAGGGAGAGTGAAGGATTATTGCAGTCATCAGATTGACTGGAGGGAGAGTGAAGGATTATTGAAGTGATCTGATTGACTGGAGGGAGAGTGAAGGATTATTGCTGTGTTCAGATTGACTAGATGGAGAGTGAAGGATTATTTCTGTGACAAATTGACTGGAGGGAGATTGAAGGATTATTGCAGTCATCAGATTGACTGGAGGGAGAGTGAAGGATTATTGCTGTGTTCAGATTGACTAGAGGGAGAGTGAAGGATTATTGCAGTGATCAGATTGACTAGATGGAGAGTGAATGATTATTGCTGTGACAGATTGACTGGAGGGAGATTGAAGGATTCCTGCAGTGATCGGATTGAGTCGAGGAAGATTGAAGGATTATTGCAGTGACAGATTGACTGGAGGGAGATTGAAGGATTCCTGCAGTGATCGGATTGAGTCGAGGGAGAGTGAAGGATTATTGCATTGATCAGATTGACTAGATGCAGAGTGAAGGATTATTGCAGTGACAGATTGACTGGAGGGAGATTGAAGGATTCCTGCAGTGATCGGATTGAGTCGAGGGAGAGTGAAGGATGACTGCAGAGCAAATATTGTCTCGAGGGAGAGTGAAGGATTAGTGCAGTGAACAGAATGACGAGAGGGCAATGAAGGATTATTGCAGTGAGCAAATTGACTAGATCGAGAGTGTGGATTATTGCATTGATCACATTGACTGATGGGAGAGTGAAAAATTATTGCAGTGATCAGATTGACTGAAAGGAGTGTGAAGGATTATAGCTGTGAAAAGTTTGACTGGAGGCACATTGAAGGATTACTGCAATGATCTGATTGAATAGTCGGGCAGTGAAGGATTACTGCAGTGATAATTTTGACTGAAGGGAGAGTGAAGGATTATTGCAGTCAACAGTTTGACTCGAGGGAGATTGATGTTGACGACACTGAACAGCTTGACTCGAGTGAGAGTGAAGGATTACTGCGGTGATCAGAATGACTGAAGGGAGAGTGAATGATTATTGCAGTGATCAGATTGACTGAAGAGAGAGTGAAGGATTCCTGCAGTGATCAGATTGACTGAAGGGAGAGTGAAGGATTCCAGCAGTGATCAGATTGACTAGACGGAGAGTGAAGGATTATTGCAGTGATCAGATTGACTAGATGGAGAGTGAAGGATTATTGCAGTGATCAGATTGACTAGATGGAGAGTGAAGGATTATTGCAGTGATCAGATTGACGAGATGCAGAGTGAAGGATTATTGCTGTCATCAGATTGACTAGAGGGAAAGTGAAGGATTATTGCAGTGATCCGATTGACTTGAGGGAAAGTGAAGGATTATTGCAGTGATCAGATTGACTTGAGGGAAAGTGAAGGATTATTGCAGTGATCAGATTGACTAGATGGAGAGTGAAGGATTGTTGCTGTGATCAGATTGACTGGAGGGAGAGTGAAGGATTGTTGCTGTGATCAGATTGACTTGAGGGAAAGTGAAGGATTATTGCAGTGATCAGATTGACTAGATGGAGAGTGAAGGATTTATGCTGTGATCAGATTGACGAGATGGAGAGTGAAGGATTGTTGCTGTGATCAGATTGACTTGAGGGAATGTGAAGGATTATTGCTGAGATCAGATTGACGAGATGGAGAGTGAAGGATTATTGCTGTGACAGATTGACGAGATGGAGAGTGAAGGATTATTGCAGTGATCAGATTGACTGGAGGGAGAGTGAACGATTATTGCTGTGTTCAGATTGACAGGAGGGAGAGTGAAGGATTATTGCTGTGACAGATTGACTGGAGGGAGATTGAAGGATTATTGCTGTGTTCAGATTGACTAGAGGGAGAGTGAATGATTATTGCTGTGACAGATTGACCAGATGGAGAGTGAAGGATTATTGCAGTCATCAGATTGACTGGAGGGAGAGTGAAGGATTATTGCAGTGATCAGATTGACTGGAGGGAGAGTGAAGGATTATTGCAGTCATCAGATTGACTGGAGGGATAGTGAAGGATTATTGCAGTCATCAGATTGACTGGAGGGAGAGTGAAGGATTATTGCTGTGTTCAGATTGACTAGATGGAGAGTGAAGGATTATTGCTGTGACAGATTGACTGGAGGGAGATTGAAGGATTATTGCAGTCATCAGATTGACTGGAGGGAGAGTGAAGGATTATTGCTCTGCTCAGATTGACTAGAGGGAGAGTGAAGGATTATTGCAGTGATCAGATTGACTGGAGGGAGAGTGAAGGATTATTGCTGTGTTCAGATTGACTAGAGGGAGAGTGAAGGATTATTGCAGTGATCAGCTTGAATAGATGGAGAGTGAAGGATTATTGCAGTCATCAGATTGACTGGAGGGAGAGTGAAGGATTATTGCAGTGATCAGATTGACTGGAGGGAGAGTGAAGGATTATTGCAGTCATCAGATTGACTGGAGGGAGAGTGAAGGATTATTGCAGTCATCAGATTGACTGGAGACAGAGTGAAGGATTATTGCTGTGTTCAGATTGACTAGATGGAGAGTGAAGGATTATTGCAGTGATCAGATTGACTGGAGGCAGAGTGAAGGATTATTGCTGTGTTCAGATTGACTAGATTGAGAGTGAATGATTATTGCTGTGACAGATTGACTGGAGGGAGATTGAAGGATTCCTGCAGTGATCGGATTGAGTCGAGGAAGATTGAAGGATTATTGCAGTGACAGATTGACTGGAGGGAGATTGAAGGATTCCTGCAGTGATCGGATTGAGTCGAGGGAGATTGAAGGATTACTGCAGAGCAAATATTGACTCGAGGGAGAGTGAAGGATTTGTGCAGTGAACAGAATGACGAGAGGGCAATGAAGGATTATTGCAGTGAGCAAATTGACTAGATCGAGAGTGTGAATTATTGCATTGATCACATTGACTGACGGGAGAGTGAAGAATTATTGCAGTGATCAGATTGACTGAAAGGAGAGTGAAGGATTGTCGCTGTGAAAAGTTTGACTGGAGGCACATTGAAGGATTACTGCAGTGATCTGATTGAATAGTCGGGCAGTGAAGGATTACTGCAGTGATAATTTTGACTGAAGGGAGAGTGAAGGATTATTGCAGTCAACAGTTTGACTCGAGGGAGATTGATGTTGACGACACTGAACAGCTTGACTCGAGTGTGAGTGAAGGATTACTGCGGTGATCAGAATAACTGAAGGGAGAGTGAATGATTATTGCAGTGATCAGATTGACTAGATGGAGAGTGAATGATTATTGCAGTGATCAGATTGACTGAAGGGAGAGTGAAGGATTCCTGCAGTGATCAGATTGACTGAAGGGAGAGTGAAGGATTCCTGCAATGATCAGATTGACCAGATGGAGAGTGAAGGATTATTGCAGTGATCAGATTGACTAGATGGAGAGTGAAGGATTATTGCAGTGATCAGATTGACTAGATGGAGAGTGAAGGATTATTGCAGTGATCAGATTGACTAGATGCAGAGTGAAGGATTATTGCTGTCATCAGATTGACTAGAGGGAAAGTGAAGGATTATTGCAGTGATCAGATTGACTTGAGGGAAAGTGAAGGATTATTGCAGTGATCAGATTGACTGGAGGGAAAGTGAAGGATTATTGCAGTCATCAGATTGACTGGAGGGAGAGTGAAGGATTATTGAAGTAATCAGATTGACTGGAGGGAGAGTGAAGGATTATTGCTGTGTTCAGATTGACTAGATGGAGAGTGAAGGATTATTGCTGTGACAGATTGACTGGAGGGAGATTGAAGGATTATTGCAGTCATCAGATTGACTGGAGGGAGAGTGAAGGATTATTGCTGTGCTCAGATTGACTAGAGGGAGAGTGAAGGATTATTGCAGTGATCAGATTGACTGGAGGGAGAGTGAAGGATTATTGCTGTGTTCAGATTGACTAGAGGGAGAGTGAAGGATTATTGCAGTGATCAGCTTGAATAGATGGAGATTGAAGGATTATTGCAGTCATCAGATTGACTGGAGGGAGAGTGAAGGATTATTGAAGTGATCAGATTGACTGGAGGGAGAGTGAAGGATTATTGCTGTGTTCAGATTGACTAGATGGAGAGTGAAGGATTATTGCTGTGACAGATTGACTGGAGGGAGATTGAAGGATTATTGCAGTCATCAGATTGACTGGAGGGAGAGTGAAGGATTATTGCTGTGCTCAGATTGACTAGAGGGAGAGTTAAGGATTATTGCAGTGATCAGATTGACTGGAGGGAGAGTGAAGGATTATTGCTGTGTTCAGATTGACTAGAGGGAGAGTGAAGGATTATTGCAGTGATCAGCTTGAATAGATGGAGATTGAAGGATTATTGCAGTCATCAGAATGACTGGAGGGAGAGTGAAGGATTATTGCAGTCATCAGATTGACTGGAGGGAGAGTGAAGGATTATTGCAGTCATCAGATTGACTGGAGGGAGAGTGAAGGATTATTGAAGTGATCAGATTGACTGGAGGGAGAGTGAAGGATTATTGCTGTGTTCAGATTGACTAGATGGAGAGTGAAGGATTATTGCTGTGACAGATTGACTGGAGGGAGATTGAAGGATTATTGCAGTCATCAGATTGACTGGAGGGAGCGTGAAGGATTATTGCTGTGTTCAGATTGACTAGAGGGAGAGTGAAGGATTATTGCAGTGATCAGATTGACTGGAGGGAGAGTGAAGGATTATTGCTGTGTTCAGATTGACTAGAGGGAGAGTGAAGGATTATTGCAGTGATCAGATTGACTGGAGGGAGAGTGAAGGATTATTGCTGTGTTCAGATTGACTAGATGGAGAGTGAATGATTATTGCTGTGACAGATTGACTGGAGGGAGATTGAAGGATTATTGCTGTGTTCAGATTGACAAGAGGGAGAGTGAAGGATTATTGCAGTGATCAGCTTGAATAGATGGAGATTGAAGGATTATTGCAGTCATCAGATTGACTGGAGGGAGAGTGAAGGATTATTGAAGTGATCAGATTGACTGGAGGGAGAGTGAAGGATTATTGCTGTGTTCAGATTGACTAGATGGAGAGTGAAGGATTATTGCTGTGACAGATTGACTGGAGGGAGATTGAAGGATTATTGCAGTCATCAGATTGACTGGAGGGAGAGTGAAGGATTATTGCTGTGCTCAGATTGACTAGAGGGAGAGTTAAGGATTATTGCAGTGATCAGATTGACTGGAGGGAGAGTGAAGGATTATTGCTGTGTTCAGATTGACTAGAGGGAGAGTGAAGGATTATTGCAGTGATCAGCTTGAATAGATGGAGATTGAAGGATTATTGCAGTCATCAGATTGACTGGAGGGAGAGTGAAGGATTATTGCAGTCATCAGATTGACTGGAGGGAGAGTGAAGGATTATTGCAGTCATCAGATTGACTGGAGGGAGAGTGAAGGATTATTGAAGTGATCAGATTGACTGGAGGGAGAGTGAAGGATTATTGCTGTGTTCAGATTGACTAGATGGAGAGTGAAGGATTATTGCTGTGACAGATTGACTGGAGGGAGATTGAAGGATTATTGCAGTCATCAGATTGACTGGAGGGAGCGTGAAGGATTATTGCTGTGTTCAGATTGACTAGAGGGAGAGTGAAGGATTATTGCAGTGATCAGATTGACTGGAGGGAGAGTGAAGGATTATTGCTGTGTTCAGATTGACTAGAGGGAGAGTGAAGGATTATTGCAGTGATCAGATTGACTGGAGGGAGAGTGAAGGATTATTGCTGTGTTCAGATTGACTAGATGGAGAGTGAATGATTATTGCTGTGACAGATTGACTGGAGGGAGATTGAAGGATTCCTGCAGTGATCGGATTGAGTCGAGGAAGATTGAAGGATTATTGCAGTGACAGATTGACTGGAGGGAGATTGAAGGATTCCTGCAGTGATCGGATTGAGTCGAGAGAGAGTGAAGGATTATTGCATTGATCAGATTGACTGGATGCAGAGTGAAGGATTATTGCAGTGACAGATTGACTGGAGGGAGATTGAAGGATTCCTGCAGTGATCGGATTGAGTCGAGGGAGATTGAAGGATTACTGCAGAGCAAATATTGACTCGAGGGAGAGTGAAGGATTTGTGCAGTGAACAGAATGACGAGAGGGCAATGAAGGATTATTGCAGTGAGCAAATTGACTAGATCGAGAGTGTGAATTATTGCATTGATCACATTGACTGACGGGAGAGTGAAGAATTATTGCAGTGATCAGATTGACTGAAAGGTGAGTGAAGGATTGTAGCTGTGAAAAGTTTGACTGGAGGCACATTGAAGGATTACTGCAGTGATCTGATTGAATAGTCGGGCAGTGAAGGATTACTGCAGTGATAATTTTGACTGAAGGGAGAGTGAAGGACTATTGCAGTCAACAGTTTGACTCGAGGGAGATTGATGTTGACGACACTGAACAGCTTGACTCGAGTGAGAGTGAAGGATTACTGCGGTGATCAGAATGACTGAAGGGAGAGTGAATGATTATTGCAGTGATCAGATTGACTAGATGGAGAGTGAATGATTATTGCAGTGATCAGATTGACTGAAGGGAGAGTGAAGGATTCCTGCAGTGATCAGATTGACAGAAGGGAGAGTGAAGGATTCCTGCAGTGATCAGATTGACTAGATGGAGAGTGAAGGATTATTGCAGTGATCAGATTGACTAGATGGAGAGTGAAGGATTATTGCAGTGATCAGATTGACTAGATGGAGAGTGAAGGATTATTGCAGTGATCAGATTGACTAGATGCAGAGTGAAGGATTATTGCTGTCATCAGATTGACTAGAGGGAAAGTGAAGGATTATTGCAGTGATCCGATTGACTTGAGGGAAAGTGAAGGATTATTGCATTGATCAGATTGACTTGAGGGAAAGTGAAGGATTATTGCAGTGATCAGATTGACTAGATGGAGAGTGAAGGATTATTGCTGTGATCAGATTGACTTGAGGGAAAGTGAAGGATTGTTGCTGTGATCAGATTGACTTGAGGGTAAGTGAAGGATTATTGCAGTGATCAGATTGACTAGATGGAGAGTGAAGGATTATTGCTGTGATCAGATTGACTTGAGGGAAAGTGAAGGATTATTGCAGTGATCAGATTGACTAGATGGAGAGTGAAGGATTTATGCTGTGATCAGATTGACGAGATGGAGAGTGAAGGATTGTTGCTGTGATCAGATTGACTTGAGGGAAAGTGAAGGATTATTGCTGTGATCAGATTGACGAGATGGAGAGTGAAGGATTATTGCTGTGACAGATTGACGAGATGGAGAGTGAAGGATTATTGCAGTGATCAGATTGACTGGAGGCAGAGTGAACGATTATTGCTGTGTTCAGATTGACTGGAGGGAGAGTGAAGGATTATTGCATTGATCAGATTGACTGGAGGGAGAGTGAAGGATTATTGCTGTGACAGATTGACCAGATGGAGAGTGAAGGATTATTGCTGTGACAGATTGACTAGATGGAGAGTGAAGGATTATTGCTGTGACAGATTGACTTGATGGAGAGTGAAGGATTATTGCAGTGATCAGACTGACTGGAGGCAGAGTGTAGGATTATTGCTGTGTTCAGATTGACTAGAGGGAGAGTGAAGGATTATTGCAGTGATCAGCTTGACTAAATGGAGATTGAAGGATTATTGCTGTGACAGATTGACTGGAGGGAGAGTGAAGGATTATTGCATTGATCGGATTGACTAGATGGAGAGTGAAGGATTATTGCTGTGACAGATTGACTGGAGGGAGAGTGAAGGATTATTGCATTGATCAGATTGACTGGAGGGAGAGTGAAGGATTATTGCATTGATCAGATTGACTAGATGGAGAGTCCAGGATTATTGCAGTCATCAGATTGACTGGAGGGAGAGTGAACGATTATTACTGTGTTCAGATTGACTAGAGGGAGAGTGAAGGATTATTGCAGTGATCAGATTGACTGGAGGGAGAGTGAAGGATTATTGCTGTGTTCAGATTGACTAGATGGAGAGTGAAGGATTATTGCAGTGATCAGATTGACTGGAGGGAGAGTGAAGGATTATTGCTGTGTTCAGATTGACTAGATGGAGAGTGAATGATTATTGCTGTGACAGATTGACGAGATGGAGAGTGAAGGATTATTGCAGTGACAGATTGACTGGAGGGAGATTGAAGGATTCCTGCAGTGATCGGATTGAGTCGAGGGAGATTGAAGGATTACTGCAGAGCAAATATTGACTCGAGGGAGAGTGAAGGATTAGTGCAGTGAACAGAATGACGACAGGGCAATGAAGGATTATTGCAGTGAGCAAATTGACTAGATCGAGAGTGTGGATTATTGCATTGATCACATTGACTGACGGGAGAGTGAAGAATTATTTCAGTGATCAGATTGACAAGATGGAGAGTGAAGGATTGTTGCTGTGATCAGATTGACAAGATGGGGAGTGAAGGATTGTTGCTGTGATCAGATTGACTTGAGGGAAAGTGAAGGATTATTGCAGTGATCAGATTGACGAGATGGAGAGTGAAGGATTATTGCTGTGACAGATTGACTAGATGGAGAGTGAAGGATTATTGCTGTGACAGATTGACTAGATGGAGAGTGAAGGATTGTTGCTGTGACTGATTGACTAGATGGAGAGTGAAGGATTATTGCAGTGATCAGAGTGACTGGAGGGAGAGTGAACGATTATTGCTGTGTTCAGATTGACTTGAGGGAGAGTGAAGGATTATTGCATTGATCAGATTGACTGGAGGGAGAGTGAAGTTTCATTGCTGTGACAGATTGACTAGATGGAGAGTGAAGGATTATTGCAGTGATCAGATTGACTGGAGGGAGAGTGAACGTTTATTGCTGTGTTCAGATTGACTGGAGGGAGAGTGAAGGATTATTGCATTGATCAGATTGACTAGATGGAGAGTGAAGGATTATTGCTGTGACAGATTGACTAGATGGAGAGTGAAGGATTATTGCTATGACAGATTGACTAGATGGAGAGTGAAGGATTATTGCTGTGACAGATTGACTAGATGGAGAGTGAAGGATTATTGCTGTGACAGATTGACTAGATGGAGAGTGAAGGATTATTGCAGTGATCAGAGTGACTGGAGGGAGAGTGAACGATTATTGCTGTGTTCAGATTGACTTGAGGGAGAGTGAAGGATTATTGCATTGATCAGATTTACTGGAGGGAGAGTGAAGGATTATTGCTGTGTTCAGATTGACAAGAGGCAGAGTGAAGGATTATTGCAGTGATCAGATTGACTGGAGGGAGAGTGAACGATTATTGCTGTGTTCAGATTGACTCGATGGAGAGTGAAGGTTTATTGCTGTGATCAGATTGACTGGCGGGAGAGTGAAGGATTATTGCCATGATCAGATTGACTAGATGGAGAGTGAAGGATTATTGCAGTGATCAGATTGACTGGAGGGAGAGTGAAGGATTATTGCTGTGTTCAGATTGACTGGAGGGAGAGTGAAGGATTATTGCAGTGATCAGCTTGACTAGATGGAGAGTGAAGGATTATTGCAGTGATCAGATTGACTGGAGGGAGAGTGAACGATTATTGCTGTGTTCAGATTGACTGGAGGGAGAGTGAAGGATTATTGCATTGATCAGATTGACTAGATGGAGAGTGAAGGATTATTGCAGTCATCAGATTGACTGGAGGGAGAGTGAAGGATTATTGCAGTGCTCAGATTGACTGGAGGGAGAGTGAAGGATTATTGCAGTCATCAGATTGACTGGAGGGAGAGTGAAGGATTATTGCAGTCATCAGATTGACTGGAGGGAGAGTGAAGGATTATTGCTGTGTTCAGATTGACTAGATGGAGAGTGAAGGATTATTGCTGTGACAGATTGACTGGAGGGAGATTGAAGGATTATTGCAGTGATCAGATTGACTGGAGGGAGAGTGAAGGATTATTGCTGTGTTCAGATTGACTAGATGGAGAGTGAAGGATTATTGCAGTGATCAGATTGACTGGAGGGAGAGTGAACGATTATTGCTGTGTTCAGATTGACTGGAGGGAGAGTGAAGGATTATTGCATTGATCAGATTGACTAGTGGGAGAGTGAAGGATTATTGCTGTGACAGATTGACTAGATGGAGAGTGAAGGATTATTGCTGTTACAGATTGACTAGATGGAGAGTGAAGGATTATTGCTGTGACAGATTGACTAGATGGAGAGTGAAGGATTATTGCAGTGATCAGATTGACTGGAGGGAGAGTGAACGATTATTGCTGTGTTCAGATTGACTGGAGGGAGAGTGAAGGATTATTGCATTGATCAGATTGACTGGCAGGAGAGTGCAGGATTATTGCAGTGATCAGTTTGACTGGAGGGAGAGTGAACGATTATTGCATTGATCAGATTGACTAGATGGAGAGTGAAGGATTATTGCAGTCATCAGATTGACTGGAGGGAGAGTGAAGGATTATTGCTGTGTTCAGATTGACTAGAGGGAGAGTGAAGGATTATTGCAGTGATCAGCTTGAATAGATGGAGAGTGAAGGATTATTGCTGTGACAGATTGACTGGAGGGAGAGTGAACGATTATTGCATTGATCAGATTGACTAGATGGAGAGTGAAGGATTATTGCAGTGTTCAGATTGACTAGAGGGAGAGTGAAGGATTATTGCAGTGATCAGCTTGACTAGATGGAGAGTGAAGGATTATTGCTGTGACAGATTGACTGGAGGGAGAGTGAAGGATTATTGCATTGATCAGATTGACTAGATGGAGAGTGAAGGATTATTGCTGTGACAGATTGACTGGAGGGAGAGTGAAGGATTATTGCATTGATCAGATTGACTGGAGGGAGAGTGAAGGATTATTGCATTGATCAGATTGACTAGATGGAGAGTGAAGGATTATTGCAGTCATCAGATTGACTGGAGGGAGAGTGAACGATTATTACTGTGTTCAGATTGACTAGAGGGAGAGTGAAGGATTATTGCAGTGATCAGATTGACTGGAGGGAGAGTGAAGGATTATTGCTGTGTTCAGATTGACTAGATGGAGAGTGAAGGATTATTGCTGTGATCAGATTGACTGGAGGGAGAGTGAAGGATTATTGCTGTGTTCAGATTGACTAGATGGAGAGTGAAGGATTATTGCTGTGACAGATTGACTGGAGGGAGATTGAAGGATTCCTGCAGTGATCAGATTGAGTCGAGGGGGAGTGAAGGATTATTGCATTGATCAGATTGACTAGATGGAGAGTGAAGGATTATTGCAGTGACAGATTGACTGGAGGGAGATTGAAGGATTCCTGCAGTGATCGGATTGAGTCGAGGGAGATTGAAGGATTACTGCAGAGCAAATATTGACTCGAGGGAGAGTGAAGGATTAGTGCAGTGAACAGAATGACGAGAGGGCAATGAAGGATTATTGCAGTGAGCAAATTGATTAGATCGAGAGTGTGGATTATTGCATTGATCACATTGACTGACGTGAGAGTGAAGAATTATTGCAGTGATCAGATTGACAAGATGGAGAGTGAAGGATTGTTGCTGTGATCAGATTGACTTGAGGGAAAGTGAAGGATTATTGCAGTGATCAGATTGACGAGATGGAGAGTGAAGGATTATTGCTGTGTCAGATTGACTGGAGGTAGAGTGAACGATTATTGCTGTGTTCAGATTGACTGGAGGGAGAGTGAAGGATTATTGCATTGATCAGATTGACTAGAGGGAGAGAGAAGGATTATTGCTGTGACAGATTGACTGGATGGAGAGTGAAGGATTATTGCTGTGACAGATTGACTAGATGGAGAGTGAAGGATTATTGCAGTGATCAGATTGACTGGAGGGAGAGTGAACGATTATTGCTGTGTTCAGATTGACTTGAGGGAGAGTGAAGGATTATTGCAGTGTTCAGATTGATTGGAGGGAGAGTGAAGGATTATTGCTGTGTTCAGATTGACGTGATGGAGAGTGAAGGTTTATTGCTGTGATCAGATTGACTAGAGGGAGAGTGAAGGATTATTGCCATGATCAGATTGACTAGATGGAGAGTGAAGGATTATTGCAGTGATCAGATTGACTGGAATGAGTGAAGGATTATTGCTGTGTTCAGATTGACTAGAGGGAGAGTGAAGGATTATTGCAGTGATCTGCTTGACTAGATGGAGAGTGAAGGATTACTGCTGTGACAGATTGACTGGAGGGAGAGTGAAGGATTATTGCATTGATCAGATTGACTAGATGGAGAGTGAAGGATTATTGCAGTCATCAGATTGACTGGAGGGAGAGTGAAGGATTAATGCAGTGATCAGATTGACTGGAGGGAGAGTGAAGGATTATTGCAGTCATCAGATTGACTGGAGGGAGAGTGAAGGATTATTGCAGTCATCAGATTGTCTGGAGGGAGAGTGAAGGATTATTGCAGTGATCAGATTGACTGGAGGGAGAGTGAAGGATTATTGCTGTGTTCAGATTGACTAGATGGAGAGTGAAGGATTATTGCTGTGACAGATTGACTGGAGGGAGATTGAAGGATTATTGCAGTGATCAGATTGACTGGAGGGAGAGTGAAGGATTATTGCAGTGATCAGATTGACTGTAGGGAGAGTGAAGGATTATTGCTGTGTTCAGATTGACTAGAGGGAGAGTGAAGGTTTATTGCAGTGATCAGATTGACTGGAGGGAGAGTGAAGGATTCTTGCTGTGTTCAGATTGACTAGATGGAGAGTGAAGGATTATTGCTGTGACAGATTGAGTGGAGGGAGATTGAAGGATTCCTGCAGTGATCGGATTGAGTCGAGGGAGATTGAATGATTATTGCAGTGACAGATTGACTGGAGGGAGAGTGAAGGATTCCTGCAGTGATCAGATTGAGTCGCGGGAGAGTGAAGGATTATTGCAGTGACAGATTGACTGGAGGGAGATTGAAGGATTCCTGCAGTGATCGGATTGAGTCGAGGGAGATTGAAGGATTACTGCAGAGCAAATATTGACTCGAGGGAGAGTGAAGGATTAGTGCAGTGAACAGAATGACGAGAGGGCAATGAAGGATTATTGCAGTGAGCACATTGACTAGATCGAGAGTGTGAATTATTGCATTGATCACATTGACTAACGGGAGAGTGAAGAATTATTGCAGTGATCAGATTGACTGAAAGGAGAGTGAAGGATTATAGCTGTGAAATGTTTGACTGGAGGCAGATTGAAGGATTTCTGCAGTGATCTGATTGAATAGTCGGGCAGTGAAGGATTACTGCAGTGATAATTTTGACTGAAGGGAGAGTGAAGGATTATTGCAGTCAACAGTTTGACTCGAGGGAGATTGATGTTGACGACACTGAACAGCTTGACTCCAGTGAGAGTGAAGGATTACTGCGGTGATCAGAATTACTGAAGGGAGAGTGAATGATTATTGCAGTGATCAGATTGACTGAAGGGAGAGTGAAGGATTCCTGCAGTGATCAGATTGACTGAAGGGAGAGTGAAGGATTCCTGCAGTGATCAGATTGACTAAAGGGAGATTGAAGGATTATTGCTGTGAACAATTTGTTTCGAAGGAGAGTGAAGGATTATTGCAGTGATCAGATTGCCTATAGGGGACGTGCAATATAACTGCAGTGAGCTGATTGACAGAAGCAAGATTGAAGGATAACTGCAGTGAACAGATTGACTAGAGGGTGAGTGAAGGTTTATTGCAGATATCAGATTGACTTTTGGGAGAGTGAAGGATTATTTCAGTGATCTGATTAACTGATGGGAGAGTGAAGGATTATTGCAGTGAAAAAATTGACCAGAAGAAGCGTGAGTGATTACTGCAGTGATCAGATTGACTTGAGGGCGTGTAAAGGTTCATTTCAGTGATCAGATTGACTGAAGGGAGAGGGAAGGATTACTGCAGTGAACAGATTGTTTAGAGGGAACGTGAAGGATTACTGCAGTGATGAGATTGACGAGATGGAGAGTGAAGGATTATTGCAGTGATCAGATTGACTAGATGGAGAGTGAAAGATTATTGCAGTGATCAGATTGACTAGAGGGAGAGTGAAGGATTATTGCAGTGATCAGATTGACTCGAGGAAGATTGAAGGATTTATGCAGTGAACAGAATGACTGAAGGGAGAATGAAGGATTATTGCAGTGATCAGATTGACTGGAGGGAGAGTGAAGGATTATTGCTGTGTTCAGATTGACTGGAGGGAGAGTGAAGGATTTATGCAGTGAACAGAATGACTGAAGGGAGAATGAAGGATTATTGCAGTGATCAGATTGACTGGAGGGAGAGTGAAGGATTATTGCAGTCATCAGATTGACTGGAGGGAGAGTGAAGGATTATTGCAGTCATCAGATTGACTGGAGGGAGAGTGAAGGATTATTGCAGTGATCAGATTGACTGGAGGGAGAGTGAAGGATTATTGCTGTTTTCAGATTGACTAGATGGAGAGTGAAGGATTATTGCTGTGACAGATTGACTGGAGGGAGATTGAAGGATTATTGCAGTGATCAGATTGACTGGATGGAGAGAGAAGGATTATAGCTGTGTTCAGATTGACTAGAGGGAGAGTGAAGGATTATTGCAGTGATCAGATTGACTGGAGGGAGAGTGAAGGATTATTGCTGTGTTCAGATTGACTAGATGGAGAGTGAAGGATTATTGCTGTGACAGATTGACTGGAGGGAGATTGAAGGATTCCTGCAGTGATCGGATTGAGTCGAGGGAGACTGAAGTATTATTGCAGTGACAGATTGACTGGAGGGAGATTGACGGATTCCTGCAGTGATCAGATTGAGTCGAGGGAGAGTGAAGGATTATTGCAGTGACAGATTGACTGGAGGGAGATTGAAGGATTCCTGCAGTGATCGGATTGAGTCGAGGGAGATTGAAGGATTACTACAGAGCAAATATTGACTCGAGGGAGAGTGAAGGATTAGTGCAGTGAACAGAATGACGAGAGGGCAATGAAGGATTATTGCAGTGAGCAAATTGACTAGATCGAGATTGTGAATTATTGCATTGATCACATTGACTGACGGGAGAGTGAAGAATTATTGCAGTGATCAGATTGACTGAAAGGAGAGTGAAGGATTATAGCTGTGAAAAGTTTGACTGGAGGCAGATTGAAGGATTACTGCAGTGATCTGATTGAATAGTCGGGCAGTGAAGGATTACTGCAGTGATAATTTTGACTGAAGGGAGAGTGAAGGATTATTGCAGTCAACAGTTTGACTCGAGGGAGATTGATGTTGACGACACTGAACAGCTTGACTCCAGTGAGAGTGAAGGATTACTGCGGTGATCAGAATGACTGAAGGGAGAGTGAATGATTATTGCAGTGATCAGATTGACTGAAGGGAGAGTGAAGGATTCCTGCAGTGATCAGATTGACTAGATGGAGAGTGAAGGATTATTGCTGTGAACAATTTGTTTCGAAGGAGAGTGAAGGATTATTGCAGTGATCAGATTGACTTTTGGGAGAGTGAAGGATTATTGCAGTGATCAGATTGACTTTTGGGAGAGTGAAGGATTATTTCAGTGATCTGATTAACTGATGGGAGAGTGAAGGATTATTGCAGTGAAAAAATTGACCAGAAGAAGCGTGAGTGATTACTGCAGTGATCAGATTGACTTGAGGGAGAGTAAAGGTTCATTTCAGTGATCAGATTGACTGAAGCGAGAGGGAAGGATTACTGCAGTGAACAGATTGTTTAGAGGGAGCGTGAAGGATTACTGCAGTGATGAGATTGACTAGATGGAGAGTGAAGGATTATTGCAGTGATCAGATTGACTAGATGGAGAGTGAAGGATTATTGCTGTTTCAGATTGACTAGATGGAGAGTGAAGGATTATTGCAGTGACAGATTGACTAGATGGAGATTGAAGGATTCCTGCAGTGATCGGATTGAGTCGAGGGAGAATGAAGGATTATTGCAGTGATCAGAAAGACTGAAGGGAGAGTGAAGGAAAAAAGCAGTGATCAGAATGACTGAAGCGAGGTTGAAGGATTATTGCAGTGATCAGATAGACTAGATGGAGAGTGAAAGATTATTGCAGTGATCAGATTGACTAGATGGAGAGTGAAGGATTATTGCAGTGATCAGATTGACTAGATGGAGAGTGAAAGATTATTGCAGTGATCAGATTGACTAGAGGGAGAGTGAAGGATTATTGCAATGATCAGATTGACTAGATGGAGAGTGAAAGATTATCGCAGTGATCAGATTGACTAGAGGGAGAGTGAAGGATTATTGCAGTGATCAGATTGACTAGATGGAGAGTGAAGGATTATTGCAGTGATCAGATTGACTAGATGGAGAGTGAAGGATTATTGCAGTGATCAGATTGACTCGAGGGAGAGTGAAGGATTATTGCAGTGATCAGATTGACTGGAGGGAGAGTGAAGGATTATTGCTGTGATCAGATTGACTCGAGGGAGAGTGAAGGATTATTGCAGTGATCAGATTGACTGGAGGGAGAGTGAAGGATTATTGCAGTGATCAGATTGACTAGATTGTGAGTGAAGGATTATTGCAGTGATCAGATTGACTGGAGGGAGAGTGAAGGATTATTGCTGTGTTCAGATTGACTAGAGGGAGAGTGAAGGATTATTGCAGTGATCAGATTGACTGGAGGGAGAGTGAAGGATTATTGCTGTGTTCAGATTGACTAGATGGAGAGTGAAGGATTATTGCTGTGACAGATTGACTGGAGGGAGATTGAAGGATTCCTGCAGTGATCGGATTGAGTCGAGGGAGATTGAACGATTATTGCAGTGACAGATTGACTGGAGGGAGATTGAAGGATTCCTGCAGTGATCGGATTGAGTCGAGGGAGAGTGAAGGATTATTGCAGTGACAGATTGACTGGAGGGAGATTGAAGGATTACTGCAGAGCAAATATTGACTCGAGGGAGAGTGAAGGATTAGTGCAGTGAACAGAATGACGAGAGGGCAATGAAGGATTATTGCAGTGAGCAAATTGACTAGATCGAGAGTGTGAATTATTGCATTGATCCCATTGACTGACGGGAGAGTGAAGAATTATTGCAGTGATCAGATTGACTGAAAGGAGAGTGAAGGATTATAGCTGTGAAATGTTTGACTGTAGGCAGATTGAAGGATTACTGCAGTGATCTGATTGAATAGTCGGGCAGTGAAGGATTACTGCAGTGATAGTTTTGACTGAAGGGAGAGTGAAGGATTATTGCAGTCAACAGTTTGACTCGAGGGAGATTGATGTTGACGACACTGAACAGCTTGACTCGAGTGAGAGTGAAGGATTACTGCGGTGATCAGAATGACTGAAGGGAGAGTGAATGATTATTGCAGTCAACAGTTTGACTCGAGGGAGATTGATGTTGACGACACTGAACAGCTTGACTCCAGTGAGAGTGAAGGATTACTGCGGTGATCAGAATGACTGAAGGGAGAGTGAATGATTATTGCAGTGATCAGATTGACTGAAGGGAGAGTGAAGGATTCCTGCAGTGATCAGATTGACTAGATGGAGAGTGAAAGATTATCGCAAGTGATCAGATTGACTAGAGGGAGAGTGAAGGATTATTGCAGTGATCAGATTGACTAGATGGAGAGTGAAGGATTATTGCAGTGATCAGATTGACTAGATGGAGAGTGAAGGATTATTGCAGTGATCAGATTGACTCGAGGGAGAGTGAAGGATTATTGCAGTGATCAGATTGACTGGAGGGAGAGTGAAGGATTATTGCTGTGATCAGATTGACTCGAGGGAGAGTGAAGGATTATTGCAGTGATCAGATTGACTGGAGGGAGAGTGAAGGATTATTGCAGTGATCAGATTGACTAGATTGTGAGTGAAGGATTATTGCAGTGATCAGATTGACTGGAGGGAGAGTGAAAGATTATTGCTGTGTTCAGATTGACTAGAGGGAGAGTGAAGGATTATTGCAGTGATCAGATTGACTGGAGGGAGAGTGAAGGATTATTGCTGTGTTCAGATTGACTAGATGGAGAGTGAAGGATTATTGCTGTGACAGATTGACTGGAGGGAGATTGAAGGATTCCTGCAGTGATCGGATTGAGTCGAGGGAGATTGAACGATTATTGCAGTGACAGATTGACTGGAGGGAGATTGAAGGATTCCTGCAGTGATCGGATTGAGTCGAGGGAGAGTGAAGGATTATTGCAGTGACAGATTGACTGGAGGGAGATTGAAGGATTACTGCAGAGCAAATATTGACTCGAGGGAGAGTGAAGGATTAGTGCAGTGAACAGAATGACGAGAGGGCAATGAAGGATTATTGCAGTGAGCAAATTGACTAGATCGAGAGTGTGAATTATTGCATTGATCCCATTGACTGACGGGAGAGTGAAGAATTATTGCAGTGATCAGATTGACTGAAAGGAGAGTGAAGGATTATAGCTGTGAAATGTTTGACTGTAGGCAGATTGAAGGATTACTGCAGTGATCTGATTGAATAGTCGGGCAGTGAAGGATTACTGCAGTGATAGTTTTGACTGAAGGGAGAGTGAAGGATTATTGCAGTCAACAGTTTGACTCGAGGGAGATTGATGTTGACGACACTGAACAGCTTGACTCGAGTGAGAGTGAAGGATTACTGCGGTGATCAGAATGACTGAAGGGAGAGTGAATGATTATTGCAGTCAACAGTTTGACTCGAGGGAGATTGATGTTGACGACACTGAACAGCTTGACTCCAGTGAGAGTGAAGGATTACTGCGGTGATCAGAATGACTGAAGGGAGAGTGAATGATTATTGCAGTGATCAGATTGACTGAAGGGAGAGTGAAGGATTCCTGCAGTGATCAGATTGACTAAAGGGAGATTGAAGGATTATTGCTGTGAACAATTTGTTTCGAAGGAGAGTGAAGGATTATTGCAGTGATCAGATTGTCTATAGGGGACGTGCAATATAACTGCAGTGAGCTGATTGACAGAAGCAAGATTGAAGGATAACTGCAGTGAACAGATTGACTAGCGGGAGAGTGAAGGTTTATTGTAGATATCAGATTGACTTTTGGGAGAGTGAAGGATTATTTCAGTGATCTGATTAACTGATGGGAGAGTGAAGGATTATTGCAGTAAAAAAATTGACCAGAAGAATCGTGAGTGATTACTGCAGTGATCAGATTGACTTGAGGGAGAGTAAAGGTTCATTTCAGTGATCAGATTGACTGGACGGAGAGTGAAGGATTTATGCAGTGAACAGAATGACTGAAGGGAGAATGAATGATTATTGCAGTGAACAGATTGACTCGAGGGAGATTGATGGATTTATGCAGTGAACAGAATGACTGAAGGGAGAGTGAAGTATTACTGCAATGATCAGAAAGACTGAAGGGAGAGTGAAGGTAAAAAGCAGTGATCAGAATGACTGAAGCGAGGTTGAAGGATTATTGCAGTGATCAGATTGACGAGATGGAGAGTGAAGGATTATTGCAGTGATCAGATTGACTAGATGGAGCGTGAAGGATTATTGCAGTGATCAGATTGACTAGAGGGAGAGTGAAGGATTATTGCAGTGATCAGATTGACTGGAGGGAGAGTGAAGGATTATTGCAGTGATCAGATTGACTGGAGGGAGAGTGAAGGATTATTGCAGTGATCAGATTGACTAGATTGTGAGTGAAGGATTATTGCAGTGATCAGATTGACTGGAGGGAGAGTGAAGGATTATTGCAGTGATCAGATTGACTAGAGGGAGACTGAAGGATTATTGCAGTGATCAGATTGACTGCAGGGAGAGTGAAGGATTATTGCAGTGATCAGATTGACTGCAGGGAGAGTGAAGGATTATTGCAGTGATCAGATTGACTGGAGGGAGAGTGAACGATTATTGCAGTGATCAGATTGACTAGATGGAGAGTGAAGGATTATTGCAGTGATCAGATTGACTGGAGGGAGAGTGAAGGATTATTGCTGTTTTCAGATTGACTAGATGGAGAGTGAAGGATTATTGCTGTGACAGATTGACTGGAGGGAGATTGAAGGATTATTGCAGTGATCAGATTGACTGGAGGGAGAGTGAAGGATTATAGCTGTGTTCAGATTGACTAGAGGGAGAGTGAAGGATTATTGCAGTGATCAGATTGACTGGAGGGAGAGTGAAGGATTATTGCTGTGTTCAGATTGACTAGATGGAGAGTGAAGGATTATTGCTGTGACAGATTGACTGGAGGGAGATTGAAGGATTCCTGCAGTGATCGGATTGAGTCGAGGGAGACTGAAGGATTATTGCAGTGACAGATTGACTGGAGGGAGATTGACGGATTCCTGCAGTGATCAGATTGAGTCGAGGGAGAGTGAAGGATTATTGCAGTGACAGATTGACTGGAGGGAGATTGAAGGATTCCTGCAGTGATCGGATTGAGTCGAGGGAGATTGAAGGATTACTGCAGAGCAAATATTGACTCGAGGGAGAGTGAAGGATTAGTGCAGTGAACAGAATGACGAGAGGGCAATGAAGGAATATTGCAGTGAGCAAATTGACTAGATCGAGATTGTGAATTATTGCATTGATCACATTGACTGACGGGAGAGTGAAGAATTATTGCAGTGATCAGATTGACTGAAAGGAGAGTGAAGGATTATAGCTGTGAAAAGTTTGACTGGAGGCAGATTGAAGGATTACTGCAGTGATCTGATTGACTGGAGGGAGAGTGAAGGATTATTGCTGTGTTCAGATTGACTAGATGGAGAGTGAAGGATTATTGCAGTGATCAGATTGACTGGAGGGAGAGTGAAGGATTATTGCTGTGTTCAGATTGACTAGATGGAGAGTGAATGATTATTGCTGTGACAGATTGACGAGATGGAGAGTGAAGGATTATTGCAGTGACAGATTGACTGGAGGGAGATTGAAGGATTCCTGCAGTGATCGGATTGAGTCGAGGGAGATTGAAGGATTACTGCAGAGCAAATATTGACTCGAGGGAGAGTGAAGGATTAGTGCAGTGAACAGAATGACGAGAGGGCAATGAAGGATTATTGCAGTGAGCAATTTGACTAGATCGAGAGTGTGGATTATTGCATTGATCACATTGACTGACGGGAGAGTGAAGAATTATTTCAGTGATCAGATTGACAAGATGGAGAGTGAAGGATTGTTGCTGTGATCAGATTGACAAGATGGGGAGTGAAGGATTGTTGCTGTGATCAGATTGACTTGAGGGAAAGTGAAGGATTATTGCAGTGATCAGATTGACGAGATGGAGAGTGAAGGATTATTGCTGTGACAGATTGACTAGATGGAGAGTGAAGGATTATTGCTGTGACAGATTGACTAGATGGAGAGTGAAGGATTGTTGCTGTGACAGATTGACTAGATGGAGAGTGAAGGATTATTGCAGTGATCAGAGTGACTGGAGGGAGAGTGAACGATTATTGCTGTGTTCAGATTGACTTGAGGGAGAGTGAAGGATTATTGCATTGATCAGATTGACTGGAGGGAGTGTGAAGTTTCATTGCTGTGACAGATTGACTAGATGGAGAGTGAAGGATTATTGCAGTGATCAGATTGACTGGAGGGAGAGTGAACGTTTATTGCTGTGTTCAGATTGACTGGAGGGAGAGTGAAGGATTATTGCATTGATCAGATTGACTAGATGGAGAGTGAAGGATTATTGCTGTGACAGATTGACTAGATGGAGAGTGAAGGATTATTGCTATGACAGATTGACTAGATGGAGAGTGAAGGATTATTGCTGTGACAGATTGACTAGATGGAGAGTGAAGGATTATTGCTGTGACAGATTGACTAGATGGAGAGTGAAGGATTATTGCAGTGATCAGAGTGACTGGAGGGAGAGTGAACGATTATTGCCGTGTTCATATTGACTTGAGGGAGAGTGAAGGATTATTGCATTGATCAGATTGACTGGAGGGAGAGTGAAGGATTATTGCTGTGTTCAGATTGACAAGAGGCAGAGTGAAGGATTATTGCAGTGATCAGATTGACTGGAGGGAGAGTGAACGATTATTGCTGTGTTCAGATTGACTCGATGGAGAGTGAAGGTTTATTGCTGTGACAGATTGACTGGAGGGAGATTGAAGGATTCCTGCAGTGATCGGATTGAGTCGAGGGAGATTGAATGATTATTGCAGTGACAGATTGACTGGAGGGAGAGTGAAGGATTCCTGCAGTGATCAGATTGAGTCGAGGGAGAGTGAAGGATTATTGCAGTGACAGATTGACTGGAGGGAGATTGAAGGATTCCTGCAGTGATCGGATTGAGTCGAGGGATATTGAAGGATTACTGCAGAGCAAATATTGACTCGAGGGAGAGTGAAGGATTAGTGCAGTGAACAGAATGACGAGAGGGCAATGAAGGATTATTGCAGTGAGCAAATTGACTAAATCGAGAGTGTGGATTATTGCATTGATCACATTGACTGACGGGAGAGTGAAGAATTATTTCAGTGATCAGATTGACAAGATGGAGAGTGAAGGATTGTTGCTGTGATCAGATTGACAAGATGGGGAGTGAAGGATTGTTGCTGTGATCAGATTGACTTGAGGGAAAGTGAAGGATTATTGCAGTGATCAGATTGACGAGATGGAGAGTGAAGGATTATTGCTGTGACAGATTGACTAGATGGAGAGTGAAGGATTATTGCTGTGACAGATTGACTAGATGGAGAGTGAAGGATTGTTGCTGTGACAGATTGACTAGATGGAGAGTGAAGGATTATTGCAGTGATCAGAGTGACTGGAGGGAGAGTGAACGATTATTGCTGTGTTCAGATTGACTTGAGGGAGAGTGAAGGATTATTGCATTGATCAGATTGACTGGAGGGAGAGTGAAGTTTCATTGCTGTGACAGATTGACTAGATGGAGAGTGAAGGATTATTGCAGTGATCAGATTGACTGGAGGGAGAGTGAACGTTTATTGCTGTGTTCAGATTGACTGGAGGGAGAGTGAAGGATTATTGCATTGATCAGATTGACTAGATGGAGAGTGAAGGATTATTGCTGTGACAGATTGACTAGATGGAGAGTGAAGGATTATTGCTATGACAGATTGACTAGATGGAGAGTGAAGGATTATTGCTGTGACAGATTGACTAGATGGAGAGTGAAGGATTATTGCTGTGACAGATTGACTAGATGGAGAGTGAAGGATTATTGCAGTGATCAGAGTGACTGGAGGGAGAGTGAACGATTATTGCCGTGTTCAGATTGACTTGAGGGAGAGTGAAGGATTATTGCATTGATCAGATTGACTGGAGGGAGAGTGAAGGATTATTGCTGTGTTCAGATTGACAAGAGGCAGAGTGAAGGATTATTGCAGTGATCAGATTGACTGGAGGGAGAGTGAACGATTATTGCTGTGTTCAGATTGACTCGATGGAGAGTGAAGGTTTATTGCTGTGATCAGATTGACTGGCGGGAGAGTGAAGGATTATTGCCATGATCAGATTGACTAGATGGAGAGTGAAGGATTATTGCAGTGATCAGATTGACTGGAGGGAGAGTGAAGGATTATTGCTGTGTTCAGATTGACTGGAGGGAGAGTGAAGGATTATTGCAGTGATCAGCTTGACTAGATGGAGAGTGAAGGATTATTGCTGTGACAGATTGACTGGAGGGAGAGTGAAGGATTATTGCATTGATCAGATTGACGAGATGGAGAGTGAAGGATTATTGCAGTGCTCAGATTGACTGGAGGGAGAGTGAAGGATTATTGCAGTCATCAGATTGACTGGAGGGAGAGTGAAGGATTATTGCAGTCATCAGATTGACTGGAGGGAGAGTGAAGGATTATTGCAGTCATCAGATTGACTGGAGGGAGAGTGAAGGATTATTGCTGTGTTCAGATTGACTAGATGGAGAGTGAAGGATTATTGCTGTGACAGATTGACTGGAGGGAGATTGAAGGATTATTGCAGTGATCAGATTGACTGGAGGGAGAGTGAAGGATTATTGCTGTGTTCAGATTGACTAGATGGAGAGTGAAGGATTATTGCAGTGATCAGATTGACTGGAGGGAGAGTGAACGATTATTGCTGTGTTCAGATTGACTGGAGGGAGAGTGAAGGATTATTGCATTGATCAGATTGACTAGAGGGAGAGTGAAGGATTATTGCTGTGACAGATTGACTAGATGGAGAGTGAAGGATTATTGCTGTGACAGATTGACTAGATGGAGAGTGAAGGATTATTGCTGTGACAGATTGACTAGATGGAGAGTGAAGGATTATTGCAGTGATCAGATTGACTGGAGGGAGAGTGAACGATTATTGCTGTGTTCAGATTGACTGGAGGGAGAGTGAAGGATTATTGCATTGATCAGATTGACTGGCAGGAGAGTGAAGGATTATTGCAGTGATCAGTTTGACTGGAGGGAGAGTGAACGATTATTGCATTGATCAGATTGACTAGATGGAGAGTGAAGGATTATTGCAGTCATCAGATTGACTGGAGGGAGAGTGAAGGATTATTGCTGTGTTCAGATTGACTAGAGGGAGAGTGAAGGATTATTGCAGTGATCAGCTTGAATAGATGGAGAGTGAAGGATTATTGCTGTGACAGATTGACTGGAGGGAGAGTGAAGGATTATTGCATTGATCAGATTGACTAGATGGAGAGTGAAGGATTATTGCAGTGTTCAGATTGACTAGAGGGAGAGTGAAAGATTATTGCAGTGATCAGCTTGACTAGATGGAGAGTGAAGGATTATTGCTGTGACAGATTGACTGGAGGGAGAGTGAAGGATTATTGCATTGATCAGATTGACTAGATGGAGAGTGAAGGATTATTGCTGTGACAGATTGACTGGAGGGAGAGTGAAGGATTATTGCATTGATCAGATTGACTGGAGGGAGAGTGAAGGATTATTGCATTGATCAGATTGACTAGATGGAGAGTGAAGGATTATTGCAGTCATCAGATTGACTGGAGGGAGAGTGAACGATTATTACAGTGTTCAGATTGACTAGAGGGAGAGTGAAGGATTATTGCAGTGATCAGATTGACTGGAGGGAGAGTGAAGGATTATTGCTGTGTTCAGATTGACTAGATGGAGAGTGAAGGATTATTGCTGTGATCAGATTGACTGGAGGGAGAGTGAAGGATTATTGCTGTGTTCAGATTGACTAGATGGAGAGTGAAGGATTATTGCTGTGACAGATTGACTGGAGGGAGATTGAAGGATTCCTGCAGTGATCGGATTGAGTCGAGGGGGAGTGAAGGATTATTGCATTGATCAGATTGACTAGATGGAGAGTGAAGGATTATTGCAGTGACAGATTGACTGGAGGGAGATTGAAGGATTCCTGCAGTGATCGGATTGAGTCGAGGGAGATTGAAGGATTACTGCAGAGCAAATATTGACTCGAGGGAGAGTGAAGGATTAGTGCAGTGAACAGAATGACGAGAGGGCAATGAAGGATTATTGCAGTGAGCAAATTGATTAGATCGAGAGTGTGGATTATTGCATTGATCACATTGACTGACGTGAGAGTGAAGAATTATTGCAGTGATCAGATTGACAAGATGGAGAGTGAAGGATTGTTGCAGTGATCAGATTGACTTGAGGGAAAGTGAAGGATTATTGCAGTGATCAGATTGACGAGATGGAGAGTGAAGGATTATTGCTGTGACAGATTGACTAGATGGAGAGTGAAGGATTATTGCAGTGATCAGATTGACTGGAGGTAGAGTGAACGATTATTGCTGTGTTCAGATTGACTGGAGGGAGAGTGAAGGATTATTGCATTGATCAGATTGACTAGAGGGAGAGAGAAGGATTATTGCTGTGACAGATTGACTAGATGGAGAGTGAAGGATTATTGCTGTGACAGATTGACTAGATGGAGAGTGAAGGATTATTGCTGTGACAGATTGACTGGATGGAGAGTGAAGGATTGTTGCTGTGACAGATTGACGAGATGGAGAGTGAAGGATTATTGCTGTGACAGATTGACTAGATGGAGAGTGAAGGATTATTGCTGTGACAGATTGACTGGATGGAGAGTGAAGGATTGTTGCTGTGACAGATTGACTAGATGGAGAGTGAAGGATTATTGCTGTCACAGATTGACTAGATGGAGAGTGAAGGTTTATTGCAGTGATCAGATTGACTGGAGGGAGAGTGAACGATTATTGCTGTGTTCAGATTGACTTGAGGGAGAGTGAAGGATTATTGCAGTGATCAGATTGATTGGAGGGAGAGTGAAGGATTATTGCTGTGTTCAGATTGACGTGATGGAGAGTGAAGGTTTATTGCTGTGATCAGATTGACTAGAGGGAGAGTGAAGGATTATTGCCATGATCAGATTGACTAGATGGAGAGTGAAGGATTATTGCAGGGATCAGATTGACTGGAATGAGTGAAGGATTATTGCTGTGTTCAGATTGACTAGAGGGAGAGTGAAGGATTATTGCAGTGATCTGCTTGACTAGATGGAGAGTGAAGGATTATTGCTGTGACAGATTGACTGGAGGGAGAGTGAAGGATTATTGCATTGATCAGATTGACTAGATGGAGAGTGAAGGATTATTGCAGTCATCAGATAGACTGGAGGGAGAGTGAAGGATTAATGCAGTGATCAGATTGACTGGAGGGAGAGTGAAGGATTATTGCAGTCATCAGATTGACTGGAGGGAGAGTGAAGGATTATTGCTGTGTTCAGATTGACTAGATGGAGAGTGAAGGATTATTGCTGTGACAGATTGACTGGAGGGAGATTGAAGGATTATTGCAGTGATCAGATTGACTGGAGGGAGAGTGAAGGATTATTGCTGTGTTCAGATTGACTAGATGGAGAGTGAAGGATTATTGCAGTGATCAGATTGACTGGAGGGAGAGTGAACGATTATTGCTGTGTTCAGATTGACTGGAGGGAGAGTGAAGGATTATTGCATTGATCAGATTGACTAGAGAGAAGAGTGAAGGATTATTGCTGTGACAGATTGACTAGATGGAGAGTGAAGGATTATTGCTGTGACAGATTGACTAGATGGAGAGTGAAGGATTATTGCTGTGACAGATTGACTAGATGGAGAGTGAAGGATTATTGCAGTGATCAGATTGACTGGAGGGAGAGTGAACGATTATTGCTGTGTTCAGATTGACTGGAGGGAGAGTGAAGGATTATTGCATTGATCAGATTGACTGGCAGGAGAGTGCAGGATTATTGCAGTGATCAGTTTGACTGGAGGGAGAGTGAACGATTATTGCATTAATCAGATTGACTAGATGGAGAGTGAAGGATTATTGCAGTCATCAGATTGACTGGAGGGAGAGTGAAGGATTATTGCTGTGTTCAGATTGACTAGAGGGAGAGTGAAGGATTATTGCAGTGATCAGCTTGAATAGATGGAGAGTGAAGGATTATTGCTGTGACAGATTGACTGGAGGGAGAGTGAAGGATTATTGCATTGATCAGATTGACTAGATGGAGAGTGAAGGATTATTGCAGTGTTCAGATTGACTAGAGGGAGAGTGAAGGATTATTGCAGTGATCAGCTTGACTAGATGGAGAGTGAAGGATTATTGCTGTGACAGATTGACTGGAGGGAGAGTGAAGGATTATTGCATTGATCAGATTGACTAGATGGAGAGTGAAGGATTATTGCTGTGACAGATTGACTGGAGGGAGAGTGAAGGATTATTGCATTGATCAGATTGACTGGAGGGAGAGTGAAGGATTATTGCATTGATCAGATTGACTAGATGGAGAGTGAAGGATTATTGCAGTCATCAGATTGACTGGAGGGAGAGTGAACGATTATTACTGTGTTCAGATTGACTAGAGGGAGAGTGAAGGATTATTGCAGTGATCAGATTGACTGGAGGGAGAGTGAAGGATTATTGCTGTGTTCAGATTGACTAGATGGAGAGTGAAGGATTATTGCTGTGATCAGATTGACTGGAGGGAGAGTGAAGGATTATTGCTGTGTTCAGATTGACTAGATGGAGAGTGAAGGATTATTGCTGTGACAGATTGACTGGAGGGAGATTGAAGGATTCCTGCAGTGATCGGATTGAGTCGAGGGGGAGTGAAGGATTATTGCATTGATCAGATTGACTAGATGGAGAGTGAAGGATTATTGCAGTGACAGATTGACTGGAGGGAGATTGAAGGATTCCTGCAGTGATCGGATTGAGTCGAGGGAGATTGAAGGATTACTGCAGAGCAAATATTGACTCGAGGGAGAGTGAAGGATTAGTGCAGTGAACAGAATGACGAGAGGGCAATGAAGGATTATTGCAGTGAGCAAATTGATTAGATCGAGATTGTGGATTATTGCATTGATCACATTGACTGACGTGAGAGTGAAGAATTATTGCAGTGATCAGATTGACAAAATGGAGAGTGAAGGATTGTTGCTGTGATCAGATTGACTTGAGGGAAAGTGAAGGATTATTGCAGTGATCAGATTAACGAGATGGAGAGTGAAGGATTATTGCTGTGACAGATTGACTAGATGGAGAGTGAAGGATTATTGCAGTGATCAGATTGACTGGAGGTAGAGTGAACGATTATTGCTGTGTTCAGATTGACTGGAGGGAGAGTGAAGGATTATTGCATTGATCAGATTGACTAGAGGGAGAGAGAAGGATTATTGCTGTGACAGATTGACTAGATGGAGAGTGAAGGATTATTGCTGTGACAGATTGACTAGATGGAGAGTGAAGGATTATTGCTGTGACAGATTGACTGGATGGAGAGTGAAGGATTGTTGCTGTGACAGATTGACGAGATGGAGAGTGAAGGATTATTGCTGTGACAGATTGACTAGATGGAGAGTGAAGGATTATTGCTGTGACAGATTGACTGGATGGAGAGTGAAGGATTGTTGCTGTGACAGATTGACTAGATGGAGAGTGAAGGATTATTGCTGTCACAGATTGACTAGATGGAGAGTGAAGGATTATTGCAGTGATCAGATTGACTGGAGGGAGAGTGAACGATTATTGCTGTGTTCAGATTGACTTGAGGGAGAGTGAAGGATTATTGCAGTGATCAGATTGATTGGAGGGAGAGTGAAGGATTATTGCTGTGTTCAGATTGACGTGATGGAGAGTGAAGGTTTATTGCTGTGATCAGATTGACTAGAGGGAGAGTGAAGGATTATTGCCATGATCAGATTGACTAGATGGAGAGTGAAGGATTATTGCAGTGATCAGATTGACTGGAATGAGTGAAGGATTATTGCTGCAAACAGATTGACTAGAGGGAGAGTGAAGGATTATTGCAGTGATCTGCTTGACTAGATGGAGAGTGAAGGATTATTGCTGTGACAGATTGACTGGAGGGAGAGTGAAGGATTATTGCATTGATCAGATTGACTAGATGGAGAGTGAAGGATTATTGCAGTCATCAGATTGACTGGAGGGAGAGTGAAGGATTAATGCAGTGATCAGATTGACTGGAGGGAGAGTGAAGGATTATTGCAGTCATCAGATTGACTGGAGGGAGAGTGAAGGATTATTGCAGTCATCAGATTGTCTGGAGGGAGAGTGAAGGATTATTGCAGTGATCAGATTGACTGGAGGGATAGTGAAGGATTATTGCTGTGTTCAGATTGACTAGATGGAGAGTGAAGGATTATTGCTGTGACAGATTGACTGGAGGGAGATTGAAGGATTATTGCATTGATCAGATTGACTGGAGGGAGAGTGAAGGATTATTGCAGTGATCGGATTGACTGTAGGGAGATTGAAGGATTATTGCTGTGTTCAGATTGACTAGAGGGAGAGTGAAGGTTTATTGCAGTGATCAGATTGACTGGAGGGAGAGTGAAGGATTCTTGCTGTGTTCAGATTGACTAGATGGAGAGTGAAGGATTATTGCTGTGACAGATTGACTGGAGGGAGATTGAAGGATTCCTGCAGTGATCGGATTGAGTCGAGGGAGATTGAATGATTATTGCAGTGACAGATTGACTGGAGGGAGAGTGAAGGATTCCTGCAGTGATCAGATTGAGTCGAGGGAGAGTGAAGGATTATTGCAGTGACAGATTGACTGGAGGGAGATTGAAGGATTCCTGCAGTGATCGGATTGAGTCGAGGGAGATTGAAGGATTACTGCAGAGCAAATATTGACTCGAGGGAGAGTGAAGGATTAGTGCAGTGAACAGAATGACGAGAGGGCAATGAAGGATTATTGCAGTGAGCACATTGACTAGATCGAGAGTGTGAATTATTGCATTGATCACATTGACTAACGGGAGAGTGAAGAATTATTGCAGTGATCAGATTGACTGAAAGGAGAGTGAAGGATTATAGCTGTGAAATGTTTGACTGGAGGCAGATTGAAGGATTTCTGCAGTGATCTGATTGAATATTCGGGCAGTGAAGGATTACTGCAGTGATAATTTTGACTGAAGGGAGAGTGAAGGATTATTGCAGTCAACAGTTTGACTCGAGGGAGATTGATGTTGACGACACTGAACAGCTTGACTCCAGTGAGAGTGAAGAATTACTGCGGTGATCAGAATTACTGAAGGGAGAGTGAATGATTATTGCAGTGATCAGATTGACTGAAGGGAGAGTGAAGGATTCCTGCAGTGATCAGATTGACTGAAGGGAGAGTGAAGGATTCCTGCAGTGATCAGATTGACTAAAGGGAGATTGAAGGATTATTGCTGTGAACAATTTGTTTCGAAGGAGAGTGAAGGATTATTGCAGTGATCAGATTGTCTATAGGGGACGTGCAATATAACTGCAGTGAGCTGATTGACAGAAGCAAGATTGAAGGATAACTGCAGTGAACAGATTGACTAGAGGGTGAGTGAAGGTTTATTGCAGATATCATATTGACTTTTGGGAGAGTGAAGGATTATTTCAGTGATCTGATTAACTGATGGGAGAGTGAAGGATTATTGCAGTGAAAAAATTGACCAGAAGAAGCGTGAGTGATTACTGCAGTGATCAGATTGACTTGAGGGCGAGTAAAGATTCATTTCAGTGATCAGATTGACTGAAGGGAGAGGGAAGGATTACTGCAGTGAACAGATTGTTTAGAGGGAGCGTGAAGGATTACTGCAGTGATGAGATTGACTAGATGGAGAGTGAAGGATTATTGCAGTGATCAGATTGACTAGATGGAGAGTGAAAGATTATTGCAGTGATCAGATTGACTAGAGGGAGAGTGAAGGATTATTGCAGTGATCAGATTGACTCGAGGAAGATTGAAGGATTTATGCAGTGAACAGAATGACTGAAGGGAGAATGAAGGATTATTGCAGTGATCAGATTGACTGGAGGGAGAGTGAAGGATTATTGCTGTGTTCAGATTGACTAGAGGGAGAGTGAAGGATTATTGCAGTGATCAGCTTGACTAGATGGAGAGTGAAGGATTATTGCTGTGACAGATTGACTGGAGGGAGAGTGAAGGATTATTGCATTGATCAGATTGACTAGATGGAGAGTGAAGGATTATTGCAGTCATCAGATTGACTGGAGGGAGAGTGAAGGATTAATGCAGTGATCAGATTGACTGGAGGGAGAGTGAAGGATTATTGCAGTGATCAGATTGACTAGATGGAGAGTGAAGGATTATTGCTGTGACAGATTGACTGGAGGGAGATTGAAGGATTATTGCATTGATCAGATTGACTGTAGGGAGAGTGAAGGATTATTGCTGTGTTCAGATTGACTAGAGGGAGAGTGAAGGTTTATTGCAGTGATCAGATTGACTGGAGGGAGAGTGAAGGATTCTTGCTGTGTTCAGATTGACTAGATGGAGAGTGAAGGATTATTGCTGTGACAGATTGACTGGAGGGAGATTGAAGGATTCCTGCAGTGATCGGATTGAGTCGAGGGAGATTGAATGATTATTGCAGTGATCAGCTTGACTAGATGGAGAGTGAAGGATTATTGCTGTGACAGATTGACTGGAGGGAGAGTGAAGGATTATTGCATTGATCAGATTGACTAGATGGAGAGCGAAGGATTATTGCAGTCATCAGATTGACTGGAGGGAGAGTGAAGGATTATTGCAGTGATCAGATTGACTGGAGGGAGAGTGAAGGATTATTGCAGTCATCAGATTGACTGGAGGGAGATTGAAGGATTATTGCAGTCATCAGATTGACTGGAGGGAGAGTGAAGGATTATTGCAGTGATCAGATTGACTGGAGGGAGAGTGAAGGATTATTGCTATTTTCAGATTGACTAGATGGAGAGTGAAGGATTATTGCTGTGACAGATTGACTGGAGGGAGATTGAAGGATTATTGCAGTGATCAGATTGACTGGATGGAGAGAGAAGGATTATAGCTGTGTTCAGATTGACTAGAGGGAGAGTGAAGGATTATTGCAGTGATCAGATTGACTGGAGGGAGAGTGAAGGATTATTGCTGTGTTCAGATTGACTAGATGGAGAGTGAAGGATTATTGCTGTGACAGATTGACTGGAGGGAGATTGAAGGATTCCTGCAGTGATCGGATTGAGTCGAGGGAGACTGAAGGATTATTGCAGTGACAGATTGACTGGAGGGAGATTGACGGATTCCTGCAGTGATCAGATTGAGTCGAGGGAGAGTGAAGGATTATTGCAGTGATCAGATTGACTGGAGGGAGATTGAAGGATTCCTGCAGTGATCGGATTGAGTCGAGGGAGATTGAAGGATTACTGCAGAGCAAATATTGACTCGAGGGAGAGTGAAGGATTAGTGCAGTGAACAGAATGACGAGAGGGCAATGAAGGATTATTGCAGTGAGCAAATTGACTAGATCCAGATTTTGAATTATTGCATTGATCACATTGACTGACGGGAGAGTGAAGAATTATTGCAGTGATCAGATTGACTGAAAGGAGAGTGAAGGATTATAGCTGTGAAAAGTTTGACTGGAGGCAGATTGAAGGATTACTGCAGTGATCTGATTGAATAGTCGGGCAGTGAAGGATTACTGCAGTGATAATTTTGACTGAAGGGAGAGTGAAGGATTATTGCAGTCAACAGTTTGACTCGAGGGAGATTGATGTTGACGACACTGAACAGCTTGACTCCAGTGAGAGTGAAGGATTACTGCGGTGATCAGAATGACTGAAGGGAGAGTGAATGATTATTGCAGTGATCAGATTGACTGAAGGGAGAGTGAAGGATTCCTGCAGTGATCAGATTGACTAGATGGAGAGTGAAGGATTATTGCTGTGAACAATTTGTTTCGAAGGAGAGTGAAGGATTATTGCAGTGATCAGATTGACTTTTGGGAGAGTGAAGGATTATTGCAGTGATCAGATTCACTTTTGGGAGAGTGAAGGATTATTTCAGTGATCTGATTAACTGATGGGAGAGTGAAGGATTATTGCAGTGAAAAAATTGACCAGAAGAAGCGTGAGTGATTACTGCAGTGATCAGATTGACTTGAGGGAGAGTAAAGGTTCATTTCAGTGATCAGATTGACTGAAGCGAGAGGGAAGGATGACTGCAGTGAACAGATTGTTTAGAGGGAGCGTGAAGGATTACTGCAGTGATGAGATTGACTAGATGGAGAGTGAAGGATTATTGCAGTGAGCAGATTGACTGAAGGGAGAATGAAGGATTATTGCATTGATCAGAAGGACTGAAGGGAGAGTGAAGGAAAAAAGCAGTGATCAGAATGACTGAAGCGAGGTTGAAGGATTATTACAGTGATCAGATTGACTAGATGGAGAGTGAAAGATTATTGCAGTGATCAGATTGACTAGATGGAGAGTGAAGGATTATTGCAGTGATCAGATTGACTAGATGGAGAGTGAAAGATTATTGCAGTGATCAGATTGACTAGAGGGAGAGTGAAGGATTATTGCAATGATCAGATTGACTAGATGGAGAGTGAAAGATTATCGCAGTGATCAGATTGACTAGAGGGAGAGTGAAGGATTATTGCAGTGATCAGATTGACTAGATGGAGAGTGAAGGATTATTGCAGTGATCAGATTGACTAGATGGAGAGTGAAGGATTATTGCAGTGAGCAGATTGACTGAAGGGAGAATGAAGGATTATTGCAGTGATCAGAAAGACTGAAGGGAGAGTGAAGGAAAAAAGCAGTGATCAGAATGACTGAAGCGAGGTTGAAGGATTATTGCAGTGATCAGATTGACTAGATGGAGAGTGAAAGATTATTGCAGTGATCAGATTGACTAGATGGAGAGTGAAGGATTATTGCAGTGATCAGATTGACTAGATGGAGAGTGAAGGATTATTGCAATGATCAGATTGACTAGATGGAGAGTGAAAGATTATCGCAGTGATCAGATTGACTAGAGGGAGAGTGAAGGATTATTGCAGTGATCAGATTGACTAGATGGAGAGTGAAGGATTATTGCAGTGATCAGATTGACCAGATGGAGAGTGAAGGATTATTGCAGTGATCAGATTGACTCGAGGGAGAGTGAAGGATTATTGCAGTGATCAGATTGACTGGAGGGAGAGTGAAGGATTATTGCTGTGATCAGATTGACTCGAGGGAGAGTGAAGGATTATTGCAGTGATCAGATTGACTGGAGGGAGAGTGAAGGATTATTGCAGTGATCAGATTGACTAGATTGTGAGTGAAGGATTATTGCAGTGATCAGATTGACTGGAGGGAGAGTGAAGGATTATTGCTGTGTTCAGATTGACTAGAGGGAGAGTGAAGGATTATTGCAGTGATCAGATTGACTGGAGGGAGAGTGAAGGATTATTGCTGTGTTCAGATTGACTAGATGGAGAGTGAAGGATTCCTGCAGTGATCGGATTGAGTCGAGGGAGATTGAACGATTATTGCAGTGACAAATTGACTGGAGGGAGATTGAAGGATTCCTGCAGTGATCGGATTGAGTCGAGGGAGAGTGAAGGATTATTGCAGTGACAGATTGACTGGAGGGAGATTGAAGGATTCCTGCAGTGATCGGATTGAGTCGAGGGAGATTGAAGGATTACTGCAGAGCAAATATTGACTCGAGGGAGAGTGAAGGATTAGTGCAGTGAACAGAATGACGAGAGGGCAATGAAGGATTATTGCAGTGAGCAAATTGACTGGATCGAGAGTGTGAATTATTGCATTGATCACATTGACTGACGGGAGAGTGAAGAATTATTGCAGTGATCAGATTGACTGAAAGGAGAGTGAAGGATTATAGCTGTGAAATGTTTGACTGTAGGCAGATTGAAGGATTACTGCAGTGATCTGATTGAATAGTCGGGCAGTGAAGGATTACTGCAGTGATAGTTTTGACTGAAGGGAGAGTGAAGGATTATTGCAGTCAACAGTTTGACTCGAGGGAGATTGATGTTGACGACACTGAACAGCTTGACTCGAGTGAGAGTGAAGGATTACTGCGGTGATCAGAATGACTGAAGGGAGAGTGAATGATTATTGCAGTCAACAGTTTGACTCGAGGGAGATTGATGTTGACGACACTGAACAGCTTGACTCCAGTGAGAGTGAAGGATTACTGCGGTGATCAGAATGACTGAAGGGAGAGTGAATGATTATTGCAGTGATCAGATTGACTGAAGGGAGAGTGAAGGATTCCTGCAGTGATCAGATTGACTAAAGGGAGATTGAAGGATTATTGCTGTGAACAATTTGTTTCGAAGGAGAGTGAAGGATTATTGCAGTGATCAGATTGTCTATAGGGGACGTGCAATATAACTGCAGTGAGCTGATTGACAGAAGCAAGATTGAAGGATAACTGCAGTGAACAGATTGACTAGCGGGAGAGTGAAGGTTTTTTGTAGATATCAGATTGACTTTTGGGAGAGTGAAGGATTATTTCAGTGATCTGATTAACTGATGGGAGAGTGAAGGATTATTGCAGTAAAAAAATTGACCAGAAGAAGCGTGAGTGATTACTGCAGTGATCAGATTGACTTGAGGGAGAGTAAAGGTTCATTTCAGTGATCAGATTGACTGGACGGAGAGTGAAGGATTTATGCAGTGAACAGAATGACTGAAGGGAGAATGAAGGATTATTGCAGTGAACAGATTGACTCGAGGGAGATTGATGGATTTATGCAGTGAACAGAATGACTGAAGGGAGAGTGAAGTATTACTGCAATGATCAGAAAGACTGAAGGGAGAGTGAAGGTAAAAAGCAGTGATCAGAATGACTGAAGCGAGGTTGAAGGATTATTGCAGTGATCAGATTGACGAGATGGAGAGTGAAGGATTATTGCAGTGATCAGATTGTCTAGATGGAGAGTGAAGGATTATTGCAGTGATCAGATTGACTAGAGGGAGAGTGAAGGATTATTGCAGTGATCAGATTGACTGGAGGGAGAGTGAAGGATTATTGCAGTGATCAGATTGACTAGAGGGAGAGTGAAGGATTATTGCAGTGATCAGATTGACTTGAGGGAGAGTGAAGGATTATTGCAGTGATCAGATTGACTGGAGGGAGAGTGAAGGATTATTGCAGTGATCAGATTGACTAGAGGGAGAGTGAAGGATTATTGCAGTGATCAGATTGACTCGATGGAGAGTGAAGGATTATTGCAGTGATCAGATTGACTGGAGGGAGAGTGAACGATTATTGCAGTGATCAGATTGACTAGATGGAGAGTGAAGGACTATTGCAGTGATCAGATTGACTGGAGGGAGAGTGAAGGATTATTGCAGTGATCAGATTGATTGGAGGGAGAGTGAAGGATTATTGCAGTGATTAGATTGACTGAAGGGAGAGTGAAGGATTATTGCAGTCAACAGGTTGACTCGAGGGAGATTGATGTTGACGACACTGAACAGCTTGACTCGAGTGAGAGTGAAGGATTACTGCGGTGATCAGAATGACTGAAGGGAGAGTGAATGATTATTGCAGTCAACAGTTTGACTCGAGGGAGATTGATGTTGACGACACTGAACAGCTTGACTCCAGTGAGAGTGAAGGATTACTGCGGTGATCAGAATGACTGAAGGGAGAGTGAATGATTATTGCAGTGATCAGATTGACTGAAGGGAGAGTGAAGGATTCCTGCAGTGATCAGATTGACTAAAGGGAGATTGAAGGATTATTGCTGTGAACAATTTGTTTCGAAGGAGAGTGAAGGATTATTGCAGTGATCAGATTGTCTATAGGGGACGTGCAATATAACTGCAGTGAGCTGATTGACAGAAGCAAGATTGAAGGATAACTGCAGTGAACAGATTGACTAGCGGGAGAGTGAAGGTTTTTTGTAGATATCAGATTGACTTTTGGGAGAGTGAAGGATTATTTCAGTGATCTGATTAACTGATGGGAGAGTGAAGGATTATTGCAGTAAAAAAATTGACCAGAAGAAGCGTGAGTGATTACTGCAGTGATCAGATTGACTTGAGGGAGAGTAAAGGTTCATTTCAGTGATCAGATTGACTGGACGGAGAGTGAAGGATTTATGCAGTGAACAGAATGACTGAAGGGAGAATGAAGGATTATTGCAGTGAACAGATTGACTCGAGGGAGATTGATGGATTTATGCAGTGAACAGAATGACTGAAGGGAGAGTGAAGTATTACTGCAATGATCAGAAAGACTGAAGGGAGAGTGAAGGTAAAAAGCAGTGATCAGAATGACTGAAGCGAGGTTGAAGGATTATGGCAGTGATCAGATTGACTAGATGGAGAGTGAAGGACTATTGCAGTGATCAGATTGACTGGAGGGAGAGTGAAGGATTATTGCAGTGATCAGATTGATTGGAGGGAGAGTGAAGGATTATTGCAGTGATTAGATTGACTGGAGGGAGAGTGAAGGATTATTGCAGTGATCAGATTGACTGGAGGGAGAGTGAAGGATTATTGCAGTGATCAGATTGACTAGATTGTGAGTGAAGGAATATTGCAGTGATCAGATTGACTGGAGGGAGAGTGAAGGATTATTGCATTGATCAGATTGACTGGAGGGAGAGTGAAGGATTATTGCAGTGATCAGATTGACTAGATGGAGAGTGAAGGATTATTGCAGTGATCAGATTGACTTTTGGGAGAGTGAAGGATTATTGCTGTGATCAGATTGACTTGAGGGAAAGTGAAGGATTATTGCAGTGATCAGATTGACTAGATTGTGAGTGAAGGATTATTGCAGTGTTCAGATTGACTGGAGGGAGAGTGAAGGATTATTGCAGTGATCAGATTGACTAGATGGAGAGTGAAGGATTATTGCAGTGATCAGATTGACTTTTGGGAGAGTGAAGGATTATTGCAGTGATCAGATTGACTAGATGGAGAGTGAAGGATTATTGCAGTGATCCGATTGACTTGAGGGGAAGTGAAGGATTATTGCAGTGATCAGATTGACTCGATGGAGAGTGAAGGATTATTGCAGTGATCAGATTGACTAGATGGAGAGTGAAGGATTATTGCAGTGATCCGATTGACTTGAGGGCAAGTGAAGGATTATTGCAGTGATCAGATTGACTCGATGGAGAGTGAAGGATTATTGCAGTGATCAGATTGACTGGAGGGAGAGTGAACGATTATTGCAGTGATCAGATTGACTAGATGGAGAGTGAAGGATTATTGCAGTGATCAGATTGACTGGAGGGAGAGTGAAGGATTATTGCAGTGATCAGATTGACTGGAGGGAGAGTGAAGGATTATTGCAGTGATCAGATTGACTGGAGGGAGAGTGAAGGATTATTGCAGTGATCAGATTGACTTGAGGGAGAGTGAAGGATTATTGCAGTGATCAGATTGACTGGAGGGAGAGTGAAGGATTATTGCAGTGATCAGATTGACTAGAGGGAGAGTGAAGGATTATTGCAGTGATCAGATTGACTAGATGGAGAGTGAAGGATTATTGCAGTGATCAGATTGACTGGATGGAGAGTGAAGGATTATTGCAGTGATCAGATTGACTAGATTGTGAGTGAAGGATTATTGCAGTGATCACATTGACTGGAGGGAGAGTGAAGGATTATTGCAGTGATCAGATTGACTAGAGGGAGAGTGAAGGATTATTGCAGTGATCAGATTGACAAGAGGGAGAGTGAAGGATTATTGCAGTGATCAGATTGACTAGATGGAGAGTGATGGATTATTGCAGTGATTGGATTGACTGGAGGGAGAGTGAAGGATTATTGCAGTGATCAGATTGACTGGAGGGAGAGTGAAGGATTATTGCAGTGATCAGATTGACTAGATTGTGAGTGAAGGATTATTGCAGTGATCAGATTGACTGGAGGGAGAGTGAAGGATTATTGCAGTGATCAGATTGACTGGAGGGAGAGTGAAGGATTATTGCAGTGTTCAGATTGACTAGATGGAGAGTGAAGGATTATTGCAGTGATCAGATTGACTTTTGGGAGAGTGAAGGATTATTGCTGTGATCAGATTGATTTGAGGGAAAGTGAAGGATTATTGCAGTGATCAGATTGACTAGATTGTGAGTGAAGGATTATTGCAGTGATCAGATTGACTGGAGGGAGAGTGAAGGATTATTGCAGTGATCAGATTGACTAGATGGAGAGTGAAGGATTATTGCAGTCATCAGATTGACTTTTGGGAGAGTGAAGGATTATTGCAGTGATCAGATTGACTTGAGGGAGAGTGAAGGATTATTGCAGTGATCAGATTGACTGGAGGGAGAGTGAAGGATTATTGCAGTGATCAGATTGACAAGAGGGAGAGTGAAGGATTATTGCAGTGATCAGATTGACTCGATGGAGAGTGAAGGATTATTGCAGTGATCAGATTGACTGGAGGGAGAGTCAACGATTATTGCAGTGATCAGATTGACTAGATGGAGAGTGAAGGATTATTGCAGTGATTAGATTGACTGGAGGGAGAGTGAAGGATTATTGCAGTGATCAGATTGACTGGAGGGAGAGTGAAGGATTATTGCAGTGATCAGATTGACTAGATTGTGAGTGAAGGAATATTGCAGTGATCAGATTGACTGGAGGGAGAGTGAAGGATTATTGCAGTGATCAGATTGACTGGAGGGAGAGTGAAGGATTATTGCAGTAATCAGATTGACTAGATGGAGAGTGAAGGATTATTGCAGTGATCAGATTGACTTTTGGGAGAGTGAAGGATTATTGCTGTGATCAGATTGAATGAGGGAAAGTGAAGGATTATTGCAGTGATCAGATTGACTAGATTGTGAGTGAAGGATTATTGCAGTGATCAGATTGACTGGAGGGAGAGTGAAGGATTATTGCAGTGATCAGATTGACTAGATGGAGAGTGAAGGATTATTGCAGTGATCAGATTGACTGGAGGGAGAGTGAAGGATTATTGCAGTGATCAGATTGACTAGAGGGAGAGTGAAGGATTATTGCAGTGATCAGATTGACTGCAGGGAGAGTGAAGGATTATTGCAGTGATCAGATTGACTCGATGGAGAGTGAAGGATTATTGCAGTGATCAGATTGACTGGAGGGAGAGTGAACGATTATTGCAGTGATCAGATTGACTAGATGGAGAGTGAAGGATTATTGCAGTGATCAGATTGACTGGAGGGAGAGTGAAGGATTATTGCAGTGATCAGATTGACTGGAGGGAGAGTGAAGGATTATTGCAGTGATCAGATTGACTTGAGGGAGAGTGAAGGATTATTGCAGTGATCAGATTGACTGGAGGGAGAGTGAAGGATTATTGCAGTGATCAGATTGACTAGACGGAGAGTGAAGGATTATTGCAGTGATCAGATTGACTCGATGGAGAGTGAAGGATTATTGCAGTGATCAGATTGACTGGAGGGAGAGTGAACGATTATTGCAGTGATCAGATTGACTAGATGGAGAGTGAAGGACTATTGCAGTGATCAGATTGACTGGAGGGAGAGTGAAGGATTATTGCAGTGATCAGATTGATTGGAGGGAGAGTGAAGGATTATTGCAGTGATTAGATTGACTGGAGGGAGAGTGAAGGATTATTGCAGTGATCAGATTGACTGGAGGGAGAGTGAAGGATTATTGCAGTGATCAGATTGACTAGATTGTGAGTGAAGGAATATTGCAGTGATCAGATTGACTGGAGGGAGAGTGAAGGATTATTGCATTGATCAGATTGACTGGAGGGAGAGTGAAGGATTATTGCATTGATCAGATTGACTAGATGGAGAGTGAAGGATTATTGCAGTGATCAGATTGACTTTTGGGAGAGTGAAGGATTATTGCTGTGATCAGATTGACTTGAGGGAAAGTGAAGGATTATTGCAGTGATCAGATTGACTAGATTGTGAGTGAAGGATTATTGCAGTGTTCAGATTGACTGGAGGGAGAGTGAAGGATTATTGCAGTGATCAGATTGACTAGATGGAGAGTGAAGGATTATTGCAGTGATCAGATTGACTTTTGGGAGAGTGAAGGATTATTGCAGTGATCAGATTGACTAGATGGAGAGTGAAGGATTATTGCAGTGATCCGATTGACTTGAGGGGAAGTGAAGGATTATTGCAGTGATCAGATTGACTCGATGGAGAGTGAAGGATTATTGCAGTGATCAGATTGACTAGATGGAGAGTGAAGGATTATTGCAGTGATCCGATTGACTTGAGGGCAAGTGAAGGATTATTGCAGTGATCAGATTGACTCGATGGAGAGTGAAGGATTATTGCAGTGATCAGATTGACTGGAGGGAGAGTGAACGATTATTGCAGTGATCAGATTGACTAGATGGAGAGTGAAGGATTATTGCAGTGATCAGATTGACTGGAGGGAGAGTGAAGGATTATTGCAGTGATCAGATTGACTGGAGGGAGAGTGAAGGATTATTGCAGTGATCAGATTGACTGGAGGGAGAGTGAAGGATTATTGCAGTGATCAGATTGACTTGAGGGAGAGTGAAGGATTATTGCAGTGATCAGATTGACTGGAGGGAGAGTGAAGGATTATTGCAGTGATCAGATTGACTAGAGGGAGAGTGAAGGATTATTGCAGTGATCAGATTGACTAGATGGAGAGTGAAGGATTATTGCAGTGATCAGATTGACTGGAGGGAGAGTGAAGGATTATTGCAGTGATCAGATTGACTAGATTGTGAGTGAAGGATTATTGCAGTGATCACATTGACTGGAGGGAGAGTGAAGGATTATTGCAGTGATCAGATTGACTAGAGGGAGAGTGAAGGATTATTGCAGTGATCAGATTGACAAGAGGGAGAGTGAAGGATTATTGCAGTGATCAGATTGACTAGATGGAGAGTGATGGATTATTGCAGTGATTGGATTGACTGGAGGGAGAGTGAAGGATTATTGCAGTGATCAGATTGACTGGAGGGAGAGTGAAGGATTATTGCAGTGATCAGATTGACTAGATTGTGAGTGAAGGATTATTGCAGTGATCAGATTGACTGGAGGGAGAGTGAAGGATTATTGCAGTGATCAGATTGACTGGAGGGAGAGTGAAGGATTATTGCAGTGTTCAGATTGACTAGATGGAGAGTGAAGGATTATTGCAGTGATCAGATTGATTTGAGGGAAAGTGAAGGATTATTGCAGTGATCAGATTGACTAGATTGTGAGTGAAGGATTATTGCAGTGATCAGATTGACTGGAGGGAGAGTGAAGGATTATTGCAGTGATCAGATTGACTAGATGGAGAGTGAAGGATTATTGCAGTGATCCGATTGACTTGAGGGGAAGTGAAGGATTATTGCAGTGATCAGATTGACTCGATGGAGAGTGAAGGATTATTGCAGTGATCAGATTGACTAGATGGAGAGTGAAGGATTATTGCAGTGATCCGATTGACTTGAGGGCAAGTGAAGGATTATTGCAGTGATCAGATTGACTGGAGGGAGAGTGAAGGATTATTGCAGTGATCAGATTGACTAGATGGAGAGTGAAGGATTATTGCAGTGATCCGATTGACTTGAGGGCAAGTGAAGGATTATTGCAGTGATCAGATTGACTCGATGGAGAGTGAAGGATTATTGCAGTGATCAGATTGACTGGAGGGAGAGTGAACGATTATTGCAGTGATCAGATTGACTAGATGGAGAGTGAAGGATTATTGCAGTGATCAGATTGACTGGAGGGAGAGTGAAGGATTATTGCAGTGATCAGATTGACTGGAGGGAGAGTGAAGGATTATTGCAGTGATCAGATTGACTGGAGGGAGAGTGAAGGATTATTGCAGTGATCAGATTGACTTGAGGGAGAGTGAAGGATTATTGCAGTGATCAGATTGACTGGAGGGAGAGTGAAGGATTATTGCAGTGATCAGATTGACTAGAGGGAGAGTGAAGGATTATTGCAGTGATCAGATTGACTAGATGGAGAGTGAAGGATTATTGCAGTGATCAGATTGACTGGAGGGAGAGTGAAGGATTATTGCAGTGATCAGATTGACTAGATTGTGAGTGAAGGATTATTGCAGTGATCACATTGACTGGAGGGAGAGTGAAGGATTATTGCAGTGATCAGATTGACTAGAGGGAGAGTGAAGGATTATTGCAGTGATCAGATTGACAAGAGGGAGAGTGAAGGATTATTGCAGTGATCAGATTGACTAGATGGAGAGTGATGGATTATTGCAGTGATTGGATTGACTGGAGGGAGAGTGAAGGATTATTGCAGTGATCAGATTGACTGGAGGGAGAGTGAAGGATTATTGCAGTGATCAGATTGACTAGATTGTGAGTGAAGGATTATTGCAGTGATCAGATTGACTGGAGGGAGAGTGAAGGATTATTGCAGTGATCAGATTGACTGGAGGGAGAGTGAAGGATTATTGCAGTGTTCAGATTGACTAGATGGAGAGTGAAGGATTATTGCAGTGATCAGATTGACTTTTGGGAGAGTGAAGGATTATTGCTGTGATCAGATTGATTTGAGGGAAAGTGAAGGATTATTGCAGTGATCAGATTGACTAGATTGTGAGTGAAGGATTATTGCAGTGATCAGATTGACTGGAGGGAGAGTGAAGGATTATTGCAGTGATCAGATTGACTAGATGGAGAGTGAAGGATTATTGCAGTCATAAGATTGACTTTTGGGAGAGTGAAGGATTATTGCAGTGATCAGATTGACTAGATGGAGAGTGAAGGATTATTGCAGTGATCAGATTGACTAGATGGAGAGTGAAGGATTATTGCAGTGATCCGATTGACTTGAGGGAAAGTGAAGGATTATTGCAGTGATCAGATTGACTCGATGGAGAGTGAAGGATTATTGCAGTGATCAGATTGACTGGAGGGAGAGTGAACGATTATTGCTGTGTTCAGATTGACTTGAGGGAGAGTGAAGGATTATTGCTGTGTTCAGATTGACTAGAGGGAGAGTGAAGGATTATTGCAGTGATCAGATTGACTTGTGGGAGAGTGAACAATTATTGCTGTGTTCAGATTGACTAGATGGAGAGTGAAGGATTATTGCTGTGATCAGATTGACTGGAGGGAGTGTGAAGGATTATTGCAGTGATCAGATTGACTAGATGGAGAGTGAAGGATTATTGCAGTGATCAGATTGACTAGATGGAGAGTGAAGGATTATTGCAGTGATCAGATTGACTGGAGGGAGAGTGAAGGATTATTGCAGTGATCAGATTGACTAGATTGTGAGTGAAGGATTATTGCAGTGATCAGATTGACTGGAGGGAGAGTGAAGGATTATTGCAGTGATCAGATTGACTAGAGGGAGAGTGAAGGATTATTGCAGTGATCAGATTGACTAGATGGAGAGTGAAGGATTATTGCAGTGATTAGATTGACTGGAGGGAGAGTGAAGGATTATTGCAGTGATCAGATTGACTGGAGGGAGAGTGAAGGATTATTGCAGTGATCAGATTGACTAGATTGTGAGTGAAGGATTATTGCTGTGATCAGATTGACTGGAGGGAGAGTGAAGGATTATTGCAGTGATCAGATTGACTGGAGGGAGAGTGAAGGATTATTGCAGTGATCAGATTGACTAGATGGAGAGTGAAGGATTATTGCAGTGATCAGATTGACTAGATTGTGAGTGAAGGATTATTACAGTGATCAGATTGACTTTTGGGAGAGTGAAGGATTATTGCAGTGATCAGATTGACTAGATGGAGAGTGAAGGATTATTGCAGTGATCAGATTGACTAGATGGAGAGTGAAGGATTATTGCAGTGATCCGATTGACTTGAGGGAAAGTGAAGGATTATTGCAGTGATCAGATTGACTCGATGGAGAGTGAAGGATTATTGCAGTGATCAGATTGACTGGAGGGAGAGTGAACGATTATTGCTGTGTTCAGATTGAATTGAGGGAGAGTGAAGGATTATTGCTGTGTTCAGATTGACTCGAGGGAAAGTGAAGGATTATTGCAGTGATCAGATTGACTAGATTGTGACTGAAGGATTATTGCAGTGATCAGATTGACTTGTGGGAGAGTGAACAATTATTGCTGTGTTCAGATTGACTAGATGGAGAGTGAAGGATTATTGCTGTGATCATATTGACTGGAGGGAGAGTGAAGGATTATTGCATTGATCAGCTTGACTAGATGGAGAGTGAAGGATTATTGCTGTGACAGATTGACTGGAGGGAGAGTGAAGGATTATTGCAGTGATCAGATTGACTAGATGGAGAGTGAAGGATTATTGCTTGTGTTCAGATTGACTAGAGGGAGAGTGAAGGATTATTGCTGTGATCAGATTGACTTGAGGGAAAGTGAATGATTATTGCAGTGATCAGATTGACTAGATTGTGACTGAAGGATTATTGCAGTGATCAGATTGACTTGAGGGAAAGTGAAGGATTATTGCAGTGATCAGATTGACTAGAGGGAGAGTGAAGGATTATTGCTGTGATCAGATTGACTAGATGGAGAGTGAAGGATTATTGCAGTGATCAGATTGACTAGATGGAGAGTGAAAGATTATTGCAGTGATCAGATTGACTCGATGGAGAGTGAAGGATTATTGCAGTGATCAGATTGACTAGATGGAGAGTGAAGGATTATTGCTGTGTTCAGATTGACTTGAGGGAGAGTGAAGGATTATTGCTGTGTTCAGATTGACTTGAGGGAGAGTGAACGATTATTGCTGTGTTCAGATTGACTAGATGGAGAGTGAAGGATTATTGCTGTGATCAGATTGACTGGAGGGAGAGTGAAGGATTATTGCATTGATCAGCTTGACTAGATGGAGAGTGAAGGATTGTTGCAGTGATCAGATTGACTGGAGGGAGAGTGAAGGATGATTGCAGTGATCAGATTGACTAGATTGTGAGTGAAGGATTATTGCAGTGATCAGATTGACTGGAGGGAGAGTGAAGGATTATTGCAGTGATCAGATTGACTAGATGGAGAGTGAAGGATTATTGCAGTGATCAGATTGACTTTTGGGAGAGTGAAGGATTATTGATGTGATCAGATTGACTAGATGGAGAGTGAAGGATTATTGCAGTGATCAGATTGACTAGATGGAGAGTGAAGGATTATTGCAGTGATCCGATTGACTTGAGGGAAAGTGAAGGATTATTGCAGTGATCAGATTGACTCGATGGAGAGTGAAGGATTATTGCAGTGATCAGATTGACTGGAGGGAGAGTGAAGGATTATTGCAGTGATCAGATTGACTAGATGGAGAGTGAAGGATTATTGCAGTGATCAGATTGACTTTTGGGAGAGTGAAGGATTATTGCAGTGATCAGATTGACTAGAAGGAGAGTGAAGGATTATTGCAGTGATCAGATTGACTAGATGGAGAGTGAAGGATTATTGCAGTGATCCGATTGACTTGAGGGAAAGTGAAGGATTATTGCAGTGATCAGATTGACTCGATGGAGAGTGAAGGATTATTGCAGTGATCAGATTGACTGGAGGGAGAGTGAACGATTATTGCTGTGTTCAGATTGACTTGAGGGATAGTGAAGGATTATTGCTGTGTTCAGATTGACTAGAGGGAGAGTGAAGGATTATTGCAGTGATCAGATTGACTTGTGGGAGAGTGAACAATTATTGCTGTGTTCAGATTGACTGGAGGGAGAGTGAAGGATTATTGCAGTGATCAGATTGACTAGATGGAGAGTGAAGGATTATTGCAGTGATCAGATTGACTAGATGGAGAGTGAAGGATTATTGCTGTGATCAGATTGACTGGAGGGAGAGTGAAGGATTATTGCAGTGATCAGATTGACTAGATGGAGAGTGAAGGATTATTGCAGTGATCAGATTGACTAGATGGAGAGTGAAGGATTATTGCAGTGATCAGATTGACTGGAGGGAGAGTGAAGGATTATTGCAGTGATCAGATTGACTAGATGGAGAGTGAAGGATTATTGCAGTGATCAGATTGACTAGATGGAGAGTGAAGGATTATTGCAGTGATCAGATTGACTAAATGGAGAGTGAAGGATTATTGCAGTGATCAGATTGACTGGAGGGAGAGTGAAGGATTATTGCAGTGATCAGATTGACTAGAGGGAGAGTGAAGGATTATTGCAGTGATCAGATTGACTAGATGGAGAGTGAAGGATTATTGCAGTGATCAGATTGACTTTTGGGAGATGAAGGATTATTGCACTGATCAGATTGACTAGATGGAGAGTGAAGGATTATTGCAGTGATCAGATTGACTAGATGGAGAGTGAAGGATTATTGCAGTGATCCGATTGACTTGAGGGAAAGTGAACGATTATTGCAGTGATCAGATTGACTCGATGGAGAGTGAAGGATTATTGCAGTGATCAGATTGACTGGAGGGAGAGTGAAGGATTATTGCAGTGATCAGATTGACTGGAGGGAGAGTGAAGGATTATTGCAGTGATCAGATTGACTAGATGGAGAGTGAAGGATTATTGCAGTGATCAGATTGACTGGAGGGAGAGTGAAGGATTATTGCAGTGATCAGATTGACTGGAGGGAGAGTGAAGGATTATTGCAGTGATCAGATTGACTTGAGGGAGAGTGAAGGATTATTGCAGTGATCAGATTGACTGGAGGGAGAGTGAAGGATTATTGCAGTGATCAGATTGACTAGAGGGAGAGTGAAGGATTATTGCAGTGATCAGATTGACTAGATGGAGAGTGAAGGATTATTGCAGTGATCACATTGACTGGAGGGAGAGTGAAGGATTATTGCAGTGATCAGATTGACTCGAGGGAGAGTGAAGGATTATTGCAGTGATCAGATTGACTAGAGGGAGAGTGAAGGATTATTGCAGTGATCAGATTGACTAGATGGAGAGTGATGGATTATTGCAGTGATTGGATTGACTGGAGGGAGAGTGAAGGATTATTGCAGTGATCAGATTGACTGGAGGGAGAGTGAAGGATTATTGCAGTGATCAGATTGACTAGATTGTGAGTGAAGGATTATTGCAGTGATCAGATTGACTGGAGGGAGAGTGAACGATTATTGCTGTGTTCAGATTGAATTGAGGGAGAGTGAAGGATTATTGCTGTGTTCAGATTGACTCGAGGGAAAGTGAAGGATTATTGCAGTGATCAGATTGACTAGATTGTGACTGAAGGATTATTGCAGTGATCAGATTGACTTGTGGGAGAGTGAACAATTATTGCTGTGTTCAGATTGACTAGATGGAGAGTGAAGGATTATTGCTGTGATCATATTGACTGGAGGGAGAGTGAAGGATTATTGCATTGATCAGCTTGACTAGATGGAGAGTGAAGGATTATTGCTGTGACAGATTGACTGGAGGGAGAGTGAAGGATTATTGCAGTGATCAGATTGACTAGATGGAGAGTGAAGGATTATTGCTTGTGTTCAGATTGACTAGAGGGAGAGTGAAGGATTATTGCTGTGATCAGATTGACTTGAGGGAAAGTGAATGATTATTGCAGTGATCAGATTGACTAGATTGTGACTGAAGGATTATTGCAGTGATCAGATTGACTTGAGGGAAAGTGAAGGATTATTGCAGTGATCAGATTGACTAGAGGGAGAGTGAAGGATTATTGCTGTGATCAGATTGACTAGATGGAGAGTGAAGGATTATTGCAGTGATCAGATTGACTAGATGGAGAGTGAAAGATTATTGCAGTGATCAGATTGACTCGATGGAGAGTGAAGGATTATTGCAGTGATCAGATTGACTAGATGGAGAGTGAAGGATTATTGCTGTGTTCAGATTGACTTGAGGGAGAGTGAAGGATTATTGCTGTGTTCAGATTGACTTGAGGGAGAGTGAACGATTATTGCTGTGTTCAGATTGACTAGATGGAGAGTGAAGGATTATTGCTGTGATCAGATTGACTGGAGGGAGAGTGAAGGATTATTGCATTGATCAGCTTGACTAGATGGAGAGTGAAGGATTGTTGCAGTGATCAGATTGACTGGAGGGAGAGTGAAGGATGATTGCAGTGATCAGATTGACTAGATTGTGAGTGAAAGATTATTGCAGTGATCAGATTGACTGGAGGGAGAGTGAAGGATTATTGCAGTGATCAGATTGACTAGATGGAGAGTGAAGGATTATTGCAGTGATCAGATTGACTTTTGGGAGAGTGAAGGATTATTGATGTGATCAGATTGACTAGATGGAGAGTGAAGGATTATTGCAGTGATCAGATTGACTAGATGGAGAGTGAAGGATTATTGCAGTGATCCGATTGACTTGAGGGAAAGTGAAGGATTATTGCAGTGATCAGATTGACTCGATGGAGAGTGAAGGATTATTGCAGTGATCAGATTGACTGGAGGGAGAGTGAAGGATTATTGCAGTGATCAGATTGACTAGATGGAGAGTGAAGGATTATTGCAGTGATCAGATTGACTTTTGGGAGAGTGAAGGATTATTGCAGTGATCAGATTGACTAGAAGGAGAGTGAAGGATTATTGCAGTGATCAGATTGACTAGATGGAGAGTGAAGGATTATTGCAGTGATCCGATTGACTTGAGGGAAAGTGAAGGATTATTGCAGTGATCAGATTGACTCGATGGAGAGTGAAGGATTATTGCAGTGATCAGATTGACTGGAGGGAGAGTGAACGATTATTGCTGTGTTCAGATTGACTTGAGGGATAGTGAAGGATTATTGCTGTGTTCAGATTGACTAGAGGGAGAGTGAAGGATTATTGCAGTGATCAGATTGACTTGTGGGAGAGTGAACAATTATTGCTGTGTTCAGATTGACTGGAGGGAGAGTGAAGGATTATTGCAGTGATCAGATTGACTAGATGGAGAGTGAAGGATTATTGCAGTGATCAGATTGACTAGATGGAGAGTGAAGGATTATTGCTGTGATCAGATTGACTGGAGGGAGAGTGAAGGATTATTGCAGTGATCAGATTGACTAGATGGAGAGTGAAGGATTATTGCAGTGATCAGATTGACTAGATGGAGAGTGAAGGATTATTGCAGTGATCAGATTGACTGGAGGGAGAGTGAAGGATTATTGCAGTGATCAGATTGACTAGATGGAGAGTGAAGGATTATTGCAGTGATCAGATTGACTAGATGGAGAGTGAAGGATTATTGCAGTGATCAGATTGACTGGAGGGAGAGTGAAGGATTATTGCAGTGATCAGATTGACTAGATGGAGAGTGAAGGATTATTGCAGTGATCAGATTGACTAGATGGAGAGTGAAGGATTATTGCAGTGATCAGATTGACTAAATGGAGAGTGAAGGATTATTGCAGTGATCAGATTGACTGGAGGGAGAGTGAAGGATTATTGCAGTGATCAGATTGACTAGAGGGAGAGTGAAGGATTATTGCAGTGATCAGATTGACTAGATGGAGAGTGAAGGATTATTGCAGTGATCAGATTGACTTTTGGGAGATGAAGGATTATTGCACTGATCAGATTGACTAGATGGAGAGTGAAGGATTATTGCAGTGATCAGATTGACTAGATGGAGAGTGAAGGATTATTGCAGTGATCCGATTGACTTGAGGGAAAGTGAACGATTATTGCAGTGATCAGATTGACTCGATGGAGAGTGAAGGATTATTGCAGTGATCAGATTGACTGGAGGGAGAGTGAACGATTATTGCAGTGATCAGATTGACTAGATGGAGAGTGAAGGATTATTGCAGTGATCAGATTGACTGGAGGGAGAGTGAAGGATTATTGCAGTGATCAGATTGACTGGAGGGAGAGTGAAGGATTATTGCAGTGATCAGATTGACTTGAGGGAGAGTGAAGGATTATTGCAGTGATCAGATTGACTGGAGGGAGAGTGAAGGATTATTGCAGTGATCAGATTGACTAGAGGGAGAGTGAAGGATTATTGCAGTGATCAGATTGACTAGATGGAGAGTGAAGGATTATTGCAGTGATCACATTGACTGGAGGGAGAGTGAAGGATTATTGCAGTGATCAGATTGACTCGAGGGAGAGTGAAGGATTATTGCAGTGATCAGATTGACTAGAGGGAGAGTGAAGGATTATTGCAGTGATCAGATTGACTAGATGGAGAGTGATGGATTATTGCAGTGATTGGATTGACTGGAGGGAGAGTGAAGGATTATTGCAGTGATCAGATTGACTGGAGGGAGAGTGAAGGATTATTGCAGTGATCAGATTGACTAGATTGTGAGTGAAGGATTATTGCAGTGATCAGATTGACTGGAGGGAGAGTGAAGGATTATTGCAGTGATCAGATTGACTGGAGGGAGAGTGAAGGATTATTGCAGTGTTCAGATTGACTAGATGGAGAGTGAAGGATTATTGCAGTGATCAGATTGACTTTTGGGAGAGTGAAGGATTATTGCTGTGATCAGATTGATTTGAGGGAAAGTGAAGGATTATTGCAGTGATCAGATTGACTAGATTGTGAGTGAAGGATTATTGCAGTGATCAGATTGACTGGAGGGAGAGTGAAGGATTATTGCAGTGATCAGATTGACTAGATGGAGATTGAAGGATTATTGCAGTCATCAGATTGACTTTTGGGAGAGTGAAGGATTATTGCAGTGATCAGATTGACTAGATGGAGAGTGAAGGATTATTGCAGTGATCAGATTGACTAGATGGAGAGTGAAGGATTATTGCAGTGATCAGATTGACTTTTGGGAGAGTGAAGGATTATTGATGTGATCAGATTGACTAGATGGAGAGTGAAGGATTATTGCAGTGATCAGATTGACTAGATGGAGAGTGAAGGATTATTGCAGTGATCCGATTGACTTGAGGGAAAGTGAAGGATTATTGCAGTGATCAGATTGACTCGATGGAGAGTGAAGGATTATTGCAGTGATCAGATTGACTGGAGGGAGAGTGAAGGATTATTGCAGTGATCAGATTGACTAGATGGAGAGTGAAGGATTATTGCAGTGATCAGATTGACTTTTGGGAGAGTGAAGGATTATTGCAGTGATCAGATTGACTAGAAGGAGAGTGAAGGATTATTGCAGTGATCAGATTGACTCGATGGAGAGTGAAGGATTATTGCAGTGATCAGATTGACTAGATGGAGAGTGAAGGATTATTGCAGTGATCCGATTGACTTGAGGGCAAGTGAAGGATTATTGCAGTGATCAGATTGACTCGATGGAGAGTGAAGGATTATTGCAGTGATCAGATTGACTGGAGGGAGAGTGAACGATTATTGCAGTGATCAGATTGACTAGATGGAGAGTGAAGGATTATTGCAGTGATCAGATTGACTGGAGGGAGAGTGAAGGATTATTGCAGTGATCAGATTGACTGGAGGGAGAGTGAAGGATTATTGCAGTGATCAGATTGACTGGAGGGAGAGTGAAGGATTATTGCAGTGATCAGATTGACTTGAGGGAGAGTGAAGGATTATTGCAGTGATCAGATTGACTGGAGGGAGAGTGAAGGATTATTGCAGTGATCAGATTGACTAGAGGGAGAGTGAAGGATTATTGCAGTGATCAGATTGACTAGATGGAGAGTGAAGGATTATTGCAGTGATCAGATTGACTGGAGGGAGAGTGAAGGATTATTGCAGTGATCAGATTGACTAGATTGTGAGTGAAGGATTATTGCAGTGATCACATTGACTGGAGGGAGAGTGAAGGATTATTGCAGTGATCAGATTGACTAGAGGGAGAGTGAAGGATTATTGCAGTGATCAGATTGACAAGAGGGAGAGTGAAGGATTATTGCAGTGATCAGATTGACTAGATGGAGAGTGATGGATTATTGCAGTGATTGGATTGACTGGAGGGAGAGTGAAGGATTATTGCAGTGATCAGATTGACTGGAGGGAGAGTGAAGGATTATTGCAGTGATCAGATTGACTAGATTGTGAGTGAAGGATTATTGCAGTGATCAGATTGACTGGAGGGAGAGTGAAGGATTATTGCAGTGATCAGATTGACTGGAGGGAGAGTGAAGGATTATTGCAGTGTTCAGATTGACTAGATGGAGAGTGAAGGATTATTGCAGTGATCAGATTGACTTTTGGGAGAGTGAAGGATTATTGCTGTGATCAGATTGATTTGAGGGAAAGTGAAGGATTATTGCAGTGATCAGATTGACTAGATTGTGAGTGAAGGATTATTGCAGTGATCAGATTGACTGGAGGGAGAGTGAAGGATTATTGCAGTGATCAGATTGACTAGATGGAGAGTGAAGGATTATTGCAGTCATCAGATTGACTTTTGGGAGAGTGAAGGATTATTGCAGTGATCAGATTGACTAGATGGAGAGTGAAGGATTATTGCAGTGATCAGATTGACTAGATGGAGAGTGAAGGATTATTGCAGTGATCCGATTGACTTGAGGGAAAGTGAAGGATTATTGCAGTGATCAGATTGACTCGATGGAGAGTGAAGGATTATTGCAGTGATCAGATTGACTGGAGGGAGAGTGAACGATTATTGCTGTGTTCAGATTGACTTGAGGGAGAGTGAAGGATTATTGCTGTGTTCAGATTGACTAGAGGGAGAGTGAAGGATTATTGCAGTGATCAGATTGACTTGTGGGAGAGTGAACAATTATTGCTGTGTTCAGATTGACTAGATGGAGAGTGAAGGATTATTGCTGTGATCAGATTGACTGGAGGGAGAGTGAAGGATTATTGCAGTGATCAGATTGACTAGATGGAGAGTGAAGGATTATTGCAGTGATCAGATTGACTAGATGGAGAGTGAAGGATTATTGCAGTGATCAGATTGACTGGAGGGAGAGTGAAGGATTATTGCAGTGATCAGATTGACTAGATTGTGAGTGAAGGATTATTGCAGTGATCAGATTGACTGGAGGGAGAGTGAAGGATTATTGCAGTGATCAGATTGACTAGAGGGAGAGTGAAGGATTATTGCAGTGATCAGATTGACTAGATGGAGAGTGAAGGATTATTGCAGTGATTAGATTGACTGGAGGGAGAGTGAAGGATTATTGCAGTGATCAGATTGACTGGAGGGAGAGTGAAGGATTATTGCAGTGATCAGATTGACTAGATTGTGAGTGAAGGATTATTGCTGTGATCAGATTGACTGGAGGGAGAGTGAAGGATTATTGCAGTGATCAGATTGACTGGAGGGAGAGTGAAGGATTATTGCAGTGATCAGATTGACTAGATGGAGAGTGAAGGATTATTGCAGTGATCAGATTGACTAGATTGTGAGTGAAGGATTATTACAGTGATCAGATTGACTTTTGGGAGAGTGAAGGATTATTGCAGTGATCAGATTGACTAGATGGAGAGTGAAGGATTATTGCAGTGATCAGATTGACTAGATGGAGAGTGAAGGATTATTGCAGTGATCCGATTGACTTGAGGGAAAGTGAAGGATTATTGCAGTGATCAGATTGACTCGATGGAGAGTGAAGGATTATTGCAGTGATCAGATTGACTGGAGGGAGAGTGAACGATTATTGCTGTGTTCAGATTGAATTGAGGGAGAGTGAAGGATTATTGCTGTGTTCAGATTGACTCGAGGGAAAGTGAAGGATTATTGCAGTGATCAGATTGACTAGATTGTGACTGAAGGATTATTGCAGTGATCAGATTGACTTGTGGGAGAGTGAACAATTATTGCTGTGTTCAGATTGACTAGATGGAGAGTGAAGGATTATTGCTGTGATCATATTGACTGGAGGGAGAGTGAAGGATTATTGCATTGATCAGCTTGACTAGATGGAGAGTGAAGGATTATTGCTGTGACAGATTGACTGGAGGGAGAGTGAAGGATTATTGCAGTGATCAGATTGACTAGATGGAGAGTGAAGGATTATTGCTTGTGTTCAGATTGACTAGAGGGAGAGTGAAGGATTATTGCTGTGATCAGATTGACTTGAGGGAAAGTGAATGATTATTGCAGTGATCAGATTGACTAGATTGTGACTGAAGGATTATTGCAGTGATCAGATTGACTTGAGGGAAAGTGAAGGATTATTGCAGTGATCAGATTGACTAGAGGGAGAGTGAAGGATTATTGCTGTGATCAGATTGACTAGATGGAGAGTGAAGGATTATTGCAGTGATCAGATTGACTAGATGGAGAGTGAAAGATTATTGCAGTGATCAGATTGACTCGATGGAGAGTGAAGGATTATTGCAGTGATCAGATTGACTAGATGGAGAGTGAAGGATTATTGCTGTGTTCAGATTGACTTGAGGGAGAGTGAAGGATTATTGCTGTGTTCAGATTGACTTGAGGGAGAGTGAACGATTATTGCTGTGTTCAGATTGACTAGATGGAGAGTGAAGGATTATTGCTGTGATCAGATTGACTGGAGGGAGAGTGAAGGATTATTGCATTGATCAGCTTGACTAGATGGAGAGTGAAGGATTGTTGCAGTGATCAGATTGACTGGAGGGAGAGTGAAGGATGATTGCAGTGATCAGATTGACTAGATTGTGAGTGAAGGATTATTGCAGTGATCAGATTGACTGGAGGGAGAGTGAAGGATTATTGCAGTGATCAGATTGACTAGATGGAGAGTGAAGGATTATTGCAGTGATCAGATTGACTTTTGGGAGAGTGAAGGATTATTGATGTGATCAGATTGACTAGATGGAGAGTGAAGGATTATTGCAGTGATCAGATTGACTAGATGGAGAGTGAAGGATTATTGCAGTGATCCGATTGACTTGAGGGAAAGTGAAGGATTATTGCAGTGATCAGATTGACTCGATGGAGAGTGAAGGATTATTGCAGTGATCAGATTGACTGGAGGGAGAGTGAAGGATTATTGCAGTGATCAGATTGACTAGATGGAGAGTGAAGGATTATTGCAGTGATCAGATTGACTTTTGGGAGAGTGAAGGATTATTGCAGTGATCAGATTGACTAGAAGGAGAGTGAAGGATTATTGCAGTGATCAGATTGACTAGATGGAGAGTGAAGGATTATTGCAGTGATCCGATTGACTTGAGGGAAAGTGAAGGATTATTGCAGTGATCAGATTGACTCGATGGAGAGTGAAGGATTATTGCAGTGATCAGATTGACTGGAGGGAGAGTGAACGATTATTGCTGTGTTCAGATTGACTTGAGGGATAGTGAAGGATTATTGCTGTGTTCAGATTGACTAGAGGGAGAGTGAAGGATTATTGCAGTGATCAGATTGACTTGTGGGAGAGTGAACAATTATTGCTGTGTTCAGATTGACTGGAGGGAGAGTGAAGGATTATTGCAGTGATCAGATTGACTAGATGGAGAGTGAAGGATTATTGCAGTGATCAGATTGACTAGATGGAGAGTGAAGGATTATTGCTGTGATCAGATTGACTGGAGGGAGAGTGAAGGATTATTGCAGTGATCAGATTGACTAGATGGAGAGTGAAGGATTATTGCAGTGATCAGATTGACTAGATGGAGAGTGAAGGATTATTGCAGTGATCAGATTGACTGGAGGGAGAGTGAAGGATTATTGCAGTGATCAGATTGACTAGATGGAGAGTGAAGGATTATTGCAGTGATCAGATTGACTAGATGGAGAGTGAAGGATTATTGCAGTGATCAGATTGACTGGAGGGAGAGTGAAGGATTATTGCAGTGATCAGATTGACTAGATGGAGAGTGAAGGATTATTGCAGTGATCAGATTGACTAGATGGAGAGTGAAGGATTATTGCAGTGATCAGATTGACTAAATGGAGAGTGAAGGATTATTGCAGTGATCAGATTGACTGGAGGGAGAGTGAAGGATTATTGCAGTGATCAGATTGACTAGAGGGAGAGTGAAGGATTATTGCAGTGATCAGATTGACTAGATGGAGAGTGAAGGATTATTGCAGTGATCAGATTGACTTTTGGGAGATGAAGGATTATTGCACTGATCAGATTGACTAGATGGAGAGTGAAGGATTATTGCAGTGATCAGATTGACTAGATGGAGAGTGAAGGATTATTGCAGTGATCCGATTGACTTGAGGGAAAGTGAACGATTATTGCAGTGATCAGATTGACTCGATGGAGAGTGAAGGATTATTGCAGTGATCAGATTGACTGGAGGGAGAGTGAACGATTATTGCAGTGATCAGATTGACTAGATGGAGAGTGAAGGATTATTGCAGTGATCAGATTGACTGGAGGGAGAGTGAAGGATTATTGCAGTGATCAGATTGACTGGAGGGAGAGTGAAGGATTATTGCAGTGATCAGATTGACTTGAGGGAGAGTGAAGGATTATTGCAGTGATCAGATTGACTGGAGGGAGAGTGAAGGATTATTGCAGTGATCAGATTGACTAGAGGGAGAGTGAAGGATTATTGCAGTGATCAGATTGACTAGATGGAGAGTGAAGGATTATTGCAGTGATCACATTGACTGGAGGGAGAGTGAAGGATTATTGCAGTGATCAGATTGACTCGAGGGAGAGTGAAGGATTATTGCAGTGATCAGATTGACTAGAGGGAGAGTGAAGGATTATTGCAGTGATCAGATTGACTAGATGGAGAGTGATGGATTATTGCAGTGATTGGATTGACTGGAGGGAGAGTGAAGGATTATTGCAGTGATCAGATTGACTGGAGGGAGAGTGAAGGATTATTGCAGTGATCAGATTGACTAGATTGTGAGTGAAGGATTATTGCAGTGATCAGATTGACTGGAGGGAGAGTGAAGGATTATTGCAGTGATCAGATTGACTGGAGGGAGAGTGAAGGATTATTGCAGTGTTCAGATTGACTAGATGGAGAGTGAAGGATTATTGCAGTGATCAGATTGACTTTTGGGAGAGTGAAGGATTATTGCTGTGATCAGATTGATTTGAGGGAAAGTGAAGGATTATTGCAGTGATCAGATTGACTAGATTGTGAGTGAAGGATTATTGCAGTGATCAGATTGACTGGAGGGAGAGTGAAGGATTATTGCAGTGATCAGATTGACTAGATGGAGAGTGAAGGATTATTGCAGTCATCAGATTGACTTTTGGGAGAGTGAAGGATTATTGCAGTGATCAGATTGACTAGATGGAGAGTGAAGGATTATTGCAGTGATCAGATTGACTAGATGGAGAGTGAAGGATTATTGCAGTGATCAGATTGACTTTTGGGAGAGTGAAGGATTATTGATGTGATCAGATTGACTAGATGGAGAGTGAAGGATTATTGCAGTGATCAGATTGACTAGATGGAGAGTGAAGGATTATTGCAGTGATCCGATTGACTTGAGGGAAAGTGAAGGATTATTGCAGTGATCAGATTGACTCGATGGAGAGTGAAGGATTATTGCAGTGATCAGATTGACTGGAGGGAGAGTGAAGGATTATTGCAGTGATCAGATTGACTAGATGGAGAGTGAAGGATTATTGCAGTGATCAGATTGACTTTTGGGAGAGTGAAGGATTATTGCAGTGATCAGATTGACTAGAAGGAGAGTGAAGGATTATTGCAGTGATCAGATTGACTAGATGGAGAGTGAAGGATTATTGCAGTGATCCGATTGACTTGAGGGAAAGTGAAGGATTATTGCAGTGATCAGATTGACTCGATGGAGAGTGAAGGATTATTGCAGTGATCAGATTGACTGGAGGGAGAGTGAACGATTATTGCTGTGTTCAGATTGACTTGAGGGATAGTGAAGGATTATTGCTGTGTTCAGATTGACTAGAGGGAGAGTGAAGGATTATTGCAGTGATCAGATTGACTTGTGGGAGAGTGAACAATTATTGCTGTGTTCAGATTGACTGGAGGGAGAGTGAAGGATTATTGCAGTGATCAGATTGACTAGATGGAGAGTGAAGGATTATTGCAGTGATCAGATTGACTAGATGGAGAGTGAAGGATTATTGCTGTGATCAGATTGACTGGAGGGAGAGTGAAGGATTATTGCAGTGATCAGATTGACTAGATGGAGAGTGAAGGATTATTGCAGTGATCAGATTGACTAGATGGAGAGTGAAGGATTATTGCAGTGATCAGATTGACTGGAGGGAGAGTGAAGGATTATTGCAGTGATCAGATTGACTAGATGGAGAGTGAAGGATTATTGCAGTGATCAGATTGACTAGATGGAGAGTGAAGGATTATTGCAGTGATCAGATTGACTGGAGGGAGAGTGAAGGATTATTGCAGTGATCAGATTGACTAGATGGAGAGTGAAGGATTATTGCAGTGATCAGATTGACTAGATGGAGAGTGAAGGATTATTGCAGTGATCAGATTGACTAAATGGAGAGTGAAGGATTATTGCAGTGATCAGATTGACTGGAGGGAGAGTGAAGGATTATTGCAGTGATCAGATTGACTAGAGGGAGAGTGAAGGATTATTGCAGTGATCAGATTGACTAGATGGAGAGTGAAGGATTATTGCAGTGATCAGATTGACTTTTGGGAGATGAAGGATTATTGCACTGATCAGATTGACTAGATGGAGAGTGAAGGATTATTGCAGTGATCAGATTGACTAGATGGAGAGTGAAGGATTATTGCAGTGATCCGATTGACTTGAGGGAAAGTGAACGATTATTGCAGTGATCAGATTAACTCGATGGAGAGTGAAGGATTATTGCAGTGATCAGATTGACTGGAGGGAGAGTGAACGATTATTGCAGTGATCAGATTGACTAGATGGAGAGTGAAGGATTATTGCAGTGATCAGATTGACTGGAGGGAGAGTGAAGGATTATTGCAGTGATCAGATTGACTGGAGGGAGAGTGAAGGATTATTGCAGTGATCAGATTGACTTGAGGGAGAGTGAAGGATTATTGCAGTGATCAGATTGACTGGAGGGAGAGTGAAGGATTATTGCAGTGATCAGATTGACTAGAGGGAGAGTGAAGGATTATTGCAGTGATCAGATTGACTAGATGGAGAGTGAAGGATTATTGCAGTGATCACATTGACTGGAGGGAGAGTGAAGGATTATTGCAGTGATCAGATTGACTCGAGGGAGAGTGAAGGATTATTGCAGTGATCAGATTGACTAGAGGGAGAGTGAAGGATTATTGCAGTGATCAGATTGACTAGATGGAGAGTGATGGATTATTGCAGTGATTGGATTGACTGGAGGGAGAGTGAAGGATTATTGCAGTGATCAGATTGACTGGAGGGAGAGTGAAGGATTATTGCAGTGATCAGATTGACTAGATTGTGAGTGAAGGATTATTGCAGTGATCAGATTGACTGGAGGGAGAGTGAAGGATTATTGCAGTGATCAGATTGACTGGAGGGAGAGTGAAGGATTATTGCAGTGTTCAGATTGACTAGATGGAGAGTGAAGGATTATTGCAGTGATCAGATTGACTTTTGGGAGAGTGAAGGATTATTGCTGTGATCAGATTGATTTGAGGGAAAGTGAAGGATTATTGCAGTGATCAGATTGACTAGATTGTGAGTGAAGGATTATTGCAGTGATCAGATTGACTGGAGGGAGAGTGAAGGATTATTGCAGTGATCAGATTGACTAGATGGAGAGTGAAGGATTATTGCAGTCATCAGATTGACTAGATGGAGAGTGAAGGATTATTGCAGTGATCAGATTGACTAGATGGAGAGTGAAAGATTATTGCAGTGATCAGATTGACTCGATGGAGAGTGAAGGATTATTGCAGTGATCAGATTGACTAGATGGAGAGTGAAGGATTATTGCTGTGTTCAGATTGACTTGAGGGAGAGTGAAGGATTATTGCTGTGTTCAGATTGACTTGAGGGAGAGTGAACGATTATTGCTGTGTTCAGATTGACTAGATGGAGAGTGAAGGATTATTGCTGTGATCAGATTGACTGGAGGGAGAGTGAAGGATTATTGCATTGATCAGCTTGACTAGATGGAGAGTGAAGGATTGTTGCAGTGATCAGATTGACTGGAGGGAGAGTGAAGGATGATTGCAGTGATCAGATTGACTAGATTGTGAGTGAAGGATTATTGCAGTGATCAGATTGACTGGAGGGAGAGTGAAGGATTATTGCAGTGATCAGATTGACTAGATGGAGAGTGAAGGATTATTGCAGTGATCAGATTGACTTTTGGGAGAGTGAAGGATTATTGATGTGATCAGATTGACTAGATGGAGAGTGAAGGATTATTGCAGTGATCAGATTGACTAGATGGAGAGTGAAGGATTATTGCAGTGATCCGATTGACTTGAGGGAAAGTGAAGGATTATTGCAGTGATCAGATTGACTCGATGGAGAGTGAAGGATTATTGCAGTGATCAGATTGACTGGAGGGAGAGTGAAGGATTATTGCAGTGATCAGATTGACTAGATGGAGAGTGAAGGATTATTGCAGTGATCAGATTGACTTTTGGGAGAGTGAAGGATTATTGCAGTGATCAGATTGACTAGAAGGAGAGTGAAGGATTATTGCAGTGATCAGATTGACTAGATGGAGAGTGAAGGATTATTGCAGTGATCCGATTGACTTGAGGGAAAGTGAAGGATTATTGCAGTGATCAGATTGACTCGATGGAGAGTGAAGGATTATTGCAGTGATCAGATTGACTGGAGGGAGAGTGAACGATTATTGCTGTGTTCAGATTGACTTGAGGGATAGTGAAGGATTATTGCTGTGTTCAGATTGACTAGAGGGAGAGTGAAGGATTATTGCAGTGATCAGATTGACTTGTGGGAGAGTGAACAATTATTGCTGTGTTCAGATTGACTGGAGGGAGAGTGAAGGATTATTGCAGTGATCAGATTGACTAGATGGAGAGTGAAGGATTATTGCAGTGATCAGATTGACTAGATGGAGAGTGAAGGATTATTGCTGTGATCAGATTGACTGGAGGGAGAGTGAAGGATTATTGCAGTGATCAGATTGACTAGATGGAGAGTGAAGGATTATTGCAGTGATCAGATTGACTAGATGGAGAGTGAAGGATTATTGCAGTGATCAGATTGACTGGAGGGAGAGTGAAGGATTATTGCAGTGATCAGATTGACTAGATGGAGAGTGAAGGATTATTGCAGTGATCAGATTGACTAGATGGAGAGTGAAGGATTATTGCAGTGATCAGATTGACTGGAGGGAGAGTGAAGGATTATTGCAGTGATCAGATTGACTAGATGGAGAGTGAAGGATTATTGCAGTGATCAGATTGACTAGATGGAGAGTGAAGGATTATTGCAGTGATCAGATTGACTAAATGGAGAGTGAAGGATTATTGCAGTGATCAGATTGACTGGAGGGAGAGTGAAGGATTATTGCAGTGATCAGATTGACTAGAGGGAGAGTGAAGGATTATTGCAGTGATCAGATTGACTAGATGGAGAGTGAAGGATTATTGCAGTGATCAGATTGACTTTTGGGAGATGAAGGATTATTGCACTGATCAGATTGACTAGATGGAGAGTGAAGGATTATTGCAGTGATCAGATTGACTAGATGGAGAGTGAAGGATTATTGCAGTGATCCGATTGACTTGAGGGAAAGTGAACGATTATTGCAGTGATCAGATTGACTCGATGGAGAGTGAAGGATTATTGCAGTGATCAGATTGACTGGAGGGAGAGTGAACGATTATTGCAGTGATCAGATTGACTAGATGGAGAGTGAAGGATTATTGCAGTGATCAGATTGACTGGAGGGAGAGTGAAGGATTATTGCAGTGATCAGATTGACTGGAGGGAGAGTGAAGGATTATTGCAGTGATCAGATTGACTTGAGGGAGAGTGAAGGATTATTGCAGTGATCAGATTGACTGGAGGGAGAGTGAAGGATTATTGCAGTGATCAGATTGACTAGAGGGAGAGTGAAGGATTATTGCAGTGATCAGATTGACTAGATGGAGAGTGAAGGATTATTGCAGTGATCACATTGACTGGAGGGAGAGTGAAGGATTATTGCAGTGATCAGATTGACTCGAGGGAGAGTGAAGGATTATTGCAGTGATCAGATTGACTAGAGGGAGAGTGAAGGATTATTGCAGTGATCAGATTGACTAGATGGAGAGTGATGGATTATTGCAGTGATTGGATTGACTGGAGGGAGAGTGAAGGATTATTGCAGTGATCAGATTGACTGGAGGGAGAGTGAAGGATTATTGCAGTGATCAGATTGACTAGATTGTGAGTGAAGGATTATTGCAGTGATCAGATTGACTGGAGGGAGAGTGAAGGATTATTGCAGTGATCAGATTGACTGGAGGGAGAGTGAAGGATTATTGCAGTGTTCAGATTGACTAGATGGAGAGTGAAGGATTATTGCAGTGATCAGATTGACTTTTGGGAGAGTGAAGGATTATTGCTGTGATCAGATTGATTTGAGGGAAAGTGAAGGATTATTGCAGTGATCAGATTGACTAGATTGTGAGTGAAGGATTATTGCAGTGATCAGATTGACTGGAGGGAGAGTGAAGGATTATTGCAGTGATCAGATTGACTAGATGGAGAGTGAAGGATTATTGCAGTCATCAGATTGACTTTTGGGAGAGTGAAGGATTATTGCAGTGATCAGATTGACTAGATGGAGAGTGAAGGATTATTGCAGTGATCAGATTGACTAGATGGAGAGTGAAGGATTATTGCAGTGATCAGATTGACTTTTGGGAGAGTGAAGGATTATTGATGTGATCAGATTGACTAGATGGAGAGTGAAGGATTATTGCAGTGATCAGATTGACTAGATGGAGAGTGAAGGATTATTGCAGTGATCCGATTGACTTGAGGGAAAGTGAAGGATTATTGCAGTGATCAGATTGACTCGATGGAGAGTGAAGGATTATTGCAGTGATCAGATTGACTGGAGGGAGAGTGAAGGATTATTGCAGTGATCAGATTGACTAGATGGAGAGTGAAGGATTATTGCAGTGATCAGATTGACTTTTGGGAGAGTGAAGGATTATTGCAGTGATCAGATTGACTAGAAGGAGAGTGAAGGATTATTGCAGTGATCAGATTGACTAGATGGAGAGTGAAGGATTATTGCAGTGATCCGATTGACTTGAGGGAAAGTGAAGGATTATTGCAGTGATCAGATTGACTCGATGGAGAGTGAAGGATTATTGCAGTGATCAGATTGACTGGAGGGAGAGTGAACGATTATTGCTGTGTTCAGATTGACTTGAGGGATAGTGAAGGATTATTGCTGTGTTCAGATTGACTAGAGGGAGAGTGAAGGATTATTGCAGTGATCAGATTGACTTGTGGGAGAGTGAACAATTATTGCTGTGTTCAGATTGACTGGAGGGAGAGTGAAGGATTATTGCAGTGATCAGATTGACTAGATGGAGAGTGAAGGATTATTGCAGTGATCAGATTGACTAGATGGAGAGTGAAGGATTATTGCTGTGATCAGATTGACTGGAGGGAGAGTGAAGGATTATTGCAGTGATCAGATTGACTAGATGGAGAGTGAAGGATTATTGCAGTGATCAGATTGACTAGATGGAGAGTGAAGGATTATTGCAGTGATCAGATTGACTGGAGGGAGAGTGAAGGATTATTGCAGTGATCAGATTGACTAGATGGAGAGTGAAGGATTATTGCAGTGATCAGATTGACTAGATGGAGAGTGAAGGATTATTGCAGTGATCAGATTGACTGGAGGGAGAGTGAAGGATTATTGCAGTGATCAGATTGACTAGATGGAGAGTGAAGGATTATTGCAGTGATCAGATTGACTAGATGGAGAGTGAAGGATTATTGCAGTGATCAGATTGACTAAATGGAGAGTGAAGGATTATTGCAGTGATCAGATTGACTGGAGGGAGAGTGAAGGATTATTGCAGTGATCAGATTGACTAGAGGGAGAGTGAAGGATTATTGCAGTGATCAGATTGACTAGATGGAGAGTGAAGGATTATTGCAGTGATCAGATTGACTTTTGGGAGATGAAGGATTATTGCACTGATCAGATTGACTAGATGGAGAGTGAAGGATTATTGCAGTGATCAGATTGACTAGATGGAGAGTGAAGGATTATTGCAGTGATCCGATTGACTTGAGGGAAAGTGAACGATTATTGCAGTGATCAGATTGACTCGATGGAGAGTGAAGGATTATTGCAGTGATCAGATTGACTGGAGGGAGAGTGAACGATTATTGCAGTGATCAGATTGACTAGATGGAGAGTGAAGGATTATTGCAGTGATCAGATTGACTGGAGGGAGAGTGAAGGATTATTGCAGTGATCAGATTGACTGGAGGGAGAGTGAAGGATTATTGCAGTGATCAGATTGACTTGAGGGAGAGTGAAGGATTATTGCAGTGATCAGATTGACTGGAGGGAGAGTGAAGGATTATTGCAGTGATCAGATTGACTAGAGGGAGAGTGAAGGATTATTGCAGTGATCAGATTGACTAGATGGAGAGTGAAGGATTATTGCAGTGATCACATTGACTGGAGGGAGAGTGAAGGATTATTGCAGTGATCAGATTGACTCGAGGGAGAGTGAAGGATTATTGCAGTGATCAGATTGACTAGAGGGAGAGTGAAGGATTATTGCAGTGATCAGATTGACTAGATGGAGAGTGATGGATTATTGCAGTGATTGGATTGACTGGAGGGAGAGTGAAGGATTATTGCAGTGATCAGATTGACTGGAGGGAGAGTGAAGGATTATTGCAGTGATCAGATTGACTAGATTGTGAGTGAAGGATTATTGCAGTGATCAGATTGACTGGAGGGAGAGTGAAGGATTATTGCAGTGATCAGATTGACTGGAGGGAGAGTGAAGGATTATTGCAGTGTTCAGATTGACTAGATGGAGAGTGAAGGATTATTGCAGTGATCAGATTGACTTTTGGGAGAGTGAAGGATTATTGCTGTGATCAGATTGATTTGAGGGAAAGTGAAGGATTATTGCAGTGATCAGATTGACTAGATTGTGAGTGAAGGATTATTGCAGTGATCAGATTGACTGGAGGGAGAGTGAAGGATTATTGCAGTGATCAGATTGACTAGATGGAGAGTGAAGGATTATTGCAGTCATCAGATTGACTTTTGGGAGAGTGAAGGATTATTGCAGTGATCAGATTGACTAGATGGAGAGTGAAGGATTATTGCAGTGATCAGATTGACTAGATGGAGAGTGAAGGATTATTGCAGTGATCCGATTGACTTGAGGGAAAGTGAAGGATTATTGCAGTGATCAGATTGACTCGATGGAGAGTGAAGGATTATTGCAGTGATCAGATTGACTGGAGGGAGAGTGAACGATTATTGCTGTGTTCAGATTGACTTGAGGGAGAGTGAAGGATTATTGCTGTGTTCAGATTGACTAGAGGGAGAGTGAAGGATTATTGCAGTGATCAGATTGACTTGTGGGAGAGTGAACAATTATTGCTGTGTTCAGATTGAATAGATGGAGAGTGAAGGATTATTGCTGTGATCAGATTGACTGGAGGGAGAGTGAAGGATTATTGCAGTGATCAGATTGACTAGATGGAGAGTGAAGGATTATTGCAGTGATCAGATTGACTAGATGGAGAGTGAAGGATTATTGCAGTGATCAGATTGACTGGAGGGAGAGTGAAGGATTATTGCAGTGATCAGATTGACTAGATTGTGAGTGAAGGATTATTGCAGTGATCAGATTGACTGGAGGGAGAGTGAAGGATTATTGCAGTGATCAGATTGACTAGAGGGAGAGTGAAGGATTATTGCAGTGATCAGATTGACTTGTGGGAGAGTGAACAATTATTGCTGTGTTCAGATTGACTGGAGGGAGAGTGAAGGATTATTGCAGTGATCAGATTGACTAGATGGAGAGTGAAGGATTATTGCAGTGATCAGATTGACTAGATGGAGAGTGAAGGATTATTGCTGTGATCAGATTGACTGGAGGGAGAGTGAAGGATTATTGCAGTGATCAGATTGACTAGATGGAGAGTGAAGGATTATTGCAGTGATCAGATTGACTAGATGGAGAGTGAAGGATTATTGCAGTGATCAGATTGACTGGAGGGAGAGTGAAGGATTATTGCAGTGATCAGATTGACTAGATGGAGAGTGAAGGATTATTGCAGTGATCAGATTGACTAGATGGAGAGTGAAGGATTATTGCAGTGATCAGATTGACAGGAGGGAGAGTGAAGGATTATTGCAGTGATCAGATTGACTAGATGGAGAGTGAAGGATTATTGCAGTGATCAGATTGACTAGATGGAGAGTGAAGGATTATTGCAGTGATCAGATTGACTGGAGGGAGAGTGAAGGATTATTGCAGTGATCAGATTGACTTGTGGGAGAGTGAACAATTATTGCTGTGTTCAGATTGACTGGAGGGAGAGTGAAGGATTATTGCAGTGATCAGATTGACTAGATGGAGAGTGAAGGATTATTGCAGTGATCAGATTGACTAGATGGAGAGTGAAGGATTATTGCTGTGATCAGATTGACTGGAGGGAGAGTGAAGGATTATTGCAGTGATCAGATTGACTAGATGGAGAGTGAAGGATTATTGCAGTGATCAGATTGACTAGATGGAGAGTGAAGGATTATTGCAGTGATCAGATTGACTGGAGGGAGAGTGAAGGATTATTGCAGTGATCAGATTGACTAGATGGAGAGTGAAGGATTATTGCAGTGATCAGATTGACTAGATGGAGAGTGAAGGATTATTGCAGTGATCAGATTGACTGGAGGGAGAGTGAAGGATTATTGCATTGATCAGATTGACTAGATGGAGAGTGAAGGATTATTGCAGTGATCAGATTGACTAGATGGAGAGTGAAGGATTATTGCAGTGATCAGATTGACTAAATGGAGAGTGAAGGATTATTGCAGTGATCAGATTGACTGGAGGGAGAGTGAAGGATTATTGCAGTGATCAGATTGACTAGAGGGAGAGTGAAGGATTATTGCAGTGATCAGATTGACTAGATGGAGAGTGAAGGATTATTGCAGTGATCAGATTGACTTTTGGGAGATGAAGGATTATTGCACTGATCAGATTGACTAGATGGAGAGTGAAGGATTATTGCAGTGATCAGATTGACTAGATGGAGCGTGAAGGATTATTGCAGTGATCCGATTGACTTAAGGGAAAGTGAACGATTATTGCAGTGATCAGATTGACTCGATGGAGAGTGAAGGATTATTGCAGTGATCAGATTGACTGGAGGGAGAGTGAACGATTATTGCAGTGATCAGCTTGACTAGATGGAGAGTGAAGGATTATTGCAGTGATCAGATTGACTGGAGGGAGAGTGAAGGATTATTGCTGTGATCAGATTGACTGGAGGGAGAGTGAAGGATTATTGCAGTGATCAGATTGACTTGAGGGAGAGTGAAGGATTATTGCAGTGATCAGATTGACTGGAGGGAGAGTGAAGGATTATTGCAGTGATCAGATTGACTAGAGGGAGAGTGAAGGATTATTGCAGTGATCAGATTGACTAGATGGAGAGTGAAGGATTATTGCAGTGATCAGATTGACTGGAGGGAGAGTGAAGGATTATTGCAGTCAACAGATTGACTAGATTGTGAGTGAAGGATTATTGCAGTGATCACATTGACTGGAGGGAGAGTGAAGGATTATTGCAGTGATCAGATTGACTAGAGGGAGAGTGAAGGATTATTGCAGTGATCAGATTGACTAGAGGGAGAGTGAAGGATTATTGCAGTGATCAGATTGACTAGATGGAGAGTGATGGATTATTGCAGTGATTGGATTGACTGGAGGGAGAGTGAAGGATTATTGCAGTGATCAGATTGACTGGAGGGAGAGTGAAGGATTATTGCAGTGATCAGATTGACTAGATTGTGAGTGAAGGATTATTGCAGTGATCAGATTGACTGGAGGGAGAGTGAAGGATTATTGCAGTGATCAGATTGACTGGAGGGAGAGTGAAGGATTATTGCAGTGTTCAGATTGACTAGATGGAGAGTGAAGGATTATTGCAGTGATCAGATTGACTTTTGGGAGAGTGAAGGATTATTGCTGTGATCAGATTGATTTGAGGGAAAGTGAAGGATTATTGCAGTGATCCGATTGACTTGAGGGAAAGTGAAGGATTATTGCAGTGATCAGATTGACTCGATGGAGAGTGAAGGATTATTGCAGTGATCAGATTGACTGGAGGGAGAGTGAACGATTATTGCTGTGTTCAGATTGACTTGAGGGAGAGTGAAGGATTATTGCTGTGTTCAGATTGACTAGAGGGAGAGTGAAGGATTATTGCAGTGATCAGATTGACTTGTGGGAGAGTGAACAATTATTGCTGTGTTCAGATTGACTAGATGGAGAGTGAAGGATTATTGCAGTGATCAGATTGACTGGAGGGAGAGTGAAGGATTATTGCAGTGATCAGATTGACTAGATTGTGAGTGAAGGATTATTGCTGTGATCAGATTGACTGGAGGGAGAGTGAAGGATTATTGCAGTGATCAGATTGACTGGAGGGAGAGTGAAGGATTATTGCAGTGATCAGATTGACTAGATGGAGAGTGAAGGATTATTGCAGTGATCAGATTGACTAGATTGTGAGTGAAGGATTATTACAGTGATCAGATTGACTTTTGGGAGAGTGAAGGATTATTGCAGTGATCAGATTGACTAGATGGAGAGTGAAGGATTATTGCAGTGATCAGATTGACTAGATGGAGAGTGAAGGATTATTGCAGTGATCCGATTGACTTGAAGGAAAGTGAAGGATTATTGCAGTGATCAGATTGACTCGATGGAGAGTGAAGGATTATTGCAGTGATCAGATTGACTGGAGGGAGAGTGAACGATTATTGCTGTGTTCAGATTGACTTGAGGGAGAGTGAAGGATTATTGCTGTGTTCAGATTGACTCGAGGGAAAGTGAAGGATTATTGCAGTGATCAGATTGACTAGATTGTGACTGAAGGATTATTGCAGTGATCAGATTGACTTGTGGGAGAGTGAACAATTATTGCTGTGTTCAGATTGACTAGATGGAGAGTGAAGGATTATTGCTGTGATCATATTGACTGGAGGGAGAGTGAAGGATTATTGCATTGATCAGCTTGACTAGATGGAGAGTGAAGGATTATTGCTGTGACAGATTGACTGGAGGGAGAGTGAAGGATTATTGCAGTGATCAGATTGACTAGATGGAGAGTGAAGGATTATTGCAGTGATCCGATTGACTTAAGGGAAAGTGAACGATTATTGCAGTGATCAGATTGACTCGATGGAGAGTGAAGGATTATTGCAGTGATCAGATTGACTGGAGGGAGAGTGAACGATTATTGCAGTGATCAGATTGACTAGATGGAGAGTGAAGGATTATTGCAGTGATCAGATTGACTGGAGGGAGAGTGAAGGATTATTGCTGTGATCAGATTGACTGGAGGGAGAGTGAAGGATTATTGCAGTGATCAGATTGACTTGAGGGAGAGTGAAGGATTATTGCAGTGATCAGATTGACTGGAGGGAGAGTGAAGGATTATTGCAGTGATCAGATTGACTAGAGGGAGAGTGAAGGATTATTGCAGTGATCAGATTGACTAGATGGAGAGTGAAGGATTATTGCAGTGATCAGATTGACTGGAGGGAGAGTGAAGGATTATTGCAGTGATCAGATTGACTAGATTGTGAGTGAAGGATTATTGCAGTGATCACATTGACTGGAGGGAGAGTGAAGGATTATTGCAGTGATCAGATTGACTAGAGGGAGAGTGAAGGATTATTGCAGTGATCAGATTGACTAGAGGGAGAGTGAAGGATTATTGCAGTGATCAGATTGACTAGATGGAGAGTGATGGATTATTGCAGTGATTGGATTGACTGGAGGGAGAGTGAAGGATTATTGCAGTGATCAGATTGACTGGAGGGAGAGTGAAGGATTATTGCAGTGATCAGATTGACTAGATTGTGAGTGAAGGATTATTGCAGTGATCAGATTGACTGGAGGGAGAGTGAAGGATTATTGCAGTGATCAGATTGACTGGAGGGAGAGTGAAGGATTATTGCAGTGTTCAGATTGACTAGATGGAGAGTGAAGGATTATTGCAGTGATCAGATTGATTTGAGGGAAAGTGAAGGATTATTGCAGTGATCCGATTGACTTGAGGGAAAGTGAAGGATTATTGCAGTGATCCGATTGACTTGAGGGAAAGTGAAGGATTATTGCAGTGATCAGATTGACTCGATGGAGAGTGAAGGATTATTGCAGTGATCAGATTGACTTTTGGGAGAGTGAAGGATTATTGCTGTGATCAGATTGATTTGAGGGAAAGTGAAGGATTATTGCAGTGATCCGATTGACTTGAGGGAAAGTGAAGGATTATTGCAGTGATCAGATTGACTCGATGGAGAGTGAAGGATTATTGCAGTGATCAGATTGACTGGAGGGAGAGTGAACGATTATTGCTGTGTTCAGATTGACTTGAGGGAGAGTGAAGGATTATTGCTGTGTTCAGATTGACTAGAGGGAGAGTGAAGGATTATTGCAGTGATCAGATTGACTTGTGGGAGAGTGAACAATTATTGCTGTGTTCAGATTGACTAGATGGAGAGTGAAGGATTATTGCAGTGATCAGATTGACTGGAGGGAGAGTGAAGGATTATTGCAGTGATCAGATTGACTAGATTGTGAGTGAAGGATTATTGCTGTGATCAGATTGACTGGAGGGAGAGTGAAGGATTATTGCAGTGATCAGATTGACTGGAGGGAGAGTGAAGGATTATTGCAGTGATCAGATTGACTAGATGGAGAGTGAAGGATTATTGCAGTGATCAGATTGACTAGATTGTGAGTGAAGGATTATTACAGTGATCAGATTGACTTTTGGGAGAGTGAAGGATTATTGCAGTGATCAGATTGACTAGATGGAGAGTGAAGGATTATTGCAGTGATCAGATTGACTAGATGGAGAGTGAAGGATTATTGCAGTGATCCGATTGACTTGAGGGAAAGTGAAGGATTATTGCAGTGATCAGATTGACTCGATGGAGAGTGAAGGATTATTGCAGTGATCAGATTGACTGGAGGGAGAGTGAACGATTATTGCTGTGTTCAGATTGACTTGAGGGAGAGTGAAGGATTATTGCTGTGTTCAGATTGACTCGAGGGAAAGTGAAGGATTATTGCAGTGATCAGATTGACTAGATTGTGACTGAAGGATTATTGCAGTGATCAGATTGACTTGTGGGAGAGTGAACAATTATTGCTGTGTTCAGATTGACTAGATGGAGAGTGAAGGATTATTGCTGTGATCATATTGACTGGAGGGAGAGTGAAGGATTATTGCATTGATCAGCTTGACTAGATGGAGAGTGAAGGATTATTGCTGTGACAGATTGACTGGAGGGAGAGTGAAGGATTATTGCAGTGATCAGATTGACTAGATGGAGAGTGAAGGATTATTGCTTGTGTTCAGATTGACTAGAGGGAGAGTGAAGGATTATTGCTGTGATCAGATTGACTTGAGGGAAAGTGAAGGATTATTGCAGTGATCAGATTGACTAGATTGTGACTGAAGGATTATTGCAGTGATCAGATTGACTTGAGGGAAAGTGAAGGATTATTGCAGTGATCAGATTGACTAGAGGAAGAGTGAAGGATTATTGCTGTGATCAGATTGACTAGATGGAGAGTGAAGGATTATTGCAGTGATCAGATTGACTAGATGGAGAGTGAAAGATTATTGCAGTGATCAGATTGACTCGATGGAGAGTGAAGGATTATTGCAGTGATCAGATTGACTAGATGGAGAGTGAAGGATTATTGCAGTGATCAGATTGACTGGAGGGAGAGTGAACGATTTTTGCTGTGTTCAGATTGACTTGAGGGAGAGTGAAGGATTATTGCTGTGTTCAGATTGACTTGAGGGAGAGTGAACGATTATTGCTGTGTTCAGATTGACTAGATGGAGAGTGAAGGATTATTGCTGTGATCAGATTGACTGGAGGGAGAGTGAAGGATTATTGCATTGATCAGCTTGACTAGATGGAGAGTGAAGGATTGTTGCAGTGATCAGATTGACTGGAGGGAGAGTGAAGGATTATTGCTGTGTTCAGATTGACTGGAGGGAGATTGAAGGATTATTGCAGTGATCAAATTGACTAGATGGAGAGTGAAGGATTATTGCTGTGATCAGATTGACTTGAGGGAAAGTGAAGGATTATTGCTGTGATCAGATTGACTTGAGGGAAAGTGAAGGATTATTGCAGTGATCAGATTGACTGAAGGGAGAGGGAAGCTATACTGCAGTGAACAGATTGTTTAGAGGGAGCGTAAAGGATTACTGCAGTGATGAGATTGACTGGAGGGAGATTGAAGGATTTATGCAGTGAACAGAATGACTGAAGCGAGGTTGAAGGATTATTGCAGTGAACAGATTGACTGAAGGGAGAGTGAGGATTATTGCAGTGATCAGAATGACTGAAGGGAGAGTGAAGGATTATTGCAGTGATCAGATTGACTAGATGGAGAGTGATGGATTATTGCAGTGATTGGATTGACTGGAGGGAGAGTGAAGGATTATTGCAGTGATCAGATTGACTAGATGGAGAGTGATGGATTATTGCAGTGATCAGATTGACTAGATGGAGAGTGAAGGATTATTGCAGTGATCAGATTGACTAGATGGAGAGTGAAGGATTATTGCAGTGATCAGATTGACTGGAGGGAGAGTGAAGGATTATTGCAGTGATCAGATTGACTAGATTGTGAGTGAAGGATTATTGCAGTGATCACATTGACTGGAGGGAGAGTGAAGGATTATTGCAGTGATCAGATTGACTAGAGGGAGAGTGAAGGATTATTGCAGTGATCAGATTGACTAGAGGGAGAGTGAAGGATTATTGCAGTGATCAGATTGACTAGATGGAGAGTGATGGATTATTGCAGTGATTGGATTGACTGGAGGGAGAGTGAAGGATTATTGCAGTGATCAGATTGACTGGAGGGAGAGTGAAGGATTATTGCAGTGATCAGATTGACTGGAGGGAGAGTGAAGGATTATTGCAGTGTTCAGATTGACTAGATGGAGAGTGAAGGATTATTGCAGTGATCAGATTGACTTTTGGGAGAGTGAAGGATTATTGCTGTGATCAGATTGATTTGAGGGAAAGTGAAGGATTATTGCAGTGATCAGATTGACTAGATTGTGAGTGAAGGATTATTGCAGTGATCAGATTGACTGGAGGGAGAGTGAAGGATTATTGCAGTGATCAGATTGACTAGATGGAGAGTGAAGGATTATTGCAGTCATCAGATTGACTTTTGGGAGAGTGAAGGATTATTGCAGTGATCAGATTGACTAGATGGAGAGTGAAGGATTATTGCAGTGATCAGATTGACTAGATGGAGAGTGAAGGATTATTGCAGTGATCCGATTGACTTGAGGGAAAGTGAAGGATTATTGCAGTGATCAGATTGACTCGATGGAGAGTGAAGGATTATTGCAGTGATCAGATTGACTGGAGGGAGAGTGAACGATTATTGCTGTGTTCAGATTGACTTGAGGGAGAGTGAAGGATTATTGCTGTGTTCAGATTGACTAGAGGGAGAGTGAAGGATTATTGCAGTGACCAGATTGACTTGTGGGAGAGTGAACAATTATTGCTGTGTTCAGATTGACTAGATGGAGAGTGAAGGATTATTGCTGTGATCAGATTGACTGGAGGTAGAGTGAAGGATTATTGCAGTGATCAGATTGACTAGATGGAGAGTGAAGGATTATTGCAGTGATCAGATTGACTAGATGGAGAGTGAAGGATTATTGCAGTGATCAGATTGACTGGAGGGAGAGTGAAGGATTATTGCAGTGATCAGATTGACTAGATTGTGAGTGAAGGATTATTGCAGTGATCAGATTGACTGGAGGGAGAGTGAAGGATTATTGCAGTGATCAGATTGACTAGAGGGAGAGTGAAGGATTATTGCAGTGATCAGATTGACTAGATGGAGAGTGAAGGATTATTGCAGTGATTAGATTGACTGGAGGGAGAGTGAAGGATTATTGCAGTGATCAGATTGACTGGAGGGAGAGTGAAGGATTATTGCTGTGATCAGATTGACTAGATTGTGAGTGAAGGATTATTGCTGTGATCAGATTGACTGGAGGGAGAGTGAAGGATTATTGCAGTGATCAGATTGACTGGAGGGAGAGTGAAGGATTATTGCAGTGATCAGATTGACTAGATGGAGAGTGAAGGATTATTGCAGTGATCAGATTGACTAGATTGTGAGTGAAGGATTATTACAGTGATCAGATTGACTTTTGGGAGAGTGAAGGATTATTGCAGTGATCAGATTGACTAGATGGAGAGTGAAGGATTATTGCAGTGATCAGATTGACTTGATGGAGAGTGAAGGATTATTGCAGTGATCCGATTGACTTGAGGGAAAGTGAAGGATTATTGCAGTGATCAGATTGACTCGATGGAGAGTGAAGGATTATTGCAGTGATCAGATTGACTGGAGGGAGAGTGAACGATTATTGCTGTGTTCAGATTGACTTGAGGGAGAGTGAAGGATTATTGCTGTGTTCAGATTGACTCGAGGGAAAGTGAAGGATTATTGCAGTGATCAGATTGACTAGATTGTGACTGAAGGATTATTGCAGTGATCAGATTGACTTGTGGGAGAGTGAACAATTATTGCTGTGTTCAGATTGACTAGATGGAGAGTGAAGGATTATTGCTGTGATCATATTGACTGGAGGGAGAGTGAAGGATTATTGCATTGATCAGCTTGACTAGATGGAGAGTGAAGGATTATTGCTGTGACAGATTGACTGGAGGGAGAGTGAAGGATTATTGCTTGTGTTCAGATTGACTAGAGGGAGAGTGAAGGATTATTGCTGTGATCAGATTGACTTGAGGGAAAGTGAAGGATTATTGCAGTGATCAGATTGACTAGATTGTGACTGAAGGATTATTGCAGTGATCAGATTGACTTGAGGGAAAGTGAAGGATTATTGCAGTGATCAGATTGACTAGAGGGAGAGTGAAGGATTATTGCTGTGATCAGATTGACTAGATGGAGAGTGAAGGATTATTGCAGTGATCAGATTGACTAGATGGAGAGTGAAAGATTATTGCAGTGATCAGATTGACTCGATGGAGAGTGAAGGATTATTGCAGTGATCAGATTGACTAGATGGAGAGTGAAGGATTATTGCAGTGATCAGATTGACTGGAGGGAGAGTGAACGATTATTGCTGTGTTCAGATTGACTTGAGGGAGAGTGAAGGATTATTGCTGTGTTCAGATTGACTAGAGGGAGAGTGAAGGCTTATTGCAGTGATCAGATTGACTTGTGGGAGAGTGAACAATTATTGCTGTGTTCAGATTGACTAGATGGAGAGTGAAGGATTATTGCTGTGATCAGATTGACTGGAGGGAGAGTGAAGGATTATTGCAGTGATCAGATTGACTAGATGGAGAGTGAAGGATTATTGCAGTGATCAGATTGACTAGATGGAGAGTGAAGGATTATTGCAGTGATCAGATTGACTGGAGGGAGAGTGAAGGATTATTGCAGTGATCAGATTGACTAGATTGTGAGTGAAGGATTATTGCAGTGATCAGATTGACTGGAGGGAGAGTGAAGGATTATTGCAGTGATCAGATTGACTAGAGGGAGAGTGAAGGATTATTGCAGTGATCAGATTGACTAGATGGAGAGTGAAGGATTATTGCAGTGATTAGATTGACTGGAGGGAGAGTGAAGGATTATTGCAGTGATCAGATTGACTGGAGGGAGAGTGAAGGATTATTGCAGTGATCAGATTGACTAGATTGTGAGTGAAGGATTATTGCTGTGATCAGATTGACTGGAGGGAGAGTGAAGGATTATTGCAGTGATCAGATTGACTGGAGGGAGAGTGAAGGATTATTGCAGTGATCAGATTGACTAGATGGAGGGTGAAGGATTATTGCAGTGATCAGATTGACTAGATTGTGAGTGAAGGATTATTACAGTGATCAGATTGACTTTTGGGAGAGTGAAGGATTATTGCAGTGATCAGATTGACTAGATGGAGAGTGAAGGATTATTGCAGTGATCAGATTGACTAGATGGAGAGTGAAGGATTATTGCAGTGATCCGATTGACTTGAGGGAAAGTGAAGGATTATTGCAGTGATCAGATTGACTCGATGGAGAGTGAAGGATTATTGCAGTGATCAGATTGACTGGAGGGAGAGTGAACGATTATTGCTGTGTTCAGATTGACTTGAGGGAGAGTGAAGGATTATTGCTGTGTTCAGATTGACTCGAGGGAAAGTGAAGGAGATCAGATTGACTAGATTGTGACTGAAGGATTATTGCAGTGATCAGATTGACTTGTGGGAGAGTGAACAATTATTGCTGTGTTCAGATTGACTAGATGGAGAGTGAAGGATTATTGCTGTGATCATATTGACTGGAGGGAGAGTGAAGGATTATTGCATTGATCAGCTTGACTAGATGGAGAGTGAAGGATTATTGCTGTGACAGATTGACTGGAGGGAGAGTGAAGGATTATTGCAGTGATCAGATTGACTAGATGGAGATGAAGGATTATTGCTTGTGTTCAGATTGACTAGAGGGAGAGTGAAGGATTATTGCTGTGATCAGATTGACTTGAGGGAAAGTGAAGGATTATTGCAGTGATCAGATTGACTAGATTGTGACTGAAGGATTATTGCAGTGATCAGATTGACTTGAGGGAAAGTGAAGGATTATTGCAGTGATCAGATTGACTAGAGGGAGAGTGAAGGATTATTGCTGTGATCAGATTGACTAGATGGAGAGTGAAGGATTATTGCAGTGATCAGATTGACTAGATGGAGAGTGAAAGATTATTGCAGTGATCAGATTGACTCGATGGAGAGTGAAGGATTATTGCAGTGATCAGATTGACTAGCTGGAGAGTGAAGGATTATTGCAGTGATCAGATTGACTGGAGGGAGAGTGAACGATTATTGCTGTGTTCAGATTGACTTGAGGGAGAGTGAAGGATTATTGCTGTGTTCAGATTGACTTGAGGGAGAGTGAACGATTATTGCTGTGTTCAGATTGACTAGATGGAGAGTGAAGGATTATTGCTGTGATCAGATTGACTGGAGGGAGAGTGAAGGATTATTGCATTGATCAGCTTGACTAGATGGAGAGTGAAGGATTGTTGCAGTGATCAGATTGACTGGAGGGAGAGTGAAGGATTATTGCTGTGTTCAGATTGACTGGAGGGAGATTGAAGGATTATTGCAGTGATCAAATTGACTAGATGGAGAGTGAAGGATTATTGCTGTGATCAGATTGACTTGAGGGAAAGTGAAGGATTATTGCTGTGATCAGATTGACTTGAGGGAAAGTGATGGATTATTGCAGTGATCAGATTGACTGAAGGGAGAGGGAAGCTATACTGCAGTGAACAGATTGTTTAGAGGGAGCGTGAAGGATTACTGCAGTGATGAGATTGACTGGAGGGAGATTGAAGGATTTATGCAGTGAACAGAATGACTGAAGGGAGAGTGAAGGAAAAAAGCAGTGATCAGAATTACTGAAGCGAGGTTGAAGGATTATTGCAGTGAACAGATTGACTGAAGGGAGAGTGAGGATTATTGCAGTGATCAGAATGACTGAAGGGAGAGTGAAGATTATTGCAGTGATCAGATTGTCTGAAGGCAGAGTGAAGGATTATTGCTTGTGTTCAGATTGACTTTTGGGAGAGTGAAGGATTATTGCTGTGATCAGATTGACTTGAGGGAAAGTGAAGGATTATTGCAGTGATCAGATTGACTAGAGGGAGAGTGAAGGATTATTGCTGTGATCAGATTGACTAGATGGAGAGTGAAGGATTATTGCAGTGATCAGATTGACTAGATGGAGAGTGAAAGATTATTGCAGTGATCAGATTGACTCGATGGAGAGTGAAGGATTATTGCAGTGATCAGATTGACTAGATGGAGAGTGAAGGATTATTGCAGTGATCAGATTGACTGGAGGGAGAGTGAACGATTATTGCTGTGTTCAGATTGACTTGAGGGAGAGTGAAGGATTATTGCTGTGTTCAGATTGACTAGAGGGAGAGTGAAGGATTATTGCAGTGATCAGAATGACTGAAGGGAGAGTGAAGATTATTGCAGTGATCAGATTGTCTGAAGGGAGAGTGAAGGATTATTGCTTGTGTTCAGATTGACTTTTGGGAGAGTGAAGGATTATTGCTGTGATCAGATTGACTTGAGGGAAAGTGAAGGATTATTGCATTGATCAGCTTGACTAGATGGAGAGTGAAGGATTATTGCAGTGATCAGATTGACTTGAGGGAGAGTGAAGGATTATTGCATTGATCAGCTTGACTAGATGGAGAGTGAAGGATTATTGCAGTGATCAGATTGACTTGAGGGAGAGTGAAGGATTATTGCAGTGATCAGATTGACTAGATGGAGAGTGAAGGATTATTGCAGTGATCAGATTGACTGAAAGGAGAGTGAAGGATAATAGCTGTGAAAAGTTTGACTGGAGGCAGATTGAAGGATTACTGCAGTGATCTGATTAAATAGTCGGGCAGTGAAGGATTACTGCAGTGATAATTTTGACTGAAGGGAGAGTGAAGGATTATTGCAGTCAACAGTTTGACTCGAGGGAGATTGATGTTGACGACACTGAACTGCTTGACTCGAGTAAGAGTGATGGATTACTGCGGTGATCAGAATGACTGAAGGGAGAGTGAATGATTATTGCAGTGATCAGATTGACTAGGTGGAGAGTGAATGATTATTGCAGTGATCAGATTGACTGAAGGGACAGTGAAGGTTTATTGCAGTGATCAGATTGACTGAAGGGAGAGTGAAGGATTCCTGCAGTGATCAAATTGAATGAAGGGAGAGTGAAGTTTTATTGCAGAGATCAGATTGACTAAAGGGAGAGTGATGGATTACTGCAGTGATCAGATTGACTGAAGGGAGATTGAAGGATTATTGCTGTGAACAATTTGTTTCGAAGGAGAGTGAAGGATTATTGCAGTGATCAGATTGTCTATAGGGGAAGTGCAATATAACTGCAGTGAGCTGATTGACAGAAGCAAGATTGAAGGATTACTGCAGTGAACAGATTGACTAGAGGGAGAGTGAAGGTTTATTGCAGATATCAGATTGACTTTTGGGAGAGTGAAGGATTATTTCAGTGATCTGATTAACTGATGGGAGAGTGAAGGATTATTGCAGTGAAAATATTGACCAGAAGAAGCGTGAGTGATTACTGCGGTGATCAGATTGACTTGAGGGAGAGTAAAGGTTCATTTCAGTGATCAGATTGACTGAAGGGAGAGGGAAGGATTACTGCAGTGAACAGATTGTTTAGAGGGAGCGTGAAGGATTACTGCAGTGATGAGATTGACTGGAGGGAGATTGAAGGATTTATGCAGTGAACAGAATGACTGAAGGGAGAATGAAGGATTATTGCAGTGAACAGATTGACTCGAGGGAGATTGATGGATTTATGCAGTGAACAGAATGACTGAAGGGAGAGTGAAGGAAAAAAGCAGTGATCAGAATGACTGAAGCGAGGTTGAAGGATTATTGCAGTGAACAGATTGACTCGAGGGAGATTGAAGGAATATTGCAATGAACAAGTTGACGAGAGGGATAGTGAGGATTATTGCAGTGATCAGATTGACTGAAGGGAGAGTGAGGATTATTGCAGTGATCAGATTGTCTGAAGGAAGAGTGAAGGTTTATTGCAGTGATCAGATTGACTTAAGGGAGAGAGAAGGATTATTGCTCTGAAAAATTTGTTTAGTTGGAGAGTGAGGGATCATTGCCGTGATCAGACTGGCACAAGGGAGAGTGAGGGATTATTGCAATGATCAGATTGACTGAAGGTAGAGTGAATTATTATTGCATTGATCAGTGTGACTGAAGGGAGAGTGAAGGTTTATTACTGTGAACAATTTGATTGGAGGGAGAGTGAAGGATTATTGCAGTGATCAGAATGACAGAAGTGAGAGTGAAGTATCATTGCAGTGAACAGATTGAATCGAGGGAGAGTGAAGGATTATTGCAGTGAACAGTTTGACTGAAGCTAGTGTGAATGATTATAGCGGTGATCAGAGTGACTGAAGGGAGAGTGAATGTTTACTGCAGTGAACAGATTGAATAGAGGGACAGTGAAGGATTATTGCAGTGAACAGTTTGACTGAAGGTAGAGTGAAGGATTACTTCAGTGATCATAGTGACTGATCGGAGAGTGAAAGGATTTCTGCAGTGAACAGATTGAATAAAGGGAGAGTGAAGGATTTTTGCAGTGAACAGTTTGACTGAAGCTAGAGTGAAATATTATTGCTGTGAACAGATTTAATAGAGGGAGAGCGAAGAATTATATCATTGATCAGTTTAACCAGAGGGTAAGTGAAGGATTACTGCAGTGAAAGGTTTGAGCAGAAGGACAGTACAGATTAGTTTATTGATCAGATTCAGTGCAGGGAGAGCTCAGGAGTACTGTGTGAACAGATTGACTGGTGGCAGAGTGAACGATTATTTCAGTGATCTGATTGAATGGAGGGTGGGTGAAGGATTACTTCTGTGAACAGATTGACTTGAGGGCGAGTTAAGGATTATTTCATTTGTCAGATTACCTAGAGGGAGAGTGAAGTATTACTGCAGTGAACAGATGAAAAGAGGGAAAGTGAAGGATTACTGCAATGATCAGATTGATTGAAGGGAATGTGAAGGATATTTGCAGTGATCAGATTTACTAGAGGGAGAGTGAAGTATTATTGCAGTGATCAGATTGACTGAAGGGAGAGTGAAGCATTTCTGAAGTGATCAGATTGACTGGAAGGATAGTCTGTTTTCTAGCGTTGCCTGACTCAGTTGTATAATCGTCTGCATGTGATTTTGTCAGAGTTCACGTGGATATTACCAGTTTGCACACATTACTGTTAATATTGTCAATGCCTTGCTTTGACTATAAATTATTGACAATAAATTCTCGTTTGTCGAAGGCTCTGGGTTAGCAGTCTATGTCTGAAGTGTTCACTTCTGTCTCATATATCTCGTATCTCCCCTTATCTCATGTTGTGCATTCATAGTGCATCCTAAAGGATTCATCTTCAGCCAGATATGCCGTGTGGATGATGTATCTCAGCCTCATCCAGAGTTCTCCAGCATCACAGATGCCAGTCTTCAGCCAATCTGGTTCACTCCAATTATTTTCAAGAATAGACAGAAGGCACTGGATACTGCAAAGGCTATGGACCCTCACAACATTCCAGCAATAGTACTGAAAACTTGAGCTCCAGATCTAGCTGCGCCCCTAGCCAAGCTGTTCCAGTATAGCTACAACACTGGCATCTAGCCGACAATGTGGAACATTGCTCATGGATGTCCTGTGCACAAAAATTCAAAAAATCCAACTCGGCCAATTCGTGCCCTATCAATTTACTCCCGACCATCAGCAACCCGATTGAAGGGGTCATTGACAGTGCTATCAAGCAGCACTTGCTCATCATAACCTGTTCACTGATGCTCAGTTTGTGTTCTGCCAGGGCCACTCAGCTCCTGACCTCATTACAGCCTTGGTTCAAACATGGACAAAGAGTTGAACACCAGAGGAGAGGTGAGAGTGACTGCCCTTGACATCAAGGCAACATTTGACCGAGTATGGTACCAAAGAGCCTTCGCAAAACTGGAGTCAATGGGAATCAGGGGGAAAACTCACCGCTGGTTGGAGTCATACCTAGCACAAAGGTTGTGGTTTTTGGAGGTCAATCATCTCAGTCCCAGGACATCACTTCAGGAGTTCCTAGGCCCAACCATCATCAGCTGCTTCATCAATGACCTTCTCTTCATCATAAGATCAGAAGTGGGGATGTTTGCTGATGAATGCACAATGTTCAGCACCATTCACGACTTCTCAGATGCTGAAGCAGCCCATGTCCATATGCAGCAAGACCTGGACAACATCCAGGCTTGGGCTGGTCAGTAGCAAGTAATAGTCGTGCCGCACAAATGCCAAGCAATGACCATATCAAACAAGAGAGAATCTAACTATCTCCTCTTGACATTCAATGGCATTACCACTGCTGAATCCCCCACTCTCAACATCCTGTGGGTCGCTATTGACCAGAAACTGAACTGGATTGAACACATAAATGCTGTGGGTATAAGTGCAGGTTAGAGGCTGGGAATTTTCTGGCAAATAACTAACCTCCTTTCTCCCAGTGCCTGTCCACCATCTACAAGGCACAAGTCAGGAATATGATTGAATACTCTCCACTTGCCTGGACAGATGCAGCTCCAACAGCACTCAAGAAGCTGAATACCATCCAGGACAAAGCAGCCCGCTTTATTGGCACCCCAATCACAAACATTCACTCCCTCCACCACTGACGCACAGTGGCAGCAGTGTGTACCATCTACAAGATGCACTGCAGCAATGCACCAAGGCTCCTTAGACAGCACCTTCCAAACCCGCGACCTCTACCAACTAAAAGGACAAGGGCGGCAGATGCATGGAAACACCACCACCTGCAAGTTCCCCTCCAAGCCACACACCATCCTGACTTGGAACTATATTGCCATTCCTTCACTATCAAAATCCTGGAACTCTCTTCCTAACAGTATGGTTGTTGCACCTACACCCCCAAGGACTGCAGCGGTTCAAGAAGGCAACTCACTACCACCTTTTCAAGGACAATTAGGGATGGGCAATAAATGCTGGCCTGGCCAGCGATGCCCACATCCCAGAAACGAATAAAAAAAATATCTCTGGAGGATCTAATAACAGGTAAAGGGTCTTCCTGCCTCTCAACATTGCATGATGGATTTGAGTAACAGAACGTTTTAGGAACAGAATTTGACCTTTAATTGATCTCAGCTGCACATTACTGTCTCACCAAAACTTTCAAATCTCTTTTTACTTGAAACACATCCTGTAGTAAGTTGAACCCAATTACACTGTTCACTTCAATGGCTTTCCTTGACATCTAATTCCATATGTCTGTTACTATTTGTATGAAATAATTCTGTTTGAATTCCTTATTTTATTTCTACCTAATTTCCTATTGTTAGTTTTTGTGCCCTTTGACAATTTGGATGTGTTCCAAACAGTCTGCTTCACAATTCTGAAACCCAAGGTCACACCAGAATCTTGACTTTTCCAATGTGAACAAACCTAAGTACTTTAACCTTTCTTTATAGCTTTTATTCTTGAGACCAGGTATTATCCTAGCCATCTGGTTGCCCTATGCTCTCAAAATCCATAATATCCTTCCTTTGGCATCGTTACCAGCAAGGTACACAGGGCCTGAAAGCCCACAGGTCAGCAATCCCACCACTCATGCCAAGACTGCACTCACTAGTGGGGAGGGGGGTTATTTTGATTTGGGGTGATTGTGTAAACAGGTGATGGTGATGCAGTTTCAGCTCTTGTTTCTTGGTGACTAGAAGTGTTCACAGTTTTCAAGGTGCATTCTGACCAGAGCAATGTACAGTTTGATTATTAATTTCTGTGGCTCAGTTGGTAGCACTCTACCCTCTGAGTCAGAAGTTATGATTTTAAGTCCTATTCCAAGACTTGAACACAAAAATCAAAGCTGATGCTCCAGTGCAGTATCAAGGAGTGCTGCACTGTCAGGCATGCCATCTTTCGGATGAGCTTTTAAACCGAGGCCCTGTTTGCCCTCTCAAGTGGATGTAAAAGGTCCCGCAGCATTATTTTGAAGAGGAGCAGGGGAATTATCCACTTTGTCCTGGCTAATATTTATCTCTCAATCAACAACACAAAAAGCAAATTATCTGGTTATTATTGCATTGCTGTTTGTGGGAACATGTGCAGAAATTGGCTGCCATGTTTCCTTTACAACAACAGTCAATGCACTTCAAAGGTATTTCATTGGCTGTAAAGCACTTTGGGATGTCTTGTGGTCATGAAAGGTGCTATATAAAGGTAAGTATTTCTTTTCTCTGACTTACATTCTACAATTTTTTGTTCTGTGGTTCAACATCCTATTGGATTTGCTAATTCCTACTCTGCATTGGCTGGATGTGTTTAACATTGAGTCTGCTAAGATTCCCAGATCTCATTTAGCTTCATACTTAGCTATTTCAACAGCATTCATGAACTACATGCATTTATTTATCCTTTCTACATGTAGCACTTCAAACATGTCTACATAAAATTTCATCGGCCATATCTTGTCCAACTAATTCTGTAATTTGTGAACTACCCCTTCTGATTCCATTGCCCCACTTGGTTTGGGCTGATCTACATATTTGAATTTTGTTTCTGAATCCAGCAAATTTATATAAATCAGAAACAGGACTGCTGCTACCACCAAGCTCTGTTGCGCCCCCACTTAATATTTCCCCCTTCCATTTCGACATAATTCCTCTATTGTTTCCTACCCTTCTGCCAGTGTATTTCTTTATTCCTCTGGTTTTGCCATTTATTTTGGAGAATTAATCCTCTCCTGTGAGCATCATCATACATCAAGAATGTGCACTGTTGTGGGACGACTTCAAGAAGGGAAGACCTTAAGAGCAGACTACCTTAAGAACTGTAAGTGAACATCAGCAGAAGAATTGATGTCAGATCACGCATGACCAGGGAGTTGTGGGTGGGGCCTGGCAGAGTGAGAGGTGTTCAAATGTAGCTCGTGCAGTAACTATTTGTATATATCTGTTCCAGTTCAGTTATAATAAAACCCACGATTTTTTGGATATTACTTGTAGTCCTGAAACTTACAACAGATCACACAGCAATGAACAAGTGCGCTATACTCAAAACTGTCAACTGTACTAAGCGATGCTGCTCGAACACAGACTAAACATAAATTAGAAAATTAAACTGAGTCATATATTAAATAATATGAATGATGGCAGATATCTATCAGTGATTTAAAAAATAGAATATAATCTCTGGGTTCAGAGAATAGTTATAAAGTGCTCAACATTTATTCTCTTCGTTGTTGGCAACATCTGACCCTTTGAATAAATCATTGCAAGACACTATTATTTCCTCTGTATATCAAATCTCAAGTAGATTCTGTTTTCTATCCTTCAGCCTAGACATTGTCCATTGTGATATTATCAAAGCATTTGTCAAACAGTGACGGAATGCTGGTTTGTGTTCTGGCCTGAATCCAAGGCAACAAATGAACCCTTCAAAATGAAGAGATGCTGAGACTTCCATGCTCTGTATCTTTTAGCCTATTGTACGATTAAGGTAAAACAATCTTAATTCATAAACTTTTAAAATATACAAAGAAGAAAATTTTAAAATAACCATAACCTGAAAAAGTTGCCTTTAAGATCCAGTTAAACTTGCAAAACCAGTCAATTTGGACACCACAAAAATATAAAGAAACCCAAAATCAGGATTTATAGCTACAAATTATTTTGAAAGTTAATCAAAGCTCTAATTGCATAAAAGGTGCAAAATAAGGCTTTATTTGTGTGTTCACAAAACATGATCAGACAGTTGACAAATAAAACATTTAAGCCATGATATTGGGCTACACACTGGGCATCCCATTACAGTACCACCTTGGTTAAGATTCTACAATAAAAGCCACTAACGATAACGTTTCCATAACATATTTATCTTTAAACACATCGGGCTAGAAATTCAGTTGCCCTGATTTTTGAGCATGGGACTGTGAATTGCCATCTGCCTGCACATAAAATTTGTGTACCCACCTCATTTCCATGATTGTAGTGTGGCAATGAGCAGCTCCCGTACAGCCCTCATCTCCACTGTGCTGCTGACTCCTCTGTGTAACAGTTGCTCCAGGCAGCCTTCCCTTTTTAAAGGTGCAGTCCCTATAAAAGGCTGCTGGATCATCAAATTTTGGCAATGAGGGGTGTGATATATTTGGGTTGCACCAACAAACAAGATGGACACCAAGCATGGCCTGTTCAAGGAAGTGTTTATTTACATCATGATATCATCACATCATTACATTATCACATCATTAGCATATTGTACAGACGCATTACAAGGGAGAAACGCGATGGCACACCAGGTGAAGGAAACGGTTACCCCCTTTAGTGATGTCACTCTGGACACACTTGTCAGAGGCCAGGAAGGAGGCCGTGCTTCCACCAGAGGGCAGAGAGCCGTTAATATTGAGTCTCTGCAGGCAATGGGAGCACATGGCGAGGGTGGTTTATGCCTAGAGTGTGGCTCCCAGGACAGTGGGAAATATATAGAGGAACAAATTTTCAGGGAAATTACAAAGAGGTATAAAAATTATAGAGTAGTGATAATGGCGGACTTTAATTATCCGAATCTAGACTGGGATACTAATAGTGTAAAGGGCAGAGAGGGGGAAGAGTTTCTGAAGTGTGCTCATCAGTTTCCGATCCTCTCTGGCTACTGGTGGGTGTTAGAGGACTGGAGGACAGCTCGCATTGTACCATTGTTCAGAAAGGGAGAAAGGGATAGACCGAGTAATTACAGGTCAGTCAGCCTAACCTTGGTGGTATAAAAATCGCTGAAAAAACATCTGAGGGACAGAATGAATCTTCAATTAGAAACACATGGATTAAACAAAGACAGTCAGCATGGATTTGTTAAAGGAAGGTCATGTCTGACAAACATGATTGAATTTTTTGAGGAGGTAACAAAGAGGGTCAATGAGGGTAGTGCATTTAATGTAGTCTATATGAATTTTAGTCATGCATTTGATAAGGACCTACATGGCAGACTTGTCACGGAAGTAAAAGTGCAGGGAATCCAAGGTAAAGTGGCAAGTTGGATCCAAAATTGGCTCAGAGACAGGAAGCAAAGGGTAATGGTTGATGGGTGTTTTTGTGACTGGAAGGCTGTTTCCAGTGGGGTTCCACAAGACTCAGTACTAGGTCCCTTGCTTTTTGTAGTATGGACTTGAATGTAGGGGGTATGATTAAGAAGTTTACAGACAATGAAAAAATTGGCCTTATGATTGATAATGAAGAAGATAGCTGTAGACTGCCAGAAGATATCTGATTAGCTGGGCAGAACAGTGGCAAATGAAGTTCAATCCGGAGAAGTGTGAGATAATGCATTTGAAGAAGCTTTACAGGCAAGGGAATACACAATAAATAATAGGAATAGTAGAGAGAAGTATAGAGGAACAGAGGGACCTTGAAGTGCATGTCCACAGATCCATGAAGGTGGCTGGAAAGGTAGATAAGGTGGTCAAGAAGGCACACGTGATACTTGCCTTTATTAGCCGAGGTGTAGAATATAAGAGCTGGGAGGTCATGCTGGAACTGTATAAAACTTTAGCTAGGCCACATCTGGAGTACTGCATGCAGTTTTGATCACCGTGCTGTAAGAAATATAAGAAAGAGGGCACAGAGGAGATTGACAAGGATGTTGCCTGGACTAGAGAATTTTAATTATGAGGAAAGATTGGATAGGTTAGGGTTATTTTCTTTGGAACAGAGAGGCTGAGGAGAGACCTAATTGAAGTGTTTCAAATAATGAGGGATCTAGATAGAATGGATAGGAAGGCCCTATTCCCATTGGTTAAGGGGTCCATACACAGGAAGCATAGATTTTCTGCCTGAAAAAAGGCAGAAAACCTCATAACATTTAAAAAGTACTTGGATATGCACTTGAAGTGAGGTAACCCACAAGGCTATGGACCAAGAGCTGGAAAGTGGGATTAGGCTGGATGGCTCCTTGTTGGCTGACATGGAAATGATGGACTGGATGGCCTCCTTCTGTGTTGTAAGTTTCTGTGATTCAATGCTCAGGAGAATTTTCTTGATCAATATGTTTCCGGCCCAATGAGGAAGGAGGTATTGTTGAATTTCATTCTGGGGAGGTGGGTCCAATGAATCAAGTGTCAAGAGGGGTACATTTAGGGAACAGTGATCATTGTATCATAAGGTTTAGGTTAGCTATGGAAAAGGACAAGGACCAATCTAGACTAAAAAAAAACTTTATTGAACAAGGGCCAATCTCAATGAAGTGAGAACAGAAATAAAAACAGAAAGTGCTGGAAAAACTCAGCAGGTCTGGCCGCATCTGTGGAAAGAGAAGCAGAGTTAACGTTTCAGGTCAGTGACCCTTCTTCAGAACTGGCAGATATAAGAAATGTAAAAGATTTTAAGCAAGTAAAGCGGAGGTGGGGCAAGAGATAACAAAAGAGAAGGTGTTGACAGGACAAGGTCACAGAATAGCTGACCAGAAGGTCATGGAGCAAAGGCAAACAATATGTTAATTGTGTGCTGAAAGACAAAGCATTAGTACAGATAGGGTGTTAATGGACTGAAAACTGAACAGCCACAAGCACAAACATGAAAAAAACAATGGGTAGGCACAGTAGAAACAAACTGAACAAACTAAAATAAAATAAACACAAAAAATAAAATTAAAAAGAAAAAATGACTAAGGATAAAAGTAAAATGGGGGGCCCGTCATGCTCTGAAATTATTGAACTCAATGTTCAGTCTGGCAGGCTGTAGTGTATCTAATCCGTAGATGAGATGCTGTTCCTCGAGCTTGTGTTGATGTTGACTGGAACACTGCAGCAATCCCAGGACAGAGATGTGAAAATGAGAGCAGAGGGGGGTAGGGGGGTGGGGGGGTGGGGTGTTGAAATGGCCAGCAACCGGAAGCTCAGGGTCTTGCTTTCAGACTGAGTGGAAGTGTTCCACAAAGCGGTCACCCAGTCTCCGTTTGGTCTCCCCAGTGTAAAGGAGACCACATTGTGAGCAGTGAATACAGTATACTACATAGAAAGAAGTACAAGTAAATTGCTGCTTTACCTGAAAGGAGTGTTTGGGGCCTTGGATAGTGAGGAGAGAGGAGGTAAATGGGCAGGTATTACACCTCCTGCACATGCAGGGGAAGGTGCTGTGGGAACGGGACAAGATAGTGGGGGTAATGGAGGAGTGGACCAGGGTGTCGCAGAGGGAACAATCCCTTCAGAATGCTGACAGGGGAAGATGCCTTTGGTAGTGGCATTACGCTGGAGGTGGCAGAAATGGCGGAGGATAATTCTTTGGATATGGAGGCTGATGGGGTGGAAAGTGAGGACAAGGGGAACACTGTCGCGGTTCTGGGAGGGAGGGGAATGGGTGAGGGTAGGGATGCGGGAAATGGGCCGGACACAGTTGAGGGCCCTGTCAACCACAGTGTGGGGGGACTCCTCGGTTGAGGAAAAAGGAAGACATATCAGAAGCGCTGTCATGGAAGGTAGCATCATCAAAGCAGATGCATCGGAGACGGAGAAACTGAAAGAATGGAATGGAGTCCTTGCAGGAGGCAGGGTGTGAAGAAGTGTAGTCGAGGTAGCTGTGGGAGTCGGTGGGCTTATAATGAATATTAGTAGACAGCCTATCCCCAAAGACGGAGACAGAGAAGTCGAGGAAGGGAAGGGAAGTGTCGGAGATAAACCATGTAAAGGTGAGAGAAGGGTGGAAATTAGAAGCAAAGTTGATAAAGTTTTCCAGTTCAGGGCAGGAGCAGGAAACCGCACCGATGCAGTCATCGATGTACCGGTAAAAGAGTTGGGGGAGGGGGCCTGAGTAGGACTGGAACATGGAATGTTCAGCATATCCCACAAAAAGACAGGCATAACTCGGGCCCATGCGGGTACCCATAGCAATACCTTTAACTTGAAAGAAGTGAGTGGAGTTGAAGGAGAAGTTGTTCAATGTGAGAACAAGTTCAGCCAGGCAGAGGAAGATGGTGGTGGATGGTGACTGGTTGGGCCTCTGCTCAAAGAAGACTGTACTGGTGGGGGATGGAGGTGTAGAGAGATTGGACGTCCATAGTGAAGAGGAGGCAGTTGGGGCCAGGAAACTGGAAATTGTCAAAATGACGTAGGGCATCAGAAGAGAACAGATCTGGCCCAGGTAAATTGGAATCAAAGATTGGCAGGCAAAACTGGAATAGAGCATAGGGCTGCCTTTAAAGACAAAGATGGTTCAGGTACAGGAAAGGTAGGGCAAACAAAGCCAGAGCTCCCTGCATAACAAAAGAGATAAAGAGTAAGATGAAGCAGAAAAAGGGTGCATATGACAGATGTCAAGTTGATAATACAGGTGAGAACAAACTGAATAGAGGAAATTCAGAGGGGAAGTAAAAAAGGAAATAAGAGATGCAAAGAGAGAGAACAGAAGAGATTGGCAGCCAACATAAAATGGAATCCAAAAGTCTTCTTTAGGCACATAAATAGTAAAAGGGTAGTAAGAGGAAGGGTGAGGCTGATTAGAGACCAAAACGGGGTCTATGCATAGACACAGAGGGCGTGGCCAAGCTACTAAATGAGTTCTTTGCATATGTCTTTATCAAGGAAGATGTTGTCAAAGTCAAAGTGAAAAAGAAAGTAGTTGAGACACCGGATGAGCTAAAAATTGATAAAGCTGAGGTATTAGAAAAGCTGCTGTACTGAAGGCTAATTAGCCACTAAAACTGGATGGGATGCATCTGGTCACGAATGGATGAAAACAATTTGTAAATTACAGTATTTTTGTGCACTTGGGTGTTATGGTCAGCTGCCATTATACACAGCATGTTTAAGTTGATTTACTTCTGTGTTCAGCTTGTTTAAAATGGAGGGGGATATCACTTCATCAACAGGAGGTGAGACAGCTACTTGTAGGGGTCCAGTCACATGACCTATAAGCCACCCAGTCTGTCTGATTTAGTCTGTCTGATTTTGAAACAGTTTCAGTTAGAGAACAGCTCGTACAAAAAAACAGCTGCCTTGAAGCTGCATCTCAATATCTATAGGGCCTGCCTGTAAGAAGAAGGAAAGAAGCCACAGTCTGTAAAGCAGCAAGAAAGTCTCTCTACTCTTTGCCAGATTCTCTCTCATTGAAAAGGGTGAAATCAGAAACTAGGTTGCTTCAGCTTGTCTCTGAATGTGCATGAGAAGAAAGTTTACAAGAAGAATATGGGCGGCACAGTGGCGCAGTGGTTAGCACCACAGCCTTACAGCTCCAGCGACCCGGGTTCAATTCTGGGTACTGCCTGTGTGGAGTTTGCAAGTTCTCCCTGTGTCTGCATGGGTTTCCTCCAGGTGCTCCGGTTTCCTCCCACTTGCTGGTTGATAGGTTAATTGGCCATTATAAATTGCCCCTAGAATAGGTAGGGAAATATAGGGACAGGTGGGGATGTGGTAGGAATATGGAATTAGTGTAGGATTAGTATAATATGGGTGGTTGATGGTCGGTACAGACTCGGTGGGCCGAAGGGCCTGTTTCAGTGCTGTATCTCTAAACTAAACTAAACTAAGAGATTTCCTACAACTCCTACTTCACTCAACATTTGCAGTCGGTTAATTCCAGCTTTGGACTTTATGTTAGTTAAAAAACAGACTCTACTTTCAACTGGAACACCTGTCAGTTTGTAATTAAGCTATTTTTCTACTTGGTAAATGACCTTGCCCATTTGATGCCTTTACCTTTCTTTGTATGTTTGTGAGCTTGTGTTGTGAAGTTAATCCCCTCCCGAGTTTAAGAGTGTGTGTTAATAAACTCTATTTCTTTTTCTTAACTTTAACAACTGTGTTGCTGTGGTCCTATACAAGTCAGGGTTCACAAACTGGGGGACTGGGGAAATACGCCATCAGGGTTTCTTTTATTTTAAGAAAAGGGAAAATTTAAATCACAGTCTGTTGAAAATATAGAGAAATTTGTTTTCAAAATTAACTACCTGTTTGTAACACTGAGGATATTTAAGGAAGTAAAGGAGGAAATTGCAGACTGCACCATCTTGGCATGGATGGCAGCAATCTGGGATGGCTGGCTGAGAGGCAACAGCAAGGGCACTGGCAGAGTGGGAGTGGTAAGGAGCACAATGCTGTCATCTGTGAGAGGACAGTAGGTTTTTGCTCCACAGAGACACTGCCACTCCCCCAGGGCACCACTTCAGCAAACCTAGTAATCTGCTGGGGCACAGATTGCTGGACCACTATGAGAACCTTCAATCCTCTTTGAGAACTGAGGTCCGGAGCCATGATGACAGCAGTCTGAGCCTGCATGGTAGCAAGCATAGATCTCATGATGGCAATCTGAGCTTCCACTGTAGCACTGAGCCATTGGGCAGCTTCCACCTGTGCTACAGTGGATGCTGAGACAACGGCCACAAACTGCATCATGGCTGAGTTCACACATCCTGTCATGGAGTCAGCCACCACTTCCACACTGGAAAGAATGGGCTCCAAGTTCTGCGTGATGTCCTCTGCTACTTTGGAGCTAGATTCCTTCATGCTCCCTGACAGTGGAAGGTGGCTGTATCTGGCAGGCCAGCCAATGCATCAAGCCTCTCATTGTGCATTCTCATCAATGTTCTCCTGTATGCTGCCCCATTGACATCATCATCTGAGTCCCCTGCAGCAAGACGTATCTGTAACCTCCCCTCCAGTGAGCTGACACATGAGTTACTTTTTCCCCGGGCCTGGCTGCAGCGCACTCATGCACGGTGACTCACCACGTGCAGACCTCAACCATACACTAGCCTCTAAAGTTCATGCAGTACCAGCATCTGAGCTGGGACTGCAAGTGCCTGATCAAGTGACAGTGCTTCTTCATCAGTGATGTGGAGTTGCTCACTCTCTTCCTCCTGGGGCTGCTATGGCTGGCCAGGTGGGAGTTCTTGGGTATCTGAGAGCATAAAATCAGAAGGGGAGGGTTGGTGTGAGGTGGGGCGGGGGATGGGGTGAGTGGTGCTGTGGGGTGTAAAGCAACAGGTGCACGGGTACACTATCTGCAGTTTGCACATCATGCCAGAAAGCAGGATGAGGAAGAGATGGGAGTTAAGGGGCATATGGCAGGAACATAACATCGGCCGGGATTTTACAGAGCTCCTGATGGCGAGCTCCATGGTGGGGAGGGCCGGAAGATCGTTCTGACAGTGGCCTTCCACGGAGCCCAACGCCGGGAGGGCTGGGCCCTCTCTTCCCAGTGTCAGTGAGGCTCCAAGGCAGCCCTCCTCTGCTGGGCAATGGGGCCAGGATTAAAATATTCAAATGAACAGAATGGATACATTTAAATAAAATTAACACCTATCTTACCGTGGGGCTGCGATCGTCTGAACAGCTGCCGGCACTCACGCGCCTTCACTTTCCCATCTGGGGAAAGCGGGCAACACAGTGGTGGGGAAGAGGGGAACTTAAGATTTTTAGTGTGGGGGTGGGGGGACAGGGTCAAATTTTCATCATGAGTGTATGGGATGTTGCAAAGGGGTGACCTGTGCACTTTGTTGAGTTTGCCAGGCCGGGGGGAGGTCATGTTTGAATTGTAAGTGTTTTGGCAGGGGGGTGGGGGGGGGGCGGTGGGGGAAGGGCAAAGACTTAATTTTACTGTTATTGGGGGGTGGGAAAGGGGCATCAGATTTCTGATCAGAACAGTGGGGGGGGACATTATAACTTTCAAATTTAAATTAACCGGCTGCCCTTTAAAAATGGCACCAGCGCCTGCGTGCAGGCAGCTGACGCCATTGCCGGTGTCGAAGAGCCCACCCCCTCCACGTGATTGGGGGGGCAGGCCGACTGGGTCATTAATATGGGCTACCACGAGGAAGATCAGGGCAGCATGGCAGTGCACAACCCACACCTGCGGGCCACTATTTTTTCGCCCGCCACCACTCCGGAGGCGGGTGAATAACATCCAGCCCATCATTTTCAATGTTCTCGGCGACAACGGATATTACAGGCTCTGTCGCAGCTGGCCCCATGATGCACAGCACCATCTCCTCTGGTGGGCTCAGGGGATGAAAGCTTACCTGTCCACTGCCTGTTTGGCTTTGCTCCCTTCCAATGTGGGCAACCTTATCTGCAAAAGAGAGGGCAGAATGTCAGTAATTGTGTTGCACTGTGTTGGGTGATGTGCCTGCCACAGCTGAATAGCTGGAGGTATGTGGATGCAATGAGAGGTGGGTGTGAGGCTGGCATCATTGGAAGGTGTGTCAGGGTGAGGTGGAGTATCTGGATGTTAGGCGCGAGTCAAGAGTGCCAGCGACTGGCGTTCGGTAAGTGCTGAGGTGTGGTGCATTAAGCAGCGAGTGGTGATACCAAGGATAGGAGATGTCATGTGAAGATGCATTGGCCGGACTTTTACGGTAGGTGGATGGGAGCCGGCCATTGACTGAAAAGTCGGTGGTGAACCCGCATCTCCCAATCAGTGGGCCGGCAGCTCTTAGTCCCAGCAGTGCCACTGAGTGTGGTGGCCACTGCTGGGACTGCAGCCCAGCATGCACAGAAGGTGCCTGGGAGCCAGGAAGGCAGGTAGGTTTTGGTTGCCTCACCGGGGCCCAACCGAATAACCCCGGAGAGAAAAGTTTAGGCTTCCCCTACCTTGGGTTTCTTCACTTTCCCAAGCTTGAGACCCTTCTGAAACCCCTCCAAAATTTGGACTTACCTAAGGTAAATCTCTCTTACAATTGTTCCTCATCAGGGTCAGTATTCCTTCAATTCCCATATACAACTGAAAACTTTGGCAAATAAACTTTATGGAAGTGCATTCCAGTCATAAAATATATCCTTAGAAATCATGCCAACATAATATGGGTTGCAGTTTCCGCTTGTTACTACTTACAATATAAAAGAAAATCATAGAATCATACAAACTTATGGCACAGCAGGAGGCCATTTAGCCTATCGTGTCTGTGATGGCTGGAAAAGAGTTATCCAGCCTAATCTCACTTTCCAACTATTGACCTGTAGCCTTGTAGGCTATGGCACTTCAAATGCATGTTCAATTGCTTTTTTAAATGCAATCAGAGTTTCTGCCTCTACCACCTTTCAGGTAGTGAATTCCAGATCCCCGCCACCCTCTGTGTGAAAAACATTGCCCTCAACTCCCCTCTAATTATTCTACCAATTACTTTAAATCTATGCCACCTGGTTATTGACGTCTCTGCTAAGAGAAATAGGTCCTTCCAATCTACTCGATCTAGGCCCCTCAATTTTATATACCTCAATTAAATCTCCCCTCAGCCTTCTCTGTTCCAAAGAAAACAACCTCAGCCTATCCAATCTTTCCTCATTGCTAAAATTCTCCATTTCTGGCAACATCCTCATGAATCTCTTTGTACCTTCTCTAGTGCAATTCGATCCTTGATGTGATTATGTGATTATAAAGTGATTTTTTCCACTTTATATTCACATCTATTTTTAATAATTAAAAATAAGGAATAGAGGAATAACTTCTTAATATTTTCCAATCTCCTTATTGACCCAGTATGGTGAGAATCCAAATCATTCATAAATCATGTATAAAACATTGTACGCATTTCAGTTTCTGCTTATTCTGTTATTTAATCTTCATTTGATACTTTTATAGATGTTTTTATGTAGATAAATATAATTAACATACTTTTGTGAAACTCTCAAGTTAGCACTTGCATTTTGCCCAGGATTTTGAGAGCAATTTTGCAAGTCTCTACTCCTTGTTGAAATTAAGCTACTAGCTATTAGTTTGAATGTTATTATTTAAATAAAAAGTGCTGCTTCTAAAAGAATTGTGCCTTTTATTCATTCTTTTTTTTTACACAAAGAAGAGGGCAAAGATGCAGCAAAATAGTCGCTCTGGTTCTCCCAGGACAATTGTTTGATCACCCCACATTCTGGACCATGCTGCACTGTCGTAAGCATAGCTTTTAACTGTTTCTAGTGTCTAATGACAATCAATAAACTGACTTAATTAATATCTGTCTTTAATTAATTTCAGTCCCTGCTATTTTCTCAGCCCGGGGTCTAACAAACCAAAATTTTGATTCGACGATCCCTACATTGGTAGCCTTTGTGACTCAAGAAGACAGTTCCTATGTGAAGGAATCTGCAAGGCAACATGGGTGCAGCTAATGGTGAAATTCTGCAATCTATGTAAACCTCAGAACCCTTTCCTGAGGCAGCCTGGAAAGAGCTGGAGGTAAAGAGGTTCAGGGCTGCAGTCACCCATGATTGCAGCAGGCAGTGGTGTGCTAGCTGTAGCAGTTGACTGTAGCTGTTTTTACAGGACATAACAAAACTCTGTCACTGCTTCCCTCAGTGAACTCTGGTTATGTTGTGCTGGGGTCAATAAACTCTGTTGAGAGGTTCAGGAATTCCATGAGCATGCCATCCTTTTATTAGCTGTCCAATCAGCTGAAGATCTTTTACTCCTTCCTCTCCTCCTTTCAGAGTCAGATTTCAAGAAGTACTCCCATGAAGTAACAAATACAATGCCAAGAACCTTTTCACAGTTCAGAGCCTTGTGACTAAGAGAGCTTTGTTAATAATTTTAGAGCAAAATACCCACAAGCTAGTGCAAGAAAATTGTCTTTAAAGGCTCTATAATAGCTGTACCCTAGTATGGGTGAAGATCTCTTGAAGAAAAATCTCAAATGGTTGCCTCAGAACTTCTACCGCGTATAGAGGGGATCAGGAAGTGGCATTAGTCATGTCGTAAGGCCATAAAATCACACTGGCACCACAAATATGCCACATGGCTAAAATTTGCATGTATCCATGAGGCTCCCACCTGTTCCAGCTGGAAGCTTTGCCCACAAGAAACCCCCATCAGCTCCCCCCAGGAAAATCAGACAAGTTCTGCAACCTTCATTTTCTACCCATTGCCACCATATTTTTCACCACAGCCAGAGCAGGAAGGAGACGATAATTATCCTCTGCTTCTTTACCATTTTACATCTTTAATCAATGAAAATCTAAAATGATTTGTTGAACTTGCTTCCCACAATAAACTGCAGAAACAATGCCCCGACGCCTAATGAGCATTTCCAGAAAAATCACAAAGGCAAAAATATTTCCGACATATCTTTTAAGTTGCTGAAATAATTATAGTGCTGTCTAAAATAAGGACTAAATTGCTATTTTCTCTTATTTGAAATATATAAATAATAATATGGTTTTAAAACAGTGCCATTCAAAGTATGGGTTTCTTCAGGTCAAAGCTTAACATGGTGGTGACCTGCTATTAAAAAAAATCTTTTTCATGCCTTAAACTGAAAAGCTAGTGCTGTTCTGAAACACTGCTTTTATTATTCACTGTAGTTCACATTTCTATACACAGAGGAAATTCACAACCATTACTTATGCTTTCAATTCTCCCTCTGTCTTTAAAAGTTGCAGAGTATGAGTCATGGGAAAATGTCTTATTATTTGGTACATATGAGTTGCCTCCTAGTCCTTACAATTGTTCAATTGAAACAGTTTCCTGTTACTCAAGTTTAAACCAATTATCAAACACTTAACCCCGTTCCCTGGAATTTGAAAGCCATAAGAAAATGTCAATGTCTAGCAACTGGACAGAATTCCCTATTTTTATCATTTTGTGATGATGTAGCTGATATCTGAAGGTAAGTTCTATTAAATCTTAAAATAACATGCATCCTATTGTAACTAGTTTGTTTATTTAGCAAATGTTCTCTATTTCCAAATCCCCCTGCCTTATATTTGTCAATTAATTACGCTTTTGATCTTGAACACTTATCCAGCCAGATATTATCATTACAATTTTGTTCAATTAATTGCTGATTTAGCTCTTTGCAGCCAGAGGCTAGGAATCCTGGGGCGCGTAACTCACCTCCTGACTCCCCAAAGCCTGTCCACCATCTACAAGGCACAAGTCAGGAGTGTGATGTGATACTCTCCACTTGCCTGGATGGGTGCAGCTCCAACAACACTCAAGAAGCTCAACACCATCCCAGACAAAGCAGCCCACTTTATTGGCACAAACATTCACTCCCTCCACCATCGACGCACAATGGCAGCAGTGTGTACCATCAACAAGATGCACTGCAGCAACTCACCAAGGCTCCTTAGACAGCACCTTCCAAACCCATGACCTCTACCAACTAGAAGGACAAGGGCAGCAGATGCATGGAAACACCACCACCTGCAAGTTCTCCTCCAAGTCACGCACCATCCTGACTTGAAACTACATCGCCGTTCTTTCATTGTCGCTGGGTCAATATCCTGGAACTCCCTTCCTAACAGCACTGTGGGTGTACCTACCCCACATGGACTGCAGCAGTTCAAAAAGGCAGCTCACCACCACCTTCTCAAGGGCAATTAGGGATAGGCAATAAATGCTGGCCTAGTCCGCGATGCCTAGGACCGAATAAAAAAAAATATACCGACAGACTCTAGTGTATGCATGTATAGTTCTACATTCTTAATTATAAGTAGTGTTAGAGAAAATTAAACTAAATCAAAACATAAGAATACAACCACAATGTGGAGCTGTTATGAAGAAAATACACTATCTAAAGATTATGGTGTAAATTTTCATTGTCACCACATGAGCAGCAGGCTTTTCTGTGGCTGTGTAACTCAGCCACGACATTAACATCTCGCCTCCAGGTTTCTCAACCAATCACAGAGTGTGGGTGTGATGGCAATCTGCATCTATCAATCGAAGTTTTCTATTTAAAGGGACCCTGGAAGGAGTCAGAATAGCTGCATCCTGCATTGGATCTGAATGCTACAGGAAGAAGAAGGATGTAAGTGAGATGTGGGAAGGCTGCTGCCAGATTTCTGACTCTTCTTTGGAGCTGATGCTCAAGATGGTGACGGCCAGAAGAGATGTTGTTTCCCAGGGATGGGAGGAAGAGACCAGCCACACAGGTTAAATAGACATAATTGGAACTCTCTGAAGCAGTCAGCAGAAGGAGTGTGGTCTCAAGAATATGGATTCAGTGCCGTAAGAGCTTCAATGACATCATAAGACCAGGAAAGGTGAGTGATGACTCACATTCAGATGCCAACCCCCACACTCTGACTTTTCCAGCTTTCCACAACACAGCACTCTCAGAACAACACACCTTGCAGCTCCACTCATTCCTCTCTCTCCAGGTACCTCACTTCCCATTTGAATAGCCGCCACACACACTCACCTTCATCTTAGCGCCATCCCGCACCCAGCCCTCACAGTGACCCTCCACAAATGTTCTCATTCCATCCTCCCCACACATTGTACTTCTCACACTCATAACTCTCTGCTTTCTCACATTGCAGGAGAGAACAGAGAACTCCAGGGAGAGGCAATGAACCAGTAGTAGCCACCCTGACCTCTGAGGAGGAGGAGATCTTGGAGATTGGCAGGATGGTGAAGTCCCTCGACACTGGCAATGGAGAGATGGGGATCTACAACATACCTGGTGACAGCATTAGATAGCACACAGTACATAACAGTCACTCATGTTGAATTGCTGTCGCCACTAACAGAAATTTCTAGATCTGCACAATAGACTTTGAATCCATTCCACATGTCAGTTTTAATTCATGTCTTTCATCTTCCACAGGTTCTTCAAGGGTGACACAGGAGCTGGAGCGGGAGGAGGCCGAGGAGTTCTCAGAGGAGGGCGTTCACTCTGTGGGAACACAGTCACAGGATTCATGCGCACCCTTCACCAGATCAGAAACACACACCTCGGTGAGGTGTATTGAGGTAACTATGTTGTCACATGGTGAGGCGCACATCACATATGAGCAGAAGCAGGTGCTGGAGACAGGGACAGCAATAGAGTGTTGCTGTCGGAGTGCGCAGGACACTCCAAGCTCTACTCAGCTGGGCGAAGATGCTGAGCCTTGGGGAATCATCCACAAAGAGGACACTTCTGAAGTGGCAAAGGGGAAATGTGTGTTGTGTTATCAGCGTTACCAGAGGCAGTGCACACCCTTAGAGAGAGATTGAAGAAATCTGTCTCGACCATGAGTGCCTTAATATCTCAGGTATTTGTGCTGATGTCTACCTCCATGGAAAGAGGATCCACCTGCCTGGAGAATCAAATGCGGCAGACAGCTGAATACATGCCCACCCAATCCAATGGCTTTCACACTCAGTCTGCCACTTTAAACTGGGTGGAAGAGAGTCTTGCATTGGATATTTCGTGCCTCATGAAGTGCAGCAAAGTGCTCTCCAGCTCTTGGCTGGCAGGGAAGTGGGCTATGAGAGGGAAGATGGAGAAAGGATAAATAGAGGTGACAGGTGCTCCCACTTCTCATCCCTTGCCAACCCCACCCCTCTCAGACAAAGCTCCACATGCTGCCTCCTGCTCTGATGACCAAGTCTGTCTCCTGACTGGTGCAGATGAGTCAGTCTTTAGTGCAACCCTCACAGGCTCCAAAACCCAGAGGACATCTGCCACAGGCATCTCATCTGTCAGAGTAGGGCAACGAGCAGTCTGTCTCCAGCCCTGCTGGAGTTATAGAGCTTACACTATGTGGGAGTGATAGAAAGCGGAAGAGGAAAACTTCTTCTTTGCATAAGAGGATTCACTGGGTATTTACAACAATGTCACTGTCACTGTCATTATATATAGGGCGGCACAGTGGCGCAGTGGTTAGCACCGCAGCCTCACAGCTCCAGGGACCCGGGTTCGATTCCAGGTACTGCCTGTGTGGAGTTTGCAAGTTCTCCCTGTGTCTGCGTGGGTTTTCTCCGGGTGCTCCGGTTTCCTCCCACAAGCCAAAAGACTTGCAGGTTGATAGGTAAATTGGCCATTATAAATTGTCACTAGTGTAGGTAGGTGGTAGGGAAATATTGGGACAGGTGGGGATGTTTGGTAGGAATATGGGATTAGCGTAGGGTTAGTATAAATGGGTGGTTGATGTTCGGCACAGACTCGGTGGGCCGAAGGGCCTGTTTCAGTGCTGTATCTCTAATCTAAATCTAATCTGTGGAAATTTAAATGAATCAAGCACTTTATTTGAAAACTCCATTGTCCAGCCATCTCTGCTGTTGCACTCTGAATTCAAATGCACAGCAGCCTTCAGGAAAATGGAGTGACGACAGTGAAGGATGAGGAAAGAGTGTGAAAGAGAGAGAGGGAGACTATTGGAATGATTCGTGTTGGGCAGGTTCGTGGAGGGGAGGGGTCAGAGGATCTAGAATTATTGTGCCGCATGGCTTCACACATTCAGATTTTTTTTTATTCGTTCATGGGTTATTGGCATTTCTGGCTAGGCCAGCATTTATTGCCCATCCCTAATTGCGCTTGAGAAGGTGGTGGTGAGCTTCATTCTTGAACCACTGGAGTCCTTGGGGTGTAGGTACACCAACAGTGCGGTTAGGAAGGGAGTTCTAGGATTTTGACCCAGCGACAGTGAAGGAACAATGATATAGGTTCAAGTCAAGATGGTGTGTGGCTTGGAGGGGAACTTGCAGGTGGTGGTGTTCCCATGCATCTGCTGCCCTTGTCCTTCTAGTTGGTAGAACTCATGGGTTTGGAAGGTGCTGTTGCATAAACCTTGGTGAGTTGCTGCAGTGCACCTTGTAGATGGTATACACTGCAGCTACTGTGCACCGGTGGTGAAGGGAGTGAATTTTGAAGGTGGTGGATGGGGTGCCAATCAAGCAGGCTGCTTTGTCCTGGATGGTGTTGAGCTTCTTGAGTGTTGTTGGAGCTGCCCCCATCCAGGCAAGTGGAGAGTATTCCATTACACTCCTGACTTGTGCCTTGTAGATGGTGAACAGGCATTGGGGAGTCAGGAGGTGATTTACGCGCCCCAGAATTCCCAGCCTCTGACCTGCTCTTATAGTCATGGTATTTATGTGGCTTGTTCAGTTCAGTTTCTGGTCAATGGTAACCCCAGGATGTTGATGGTGGGGGATTCAGCGATGCTAATGCCATTGAACATCAGGGGGAGATGGTTAGATTCTCTCTTGTTTGAGATGGTCATTGCCTGGCACCTGTGTACCACCAATGTTACTTGCCACTTGGCCTAAGCCTGGATGTTGTCCAGGTCTTGCTGCATCTGGACACAGGCTGCTTCAGTATATGAGGAGTCGAGAATGGTACTGAACATTGTTCAATCATCAGCAAACATCCCCAATTCTAGCCTTATGATGGAGGGAAGGTCATTGATGAAGCAGCTGAAGATGGTTGGACCTAGGACACTACCCTGAGGAATTCCTGCAGTGATGTCCTGGGACTGATGATTGACCTCCAACAACCGCAACCATCTTCCTTTGTGCTAGGTATGACTCCAACCAGAGGAACCCCTGATTCCCATTGACTCCAGTTTTCCTCGGGATCCTTGATGCCATACTCGGTCAAATGCTGCTTTAATGTCAAGGACAGTCACCCACCCTACCTCTGGATTTCAGCTGTTCTGTCCATGTTTGGACCAAGGCTGTAATGAGGTCTTGAACCCAAACTGAGCATCAGTGAACAGGTTACTGCTGAGCAAGTGCCACTTGATAGCACTGTTGACGACCCCTTCCATCTGAAGCGTGCCATGAGGCCATGGCGGGCTTCTCTGGCAGCCAGGTGAGTGGCTGCATGCGCCCTGGCCATATCAGGCTCCTCCTCCTCCTCCTCTTCCTCCTCCTTGTCGGAGGATGCTGAGCAGTTACATTCTTCCTCCTCATTCAGCTTCATTCCTCTCTGCAGTGCATGTTGTGAAGGGCACAGCAAACCATAACCATTCTGGAGAGCCTTGCTGGTGCACACTGAATGATGTCCCTATATCTGTTCAGGCACCTGAATCGCATCTTCAGCAACCCAGTGGTTTGCCCAATGATCGCCCTTGTAGTGATGTGGCTCTGGTCGTGCCTCGCCTCTGTATTAGGGGTAGGGCTCCTCACAGGAGTCATCAGCCAGGTCCTCAAAGGGTAGCCCTTGTCTCCAAGAAGCCACCTGCTCACTCTGTGTGGAGGTGTGAAAACCTATGGGATATGTGACTGTCACAGAATGAATGAATCATAGCAGCTTCCAGGATATCTTGCGCATACATGCATGAAAACCATTCGGTGGTCACGTACGAGCTGAACATTGAGGGAGTGGCATCCCCACCAATTGATAAATACTCCAGGCTGATCTGAGGGTACCTTGATTGCCACATATGTACAGTCAATGACACCCTGTACCTGGGGGAATTCAACCACTGCAGCAAATGCGAGAGCCGTCTTGTTCTGACTGGCTTCATCAGTGTCAAAGTGGACGTTATGTGGCAGCCTTGGCAAACATGGCATCAGTCACCTTGGAGATACACTTGTAGGCAGCAGATTGTGAAATCCTGCAGATGTCACCAGCAGGTCCCTGGAAAGATCCAGAGTTAAGAAATTCAGGTCTGACAATGTGTGCCCACCTGGCCCTCTTGGAAGGAGGTCGTGTTTCCAGGCGACTGCAGATTTCAACAACAACATGGTGCGAAAGCCCGAGCCTCCTGAGGCACTGATGCACTGTTATGTCCAGGAAGCTGATACTGTCTCTGTAGACCGTTTGTTTGAGGAATTGCCTCCTCTGAGCTGGAGCCCTGCTTCCATCCCCTTTGTCCTGTGCAGCAGCATGTGGCTGCAGAGAAGAAAGTTGTTGTTGGTATTGTTGCTGCTGCTGCTCCTGCTGCTGCTGGTACTGTTGGTGTTGGTATGGCTGCTCCTGTTGTTCCTCATCAGAGTTCCGTGGTATAGTTGCATAAGCTGGTCCCATACTGCAGTGAAGGCTGTCCACAGGGAAGTGCAGATCAAAGTGGGCAAAGTCCAAAAGATGTGAAATGACTTTTGAAAAGTTGGAAATCACCTATTGAGCAGTGAAATCACACTCTCAGAAAAAGTCCTGTGAGCACAAATCTTTCACATAAGCACAGCAGCAACTATGCAATTTCACTGTTTAAAGGTTTACCAGCATGTCAGTTTCATTGATCAATGACTCCCCTCTGTGCTCTCACCTTGTTGACCCTGGTGAGTTCCACACAGCTTGGGAAACCAAACTTGGCTGTTAAATCTAGAAGTTGGATTAAAGACTCAATTAATTGCTTATCTGAATATTTAAATAACTATCCTGACAGCTCCACAGGGTTCCCACTCACCTCAGAATGCACCCCGGTAAAAGACGGAAATGGGCAGGATCATATCAGGTTTATGATAAACCAGCACTTTTTGGGACTTAACACTCTGCCTGCATCCAAACCCATCCCAACTGGCAATTGAAATTTTTGCCCTCTGTTGCTATTTATTCCTGAATGTTCAAATAATTGTAAGAGAACTGGTGGCCTCGAGAGGAACATATTGGGCTGAATTTTATGAAGACAGCAGAGATCCCAACGTCGGGCCAGAAAGGCAAGCAGAACCCTTTCTCGGCCATTTGGGGGACCCCCATCCACATTTAATGGTGCTCAGGCAGTTAACTACCCAGTGCTGGCAACCCCGTCCCTTTAAGGATGGGGATCCCGCTTGTTACAACCAGGTGAGAAAGGTGTTTAAGGGTCCCTCTCTGCATTCACCTGGTCTTACTGTAACAGGGTTTTATTTTTAAACGCATCGTGTTTTTAGCTCCCCCTTGGTGAATCCGTGTTCACCGCTTTCCAATTATAAGGCAAAGAAATGAGCACAAATAGGCTTTCATAGGTTTAAAGAAGAAAGATTGAAATTTATTAAAACTTAAACTTAATCTCTAATTTGGTTGACGCCAACAGATACACGACGCGCCCACACTAGCATGCATACGCGATACACACATGCAAATAGAGACAGGAAAGAGCAGAAGAAAAATAAAGTGGAGAGGTTTGAGGCAATATCTGAAGAGGTTCTTTGTTATGGTTCTTCGAGCTCACGGTAGAGTCCTTTTGGTAGGTAGATCTTGCTCTTTGTTGGGGCCCAGTATTCTTCTTAAACCTTGTTCATTGTAAGAGACTTTTCTCTCTTGAAGTTCATGCGTCTTCAATGGATTCTGAAGCTGGTGAGAAAGAAATGGGAGCAGACAGGAGAGAGATGTTCTCAATCCAAGAGCCAGGAGCTTTCTGTCTTCAAACACTGTTTCTCCAATTTAAAACTCTCAGTTCAAAACTCTGCAACAGCCAGTTAGTTCCGATGAAGGGTCACTGACCCGAAACATTAACTCTGCTTCTCTTTCCACAGATGCTGCCAGACCTGCTGAGTGGTTCCAGCATTTCTTGTTTTTAATTAAGTCATATGACTAAACTGGTCTGACCACATCTGTTCTGTGTATTGGGAGCAGGAACAGGTTTCCTTTGTTCCAAGCAATGTCTGCCAGTATGCAAAAATGTCTTTACAGCTAGGGGCCTTGCAATTCCTTGTAATAGGCCCTCTTTTCTTTCCAGCTACAATTTGAAGTTTAATGTCCATGTGGCGAAATTAATATGCCTCATTCTTGGCAGGTGGGGGCTTACATGATGCACCTCAAAGAGCTGCTGGCCAATCAAAGGGCTGGCAGCTCAGTAGTGCCACCAGGAGCAGTGGCCAGTGCTGGAACTGCAGCAGGCCCCAGACTACGAGCAACGCTGGAGGCCCGGAGTGCAGGTAAGTGAGGCGGGCTCGCTGGGGCCAATTAGGCACGTTCCACAAGGAGTGGGGGGTTGTTGTTGAGGTCGGGGGGGTGCCTGTGTTGGCGCAGGAATAGCCTTTGCTGCTGTGGCCCTCTGTGGGCCACGGACTACCCAACCAGGAGGAAACCCCCCCTCCCACCCTGTCCACATGGAATCCGTCTGGTTTTACTGGGTGGCCTCCCCACATGGCAGGCTTCCCACCAACTGCTGGTAAAACTGCGGTGGAAAGAGGTCCTTAAGTGGCCATTAATTCGCCACTTAAGGGCTTCAATTTGCTGCTGATGGGAAAGGCTGAATGGCATTGAGAAGGCAATGGGCACTCCACCCCCTGCTTTCCCTTGCTATTTTATGCGCCCCCTGCCTCCCTACCCATCCCTAGCGGGCTGATAAAATTCAGCCCATTGAATGGACTGCAGCAAGAGGCTCCCACCTGCTAATAATATCTCCTTTGAATGCGACTCTATCGGGTTTTCTCCATGAGCTGAAATACTCCTCATGTATTTATAGAATTATCTGATTCCATAAATACTCCTATCTCATGCTGTGCACCAACCAGCAGTCCAACTTAAAAATGAACTATATCATCACAATTACATTAGATAAACTCTATTATTGTGTAGCTTTGGGACAAATGTTTAATCATCAAGTTGTGCAGCTAGCTTGCACTGTTATTATTAAATTTCCAGATTCTTTTTCACATTTGCTCTTTCTTATATTTGTTTTCTATTGTGACAAAAACATACTGTTTGTCTGTAACAAATGTGTTTGCTTTGGCTTTGTTATGGGCATGAATTAAATCTAGACTGGCTATAGTGAGCTTCATAAAGTGTTATTTTCTAAAAAAAAATGCAATGGTAAATCTAAGGTGTTAATGGTTTATGGCGGGAGCCATTACATTCAATCACAGACTTTCTTGCCATTCTCAAAAATTGGCTGCCCATGTAACTTTGACAAAGGAATCATCGTCCTTTGTACAAAGGTCTTTTGTTTGAACATGCCTGCAGAAGTTGTCGAAGCCAGGTTGGCACACATTAAAGAATCAGGCCCTGTATGGGGTTATGGTTTTAATTAACAGTTGCTTCTGAGACATTTGAGAATGGAATAGGGTCACTGATTGATGGACAGCTCTGTAGTTGGGGTCTTCACTGAGGATATTATATTGGGTTTTATGTGCTTAATTCAGCAGTCTGCAGTCAGTTTTCAGCTTTCCAGCCAGCGGTTCTGTGTTTCAAGTTTGTGCCAACCCAGCAGGAAAGCAAGGTCACTTTCAAGCTTTAGCAAGCTTTACAGAGCAGGCAGTGGGATTCTGTTTTAGACATTATATAGAGAGAATGAGTGCTACCCTCATTAATGTATGTTATCTAGGAGGATTAGTGAAGTGTGAGATTCACTGCTTTATCCTGTATAAGGTTTATTTACCTGTTTTAAGCAAATAAACCATGTTTGGTTCAAAGGCTGAGTCTTGGGATGATAGTGTGTATATTCAGTCTTCCTTTTGAAGAGTCGGGAATCACATACAACACATGAAGCATCACAATAGCTGGCGTACAGATCAATGGTTCTCGGTTTAAATCAGTCAGTTTTGCCATCTTTTTCCTAGATATTGGGCAGAAAAGGTCTTCTGAGGTATTAAATTAGTACTTTGCAACCGTTTTCATTAGGAAAGATGACATTGCCAATGTAGCAGTAAAGGAGGAGGCAGTCGTGATATTGTATAGGATAGAAGTAAATAAAGAGGACATAAGTAAAAGGTTGGCAAAGTAGAAAAGTCAGCTGGTCCAGATCAGATGTATCCTAGGCTACTGAGGGAGTAAGCTTTGAAATTGCAGTAGTTCTGGCCACAATCTTCCAATCCTCCTTGGATATGGGTGTGGTGCCAGAGACTGGAGGATTGCAAATGTTACACTCCAAAGGGGAGAGAGATAAATCTGGCAACAACAAGGCCAATCAGTCTAAGGTTGCTGATGGGGAAACTTATGGAGACAATAATCTGTGACAAAATTCATTGGAATTTGGAAAAGTATAGGCTAATAAATGAAAGTTAGTATCGATTGGTTAAAGGCAATTTGTGTTTGACTAACTTGATCAAATTCTTTGATGGAGTAACAGAGAAAGTTGTTGAGGATAGTGTAGTGGATGATGTGACTTTCAAAAGGTTTTTGACGAAGTACCACATAAAAGACCTGTCAGCAAAATTAAAGTCCATGGGATTAAAGGGATAGTGGCAGCAAGGATACAAAATTGGCTAAGGGACAGAAAGCAGAGAGTAGTGGAAAACAATGTTTTTTTTTAAACTGGAGGGAAGTATACAATGGCGTTCCTCGGGTTAATTTTTTTTTAGTCATTCATGGGATGTGGGCGTCGGTGGCTAGGTCACCACTTATTGTCCATCCCTAATTGCCCTTGAGAAGGTGGTGAGCTGCCTTCTTGAACCGCTGCAGTCCATGTGAGGTAGGTACACCCACAGAGCTGTTAGGGAGTTCCAGGATTTTGACCCAGCGACAGTGAAGGAACGGTGATATAGTTCCAAGTCAGGATGGTGTGTGACTTGGAGGGGAACTTGCATTTGCTGCCCTTGTCCTTCTAGTTGGTAGAGTTTGCAGCTTTGGAAGGTGCTGTCTAAGGAGCCTTGGTGCGTTGCTGCAGTGCATCTTGTAGATGGTACACACTGCTGCCACTGGTGGTGGAGGGAGTGAATGTTTGTGGATGGGGTGCCAACCAAGCGGCTGCTTTGTCCTGGATGGTGTCGAGCTTCTTGAGTGTTGAACCACTGCTCTTTTTGATACATTTTAATGACTTGGAAATAGATATACAGGGCATGATTTCAAAGTCTGCAGATGATACGAAACTAGTAACTGACTTTAGAGGGACATAGACAGACTGGTAAAATCTGCAAACACATGGCAGATTCAATTTAACGCAGAGACATGTGAAGTTATACATTTTGTTAGGAAGAATGAGAGGCAATATGAACTAAATCGAATAATTTTAAAAGGGGTGTACGAACAAAGTGATCTGGAGGTATATGTCCACAATATGTCTTTGAAGCTGTCAAGACAAGTTGAGAAGGGTGCTCAAAAGCATATGGGATCATTGGCTTTCTTAATAGATGAATGGAGTACAAAACAAGAAGGTTATGCTAAATCATGAAATAACACTGGTTAGGTCTCAGTTGGAGGATTGTATTCAAGTCTGGGCACCACATTTGAGGAAGGATGTCAAGGACTTGAACAGCGTTCAGAAGAGATTTACTAGAATGATACCACGGATGAGGGACTTCAGTTATGTGGAGAGACTGCAAAAGCTGGGATTGTTCTCCTTAGAGCAGAGAGGTTAAAAGGAAATCTGATAGGCGTGACTGGTTTTCATAGAGTAAATAAGAAAAAACCGTTTCCAATGGCAAAAGAGTTGGTAAACAGAGAGAACAGATTTAAAGTGATTGGCAAAGAACTAGAAGTGACATGAGGAAACATCTTTTTACACCAGGTTTTGTGATCTGTAATGCACTGCCTCTAAGGGTGGTGGAAGTAGATTCATAGTAGCATTCAAAAGGGAATGGATAAATACTTGAAGGGAAAGAATTTACAGGGCTTTAAGAAAGAGCAGAGGAATAGAATTAATTGGGTAGCTCCACCAAAGAGCTGGCATCGGCATATTGGGCCAAAAGGCCTTCTTCTGTGCTATATTATTCTATGATTCTACGTCGAATCAGTGGACTTCAGGTCTGCCTATGGGAGCGGGCCAATGATGCTGAATCCAAGAAAATACTAAGAGTTAAAACTCCAAAATTTGACATGCATCCAGTGACAGTTCAGTTCATACTCATTGTGACTGTTGGCATGGTAGATATATAATTTACCTGGAAACCTTTTTTTTAATTCATTCATAGACTGAGAGTTACTAGCTAAGCCAGCAATTGTTGCCTAGAAGATGGTGGTGAGCCGCCTTCTTGAACCACTGCAGTCCATGTGGTGTAGGTATGCCCACAACGTTCTTAGGAAGGGAGTTTCAGGACTTTGACCCAGCAACAGTGATAGAAAGGCGATATAGTTCCAAGTCAGGATGCTCTGTGGCTTTGAGGAGAACTTGTAGGTGGCGCTGTTAGTACATCTCTGATGCCCTTGTTCTTCTAAGTGGTTAAGATGATGGGTTTGGAAGGTGTTGTTGAATGAGCCTTGGCAAGTTGCTGCAGTGTAACTTGTAGATGGTTGATGTTGTTGCCACTGTGCACCAATGGTGGAGGGAGTGAGTGTTTAAGGTGGTGATTGGGGTACCAATCAGGCGGGTTGCTTTGTCTTGAAAGGTGTCAAGCTTCTTGAGTGCTGTTGGGACTGCACTCATGCAGGCAAGTGGAAAATATTCCATCACACTCCTGATTTCTGCTTTGTAGATGGTGGATGCTTTGGGATGTCAGGAGGTGAGTCAGTTGCCACAGAATTCTCATCCTCTGATCTGCTATTGTAGCCACAGTATTCATGTGGCTAGTCCAAAAAAGTTTATGTTTAATGGTAACCCCTAGGATGTTGCTGGTGGGGATTTCAGCAATGGTAATGCCAACGAACATCAAGGGGAGATGGTTAGATTGTCTCCCTGGTTCCCATTTATTTCAGTTTTGCCAGGGCTCCTTGATGCCACAATCAGTCAAATGGTGCCTTGATGTCAAGAGCAGTCATTCTCACCTCTTAAGTTCAGTAATTTTGTATACATTTGAAGCAAGGCTGTAATAAGGTCTAGAGTTAAGTGGCCCTGGCAGAACCCATAACTGAGCATTGATAAGCAGGTTATTGCTGTGTAAGTGCTGCTTGATAGTACTGCTAATGACACCTTCCATCACTTTGCTGATGATTGAGAGTAGACTGATGGGGCGGTCATTGGCCAGATTGGATTTGTCTTGCACTCACTGGACAGGACATACCTGGGCATTTTTTCATTTTGTCAAGTAGATGCCAGCATTGTAGCTGCACTGGAATAGTTTGGCTAGGGATGTGGCTAGTTCTGGAGCACAAGTCTCCAGTACTACAGCCGAGTTGTTATCAGGGCCCATAGCCTTGTTGTATCCAATGCGTTCAGCCCCTGATATCACATGGAGTGAATCAAATTGGCTGAAGACCTGTGATGTTGGGGACTTCAAGAGGAGGCCGAGATGGACCATTCACTTGGCACTTCTGGCTGAAGATGGTTGCAAATGCTTCAGCCTTGTCTTTTGCACAGCCTGCTCAATTAATTCCTAATTTTAATCTCTTAAAACACATTTAACCTACTAACTGAAAATTATATCGAAATACTTGGAACAAAAGGTATTAGATACTATTAGCTATATTGAAATTACAGAAGTTGTCAAGACAATCTCAATGTTGTTATGACATGCATATTTAGGCATTTTCTGTCACTTGACTGGTCTTGACTAGTTAATATTGTGTTTCATGAGAAGTTTTATTGAGGTTGAAATTTATAAATATATAAATCAGAAAGAACATAAATACTTTTTTTTGTTTTGCTTCACTGACTGCTTGGAGTAGCTCGATACAAGAAGGCTACATTCAAATATTACTTCAACAACCTTTTACATTTTTGCAAGGTTGGAATTTGCTGTTAATTAGAAACATGTGTCTGAAGTGCTCAGTATTTCTTTTTGATAACACGACAATATGTTAACTATTAAACTTCAACAATACATTTAGTACATCATCCCTCTCTGACTTCAATTTCTTTAAACAATGCATCATCTGGGGTTCAGGCAGACATATGCTTTATTGCTTCATTTTGGGAAGCACTACTGCATCACTATTTTGGCAAAAGCTCTTAAATGGGAGGTGCTATTGAAGAGACCTTGGCGAATCCTGCAGTGCATCTGGTAGATGGCAAACACTTCAGCCATGGTGCACAGGTGGTGGAGGTAGTGAATGTTCAAGGATGGGGTGCAAATCAAGCAGGTTACATTGTCCTGGATGGTGTTGAGCTTCTTGAGTGTTATTGGAGCTGCAGCCATCCAGGTAAGTGAGGAGTATTATATCGCACTCCTGACTTGTGCCTTGTAGATGGTGGACATGCTTTAGAGAGTGAGAGGTGAGTCATTTATCACAGAACATCCAGCCTCTGACCTGCTGTTCCAGCCACATTATTATATGGCTCATCCAGTTATGTTTCTGGTCACTGGTGATCTCAGGAATTCCATGATGGTAATGCTGTTGAATGTCAAGGGGAGGTGATTAGACTTGCTCTTGTTGGAGAAAGTAATCGCATTACACTTGTGCACAGCAAATTTACTTGCAACTTATTAGCCCAAGCCTGCATGTTTTCCAGGTCTTTGCTTCATTTTCTAAGGAGTTGTGAATGGAACTGAACACTGTGTAATCATCAATGAGCATTTCCAGTTCTGTCCTTATGATGGAGGGAAGGTGATTGATGAAGAAGCTAAAGATGGTTGAGCCTAGGACACTACCCTGAGGGACTCCTGCAGCGATATCCTGGGGCTGAGATGACTGGCTTCCAACAATCAGAACCATCTTCCTTTCTGCTAGGTCTGACTCCAGCCAGTGGAGAGTTTTCCCGATTCCCATTTACTTCAATTTTACTAGGGCTCCTTGATGCCACACTTGGTTAAATGCTGCCTTGATATCAAGGGCAGTCACTCTCACCTCATCTCTGGAATTCAGCTCTTTTATCAATGTTTGAATCAAAGCTGTAATGAGGTCTGGAGCTGATTGGTCTTGGAGGAATCCAAACTGAGAATCAGTGAGCAGGTTGTCAGTAAGTACCACTTGATAGCGTTGTCAACATAACATTCCATCACTTTGCTGACGGTTGAGCAAAGGCTGATTGGATGGGAATTGGAAAGATTGGATTTGTCCTGTTTTTAGTGGGCAATTTTCCACCTTGTCAAATAGATGCCAGTGTTGTAGCTGTGCTGGAACAGCTTGGCTGGACACACAGCTAGTCCTCGAGCAGAATGCTGGGATGTTGTTGGAGTCCATAACCTTTGCTGTATCCAGCTCAGCCTTTTTTTTGATATCATGCACAGTGAATCGAATTGGCTGAAAACTGTGATGCTGGGAATCTCAGGAGGAGGCCGAGATGGATCATCCACTGTGCACTCTGGTTGAAGGTATTTGCAAACACTTCAGGTTTGTCTTTTGCACAGTGGCAAGGGCGGCACAGTGGTTAGCACCGCAGCCTCACAGCTCCAGCGACCCGGGTTCAATTCTGGGTACTGCCTGTGTGGAGTTTGCAAGTTCTCCCTGTGTCTGCGTGGGTTTCCTCCGGGTGCTCCAGTTTCCTCCCACATGCCAAAGACTTGCATGTTGATAGGTAAATTGGCCATTATAAATTGCCCCTAGTATAGGTAGGTGGTAGGGAAATATAGGGACAGGTGGGGATGTGGTAGGAATATGGAATTAGTGTAGGATTAGTATAAATGGGTGATTCATGGTCAGCACAGACTCGGTGGGCCAAAGGGCCTGTTTCAGTGCTGTATCTCTAAATAAATAAATAAATAAAAAGTGCTGGGCTCTGCCATCACTGAGGATGGGGATCTATATGGAGCCTCCTCCTCCCATTTGTTGTTTAATTGTCCACCATCATTCCAGATTGGATGCAGCAGGACTGCAGATCTGATACATTGGTTGTGGGATCACTTAGCTCTGTCTATAGCATGCTGCCACTGTTGTTTAGCATGCATATGTTGTTCCGGTTAATGGTAGCTATTCAGACTGCCATGCATCGTAGCTTCAACAGATTGGCACCTCATTTTTAGTTCTGCCTGATACTGTAACATTTCCAAGCCATCTTTGGAGTGCTTCCAAACATGAGTAGTGCACTTTTTTTTTAGGTTTTACTCATTTATTTTGTGTTAGGCACCAAAGACCATTCCCATGAGTAATCCTACACTCCATCTACTTGGACCATGACTTTCTGTATGCAATCTGTGGTCAAGCAGCACTGTCCGGTGGCTGAATTTTTTGATACTCTTAATAATTTCTGAAATTAACAAGTGCACTTCTATAAAAACAAAATAATGCAGATGCTGGAAATCTGAAACAAAAACAAAAAGTGCTGGAAATACTCAGCTGAGTCAGACTGGAACAAGCGCACTTTTATGTTTTCCTAATCTTTGGACAGCGAATAAATAAACACTCAACAGATTGTACGACTTAAGCTAGAAACTATGAATCATCTTTATTAAAAATCAGAATTAAACTTCAGGATAAAGTCAATACAGCAGATTTTACTTGTTTAATTTACATGCCCCCCTTGATATACAAAAGATGCAATTCACTAACTCTCTTCGTAATACTGTGGTAGGAAAGATAATAGAAGTTTTACTCAAAGATGTCATGGAAAGACATTTAGAAATCAACAATATAATAGAAAACATCAGTTTCAAAGGGGAAGGTCATGCTTGACCAACTTTATGAGTTCTTTGAAGAAGTAACAGAATGAGTGGACAAGAGTAATGCAATACATGTAATGTATTTAGATATTCAAAAAGCCTTCGATATGGTACCACATAGTTGACTCATAACTAAGGTCAGAACATGTGGGCTGGAATTTTGGTACAGGGTTGGGAACCCGATGACCGGAACATTTCATGTTCAATCATGGTCAATAATACAATCCTGTTTTCAAACGCAGAGTAGTTAATTGGCTTGGGGTGTGTTCGGCGCCCAATGCCCAATTAGAGGCGCTGGAATCCTCCTGGAGTTGGGAGCAGGTCATTGAGGGCAATTTTAAAAGGCAAGCAGCAGCCATGACTGGGCTTTTCGTTGCCTTCAGTATTGCAGCAACAGGAAGATCAGAGCACCTGTGTTGGCATGGGCATGCGTTCCCAAGTGGCACCATGTTTCTCTAATGCCTTCCTGGAGGTGCTCATTGATGCAGTCTCACAGAGGAGACAGCTGTTCTTTCAGCCTCAGGAAGGAGAAAGCCACCCAGCAAAACCATGAAAGCTTGGATGGAGGTGGCCACGGAGGTCAGCAGCTGGGCACCCATGAGAAGGACCTGGGTCCAGTGTTGAAAATTGTTCAATGACCTCTTGCGGTCTGGTAAGGTGAGTGGCCAGTGGCACCCGGTTCATTGGGCACCAACTCTCTAAGCACCAGAATGCAAGCGAGCTGACCTCATAGAATATCCATTGTTCACCCTAACATTGTCAGAGTAAATCAATGGTCGCAACACTGAAATGCAGCCACCCTCACATATGGGGTGACATTCAGATGTGGACATCACTAAGAGGAACATCAGTCCACTTGTATGCCATGTTGGAAGAGACGAGGGAAGGCAGCCTACTCATGAATCATTCCCCTCTCATCCTGCAGGAGAAGAGAGAACATAATGCGCAGGAGATGGCCAGAATGGGAGATGGAGTGGCCCAGCTCTACACACTGACAGCAACGGAGGATGCAGCGCTGGAGATCGCCAGGGTACCCATGAGGCATTCGGTGGGGGATGGCTAGACAGGAGGTTGTGAGCAACAGGGTTATTGGATGGGTCTGGAGAGCACTGGGTGAACCACACATCATGCGTGAGCAGGAGGAGGAGGATGGGCAATAAATGCTGGCCTAGCCAGTGATGGCCACATCCCACAAACAAATTTTAAAAATGGCTGAGTTGGCTGTCGGGCAGTCCCCCTCGGAGGACGGAGGATAGACACAGCGATGCTTGGCTGGGCAAAAATGCTGGGCCTCAAGTGTCACAGACAAGGAGGGTCTTCCTCAAGAACCGGAGGCAGATAAGTTCCTGTTTATCCGAGTTCCCTGAGGCCTTGAGGAGCCATGGGCATGCAATGGATGAGTCCATGCAGCGCATGTGGTCTGTCATGACCCAGGGATTCGATTGCATGAGCTCCTCCATTGACAGACTGGGGAACCTCTTGGAGAGCCATATGCAGCACCATTCTGAGTGGGTGCAGGAGCAGCGCGCTGATATGCACAGAGTGAAACTCTCTGGAGCATTGACTGCTCAGTGTCGCTGATGGCGCTAAGGTGCTTGGTGTTGATGCCAGCTGTGTCCCAGAAAGTGACCTTATCCAGCCTCCAAGGGCGCCAGGAAAGAGCTGAGGCTGTCATAGTGGCAGACAAAGGGGCCATCCCTCAGGGGACACCAGCATCACCCTACAGTGCCTCATCCCCTCTGATTCAGGAACCATCTGAGTGCCACGGCCCTGAGACAGAGGCTGCCCTTGCAATGATGCAGGCACAGCAGCCTGTGGAGGAGATCCCACAGGCACCTACAAGATGAGGACAGAAGGCTCAGGCATATCAGCTGGAGGAAGAGAGTAGGAAGAAGGCTGCCTCCACTTCATCCTCTGCCATAGGGGACACCCCATAGTAGTTTTACGGAGAGGAATGCACCATGCTGTTGAATTCACTTTATGGGTCACTTGGGTGCTATTGTCTACATCTCTCTGTTATTTTGTTTGCATCACAATATGTCATTTTATGTCATAATTCGGACAGGTGTGTTGTTGATGTCTCATCTCAGAAGGGGGATGTAGCATCGTGGGGTGGGTGGCAGGACGTGGGGCCGATGACTTATGATGTTGGACAAGGTTGGCGGAGGAACCCTCAGTCTGCATGCTCAGGGCTGGCAATGGGACCTCGCAGATCGGGTCATAGTGGTAAAACAGCTCTCTATTTTGGAAGGTGAGTGAGGACAACGGAAGCACATCTTCAAGATTAGATTAGAGATACAGCACTGAAACAGGCCCTTCGGCCCACTGAGTCTGTGCCGACCATCAACCACCCATTTATACTAATCCTACACTAATCCCATATTCCTACCAAACATCCCCACCTGTCCCTATATTTCCCTACCACCTACCTATACTAGTGACAATTTATAATGGCCAATTTACCTATCAACCTGCAAGTCTCTTGGCTTGTGGGAGGAAACCGGAGCACCCGGAGAAAACCCACGCAGACACAGGGAGAACTTGCAAACTCCACACAGGCAGTACCCAGAATCGAACCCGGGTCCCTGGAGCTGTGAGGCTGCAGTGCTAACCACTGCGCCACTGTGCCGCCCCTCTGTTCAATGCAGGTCCGTGTTAGGAGATGGCTCTGGTTGTAGCGCCTCTCTCCATCCGTGTCTGGGTTTTGGACAAGCTTTAGCAGCCACCTCTTTACGGGATCACCCTTATCCCAAAAGCCACCCGTGGAGTCTGGATGTGGGGCTCAAGAGGTGCAGCACCTGGGACCCTGACAGGGGAAAGGACTCATGACAACTGCCCGGGAACTGGGCGCAGACCTACAAGATTCACTTCCTGTGGTCACATACTAGCTGGACATTCAATGAGTGGGAGACCTTTCCGTTCAGGAAACTGATTGGTTGGTTTGTCAGTGCCTTGATGGCTACATGGATGCAATTGATGACCCTCTGGACCTGAGGAAATCCATCGATGGTGGAAAAGCTCAAACCGTCTGTGCCTGCGCTGGCCCATCTGTGTTAAAGTGGATGTAGTCCCCCACCTTCTGGAATATGGCACTCATGACCTGCCTGATGGTGTGATGAGCTGCCAACTGTGAGATGTCATCTAACCATAGATGATCCCAGGAGTGACCCAGTTGTATAAAAATTCAGGGCAACAGTGTCCTTGATGGCTGCAAGTAAGGGACTGCCATAGGGGCTGCGAGGCCTCAGGTCATTATGGATCAGAGCACAAATGTCTGAGATCATCTGCTTGTATAAGCGTAGCCTTCTAAGGCATTGGCGCTCTGTCATTTTCAGGTAGCTGACTCTTGGGTGGTAGACCCTATGCATTAGGGAGTGCCTTCTTCCCCTTGCAGTCCCCGCTGTGCTCCTCTGGCCTCCTCCTGTCCGGGAGGATGCATTTGCTGAAGCTCGTCCTGGCTGCTCTGTTCAATGTCAGAGTAGCCTGTTCCCATCTGAACCCCCAGCTGAGCTTTGTATGTTCACCAGGCCTTCTTGTGCTAGCCCCAGCTGCCCATGTGATGCCAGGGTGCTCACGTCCCTCTCCAGGTTCCTACTACTCACCACTGAGAAAAGCAAGTCTTGCAGATCCAGCAATGGCGGCTCTGTGGAACTTTTGGAGCAGCTGAGCTCGATATTCGGCCTTCCCAGAGCCCTCATGGGCATCGCTCACCACCACCACCACCCCCCACCCCACATTGTTCACATCTCTTAAACCCTGCCATGATCCAGACATGGCATTTTTCCTGTGCCCTTCCATTAAAAATTTCAAATTGCTCCTGAAGGCTGTTGATGAGCTCAACAGGCAATTAATTGGAGGCGTGCGGCATTGCCGTTCCCTCCCTCCTAGCATCCCTTTAAAAATAGCTTTGTTTTCCAGAGGCGACGGGACCCGGTGGACTCTGAGAATACAACATCCAAATTGTGCGCGCACCTACCTCTGCTCCCAGTGGAGTCAGGGGCCATGTAGCAGAATGGATTGCAAGCTGGCTACAAAACAAAAAATAGGGGGTAGGGGTTAATGGTAGCTACTCAGACTGGCAACAGGTGGGACGTGGTGTTCTACAGGGATCGGTGCTGGGACCCCTGTTGTTCACAATCTACAGAAACTGTTTGGACTCAGGAATCAGAAGTACAATTTCAAAATTTGCAGAGAACATCAAATTGAGAGGTATCGTTACAGTAGGTGTAGGCACAGTAAGGCATTAGTAAAATTGCAGAATGGATGTGTAATTGACAAATGAATTTCAAGACAGGTCTAAGTGTGAGGTGATATATTTTGGTAAGAAGGCCACAAACAGCTTGGATAATAAGGTCTGAATTTTACTGACTGAGCAGATAATCCGACATCAGGACAATATCTGGGTTACAGGCATACACTGGCGGGTAGTGGCACTTCCTTAGTGATTTTACGAGATAGAGCCAGTTAACGATGGCAGACGAGTCATAGTGCCAGCAGCTTGCTGTGAGGTGTCAATTTGAAAGGCACGTGTACAGCATTCAGGCAGGCTGCAGACACAGACTAAAAAGGAGGGGGTCTACAGCAACGGAGGCAGTGGAGGAATGGCTTCGGAAACATGGACACTGTACAGCAGACATCTCAAAGCCCTGGAGAGATATCACCATCGGTGCCTCTGCAAGATCCTGTAAATTCAGTGGCAGGACAGGCCCTCCAATATCAGTATCCTCTCTCAGGCCAACATCCCCAGTATTGTGACACTAATCGTGGCTAGTCAGTTACGCTGGGCGGGCCACATCGCCTGCATGCCTGACACAAAACTCCCAAAACAAGCTTTTTACTCTGAGCTCCATCACAGCAAGAGGCTACCAGGAGGGTAGAGGAAACGCTACAAGGATGTCTTTAAAGCCTCCCTGATAAAATGTGACATGTCCACTGATTCGTGGGAATCTCTTGCCCGAGACCAATCAAAATGGAGAATAAGCATCCACGATGGTGTTTTGAACAACGTCAACATGCCCAGGTAGCGGCCCAAGTGTGAACAGTGGAATGAGTGTTCGGAATTTCGAGCATCCCACTCACTCGCCTCGTCAAACACCACCTGCCCCACCTGTGGCACAGTGTGCGGATCCAGAATTAAGACTATTCAGTCACCTAAGGGCCCACAACCCTGGAGTGGAAGAAAGTCATCCTCGTTCCTGAGGGACTACCTAAGAGGGAGGAATGGCTTCAGCACAAGGAAGGTTGGTCCACGATTCAGTGACACCTCCCTGGAGGTGCTCCTGCAGGCTGTAATTCAAAGGAGAGATGTCCTGTCTCCAGCAGATGGGAGCCGGAGGCCAACAAGCCTAAAAAAGAAGGCAAGGCTGGAGGTGGCAGAGATAGTGAGCAGCGTGGAGTGCTTACAAGAACCTGGATCCAGTGCAAGAAGAGATTTAATGACCTGGTGTGGTCTGGAATGGTGAATGGTGTTTCGAATTGCAAACTGAAAGCCCAGCATGAATTAAAAGGCATCCATGAAATATGATACCAGGTGGTAGACCCATGCATGGTCAACACCAGGCACCAACATTCACATTGAAGTGGCCAGTTCACACCCACCTGAACCTCATCATCAATGGTGGGTATATGCTGCATTTAGATGGCTGAATGGCTGCATCACCATGCCATCCCAGTGGTGCAGCGCTGCACATTCACAGTGCCTCAGAGTGACCAGCACAGATGGGGCATACGAGTGGAGTGACATTGTGTGCGTGTGTGCTTGTAGGAGAAGCATGCTCATAATGCCAGGGAGCGTCAATGCACTGGAGGTGGTAAGCCTTTCATTGCTGTGGTGACACCAATGGAGGAGGAGGCCATGCGCATCGGGTGTGTCACCGCAGGGCAAGGCAGGGTAAGTAAAGCAATGATTGTGTCCAACATTCCCCCAACCATGAGCTTTGGCACCTGTTTGGGCCTTTAACACCATTGGTAGCTCCTGATCAAGGGGAGTCACCTCAGGTTGGTTGAAAGAACAGACGTTCTTAAAACATGCCTCTCCAGCAGGTACAGCAGTAGATAAGGAAGAGATGAGGGCTCCTGCTACACTGGAAAGCTCAGAGGGTGCACCACCATCTCAGGACACAGTGTCACTTCATTTTAGCGTACCCTCCACCTGTGCAGATACACTCACATCGCTGGGCTTTGTTGCGCATGTAGAACGGTGGCACAATCTGGTAAGCACTGCACAGAAACGTAGGAGGAGGTAATGGAGGCTACTTCCAATCGGAGGAGTGAGGAAGGGCCCAGCGATGCTCAGCTTCACGTAGATGGTGAGTCTTAGCAAAGCAACAGATGCTTCAGCAGTAGCGTGAAATGTGTGAACATCTGTCAGAGTTTCTGGAGGCAGTGTAGTCCCGTGCATAAATGATGGAGGAGTCCATCCATATCATTTCTGTGCCATCTGATCGCATGGCATCCTCCATTGAGAGATTGGCAACCCTCATGGAGAGACACATGGAGCATAGCACCGAGTGGCCTTATCCATGAGATCTATGGAGTGATGGGTGGGTGAGATGGGCCAGCCACGCATTTCCCCATTGCCAGGACCTGAACCACTGCAGGCAACCACAGGAATGCATGTGGGGCCTGGAACAGTTGAAAAGGGGCAGGCTAAAAGCAACGGAGGCTCCTGTCAAGGCACTTCGATCAATGAAGGCGAATTCTCGGTCCCTTTATTAGAGACATCAACACTGCACGCTGGTCTGCTGACTGAGGCAGCTCCTGCACATATACAGTTGGTCCTGAATGTGCCAGGCTCCAGTAGGGCTCAGGGACCCAGAAAATGCAAGGCACGGCCATTCATGCACTAGAGCAAGAAAGGCGGCAGCTGCTCCCACATCAACTCCAGACGCAGGCAGCGCATCCGTACAAGTAACCGTAAGTGAACATGTAAATGCATGGACTAGCACTTGGGGTTTCACTGGGTGATAATTATTTGTTAAATGCAGAAGCCTTTAATGTTTTATCAGACTTAAACGTCTTGACATGCAATGTATAATGACATGTGTATTTATTTTTGTGCATCAGTTGACAGTGACCAGATGTCGAATCAAATTTATGGACGGTCTGTTAAGGTGAGTGCCTCATGAGCGCCTTTATTGACAGAAGGCAGATAGTGCTGACGGGTAGAGAGAGATGCTAAGGGCCTCTTAAGAAAAGGTTAGCAAGGCCACCTCTGGGAGAGAACTTCTTGGTTTGGTAGTCCTTGCACCTGACCTCATGTGAAGCGTCTGCTAATCAGAGAGTCGCGAGTCTCCCTGCTACGCATGTCACTGCCTGGTGAGCTGGGCTCCCAGCGTCATCTTAACTGGCTGGTATCTGTTGAGGTGCTTCATGCTCATCCTCCTCCTCTAAGGATGCGACTCGCTCAGGTCTTCCTATGGCTTCAGCACTACTCGCCTCTGGAGCGCCAGGTCATGCAATGTGTTGCAGACAACAATGATGTGGGATACCCTTGAAGGTGCAGAATTTCAGGGCTCCCCTAGATCTATCAAGGCATCTAAACCTCATCTTCAAAAGCTCAATGGCCACCTCGATGGTGGCCCTTATAGTCATATGGCAGCGGCTGAAGGCATTCGGGTGGCCTGAACCGCTGAGACAATTGGGACTGTCTAAGGATGGAGGAGTCATGGCAGCTTCCTGGAAATCTCGCGCACACCTGAATGATCCACTTATGGTGGTTGCAGGTGACTTGAGCATTCAGGGAGTGGAACCCCTTCGTGTTCACAAATGTGCCTGGCTGCTCTGAGGGAGCCTTGATGGCCACAAGAGAACAGTCAATGACCCCCTGCACCTCAGTAAATCCAGCCATGGCCCCAAAACCAATTGCCCCCTTGGCCTGATTGGTTGTGAACTTGATATATTGGCAAGCCCGTCAGTACATGGCAACCGTGACCTCCTTTATGCAGCGATGGGCTGAGAGATGCCACATAGATCTCCAGACGATCCCTGGAATGAAGCACAGGTGAAAAGGTGAGTGCCAACATCACTTTTAAGGCTACAGGGAATGGGGTGTATGCCACTTCCCATTGGCACCAACTCCTGCTCCGACATATCACATAGCTCTGCCACCACCTCCCTGGGGAGAAGCAGTCTTCGTAGATATTGGTGCTCAGACATCTCCATGAAGCTGAGCCTCTGAAAGTACACCTGGGTAGCACCTTCTGTGACTATGAGGTTTCCCTCTCACCCCCATGCGCCCTCCTTTTCCATATCCAATAGCTTCCTCAACCCATTGAAGCTCTCCTGGCTACTACACAGGGGCTCCGTGTGACTGCAGCCCCATCTCTATGCCAGTCTCCTGCCCACTGGATGGGTCAAAGTCTGAAAGCGTTGACCCCATAGTGAAATGAAGTCTCCAATGCGATGAGCCTCTCAAGAACCTTGTCCTGCCTCCAGGGCTGCTGTAGACCTGGGAAACACCTTTTCACTAGCAGCACTTCACTTTGGCTCCACCCTCTGCAATGCCTCCAAACTTGATAGCATTGCTTCTTCAAGTCACAGCCTGCAGATTGTTTCAAAGTATGGTTGTTCGTTACCGCCACAACTCAACTGCCACTCGGATCAGAGGAAAGACTCTGAGCCTCTGTGCATCCCATGCACCATTCATAAAAATCAGAAAAAAGTAGGAAAATACCTAACAATTGGCTGTTTAACGACCTTAATTACTTGCCTGCCGCCGATGTGTCTGCCGCTGATCTGACCAACCATCCAAATCTCATAAAATTGATCGGCAGTGGGGAGCTTGCCTGACACAGGTCCACACCATTTACTGCCACCCCCCCAGCCTCCACTACGGGGTTGGTAAAATTCTGCCCTAAGACTCTCAATGGGGTAAAGCAGCAAATGGATCTAGGGATGCAGATAAACAAATCACTAAAAGTAGCAAAGCAGGCTAATCAGGCCTTAAAAAAGGCAAACTAAGCACTGGTGTTCATTTCTAGAAGGATAGAATTGAAAATCAGAGATATGTTTAACTTATATAGAGCCTTGGTTAGAACACTCCAGGTTGGAGTACTGTGAATAGTTCCCATCTCCATTTTATAAAAAGGATAAAGGGGCACTGAAGAAGGTGCAAAAAAGATTCACACATTTAATACCAGAACTAAAAGGATGTACTATCAGGAAAAGCTGAAAAGACTGGGGCTCTTTTCTCCAGCAAAAAGGAAGCCGTGGGCTGACCTGATAGAGGGCCTTAAAATAATGAAAGGGTTTGATGGGTAGCCGTAGACAAAATGTTTCCACTTGTGGGGTTATCCAAAGAGAGAGGTGGTAAATTTAAGAGTGTCATTAATAAATCCAATAAGGAATTCAGGAGAAACCTTTTCACCTAGAGAGTGGTAAGAATATGGAACGTCCTACCACAGAAGTAGTTGAGGCAAACAGTATAGAATGCATTTAACCGGATTCTAGATAAGCAGATGAGAGAGAAAGGAATAGAAGAATATGCTGGAGGGTTAGATGAAGAGGAGTGAGAGAAGGCTTTGTTGGAACATATATGCCGGCATAGACAAGTTGGGTCAAATGGCCTGTTTCTTTGCTATAAACTCCATGTAGCTATGTAACTTTATGTACTAAACCTAGACCAGTATCTATAACAGAAAACTAATAAATGGAGTTAGGGGGATGGGGGGGAAGTAAAATTTTCACAGAGGCGTCATCATAGCATTGGGACAAGATAGTTAGACCTGCAGGAAAAACATAAATGGCCATTTGTACCCTTTTTTTCTGGAGTTTCCACCAGTTTATGGAAGAACCACTGAGAGGGCCTTTAGATGTTTGTCTCTACCTTGATGAACCCAAATGTTCCTGGTATGCTACAGGTAAAACTGCCTGACAACTGCACAGACGTGTAAAATTATCACTACTAGGAATTCAGATGGCGATTAATGCGCCCCACAGAATCTTACATCCACTAAAGCTGAAGGACAATGATCCAGTTGAGAAAATTTATATAATTACCCCTGTAAACTTTGTAATAATTTGAATAATGGAAGAACTTCTAATCATTACAGTCACTCTCAATGTCAGAATTGTAAGTGCAATTGAAGAATCAGTTGAGATATTTAAAAGAAAGTTACATACTTACCTGGGAAGTAACAATATTAAGGAAATAGAGGAAAGGCAAGGAGTTGTCATTAAAAAAAAATTAACAAAGTAATAGAGCTGTTGATGGCCAGATAATCAATATTCACAAGATAATTACAGTTGAGGACATTAGCTGATTCATCGAGAAAGTCTGACAAATGTTTTCAAAGTTTCCACTCTGCTACTGTATCCTGAAATCCATTCTATTGAGATCACCCTTTGTAAAAAGAACTTCCAGATATCAGTCCTAAATTTTACTTTCGATAGTTTGAACCTTTGTTCCCTTGATTTGCAATTTAATTTAACATAATTTTTCACATTTACCTTTCCTAAACTGTATTATATGATCATATATATGATTATATATATTGCACTAGGCTTTGGAATTACTTCCCTAACCCTTGTCACCTCTCTCTCATCTGCTTTAAAACTAACCTCTCTGACCAAGATTTTGGTCACTTTCCTAATGTCTCCTTATGTGGATCCGTGACAAATTTTGTTTGCTAATGCTCCTGTGAAAAGCCTTAGCATGTTTTAATGTGTAAAAAGCGCGATATAAATGCAAGCTGTTGTAGTATAAGATTTCCTCTCAGACACCTTCTTTCAAGGATAAAAAACCTAAGTTTGGACCCCGAGGGATCAGCATTATGGCTGTTCTCTGTGGTACATTGTGTCTATGAATAATTTCCTTGAGTCTTGGTAGCCAGAAATGGTATAGTACTCAAAATGTGGTCCAACCTGAGCACAATGCAATCTTCTGGCTTGTACTTTACTAGTTTGGGTGTAACTCAGCATTTTATTGCCTTTTTTAATTCCTGCTCTACATTGGTTGGATATCTTGTATCAAATATACTAAGAGTCCTAGCTCTCTTTTAGCTTCATCTTTAGCTAAGGGAGCACCGCTCATAGAATTTCCCATTTTTCCTTCTTAGACATCGTACTTCATGCTCCTCTGCATTAAATATGAGCTGCCCTGGTCCATCTTCTCTCCAACTCCTTTTATATAACTTCTGAGCTGCCTCCTCTGAATCCAATGCTCTTCCCACTTCGGTATCATCTGAAAATGTGATCAATTTGCATAAAGTTTGCATTGTCATTGATGTAAATTTGGAACAATAGTCATCCTAATACTAAGCCTTTTATTAGTATATCCCAGTCTGATATAATTTCTCTAACAAATATCCATTGCTTTAAACTCTTCAGACAACTTTTGTATTCATTCTGAAGATTTACCCTGAATCTACACAACTTTGCGATTAACTCAAAACCTTTTGCATGAAACTTTATCAAATGTTACGATTATGGAGCAATTCAGTATTCAGCGGCTAAAACAGAAAATACTAGACACACTCATCAAGTCAGGCAGCATTTGTCAGGAGAGGAAGGTAGGCAAAACGTCATTGACCTGAACTGTTAACCCTACCTTTCTCTGTCCCCAAATGCTAACAAACCTACTGACTGTTTCTAGCATTTTCAGTTTTAATTTCAATTTCCAGTATCTGCAGTATTTTGCTTCAGTATTCAGTAGGCTCTCCTCCCCTCTTTAACTTACATGAATCTGATGATCCCATGTCAATCTACATGGCTATTATTCAAAAAATGAATTTCATAAAGTGATTTATATGAAGTGTGGGGTTTATTCTTTTCATATAATTTATTTTAAATGGACTTAAGAACATTTTATGTTGCTTTACAATGTATGGCAAACATGTAGGGGCAATTTTCACTGAATACTTAAGAGGTAATGAGCTGGTCAAAATGGGCAAAACACCAGTTTAGCCTGCATTTTGTGGAAGATGTCATCTTGGTAAAGGAGTTGAAGCTTGCATGAGCAACATTTGCCCAGAGCCTTGTTAAACAGCTGATTGTTTTCCTGCTAGTGATTATTAAAGAGACTGCAAGATAGAGCTTTGATTAACACTCTCTCCCAACTGCAACCAGCTGTTTTTTTTTTTTATTTCCAAAATATACTTTATTCATAAAAATCTGTAAAAATTACATTGCCAAACAGTTTCCAAACAGCACGAAAAAATACAAACATTGCAAAAGAGATCAGTTTCTTTCAATAATGTCATGAGTTTCTTCCCAACCCTTCCGTTTCACAATTGTCATGTCAATTACAGTTTTACATTTACAGCAATTCAGAATATTAACGATACAGTTCGAGGGGCTTCCCATGGTTCCAGCCCCTCAGTCCAGCTTGGTGGGGGAACCTTACACTGTGGTCTTTCCCCATTGAGCCTTTGCTGCAGCTGCCCCAAGCTTTAGTGCGTCCCTCAGCACGTAGTCCTGGACCTTGGAATGTGCCAGTCTGCAACATTCGGTGGTGGACAACTCTTTGCGCTGGAAGACCAGCAAGTTTCGGGCAGACCAAAGGGCGTCTTTCACCGAATTGATAGTCCTCCAGCAGCAGTTGATGTTTGTCTCGGTGTGCGTCCCTGGGAACAGCCCGTAGAGCACAGACTCCTGTGTTACAGAGCTGCTTGGGATGAACCTTGACAAAAACCACTGCATCTCTTTCCACACCTGCTTTGCAAAGGCACATTCCAGGAGGAGGTGGGCGACCGTCTCTTCCCCACCACAGCCAACGCGGGGGCACTGTGCGGAGGGGGCGAGACTTCGGCAACCAGCTGTTTAGGAGTAATCACGATGTTGGTGTTAATTTCGAGCACGACTGAAAGGGATACTCACCACTGAAAGGAATACTCATCATTTCATGGTCATTGTTGCTGGAGCTGTGAAGAGGATCTCTGAAACACATCGGGAGACTTTCTGGAACACTTTGCCAAGACTTCACCAACACTTGAGCAACATTTATTCTGGAAGTTCTCTGAGGACTTCACCTAAAAAGAGTAAGTGCTGTGCTTCTCCACACAGTAAGGGGTGATGTACATTCAAATATAGAAGAGAAGTCTGGAGGGCAGAGTAAATGTAGACCTGTTAAGGCTCAAGCAAATAATGCAAGGCTGGATTGTATCTATTTTAATGCAAGGAGTCTTACTAGTAAGGCAAATGAATTGAGGGCGTTGATTAACACATGGGATTATGATATTATTGCTATCACTGAGACATGGTTGAGAGAAGGGCAGGACTGGCAGCTGAATATCCCAGGGTATAGAATCTTCAGATGTGATAGGGGAGGGGGTAAAAGAGGAGGTGGCATTGATTAAGGAGTCAACTACTGTAGTAAGGAGGTTTGATATCTTAGATGGTTTGTCTAATGAGGCTATATGGATAGAATTTAAAAACAAAAAGGGGGCAATCACTTGGCTGGGAGTGTACAACAGGCCTCCAAACCGTCAGGGAGAGAAAGAGGAGCAGATATGTAGGCAAATCTCAGAGAGGTGCAAAAATAATAGGATAATAATCGTAGCGGATTTCAACTTACCCCATATTAGAGGGGATAGTATTAATGCAAAAAGCTTAAAGGGGGTAGAATTTTTTAAGTGCACTCAGGAGTGCTTTTGGAGCCAGCACGTAGAGTGTCCTACAAGAGGAGAAGAGGTACTGGACTTAATCCTCGGGAATGAAGCCGAACAAGTGGTAGAAGTGACAGTGGAGGAGTATTTCGGGGATAGTGACCATAACTCTGTAAGATTTAAGGTAGTTATAGAAAAGGGCATAGAGGGACCGGAAATAAAAGTACTGAATTGGAGGAAGGCAGATTTCAATATGATCAAACAGGGTTTGGCCAAAGTGGACTGGGAGCAGCTTCTTATAGGAAAGTCTACATCAGACCAGTGGGAATCATTCAGAAAGAAAATAGTGAGGGCTCAGGTCCAACATGTTCCCATACAGGTGAAGGGTAGGACAAACAAATCAAGGGAACCCTGGATGTCAAGGGATATACAGGATTGGATAAAGAAAAAAAAGGAGGCTTATGGCAGATTCAGAGTGCTGAAAACAGCGGAGGCCCTAGAAGAATATAGAAAGTGTAGGGGAGTACTTAAAAAAGTAATTAGGAGAGCAAAGAGGGGACATGAAAAATCACTGGCAGACAAGATAAAGGAAAATCCCAAGGTGTTTTATAAGTATGTTAAGGGAAAGAGGATAACCAGGGAAAAAGTGGGGCCCATTAGGGATCAAAGAGGCAATCTGTGTGTGGAACCGGAGGACATAGGTGAGGTTTTGAATGATTACCTTTCATCTGTGTTCACTATGGAGAGGGACGATGTAGGTGTAGTGATCAAGGAGGGGGATTGTGATATATTTGATCAAATTAGCATCGAAAAGGAGGAAGTATTAGCTCTATTAGTGGGCTTAAAGATGGATAAATCCCCAGGCCCAGATGAGCTGTATCCCAGCCTGCAACGTGAGGCAAGGGAGGAGATAGCAGGGGCTCTGACACAAATTTTCAAATCCTCTCTGGCCACAGGAGAGGTACCAGAGGACTGGAGGACAGCGAATGTGGTACCATTATTCAAGAAGGGTAGCAGGGATAAACCAGGTAATTATAGGCCTGTGAGTCCAACATCAGTGGTAGGGAAATTATTGGAAAAAAGTCTGAGGGACAGGATTAATCTCCACTTGGAGAGGCAGGCATTAATCAGAGATAGTCAGCATGGCTTTGTCAGGGGGAGATCATGTCTAACAAATTTGATGAATTTTTCGAGGAGGTGACGAGATGTGTAGATGAGGGTAAAGCAGTTGATGTGGTCTACATGGACTTCAGTAAGGCTTTTGATAAGGTCCCGCATGGGAGATTGGTTAAGAAGATAAGAGCCCATGAGATCCAGGGTAATTTGGCAAATTGGATCCAAAATTGGCTTAGTGGCAGGAGGCAGAGGGTGATGGTCAAGAGTTGTTTTTGCGAATGGAGGACTGTGACCAGTGGGATACCACAGGGATTGGTGCTGTGACCCTTACTGTTTGTAGTGTACATTAATGATTTAGACGTGAATATAGTCGGTATGATCAGTAAATTCGCAGACGACATGAAAATTGGCGGTGTCGTAAATAGTGAGGAGGAAAGCCTTAGATTACAGGACGATATAGATGGGCGGGTAAGGTGGGCGGAGCGGTGGCAGATGGAGTTTAATCCTGAGAAGTGTGAGGTGATGCACTTTGGTAGGACTAACAAGGCAAGGGAATATACAATGGATGGTAGGATCCTAGGGAGTACAGAGGGTCAGAGGGACCTTGGGGTGCTTGTCCATAGATCACCGAAGGCAGCAGCACAGGTAGATAAGGTGGTTAGAAAGGCATATGGGATACTTGCCTTTATTAGCCGAGGCATAGAATATAAGAGCAGGGAGGTTATGTTAGAGCTGTATAAAATGCTGGTTAGGCCCCAGCTGGAGTACTGTGTGCAGCTCTGGTCACCACACTATAGGAAGGATTTGATTGCACTGGAGAGGGTGCAGAGGAGATTCACCAACATGCTGCCTGGGCTGGAGCATTTCAGTTATGAAGAGAGACTGGATAGGCTAGGGTTGTTTTCCTTAGAGCAGAGAAAGCTGAGGGGGGACCTGATTGAGGTATACAAAATTATGAGGGGCATTGATAGGATAGAAAGGAAGGAACTTCTACCTTAGTGCAGGGGTCAGTAACTAGGGGGCATAGATTTAAGGTAAGGGGCAGGAGGTTTAGAGGGGAGTTGAGGAAAAGTTTTTTCACCCAGTGGGTGGTTGGAATCTGGAACACACTGCCTGGACGGGTGGTAGAGGCAGGAACCATCACAACATTTAAGAAGAATTTAGATGAGCACTTGAAACGCCATAGCATACAAGGCTACGGGCCAAGTGCTGGAAAATGGGATTAGATTGTACGGGTGCTTGATGGTCGGCACAGGCGCATTGGGCCAAAGGGCCTGTTTCTGTGCTGTAAAATTCTATGACTCTATGACCATATTGGATAACTTATAGGAAAAAGGGAGTGCTCAGTCATGGGTATTTTACGAGGGATCCCCCTTGGTCTGGATGAGGAATGGGAGGAGGACATGAGGCCAGGCAGAGCAGCACCAGGTGCTGCAGGAGAAAGAGAGGGAGAAAGAGAGAGAGGGAGAGAGAGAGAGAGAGGAGAGCGAGGAAGGCGAGGTAGCTTCTTTCCTCCTCCAGGCACAGGACAACCTTCCTCCTCTAGACCTCCTCCACCAAGGCCTCCAGTGCTGCATCTGAGAACCTCTGATCTCTCTCTCTCTCAATCCCTGAGCCACTCTGGAATGTGCCACTATGTGCCAGCCAGTATACTCCATACTCTCAATGGAAGTGGGTACAAGGAGCCCACGTATACTGCTCCACAAAAATTGCATCTGACCAGCACTTGAGTGTGAACCTGCAGGTACATACAGGAAAGTTCAAAGTATAGTAATCAGAAATTAGGACCAATATTGAGTGATAAATCTGGAATTTCAAACAGGCTCGTCTTATTAGCACAGCACCCATTTAGCACCTGTTTTCATCCTTTGACCAAAATAACCCCCATATTTTTTAACTGAATTATATTTATTAATCTAGAGGTAGAGGTTCACGAAATAAAGCAAGCTTAGTTAATTAACATTGCAAGGTGTCATTCCTGGTTCATGGTATGCAGCCTGCCAGAGCTCCAGCAATTATTAAAGGGTAGTATGTTGCATTAAAGCTGTCCTGCAACAAGTTACCAAAACTGTGATCCTTAATTCCTTATGAGGAGAGGGTCATCTAAATTTTGGGCATAGATGCAATAGAAGGAGTGGAGAAGGTTGCAGGTCTCTGCATTCTTTTCATTTTCCATCTCTATTCTAACTCATTCAGTCTCTCAGGTATTGGAAAGGGCTGGTCCCTCATTATGGTAAGGTGATGCAGCATGCAGTAGATGACCACAGATCTGGATACATGGTCAGGAGCTGTACTTCAAAGCTCCTCCTGAACAGTCCAGGCAGTGGAAACCGGTGGTCCGCTCAATAATATTTCTGGTGGTGATATGGCTCTCATTGTAGGCAAACTGTGCAGCTGGCAAGAGTTATGAGCCACATCTGTAGGAGACAGCTCTTAGCGCCCAGTAACCAGCCTGTGACCTGATGGCCTGGTTGGAATAAACGTGGCACAAAGGAATGGTGCAGGATGAATGAATCATAATCGCTGCAAAGAAACCAAGCACAGCCCTGCATGATGCATTGCTTGTGGTTGCCAACAGGGTGAACATTCAGAGGGTAATTGTGGGTGCAGCAGGCGATATAACTCGGTGACAGCCTTGCTTAAGTTCAGGTGCCTCTTCATTGAAGTTGAGGTGTGGATTTCCTGAAAGCCTGCTGTGGGTATGATCTCCTACACAATACCCTCCTTTTCTCTGTTCTCCTAGCTGTTCCCATTCTCTCCTATCTTCTGGGCTGTTCCATTTCATGCTCCAGCTTCAAAGACAGACTTGTCAGGCCACCCATGACTAGAGTAAAACTGTTGTGAACACAGCCAAAAGCAGTTCAGGACCAGCACAAGTTGTTATGAGAAATGATTAAAGCAACCGCTGCAAGTGGCTGAGAAAAAGCTAAGTGGTTGATTTATTGTATTTCCGGCCCATTGTCACCCACCCCGGAAAAAGTGCCCCACCCCGCTCTCCCCCAACCCCGACAACCCGTACCTGCCAATTAGCTCCATGCAGAAGCCAGACAATTTTACACCATCTGAAACTGGCACACTGCAGCAGAGCACCCTGTAAAATCCAAATAGGCCTGAAGCTGTAGTTTAAAATCCACCCCATGCCATTAGTCACCATTTTTTGTATCATCTGTACATCATTGGAAAAGAGCAAAACAAGAATATTTTACCACTGTTGATTCCCTCAAGTTTTCCTGAGTTGTACTACATCCCAATCCATGAACCACTCAGTCCCTTTGCAAAGATTTTTGTTTTCATCATTGAAGGTGAAGCCTTTTCTTAAGTAAAACAATAAGGAGATACTGGTTACCCCTGTCATCAAATAAAGCAAACAGAAGTATCCCCTTTTAAAGATGCACAATTAATAGAAAGTTAAATCATTAAACACAGGAAACGAACAAAATAAAATAATATTACTGCCTGTGTCGACTATGCACTCCAGTCCCTACAGTGGCAGCCAGGTGGGGAAGTCATCAAGCGTACAGGCAGACACTGCATACTCCTTCTCCAGGGCCTACCAAACATGGATAAAACCATGGAAGACAGGCGGGCCGCCAGAGTATTCACCTCCATGGTCTTTGTCTGCCCTGGGCCTGAGGAGGTCCTCCGACTTGCCCATGGCTTTCTGCACTGGGTGGCCAAAGATCAGGAGTGTATGACAAAAATGGAGCCAGAAGTTGAAGAGGAACCCTTCAAATCATGAAGCTGCAAACTCTTACATTCGATGTAGATGTGAAACACAGACTTATTCAGGCATAGAAATTACAAGTGGTCTAGGACTCTGTGACGTGACTTAAAAACCTTTAGGACAGTACTGCTCTGTGTAACACTCCACAGCCCAGATCCCCAATGGGGGAAGGTAGCATGTGATTCCAGAGTTATCATAACGGTTGCCAGTGGTGTCAGCAAGGCATGATTTACAGTAATAGCTATTTATATGAATTTTGATAGGAGCCAACTACAATTCATTGTCACCAAATCAGGGCAGTGCAAGAAGTTTCAGTGTACGGTGCAGCAGCTGACTAGTTGGCAAGTATTTATTTCGCAATCCATTCTTGTTGTACTATTTACTTTTAATGTACTTGTCTCACTTCCAGCTGATAGAAACTTGATCCCACAGTGAACTACCAAAGCCTGAGTGAAAAAAATCAATGCTCATGCTGCTATATACTTAACTATTAAATAAGCATTTGGAATTTTCAGAATGCGTTTTTGTGTAAATCTCACTGGGGAATTTTCAGTTATACCCTTAAAATGGATGCATCGAAAGGAGTACTTTTTTCGTTATCTGATGCATCCTGTGTAAAATATTGCAACTTTGTGAAGTCAGGCAGATTTGCCAAAGGGTAATATTAACAAGCATCATGCTATATAGGTCAACTGTGATGCTATCATATGTAAGTGCATTTACTGAGCATAAATCTTTAGCACTAGCCATAATTGCACTCAGGCTTTACAGTGAAACTTTGGTTAAGGGCAATTGTCATGGGTGTACAGATAACAGAGCTAAGAAACCATATACACCCTGAGGGTGAAAGTTTTCATGTCAAAAATTTAGGATGACACCTGGAAACTGCTGTGCTTTAGGGGCTAACATGCTCATCCTTAAGGAACATGGGTTAGCAGTTTCCAAAGCTTATTTTTAACACAGGAAACAGACTACTGAAAAAATACTAAATAAGATCATTAATGGAAGTATGGAAATTGTGGGTGATAGGGGGTGGGGGAGGGGCAGGGGCTGTGGTGGAGAGTGGTTGGAGGGAAGATGAGGGAGATTGATATAATTAAGAAGGCTATGCTCTATATCCTGTAGACCTCTTCCACTCAGACCAGGTGGTAAAGAAACAAAGTCTTTGCTAAACCCTGCAACAACAACATCAACGTTTGTCACATAACAGGTGTCATTGTTCTTTTGGATGAAAAGATGGACAAACAGGAAAACTAATCAAATCCCATTTCCATTTAAGGCATTCTCCTGTTCCACATTAATCACATCATATACTGGTCCCATAAGAGTAACCTAGATCCCAGCTAAAAAATATTGAAGACCTATGCAATATAATTAAATAACACAATAACCCACAACCATAGTGCTTCTTTTTGTCATATTAGCAATATTTCCTATTACTGTTGAAATTACTGTTGCTTCACTTCTCATCAGATATATGCGTGTGTGTGCAGTAGAGGAGATACAAAGGTGGTGACACAGTCACCTCTATTGTGCTGTTTGTAAGGGGTGAATTTTAGCATGTCACAATTGGTGTTAATGAGGCATAAACGGCCTCAAAATGGGGTTATAAAAGCAAAGAACTGCGGATGCTGGAAATCTGAAATAAAAACAAGAAATGCTGGAACCACTCAGCAGGTCTGGCAGCATCTGTGGAAAGAGAAGCAGAGTTAACGTTTCGGGTCAGTGACCCTTCTTCGGAACTAGCAAATATTAGAAATGTCAAAGGTTATAAGCAAGTGAGCCGGGGGTGGGGCAAGAGATAACAAAGGACAAGGTGTAGATTGGACAAAGCCACATAGCTGACCAAGAGGTCATGGAGCAAAGGCAAACAATATGTTAATGGTGTGTTGAAAGACAAAGCATCTGTACAGATAGGGTGTTAACGAACTGAAGATTGAACAGCAGCAAGTACAAACATGAAAAAAAACAGTGGGGAAGCAAACTGAACAAACTACAATGAAATTAAATATACAAAAGAAAAAATTGTAAAAAATGTAAAAACGAAAAAATAACTAAAAATAAAAGTAAACTGGGGGGCCCGTCATGCTCTGAAATTATTGAACTCAATGTTCAGTCTGGCAGGCTGTAGTGTGCCTAATTGGAAAATGAGATGCTGTTCCTCGAGCTTGCATTGATGTTCACTGGAACACTGCAGCAAGCCCAGGATAGAGATGTGAGCATGAGAGCAGGGGGGAGTGTTGAAATGGCAAGCAACCAGAAGCTCAGGGTCCTGTTTGCGAAATGGGGTTGGTAGTCTTACCGCTTTGTTAACGTGACTTACGGGAGCCTATTGAGTGGCCAAAGTGCATGCCTGTTTCAGGTGGTAGGGTTCTTTTAATTTGCAAATCTGCATCCTATGATGTATATAGAACCCCAATTGCAATTTTAGGACAGAACTAAGTTGGACCATGCTCCAGTCACTTTTTGATCGGTTTTATTGATGATAGAGCTGAATGAAAAAGCCCTGAAAAGGTAAGTTTTCTACTGCTAGCCCTACAAAAATAATCAGGTTCACCGTTACCCTGGGCTCTCTCCTCTGCGATCACAATCACTCACTGCCCACCACCCCCACAACAATCCCTCACACTGATCTACAATGCTGCCAACCAGGGAATCTCCAGGCTGCCAGATATTGTGTCGCCTGAATCCAATGACTGCAAGAGCATGTCCATTTGGGGACGGCAGCTTGCCAGTTCTATTTAAAAGGAGCCCAGCCTCAAAATAGCACTGGCCTCTTGGCTGCCAGAACAATTGGGCTCCAGTGTGCTTCGCAGGTTGGCCTCCCAAAAATTAAAAGCGGCTCCTAGAATGAACCATGGAGCTGATAAATTATTTTTGTTGCTGTGCCAGGGTGAATGCTACTCTTTTGGTGTAACATGCAGCTGTAGTGCTAGGAGCACTCTTTTGCTACAATATTAATTGAGCATATTAGTGTGACACAGCAGGCAATCAGCATATGTTGCACTGGAAATGATGCCAAAGTCAAAGGACAGCTTACCTTGTGTCAGCAGCTTTAAAGGGCTGGTAATTATCTTAAAGCTGCCTCACTGTGGGGTATCACATGTCTCTGAGTCAGAAGGTTGGAGGATCAAGACCTACTGTATAGATTTAAACACTTATTCCAGTCTGATACGTCAGTGCAGTACTGAGAAGTGCCATCTTTTGAGTACGATGTTAAACCTTGGACTTGTTTTCCATCTCAAATGGCTGTAATGGACCTCATGGCACTATTTGAACAAGAACATGGCGAATTCTTCTGGCCAACATTTATCCTCAACCAACATCACTGAAGACAAATTATCTGGCAATTTATCTCATTGTGAGACCTTGTGTGCAAATGGGTTGTTGTTTCCTGACATTACAACTGCAACTAAATTGGCTGTAAAATCCTTTGGAAGATTGAGAAAGGTGAAAAGCCTGGTGCTTGGTAGGGAGACAGTAATGGCAGTGTGTGTAATGCGGTACTGACTGAGCTTGAAGCAGTGGTGCCTGACAGATCTTCACCTTCTCTGCTTTCTCATGCTGAATGATATCTGGAAGAGAGGGAGAAGGGGTTTTAAAATGGATTGCACATTAACAGAATTTACATGCATGTGAAGTAGCAGTTACATGAGGGGTTTATTACCAAAACAGTTTGTATTTATTTAGCACCTTTAGCATACAAAACATCCCAAGGCCTTCACAGTGGCACAATGAAAAGGGCCAAAGACAGATAGATCACACTGGTGGCTAAATTTTATTGGGGCGCTGCCATCTGCGGCAGCACCCTTTGAACTAGGCGGCATGCCCGCATTTGCTGCCCGCTGCCGAGCCCCTGTGATATTAATCATGGGAGCTCATTAGAATCATGGCGCCGAGCTGCCCTCCCTATATTGCGTGGAGATAGGCGGGACATTCGGCGTAGTGAGAGAGTTTTTGACAGCTGTGCAGCAGGTGCTGGGGCTCTATTTTAAGCGCCCCAGCACCTGCTTCCTGACAGCTGTTAAAGAAATTCTTACCTGACTGCTGAAGAGTGGGGCTGCTGTCAATCTGGCAGCAAAGCAGAAAGTCCTGCAGAAATCCAGCAGGTCAGGCAGCATCTGTGGAGAGAGAAGCAGAGTTAACTTGTCCAAGTTCATAGACCTGAAAGTTAACTCTGCTTCTCTCTCCACAGATGCTGCCTGACCTGCTGAGTTACCCCAGCACTTTCTGCTTTGCTGCCACATACTTACCCTGCTGTGTCCCAGTGTCCTGTGAAGTTGTGATCCTCTTCTCCCATTCAAGTGTAACATTCCTTCTTGTAGGTGTGCCACACCTGGGTGAATAATCTTAATTTTGCACATTCCAGGAAGTGAGACTTAAATATACCATAAAAGGTATTACAGAGGTTTACAGAGAACACGCTGCCACAAATGGGAATGTACGGGTGTCACAGCAATATAAATGCCTCTTTCACTAAATGTTCCTCACCAACATGTGTGTCCTTTTCTCTGTGTGAATGATGTGTGCCAGCATGTAGTGCCAATGTCACATCCCTTTGCACTGTTGGCCCTTCAGGAGGGCCAACATATGCAATAACAGAATTGCCATGCCGCCATTACTCATGAGCGTCTCAACGGACTCAGTGACATGGACATTGGCTCAGTCAGCTGCTGCCTCTAATGGTTTACACAGGGATGCTGCAGATGATGGAGCAGACAGTCTTTGTCTGATCAGCCACTTCCATACGTCCCTAACTCACTACTAGCCCTGCGTGCATAGCCTGAGTGCCATGTGCCCTCCCATGCATCTTTCCTGTTGTAGGTTCTCAGCATTTTCATAGACCGAGGTGGAATCCTGTTGACGTCTCACCTCATCATGCCAGGCCTGGCCCCTATTGGGTGCGTAGTTGTGCAGAGCAGCAAAGAAAAGGGCTGGCCTTTTCGGCCTGTAGTATAGGGCATCACCCTATCCATCCAGGCATTGGAGGCTCTCTTTTAGCATGCTGATCTCCTGCTCAATGGTGGCTAATGTAGCTCAGTGGCTGGCGTTGTATCTCTCCTCTGCAGCAGTGGTGGGGTCTCTCACTGGTGTCGGGAGCCATATCTACAAAGGATAGCCCTTATCTCCAAGAAACCACCCCTCCATCTGAGCCAGTTCAGTGAACAGCGGTGGCAGCTGGGACTGGGGCAAGACCCGTGTCATGGCAGCTGCCTGAGAAGTGGTCACAGATTCGCTGCAAGCATCTGCGGTGTTCACATACCAGCTTCACCTAGATTGAGAGGGCTCCTTTAATGGTGATGTCTACAGGTGTTAGCCTGGCAGTAGGCCTGATGGCCACATGAGTGCAGTATATGAACATTACAACCTGTGGTTCTCCAGCTGTGGTGCCAGAACCAATGGCCCTCTGGGCCTGGCTGTGAGCGTCTGTCCTGAAGTGGACAGACTCACTGACCCTTCAGTGCAGGGCATTGGTGACCTCCCTGATGCAGCGGTGCACTGCCGACTGTGTGACCCCCACTAAGGTCTCTGGTGGACCCCTAAAAGGCTGCAGCGGCATCAGGATTGAGAACCGCTGCCACTATGAGGAACAAAGGCATGGGATGTCCACCAGAGCCACATGGGCTGTAGGTCATCCTTGAGCAGGGTACAGAGACACGTCACCACCCTCTCTAAATGCGCAATCGCCTCTGACACAGGTGCTCTGACATCCGATGGCATGTCATGTGGGGCCTGTAGATTCACGGCAACTGTAATGGCGGGCTCCCTTTGGGGGCTGCTGCTCACGATCGGGGGCCTCTAGGTGGATCGCAGCTGCCTGTTGGCATTGCCTCTGGCGCATACAGATCCTCACGTGCAGAGGATCACACAATGTAGGATGAGCCATACCTATTTCCATGTGATAAATCAAGTTGAACCCTGCATGTATTTGAAGGTTCCTAACAGGGCATGGATTGGTGTTGACGGGTACATCAGCTGCTTTCCTGGATCAACTATGTGGCATGCCATAGCATTGCTCATCTTGGCCAACATTCAGAGTGGCACAACATAACCACATCACAATCCTACCAGCTGAATCGCCTTCCCCCTTCCATCCATAAAACCTTAATGCATCTGCCCTTTCTGGCACCCTCCCCACACACAAGGTTCCTATTGCCTTATTGCCCCCTCACAAACACAGAGCGTACACTGTTAGCGGAGGGATGGTACATGATGTTTATGGCAGCACAGATTCCCCTCCAGTAATGCTAGACCCCCTCCCTTTAGGAATGTACAGTTAGACCCCTGCATAACCCCCCTCTCTCCTCCCTTCCGTAATGCAGAGTGAGGACCCGCCGGCTTTTCAGATCGTGACCGGGATGGCATGTGACGGCCACCCGTTTAACAAAAAATCTGGCAGTGTCGATGGACAGGAGGCGGGCTGCATAATCAGCAAAGGTAAGTAATCATTACCATAATGTTAATTGTGGTACCGCTGCCGTGCGACGGGGGGGTGGGGGTGCCGCAACGAGGTCCCACTGCCGCTGGTAATATGTGGCGGGCCCTTCTCGACGGCGTGGGTCGAGGTGGGCCTCTCCCCACAGCATTTTACCAGCCCCCACGCCACGACCCGCAGCATCGAGGGGCCAGTAAAATTCAGCCCTGGGTGTGCAAAAGCTTGATTTGATAGCTGTGTTTTAGGAGGGAGGTGGAGAGTGTGATCTAGGCGACTGAAGATATGGCCACAAATGGTGGTGTAAAGCAGAGTTTGATGACAGGGGAGATGGTTTGTATGGTTGAAGATGATGTAAAATAGGGAAGGGTGACTCTGTGGAGAGTTTTAAACATAATGATGAGAATTTTCGATTTGAAGTATTGGGGTACCAAGAGGCAATGTAGGGGATGGGCAATGGGTGAGTGTGACTTGGTGCAGCATAGGACACAAACAGCACAGTTTTGGATGAGCGGAGGTTTGTGGAGGGTGGAAGAGAGGATTAAAGTAAGCGGGTTTGGAAGAGACAGAGGTATTTACATTTGGAGGGCCGCAACTCAAAGGAAAATTTGCCACACAAGAGATTATTATACAAAATTAGGCCTTGTAGGATTGTGAGTAATATATTAGCATGGATTGAGCATTGGTTAATGGACAGAAAACAGAGAGTAGGAATAAAGGCATCATTGTTGGGTTGACAGGTGTGGGGTACCACAAGGATCAGTACTTCGGCCTCAGCTATTTACAATCTGCAGGGTGTTTATAAAGTCCTTGTGCAAATTTAAACTTTAATAACTTTGGATATACACATGATAGATGCAAACTGTAAATGGCAAATGGAAGCACAATTCATAAATTTTTAACATAATACAGTTCAAATTTCTAGGCTTCAACATAACCACCATCTTTTGTGATATATTATTTAATCCAATTTTCCAATAGGTAATCTTTTCTTCTACTATCGCCATTTTCAGCATCATTAACAAGAACAACATTATTAACTAAATAAACTTTATAAATTATGCTTTCATATGCTATTTATAGTTTGCTTCTGTCATGGGCAAGTCCAAAGTTATTAAAGTTTAAAGTTGCACAAGGACTTTATAAATTCCTTATACATCAATGACTTAGATGAGGGGACCATGTGTAATGCATCCAGATTTGCTGATGATACAAAGTTAGGTAGGAAAATAATCTGTGGATAGGACATAGAGAAGATTTATGCCAGTTAAGTGAGTCGGCAAGAACGTAGCAGGTGGAATACAATGTGCAGGAATGTGAAGTTACCCACTTTGGTAGGAAAAGTAGAAAAACACAATATTTTTAAATGGTGAGAAACTGAAAAATGTTGGTATTCAGAGGGATAAAAGCAAAATACTGCAGATGCTGGAAATCAGAAATAAAAACAGAAAGTGCTGGAAATACTCAGCAGGTCAGGCAGCATCTGTGGAGAGAGAAGCAGAGTTAATGTTTCAGGTCTGTGACCTTTCATCAGAACTAGCAAAGGTTAGAAAAGAATTAGGTTTTAAGCAAGTGAAGGGGGGCGGGGAGGGGAGTGGGAGGTGGTGGGGAAGAGAACAAAAGGGAAGGTGTGTGATAGGACAGAGGGCAGGAGAGATTAAATAACAAAGCTGTCCTGGGACAAAGGCAAAGAGAGTATTAATGCTTGTGGTGAAAAACAAAGCATTAGTCCAGAGAGAGTGTAACAAGCAGAATAATGAGCAGCTCAGTCTAGGTGAAAACAGGCACATGATTAAAAAATAAAATAAGAAAAAAGGCCAGTCATGCTCTGAAGTTATTGAACTCAATGTTCAGTCCGCAAGGCTGCAGAGTGCCTAATCGAAAGATCAGGTGCTGCTCCTTGAGCTTGTGTTGATACGCACTAGAACACTGGAGCAGGCCGAAGACAGAAATGTTGGCATGAGAGCAGGTGTTGAAATGGCAAGTGACCGGAAGCTTGGGATCATGCTTTCGGACTGAGCGGAGGTGTTCCGCAAAGCGGTCACCCAATCCTCGTTTGGTCTCCCCAATGTAGAGGAGACTGCATTGTGTGTAGCAAATACAGTATACTAAATTGAAGGAAGTACAAGGAATCACTGCTTCACCTGGATGGAGTGTTTGGGGCCTTGGATGGTGAGGAGAGAGGAGGTAAAAGGGCAGGTATTACACCTCCTGTGATTGCATGGAAAGGTGCCGTGGGAAGGGGACGAGGTGTCGGGGGTGACGGAGGAGTGGACCAGGGTATCGCGGAGAGAACGATCCCTTCGGAATGCTGACAGGAGAGGGGAAGGTGTGTTTGGTGGTGGCATCACGTTGGAGGTGGCGGAAATGTTGGAGGATGATCCTTTGGATGTGGGGGCTGGTAGGGAGGAAAGTGAGGACAAGGGGAACCCTGTCGCAGTTCTGGAAGGGAGGGAAAGGGGTGAGGGAAGAAGTGCGGGAAATGTGTCGGACAAGGTTGAGGGCCCTGTCAACCACAGTGGGGGGGAATCCTTGGTTGAGGAAAAAGGAACACATGTCAGAAGCACTGTTGTGGAAAGTTGCAACATCAGAACAGATGCGTTGGAGACAGAGAAACTGGGAGAATGGGATGGAGTCCTTAAAAGAGGCAGGGTGTGCGGAAGTGTAGTCAAGGTAGCCGTAGGATTTGGTGGGCTTATAATATTAGTAAACAGCCTATCCCTAGAGATTGAGACAGAGAAGTTGAGGAAGGGAAGGGAAGTGTCGGAAATAGACGATTGTTACGACCAGGTGAGAAGGAGTCTAGGGGTTCCATCTCAGCCTTTGCCTAGTTTAACCGTAACAGTGTTTAATTTTAAAAACACTGTGTTTTTAGCTTCCCCTCAATGAACCCTTGTTCACTGCTCTCCAATTGTAAGACAAAGAAATCAATTCAGACAGGTTTTCTTAGATTTTAAATAAGAAAGGTAGAAGTTTATTAATCTTAAACTCTGATCTGGTTATTGACTACGAATGCATACGCGATAAACACATACGCAGATAGAAACAGAAAAGTAGAAAAGAATAAAGGGGAAAGTTTGAGGCAATAGATGGGTTTCTATTTTACTGTCCTTTGAGTTTGTTATGAAGTCTTTGGTTGCTGGTTAGTCTTGCAATATTTTGGGGTCCTGTGCACACTTCAACTTGTTTCGAGGTCAGAGTCTTTTCTTGCTTGAGGTTTACGTGTCTTCCGTGGGTCTGGTGGCTTGGCAGAAAGCAAGAGAGAGAGAGAGAGAGGCTTCCTTGCTACAGGTTCCAGTTCAAACAGCCTTCTGCCTCTTTCTCTGTGGCACAATTCAAAAAACGCAGGTTACCTAGCAGGTTAGTCATGTGACTAGCTGGTTTGACCACTTCTGTTTGTAGATTCTGCCATCTTAGCAGTCATTTTGGAATGTGAGCGACCTCACCTTCAATTTCTGGTGATCACAGCCCATTCTGGGTTAAGTGGACCAAGGAACAGTCCTTTGTCTCTCCAAGCACTGTTTTTAGTATGCAAATGTTTTTCCAGCCAAGTGTCCGGTGATTTTTTTAACAAGTCCTTCCTTCACTCCAGCAACAGTTTAAAATCAATGTTCATATGACAAAATTAATATGCTACATTCTTGGCAGGTGAGGGTCTGCATGACACCATGTATGTTTAGTTTAGTTTAGTTTAGAGATACAGCACTGAAACAGGCCCTTCGGCCCACCGAGTCTGTGCCGACCATCAACCACCCATTTATACTAATCCTACACTAATTCCATATTCCTACCACATCCCCACCTGTCCCTATATTTTCCTACCACCTACCTATACTAGGGGCAATTGCTAATGGCCAATTTACTTATCAACCTGCAAGTCTTTGGCATGTAGGAGGAAACCGGAGCACCCGGAGGAAACCCATGCAGACACAGGGAGAACTTGCAAACTCCACACAGGCAGTACCCAGAATTGAACCCGGGTCGCTGGAGCTGTGAGGCTGCGGTGCTAACCACTGCGCCGCCTTATGTAAAGGCGAGAGAAGGATGAAAATTGGAAGCAAGGTTGATGAAGTTTTCCAGTTCAGGACAAGAGCAGGAAGCGGCACCGACACAGTCATCAATGAACCGGAAAAAGAGTTAGGGGAACGGGCCTGAGTAGGACTGGAATAAGAGATGTTCAACATATCCCATAAGAAGACAGGCATAACTAGAACCCATGTGGGTACTCATAGCAACACCTTTTATTTGAAGGAAGTGAGTGGAATTGAAGGAGAAGTTGTTCAATGTGAGTGCAAGTTCAGCCAGGCGAAGGAGGATGGTGATGGATGGGGACTGGTTGGGTCTCTGTTCAAGGAAGAAGCGGAGAGCACTCAGACCATCCTGGTGGGGGATGGAGGTATAGAGGGATTGGACGCCCATAGCGAAGAGGAGGCGGTTAGGGTCAGGAAACTGGAAATTCTCAAAATGACGTAGGGTGTCTGAAGAGTCACGGATGTAGGTGGGAAGAGACTGGACCAGGGGAGGAAAGATACAGTCAAGATAAGAAGAACTTATAGCAAGCAATTAGGAAAGCAAATGTATATTAGTCTTTATTACCAAGGGATTAGAGTTTAAGAGTAAACAAGTCTTACTACAATTGCAAAGGGCTTTGCTGAGATGGAGGTGGGAAGCAGCAACCTGTAGCTGCTCCCTTCGCACACCTGGAGGACAAGATTACACCTACTTTTGTGCTGAATTTGGGCCCTGCTGGACGATGCCTTCGACATTACCAACAATATCAAGAGCTAATGGTTAAGGGTGTAAACCTGACAAAATCTGGAGTGGAGTCCATTAGGTGGTTGATGTTTCCCTCAAGTTGGCACCTCCCAGCAACTCCTGCAACCAAATAGGCCCCTGATGTATAGGCTTTCGTCTTTCCTTTGGACACCAGTCTATGAGGTTGAGAAGGGGGTGCTGATGCTAGGCAAGTCTGCACCTCCTAAAACCATGCCTCGGCTATGCAGCAAACAAAGAAAGGTAATCTTTTGGCTTGGAAGCCAGAATGTGAGCACTATATGTCCTGGAATGAACAGCGAGCCACACTCCACAGCTAGTGTATGTAAGACAGTCTGACTGACCGTGAGCTACACAAGCTTGGTGTTGACATTGCCGTCTATAAGAAACCAGATTAGCCAACACAGGTTTTATTCAAGAAGCTAATTACAACTTCTACTGGCATGGAAAGAGCACTAAAGATCGCAGTGAGCATGGTGTAGGCTTCGCAGTAAGCAACCGGCTGACACAGTCAATTGAGCCACCTCATCTCCCTGCAGTTATCATCTGATGGAGGCACAGACAACATCATATAAGTCCATGCACCAACTCTGAACACCAGCATTTCAGAAAAAGAACATTTCTATGACTCCCCAGGTGATGTTCTGAGGAACATCCCAAATGGCGAGAGGTTATTTATCCTGGGTGACTTCAGTGCATGTGTCAAGGTAGACAGTGATTCATGGCCGATGTGCCTCTATCATCCATGGGGTGGGTAAGATCAACGATAACGGACAATGCCTTCTTGAGCTTTGTACCCTGAAAGATCTCTGCATTACCAACACCTACTTCCAGGGCAGACATCACCACAAGGTATCATGGTGTCACCCAAGGTCTGGTCATTGGCATCAACTAGGTCTAGTCATCACAAGGAAGCGCGATCTGCCTAGTGTTCTTCACATCCGCATCTACCACAGTGCAGATTGTGACATCGACCACTCTCATCAGCAGCGGAGTGAAGGTGCACCCCGAAAGTTCCACAGCTCCAAACATGATGACCCGCCACGTATCAATATCCCTTGCATAAGCAATGATGCCAAATAGCACTGTAGCTAGAATGCTTGCGAACCACCATGCTGACATCACTAAGCTCAAATATCTATGAAGCAGCAGAAGCATCATTTGGTAACGGCAGAACCCGTGACAAGGACTGGTTTGAGACCTACTCAGCTGAATTGATATCCGTCATTGATGCAAAAAACAAAGCCTACATGATGCACAACATAAACCCAACAGCTAAGGCGCGTCATGATGTGAAAGTAGCCAAGACAACCATGCAGAGGGAGATACTGCGCAAACAAACACTGGATCAGCTTATGTCAAGAAATCCAAGCTGCATGTGACAAAGGAAATCTACGAGCTATGTACAAAGGGATCAAGAGGGCGCTTGGCCCTGCCATCACCAAAGTTGCTTCCCTGAAGTCGGCAGATGGTGATGTACTCACCAAGTAAGTAAACAGATGTCCCGCTGGGCTGAACACTACTGTCGGCTGTACTCCTGTGAGATGGACATCTCCTAGTCTGTGCTCGATGCTCTCCAGCAACCTCCTGTCATGGATGAGTTAGACCAAGAACCTTCATTACTGGAGCTCGAGAAGACATAGACCACCAAGCGAACAGAAGGGCACCGGGCAAGGACGGAATCCCAGCCAAACTGCTCAAGTGTGGAAAATCCCATCTATTGCCACACCTTTATGGCCTTCTCCTTCTCTGCTGGAAAGTAGGCTCTGTGCCACAGGAGATGCGTGATGCCAAAATCATCACACTATACAAAAACAAAAGGCGACAGAGGAGACTGTGACATCTACAGCAACATTTCACTCCTTAGCATCACGGGGAAGGCCTTTGCTAGGGTCATACTTAAAAGACTCCATTTACTTGCAGACTGAACGTACCCAGAAGCGCAGTGCAATTTCCGTGCCGACAGATCTACTGTGGATTTGATCATCTCCAAACGCCAGCTACAAGAGAAGTGTAGTGAACAGAGTATACCCCTTTACCTTACTTTTGTAGATCTCACTAAGGCATTCGACACAGTCAGCAGAACAAGGCTCTACAAGATTTTGGGAAAAATTGGCTGTCCACCGAAGCTCCTCAGTCTCATCCGCTCCTTCCATGACAACATGCACTGCACTGTACAGTTTGGTGGCTCCACTTCCAACAGTTTCGGAGTGAAGAATGGAGTGAAACAGGGTTGTGTCCTAGTCCCCGCTCCGTTTGGCATCTTCTTCTCCATGCTCCTGACCTTCACCTTCCCTGCAGATATGGAAGGAGTCTACTTGCACACTAGGTCAGATGGCAAGCTCTACAATCTATCAAGGCTGAAAGTGAAGACAAAAACACATCACGTCATGATCAGAGAACTCCTCTACATTGATGATGCTGCACTAGTCACACAGAAACTGAGCTACAAATACTCATGGACTGTTTCTCCAATGCCAGTAACTTGCTCTCCTTGACTATAAACATCAAGAAAACCGTGGTCATGCGACAAGGTCTTGCATCTCTGCCCCAGATCACACTAAACAACACCCCACTGGAAGTGGTTTGCAAATTCTGCTACCTTGGGTTCGCAGTAACAATCTGTCCCTTGATGCAGAGCTTGATACACGCATAGGGAATGCAGCTACCACCATTGGCAGACTTGAGAAATGCGCATGGGATAACACCAAGCTGACCCTTAGGACCAAGCTGATGGTTTATAAGGCCTGTGTTCTCAGCACCTTGCTGTATGGCTGTGAAACATGGGTGACTTACAGCTACCAGGAAAAGCTCAATAATTTCCATCTTTGCTGTCTGCGGCACATAATGCATATATCCTGGCAGGACAAAATCACAAATGTGGCAGTCCTCTCAAAGACAGAGCTCCCAAGCGTGTTGGCACAAATCAAACAGAGGCCACTTCGATGGACCAGACAGTCCACAAGATGGAAAACGGTCCAAGGACCTGCTGTATGGTGAAGTAGCCGGGGTCAGGTAATTAGTGGGGAGCCCAAAACTCCACTTCAACGACACTTGCAAGCCTGACAGGAAGGCCCTAAATGTTGACTGTTGCCCCTGGGAGTCACTAGCAGGTGAAAAAGGGAAAGGCCGACACATCCTGTGAACTGGTGCACTACCACAACGCCCAGTTGCTACAGCAGCTTGGCAACAGATGCCAACATTAAAAACAACTCACAGTGTCATTTGGCAGCTTCAAGTGCAGCACTTGTGGCAGAACCTGCCTCTCAAAGATTGGCCTTCACAGCCATCAGCAAGACACCCCAGCTAAATGGATTGTTTTCTAAATGTCCATCATCTTTCGTAGACGGAAGGATGCCAACCAATCAATCGTGAGACCACATCTGGATTACTGTGTACAGTTTCGGCCTCCATATCTAAAGAAGGATATACATGTCTTAGAGGGAGTGCAACGAAGATTCATGTGAGTGATTCCTAGGCCTATATTCCCTCGAGTTTAAAAGAACATTTGGTGATTGCATTGAAACGTTGTTGTTGTAGTTATAGTCCCAAAGGTATCTCTCCCATTTGAAAGAGACAGTTGGTGATGTATAGCTTGAGGGTCACCACTCCACAAGCATGAGGCAAGGCGTGGTGGCAGGCCTCCATGAACTACCACAGTTGGTACAGGGATTGAACCCAAGCTGTTAGCATCTTTTTGCATCATACACTCGCTGTCTAGCCAACAGAGCTAACTAACCCCCTGCATTGAGACAAATAACATTCTTAAAGGGCTTGACAGGGTAAATGCTGGGAGAATGTTTCCTCTGGCTTGAAAGTCTAGAACTAGGGGGGTTACAGTCTCAGAATAAGGGATCAGCCATTTAGGACTGCGATAAGGATAAATTTCTTCACAGAAAACTGTGGATGGTCCATTTGTTGAGCATATTTAAGTTAGAGATTGTCAGATTTTCAACGCACCAAGGCTCCTTTGACAGCATATTCCAAACCCGCCATCTCTACCACTTAGAAGGACAAGGGCAGCAGATGCATGAGAACACCACCACCTGCAAGTTCCCCTCCAAGTCACACACCATCCTGACCTGGAACTATATTGCCGTTCCCTTATTGTCATTGGCTCAAAATCCTGGAACTCTCTTCCAAACAGCACTGTGGGCGTACCTACCCCACATGGACTGCAGCAGTTCAAGGCAGCTCACCACCACCTTCTCAAGGGCAATTAGGATGGGCAATAAATGCTGGCCTAACCAGCGACGCCCACATCCCATAAATGAAAAAAAAATAGGTACTAAGAGAATCAGGGGATATGTAGCTCGTGTGTGAAGGTGGAGCTGAGGTAGGTCAACCATGATGTTATTGAATAACTGAGCAGACTTGAAAGGCTGAATGGTCTACTCCTACTTGTTATGTAAAAATACTTAGTGTCACTTTAGATGCAGTATTTGACTTTGCATTTGTCCCTTGTCAATGGCCTGAGGAATATTTGTCCCTCAATCAACATCACAAAAAACATTATCTGGTTATTATCACATTACTGTTTGTGGAGTTTGCTGTGTACAAATGCGGCTATCATGTTTTCTACAACAGTGACTACACTTCAATAACACTTCATTGGCTGTAAAGCTCTTTGGGAGGTCCTAAGGTCGTGCAAGGCGCTATACAAATGGACGCCTTTTCTTGCGATTGTTAAACTACTTAGGAAGTATTGGCTCCATCTATCTGTATTACAGCTTCTGAAGTCATGTAAATTCAGTGATTTTGTTTGCGGTCCTCTCTGGCAATCACTAGGTGCGCAGCCTTCACCTTGTTACCGGGAGCCTGGCCGGGCACTCAGTGTTCAGACATATCAAAGGCACAGTTCGACATTAGGAAGAAGCCCGAATTGTTGGTGAAAGTTAAATTAATGCCCCACATACAGAGCGGGCCGGGCCGACAGGAAGAGCGAGCTGGAAGGTTGCAGTCGCTGTCAGGCCTTAGCCGATCCGGGCCAGGCCGGCTGTGTTTCACCCTCTGTCAATAAAGCCGTGCTCGGCAACAGTGCTCCTGGAAACACCGCGCACTGGCGGCGGGGCTCACAGTGTCGCACCCAGAGTCCGGGGGTAGGAGGGCAGAGCGAGTGATTCTGGAGCGGAGCCCAGAACCGTCAACTCATTGAAAGAAGTTCATACATTTGCAGCAGCGAACCGCACACCAAAGGTGGAGAGTTTCAACCCAAAACTGACGGCTTCGCATCTCTTCCTTTATCCCCTCCCCAGCTGCTGGTGAGTCAGCCGCCTAGCTCTGCTACTCCATCGAGCGGCCACAACCACTTGTGCAACACGAACCATCACCCACTCCCCCCCCCCCCCCCCGGTCTCACTCTAATAAGGAAGAAGTTGTTTGTGTGGAGAGAGAAGCGCAGCAAAGAGGTCCGCACGCTTTACATGTATGCTCCTTATTGGATTAACTTGTGTACTCGTCCTAAACAGTGACACTTTCAGCCGCTGAATTCTTCTCGAAAACAATTACCGAAGAAAAGTCTGAGAGAAGCTTGCTGAGCCTTTGCTGAGGATGAACAACGGCAGTATTTACGCCAGCCGTAAGAGGCGAAAGCCAGTTCAGAAAAGGTAAGATTGTTGGAGGTTCATGCGGACTGTGACTGCAACATTGTCCCGAGTGCGAGTTTGTTGTTGGAGACTCTGAGCGGGATTAAAAGTTATAAAACAATTTTGCCATATGGAGAAAAGTTAAATAATGTTGATTTGTCTATCAGCCTCACAATTGTCTCGAGGCTTTTTTAAATCAACACCGTGAACTGCTTTATGCTGGTGACTTAAAAATGTGTAATATTACTGATCTCCAAAGATCCAGTTTTCTCCCTCTTTAAGTCTCAGTGGTATTGATTAGAAGTAACAACGTTTTAATCTACGAGGTATATCGTGATTGTGTACAATATGACAATTTAATGAACAGTCATAGTTTGGGAAATTTCTTGATCTTGTTCCTGTCACAGTAGTTTAGAACTGTTAGGTAAATTCCAAAAAAACCCCGAAATATTAACTGTATAACCCAATAAACAAAGCCTCCCATTCACTCTAAACCGAAAATTCTATAAAAATCCACGTACGTACCAGAAGGTGAATAGGACGCTCTTGCCATGTATTCTTGAAACCTAACCACAAACAAAGCCTAAAATAATAACCCATCGAGGCTGCAATACAGTTGCTTGACTATAACTTTAGTGTCCCTTGTGAAAAGAAAAATATAAACGCTGTTTACTTGTAAATGTTAAAGTTTTGTGTTAAATTCAGCAATAACATTTATCAGTAGTGCAAGGTTATATATAAGTAATGTGCAGTATACTTCAAAACAAATATTTACAGCTTTCAAAAATACAAAATTGATATAGTATTTCTGTAGCCAGAACATTTGTGTTTTGCTTTGTCTTTTTTCCCTCGCCCCTCCATGCAAGTACAGTTGGATTATAAAAGAGTTGTAGAGCAAAGAAAATCAGTGAAATTATAACTTCTTGGCACTACCTATTGCAAACCCAGGTTCTGTTTATTTGGAAGAACTGCAGGTGGGAGCAGGTAGTTTGTCATCTTCCTGTAAAAAAAAAATTGTAATATTTGGAAATGATGTCACCATTGTCTCCCCTCTTTGCACTGTGTGTGGAGGAGGGGAAGTTGCATAGTGACATCACTGGAACCACTCTGCAATATGTGCTGGCCTTTATTTGAGATTTAAATTGACATCAATCATTTAATTAATGTGCTGTATATAAAAAGAAAGATCAGAGCTCCACCCAAGTTGACTGCCCACTTGCCATTAAATGATTCTACTCATAGCTTGCAGAGTATTTTCGAATTATATGATCTTTATTTAGGCAGAGCTATTTCTCTAAAAGTGATGAGACAGGAGTGGTTCAATTTTCATAACGCACCTCCCTGGCTCACCAAGTATGTGCTTTGTCTAGAAACCTAAAAAAAAAAATTGTTTTTGTCATTTTGGAGCTGCTGCATGTGCTTTTCCACGTGTCTCACTGCATCTACATTGGTGAGAGTGGGCGGAAGTGAGAGATTGTGCACATGGGGCACCTCAGGTAATGGCAGTTTATGTGACACAAACTGTCTGTGCCATCTGAGTTATGCAACTAACATCATTTGATTAATTTTGACTAAACATCTACACTATATGTAGTGTAACCATCTTCTGTTAAACTGCTGAAATTAGCCAGCAGTTGCATAATCTTTTGTCTGTGTTTTGGCTTTTAATATGAAATCTACTGTTACATTTTAGGCTACGCTACAAAGTCCTTCCCATTATTGAAATTGGGCTCCAAAGTTCTACTTGACAAAAAGGGGAAAGGGAAGAAAAAGGATGTGATGTCTTTGTACCTTGATGTGAAACTGTAGGGGCCCTTAATTTTTAAAGTCTGACATAAATGCAATTTTTGAAAAATTACAGTGGGAATCTGATGAACAGAGCTTTGTGTATGTTTGTTTTTCCTTTAAATACTGAGTGACTTGTAGCTTTTTAAAATCCACCTCTTGGACCATGCTTTTGATCACCTTTCCAAATATCTCATTCTTTGGCCCAGTAGCTATTTTGGTCTAAAATGCCTGTCAAGCACCTTAGGACATTTTACATTTTTTTTACATTAAAGGCGCTATATAAATGTCTTTCTTTTCTTTCTATCATTGTTTTCAGATTTTAGGTGATTGAGTTTCCTCAGTGCAAGTCCCTCAATCAACACATTACACAATCAGCCCATATGCTTTATATCTGCTAAACTAGTCCAATTTGATTTATTGGAAAAGTGCTACCTATGGCAAAGGACAGAAATTGGCAGCTGTACTGAGAAACCATTATAAGGCTCTCCGTTTAACATATGAATCTACTATTGTTGCGAATGATGATGTTGGAAACAATCCAGTGTGCAACAATGCACATTTTTTAAAAGTTTTTTTTTTAGTGACTATTGAAAGTTCTACCACATGTGCATACATTTTTCATTTATTGAGTGTGGATGTGTATAAAATCAAACCCATAGATGTATCTTTCATGTGGTGTTTTAACTAGATTGGCAGAGAGGGATGGCTGGAGATGATAATGCAGGGATTACTTCTCCCCCAGTTTTGTATGCTTTTTCTTTGTTCTGCAAAATGTAAGATATTCTAGATTCTGGTGCTATGACTCATTTCAAGCCAAAAATGTTGTTTACTTTATCAGATTAAGTGGAGCCAGAAAATTGAAACTAGCTTGGTGACAACCTTTTTAAAATTATGATTCAAGCAAAGTTTTTTCTTCATTTTATATAAACTGTAATAAATGTGGCAAAAGTTTTAATTCTGAATTTAAATGGACCTTCACTTTCCTAATCCTGATTTAAAACAAATATAACCTTTCAAACCTGTACAAGCAATATGTTATGATAGCTCACTGGGAGATGTGGAGATACTCCATTTGAAAATATCCAGTCAGCCTCACTTTATTGCTTTTTTTGGGGCTAGAACCTGTCCTCTTTATATTCACCATTAGCAACTGTGCTGTTTTGCTGAAGTTTGAATGTGACCTGTAGTAGGGTAAACAAATTTCTGGAGCAAACCTTTTGTGGGGGTTTGGGGGTGGGGGGCGGGGGGGTCGGTTGTTGATGGTGAAACATGAGTGATGGAGCATCCTATTGCAATAAAGTACTTTTGATGAAGAGGGAGATGCTGGTAGCAGGGTCTCACTTTGGAAGTCACTTCTTGTTGCCCAGTTATTGAATAGTATAGACTCTGACCAGAAAATCATAATCCCATTGTTGGGCAATTTTGTCCTCCTTGATGCTAAAGGAGGCATGGTAATGTAGATTGACAGTGGAAACTAAAGATAGGGATGATAGTGTCCCTTTTTTTAAAATGGAAGAACATTTCGGCTCTCAAGCATGTATGAATTCTGCACATCTACTTTGTTAAATGTTGGTTCGGTGTCTCCAGGAAGATAGGACTATTTAACACAATGGTTTTGAGGGGAGGCAAAAAGAGCTGGATTTTACCAAGGCCTCAATGTCAGGTTTTGTAACGGGCGAACCGAAAGAAGGGGCTGGCGACGGTCGGCCACGAGACAGCAGCGAGGCTCTGTGGCGGTTGCCCTCCCCTCCCCACCCCCGCCGCTGGGTCACTAGACCTGGATTTCAATATTTAAATGACATGCATAAATTGAAATGAACTTGCCTTCAATCTTCCAGGCCAACCGCAATCTTCAGTGTGGCAGCTGGCGCTCCCATGCCTTCAATTCTCCGTCCGGGGAAAACCAGCATGACACTGGTGGGGAAGGGAGCAGAGATAAGATTTTCAGTGCTGGGGAAAGGGGAGGGGTTGGGTTAAATAAACCTAATGGATGTAGGGGATGGTGGGAAGGGATGAACTTTAAACTTTGTGCAGTCTGTAGGGGGGGGGGGAGGGTGGAAGGTCAGATTTAAAAGGAAAGTGTTTTGTGGGGGAAGGGCAAATAGTTAATGTAATTGGTATTGGGGGGGTGTGAAAGGGGCATTAGAAATTTATTTAATACATTTTGGGGGGGGGGGGGTATCTTTAAAAATTCAAATTGATCGGCAGGGCTGGCTGCCCTTTAAAAATGGTGCCAGCGCCTGTGCATGGGGACAGACAGCCCGCCTCCTGCACGGGATTGGGGAGATGGGCTGCCGCAACTATTTAAATGAGCCACTGCGCATGAGATTGTGGCAGCTCTTTGGCATGTGGCCCGCATGTGCAGGCTGCCATTTTTTGAGCTTGCCGCCAAGATCAGTGGCGGGCTCTTAAAATTCAATCCTAAGTTTTTCATACAAAAACAACCTGTATTTATGTAGTGCCTTAATGTAGAAAACCATGTCACGATGGAAAACAAAAGGAATGGATGCTGAAAATGGTATTGGAGGCTGGAGTGGCTGCTGAAGAAGGTGGGGGTTCTGGAATTATTTTAAAGTTGGAGAGGGAGCAATGCAAGACAGTAGGATTTAGGGAGGGAGGTTCAGAAAATAGGGTTGCGGCAGCTGAAGACCCTGCTACCACTGGTGGGCTGAAGGGTTAGGGTGCAAGAACACCAAGGCCAGAGACTGATGTGTGAAAGGGAACAGGGTAGTGAAGGAGTTTGGGGAAATGGAGGGCAGATCAGGAGGATTTTAAATTAATTCGGAGTTTACATGGCAATGGATTGGGAACCGATATAGTTCAGTGATGAGCAGAATAAGACCAGATATCTGCAGTTGTGTTTGGTCAAGTTGAAGTTTAATGAGATTGAATGATGGGAGGCCAACTGGTAAGGTGAATATTGGAGAAATTGAGTCCAGAAGTGTGGATACAGGTTTCAGCAAGGGTGAGTGAGTTTAGAGGTGGGAGTTAATGGTTTCAGTGCAAAAGGATTTGGAATAAAAGCAAGAAATGCTGGAACCACTCAGCAGGTCTGGCAGCATCTGTGGAAAGAGAAAGCAGAGTTAACGTTTCGGGTCAGTGACCCTTCTTCGGAACAGGAAAGGATTTTGAGTTTGAAGTTCAGCTGTGGTTCGAACAGCTCACCAGTGTTTTTCATTGCATGATTTCTGCTTGACCAAATAGCCAGAAGGGCATGGAGTTGGTGGTAAAGAGCAGTGTTTATGACAGAGGTCAAAAATGATTACTTTGATCTTCCTAATGTTCAGTTGAAGGAACTTTTGACAATGCCACACAAGGAAGTCTGAAAGCGTGTGGACATTTTTGGGGTTGAAGGAAGTGATGGAAGAGTGGAGCTGGGTATTGCCAGCATATATATGGAAGCTAATCCTGTGGATGGTGTTACTAAAAGGCAGTCTATAGATGTGGAATAAGACAGGCCATGTGCATATCCTTGGGGTGCCTGGAGTTGGCGATAGGGAAGGGGAGTGAAATAAAACCAGAAAATACTGGAAATATTCAGCAGGTCAGGTAGCATCTGTGGAGAGAGAAACCGAGTTAATGACTGGAATTTTACGCCCCCCTCAAAGAGCGGGAAGATGGCAGGGGGTGGGCGTAAAATGGAGCAGGAGGCTCAGGAGGGCCCTTCCCGACCCGCTCCCACCTCCGCCGCCATTTTATGCAGGGCAGCGGTGGCGAAAAACAGCTCGCCCACCCCAGGCCAGTCAAGGCCCATAAGTGTCTGGTCGAGTGGCCCAGACCCGAGACAAGCTGCCTGACAAAAGCAGGCCCAAAAACTTGCCTTCGTTCCAGGCTCCCTGACATCTTCTCTGTGGTGGTTGGGTTCCAGTCCCAGCAGTGGCCACTGCTCCCGGTGGCGCCGCTGGGACTAAGAGCTGCTGGCCCGTTGATTGGCCCGCAGCCCCATTAGGCGGGACTTGCAGCCTCAAATGGGTGGAAGTCCCGCCTCAGACCAATTAAAGGCTGGGGAACCGCAAAATACAGATTGGATCCCCAGGCCAGGCGGAGGTGGATTCGCCACCGACTTTTTCGTTGGTGGATGGTTGAGGGAAAAGTCCTGGCCAATGTTTTACGTCTGTGACCTTTTCGATGGAACAGTGAAAGCTGCGGGGCATGTGATGGCTGTGTGGGGACAAGTACAAATGGAATTACCATTGTAGTCCAACGGAGCAGGAAAATGAGAAAAGAGGTGATGGCTTGTTTAAATACCATGGAGAGGATAATGCTTTGTACCTCTGGCCAAGTTGCTAGGGAGGAGTGGTTAACAGTGAGGTGGAGTGTCTGAGGTTACAGGAAGATATAGACTGGATGGTCAAATGGGCAGAAAAGTGGCAGATGGAATTTAACGCTGAAAATTGTGAGGTGATACACTTTGGAAGGAGTTATGTGACACGGAGGTATTCAATGAATACTTGGCCTGAAACTGGGAAGTTCCGAGGAACAAAGGGACTGACCTTGGCGTGTTTGTCCATAAATGTCTGAAGGCAGAAGGGCAGGTTAATAGGGTGGTGAAAAAGGCATATGGGACACTTGCCTTTATCAATCGAGGCATAGATTACAAAAGCAGGGAGGTCATGTTGGAGTTGTACAGAACTTTGGTAAGGCCACAGCTGGAGTACTGTGTGCTATTCTGGTCGCCACATTATAGGAAGGATGTGATTGCATTGGAGTGGGTGCAGAGGCGATTCACCAGAATGTTGCCTGGGATGGAACATTTAAGCTATGAAGAGAGGTTGGATAGGCTTGGGTTGTTTACACTGGAGCAGAGAAGACTGAGGGGTGACCTGATCGAGGTGTACAAGATTATGAGGGGCATGGACAGGGTGGATAGGGAGCAGCTGTTCCCCTTAGTTGAAGGGTCAGTTACGAGGGGTCACAAGTTTAAGGTGAGGGGTGGGAGGTTTAAGGGGGACTTGAGGAAGAACATTTTTACCCAGAGGGTGGTGACGGTCTGGAATGCCCTGCCTGGGAGGGTGGTAGATGCAGGTTGCCTCACATCCTTTAAAAAGTACCTGGATGAGCACTTGGCACGTCATAACATTCAAGACTATGGGCCAAGTGCTGTCAAATGGGATTAGGTAGACAGGTCAGGTATTTTTAATGCATCAGTGCAGACTCGATGGGCCGAAGGGCCTCTTCTGCACTGTATTATTCTGTGATCTGTGAAACAGGATATCGGTTTAATGTCAGTGCTCTCAGGTGAACATAAAAGATTTCATACTACTATTTTGAAGAACAGGGAGGTTTTTTTTGCAGTGTCCTGGCCAAGATTTATCCCTTAACCAATACCCAATAACAGGTTATCCAGTCATTGTCACAGTACTGTATGTGAGTCCAAGTTGGCTTTTGTGTTTCCTACATTACAACAGTGCCTGCACTTCAAAAGTACTTTATTGACTATAAAACGCTTTGGGATGTTTGGAAACGGTGGATAATATAAATGCAAGTCGTTTCTCTTTCTGATTGTAACTAAACTTGGGAGTTTTGACAGAAGGAAATAGACATGGAGTTGGGAGGTAATGACTATTCAGGACCTTTGGAAATGTAAAGAAGGACAGAAATAGGATGGTAGTTGGAGACGATGGATGAGTCAAGGGTAGGGTTATGATGAGAGGGTGTTGACAGCTGTTTTGAAAAGAGAAGGGATGATGCTGAGCAAAAGGAGTCATTCGCAATATCAACAATAATGTGCACTTAAATAATGCTTTTAACGTAGTAAAGTACCTTAAGGCACTTCACAGGAGCATAATCAGACAACATTTGACTCGAAAGCATATAAAGAGATATTGGGACAGGTGACCAAAAGCTTAGAGGTAAATTTTAAGAAGCATCTCTAAGGAGGTCGTGAGTTGACGAGGTTTAGAGGGAGAATTTCAGAGCTTGGGGTCTAGATGGCTTAAGGCATGGTGGGGCAAATGAAGTCGTAGGTTCGCACGGGGCCAGAATCGGAGGAACACAGAGTTTCTGGCAGGTTGGAGAACTGGAGAACATTAGAGTTGGGGAAGAACTAGGCCATGGAGGTGTTTGAACACCAGGATAAAATTTTTAAATTCGAGGCATTGCTGAACTGGTAGTGCAGTGAGCACAGGGTTGATGGGTGACTGGGACTTGGTGCAAGTTAGGATTATGGGCAACGATGTGAATGAATTTATCTTTAATGAGGTCATTGATTGTTTACTCTTGAATATGATGCAGCAATTGTTTTGTCATTGGTAGGGCTGGTGAGCAAAAGTGGTGGGGAGGAGGTGTAGGGATGTTAAGCCGAGAGTGAGAGGGGCTAATGGTTCTTGGGAATGGACGGATAAAACAGTTGTGGTTGCTGCAATAGGAATACAAGACAATACCAACAGAGGAGCATAATGAGGCTATGGTTTTGTTTAGGAGAGAATGGCCTGGCTTGGAGGCAGGAGAAGAAGGTAGGCTAAGAGTAATAGTAAGTGGGGAAAGGGATCTGGGTGGGGGCATGATGCAAGAGAAGACTGAGGTGAGATGAGTTATGGCTGGAGGAGCTGAACAGAAGAGACAGCAGACCAGGAACACAGTGTCCAAAAAAAGCTGGGAAGCTTGGTTCAGGAGGGCTAGCCAATGTATGTATGCAAGCAGACATATCACGGGGACCAATGGCAGAGAGATAAGTACAAGAAGGAAGATTCTTTGTATAGGGACTGTTAAGAGGAGTGAACTAGTCATTTTAATGGAATTGCTGCATTCCTAAACAGATACTACAGTACTGTATACTGTATTTTAAAATTATGCATTTTGTGAGAGCAGAGATTGGTTTAGAATTCTGTCTTGACCATGGCCATGAAATTCCTCTTCTATTACTTCATCAAATTGGAGTGCTAATGATAAATCCCGGTAATCTCTTTGGTAAGTGACTGCACCCCTTGGAACACTGGAGGTTCCAAGAAATTTGGTATTCCTTGGTTGGATAATATTTTATTAAAAATTGCAGCTTACATTGTTGCTAAAAATGTTTGCGATCCGGAGCCACTTGTGCAACTTCATTCTTCAGTATAATGTACTAAAAAAGACCTTTTTAAACTTCTGCTCTATGATTCTTTTCTTTTATTTCACTTTATTTCATACTTCTGATGTTTTTGCACCACCACTCTCTCTGTTCTGCAAAAAGGGTCCAAATGAGTTGCAATCAATTTCCAATTATTTATTATCTGATCCCAAAAGTTGGATTTCCAATTAGAAAACTGCACGTTCAACTTTGAATCTGTCATCCCACTTGAGTGACAAAGTTGAATTTTTGATTTTCTAGTGTGATGTCATAGTCATTACACACAGAAGGAGGACATTCAGCTCTCTGTTGCATAGTCCAGTCAGTCCCACTCTCCTGCTTTATCTCCAGAGCCCTGCAAATTTATTTATCTCAAGTGCCCATCCAGTTTCCTTTTGAAGTCATTCATCATCTCTGCTTCCACCACTGTTATAGGTAGCAAGTTCCAGGTCATTATCGCTCACCTGTGTTAATGAAGTTCTTCCTCACATTCCCCCCTGTATTTCTTAACCGAAACCTTAAAGCTATGAACCCTAATCCTTGTACCATCAGCTAATGGAATCAGCTTTTTTTGTCTACTTTATCTAGACCTGTCATAATCTTGTATACCTCTATCAAATCTTCCTCAATCTCCTTTTTCTCCAGGGAGAACAACCCAGCTTCTCCAGCCTAACCTTGCAGCTAAAATCCCTCATCCCTGGAACCATTCTGGTGAATCTGTTCTGCATCATCTCAAGGACCCCCACCTCCTTCCTAAAATGTTTTGACGAGAACTGAATGTGATACTCAAGTTGTGGCCTAACCAGAGTTTTATAAAGGTTCAGCATAATTTCCCTGCTTTTGTACTCAATACTTCTATTTATGATGCACAAGATCCCAAATGCTTTGCTAATTACTCTGTCAATATGTCCTACCACCTTTAAAGATCTGTACCCATGAACGTCCCCAGGTCCCTCTGTCCCTGCACACTCTTTAGGGCTGTACCATTAAGTCTATATTGCCTCTCCCTGCCCTTTCTGCCAAAATGCATCATCTCACACTTCTCTGTATTAAATTCCATTTGCTGCTTGTCTGCCCATTCTGCTAACTTAGCTATGTCCCGTTGCAGTCAATTGGTATCATCCTCACTGACCCTCCTCCAAGTTTGGTATCATCGGCAAATTTTGAAATTTTACTCTGTATTCAAATATCTGTCATTTATATATATCAAAAAGGCAGTGATACTATCACAGACCCTTGGGGAACACCACTGTCTACCATCCACTAGTCTGAAAAACAACCATTTACCATGACTCGCTGTTTTCTGCCCTTAAGCCTATTTTTTAATCCAAGCTGACACGGACCCTCCTATTCCATGAGCCTCCATTTTGCTAACAGCCTTTTATGTGGTGCTTTATTAGACGATTTCTTAAGATCCATTTCGACAAAATCCATTGCTTTCCCTTCATCAACCTTCTCTGTTACTTCTTCAGAAATTCAATTAGATTAGTCACGCATGATCTACCTTTTACAAATCCATGCTGACTATCCTTAATTAATTTAAATCTCTCCCAAGTGCCTGTTTCCGTTCCCCCCCCCCCCCCCCAACCCTCCCCTCCCCAATTATTGTTTCTAGAACCTTACCCACCACTGATGTTAAACTGACTGGCCTGTAGTTACTAGGAATGTCCTTGTACCCTTTCTTGAAAAAGTGTGTTACATTTGCCACTCTCCAATCCTCTGGCACCTGCCATATCAGGGGAAAATTGGAAGATGATGGTAAGCCCTTCCGCTATCTCCACTCTTGACATCCTTGAGCAAGTGGGGATGCAAGCCATCCGGACCAGGTGACCTATCCGCTCTATGCATGGCCAACCCTTCCAGTACATCCTGTCTATTAATTTTCACTCCATCCATTACCTCTGCCATCTCTGCTTCTACCTATATTTTGACAGCATCCTCTTCCTTAGTAAACAATGTTATGACCAGGTGAGAAAGATGTCTAGGGGTCCCTCTCAGCCTTCGCCTGGTCTTACCATAACAGGGTTTAATTTTAAACACACTGTGTTTTTAGCTCCCCTTTGGTGAATCCTTGTTCATTGCTTTCAAATTATAAAGCAAAAGAACCAGCACAAACAAATTTTCTTAGGTTTAAAGAAGAAAAGTTGAAATTTATGAAACTTAAACTCTAATTCGATTAATGCCTATGGATACACGACGCGTCCGCGCTAGTGTGCATATGCGATACGCACATGCAAATAGAGACAGAAAAGAGCAGAAGAAAAAAATAAAGTGGAAAAGTTTGAGGCAATCTCCAAAGAGGGTTTTTTATTACAGATCTTCGAGCTCACAGTAGAGTCCTTGATTGTAGGTAGATCTTGCTTTTCGTTAGGGCCCAGTATTCTTCTTAAACCTGTTCACTGTAGGAGACTTTTCTCTCTTGGGGTTTGAGTCTTCAGTGGATTCACAGGCTCTGAGAAAGAGATGGAAGCAGACAGGAAAGATCTTCTCAGTCCAGGAGCAAACAGTCTTTGAGTTCAAACTCTCTGTGGCCAGTTCAAAAGAAAACCCTGGAACAGCCATGTGACCAGCTGGATTTTTGATAGGTAAGAGCATCAAGAGATATTGAATAAAATTGGGTAAATGGAGTTGAGGTACAGATCAGCCATGATTAAGTAGGGTAGAGGCACAGGCTTAAGTGGCTGAATGGCCTACTCTAGTTCCTGTGTTCCCAAGGCTAAGAGGCTATGTTATCAATGGGATGAAGATTCCTAAACACGATGAGCATTTAGCTTCTTCCAATTTGTTCAGATCACTGTTTTCTAGTTTCCAGTGCTGTTTCTAAATCATTCCTTTGTGACGACTGAGGTTGGAGGAATGCGCTGTCTTTCTCTAGTTCCACTACTGCACTGGTCACGACATATATTTAAATGTTACTGATATGGCCCATTATATACTTTTTTCTATATTAGTTTCAGAATAAAACTCTACCAGCCAGGTTTCTTAAAACAACAAAATTATTAATATTATAAAACAAGACTTGTTCAACAAAGATGCAAAAGCTTATTAACATATAGGTTGAAATATGGAAGTATAAATATATTCCCTTCTAAATAACCCAACACACACACCAGTTAAAGAATAAAATAAAGAAGCTTTCTCTGCAGAGATCAACTTCACAAAAACAAAAATTCTTTTGCCAAATACTTGTTAATTCTTGAAGAAATGGGGCGGCACAGTGGCGCAGTGGTTAGCACCGCAGCCTCACAGCTCCAGCGACCCGGGTTCAATTCTGGGTACTGCCTGTGTGGAGTTTGCAAGTTCTCCCTGTGTCTGCGTGGGTTTCCTCCGGGTGCTCCAGTTTCCTCCCACAAGCCAAAAGACTTGCAGGTTGGTAGGTAAATTGGCCATTATAAATTGCCCCTAGTATAGGTAGGTGGTAGGAGAATATAAGAAAGGTGGGGATGTGGTAGGAATATGGGATTAGTGTAGGATTAGTATAAATGGGTGGTTGATGGTCGGCACAGACTCGGTGGGCTGAAGGGCCTGTTTCAGTGCTGTATTTGTAAATAAAATAAAATGGGACAAAATAACTGTGCCCATGGGGTATATCGGAAGGCTAGGAATGTATGATGGAGCTTGATAACTATTCAGTCCATACGTTGAAAGAATGGACACATTCTTTAGAGCTAATAATATATTGGAACTCAAAGGTGAAAATGAAGATGCCCAGACTCAATAAGGCAATTCTTGAGCACAAGAGAGCAATTTTGCTAACTGAGATTGGCCCAGAAGTATATGGCTCTGTCACCTTATGAGGATATGAGCTTCACATCTGCCCCGATCTGTGGAGAACAGCCATCACCCTGAGGCCACCTTGGGCAAGTTTCTAACTGAAGACTGCCAGTAGCATCCTCTACCTTCCTCATCACCACAGGGCTTGATAGTCTGACATATTGGTTGATTCAATCGCTGAACAACCTGCTCACTGCTTATATTTAAGTGGGTGATGTTTGTGCAGAGTCGTTGCCGCTCTTATCATCTGAGGCAGCTAATGCTGCACTGGGGAAATGTGTGCCACAAGTGCAGCAGCTACAAGGATGCAGGTTTTCATTTAAGTTGTCCTTTTCCTAGACGAGCTGCTAAATGAGCTGGGGAGTCTCACCTGCCCTTTCCAGTCCATTGACACTGTCTCTGTTCTTCCGCAGTCAGCTAACAAAGTCTTTACTATTTGGCCCATAGCTGGGGGTTTAAAATCAGAGTTTTCCTTCTCCTAGCTGCCAACCTAGACTAACTAGCCTCACTACCTGGAACTATCTGGTTTTGAGGCACCAGGCACTCGCCTTCACACCTCTGCTCACAGATCTAAACGGGGGTCGGCACGTGAAACTGGGCAGTAGAAGTTTGAGAGGCTATTTGAGATGCTGACTGTGTAGGACTTTTTGTGGGGACTACAAAGTCACTTTCAGTCAGGCAGTGGATGGTGAGTGGTATCTATTACCGACTTCAAGATTGGTATGTGGAGTTAGCAGAATCCAAGCTATTCTTAAAGTTTGGTTTGTCCCATGCTTATGCACAGTTCAATGTAGATTGAGAGAGGCAGCAGTCTCTAATGATAAACGCACACATAAGGTTATACTCCTATACAAAGCTGCCCTATGGTGTGAAGTCTTCTCCAAAAATCTTCCAAGCTGCAATGCATTAAGATTTTGCAAGGAGTGCCACATTGCTTGTGTGATCAGGCTGATGTGTTGATCATAACCGCAACAGAGGAGGAGAATCTTCAAGTGTTGGATGAATTTTTAAAAAGGTGCAATAATAACAACATGAAGTTGAAAAAGGGCATGTGTGCTTTCATGCAATCTGAGGGAGTGTACTTTTTTTAAATTGATTTTCAGGCTTGCAGCCAATGAATGAAAAGATAAAGGTGAGAGTCTATGCCCCAAAGCCAAAAGATATATTGAGCTTCAATCTTCTTTAGGCATGGTCCAACACTGCTTGTAATTTCTGCCCAAGCTTGCAATGGTGTTAGCTCTTTTACATGAGTTGTTGAAGAAAGATGTGAAATGGGAATAGTCTGAAGCAGAACACGATGGTTATGATGCATGTGAGAGAAGCTTGACCAGTGATGCACTACTTGTTCATTGTGATAAAAATTGTGACTGGAAGTTAGCATGTGACACATCAAACTGTGGAGTTGGAGCAGTGATCAGTCATGTCATGGATGATGGTCAAGAGTAGCCTGTAGCATTTGCATCATGTGCCCTAACCAAGAGTGAATGTGACTGCATATAGATAGAAAAGGAAGCGCTTGGAATCATCTTTAGAATCAAAAGGTTTAGCCAGTTTTTGTTGGGTAGAAACTTTAAGCAATTACCTCCACATAAACCCCTAGTAGCTATTCTGGGTCCAAAGTCTCCAGTACTGATAACGGGAGCATCAAGGATGCAACGGTGAGCTCTACTTCTCTCCCAATATGCCTACAACGTTAAATATCATAGTGTGTCAGCTGTAGCATTCTTTTTTGAACTATCATGTTTTCCGCATGAAGAAGCAAAACTCGGCTGTGAAGGTGCAATCTTCACAATAGGATGAGAACTTTCCAATCACTGCAATTGAAATTGCAGCTGAAACTCAAAGACTTAGTTTTAAAAAGAATCCATGAACAGACTTTGGTTGGATTGAGTTTGACTGGTGTACAGACGAGGAACTAAAACCGTTCCACAATCGACATCGTGAGTTGTCATGTGAACAAGGCTGCATTAAGTGGGGTCACAGTGTTAGTATCTAGTTTTTAAAGAGAGAAAATTCTGGCAGAATTTCATACTGAACACACTGTTATAGTTAGTATGAAATCCATATTCAGAAGTTTTGTTTATTGGCATGATCTAGAATCATTGCTAAGCAAACGTTCCATTTGTCTAAACTGCCAAAAACTCCTTTACAACCATGGTCATGCGAGACTCGTCCGTTTCAAAGAATGCATGTTGACCTTTGTGAAAAGGAAAGTGACAATTTCTTGGTGCTTATTGAAGGTCATTAAGCGGATCGAAGTAAAGCCTATGGGTCAAAACACCAACACTGAAAGGACAATAAGCGAGTTGAGGTCCATTTTTGCTTGTCCGGGTTTATTTTATTTATTTAGAGATACAGCACTGAAACAGGCCCTTCGGCCCACCGAGTCTGTGCCGACCAACCACCCATATAAACTAATCCTACATTAATCCCATATTCCATACCACATCCCCACCATTCTCCAACCACCGACCTACACTAGGGGCAATTTATAATGGCCAATTTACCTATCACCTTGCAAGTCTTTGGCTGTGGGAGGAAACCGGAGCACCCGGTGGAAACCCACACGGTCACAGGGAGAACTTGCAAACTCCGCACAGACAGTACCCAGAACTGAACCCGGGTCGCTGGAGCTGTGAGGCTGCGGTGCTAACTTTACTGGAGGAGCTCGTCTCAGATTACGATCCTCAAATTTGTTTTGCTCTGTTTCAGAATTTTATCAAGCAAAATGGTATCAAACATACCCTCACTCCTCCATATCCTCTGGCAACAAATGAAGCAACAGAAAGATCTGAATAGTCAAGGAAGCACTCGAAGCAAGTGCTGCATGGATGTTCAAATTTCAGTATAATGTACAGATTAGCTAATTTTCTGCTGAAGTAAAGAACAACTCCACACTCCACTACAGGGTATACACCTGCTGTGCTGTTAATGAAGCAAAGATTAAGAGCATGTTTGAGTTTGCTTCTACCAAATTTGACTGCTAAAATTAAACAAGAACAATTCAGTCAGAAATGTCAGTACAACACACATAAAAGAGAACGTAGTTTCAGGAGAAATGAACATGCTCGTATTCTGAGCCTCCCTCAAGTCACACAAGTGGGATGTGGGAAATGTCGTAGAAGTTTGTGTAATAAAAAATGCTTAATTGAAATTGGCAGAAAAATGAGAAGTGTTCATGTAGGTCACATGATCCAGAGCATAAACTAGATAGCGAGCTTTTGCCAGAGCGTGAGCCAGTTTAGACTTTGGTGTCTGTTTCAGAAAAAGATAAAAGATCTTCTATAAGTCCTGAACAGAACAGGCAGTCCAAAACCTGACTGTACACCAAAACCTGAGAAGATCAGGAAGACTTCGTAAACCAGTTGTTAGACTTGATTTATAGACATTGTTTAAAGAAAAAGTCAGTTATTTTGCCAAGTGTGCATATTTTCAAAAGTTTGTTTTTGAAGTTGTGTAGTTAGTGCACCTGTAAATAGTTTGAGATTTTTTTTTTAAATGGGGGAAGCAGTGTCATGTGTTCCTATTTTGTGAGCATGACCAGTGTGTGATGTCATAAACATAATTTGGCCATCTTGGTGTTTGTCTTGCTTTTAGTTCCACCTAATAAATAACACCCTGTGATGATGTGAATTAAGTTGTGCCAATTGCCATGCTGTCTTTGCTTTAAAATTATATTTGTGCTTGTAGAATTTTCCCACACTAAAAATGCAAACACCATTATGATTAGTTGTGGTTAGAAATGTGTATGTTTCACCAAACTGTTAGATGTTGCTTTAAGTTTCCATTCCTCATGTTTCTGGCACATCATATCTATACTTCATGAATCAGTCCCTTTTCTTCTAAATGTTTTATGAAGTTTTTATTTCTTTAAAATCTCACCACATTTTTTCAGTGGTAGCTTTTATTTAAATATCATGGCATGTTCATGATGAGCAGAAATGCATTCTCTCACCTTTTCTATGTATTTTTGTTAAAAGTATGTTGGTGTCGTCCCTTTTCGGCATTACTTTACTGCCTTCTTTTGTATATAAAAAAAATTTCCATCCTCTTGGATGGGAGGTGGTGAGTGGGATGATCGGGAAGAGATCTGAGGGTGTGCAGATTGCACCCAGCACAGGAAAATGCAATACAGTTTTCAGGTTACGGAGCTCCCTTCCCTTCCTCTTGCCTCCATTTTTCTATTTTGCCCTTGCAACCATTCCTTTTCTCGCATAGAACACACAGCTCTTCCCTTTGCACTAGTCCCTCACACATTAAGACATCAGTTCACAGCCAAACCCTATCCTTGTACATTGTTGTTAGTGTAGTTCAGGCGTTGTTTACAGATGTCTTGGAGTCTTTTTGTATGCCTAAATAGTAACCTATTTATTTTACATACATAGCTATTTATACACTCATTAAGCTTGTCCAGCTCGCACCTCTCGTGCTTCTTCCAAGCCTAATACCCATGTGCCTATTGCATCACTACAGGGGGAGGGGTTACTCTGTCTCAAACATTAACTCCTTTCGACCCTTATACTACATCTCTTCCCAAGTCTTTGTCCATATACATTTTGTATGTATCTATATTCATTCTTTTCTGACTTTACATACCACTCCATCTCTCTGACATCACAGTTCAGTCTATCAGGAGGCTTCAAGACTCTCCAATTGGTGTTCTTGTCGGACTCGGAAGATCTGTAGTCTTTCTGAAAAGTTTTGTTTGACTTCAATGACCTTGACCAATGTTTGTAGTATCCTGTTGTCTCTGGGTTTCTTGATCATCATCTTCCAGACATATGACTGGTGGTTGTGTTTTGAGGTATAGGGATAAAGTTTCTCCTATTTCGATGTATAGTACCCTCAGGAGTGAGTACGACATAAGATCTCAGATGAACTTCATCTCTGGATGACTACCTTCACATCCTAGATCTCGTATCCATACTTTCTCTCCTTCCTTTAGCATTGGTATGTTTCTGGTACAAAATCTCATTGTAATTGCAAGCTTGTTGGTTTCTGTAAGACTTCTCTCGCTCTTGAACTTTTGTGATCTTGTACGTCTAGTCCTGGAAGTAGTTTACTGGGTAGAATGGGAAGTTGAGTTTTTAAGCTTGCTCTCCGTCAACATCTCTGAAGATGAAAGTCCATATAAACAATGGAGTAGATTGATAATTCAATAGTGCAGCTGAAAGATCTTTGTTCTTCAATGATTTAATAGTTCGTACTCCTATCTCTGCTTCACCATTTGATTTGAAGGTAACAAGAGGAACTTGAGATTTTCAAATCCACACTTCTTTGCAAATTGTGCAAAGTATTCATTTGCAAACTGTGGTCCATTGTCTGACACCACCTCGTCAGGAATACCATGCGTTGCAAAGATTTCTTGTGAAGCTCTAATAACAGATTGTTGTTGAGTACAATCTTTTCACTTCAATCCATCTTGAGAAATAATCTATCACTGTGATGTAAGATTTTCCATTGTACATAAATAAATCCATTCCTAGATGTTTCCATGGTCTGGTTGGAAATTGTGTAGTTATCAGTGGTTCCCTCTAGTCTGCTCTGTGTACCGTGCATACCTGGCAATTCAAGATCATGTTTTCTATGTCTTTGGATATTCCTGGCCATCAAACAGATGATTGAGCTCGTGCTCTGCATTTTGTGATTCCCATGTGGCTTTGATGGATTCTTGCCAAGATAATCGGATCGAAGAGAAATCGGAATGACCAGTTGGTCGTTATACACCAGCAAATCATCTACGAATGTGAAGTGTCTCCTGAATTCTAAGAAAACTTTCATTGCCTTCCCACTAGGATGTTCCTGTGGCCAACTTTATGTACAATACTGGCGTATCTGACTGCATTCCTCATCTCGCTTTTGAGCGAGACAAATTTCTTGACGTTTGTGTACGTTCTGGCCATTGTGACGCAGTATACTGTGAATATGACTATCACTTCAAAGTTAACATCCTGTTGTATAGGATGATCAACAGTTGCTCTTGATGATGCATCAGCGGAAGTTTGCATCTTTCCCTGAACATATACCGTCTTGTAGGTATATGTGTATTGGATTCTTGATAAGCAAGGTCGTGAAAGGTTATTTGGGGTAGGCAGGAATGTGGAGTTGAGGTTGCAGTCAGATCAGCCATGATCTTATTGAATGGTGGAGCTTGCTTGAGGGGCTGAGTGGCCTACTCCTGCTCCTAATTTCGTATGTTTGTGTGTCTCAACTTCAAACCGGAATCTCTGAATTCTCGGAGGCATCCTTGCAATTTCCTTCTTATCTAGTAAGGAAACCAAGGGTTTGTGGTCTGTCTCAATGACCACTTTTAGGCCAATAATGTAATCAGAAAACTTCTCGCAAGCCCATGTGACTGCAGCTGCCGCTTATTCAATGACAGCATATCTTGTCTCTGTCTCGGGCAAAGTTGTAGATGCATAATTCAAAATAATTCAACATCCGTTTGGCTGCTCATGAAAGAGGACTGCCCCCAATGCGCTAGATGAGGCACCTTCTGCAATTATAATTGGTAATGAAGGATTGTAATGCACTAATAGCTGAGACTAGCATCTCCTTAATTCTTCGAAATGCCTGCTCTTGATGTATTACAACACCATGCTTGATCTTTCTTCAAGAACTGTTAATTGTGCCAAATTAGGTAAAAGTTTTGCCAACTGATTCACCATTCCCAGGAACCTTTGGAGATGTTGGACGTAAGTTGGGATCGGAAATTCGATAATGGCTGTCGTCTTTTGTGGGTCTACCATTATGCCCTTGCTACTTACAATATGTCCCAAGGAACGAATAGACGTTTCAGAATTCACACTTACCAAGTGTCAGCCCATCTTGAAGACGCTTAAAACCACTTTTATTCTTTGGTCATGTTCTTTTGGATTCCACATGGACCAGGATGTTGTTCATGTGACATCACTCCTTTGAGGCCTTGCAGAATGTTGAACATGGTTCTTTGGAAGATTTCAGGTGCAGATGTTATACCGAATGATAAATGATTAAAGCAAAATCTTTCAAATAGTGTGATAAATATCGAGTAATCTTCTTGTCCAACAGAACCTGCCAAAAGCCACTATTCACATCTAGTTTAGTGAACATTATGCTTTTGGATAGCTTTGCTAGGCATTCATCCACTGAGGACATAGGATGGATTTCCCTCACCACAGCTTTGTTCAGCTGTGTTGATGCCTTGTGACCACACTGATAAGACCACCATTTGGTTTTGGAAATGGAACCCTGGCTAACCACCACTCTGTTGGTTTCATGACTGGAAAAATGACTGCCATCCCGTTCATTTCTTCCAGCTGATGCTGAACTTGGTTCATCAACAGGTGTGGTATCTTGGTGTAAAGGCATCTTAATGTTATGTTATACTCAGTCTTCAGTTTTCCTGGACCCAAAAATAGTTTTGGAATGTCTGCTTGAAAGCGACTGTTGGACTCTAGCTTAAATTAAAAGCAAAATACTGTGGATGCTGGAAATCTGAAAAAAAACAAGAAATGCTAGAAACACTCAACAGGTCTGGCAGCATCTGTGGAGAGAGAAGCAGAGTTAATGTTTGACTCCAGCTGTTTGATTTCATCCACTTTAATTAGATGTAGGTCTAAGCACATTTTTCTGCTTGAAAAATTCTTGGGTTTTCAGAATATATCGGGTTTCCATTATCTGTCTTCCCCTATATTGGAGTGTTGCTTGTAGCTTTCCCTTAACCTTCAGTTTAATCCCTCCTGGACCATGTAACTGTCTGTCCGCTGGATGTAAACAATGCGTCGACAACCATGTCTGACAACACTGACACTTGCATCTGTGTCCCATTTGAAATTAGTGATATGTCCATTGACAAATGTCTGCTGTCCAGAATGCCTGATTGGAGTCATTAACTTCCCCTAGGAAGTCTCTTCCTGGTTTCTCTTCCAATGGAAGTTGTTCCATTTCATTCACAGCTTTGTGTGTGAAGGCTTTTTACTTGGCATTTTTGTGAGAAGAGGTCTTGCTCTGAAGCATTTAGCTTTATTAGCAGGACACTGTTCACGTCTGTGGGTCTTTCTGGCTCCACAGCGCTGGCAGGGTTTCACAGTATCTTGCACCTTTCCCTGCCCACCTGAAGTGTTCCTTCTTTATCTGCAAGTGCTTTTCCGTCCTGGGCTTCAGGAACTGCACAGTCATCGGTTTCTTTCTGATCCAAGGCTTCTCTTCAGCCCACAGGATGGCTCTATATTGTCATTTGACCTCTGCCTGTTGCACCATCTGAATCACTTTCTCAAAAGTGAGGTCGTCTTTTGACTAAGATCTGGTCAGCTATTCCCACTACTTATATGGTCAGTGATCAACTCCGACTTCAGCTCTCTATGTCCCATCCCTCAACCAATCTGTACAAGTCATTAATGAAAGCATCCACTGATTCACCCAGCTTCTGGATCCTTTTATTAAACTTTGCTCTTCCCAGGATTTTATTACTTCTTAAAGTATTTATTGAAGGCTTGCAAAGCATCAACCTTGTCTGAAGCCACATTGATGCCTTGTCTCAATCACATCAGCAATTGCACCCATGGAGTTCAGTATTTACTTGCTCTGCTTTAGATTTGGTGTGTAGCTGAGAAGCAATTCTAAATCTTAGAATTTTTTTTCTCCACATCAACCAATTCTGTATCTGGGTCCTTCTGAATTCTGGAAGCTCTCAGGCAGCATGTATTTCGAATCAGTTTTTTTTGCTTTGCTTTATTGGAGGTGTTCCTGTCCTTTGGGAGTTCCCACTTTTTTTTCAGGTGTTCCCGTGCTTTTACTCCGCAGTCTGCTCGAGTAATGGCCGCCGGCTCCGGACCCTCCCTTTGTTAGGGATTGACTTTGTATTCTCCCATCTCGCCTGCTCAGTGCACTTTTTAAAACAGTAAATGCACCCTTTCCAAAAGGTTTATCAACCAATCTCCGACCATTGCTCTGTATTGTGACTCGCAGCCTGATAGCTGGACCTGGTTTCTGCTCGCAGACCACCATGCTTCTGTGGTGCAGCCTGAATGCCTGCACGACCAACTCACTGACAGCTTGTGTCTTCCTTTGGCTACGAAGCAACTCTTCGCAGTCTCCCTTCGAGATCTGCCATCATCTTGATGCTACTGTGTGCGGTGAGGTCTTTCAATAATTTCTAGGTGTGTTCACCATTGCCATCATGTTGTATATTAGTGTAGTTCAGGTGTTTACAGATGTTTGAGTCTTTGTATGGCTAAATAGTAACTCATGAATTTTATATACATTACTATTTACAGTCTCATTAAGCTTGTCCAGCTCGCACCTCTCATGATACTTCTAGCTTCTTCCAAGTCTAACAACCATGTAACTATTGCATCATCTCTACAGTGGGAGGGGTTATACTCAGTGTCAAGCATTAACCCCTTCAGACCTTTATACTATGATCCTGCACTCCCCAACCTGTTGTTTACACTTCCAATTCTCTGCACTCCCCCTTCCCTTACTCCCATCTCCTTCCCTTTCCTTCTGTCATGCCTTTACCTCTCTATTCCTCATCCACCAACCTAAACATAAAGACTTGCCAGCACTAAGTTGGGATGCCAGCATTTATTTATTTTTTAAATAGCACTGTAATTTATTCATAAATTGTGAAAAAAAACTTACCAGTTAACTAGTACTGGTAAGAATGTGAACTCAGATCAGACTTGTTAGAGTATGGGTAAACAAGTATTGCCAGTGGGCTGGTGGATCACTGCAGCTGAAACACAAGGAGGCAGGGACGCATAATAGCCTGAAAGCAGGCCTGTATTGAAGAGTGAGCATTCAAGCAGTTAATGCCAGGGAAAAACAGTGCCGAGAGCATGAGGATGGAAGACTGGGAAGAGCAAGCTAGTCAGGATAGGTGAGCAGGTTAAATAGTTAATCCTATATCCAAAAAATGCTAGTTAAATTTGAATAAACTTTACTTGATGTCATTCTGTGGTCCAAGGATTAAAATAAAACTTGGCTGCAGTGCCTGCAATATTGATCTGAGGAAATGGTGGTTCTAAGAGCAGCATCATCACTGTGTGAAGAATGACAAGTAATATAATAAATGGTAGATGGCCAGTTAATTTTAATAAGGTATGAGGAAAATGGTGACTCGGGAAGTAATTGTGACACTCAGGAAATTAATGCTAAATACAAGATTTTTAATATACGTTAAGGTATAAAGATGTAGCTCATCTTTTTTCATAGGGCAAAGATGGAAGCAAAAATGAGTAAATAGGCCATTCAAGATTGATCTAATTTTTTTGGCACATAACTATATAATTTTGGCCTGTAGAATTGTATTTCACAGCATTTATTGCACATTCAGCAACAAATTACATTTAATCAGTTTACTGTAGCATCATGACTCTATGAAGTTCTATCCCATACAAATGGAATGCTATGCCTCAATGTAGACACCTGAAAACAATCAGTAGTGCTGTGAAAGGAACGTGAAGGAGGAGAAACAGTGTTGGGGTGGAGTCTATGCATTTGGCCATACTGCTGGACAAGATCAGTGAAGTCAGCTGGGGCCTAGTAATTTTTGAAGTGAAGACAAAATAATTGGTATGTTTTCTTTTTGAATGGAATAAATGGCCAGTTACATTTACATGCAGTATTGGGATGTGATTTAGCTCATGCTTACTTTGTCAGTGTGTCCAAATTGCTAGTGGCATGTTGCCTAGATGATATTGGTGCTAATTTGTTTTAAAATGTTTGGCAGTTTCACATTAGCAAGTGAGGTTAGATTTCTGGTTCAACCTGACCATTTGTCACTATAAAACAAGAAAATGTTAACCCAAAATCGCTATGGTGAAATTTACAGTGTAAACTTCAGCCATTTATTCCTCCTCTTTACATTGCCTTATACCTTTTAAGAATTTAAGGTTTATTTAACAGCTGGTGAGAAAGTAGAAATCAGATTCCTACAGTTGACACTATTTCTACTTGCTGTGACTACAGAAAAATATAATTGCATTTCACTTGCAGTTGAAATCCATGTTATGCAATGAAAATTTTAGGTATGTCTTATATTTACTGATGTGTTTCATGAGTAGATTTTAACTACTTGGGATTTGTAAGTTCCATTGCTAACTTCTCTTATGGAGTTATGTGGCACTTAGTTTCTAACTGTGCCACATATCAAACTGTATTGTGATGTTTCTAATTTCATGAAATGAGTACAAATTCATATTAACTCAACTGTGTTCTTTTTACTTGAAGTGTCAAATCCCTGGCCTCTGAAGGAGCAAAGTCAAATCCATCCAAAAGACATCGGGACCGATTGAATGCAGAGTTAGAGCGCCTAGCCAGCCTCTTGCCCTTCCCACAGGATGTTGTAGCCAAATTGGACAAGCTCTCTGTTCTCCGCCTCAGTGTCAGTTATCTCAGAGCAAAAAGTTTCTTTAATGGTAAGACAGTCTTATGAAATGTATTTCATATTCTTGCTAGTAGCCAAAAGGAAAGTACTCTTGCGAATAACAGGATACAAAAAGGGGTGTGTAATTCCTGCGGAAAGTAAAATTGAAATGTTATCATGTGATCTTGAACTTTGGACTGAAAGGGAGGATTTCTTTTTGCTATGAAAATAGATTTTTCTTTTATGAATGCAGCTACTTTAATCCACATTTACTCCCTACAAAACCATAAAGCTTTTTAGGCAGTACATTTGTATTCAGTTCAAGTTCTAATGTAACTTTTTCTAGGCTACTTTAACCCTTGTTGATGTTTGTGATATTTTGCTTAAAGTATTTTATATAAGAATTGTACTCTGTCTAATGTAGATATGAATTGTCAAATCATATTGCTTAAGAGATGGACTGCTTTTGTAATAGTGGATCTTAAAGATAAATGTACCCAATATAAGCACAACTGTTGTAGCATCCTCTTGTTTTTGTAGCTAATCTCATGCAGACATTTGATTTGAGACTAAACAAACAACAACTGACTTAAACTCGTCACTCTAGAGAATTTCAAAACTTATCCATCATTAGATCACGATTTAATCCCAGTTGTTAAATTCCAGCAAGCTTGTTATGGAAGGATAAAGCTGGAGCCATTTTTAGAGTGTACATTGTCCCACAAAGAACAGTCACATAACAGTCAGTCAACGGGTATCCTATCTTCAGTCCCTTATTCAGATGTTCACCCAATATATTTGACAAATAGAACCCCATACCCACTGCCTCCACAAGAACTAGTGTTTTCACAACTGAAGTGCTTTTAACAGTTTTATTTTCACCCATCAGAAATATTATGAAACCAACTGCACTTGAATACCTATCAGCAAGATCAGCATGTGAAGCATCACTAAAAATTATCTTAATGGGTCACCTAAGGATGGTAACTTCAGTACACATTTCTCCAGATTTAGTTTAAATGTTTATTTGCCCTTAAAACACTCAACTTTCGGATGTTTCATCATTGTGCTTAACTCCAGCATATCAAAACTCACAATAGGCCCAGGCTGAGAGCACAACCAGTTTAATTGACCAATCAAGCTTTGCAATTGCTCAGTCTCTGCTTTTAGATAGATCATCTTTCTGTGATGACCTAACACAATTAACTGGGATGGGAGTAACACTCTCTAAATAGGGTTGTTGATTTAAAGTTATTCCAGACTTGCTTTGCTTAATATCTAAGCCAATATATTTAAAGGCCCCACAAGCCTGACTCCCAATCTTAAATTCTGCTCTAATCTTAATATTTCTCAATCTGCAGTATCACCCCATAAGAAATAAATCAACGCACATCATGAAGATGCCTGAAAGTTTCCCTTTATGATACCAATAAAACATTGTAGGATCTAGTTGAACACAACCAACCAATTTTCAACCAAACAGTTCTCAGAAATATCACACCCTGAAAGCTTCACAAACCATAGACGCATTTGTTCAGTTTCCATAGTTTTTTTTCTGCATCTGCTACCTCAGGGTGATTTTAGAAACACTTTTGAAAAGTATCACCCTGCAGAAATCCAGCTTTTATGCCAATGGATCTACACTCCTATGAATGTGTGGCCAAAACAACTAAAAAAAAAAAGAAGGTTTAAGGTTCCTTTTCCAGCTGCAGGAGAGTCCATTCTAACATCGGTATCACCCAGTCTCTCTCCAAAACCCCTTGCAACTAGCCTTGCTTTAGCCTTATAAGTTCTATCGGGAAGGACTTTTTCAGTACCAATCCATGTATGTGATAAGGCTGGCTGTCCCGTGATAACTCAGAATAAACTGAACTCTTTTCCACTCTCTCATTCCTTATGTTTTGCTTCTCATTAGTTTATCGTCAAGTTTATTGGTGGCCACTATAACTTCACGGGCATGAGGACTTCTAGTTCTATTCCAAGACTGCTCTCTATCCTTTGTTTCATTGTGGAATCTGCTCAAACTACAGCCTCTATTAGCATTTTGATGTCTTTGGGAACTGCTGCTGGAAGATCTCCCTTGCACATTATTGGAGGCTCTTCTCTCCAGTACATGATCGCTTCCTTATGCAAGAGTCACTTTCAGACCCACTATTAGAACTCTCTTTGTGCTTTCTTACCCTCCACTCTTTCACCCCATTCTGCCAATCCATGGACCTTGCTTCTTGGCCATCATCTTGACATGCAACCAGTATTTAAGTTTGCCTGTAGATTTTCCTGCACATCCCACAATTGTTGCATCTCTCTATCTATTAGACCCCTCTGGAATATATGTTACCAGAGTATCTATTCGGTGCAATTGTCCTTTGGATGTGATAGCTCCTTCTTGAGCCTCATGATTCCTCACATTACTATCCAACCCTTGATCTACCTCATTCTGTTCCTCAGGACCTTCATCACAAAACACAGGAGTATTAGAGGGAAATGCTGAACCTTGTACCTCCATCAGCTGCTCAGATTCTGAGATTTTGTCATCAATTCCCATTAATTGCTAGGAATGAACTTTAACAGCTTGATAACTACCGTCTTACCATCATGACAGATCACTTTACCAGGGCCCTTCCATTCCCTATGACCCTCTTTTTTTATAATATACCAAATCTCCTGAATTAAATTCCACCTCAGAAGGCCATAAACGATGCCTCAGAGCTCTCTGAACTTTCTCAGAGACCTCAGTCTCATAGAACATAGAACAGTCCAGCACAGTACAGGCCCTTCGGCCCACGATGTTGTGCCGAACCTTTAACCTACTCTAAGATCAAACTAACTACCTACGCTTCATTCTACTATCATCCATGTACCTATCCAAGAGTCGCTTAACTGTCCCTAATGTATCTGCTTCTACTACCACCGCTGGCAGCGCATTCCACGCACCCACCACTCTCTGTGTAAAGAACCTACCTCTGACATCTCCCCGAAACCTTCCTCCAATCACCTTAAAATTATGCCCCCTGGTGATAGCCCTTTCCACCCTGGGAAAAAGTCTCTGACTATCCACTCTATCTATGCCTCTCATCATCTTGTACCCCTCTATCAAGTCACCTCTCATCCTTCTTCGCTCCAATGAGAAAAGCCCTAGCTCCCTCAATCTTTCTTCGTAAGACATGCTCTGCAGTCCAGGCAGCATCCTGGTAAATCTCCTCTTCACCCTCTCTAAAGCTTCCACATCCTTCCTATAATGAGGCGACCAGAACTGAACACAATATTCCAAGTGTGGTCGAACCAGGGCCTTGTAGAGCTGCAGCATAACCTCGCGGCTCTTAAACTCAATCCTCCTGTTAATGAAAGCCAACACGCCATACGCCTTCTTAACAACTCTACCAACTTGGGTGGCAACTTTGAGCGATCTATGGACATGGACCCCAAGATCCCTCTGTTCCTCCACACTACCAAGAATCCTGTCTTTAAGCCTGTATTCTGCATTCAAATTCGACCTTCCAAAATGAATCACTTCACACTTTTCCAGGTTGAACTCCATCTGCCACTTCTCAGCCCAACTCTGCATCCTGTCAATGTCCCGTTGCAACCTACAACAGCCTTCCACACCATCCACAACTCCAGCAACCTTCGTGTCATTGGCAAACTTGCTACCCCAGCCTTCCACTTCCTCATCCAAGTCATTTATAAAAATCACAAAGAGCAGAGATCCCAGAACAGATCCCTGCGGAACACCACTGGTCACCGAGCTCCATGCTGAATACTTTCCATCTACTACCACCCTCTGTCTTCTATGGGCCAGCCAATTCTGTATCCAGACAGCCAACTTCCCCTGTATCCCATGCCTCCTCACTTGCTGAATGAGCCTACCATGGGGAACCTTATCAAACACCTTGCTAAAATCCATATACACCACATCCACTGCTCTTCCTTCATCAATGTGTTTTGTCACATCTTCAAAGAATTCAGTAAGGCTTGTGAGGCATGATCTGCCCCTCACAAAGCCATGCTGACTGTCTCTAATCAAACTATGCTTTTCCAAATAATCATAAAGCCTGTCTCTCAGAATCCTCTCCAATAATTTGCCCACTACCGACGTAATACTGACTGGTCTATAATTCCATGGGTTATCCCTATTCCCTTTCTTGAACAAGGGAACAACATTTGCCACCCTCCAATCATCCGGTACTACTCCAGTGGACAGTGAGGACACAAAGATCATCGCCAAAGGCACAGCAATCTCTTCCCTCGCTTCCTGTAATATCCTTGGGTATATCCCGTCTGGCCCCGGGGACTTATCTGTCCTCATATCATTCAAAATTTCCAGCACATCCTCCTTCTTAACATCAACCTGTTCGAGCATATCAGCCTGTTTCACGCTGTCCTCACAAACGACCAGGTCCCTCTCACTAGTGAATACTGAGGCAAAGTATTCATTTAGCACCTCCCTTACCTCCTGCGACTCCAGGCACAAGTTCCCTCCACTATCCCTGATCGGCCCTACCCTCACTCTGGCCATCCTCTTGTTCCTCACATAAGTGTAGAACACTTTGGGATTTTCCTTAATCCTACCCGCCAAGACTTTTTCATGTCCCCTTCTAGCTCTCCTAAGTCCATTCTTCAGTTCCTTCCTGGCTACCTTGTAACCCTCTAGAGCCCTGTCTGATCCTTGCTTCCTCAACCTTAAGTAGGCTTCCTTCTTCCTCTTGACTAGCTGTTCCACATCTCTTGTCATCCAAGGTTCCTTCACCCTACCATCCCTTCCTTGCCTCATCGGGACAAACCTATCCAGCAGTCGCAGCAAGTGCTCCCTAAACAACCTCCACATTTCTGTCGTGCATTTCCCTGAGAACATCTGTTCCCAGTTTATGCTCCCCAGTTCCTGCCTAATAGCATTGTAATTCCCCCCCCCCCAATTAAATATTTTCCCATCCCGTCTGCTCCTGTCCCCCTCCATGACTATAGTAAAGGTCAGGGAGTTGTGATCACTATCACCGAAATGCTCTCCCGAGAGATCTGCCACCTGGCCTGGTTCGTTGCCAAGCACCAAGTCCAACATAGCCTCCCCTCTAGTCGGCCTATCTACATATTGAGTCAGGAAACCTTCCTGGATACACCTGACAAAAACTGCTCCATCCAAACTATTTGCACTAAGGAGGTTCCAATCAATATTAAGGAAGTTGAAGTCACCCATGACAACAACCCTGTTACTTCTGCACCTTTCCAAAATCTGCCTCCCAATCTGTTCCTCCGTGTCTCTGTTGCTATTGGGAGGTCTTTAGAAAACTCCCAACAAAGTGACTGCTCCTTTCCTGTTTCTGACTTCCACCCATAATGACTCAGTAGACAAACCCTCCTCGACGACCTCCCTTTCTGCAGCTGTGATACTATCCCTGATTAGCAATGCCACTCCCCCACCTCTTTTACCTCCCTCCCTATTCCTTTTGAAACATCTGAACCCCGGAACATCCAACATCCATTCCTACCCCTGTGATATCCACGTCTCCGTAATGGCCACAACATCGTGTAGCTCCAAGTACTGATCCATGCTCTAAGTTCATCACCCTTATTTCTGACACTTCTTGCGTTAAAATAGATACACTTCAACCCATCATACTGGCTGCAACTTTGTCGTGTCAATTGTCTAACCTTCCTCACAAACTCTCTGCACTCGGTATCTCCCTGTTCAACAGCTACCCCATCCACTGATCCGTAGCTCCGGTTCCCATCTTGATGAAAGGCTGTCTCCCTGCATGCAAAGCATTCAAACGTGCAGAAAAAAATGGAATTGATGGTACCTTCTAGAGCAGGAGGACTGTTGTATAGCAAAGAAGGCAATTTGGGATTTCGTCCATAGACCAATTGGTAGTGACTATATCCTCCAACCATCTGAAGTGGATTCTTCGCATGAACTGCCCATGCCAAGGTAGTTGTCAACTTGCAGTTTGGCTGGTCAGCTAAGATTTTATGAAGCATTTCATCAACCATTGTGTGATTCCTTTCACAGAGCCCATTGATGTTCAGCTGCAATATTCATAATGTTCATGTTTCACACATGTCTCTGAACTCTTCATTGGCAAATTCCCCTCCATTATCCTTCAGAAACGTAGCTGGTGCCCCAAGTCCAGCCCCTATCCATTTCTCCAGAATTTTGTCTATAAATCACCCTTTTCTCCTTGCTAATATTATAGAAAGATGAAATCTAGTTGCTAAGTCTAAAAAATGTAGAATGAAAATATTCATGTCTTTAGAATCATAGAAAGTTTAAGGCACAGAAAGAGGCCACTTGGCCCATCGTGCGTGTGCCAGCTGAAAAACGATCCACATGTTCTAAACCCACCTTCCAGCATTTGGTCCGTAACCCTGCAGATTACTGCACTTGAGGTGCATATCCAGACTCCTTTTGAATGAGTTGAGGGTTTCTGCCTCAACTACCCTTTCAGGCAGTGAGTTCCAGACCCCCACCACATTGAGTGAAAAAGTTTTCCTCGCCTCCCCTCCAATTTTTCTACAAATCACTTTAATTCTATGCCCCCTCAGTACTGACCTCTGCTAAGGTGAATAGACTCTTCATCTCCACTCTAGGCCCCTCAAAATTTTGTACATTTCAATCTGATCTCCCCTCAGCCTTTTTTGTTCCAAGGAGAACAACCCCAGCCCAACCAGTCTTTCCTCATAGCTGCATTTTACCAGTCCTGGCAACATCCTTGTAAATCTCCTCTGTACCCTCTCTAGCGCAATTAGATCCTTTCTGTAATGAGTTGACTAGAACTGTACACAGTACTCAAGTTGTGGCCGAACCAATGAGTTATACAGTTCCAGCATAACCTCCCTGCTCTTGTATTCTATACCTTGGCTAATAAAGGAAAGGATTCCATATGCCTTTTTCACCACCTTGAAATTGATTTGTCCCGCTACCTTCAGAGATCTGTGGACATTCACTCCGAGGTCCCTCACTTCCTCAACACTTCAGTATTTTCCCATTTATTGTATATTCCATTGCCTTATTTGATCTCCCCAAATGCATCATCTCACACTTGTCCAGGTTGAATTCCGTTTGCCACTTTTCTGCCCATCTGGCTGGACCATCAATATCTTCCTGCAGCCTACAGCTATCCTCCTCGCTATCTACCATACAGCTAACCTTTATTTTATCTGAAAACTTCTTGATCATGTCTTTGTCCCACACCTTTAAATCCATGGCAACTACTTCATTAGTTGCATGTCAATGGATGGCTGACAATAGGATGTGATGGTGTCCTCCGGTAGTTTTCACGAATCTCTATTATCCTCGTATACTCTTTCAATCATACCTGAATCCTTCAGAAGGGTTTTTAATCTGACAAGGGTGATCAAATTGTCAGTGTAACTTTAAGACAATTTGCTTTTTATCTGTGATTCTTAACATCCGATGCCATTAATAATTCTTTAACATTCGGACTAGAAACATCAGGTTTTGTCAAGGTTATACAATAATGCCCTGACTGGGGAAAATGCAAATTCAGTGACTTTCCAAAAACAATTGCCTTATCATGCTCCATATAAAGTAACATTGCTGCTTGTTTCATTGAGGCTTACTCAACAGTAAAGGTATCTCACTGGATACTACATCAAAACTCCAGCTATTTGACATAGAATTATTACCACCTTCAGTGACTTCAATGTGTTACCACCAAACCTAAAGCTGGTAGTACTTTTATACTCAACCTTGCACCGATCCACACTACTTAGTGAATCCAGATAACATTGTAACCAATCAGTTCCATATACTGTTGACGTGCAAGCACTATCCAATACAGCACAGCTGACCGAATCGGCAACTAACACATTCATCGCAGGACTAAAACTCCTTGTGACTAGTACAATTCATTCAGATCCATCAGTAGCTTCCTCTTCGGACTCAATTCTCTGCATCAGGTGTTATTTCGATGACTCTGCCCCTCCATTTAGGGCAGTTCATTGCAAAATGATACTTTTGAGTCACATCTGAAGCACCTTTTAATTGTTCCTTGGGGATTCATTCGCCTATGATTGCTGTTCCAATTCTGCCATCCACTGTAATAGTCAGATCTGCTGAAGGTGCTTTCATCCTCATTCCTCCTGTCTTTAATTTTTCCATTGTACTTATGCCTGCTTTCAGTATCTGGACCATTTTGAAATCTAGTAAACATTGAGTTCGCCATTCTTTGTATCACTGCAGAAAGCCCTGTTTGTTCTACCAAGGCTGTAGGAAATGGCTATTTCCCCAGGAATTTATTTAGGACAGGAGACATTTGATCCAACAGGGAGTCTTGGTCCAACAACCAAACCCCTGGTCAGAACCAGGGGCCTGTTCATAGACAACACCCTAGGACAATCTAGCAATTTAAATGTTAGCACTGAACCAGAGATTTCCAAATTGAAAATCCTCAATCTTCTATATAGTTTGTTAAAGTCCATGATATATTCCTCCATTGAATAACCATCTGTTTTCCAAAATCTATCCAAGCTTGACTATGCCTCATATACATTCAAAAGGTCATCTTTCTTGTAAATTTCATCCAGTTATTCTAACAGATGATCCAACCCTTCAGTATCAAACTGATGAGCATCCAGTTCACAAAACACTCCACTTCTGATTTTACTTTTGGTGGATAGCGACAACACCAAGGCCATACCTTGTTTCCTCTTTGGTAGAGATGTAACCTGTGTCCACATATCCACTTCATTCTTCCACTAATCATATGGTTCAGACTCAGAACATCAGAAGGTAATCATACCCTGACAATTTACACTTGCTTTCTACCATATTTTCCAAAATAGCCTGTGAGATTTTAGTTTTCTAAAAAAAAAATTCCTAGTTTCCAACTTTCAGCTTTAGACAACCCTTCTCTCCTACCATGTTAAACTCAAGAAAGCTTGTTATGGAAGGATAATGCTGGAGTCTACCTTTACTCAGTTTCACATTTATTGTGCAGTGTAAAAGGATTATAAATATGTAGCTCCTCACTCAAACACTTCCCCAGTCTCAGTAAGCGTCTGCTTATAAGTGCTCAAGTAAGATGCCAATTAACACCCTCCACCTGTATATAATTGAACAATTGATACACAATTAACAGATTAACACCAAACAGCAATAGAAAGTATGAAGTTAATAATTACATAGCAAACAGTGACCAGTTTTTTTTTAAAAAAGGTAAAATGTGTATTAGTTTGAGACTGAATTTTAGTTTAATATGAATGATACTGTTGAACTTTATACAAGACTGTTTTCATGGTAAAGTGGTTAGCTGCTGTATATGGGGGCTGGGGGTGGGGGGAGGGCAGTAGGGGAAGCATGAAAGATTAGGCTTTCTGGCAACTCCACTAGGAACACATTTGACTGCCATTCCCAGGATCTGTGTTTTTAAATTCCAACTTCCAATGTGCTTTTTTTTTTGTTTGTAGATCTGCTAACCACATTGGGTCAGTTTTGCTAATTCATGGGCAGCTACTAAATGGGAGTACCATGTGGTAGTTTAGTACTCTATTGAAAGGGGCATGGGGGATGAAAGGGGAGAGGAGAAATCAGAATTGAAATTGAAATTCACTACAAAACCTATCTTCTGATTGTTGAAACAAAGTGTCATTGACTGAATGTGGAAAGGACCTGGGTAACTGTATGGTGTGTGGGAGGAAGCAAAAGAGGATTAAAATGGGGTACAATTATTTCTGTACACAAAAACTGTACGTATATTTTTTAAAAGCACAGATATTTCACTTTCCTGCAGTTAGCTGCAGATGTTTCCTGAGTATGAATATTTTACTGTGTGGTGGACTGTAGCATAATGGTAATAGTACTGGAATAATGCAGATCCCATGCATCTGCTGCCCTTGTCCTTATAAACAGTAGAGGTCACTGGTTTGGAAGGTGCTGCGAAGGAACCTTGGTGAGTTATTGCAGTGTATCTTGTAGATGCCACACTACTGCCACTGTGCATCAGTGGTGGAGGGAGTGCCAATCAAGTCAGCTGCTTTGTCCTGGATGGTGTCAAACTTCCTGAGTGCTGTTGGAGCTGCACCCATCCAGGGGAGTATTCCATCACACTCCTGACTTGTGCCATGTAGATGGTGGACAGGCTTTGGGGAGTCAGGAGGTGAGTTACTCGCCACAGAATTCCCAGCCTCTGACCTTCTCTTGTAGCCACAGTGTTGATGTGGCTGGTCATAGAGTCATAGAGAGATACAGCACTGAAACAGGCCCTTCGGCCCACCGAGTTGGTGCCGACCAACAACCATCCATTTATACTAATCCTATATTAATCCCACATTCCCTACCATTCTCCTACCACCTACCTACACTAGGGGCAATTTACAATGTACAATTTTACCTATCAACCTGCAAGTTTTGGATGTGGGAGTAAACCGGAGCACCCGGCGGAAACCCACACAGTCACAGGGAGAACTTGCAAACTCCGCACAGGAGATACCCAGAACCGAACCCGGGTCGCTAGAGCTGTGAGGCTGCGGTGCTAACCACTGTGCCACTGTGCCGCCCTGTCCAGTTCAGTTTCTGGTTAATGGTGACCCCCAAGATATTTGTGGAGGATTCAGCGATGGTAATTCCATTGAATGTCATGGGGAGATGGTTAGATTCTCTCTTGTTTGAGATAGTTGATCATTGCCAGGCACTTGTGTGGCGCAAATGTTACTTGCCACTTATCAGCCCAAGCCTGGATGACACGGGATGCTTCAGTATCTGAGGAGTCACAAATGGTGCTGAACATTGCGCTGTCATCAGTGAACATCCCCACTTCTGACCTTATGATGGAAGGAAGGTCATTGATGAAGCAGATGAAGATGGTTGGGCCTAGGACACTACCCTGAGGAACTCCTGCAGTGATGTCCTGGGACTGAAATGATTGACCTCCAACATCCACAACCATCTTCCTTTACACGAGGTATGACTGCAACCAGTGGAGAGTTTTCCCCCGATTCCCATTGATTTCAGTTTTGCTAGAGCTCCTTGATGGCATACTTGGTCAAATGTTGCCTTGATGTTAAGGGCAGTCACTGTAACCTCACATCTGGAGTTCAACTCTTTAGTCCATGTTTGGACCAAGGCTGTAATGAGGTCAGGAGCTGAGTGGCGTTGGTAGAATCCAAACTGAGCATCACTGAGCAGGTTATTGCTGAGCAAGTGCCGCTTGATGGCACTGTCACCGACCCCTCCCATCACTTTGCTGAGGGCGGTAATTGGCTAAGTTGGATTTGTCATGCTTTTTGTGTACAGGACATACCTGGGCAATTTTCCACATTGCAGGGTAGATGCCAGTGTTGCAGCTGTACTGGAACAGTTTGGCTAGGGGCGTGGCTAGTTCTGCAGCACAAGTCTTCAGTTACAATTGCCGGAATGTTGTCAGTGCCCATAGCCTTTGCAGTATCCAGTGCCTTCAGCTGCTTCTTGATATCACATGGAGTGAATCGGATTGAAGACATGAGTTCAAAACCCACCATGGCAGCTGGGGAAATTTCAATCAATTAATAAATCTGTAATTAAAAAGCTAGTCTCATCAAGAATGATCATGAAACTACCAGATTGTTGTAAAAACCCATCTGTAATACTAATGTTATTCAGGGGAGGACATTTGTCAGCTTCACCCAGGCTGGCCTACATGTGACTCCAGATCCACACCAATACGGTTGACTCTTAATTGCCCTTTGAAATGGTGTAGCAAGCCACTTAGTGGTATCAAACCGCCACAGAATAGCACTACATGAAGACCCCACCTGCCACAAATGAGGCATATTAATTTTGTCATACGAACATTCATTTTAAACTGTTGCTGGAGTGAAGAGATGACTTGTTTAAAGAGATCAGCAGTGGCTGGAAAACATTTGCATACTAATAAGAGACAGTGCCTGGAGACAATAGAACAGCTCCCTGATCCAATTAACCCAAATTAATTTTGATCACCAGCCACTGAATGTGTAAGAAAGCCAGCATTCCAGGGTGTCTGCTAAGATGGAGAATCCACAAACGCAGGAGTTTGTTAAAACTGCTAGTCACATGACTCACCTGCTGGCCCAGGTTTTGTTTGGACTGCTCACAGCACAGTTTGGGTCAGATTGCAACTGAACTTAGAAGAAGAGAGCCTCTAGCCTGGCTCTCTCTCTGTCCGTCTCTCCGTCCCCCTCTCTGTCCGTCCCCCTCTCTGTCTCTCTCTGTCTCATGAATTTCCGGATCCAGTGAAGACACTTGAACCTCAAGAGAAAAGACTCCTACATCGAAACAAGTTTGACAGTATCCACTGGTCCCCAATGAAACAGCACAATAACTACAGTCAAAGACTCTACATCGAACTCCAAGGACAGTAAATAAACCCCAGCTATTGCTTCAAACTTTCCCCTGTATTCTTTCTACCTTTCTGTCTCTATCTGCATGTCTTTATCGTGTATGCATGGTCGCGTCGTGGATTCATAGTCGTTTTAACCGAATTAGAGTTTTAAAGTTAATAAACTTCCACCTTTCTTGTTTAAATCTAAGAAAACTGGTTGTCTGGTTGATTACTTTGCCTTCCAATTGGAGAGCAGTGAACCAGGATTCACTGAGGGGCAGTTAAAAACACGGTGTCTTTAAAATTAAACCCTGTTATGATTAAACCAGGCAAAGGCTGAGATGGAACCCCTAGACCCCTTTCTCACCTAGTCGTAACAGTGTGCCTATACCACATAGACTGCGGCGTTTCAAGAAGGCAGCTCAGTACGACCTTCTCAAGGGCAATTAAGAATGGGCAACAAATGCTGACCTGGCCAGTGATGGTCACATGCCAAGAATGAATTAAAAAAAAACAGTAAAATCCCAATTTCAATATGGAGGCCTTAAGAATAGACAAAAGCTTTATATCAAATTTGAATGACTTTTCCAGCTTAACAGTCTTTTAAATGCTTAACTTAATTGTATCTCTTCAGGACTCTTGAAGATGTTATATTGCCTTAATCATCTTTTCACTGATTTTGGGCAATTGTTTTAACTGCTGCAAGTTTTCAGATCATTATTGAAGTAATTTTAAAAAAAGTTATATACTGCATAAGTTAATTTTCAAAATAATATAAGGTCTTTTTCACATTGCAGGAGTTAAAGTTGTTAAAAATCATTGTGGTGTGTTCACTAAATAAAGGAAGTATTCCCAACATATTAGCTAACTTCTTTAGATTTGAAATGTCCACCTAACTTTTTAAGCTGCTGTTGGTTTAAACATTTGAGGGCTTTGAGCACATAAATTGGTCTGGTGCATTATCTTCTGTTGCATCTTATAAAACGCATATCAAAATGGTCAGATATAGAACTGTTCTGTTATCATTGTTCATGTGTCTTTTTTGATTTAGAATAGTTTTTTGTTAGTCTGATGGTTGTAATATAGGTACCCCTGGTAGAGACTGATTTTGTTATATCAACATTTGTTTCAGCATCATAGTGTGTGCTGAAAATTTAAATGTCTAATGTAGGACATCTGGGATTTTCTTGCATATGGTTGGCAGTCTGAGTAAGCTGGCTATATTAACACAATTATTTGAAAGATGTATCGTAATGATGAACAATATATCCCTTATTGCTGGTTTCTGAAGCAGCTAAAAGTGTTGACAACTGGGCAACTCCTGCCACCACCTTTCATATGAAACAGTTTTAGTAACCACTTTGTTTATCCTATTAGAGTTCCAGTTGCCTTTATTTGGAAAGAAAAAGATGAACCTTGTATGTGAAATTGGTAATTATACAACCATGTTTGCTTTATACGCTGCTTTTACGCATTTCACGGAGCATCAAAAAACTTGGCATGCTATCTGTTTTGGAATTTCTGAAGGAAACGTATGGACATAAAGAACAGTGAGCAATCTGCTCACCACTGCTTCAGGGCTTAAGCACTTTTTTTTCCCCCTCCAATTTATGATGTTTTCTAGTAGTTATTCACCATGTGTTTTTGCTATAAATTATGTCAGTTCCTAAATTGATTCAGATGCTGGCTTTTTTAGGTCAGTGTTTAGAACTTGTAATGCCTGGAAGCACTAATTGAATTGCACGTTGGAGAATTGGTATACACACCTGGGTGACACCTAAACAATTGCATTCTTGCTTTCATTCTATTTGTTAAATTTCTTTCTAGCGTAACATTTTGCATCAGTGATTGATCTTGTAGATCCTAATGTTACCAAATTGTTTTATAAGCCATACAAGTGTGATGACAAGGAATATATAGTAGCATTACGCATAAGGTTTCGGGTTAGTGACCCTTCTTCGGAAAGTTAACGCTGCTTCTCTCTCCACAGATGCTGCCAGACCTGCTGAGTATTTCCAGCATTTCTTGTTTTTATTTCAGATTTCCAGCATCCGCAATATTTTGCTTTTATTACACATAACTTGTGTGTCTGCATCATCATTATTCTGTAGTGCTCTGGCAATTCATATTTGAGTCAGTTGCTTACAGGCAAAATGTGTTAACTAATCCGGATATTTGTAACATCAGTTATAACACCCTTTTTTTCACCTGCACAACTATACATGGATGTGGCACAATAAAGCTCTCTTTCCCCTCACCCGCTTTCTCTCCCCACGCCTGCTCCATCTCTCGTGTTCTCTCTCTCCCCTCACCCACACTCTTTTTCTCTTGCTCGCTTGCTCGCCCGCCCGTCTTTTAAAATTCTAATTTTTTTTTTACTATTCCATTTGTTTCTATATTTTTATTGCTGCACTTCTCGTGAACGTGACACTGGTATTGGGAGCAAGTTCAAACTTTGTAAGTGATTGTTGTTGAACTCATCGAGCAGGGGACAAACCACCCTCAGAGTTGACCTTTTGAAGTATACTTAATAACCATTGTCCCTTTTGTACACAGTTCTTTCTTGTATCTAACCTGCTTGGAACTTTTTTGGGGAAGGTGGAGAGTGGCAGCTGAGGACCAATAAACCGATGCTGAAATGTCAGTGATAAGGCCCTCCTCTGCTGTTGGGGATTGCTTAGTATGATCAGCAGCCATGGTTGTTATTGTCAGTGCTGTCTATCCAATGTTCCTTCACGTACAGATAATGTAGGCACCATGTAATGCTGCACAATGAAGGCAGCATGGTTGATTCCTGGATAACTGCTACTGCTGGGCAGAGTGATGTGACTGTGGTCAGAAAGCATCCGAACAGTCATAGAATGCAAAGCCTGTTTCCTCCATGATTGTGACTGGGTTAACATGAAGAAACCTGATGTTCATATGGGTACCATGTGCAATGCCATGCCGTCAGGGGAGTCTTGTCACTGGTGAAAGCTGTGGTCAAATCCAGCTGCTTCCTCCTTTCCTCAGGAAAAGTGATGAAGGTGTTGTTTCATACACAAATAGCATTTGCCACTTGCCTAATTCATGTGCATACTGGAGACTGATGTAGGGTTGTGTCTGAGGGAGGTTTGGGAGTGTTGAGTTGCCTAAAAGTTGCATATTGTGGGCGCTTTCGCTATTGGTAGAAAAGCCATCCCTGATCCACATGTTGTGTGAAGATTGTTGTGATGGGAAGGACTCACTATTTTGTCTCCTGAATTGTCTCTTTTTAAAAAAAAAAGTCACTGTGCAATTTGGATATGCTCCGAATTTCTTAGAGCCATGCCCTCAGCCGTAAGGCCCTTTGCCACTATTGGCATCTAAAAAAAATAATTTTAACATGTCATTCATTGAAGAAATTTAGATTTGTTGTATGTTTTTATAGTTGGCCGTGTTCCATATATACTTCGTTAACAGTGCTGAACAAAAAAGAACGTTTTTATTGTGAAATGCCTCATTTTGTGGCCATATGTCTGGTTTTTAGAAGCAAGGCTTATGATTTAATCTATTAGTAGCTTTGTGGCTAATTGTCTGAATTTGAGGGTAGAATGCCAGACTAGGTGGTTTTCCTTTTCAGACACTAGCTTCCTGAAGGCTGCTTTTGGTGGTGACTTTTAGGTTTGGTTGTACGATCTTGTGGAGGCCATTCATTTAAACAAGTAAATTAAATCACTTTGAAGAAGACAAGAATTGGACAATTTCTTTGGTAGGTGTTGGGGGAGCTGAGATTTTTTTGGGGCTGGGGTGGGCATGTTTGAAGGGAAAGAGTGCACACGTTATCAGTGAGCACAGACTAGATCTGAAACAAAAGAAAAACTTTTTTCCCCCTTTGGTTAGATTTGCTGATTGTGTGAAAAGCTGACATGTGATTTGTAAAATGATGGATCTGTGGGACATTACCAAAAATTTTCTCGTATATTATTTTTTTTCCAGAACATCATTCACTCCTCCTATCCTTTGCTGTACTGGGATGTTTTGAAGAATATTTTGGTTGAGATCCACAAGTGCACTGCAGTCCGTTCATATCTCCCCCAGTTCATGAGCTGCCACCTTATTTTTTCAAATCGAAATTAGCTTAACTTTCCAGATATATGGACATTTTTTTATATAGCTTTCAAATAACATCTTTGTGTCCAGTTTTCTCCCTCACCACCTCAAATTTGCCATTTTTAGCTGGCAAGTTTTAAACACAATTTAAGATGCCAGCTGTTCCACAGAATTGTTGACTGTTCAGGAGTGACTGATTGATTTGTAAGTTTTTTTTTAATCATTGTGGGTGAATTTCCTCATGGATTTTGCCACTACTGCTGTAACACCTGTAAATAAGGTTTCCAACAAAATTGTGGAGCAGGAGAAACTTCGAGGAAATTTATCCTCCAAAATGTTCATGTTCTTAGTTTTCAGGGCAATGTACATTAAGAATGTCATGGATTTTGAATTAAAGTGTGATTTTTTTTTTTTAGTGAGTAATTTTTTTTAGTGAGTAATTTTTGGCAGGATTGTTTCACCATATATCACCTGATCTGGTTCAATTTCCTATCTGTAGCGGTTTCTTTCAGGTCTTCCTTATATCACAGTTGGTGAGGAACTGGTCACATGAAGAAGCATTTGGCAAATTGTAAGCTAATCAAACCAGAAAGACCTAAGTTTGATTTCCAGTCTGTGTTGAGTTAGTTTATCTGAGCTGGAGCAGCAGTTGGGATGCTACAAATGAAATATAAAGGGGAAATCTAAGCCAAGGTTCTAGCTTCTGGTAGGCTGTCCAATAACTGTGCATGGACACTAGATGAAACTAGGCTTGGACTAGGCCTTGATGCCTTTCAAAGTCAATAAGATTGTTGACAGTCCCTATCTAGGCTCACACAAGAAAAAACAATTACTTGAGTGTGGTTTCTGGAGGGTTAGGTTCACTTGTGGGATCGTAACAAATAACAGTTGCTTATTTTTAGGAATAAGTTTGGGAGGTGGTGAGGGAGAAAACTGGACAAAAAGAGGTTAATTTGAAAGCTATATAAAAATGTTCATATATCTGGCTCAGGGGGCACCTTTTGTAAGTAGTTGGATTGCTAAACATAGCACAGATGTTTAAAGCGAAGAAATGCCTGGGAGTTTCAAGAGAAGGGTGCTTTTTATTTAAAAAAAAAAATGCCTGCATAACTAATCATTGGTTGACTTCATTAAGCTGCTGAGCTTTTTTTTTACTATTTGTTCATGGGATGTGGGCATTGCTGAAAAGGCAATTAGAGATGGGCAGTTTTTTAGAAATGCACATTTACTTTCCCTATTTAATATTTTAAAAACTTTATTCGGTGGTTACTGTAAAATTGCCAAGTTGTGATCATATACTCTTTGTTAAGAAGTCAACAGTTCACTGTGATTTAAGTTCTTGCATTCAGAAGCAGGAAACCAATTCCACTGCTCACTTAAGATTAGTGCACAACATGAGGCTAAGGTCAAAGAAGCATAGGTTGTCGAAATGCTGACCATAGAAGCAAGTGGGGTTAATGGCTGTGTGCGCTGTCTTTTTTTTTAGCTTTTTCTCATTGGTTGAAGAAATATTTGTGATAAAATTCAAGAGTCATTTTCTTTTTAAAAAAAAAATACATATTATTCCAAGTCCTTTTAACACCAATAATGTTTTCTCTTAATGTTCGGCAATTGATGTGAGCAAACATTTAAAATGTGTCCAATTAAATTGCGAACTTGTATGCGGGTTTAAAAACTGCTCACATCATTTACTAGGGTGGTTGTTACCGGAAGTAGGGAGTTTTATCAACAACAGTTACACGGAGAGCAGAAGTTACATGAGACAGGAAGTCACTTCTTGTGTGCCAGAAACCAGTGAGCTATTGTCCTGCAACTCCTATGCTGCTGTTTATGTAACAGGACTTTTGGGAATGGGATACTGAACTGAAAACTCAGATTATTGAACTTCTAAATGCACTGTAAGGAAAATGCTATTTGTAATCTTTTTAATTTTAAAGTCAGAAATTAACCAATGAGCCACCATGGAAGCAAGCAATAAATTCTTTGCAATTTCTTTTCTCTAAACCCTCTGTGCAGTCTTGTGGGATCCCCACCCATCCCACTGGAGACTTGCACCGGATATGTTTTGGGGATTTCAATAAATATAACACTTAGTATCCTGTTCTTCTCCCTTATCCACATCTAGATGTGCAGCGTTTTAGGCCTATACCCTTGCATTGTTGCTGTCTCCATCTCTGCTGTCCTGATTTAAATTAGATACCTATAAAGATCCAACAAGAGTTCAGTGTAATATTAAGTTTCATTTGCTGTGGTTCTCTTTCAGAACCCACTGGTTGACTGCCCCTCCCCTGGTCCCTCAGTGCCTTGAGGTGACATTCTCTTCCTTCTGTCCCCCCAAAAACAGATCCAGCCACCAAGTGATGTAGATCTCCCATTTCCCATAAGTATTCCCAAGACCTGACTCCAACACAGTAACCTTGACCTCGAGGAATGGAATGAGCTTTACCGTAACAAGTCATCACTTTGGTCAGATGCTTGACATTTTTCTTCAGTATCCAAGGAATATTTTTGTAATGGGGGAAAAAATATAGATATTTGTGGCTGTTCTTTTGACAAAGTACCCACTCTCACCTCTTTTCCTAGCTTATATTTGCTGCCTTTAATTTTTCCATTTGGATGTAACTGTGCAGTAGACTTTGTTACATTTAAGCTTATGAAAAGGAAGAATAGAAATACCATCTTGGTCCATCTATACTGTTGAGGTGTAACTTCTGCATGCCTTGCCTTCCTTCTGCTGCCCCACCCTTAACTACCAGCCATGCAATCTGCTGGAAAAGGTGAAAAAAGGTGTTCCAATTTTGGAAAAGAACTCAACAGAATTTCATCTCTGATCCTCAATTCCAAGAGGCCAATGCCCATTTTTCTTTCTATATGCAGTTACTTTGACCACTTTGAAGTACCTGTCCAGCTCCCCTTTTAATGCTTGTAGCCAACCTACACTCATTGCACAAAACAGCAACTTGTTTCAGATGCCAGTGATTCTTTGCAAAAAGTACCTTCTAACATCTAACCTAGTGCTATGCTTAAGTTCTCCTTCTTCATTGGCCTCCTTGTCTCGAGAGACAATGGGTAAGCGCCTGGAGGTGGTCAGTGGTTTGTGGAGTTACTTGTGTAACTCGTATACAAGTACCCTGGTCCTCCCGAACTTAAGGTAGCTCAAATAGCCCATCCACATGGATCAAGCTTTATCTCTTCATTATTTTAAAAACCTCCATCAAATCCCCTCGGTCTAAGCTTTTCTACCATCCCCAGTGCTCTCGGCTTATTGTAGTGACGGAGAGTCTGTGAACTAGGTATCAATCTAATGGCCCTTCTTAACCTGTTCCAGGGCTTCTATTACCCATTCTGTGAATGGACCAAAATTGGAAGCTGTGTTCCAGATGAGGCTCAATCAAGGTTCTGTTTAGAGACACAGTAATATTTAAATGTCCTTGCAATACATCCTAATCCTATTTCCTTTTTCGAGTTGTTTTGTGGCACGGTCGTAGTGCATGAATTTTATGTAAGGTCTGTGGCCCTACCTACATGAATGACACTAAATATATCTACTGACAACTGCCAGATAAGGGCCTATTTCTCCCATTGTATCTAGATCGGTCTGTAATCTGTTTTTTCTCATCTAAGTTCCTTGCATCTGCACTTATGGACTTCTTTCCCCTCCCCAAATTTATAGATTACTTATGATTACATTGTCAATTGTGTTCTTCCCTCCTTCCCTCCCCTTATCTCTTGATTGTTGGGTTGTGCTTGGGTGATGATCACATTCTCAGCTCTTACTTTTGGGTATATCTTGATGCTGAGTGCTCATGGACTGTTTACCATGAGACAGCATCGTCGTCACCAGTGTCCATACTTGTGCATTTTGAGCAGGAGTAGCTGATTAGAAATCAGGGTTCTTTGACAGTTTTCCCCAGCTGATCTGAGGTCAGCTCCCACCACTCAACTTGAGATCAGCTAACTCAGCATAGACTGGGGATTGAACCTGGGCCCTTCCTGGTCTTTATCAATTGGGCACTTATTGAGGTATCAAGGAAAACTATAGTAACATTATCCGGAGATGTCGCATTCAAATCACATCAACCCATCACTTCTGACAACTTATCTTGTAGAGTGGTCCTTGTGATGTTCTCGGGACTGGAATCCGTTTGGTATAAGATGTGTGAGACTGAGGTGGCAGGCTGTTGAACATAGTGGAGTCTTTATTCTGTTTTACTTTCACTTTTCCTTTGCCAGCATGTGTGTTCTACAGCAGCCTTTTGTGTACACAATGCGCGTTCCAATTGCAATTCCAAAAATTGTAAAGAATAAACTTAAAAGTAAATTGTTCACTTTGTAATATAGTCACTGAAGTATGTTGTCCATTTTCTCTAACGACTAGGATATTGTCTGACACCAGATTCAATGCTTGCGAGTGGTGTTTTCACTGCTTTGAAGAATGACGCATTTCTTGTGATGACTTGTGAACCGCGCTTAGCAGTGATCAGTGATCCTTTTGTGTTGGTCACAACAAATGGTTGGATTTCGTAAGGATTTGTTTGTTTTCCAGTACGACCATCATGTTTCACAAGTACTTTATCTCCTGACTGAAGTGGTGTAGATCTAAATTTCATGTTTCACTCTGCATTTACCTTCATTCAATCCTTCTGTTCTCAATCACATTCACTTACATGTTGATCATTAGCTCCATGGGGAAGCTCAGGCAGGAGTGTTCATATAGGATGCGCAGAAATGCGTGTAGCTGAAGGTTTTCCAGTAGCTGAGTGAGATGTCTCTGTAATTACAAAGAATGTGATATAACTCTTGCTTCCATGACTGGTTCTCAGCTGTAGCTGTACGTATCACTTTTTTCAAGGTTCGCATAAATCTCTCGACTTCTCCATTAGCTCTTGGTCAGTGAGGTGTGATTTTCCTCTGAGTGAACTCAAGGTAGTTTGTGAATTTACTGAACTCATTGCTGTTGAATGGGCGTCTATTGTCACTTCTTGCCATTCGAGGGATTCCAACAAGGCAAAGATCTGGTCAAGCTTCAGGATGACTGCTTTTGTTGAAGTTGACAAACTAATTCCATGATTGGGAATCTGCTGTAGTTGTCAGTGACAACAAGCAGGTGTTCACCTGTGGGCAAATCTGTGAAATCGGCACCAACTTCAATCCACAGTCGTGGAGGTAGTTTGGAAACCTTAAGAGGATCATGATGATTTGACATTGTGATTGCTTGACGTGGCAAACACTGATTTTGTGCTGTACTATGTGGTCAATTCCTGGGGACCATACCTATTCCCTAAGGAGTTGTTTGGTTTTGACAATTCCTTGGTGTCCTTCATGTGCTATGTTGACAACACATTCCCTCAATGAGTGTGGAATGACAATACAGTTGTTGTGTAATACAAGATCAGATGTGGTTGTTTTGGTAAGCTCATTTCGAATATTGTGAAGACCTTGTGTGTCAGCGATTTTCATTTGTAGACGCTTTCTTGATCATGTCTTCCAGTTTCAACTTGTTTTATTGCTGCTTTGATGTCGGCTAGTTTTAGTGACTTTGGCACTGCAGTTAGTCTTAACGTAGTTGAGATGTTGTTCAGGAGCCTTTTCCTCATGACTAGTATGACCAACTGTCGACTGCGGATGTCGCGAAAAGTTGTCTCCTGGGTTGAATTTGGCTGGCTGATACTCAACATGGAACTCGTACTATTATAATTTGAGTATCCAATATTGTATTCGAGTGGATGGTTTCCTGTGTGGATTGTTGAACAAGCTCACTAGTGGTCTATGATCGGTATTACTTCAAACTCATTTCCATGTAAGGAAAGAAGATACCCCATGTGATTGAGAGCACTTCTCTCTCTGTTTGTGAATAACGTTGCTCTATGGGCGTTAACAATCTGCTTGCCATCGCATCGATTGATGGGTTACCCGTCTTGTCTTTCTGTACGAGAACTGCACCTGAGTCAACTGGGCTTGCATCCACAACTAGCTGGGTGGTTTTCTCGGGATTGAAATAGGCATTTGTGCAACTTGCTGACAAACATCGTTTGATCTGGTGTACCGCTCGTTTGTGTGATTTAGTCCATTTCCACTTGGTAGTCTCTTTTGTCAGATCGCGCAGGGCGGCAGATAGTGTAGGGAGGTGAGGAATGAAACGACTGCAGTACGTGACGAGTAGTAGCAGACTCTGGACTTGCATGTTTATCGGATCCACAGCATTTGCAATGGCTTTCACTTTCCATGGATCTGGTGATACTCCTTCACCACTGAACACATGATTGAAGATTTCAATTTTGTTTTCATTGAACAAGCACTTGTCTTTGTTCAAGATAAGGTTACGTTCTCTGAGCATGTAGGCGTATCTCTAGTTCCTTTTTGGTGCAGCCATAGATGAGAATGTCATCACTGATGTTCAGTGTACCTTCAAGTCCTTGAAGTGCAGATTGAATCATCTGCTGAAATACCTCAGCTGCTAATCTGACTCCAAAATTGAGCCTCTTGTATCGCAAAAATCCGATGTAAGGAGAGAGTACCATAAGATATCTTGATTCTTCTGCAAGCTTGATTTGATGGTAGCCTGCATTGAGGTCAAGTTTAGTGAAGTGTTTAAAACCATTCACTTTCTCAATGATCTCATCGATTGTTAGTGTCAAGTGTCTTTCTCGTTTTATGGCTTGGTTTGGTGATCACATATCAACACAGATTCTAATCTGGTTCTCACTCTTGAGTTTCTGGACAACTTATATGGGTGAGACCCAAGGGGTAGGCTCAACCCCAACATTTTTTTTTAATTCGTTCATGGAATGTTAGTGTCACTGGCAAGGCCAGCATTTATTGTCTGTCCCTAATTACTCTTGAGAAGGTGGTGGTGAGCTGCCTTCTTGAACCGCTGCAGTTCATGTGGGGTAGGTACACCCACATTGCTGTTAGGATGGGAGTTCCAGGATTTTGACCCAGGAACAGTGATATAGTTCCAAAAGAGGATGGTGTGTGGCTTGGAGGGGAACTTGCTGGTGGTGGTGTTCTATAGAAACATAGAAAATAGGAGCAGGAGTAGGCCATTCGGACCTTCAAGCCTGCTCCGCCATTCATTATGATCATGGCTGATCATCCAACTCATTAGCCTGTTTCCGCTTTCGCCCCATAGCCTTAGATCCCTGTAGACCCAAGAGCAAGATCTAACTCCTTCCTGAAAACATACAATATTTTGGCTTCAATTGCTTTCTGTGGTAGTGAATTCCACAGGCTCACCACTCTCTGGCTGAAGAAATTTCTCGTTATCTCAGTCCTGAAAGTCCAAGGGTACATGGTAAACCTATGACCCCTGGATCTGGACTCCCCCACCATTGGGAACATCCTTCCTGCATCTATCCTGTCAAGTCCTGTTTAGAATTTTATAGATCCCCCATCACTCTTCTGAACTCCCAGCGAATATAATCCTAACCGACTCAATCTCTCCTCATACGTCCGTCCCACCATCCCAGGAATCAGTCTGGTAAACCTTCGCTGCGCTCCCTCTATAGCAAGAACATCCTTCCTCGGATAAGGAGACCAAAACTGCACACAGTATTCCAGGTGTGGCCTCACCAAGGCCCTGTATCATTGCAGCTAGACATCCCTGCTTCTGTACTCGAATCCTCTCGCTATGAAGGCCAACATACCATTTGCCTTTTTTACCGCCTGTTGCACCTGCATGCTTACCTTCAGCAACTGGTGTACAAGAACACCCAGGTTTCACTGCATCTTCCCCTCTCTCAGTTTATAGCTGTTCAGATAATCTGCCTTCCTGTTTTTGCTCCCAAAGTGGATAACCCCACATTTTATCCACATTATACTGCATTGGCCATGCATTAGCCCACTCACTCAACTTGTCCAAATCACCCTGAAACCTCTGAGTCCTCCTCACAACTCGCCCTCCCACCCAGTTTTGTGTCATCTTCAAATTTGGAGATATTCCATTAGTTCCCTCATCTAAATCATTAATATATATTGTGAATAGCTGGGGTCCTAGCACCGACCCCTGCGGTACCCCACCAGTCACTGCCTGCCATTCGGAAAAAGACCCATTTATCCCTACTCTTTGTTTCCTGTCCGCCAACCAATTTTCTATCCATCGCAATACACTACCCCCAATCCCATGCGCTTTAACTTTACATGCTAATCTCTTATGTGGGACTTTGTCGAAAGCCTTCTGAAAGTCCAAATAGACCACATCCACTGGCTCCCCCTCATCAACTCTACTAGTTACATCCTCAAAGAATTCTAGTAGATTTGTCGAGCGTGATTTCCCTTTCGTAAATCCATGCTGACTCCGTCCGATTCTACCATTGTTCTCGAAGTGCTCTGCTATAAAATTTTTGAGAATGGACTCCAGAATTTTCCTCACTACTGACATCAGGCTGACTGGTCTATAATTCCCTGCTTTCTCTCTCCCTCCCTTTTTAAATAGTGGGGTTACATTAGCTACCCTCCAATCTGTAGAAACTGTTCCAGAGTCTATAGAATCTTGGAAGATGACCACCAGTGCATCCACTATTTCTCTGGCCACATCCTTAAGTACTTTGGGATGCATACCATCAGGCCCTGGGGATTTATCGGCCTTCAATCCCATCAATTTCCCCAACACCATTTCTCTACTAATACTGATTTCTTTCAGTTCCTCTCTCTCACTAAGCCCTGTGTTCCCCAACATTTCTGGTATGATATTTGTGTCCTCCTTTTGTGAAGACAGATTCAAAGTATGCATTTAGTTGGTCAGCCATTTCTTTATTCCCCATAATAAATTCCCCTGTTTCTGACTGTAAGAGACCTACATTTGTCTTCACCAATCTTTTTCTCTTCATATACCTATAGAAACTTTTACAGTTTTTTATGTTGCCCGCAAACTTGCTCTCGTACTCTATTTTCCCCTTCTTAATCAATCCCTTGGTCCTCCTTTGCTGAATTCTAAACTGCTCCCAATCCTCGGGTCTGTTGTTTTTCTGGCGAATTTATATGCCACTTCCTTGGATCTAATGCTATCTCTAATTTCCTTTTGTAAGCCATGGTTTGGCTACCTTTCCCGTTTTACTTTTGCGCCAGACAGGGATAAACAATTGTTGCAGTTCATCCATGTGCTTTTTAAATGTTTGCCATTGCCTATTCACCATCATCCCTTTAAGTAACGTTTCCCAATCCATCATGGCCAACTCACACCCATACCTTCGTGGTTTCCTTTACTAAGTTTCAGGACCCTAGTCTCAGAATCAACTATGTCACTCTCCATCTTGATGAAGAATTCTATCATATTATGGTCGCTTGTCCCCAAGGGGTCTCGCACCACTAGATTGTCAATTATTCCTCTCTCATTACACAATAACCAGTCTAGGATGGCCTGTTCTCTAGTTGGTTCCTCAACATATTGGTCCAGAAAACCATCCTGTCTACACTCCAAGAATTCCTCCTCTACGGTATTGTGACTAATTTGATTTGCCCAGTCTATATGCAGATTAAATGCACCCATAATTACAGATGTTCCTTTATTGCATGCATTTCTGATTTCCTGTTTAATGCCATTCCCAACATCACCACTACAATTTGGGGGTCTATATACAACCCCCACTAAAGTTTTTTGCCCCTTAGTGTTTCTCAGCTCTACCCATATAGATTCCACATCGTCAGAGCTAATATCCTTCCTCAATATTGCATTAATTTCCTCTTTAAACAGCTATGCAGCTCCACTGCCTTTTGCTTTTTGTCTGTCCTTCCCAAATACTGAATATTTCTGGATGTTCATTTCCCATTCCTGGTCACCTTGCAGCCATGTCTCCTTAATCCCGACTATGTCATACCCGTTTACATGTATTTGCGCGATTAATTCATCCACTTCATTGTGAATGCTCTGCACATTAAGGTACAAAGCCTTAAGGTTTGTCTTTTTAACATTACTTGTCCCCTTCCCACTATTTTTCACTGTGGCCCTGTTTGATTCTGGCCCTTGATTTCTCTGCCTATCACTTTTGTTATTCCCCTTACTGTCTTTTGTTCTTGTCTTTGATCCCCCCTCCTTTGACTCCTTGCAAAGGTTCCCATGCATCTGCTGCCCTTGTCCTTCTAGGTGGTAGAAGGTGCTGTCTAAGGTTCCTTGCTGTGTTGCTGCAGTGCATCTTGTAGATGGTACACATTGCTGCCATTCTACGTCGGTGGTGGAGGGAGTGAATGTTGAAGGTGGTGGATGGGGCGCCAATCAAATGGGCTGCTTTGTCCTGGAAGGCTTCTTGAGTGTTGTTGGAGCTGCACCTATCCAGGCAAGTGGAGAGTATTCCATCACACTCCTGACTTGTGCCTTGCAGATGGCGGACAGGCACTGGGGAGTCAGGAAGTGAATTACTTGTCGCAGGATTCCTAGCCTCTGACCTTCTCTTGTAGCCACGGTATTTATATACTCCAGTTCAGTTTCTGGTCAGTGGTAACCCCCAGGATGTTAGTGGGGGATTCCGCGATCATAATACCATTGAATGTCAAGGGGAGATGGTTAGATTCTCTCTTGTTGGAGATGGTTATTGCCTGCACTTGTGTGGCGTGTATCTTACTTGCCACCAATCAGCCCAAACCTGAATATTATCCAGGTTTTGCTGCATTTCTACACGGACTGCTTCAGTATCTGAGGAGTCGCGAATGGTGCTGAACATTGTACAGTCATCTGCGAACATCCCCACTTCTGACCTTTATGATTGAAGGAAGGTCATTGATGAAGCAGCTGAAGATTGTTGGGCCTAGGACACTACCTTGAGGAACTCCTGCAATGATGTCCTGGAGCTCAGATGATTGACCTCCAACAACCACAGCCATCTCCCTTGTGCTAGGTATGACTCTAACCAGCAGAGGGTTTCCCCCTGATTCCCATCGACTCCAGTTTTGCTAGAGCTCATTGATACTATACTCTGTCAATGCTGCCTTGACGTCAAGGGCTGTAACTCTCACCTTACTTCTTGAGTTCAGCTCTTTTGTCCATATTTGAACCAAGGCTATAATGAGGTCAGGAGCTGAGTGTCCCTGGCGGAACCCAAACTGAGTGGCACGGAACAGTAATTTCAATAATTTCAAGGTCAATCGGTGTTCCTTCTCTCTGTTTCCTGACATGAAATAGTATTTGTTTCTGTTAATGAGCAACCTGAGGGCACATTAGGATCCTAGTGCAGTTTGCATGTAACCCCTTTCAGCTTGCTGATACCAGTGAAGTGATCAGCATACAATCTGAAAATGTTTTTGCTATGCAAATGAATTGCACATGTGACAGCAATCATGTGCAGATCTCTTGCTGTGTGGAAACTGATAAGCGTGTCACATTTTCCAGATATGACATAGAATGCAGCATTCATTCTATTGTCTTTTGAATGAGAGTGGCATTTCAAAAGGTCAGAGGATTTTCAGCAGTTTGACGCTGCTATAAGGGAAAATTTTCATATTCCCTGGTTTGCAGAGAATGGGGCAATCCTGAAGTTGGTTGAATGTTTTGTCACCCATGCCGTTGACTTATGCTGCTGTATCTATGAGAGCATCTACGTCCGAGCAGCCAATGGTCACTGTCACATGTGGCTGTTTGCTGTGTCTGAGAGAGAGCTCAAAAGTATGTTCAAGGTCGTCTGCCTCTACATTAGCTATATTCTGTCGTCTTTTTGCTGTGGAACGCATACATGGCATCCTTTTGTTGATATTGGTCTTAGTTAATATTGCTGATGAACGACAAACACGAGCAAAGTGGTCGGGTTTTCCACAAGCTTTACACTGTTACCAGTAGCAGAAAACTCCGTCCGATGTGGGTAAGCACTGCCAAGTGGAAGCATTCTTTGGATAAGTTGTAGCTCTGTTTGTGAGATGGCTGTTGTTGCTTTGCAGTTGGCTTTCTGGCCTGCGAGTGATGAGTAGTGTTCACAGGAGTTGAACTTGGAGTGTGATTGTTACTGTTAGCCTCAACTTCAGTAGCTCTGGACTCTGAGAATGATAGTGATCTTACCAGCTCCAGCATTTCTGACAGATTTCTATCTTTCTCGAGTGCTTTTCAGCGTAGTTGACTGGAGTGACTGTCTTTGATTATTTGTTTTGATTTCCCATTCAACATGCTCAACATCACCAAATTCATTTTGGTCGCTAGTTGCCTCAATCACGCGCCATATTGGTTAGTTGTCTTATTTGCTTCTTGATTTGTGCATCGGAAGACGATGTTTTTGTATGTGGTATGTTTCTTTTGTGTAAAGTAGGTTGTAAGTGCTTCTTTTGCTGAGTCATAGTCATTTCCCTCAGGCGTAAGTATCTCAAAGATATCTTCTAATTCTTCACCTCCATTGTGTCGAAGTAAGGCCTTTTTCCTTGTGTCGTCTGTGATTGTGAAATCTGCCATTGTGCCTTCGAAATGTCGCATCCACTTTTTGCCAACGTGGGGATGCAGATAATGGCTCTGAATGCACATCAAAAGGTGGTAGGTTGGGCATAGACAATGCCATACTGATCAGCAACACAATAATAAAAGATCTGGGATCATGCTTCTTTCAGAGGAGGCTTCTCTGCAGTGATCTGAGATTATATATATTTTGTTTGTTACTTTGGAGAGATTAGTGTGTGAATATACATTGTACAAGCTTCCAGTGTCAACCTAACACAGTCACAAACTTAAAATGCTGTCTGTAAAAGTAGACGACAACCTTCCAAAATTTTCATACCTGAAAGCAATGTTTCAGGTTTCTCACTATCTTTTTCCTTTTACTTCATCGCCATTGTGATGCTCTCAGGACTGAAATGAGGTTTAGTTGGGTTTGGTACAAGATATGAGAGCCAAAGACTCCAAGGTGTTGAGCAAAGTGGAGTCGTCTTTATTCCGTTTTACTTTCACTTTCCCTTTGCTAGCATTTGTGTTTTACAGCAGCCTCTTGTGTATGCTATGCACATTGCAGTTGCAATTTCAAATCACTACAACACTACAGTCCTGATGTGTTGTTTTTTCTTTTGCGCCTGCTTGATCCTTGGAAAGGATTAATTCATGCAAAAACTTTGCTTTGCGTCTGATTGAAAATATGAAATTTCTTACATAGAAGCAAAATACTGCAGATGCTGGAAATCTGAAATAAAAACAAAGTGCTGGAAATACTCAGCAGGTCAGGAGCATCTGTGGAGAGAGAAGTAGAGTTAATGTTTCAGGTTTGTGACCTTTCATCATATTTTGTATAAAATTTCTTATGTTGGTCCTAATAGTGTGGGACTGCCCAATAGATTAGCACCCATTTTTTTCTAAAATGCTTCAGAAATATCAAGGCACTTTATCAACAATAGTACTGAATTGTTTTTGTGCCACAGCCTAAGTATTTTTGTCACTGAAAACAAACTGGCACGGCATTGTTTGTCTTGAAAATTATTTTCACTTTTTTGAATATTTTGAAATGTGTGGTTTGGGGTTATGTTCTTTGGCCATTTTAGGACACATGATTTCACAGTGATCTTTCAAATTTTTAACTAAATTGTATTTAAAGGAATTAAACTTAGCTGGTTTTCATTTTATACATACGTATTAAAAGCATACATAATCATTTTAATTACTGCAGGCTGTGGTGGATTTTTGCAAAATATTAATTTTCTGACTATCTTAGAAATCCCTTGGGCAAAAGGTTTTCTTGGTTGCCATACACCACATCCTTTTAAACAAATCTTAAATGCTATGTTTCAGAGAAGTAACAATGTGAACATTTTCAAGTATAAGTAAATGGGTCATAATTTGCTGTGGCAAGGCATCTTACAATGTCTGCCATTAGTTAGACTTTACCTCGCGCATTTAGGTTCTTAATTTTTTTTGTGTGCCAAGTTGCTGTAAGTGTGAGTTAATAACATAGTGGGGGAAACTGGACATCTGGGAGTTGAGTGACCAGGGCACCAGCTAGGTAAAGGCCTGCTACCCAACCTGAACCTGATGGGACCCGACGACGTGGTTCGGGTCGGGTCGGGCCCCGCTTCTGGGTCCGACTTTCGGGCTCGGGTTGGGCTGGACGCACACGGTAAGTGCTCTGCCGCTAAGTATTAAAAATAAAAAACTTACCCGAGCTGGGAGTCTGGGACAAAACTGATTCTGCGCAGTGAGTGAGTGAGTGACGTCACTATGATGTCATCACGCATGCGCTGCAGCTTCGTGGAGCTTCCCAGTCGGAAGTTAAGTAAAGGGATGGTCGGCTCGGGCTCGGTGCGAAATTGGAGGGACTCGGGCCAGGTCGGGCCCAGGTCTGCTGTGGATTAGTCTGGTTCAGGTCGGTTTCTTTTTCCCGACCTAAGCAGGCCTTTACAGCTAGGTATCTCTTTAACTAGTCAGATTGAAGGATTGTGAAATAGACAGCACAAGAACTGAGAAGGAAATGCAAATTAGCGTGGATGAATTCAATGCCAAATTTGATGCAGAAAAAGATATTGTCATGCAGGCCCCCACCTGCCAAGAATGAGGCATATTAATTTTGTCATATGAACATTGATTTTAAACTGTTGCTGGGTAGAAGAGAAGGCCTGTTACAAGGACTGCCAGACACTTAGCTAAAAAATATTTGCATACTAACATTTGCATACTAACAGACAGTGCTTGTGGAGACAAAGGACCATTTCCTGATACCATTCAACCCACAATGGACTTTGATCACCACACATTGAAGGTGCAAGGAAGAGCATTCCACAGACTGCTAAGGTGATATAATCCACAAAAGCCAGGACTGGTTAAACCAGCTGGTCACATGACTGACTGGCCCAGGGTTTCTTGAACTAGCCACAGAGCTTTTGAACTCAAAAGAAAGACTGTTTGCTGCTGGAGTGAGAAGATCTCTCCTGTCTGCTCTCATCTCTTTCTCACAAGCCTCTGGACCCACTGAGGACACATGAACTTCAAGAGAGAAAAGTTTCCTACATTGAACAAGGTTTAAGAAGAATACTGGGTCCCAACGAAAAACAAGACCTACCTACAATCAAGGACTGTACAGTGAACTTGAAAAACAGTAACCAAAACCATCTTCAGATATTGCCTCAAACTTTTCCACTTTATTTCTTCTGCTCTTTTCTGTCTCTATTTGCATGTGTGTATCACGTATGCATGCTAACGTGGGCGCGTTGCGTATCCGCAGGCGTTAACCGAATTAGAGTTTGTTTAATAAATTTCAACCTTTTTCTTTAAACCTAATAAAACCTGTTTGGCTAGTTTCTTTGCCTTATAATTGGAAGTTAGTGAATAAGGATTCACTAAGGGGAAGCTAAAAACAAAACGGTGTGTTTAAAATTAAACCCTATTACGGTATGACCAGGTGAAAGCTGAGAGGGACCCATAGACCCTTTTCTCATCTGGTCGTAACAATATAAAGAAGAAACAAAAGATTAGATTGAGAGGAATAAAAGACCAGGAAAAGGTTTTTAAAAAATCTAAATTTGTCATTTTTAAAATCTCCAACAATTAAAACCTGAAGAAATGAGACTCTACACTTGTAGTAATCAATTTACAGTGCCAAAAGGTTGTTTGGCAGTAATTAACAACTATCACAGAGCTAAAATGGTACTTAGACTGGAATGGACAAGATGTAACTTTCTGTGGTATCTATTGTGCAAACACAGCTACTTCATGCCATTCAACGCATTTGCCCTTGCCTGAAGTTGCTGTAACATTTGCGCATCATGGCAGGTGTCATTAATCTTGCTGTTATTTTGACAGCAATTTATATAGATCATTAACTTCTGTATTACATAAATGCTGTGACCTCTGGCTAAAATGTTCAACTACCTGAAGAAGCATGCAGGAACCATTCCTTGACAAACTAAGACTGTTACAATTATTTTTTTACTTGTATTTGGAAAATAAATCTTTTTCAGTATTACAATGGAAAGATGAAAGGTGTTGCTCTGATTAGTGAGCAATCTTGATTATTGCGATAGCAGCGAAATCACATCAACACAGGAAATGCCTCTTGAGGTCATTACGATTGTTAATGTAAAAGTAACATTATATTTGCTGACATAAAAGTAAGATTTCATGTGATGATTTCCTGCCTTGCGATTGCTCTGAATCTGCAATTTCTTGTTACAAATTATCTCTCCTTTCATCCATTACATATAGATCATTCTAATATGCAGTATTGGTGTTTTCACTGCAGCAGACTTCGCTGAGGATGTCAAAATATGACCATTTGAATTTTTAAAACTTTTTTTAATATCTGATTTTCATACATTTGACCATTTATATTTTAAACAGTGGGCATGAGAGAAACAGCCGATTGATGAAGTGGCACAGATTCGTTTTTCCATGGTTTTGCGCTTTACACAACGTAACTTCTGAAAATGTTCAGGTTCCAAAAAAATGCTTTTAAGTGCTTTTACCCGATGTCAAATATGGCAAAAAAAAATCCTTATTTATATTATGACTGCTTTTTAGGTGGACAAAACAGATGCATCTCAAAAATTGTCTTCACCTCTCTGAAACTTGGACGTGTTTCTTTGCCTTTGTCAAAAGAATAACTAGTACGTAACTGTCCAGATACCCATAGTTCCAACCTGAGCTGGCTAGCCTTAGTTGTTGGCACTGCTGTCTGTCCTCATAATGATTAGGTCAAAATGTTCTTGCTGACATGGCAATCATTCTTTGAAATGCTTAATGCATTTGAGTCTGCATATTGGGGACTAGCTGCAGTTGATCATCTTTAATAGCTGAACCATCAAGGGAACTTTGTTTTGAGAGCAGTCCAATTGTAAATTGTTAAAAAGCAATTTACGATTATACAAGAACTGGACAAGATAAAATTTTTAATGAGTTGGAAATCTGAAACAAAAACAAAGAATGCTGCAATCTCTCCAGTAAGTCAATCAGCATATTTGGAGTGAACAGACAAGTTAGTAATTCCTGTAAAACAAAAAAAAAGCTTCAGCAAAAATTAAAGATATGTAGCATTTAAAACAGAATCGAATAAAAGAAAGGAGGAAGAGCAAATGCAGGAAGAAACATAATTTAAACTAAAGACATTTAAGAGACAGAGAACATGTGAATAGGCGAGGTTGGAGGAAATGAGGCAACTCTGAAATGGAAACAGAAGGGTCTGGCAAAGTCATAGTCATTTATGGCATAGAAGGAGGTCATTTGGCCCATCAAGTCCATGCCAGCATTCAGCGGGGCAGTCCAGTCAGGCCCACTCCCCTAGTCAATCCCCGTAGCCCTGCAAGTTTTTCCTTCAAGTGCCCATCCACTTTCCTTTTGAAATCATTGATCGTCACTGCTTCTACCACCCTTGTGGGCAGCTAGTTCCAGGTTAATATCACTCGCGGCATTTTAAAAACAAAAAGTTCTTGCTCACATTTTCCCCCCACATCTCTTGCCCAAAATCTTTGTCCCCTAGTCCCTGTGTCAACAGCCTGAAAAGAGAAAAGGAGGTTGACACGAAGGGTGCTGAGTACCCCATCAGCATGCTGTTCTGGTGGAGGGTTTTTACCCCAGGAATAATGACAGGCCCATCTCAGGTCATCAGCATCTACTACCAAAGAGAAAGTGAGAGTCGTAGATTTAGTCTGAAGTTATTAAAATCAGAGGCTACAATGTGCCAAATGGAAATAAAAGTTCTGTTGCTAAAATTGCATTAAGATTCTTTGCAAAAATGTAGAAGGCTAAGGACTTGGGTATTATTGTGGGAGTGGGTCTGGGAATTGAAACAGCAAGTGACTGGGTTATCTGGGTTATCACACATGCAGACTGAACCAACACAGGCGGAATACTGGTCACCTAATCCAATGTAAAGGAGATTGCACTGTGATCAGATACATTGGAGGGAATTTTATGCTCTTCCCCCGCAGTGGGTTTGGAGGTAGGGAGAGCATAAAATCAGGTGGGATGGTGGCGGGGGGAGGGGTTCCTGGTACCATCCCGCTTCTGCCAAAATTCAGTCCAGTGTGGGAAGGCCTGTGAACGGCCTGCCTGCCCTGCTGCCAATTGAGGACCTTAACATACGAACATACACACGAGGAGCATGAGTAGGCCATTCAGACCCTCGAGTCTGCTCCGCCATTCTACGAGATCATGGCTGATCTGTTTGTGGACTCAACTCCACTTTCCTGCCTACCCGTGATAACCTTTGACTCCCTTGTTTGTCAAAAATCTGTCCACCTCTGCCTTAAAAATGTTCAATGACCCTGCCTCCACTGCTCTCTGGGGAAGAGAATTCCATAGACTCTCAACCCTCTGAGAGAAACAATTTCACCTCATCACTGTCTTAAATGGGAGGTCCCTTATTTTTAAACTGTGCCCTCTAGTTTTAGTCTCCCCCGCAAGGGAAAATATCCTTTCAACATCCATCCTGTCAAGTCCCCTACTGGGTAATTAACCCCCAATTAAGGGCCTCTTCCTACCTCAGCCACAATTAGCTGTGTGGCGGGCGTCCCTGTCACCGCACGGGAAGCACTCCACAGAAAACCATGCAGTCTGCTTCCTGGCTCCGGGGGCAGGGGAGTTTCCCCTCATTCAAGACCTTGGGAAGGGATGGGCCCACTGACAGCCTCACCCCTGCCCTTGCTGCCACCTGTCCATCTCCCGCGCAACCCCCACCCCTCCCGCTCTGATCTACCTGAGACCTGACTCCAGCAGCAACCACCGCCGGCCTCTAATTGGCTGGCAGTTCTCCAAGGGCAGGACTTCCGGCAATGGGGTGCTAGATCCTATAGAAGACCTGCCGCTGTCCACTTATGTGCCTGATTGGCGCTAAATTTGGTGGGCCCCCCAGAAAAGAGGGGACGTGGGGATCTGGGCATTGGTTTCTCCTGACGTCGAGAACCCCGCTGCCAAGATAAAATTTCCCCCATTATATTAGTTTGGAGAAAATGTATGTAAATTATCTCCTAAAAGAAGAATTTGATACCCTGAACAGTGGGGAGGGAAGGAGGTGAATGTAGACAGGCATTGCATCTTGTGTGCATGCATGAGAAAGTGCCAGTGGAGGAATTAGGGAGTTGAGGTGTTAGATAAGTGCACCAGGGTACTGGGGAGGAACAGTCTCTTTGGAAAGCAAAGAGGAGAGGGGAAGATGCACTAAGTAGTGGAAGTTCAAGACAAGTGGGACCTTAAGTGCTCGGAGCAATTAGAGTAGAATCACAGGAACTGGAACAGACCAGATCATCTCATCTACTAGTGTGGAAGGGGAATCTTTCGGTGAAGAGAAAGGGGGTCATTTCAGAAGTTTTGATGTGGAAGATGGCTTCATCAGAGCAAATGTGACGGAGACTGAGAAACTGGGAGAAAGGAACATAGCCCTTTATAGGAAGCAGGGTGGGGGAAAAAAATGTACAATCCAGGTAATTGTGGGAGTTAGTAGGTTTGTAATGGATGTCTGTGGAAAGCCCATCCCTGAAGATTGAGATAGAGGAGTCAAAAATGAACCACACAGCAGTAAGAGATTATGGAGAAATATGAAGCATATTGAATTAAATTCCCTAGATCAATGTGGGAGCAGATAACAGTATTGACTCACATTAATGTAACAGGAATCAAACAATGAAAGGAGCCAAGTAGGACTGGAACAGTGTGTTCAACATTTTCTTCAAAAAGACCTGTGCAGGTTCTCATAGTGATACCTTTTACCTGGAGTAAATGAGCGAAGTTAAAGGGACAAGCTGTTCAAGGTGAGAACAAGTTCAGCCAGGCAGCAGAGGATCTTGGATGGTGGGGGCTGGTTGAAGTGCTGGGTGAAACTGGTTGGGCTGCTGCTGAAAGGTGAGGTATCAATTGCTGTCAGGAATCAAAAGCAGATTCAATGGCCATGTGATTACTGTTCATCCCTTATCTTGTTAGTAGTAAAAATGGTTAAAATTTTAATTATCTGACCCATTTAAGAGTGCACTTTAAATCAAAGTAAAGGTGGAATTATAGTTATGGAATAGCCCTGTGGTCTGTTCTCTACTTTGCACAGTGAGGCTTTGTGGAGTAGTCTCCCATATAATATACCATCAGAGATTTAAGTTTTAAACTACTGAAAAGACCTTTAAGGATTTAGATTCTCTTGTGAAACAACTGTATAAGCTGATAGACATTTGGCTACATTTTTAAGGTAATATTTTCCTGTAAATAAATTAGTTTTCATCCGAATGTAATAGTTTGCTGGTGTGTTATTTACCACCTTTTGGAGTATACAGGAGAATGTGGTTGGAATCTCATGCATTCCATGGTGACATAGAAATTGGAGCAGGAGTAGGCCATTCTGCCCCTCAGGCCTACTCCACTGTTCAATAAGATCATGGCCTTAACTCCACTTTCCTGCCTGCAGCCCCCACCCCCCAAATAATCTTTTGCTCCCTAGGAGATCAAAAACCTGTCTAACTCAGCCTTGAATATATTCAATGACCCAGCTTCCACTGCGCTCTGGGGAAGAAAATTCCAAAGATTAATGATCCTCAGAGAGAAGAAATTTCTCATCTCCGTCTTAAAAGGGAGACCCCTTATTTTGAAACTGTGCCCCCTAGTTCTAGATTCCCCCATGAGGGGAAACATCTTCTCAGCATCTACCCTGTCAAGCCCCCTCAGAAACTTTATATGTTTCAAGAAGATTACCCCTCGTTCTTCGAAACTCCAGTGAGCATACGCTCAAACTGTCTAAAATAACCCAGGAATCAGCCTGGTGAACCTTCTCTGAGCTGCCTCCAATGCAAGTATATCCCTCCTTAAGTAAGGAGACCAATACTGTACACAGTACTCTAGATGCGGTCTCACCAATGCCCTGTGCAGTTGTAGCAAGACCTCCCTATTTTTATACTCCATTCTCCTTGCAATAAATGCCAATATTCCATCTGCCTTCTTAATTACCTGCTGTACCTGCATGCTAACTTTTTGTGATTCATGTACAAGGACACCCAGATCCCTCTGTACCACCGTATTCTACAGTGTCTCACCGTGTAAATAATCTGTTTTTCTCTTCCTGCCAAAGTGGACAATCTCACATTTTCCCACAGATACTCCATCTGCCAAATTTTTGTCCACTCACTTAACCTATCTATATCTATTTTCAGACACTTTGTGTCCTCACAATGTGCTTTCTTACTTATCTTTGTATCGTCTGCAAATTTGGCTATAATACACTGTCTCTTCTTCCAAATCATTAATATAGATCTTTATGGCACTCCATTAGTTACAATTTGCCAACATGACAATGCCCCATTTATCCTGACAGTTTCCTGATAGTTAGCCAATCCACTATCCATGCTAATATATTATCTCCAAAACCATGAGTTCTTATCTTGTGCAGTAACCTTTTATGTGGCACCTTGTCAAATGCCTTTTGGAAATCCAAAAATACTACATCTACTGGTTCCCCATTATCCCCCCTCTTACATTCTCAACTCTAATAAATTTGTCAAACGCGATTTCTCTTTCATAAAACCATGTTGACTCTACCCGATTGCATTATGATTTTCTAAATGTCCTGCTACTACTTCCTTAATAATGGATTCTCGCATTTTCCTAATGACAGATGTCAGGCTAACTGGCCTATAGCTTCCTGATTTCTGTCTCTTTCCTCCTCTCTCCACCCCGCCCCCCCCCCCCCCCACCCCACTGCTTTTTGTCTTGAATAGAGAGTGTTGCATCAGCAGTTTTCCAATCTGCTAGGGGCTTTCCAGAATCTAGGGAATTTTGGAATATTACAACTAATGCATCTACTATCTCTGCAGCCACTTCTTTTAAGAGGAGCATAATCCTAATCACAGCACGAGACTACATTTTTCAGTTCATAGAGACATTACTTAAGGTACGTTTTTTTTTTGCTGTGTGCTCTCTAAACTCTACTCTCATTACTCAACATTTCATCAACCAAAGATCATTGGCAGAATTTACAACTGATGGTCCCACCATTTCAGTAGGGACAATTAGCAGGTCAGGAACCCCTAGACAGCTGGAGCATACTTTGCCATGGCTCCTTAGCTGTGAGCTATGGCATTCCACCTTCCGGTTACCCGGCCAATCAGAGAGGTCAGATGGGGTGATGCACCAAATCTGTCAAATGAAGGATTTCTAATTAAAGGGTCTCCCTCATGGTTAAGAAAGGCTCAATTGCTCATTGGTTTTTGAGGCTGCAGCAACCATAGGAATGGAGAGGAGACCTGGGGGGGTGGTGGGTCTCACTTTTACCTGGAGGCCCTGCTGCAGGATCTGAAGGACTCCAGTGAGGTGATATTTCCCAAGGAAAATGGAAGTTCTGGAGGACAGCATTAAAGGTGACGTGTCGCTGGAGGCATTTAGCAGAGCTGAAAGAGGTGATAACTTGCAACTCTTCTGACAGCAAGAGGCACTTGTCAGCACAGCCTGCTGCTATCTTTTACTGTAGCAAGCTGGACAAACAAGCACTGAAAGCAATTTCTGAGAAGAAGTGCTGTGAGGAGCAGCCTCCCACCTGGCTATGGCTGCAGCTAATCAGTTTCACTGATCAAAAGCATCCCAGTCTGTCATTTTCACTGAAGAAGCATACCCCGCGGTGCACTTGCAAACTATTTGCCCATGGATAAGGCCACTGGCAAAAATTAAATGAACATTTCAAAGAAACCATGCAGAGACCTGAAGGATTGGTGATGGTGCCTCTCACTCTCATAGTCATCATAAGAGAAGTTCTTGCTAGAAGTTGCTTTGCTTTAGTTAATCCCAAATTGAATCTAAATGGAGTTTGGAGAAGTTTAAGATTACTAAAATTGACGAGGCACAAATCCCAAAAGTGGATGTAAGTTCAGCATGTATATGTTGTAGCTAGTTCAAAGCATAGCTGTTCCAGGAATTGTTTTGTCTCCTTCCATCAGTTTTTTTTTATATGAAGAGTGTCATTTGCCAAAACCATTCGTTTTTTTTTAAAGTTTCCATATCACTTATTTAGTATAATGTGTACACTGGCCAGTTTCTGTTGTATCTATTGCTGGGAAACAGTATATTGCGGGTTCAATGGCCTTAAAATGGCTATATTTAAAGTAGCATGTAAAAGAATGATCTTGGTTGGAAAAAATGCATGCAGCATTACAGCTACACATAATGTGTGCATCCAAAAACTAGTTCCAAATTTTCTTATGCTGCTTTGATCCATTGTCAGCATTTAGTAATAGTTTGCATGAAATGGAAAAAGTGACAGTGATTTAGTATGGGCAAACTTGCCAGATATTTCTAAATCTTGAGGATTTTTGAATCTTATGAAACTTGTTGGAACACTGAATGTTGTGTTGTTCCAGACTATTTGCTGGCTGAAAGCTTCTCATGCAAGAAAAATTCCACAGTAAAACTTGGTGAAAAATTAATTATTATTTGTTTCAGTGATGTTGGTTGTGGGATAAATGTTGGTCAGGACACAGGAGAACTCCCTGCTCTTCAATTAATGTCATGGGATCTTACACATCCACCTATGAGGGCAGATGTTGTCTTGGTATAATGCCACATCCAAAAAAAAACCATCTCCAGCTGTGTAGCAGCTCCTCAGTACTACATTGAAAGATCGGCGGTCAGCAACCTTTTATACCTGAAGAATCTTTCAAAAAAAAATTGCCTAAAATGGAAACTATTGGGAGCCGCAAGACAAAATTTCAGCATTTCTAAACTGAATGCATGGCAAATTGCTAAGTGTCTCTGATAGAATGCATGATTTGCATACATATTAAAATACATCTATTGAATTTATGTATCAATAGAAAAAAAAATCGAAATTAAAATAGACCTAATTCTGAATTATCGCATTTTTTTTACTCTACTATAATTTTGTCAGTAGTCATTTTTAAAACAAACTTAAGATGCGTAGAATTCAATTTTTTGGCTGTTGATTCTCGTGATTTAAAAAAAAAAGTTTTGACTAGCACATTCAGAATAATTTTTCATCTCGCTATATTAGAAACAGTAATGGTTACAGCAATAAAACCTGTTCCTTGAGCCAAAGACATAATCTATAACCATGGTGTAGTACACTGTAGCTATACCACTTTGACAGGTTTTTTTAAAGCACGATGATGTTTTTCGTTTAAAATAACGATTTGAAACTGTAAAGTGCAGCATGATTGTTCTATTCCAGGAAGCTTCTTGTTGAAGAATGATGCTGGAGCCAATCTTTACTCAGCCTTACATTTATTTTACAGAGTAAAAGGATTACAGACATGTAGCTCCTTACTCAAATCTACCCCAGTCTCAGTAAGTGTCTCCTTATATGTGCTCAAGGCTAACCCCAATTACCACCCTCCACCTGCATATAATTAAACAATTGATATACAATTAACAATGATTAGCCCACAATTAAAACATGGCTCTTTTCTTATTTTTTTTAAGCTTTTCTCATGTTAATACAATCCAATTTAAAAAGGTTGGGAGCTGCAAATGAGATGTTAAAGAGCCTCAGGTTGCTGACCCCTGGCCTAGATTATATGTGTCTCCCAAGTGAGATTTGAATCCATGACTTCTGACTGAGGCAAGAGGACTACCACTGAGTCAAGTTTTTTTTTCAAAGAAGTACAGGGGTGAGGAAAAACATAAGACATTGCTATTGTTATCCTACATAGGTTTATTAGTACCAACCCTAGATAGGCAATGAGTTTTGAGTTCTTGTAGTATGCTTGGAGGAAGAGATGCAATATTTAAATAAAAAAGTTGAAATGCTTTGGCTGACAGAATTTGTAATCTGATGACCGATTTCTGCTTTTATCCTCTTACTAACCCGTTGCTTGTATCTGTAAAAATGTTATAAAACGTATTTCTGTGCAATCTTGCTAAACCATCTAAGTTGGTCCCTAACATTAGAGTCACAGAAGATTCAGAGAATTTGGCTTTTTCTGAGATGACTGATTTCAGCTTGCAATAAGATCAGGTACGAGTGGTGCTGCTGAGTTGTTGATGGTAGCTTTATTACTGTAATAAAAATTTTTTACACTGTCTAAAATGCATTTTAATGTTGTACTTGTCCTCCCAAATTCTCTCTCCTTCACTCCCACCCCCCAACTTTTAATAATTGTATTCTCTCTGTCGATGCTTCCTTAATGCAATATAATGGTTCCTCAGAGAAATGGTGTCTTTGGCAGCAGGCCTCAGTAATGGAGATATGCATATATGTGTGTGTATATCTCACTCGCTCACACTCTCATTTTTTGGAAACTCACCTTTTTTATCTTTGGTGATCATTGAGTATTTTGTCAAACTATACAGAATTTTCCTTCAAAAGATAAATTAACAGGTAGAAATCAGTGACTGGATGGATTATGAATTATCCTAATGAGTGACGTGGATAGCCAAAGTGGTCTTTTTCTGTACAAAAGCCTTTTGGTTACTGTTTTTTCTTTTACTATTCAACATCTTTTCTTTTCCTCTGAAAATTTATTCTTGCCTGTTTTTTTTGTTCTGTTGCTTATCAGCAATAAAGGTTAATTTTTCACTTATATTCTCGAGTAATTTAAAACACTCTTGTTCTATTCAGTCTTTTTGAAAGATATAAAAACTGACATTCTGTACCATTTAATTTATATGCAAAACCACCATGAATAACAATATCTAGTATCTTTCCCTAAGCATTAGTAGCAGTATTATCCTGCCTATGGTGCAGAATATAATGAGGAGCGAACTTTCATTTATAAAATGTTTTCACACCCTCCGGACATTCACAGCCAGAGAAGTACTTTTTAATTGTAGTCACTAATTTAGGCTCTAATGGATTCAGTTGATGTAAATGAATCAAGTGTATTAATGTTATTTGAATTTTGACAACTATTGCTGGTTAGCCTGTGTTTGGCATAATATTGCAGTTGGCTTTAATAAGGCCATTTTTTTTCTCTTGCATATTTTCACCTATTCCCTCCTGAAGGCCTTGGTGGGATGAGTGCCATTCACCCTTTGGTACTTTGCTTAAGTGACCATTATTTATACGTACACAATGATGATGAACATGATCATGCTGCAGCCTCATGTAACATGAGCCCAGTGCTGCCCTGGCATGTGAACTTTACTGGGGTTGCTAGCTTGTGATCAGAAGTGGGAAAGCTGAACCTACTCCCTTTCCCCTCCCCTTGCTGATTTTGCTCAGTGTAATGCATCTACTACCAATCCATTGGGATCAGTAACTCGTTAAAATAGGAATTGAATCTGGGATTTTCATGGACTTACTGGGCAAACTTATTAAACTTCGGGGGAAGTCTATTTTGTTTTTTTTGTCATGCTGGTCCCTCACCTGCTAGGAATGAGGGATATTAATTTTGTCATATGAACATTGATTTTAAACTGTTCTGGAGTGAGGAAATGACTTGTTAAACAGATTAGTCGTGGCTGGAAAAAACATTTGCATACTAACAGACAGTGCTTTGAGGGACAAAGGGGCTATTCCCTACTCCAATTTAACCCACAATGGATTTTGAGCTCCAGGTATTGTGTGTAAGAAGAGAAATTCCATGGTTGGCTAAGAAGGGAACCCACAAACAGTTGTGATAAGACCAGCTAGTCACGTGACTAACCTGCTTGGCAACCTGGGATTTTCTGGATTGTACAAAGAGTTTGACCTCCGAAAAGACTGTTTGCTCCTGGAATGAGAAGACCTCTCCTGTTTGCTCCCATCTCTTTCTCACAAGCCTCTGGACCCACTGAGGACACATGAACCGCAAGAGAGAAAACTCTCCTACATCGAACAAGGTTTAAGAAGAATACTGGGCCCCAACGAAAAGCAAGACTACCTACAATCAAGGACTTTACAGTGAGCTGAAAGAACAGTAACCAAAACCATCTTCAGATGTTGCCTCAAACTTTTCCACTTTATTTCTTCTGCTCTTTTCTGTCTCTGTCTGCATGTGTGTGTCGCATTTGCCTGCTAGCATGGGCGCGTCGTGTATCTGTAGGCGTTAACCAAATTAGAGTTTAAGTTTAATATAGTTCAACCTTTTTTCTTTAAACGTAAGAAAACCTGTTTGGCTAGTTTCTTTGCCTTATAATTGGAAGTTAGTGACTCAGGATACACTAAGGGGGATAGTATGGATATTAAAATTGTTTTAAAATTGTGCTTTGCATGTTATGCAGCACAGGAGGTTCTACTGTGTTTTTTTTTATCTTTTAGGCATTGCATTTTATTGACTGTAGACCACCAAGGAAGCCTTTCAGTATAATATTTTAAGACTTGCAGGTTGCAGACATAAATACTTGATCAACTAGCACTAACATTCTAAAGCAGCTGTTGGACAGTACAAAATATTTATATCAATTTAAAATATATGCATGTCCTTGTTAACAGTAAAGTGGGATGAAAACTGGTATCAAAATTAGTAATTTTATAGTGTAACTGCTGAATTCAAGTTGTGACCAAGGTTAATATTTAACTTGCTGAAGCATGATGATGATCATCTGTTTTAGTAGAACTCTTCAAAGTAACGACCCACTGCAGACGAGAAAATAACACGCTCTGCCTCACTTATGTGAGTGTGATGCTTTCTAAAAGAACAGCTTAAGTGTACAGTTGAGGTTTATTTGGTGGCTATCGTAACTTGACGAAGGTGGGGGAGGGGGTACTGGCATAAATATGAATGACTGTTCTAGGGAGGCAATTGCAAATTAATATTTGGTGTTTAAATTATTTTTGAGTAAAGCTAGTACTGTTTGCTCATATATTAAGTGAATGTAGTTGTATTAGTTCAGTGGATCTTCCACATACATGGATTTTTATGTAGCTGAAATTCTTTAATAGAAGAAACTAGAAAAATATACTTGTGGTGTCATGCATAAATTGCATGATGGATTTTGCTGTTCTTAAAAAAAAACGAAATCTTTTGCTTCTAATTTTCTATCCTAGCAGTTGGCAACTGGTCAGGACTTAGACTGAAATTATTCTGGCTCCATATTTGGAATTGCAGTAATGTTGACAACAACTCCCATAATAGCTGCAGTTCAAAAGGAGAATGTATAACTGAACCCTTCTGTGTTAACAGTTTTCAAATGAGGGACATAAAACTTCATTAACTTGTCATTGAGCAACAACAACTTGCATTTATATAGCGCCTTTAACATAATAGAATGTCCCAAGGTACTTGAAAGTGAAAATTAGATATCAAGGATTTCATTGAATTAAAATGAGCATCTTTGAACTTATGCCCCATCTTTTGATTTTTTTTCTTTGATATACAGAAACTGCTTTAAGTTGTTATATGCATAATGCATATTATCAGACACTTATTTATCACAATGCATTTTTTTCTTAATGTTTCCATATTCTTTGTGAATGATGTACTGATTGCTTGAGTCAATTTGACTTGTAAGATGCACAATATTTGTAAAATGGAGCATATTTGACAAAACATACTTCCTGTTGCACAATTATATTATAACTGGGATCTGGCAATATAACTACTGTAAAACTGTCTGTTCTAATTGCTTTGTGAAACTACTGAAACAGCATTATATTGCAGCACATTATTAGCTTAGAGATACAGCACTGAAACAGGCCCTTCGGCCCACCGAGTCTGTGCCGAACATCAACCACCCATTTATACTAATCCGACACTAATTCCATATTCCTACCAAACATCCCCACCTGTCCCTATACTTCCCTACCACCTACCTATACTAGTGACAATTTATAATGGTCAATTTACCTATCAACCTGCAAGTCTTTTGGCTTGTGGGAGGAAACCGGAGCACCCGGAGAAAAACCACGCAGACACAGGGAGAACTTGCAAACTCCACGCAGGCAGTACCCAGAATTGAACCCGGGTCCCTGGAGCTGTGAAGCTGCAGTGCTAACCACTGCACCACTGTGCCGGAAAGATCCATTATAGGAAAAACTTTAAAACATTTCTTAATTTCTTGAAAAATCTTTTGTATGACTTCAGAATAAATTATTTTCAAAAACTGAACGAAGTTGTGAAGATAGAAACTTCCACCATGAATGACAACAATGTATCTTTTTTCTTAAACATTGGTAATATTGTTATCCTGTCTATGGTGCAGAATATAATAAAGAGAGAACTTGCATTTTTCGCATTAGGACATCCGAAAGTGCTTCGCAGCTTCTGCTGTGTTTCTCCCTTCCACTAGCCCACCTGGCCAAACTTCCTCTAAAGTTCCCAACGGCCCTAGCCCTGAACTCGCATTTTTCTCTCTCTAGTTTCTCTCTAATCTCCTCTTGTACCCTCTCTGAGCTTACCTTGTCCTTGAGACCCACTTCCTGTTCTCTCTACCCTATTCCCATTGAACTGCTGATCACCCAATTTCCCTTCCTGGCCCAATACTGGTCGATATTGTTAATGGTGCTCTCTCTTCAGGTGTTGTCCCTCGCTCGTTTTTAAATCTGTTGTCATCACCCCTCTCAAAAAAAAACCAACCCTTGATGGCACTGTCCTTGCAAACTTCCCACCTCAACTCTGAGCTCCCTTTCCTCTCCAAAGTCTTTGAATGTGTTGTTGCCTCTCCGATCTGTGCCCATCTTTCCCAGAACTCCATCTTTGAATCCCTCCAATCAGGTTGCCGACCCTGCCACAGTACTGAAATGGCTCTTATCAACGTCACAAATGACATCCTATGTGACTGACAAAAGTAGCATATCCCTCCTCGTCCTTTGCGACCTGTCTGCAGCCTTTGACACAATTGACAACATCCTTTTCCAACACCTCTCGTCTAGCTGGGTGGGACTGCTCTCACCTGGTTCCATTCTTATCTATCTAATTGTAGCCAGAGTACCACTTGCAATGGCTTCTCTTCCTGCTTCTGCACTATTATCTCTGCTGTCCCCCCAAGGATCTATCCTTTTCTCCCTCCAATTACTCACAATCATGCTGCCCTTCAGCGACATCAACTGAAAGTACATTGCCAGTTTTCATATGTACACTGGCAACACCCAGCTCTACTTTATCACCACCTCTCTCGACTCCTCTAGTGTTGCTAAATTATCAGACTCTACCCGACAACCAGTACTAGATGAGCAGAAATTCCTTCAATTAAATATTGGAAAGACTGAAGCCATTGTTTTCAGTCCCCGCTCCAAACTCTGTTCCCAAGCTACTGACTCCATCCCTTTCCCTGGCATCAGTCTGAGACTCAAACAGTCTGCTTTCAACCTTAGTGTCCTTTTGATTATGATTATGATTATGATTAGAGATACAGCACTGAAACAGGCCCTTCGGCCCACCGAGTCTGTACCGAACATCAACCACCCATTTATACTAATCCTACACTAATCCCATATTCCTACCAAACATCCCCACCTTGTCCCTATATTTCCCTACCACCTACCTATACTAGTGACAATCTATAATGGCCAATTTACCTACCAACCTGCAAGTCTTTTGGCTTGTGGGAGGAAACCGGAGCACCCGGAGAAAACCCACGCAGATACAGGGAGAACTTGCAAACTCCACACAGGCAGCACCCGGAATCGAACCCGGGTCCCTGGAGCTGTGAGGCTGCGGTGCTAACCACTGCGCCACTGTGCCGCCCATAACCCCAAGATGAGCTCTGACCATATTCATGTCATCACGAAGACCGCCTAGTTCTACCTCCGTAACTTTGCCCCTGTCTCCGCTCATCTGCTGCTGAAACCCTCCTCCATTCTCTGTTAACTCTAGACTTGACTATTTCAATGCACTCTTGGCTGCTATCCCACATTCTATCCTCCGTAAAATTGAGGTCATCCAAAACTCTGTTGCGCAATTCTTAACTCACACCAGGTTCCGTTCATCTATCACCCCTGTGCTCGCTGACCTACATTGGTTCCTGGTCAAGCATCATTTTGTTTTTAAAATTCTTATCTTTTGTTTTCAAATTCCTGCATGGTCTCGCCTCTCTCTATTTCTGTAGTTTCCTCCAGCCCAACAGCCCTCCGAGATATCTACGCTTATTTAAATCTGGCTTCTTTAGCATCACCGATTTTAATCGCTCCAGCATTGGTGTCCCCACCTTCAGTTGCCTAGGCCCTAAGCCCTAGAATTCTTTCCCTACACCTCTCCGCCTCTCTGTCTCACTTTCTTCCTTTAAGACACTCCTTAAAACCTACCTCTTTGACCAAGCTTTTGGTCATCTGACCTAATCTCCTCTTATCTGGCTTGATGTCATATTGTTTTAAATGCTCCTGTGAAGCACCTTGAGACATTTTATTATATTGAAGGCACTATATAAATATGTTAATTTTCATCTAAATGGTAGGGGCACTACATTAAGTCTCAATGATTTTGATATCTGCAGTAAATTTATAAAAGTTCTTTTATACATTATGATTTTGCTGTAAATAATGAATTCTACCCTCTGTCTCCTTCAGCAGGGAGGGGAAATTAACTAACTATGGTTCCTGATTGTTATCCAGTGACACTACATCTAGAAAGTGTACGCTGTGGATACCTAATGCTGGCATGATCAGGCTCTATTCTGATATCCCGTAATTGAGTAGGTTGCTGATATTCATTGTCTTGGCTCACAATTGACATAACACTACTTGAAATAAGGTAACACAGGATTCCTTGGATCTGTGGAATTGCATGAGTTAATTACTTCGAGGCGAAGGAGGAAGCTTTAAGGGGGCAAAACAATGTTGCAGCTTACATAATTTGCTTCTATATTAAGCAAACCCAAGTTTTATGTGGATGATTTTTTCTTCAGATGAAGCATTCCTTATAGAACGTTACAGAGCTGTTCTCCTAACTGACACACAATCCCATTGTAACAGTGTCCTATAATGACAACAGAGGGTGTGGCTCTGGACTGTCTGTGGTATGCTTGTTTATGAAACTTTTGCCTGTGACTCAACTGAAAGAAACAGAAATAATACTCGAGCTTCAATGTACCAGTCGCCACTTGTGGCTTGGTGGTCAGAAATGAGCTGCCATGTGACGCCTGTCTTGCTGATGATTTTGGTTTTGCTTTAACATTCCTTTTTTCTGGACAGAAGTGCATACAAGTAAAATTCCTGCAGGAGATGAAGTATGATTTGACTGCTCATGCTGCAGACAATAATGGACATCTGGGAAGGCTTTTAACACATCAATCTAATTGAAGGGTTCAGCCGACTTCCTAAATTACAAGAGACACGTTTGAGTGGTTTATAAACGGTCGGAACCAGAAGTTTTTATTGTTGCCCTAAAATGACTCGCGTGTTGCCTTTTTTTAAAAAAAGTCTCTATTAGACAGCTTTACTCTTTAATTCCACGGCCTGTATAACATATAGAGCAATGAGGATATTTGAAAAGATGTTACAAAACATTTAGTCCATGCTGAATTTATCGCAATCAGAATTGATTATTGCAGTTGATATTCCCATGTTTGTGTATTAGCTTTTTTTAAATTGTGAAGTTGCATTGATATTTTATTTTGTCTTGTGTATTTAAACTGATAAGAATTAGTCATCAGTTTGTTATGCTTATCTTTCCAGACTGAAGCTCTGTAAATAGAAAAAAGACTATGTCCCTCAAAACATGTCCCTACAGTGAATTATTTTAACAGACAATCATGGAGGCATATGTTTTGTGCTTGCAATGTAATGATACAGTAGCACTTTGTAAAATAAACATCTGAAGATTTTTTTGTTCCGATTTATCCATCCTTTTTCTAATATTCTTCCTCCTGTTACCCCCTCTTGTCCATTTACCTGATCTGGCATTTGGTTCAACAGGCACAGCTGCCCTCCAGAGCCTTGCCCGAGTATCCATTCTTGTATGAATTCTGTAAGGCTATTTGTTTGCAGAAAGCTGAGCCCAATACTAATATTCACCCTTATGCAATCTAGCAGAATTTACTGAACTACATTAAGAAGCAAGAGTCCTGACTTTCTTTTCCTTCCCTTCACTCCTTCCTCCCTCCTGTGTACATGCACATTTTAGTTATTGCTGTTTCAGTTGAGGTCAGCTAACTCTGCACAGATAAGGGCTTTTTGTATTGTATTGTTTAGCTACTCATGAAAAAGTTGTGCCATTGAGAAACAAGCAGGATTATTCCTGTTTTGATAACGTGGACGCCTTTTAGCAAAAGCTCGTACCTTTTCTACGATATGCTATTTCCTAAAGTTGATGTGTTTCTTTTCTCGTAACCTTTCATGTTACTACATAATTTAAATAATTTGGAATTCAAGTGAGGAGGAGAAGTGAGTGTGAAATACTGCAATTTGTACAGTTCTGGGATTTGCGTATAGCAATCAAATTGTGATAAATGCTAGGCTGTCTGAGACTAGTATGGTGCAATTCAGATGGAGTCTGCAAACATACTTCAATTGCAAAATTCTTTTTCTGCCCTGTGATTAATTTTGAGACACATTTGAAGCCTTCCTCAACAGAGAACTTGGAGGCCAGGATGCATTTGTTTTGGTCCCCTGTGGACGTTGATTTGGAAGGGCACACAGCAGATTTCCTTCTGACAAAAATAGTTCCTTTAATTTTGGCTGCCGTTAATTGCAACCAGCATTTTCTTCAATGCATAGCCCGAGAGTATCCACACAATGTTTCAGTGTATCAACCTATCTTTCCTTTTCATTCTCTTCATTTCCCGTGAAAAAAGGCTGTGGTGTTAAATTTCCCAATCTCTACTGTGAAACCAGTAGCACTGCACAGATTCTGAATAGTGCTTTGTTTCACAAAAATGGTCGGCGCAGGCGCGTTGGGCCGAAGGGCCTGTTTCTGCGCTGTAAAACTCTATGACTCTATGACAACTACGTGTTTTTTTTTAATAATGGTTAATGGAAGAGTGAATTGTATTTTTCCATGATGAGTGATGTGTGTCTGAGGATCCATTGAAGTGCTTTATTTATAAATGTCACTAAATATTATAGTTTGCCACAAATACAGTTTTGCACATCTATAAGAAATTCTCGTTCATTCAGTAATCTCCTACTATTGTATAGGAATTAAAAACTATTTTAATCTGTGATTAGTTTAAGTAATAATTGTGTATGAATTGCATATTTTTGTAAATTGTGTAATGTCAGTGATTCAGTAGACTAATTGCAGCACATCAGTAGAAAATCTACATAAAACATTGGCGAAGAAAGAAGCAATTCTAAGATTTAAGCCGTTTCTTTACCTTTGAGAAAAACTTTATTGACAAATTATTACTAATCTGCATCTCATTAAAATAAACGGGTTCAGTAGACTAGCTAAGAATTTTTTGTCACTTCCAAATGTATGTAAATTATAAAAAATAATTGGTAAGCAATAACATGGAAAAGTTATTTTTTTTCTGTTTTTTGATATTCGGATAGAAGATTGCAATGCACTTTAATACTTACGAACAGATCTATTGTGGTGCTGTTTGTAGGTAGTCTGTGGTCCAGAGCACAGTTACCCTACCTGTCCTGCGTTTATAAGGTCACCACTTAAGTACTTCCTGTGGGGAAGTGGTATGGACTGGCAAATCAAAATAATTGTAGTTGCCTCTAAGCTTCTGACTGCTGGTTAGAATAACCCATCAAGAACTGACACACTTTTTAATTGTTTTACATTTGTAACAAAGTTTGATGTCTGGAGTTTGATGGACATGCGCCAGTTATAAGAAAAAATATATTGCAGTTTAATTTCCACATGAGGTCTAGCAATTGTGCATTTTTAAGCATTAATCTCTATCTTCAAAGGGATGGCTGTTTCTATTTGTAGTCTGTGGAGGATCGCTTCAAATATTGGCATTCCCTGAAACCCATGTCCTAACTTCTAAAAGGCAGTGCCAACTACCACAAAAAAAATCAGCGCTATCACTATAGAAAGTGTTTATTAGTATATAGTGACAGAAATAACATGCTAGTAAATCCAGTAAAATGAAGTACAGTTATTTGGCAAGATGTTGCAAAACAAATGACTTCCAGGACCTAGTTGCGGACCTCTGTGATTCACGCTCCAATTTGAAAAACAATGATCTAGAGGAGTGTTTGTGGGCTTTGTCTTTGTTGAGCTATTTGTTTCTGTGGTGTTCCCACAAGAGAATTTAATGTCTGTTTCACTAATGGTGTAGGAAAGATCTCAGATTTTAATCCTTTCAGATTCTGACTTGGATGGAGAATCTCAAGTGATCTGATACTGAATGCGTATAGCTATTCACACCACGTGTTTTGATAACTGTGCGAAGCTCTGATTTGTTCAGCAGACTAAGCCTCAAAACCAAGACCAAATCAATTTTTTTGCTACTATAATTGCAAGTAATTACTTATAATGAAACTGAATCTGCATCCAACTTGCAGTTATTTTGCTAATACACTGAGAATTTAAAATCCTTCTGGAGATAAAAATCCACAAAGTGGTTGCAAACAATAAGGTGCTTTAGGGGTTGGCATCAATTACAAAACTCCCAAGAGAAGGGGGAAACTTGGTTGCGTGCGTAATCTAGAACAGACGTGTTGAACTCTTGACTCTACAAAGGGGTTATGAAACAGTTTGATAGTTGTTGGCTCAAACTACAAACTTTGACCTGTTTGGCTGAATTGTGGATACATTGCCAAAAGTTGATATAAACCAGTGCTATGGCCACATTTTTGGGTTTGCATGCAAGCTGTAGTTCAGCTCAGTTGAGATAGTATCTTAATGCTCTGCTAGCACACAATGTTAAGGTTATATGAAGTGTTTATATAAGTCTGAGAGATAAACTTTGTCATGGCACAACAAATTTTTTGTAATTTTTCTCCTTCGATTTTATGAACAGTTAAACTTAGTGATATTAACATAAAGAGGGCCTTACTATACTAATTGGATTGAATTTAGGTTTGGAATTGGACTACCTCCACATACTCTTCAGTGAGCTGAAAATTACCATACATGCATTTTGTTTCTGTACCACAGCCTGCAATGGCAAAAGGTTGGAGGTCCCAATCTGGAGTCTAACCACTGGTTAGTAAAGTGGTGATGTGTTGTTTATGAATAAGATGATGGGGGCTTATTCTAAAAGGTTGCCTGAAGGGATTAATCTGAATTTTTAAGATTGTTCCTTACCTGTCAATTTTGTAAAGTCAACTTAAACTTATCACAAATTAAACTGTATTATGCTAGTTTATTCAAATTTCATTGCAATTCTTCTAGAAATGCTTTCAAGAGATGGCGAGGAAATCAATGCTAGGGAAGGGATTTTTCCCCTCATGCTTATGCTGCCACTTGCGAGCGCATCCTTCCTCTCTTTCTCTCTTTTCTCCCTTCCCTTCCCTCTTGTGCACCTGCGCACTCTCCCTGACTCATGGTCCCCTTTCGTGTGATCTTGCACCCTTTCTTTCTTGCACGACCACCCTCTCCCTAATGCTCTTGCTTGCAGTTTCATCTGGTGAGCTCACTCGCTGACTTTGTGTACATACGAACATATGAATTAGGAGCAGGAGTAGGCCACTCGGCCCATTGAGTCTGCTTCGCCATTCAATAGGGTCATGGCTGAATTGATTACTCCACATTTCCACCTACCCCTGATAACCTTTCACCCCCTTGCTTATCAAGAATCTATCTACCTCTGCCTTAAAAATATTAAAAGACTCTGCTTCCACCGCCTTTTGAGGAAGAGAATTCCAAAGACTCACAACCCTCTTTGAGAAATAATTTCTCCTCATCTCTGTCTTAAATGGGTGACCCCTTATTTTTAAATAGTGACCCCTAGTTCTAGATTCTGCCACAAGAGGAAACCTCCTTTCCACATCCAGCCTGTCAAGACATCTCAAGATTTTATTATGTTTCAATGAAGTTGCCTCTTGCTCTTAATTCCAGCGGATACAAGCCTAGCCTGTCCAATCTTTCCTCGTGTATGTACATGTGACTGCTTTTTCATCAAAAGCACTGACTTTCTTTCTCTGTAGCTGCATGCATACACCCCTTCTTTATGTTATTCCTCTCTCCCTTGTCCCGATATTACCAAATAACACCAAATAATGAACTCTCAATGTACCATTTTCCTCACAATTGCCTCTCTCATTTTATTTCTCTTGTGCTAACCATGATCGATCATAGTTATCCAGCTATATTTCAACATGCATCTATAGTGCTTTGAGTCAAAAGACTCCAATCAATTGGGCATGGTGTAAAATGGGCTGAATATTTGCTATGAATCTGTTTTGCACTACTGCTGAAGACCAGTTTCACAACCCCCCACTCCCCACACCCGCACAGCTATGTCCATAAGCAAACAAAAATAATCTTATAAAATGTTGGAGTTCATTATTTATTGCTATCATGTATAATATATAATGCATATTTAATATATGTATGAGCATATCTGTGTGTATAATCTCATAACTAATCAGGAGAGAGGAATTTTCTAACTTGAGGATACAACTAAAATAAAGAGGTCTGTAACTAAACACAGTCTATTCTGCATTCAATCATTTTTCTAACCATCAAACAGTGAAACCACAATCACACATGCTGCTGGTCGTAGTAGATCATGATAGAAAATCAAATGGGTAATTTTAAACAAATCCACCTGGTGGAAAACTGATGGAATCAGATCAGCTGTTCGTTTTTCACTTTGTCTGATTCTTCCCATTGTGAAAAGTAAAACAGGGTGGGGTGTAAATTGGTGATCAGTCCAGTCGTTTCTTGCTGAGCGAGTTACATGCAAATCACTGCCCAGTTTCCTTCCAAGCTTTTTTTTTAGAAAAAGGAAAAACTCAAATCCTCACAGGATTTCAGCTTGTATTATTTTGCAATATTGCATACACCCTACTGAGTCAGCGGCGCTTGAGATGGCTTGGCCATGTGAGCCGCATGGAAGATGGCAGGATCCCCAAAGACACATTGTACAGCGAGCTTGCCACTGGTATCAGACCCACCGGCCGTCCATGTCTCCACTTTAAAGACGTCTGCAAACGCGACATGATGTCCTGTGACATTGATCACAAGTCGTGGGAGTCAGTTGCCAGCGTTCGCCAGAGCTGGCGGGCAGCCATAAAGGCGGGGCTAAAGTGTGGCGAGTCGAAGAGACTTAGCAGTTGGCAGGAAAAAAGACCAAAGCGCAAGGGGAGAGCCAACTGTGTAACAGCCCCGACAAACAAATTTTTCTGCAGCACCTGTGGAAGAGCCTGTCACTCTAGAATTGGCATTTATAGTCACTCCAGGCGCTGCTCCACACACCACTGACCACCTCCAGGCACTTACCCATTGTCTCTCGAGATAGGGAGACCAAAGAAAGATAGAATACTGGAAAATTCTGTCAGCTGCAAATGCTAAAAATGCGAAAAGGTGGCTGAATGCTCAGGTAAAAATATCCAGTTGAAGCTCAAGCTTTTGGAGAGGACTTGAACTAAAAACGTATTGAAGGTATTCATTGACACAAAAGATATGTTGTTGTGAAATATTTATTGAGTTTGTTTTAAATTTTACTTTGGACATTACAAATTTCAATTTTTGAGGAAAGATAAAATTTTTCTTTCCAATAGCTTTTTTAGTAATTCTGTTGATTCATTATCAAACTGTGACGAGCAACGGTTTTCATATGTTTTCCCTTCATAAAACATTGACTTGTTTTACGAGTATAAATTGTGAACTGAAAAGTATTTCAGGAAGTAATGTTTATGGACATCTAGCTTTTTGCCATACACCAGGTTTTTAATATATGGATGTTGCATGCACTGAGCCACTTTTTTTAAACTAGCTCTGAGGTGACTTAAACGGTGACTATTAGATGGTCAAGTTTGGAAATGAAGCTTTAGATTAGAACAAAGTTCATGTTTTTCTTTTTTTTAAAAAAACTCTTTGTAAAGTGTGTTGCAAATGATATAGCACCTGTTTACTGTCAATTTGTCCAAAGACATGGGGGTGAGATTGGTCTTTGCCAATATTGTTGAATAGGCTCATAGAGAATTAGCAGCTTGTTTTGCACCGTGTCAGATTTGTCTTTTCCATTGTGAAGTTTTTTTTTAGCTCTCCAGTAATGTGTTTGGGTTTTGTGCAACTTTCCAAACAAGCTTCAAGGGCATAGATATACAAGCACTGGTTAATAATTAACTGTTCACCCTGGGGAAGTGAGAGTATTTTATGAACAGGTAATTGTAACATTTTATGATACACTTGTATTGCTAGTATAACATATGGTTTGTGTTCATCTTTCCTATACTTATGGAGTTCTCGCTGGTTCTTTATGGCTGCAGGTAAGATTGGAAACTTGGTCGTAAATCTGGCCTAGATTTTGTTGACAAAGAAACGGCATGTGAACGATGCACATCGTTATTATTGCGCAAGTCAGCTAGCCACTTGTAGAGACAGAGATGCTCCGTGGATTGCAACTTGTTGCCGGATGATTTGTGCTGCTTCCCCATTAGCTTTGCAACAACAGTATTCTCACTCTTAATTTCCCTTTTTGGTTTTCACGAAGTTGATGTTTTGTACATTAATTGCTCATTAAACTCCCCACAGAAAGTTAAGTCCAGTAACTAACAACATAAGTAGCTTTTTAACAGTGTGATATTCTCTCAGTCCGATCTTTCTTTCCCCCTCCTTTCTTTTTCTGTGCCTGAGTTGATATTGAATTCACCCACTCTAAGTCATCCTCCTTCAGTCCTTCCTCTGTTTATTTCTCAATCTTTAAATCTCATTGGTTAAGGAAGTACACTGTTTATCCCATTGTTCACCAAGATCCCAGATGTTTGCCCCTCCTGAACCATTATCAGCTCTCACTTCCAACAACTTTATGGAGCAAACCTTTTAAAACCTAAGCATGCATCAATAAGTTGAACTAACAGAGCATGCTGCAAGATGCGCCTCTCCCTCAAAATCTGGGCCAATGTCTTCCTCCCTTTTTGTTACACTATGTGCTGATGTTTCGGTGCACTGCACCATTAGTTAGCAGTCTGCTCACCACCATTGCAATTATCCTTCAGTTATCTACACGAGCGAAAGGACCTGTAAATACAAAATTTCTTCTTGTGTTTTTTTTGTATACATGCAAAGAACAAAATCTGATGAGATTTAAACATTTTTAAGAATGAGAATCTACATAATAGAAATGTACAAAGGCATGGAATGACTACAGCTACTTGGTACATTGTGCCTTTTCCTTTCACAGATCAGATGCAAGTTATCTATTGTGTGCCCTGCTTGATTTACTTAAACTCCAGAGGGAAGATTCTGCATTTTCTTCCTGTCCTCCAAAGACAATGAATGATGGACCACAATCTGTATTTGATAGTCCAGTCAATGCAGTGGATTTTTCCACTATTGCACTTAACCAGCTCATGATTTTCCAATAATTCACACTGGCCATGTTTGTGTTTTGACCAGCTGCTTGCGATGGCAAGACATTCTTGTGTTCCCAGCAGCTCAAAAACCACAGCTCCATAGAATATTTATTCATTGCTGTCTTTACTAGTGCTTGTAACCTTCAATTCTCTTCCTAAGCAGAGAATCGATGTGGAGTATCTGGGGGATGCAGAGCCATACCTCAGTCAAAAATGAGCACAGGCCTGTAGATGAAAAAAGCAGCAACACAGATGGTAAAAGGGGTCAGAATTGACAGGAGCAGCAATGGAGGAGCAGAGAGCAAGAGAGAAAGCAGTGCTAAAGTGGCCCCAGGCAGACATAGAGGAGAGAGAAGTCAGGATTGCAGTGGACATGGAGCAGAACAAAAGCAGAGAGGGATGTGATTCATAGAGGAACGGAGCTGAGGCAGACCAAAGAAGCCATGATTGAAAAAAGTGAGGTAATCTGATGTCATTGTGTGAGAATGCTGCAAAGCAGCAGAGAAAGGGGGAGAGAAAAGATGGCGGGATGAGGTGGTAGTCTGCTGAGGTAGAATTTATTTTTGGATAAAATAATTTACCATTTTGTTGACAAAGCAGGATAGAGACAGCAAGTACTGTAAGCTCTTTTCATATTTCCTGGAAAACAAAGCAAATGGTTGCTTGTTTTCTGTGAAAATTGAAGCAGGTATTGGGACGGGGCACAGGTTAGCAAAGAGAAAGTGAGAAATGTCAAGGACTCCGTTTCAGCCCAGGTCAGATAGTCAAGCGGGTGAGGAAGGAACAAAAATAAATAGAAGCCTTAAGAATCCAAGTTGAGGATTGAAATGGGAAGCAAATATCAAGAATGGGCAATTGAAAACCTTAGGGGGTAGACTGCAGACCAACACTGAAGGAGAAAATGGGAGAAAATATTTTTTTTTTTAGATCGACAAATTTGGAAGCATTGAATTTTAAAAATACTTGATTTGAAGAAAAGTACCAATTCAATTATAAGTTAGTAAAATAGCTTGAAGAACCAATGGACGCTCTGGGAGATAAAAATTTGTAATAGTAACAGTATTGAGAGGGCTGACTGGAAAGTATGATGGTAAATGTACTTCATTACTTGTAACTTAAACCGTAAAATAAATTAAGAGGTGTGACATGGTTTGACAAAGTGATGGCAGCAGGCAGCAAGTGCAACAATGGTTTCATTATTTAATTGAATGGCAGAAGGCTCACCCACAGCCTTCTCAATTAGGGATGGGCAGCAAATTCTGGCCTTGCCAGCGGCACCCACATCCCATGAAAGGATGAAAATAAAAGGCTCGCAGGCCTAAATGGCTATTCCTATGATCCTATGTGGATGCAAGAGTTTTAATTATAGATAATTTACAAAATAGTTCAATCATCTTGTGAGATAGGCAGGAGGGCAGTCCGATGAAATGTTTATTCTAACATTAATTTGTATGACCTGTCAAGCATGTGTTTTACAATATTCATTGCAGTCAAAATATTTAAAAGCTCTGACTTGAGAAATTGAAAAGACTGGCCAGAATTTTATGTTAGACGGGAGGTCCTGCCCACCGGCGGAAAAGTTGGTGGCGAGCCCACCTCTGCCAGACCTGGGGAGCCAAGCCAGGATTTTTTGCTCCCCAGGCCCTTAATTGGTCTTGGGTGGGACTTCCACCTTCTTGAGGCAGTGGGAGGAGGCCCTGAAGTGCCAGTTAATTGGCCACTTAAGGGCCTTGATTGGCCTGGGGCGGGCAGACATTTTCTCGCCACCGCCGCCCAGCTTAAAATTACAGCAGGGGCAGGAGAGGGTCAGGAACGTCCCCCCTTCTCCACCCCCCCCCCCCCCCCCCCACCTCCCAGTAAAATTTACGCCCCCCCCACCAGCCCACTTGTTTGGGGGCCATAAATATCTCCCCACTGTTTTATATGCAAGTAGGCAGAAATGTTTTGTTCAGAACACAAAAGGGGAAATACTGTGGATTTAGGTTGAGTAAAAACAATTGCGTGTGTTGTGGCATCACAACGTATGTTAGATAAAGAAAAATGTCTTTTAGTTTGTGTAATGTGGGTATACCTTTTACTTCATTCTGCACTTTGTTTTTAGGATTCAGCTTTAATAAAGTTCAACTTTTTTATTTAGATTGCTCCACTCTGAACACCTGATAAGGTTGGCACATTTAATATCAATTCAAGGTTACAATTTTAAAAAAAGGCTTATGCACACTCTTCTATTTGTTAGAGATTGGGATGCATCGTGGAGGCAATGGCTCAGTGTTAGAAGTTGGTGGATGGTAACAGGCCAGTGTATTATTTTGCTTGCATAATACAGTCATGTGTCTATTTGTTTAGACTCTTGCTTTCAATGTAAGTGTTTACTTTTCACGCCCAAAGGACAAATGCTTGTGGGGGCAGCTATTTGTAAAAGTTGCCTATGGTCATTGCTGTAAGACTTTTGATATTCTATATGTTAAGTGAGATTGCATTTTGGGTACAGTTGAAAATGTTCTGTTTTGTTCATCTTGACGTGGCAAATGGGAGCCCACTTGGGATGGTGGGGGAAGAAAAATGGGAACCTGATGATTCTTCTGGTTGTCAGTAACATTAAAGCTTGTGTTTTCGGTTATTACAAAATTTTATTAAGTGCAGAGTTCCTGCCATCAGAGATGCTGATGTGCACCACTGTTCACTTTGCAGTGGTGAATTAATCTGGCCCCAGGGACAGCTATATAATTTTCTGCAATATTATTTCACATGTCCAATTTTGAATTTGATTCCTTTGTACCTGCTTTCAAAAAATAGCTAAAATATTACGCATGATTCCACCTTGTGGTGGAAAGGCTCACCTGAAGGAAATAGAATGGGAAGCACAGACTAGTTGGGCCAAATGGCCTGTTTCTGTGCCGTATGTTCTATATAATACTGATTTATCAGCTGAGAGAGCATAGCAGATTTCCTTGCCCATGAAGCCATGAGACTTCAGTCATTGTTGAGCACTCTTTAATGGAAATTAAATGGACAAGGGCAAGTCTAATGAATGATGGGTGCCACTTACTAGCCAGCTATAGTAAATTCTGGCCCATTAAATGCTGAATATTCCCTTTCTTTATACTTTTTTTTCCATTAGATTTTCAACTGAAAAAAGTAAGCTTGTCTTGGTAATTTTGGAAAATAAAACATACGAACATATGAATTGGAGCAGGAGTAGGCCACTCGGCCCCTCGAGCCTGCTCCGCCAATCAACAAGATCATGGCTGATCTGATTGTAACCTCAACTCCACATTCCCACCTACCCCCGATAACCTTTCACCCCCATTGCTTATCAAGAATCTATCTACCTCTGCCGTCTTTTGAGGAAGATAGTTCCAAAGCCTCATGACCCTCAGAAATAATTTCTCCTCACTTCAGTCTTAAATAGGCGACCCCTTAATTTTAAACAGTGACCCCTAGTTCTAGAGTCTCCCACAAGAAGAAACATCCTTTCCACATTCACCCTGTCAAGACCCATCAGGATCTTATATGTTTCAATCAAGTCACCTCTTACTCTTCTAAACTCCAGTGGATACAAGCCTAGCCTGTCCAATCTTTCCTCATAAGAAGGGCGGCACAGTGGCGCAGTGGTTAGCACAGCAGCCTCACAGCTCCAGCGACCCGGGTTCAATTCCGGGTACTGCCTGTGTGGAGGTTGCAAGTTCTCCCTGTGTCTGCATGGGTTTCCTCCGGGTGCTCCGGTTTCCTCCCACAAGCCAAAGACTTGCAAGTTGATAGGTAAATTGGCCATTAGCAATTGCCCCTAGTATAGGTAGGTGGTAGGGAAATATAGGGACAGGTGGGGATATGTGGTAGGAATATGGAATTAGTGTGGGATTAGTACAGATGGGTGGTTGATGGTCGGCGCAGACTCGGTGGGCCGAAGGGCCTATTTAGGTGCTTTATCTCTAAAACTAAACTAAACTAAAAATAACCTGCCCATTCCAGGTATCAGTCTAGTAAACCTTCTCTGAACTGCTTCCTTAAATAAGGAGACCAGTACTGTCCACAGTACTCCAGATGTGCTCTCACCAATGCCCTTTATAGATGAAGCATAACCTCCCTACATTTGTGTTCAATTCCCCTCGCAATAAAGAATAATGTTCTATTTGCTTGCCTAATTACTTACTGAACCTGTTGCAATTCATGCACTAAGACACCCAGATCCTTATGCATCTCAGAGCTCTGCAATCTCTCACCATTTAGATAATATGCATTTTTATTCTTCTTGTCAAAATGGACAATTTCACATTTTCCCACATTATACTCCATTTGCCAGATCTTTACCCACTCACTTAACCTATCTATATCCCTTTGTAGCTTCCTTATGTCCTCTTCACAACTTACTTTCCTACATATCTTGGTGTTAGCAGCAAATTTAGCAAGCGGTCTCTTCATCCAAGTCATTTATATAAACTATAAAATGTTGAGGCCCCAGCACTGATCCCTGTGGCACACCACTCGTTACATCTTGCCAACCAGAAAATGACCCATTTATGCCTACTCTGTTTCCTGTTAGCTAGCGATCTTCTATCCATGCCACTATGTTAGCCCCTACACCATGAGCTTTTATTTTCCACAATAACCTTTGTGTGGTACCTTATTCAATGCCTTCTGGAAATCTAAGTACAGTATATCCACTGGTTCCCCTTTATTCACAGCACGTTAATTCTTCAAAAAACTCCAATAAATTGGTTAAACATGACTTCCTTTTCACAAAACCATGTTTACCTTGAATTTTTCTAAGTGCCCTACTATAACATCTTTAATAATAGTTTCTAACATTTTCCCTATGACAGATGTTAAGCTAACTGCAGTGGTTAGCACCGCAGCCTCTCAGCTCCAGCAACCTGGGTTCGGTTCTGGGTACTGCCTGTGTGGAGTTTGCAAGTTCTCCCGGTGACCGCGTGGGTTTCCGCCGGGTGCTCCAGTTTCCTCCCACTGCCAAAGACTTGCAGGTTGTTAGGTAAATTGGCCATTGTAAATTGTCCCTAGTGTAGGTTGGAGAATGGTAGGGAATATGGGATTAATGTAGGAGGGGAAGTGGTAGGGGATATGGGATTAGTATAGGATTAGTATAAATGGGTGGTTGATGGTTGGCACAAACTCGGTGGGCCGAAGGGCCTGTTTCAGTGCTGTATCTCTCTATGACTATCTATGACTCTAACTGGCCTGTAGTTTCCTTCTTTCTGTCTCCCTCCCTTTTTGAATAAGAGAGTTAAATTGGTTATTTTCCAATCTAATGGAATGTTCCCTGAATCTGGGGAATTTTGAAAAGTTAAAATCAAGGCATCAACTATCTCTAGCCACTTTTAAGACCCTAGGATGAAGTTCATCAAGACTCGGGGACCTACTAGCCCACAGCTCCAACTATTTTCTCGGCCCCACTTCCCTGATGATGATAATTCTCTTGAGTTCCTCCCTCCCTTTTCCTGATATTCAGCTATGTCTGGGAAGTTACTTGTATCCTCTATGGCGAAGACTGATGCAAAATACCTGTTCAATTCATCTGCCATCTCCCTATTTTCCCTTATTAATTCCCCAGACTCACTTTCTATCGGATTGAAGCTCAGTTTGTTAACTCTTTTCTTTTGTAAATATCTATAGAAACTCTTACTATCCGTTTTTATATTTCTCGCTCGCTTTCTTTCATACTCTAATTTTTCCCTCTTTATTAATCTTTTAGTCTTTGCTGTTTTTTTAAATTCTGTCCAATCATCTGACCTGCCACCCATCTTTGTGCAATTATATGCTTTTTCTTTGAAGTTTGATCCGATCTTTAACTTTTTTAGTTAACCACAGATGGTGGTTCCTCCCCTTGGAATTTTTCTTTCTTGTTGGAATGTATCCTGTGTATTCTGAAATATCCCCTTCAATGTCTGCCACTGCTTCTCTATTGATCTATCCCTGAACCTAATTTGCCAGCTCACTTTAGCTAGCTTTGCTTTTATGCTCTCATAATTGCCCTTATTTAAGTTTAAAGTACTAGTCTTAGACCCACTCTTCTGTCCCTCAAACGGAATGTAAAATTTAATCACATTATGATCGCTGCTGCCTAGGGACGCCTTCACTATGAGGTCATTAATTAATCCTATCTTGTTGCACAAAATAGGTCTAGTATAGCCAGCTCTCTGGTTGGCTCCAGAATGTGCTGGTCTAAGAAACTATCCCGAAAACATTCTGTGAACTCCTCATCTAGGCTACCTTTGCCCATCTGATTTTTCCAGTCTGTATGTAGATTAAAATCGCCCAGGATTATCACGGTATCTCTCTGACAAGCTCCCATTATTTCTTCCTTTATACCTCATTCTACTGTGTACTTACTGTTAGGGGACCTGTACACCACTTCCACAAGTGACTTCTTGCCTTTATCATTTCTCATCTTGACCTAAACCGCTTCTATATCCTGGTTTGCCAAACTTAGGTCATCCCTCTCTATTGCACTAATACCATCACTAATTAACTGTGAGTATCTAGTTGTTTTCAAAGGGATATATTTTATTAAATATCAGTGAGGAAACTGGTAATGAGACAAATCTTTCTCTGAACTAAATACTGAAATTATTAAATGCAAAAGACTATTAAATTCTTCTAATCACTGTATTTGTTCTTGATACTGTACTAATTATGTGCTCTCTTTTGATGCCAGTTACTCCTGCCACACCCACCCCCATCACCATGCCAAACAAATATTTCAAGCTGCATGTCACTATAGCTGCTCGCTTGAGGTTGATGATCATGACCGGGTGGGTGGGCATGTGCAAATGCGCGCGCTCACTCTTATTTAAATAATTCAAATGTTTACATTGTCATTCCTTTGAGCCTGCATATGGTGTATTTGTTTGGGTTAACCAGTTCTTAAGCAGTGTTTACTTTTAACGTTGTTGGTTTTGGATATGACTACAGTTGTTAGACAACAAGATGCGAAAACAATGAATATCCGTGTTATTTGGGTTGTATTCGGAGCTGAAGACTTGTTCAAGCACTTATTGAGGGCATCGACCAATTTTGAACCAAATCAAACAGACAACATAATATCTGAAGTAAAATTAATCATCTAGTTCAAGGGTTGTTGGTACTTACACTGACATCAATCATATTTTCTTCACGTTAACCTTGAAGCTGGTTTATTCTTCCCTTATATTTTGTCGTATTAAATGGGCAGGAGGCAGTGGAAATGTGCAGTAAGGAAGTTGATTCAGACCATGTATGCCTCTGGTTAACACACATGACCTACTAAAAATAACTTGGTTGAGCTTTGATTTAAATGACCTTTTTGTTTTCTCTTTCTGCTATCTGTTAGATGACAACATCCAGTTCTGTTTCAATCTTGAAACAATTACAGCGAAGTGAGTGACAAATTCATTTTTTTGGTATTAAAGAAGTGGTTCTGTAATTGTCATTTAAATTATTGCTGTTTAAACTGCAGGATAGATTCAGCAGTCACTCAGAAGAAGCAAACTATATGAGCACAAATCTTATACGCAAGGAGTTAGTAAATATGTTTACTACATCAATCATTGGTCATTCTAGCCAGAATCTGCCCGCCTGTCAAAGGAAGACCGTAGAGGTGAGCAATGTCAGAAGTGTATTAGTGACAAGCTGTGAACTCAGCCAACTCATAGCTAAAATTAAAATAAAGGACTCAAAGAAAGTGGCAGCTATTTATCTTTGCAGCTGGAGATAATATACCATCAGGGTTGCCTTCAATCAAACTCTTAGGATTGTGAGTAACCTTGTAAAATGAGAGGGTATTGAACTGCCATGCTGAGATAAAATTGTGGAGGCAAATGTGAAGAATGACATTTTCATTTTCAGATCAAATGAACAGAAGCTAATAACTTGTCTAAATGAAGGAAGTAGTTAATGCTCCAGTTCAATTGTTTCTTATAGTCTGTAGGTATGTCCTGTACACACAAAGCAAGACAAATCCAACCCAGCCAATTACCACCCCCATCAGTCTATACTCGATCTTAAGTATGATGGAAGGTGTCGTCGACGGGGCTTGTTTAGCAATATCCTACTCAATGACGCTCAGTTTGGGTTCTGCCTTGACCACTCAGCTCCTGACTTCATTACAGTCTTGATTCAAACATGAACAAAAGAGCTGAACTCAAGAGGTGAGGTGAGAGTGACTGCCCTTGTCATCAGGTCAGCATTTGACCAAGTATGGTATCAAGGATCCCTAGCAAAACTGGAGTCAATGGGAATCAGAGGGAAAACTCTCCACTGGTTGGAGTTGTACCTAGTGCAAAGAAGATGTTCAATGCTCAGCACCATTTGCGACTCCTCAGATACTGAAGCAGCCTGTGCAGAAATGCAGCAAGACCTGGACAATATCCAGGTTTGGGCTGATAAGTGGCAAGTAACATTGGCGCCACACAAGTTCCAGGCAATGACCATCTCCAACAAGAGAGAATCTAACCATCTCCTCTTGACATTTTAAATGGCATTACGATTGTTGAATCCCCCACTAGCAATAGCCTGGAGGTTACCATTGACCAGAAACTGAACTGAAGCAGCCATATAAATACCGTAGCTATAATAGCAGGTCAGAGGCTAGGAATCTGCGGCGAGGAACTCACCTGACTCCCCAATGCCTGTCCGCTATCTACAAGGCAAAAGTCAGGAGTGTGATGGAATACTGTCCACTTGCCTGGATGGGTGCAGCTCCAACAACACTCAAGAAGCTCATCACCATCCAGGACAAAGAAGCCCACTTGATTGGCACCCCATCCACAAACATTCACTGCCTTGCACCACCAACAGTGGCAGCAGTGTGTACATTTTAACAAGATGCACGGCAGCAATGCGCCAAGGCTCCTCAGACAGCACCTTCCAAACCTGTGACCTCTACTACCTGGAAGGCCAAGGGCAGCAGATGCATGGGAACACCACCACCTGCACGTTCCCCTCCAAACCACACACCATCCTGACTTGGAACTGTATCACCGTTTCTTTACTGTCGCTGGGTCAAAATCCTGGAACTCCCTTCCTAACAGTACTGTGGGTGTACCTACCCCACATGGACTGCAGCGGTTCATGAAGGCAGCTCACCACCACCTTCTCAAGGGCAATTAGGGATGCACAGTAAATGCTGGCCTGGTCAGCAACGCTGACAACCATAAACAAATTTAAATAAATAAATAAGAGGTGCAACGTATAGCATGGAAAGTCTTGGTTTACCCATGGCATCAAAAAATAAATCTTGGAGTGATCTCCGACTGATAGCTCTGAAGACTAAATGTTTGATTAGGTTATTCCACCTCCTTGACAAAGGTTTTGTTCATTCCTCCTAATCTCTTCCGCTTTGGCTTGATGTATGTTTAACATTACACCTCTCGTGAAGCACCTTGGGATGTTTTCCTGTCTTGGAGTCATAGTCATAATGGCACAGAAGAAGGTGATTTGACCCATCGAGTCCATGCTGGCTCTCTGTAGAGTGATCCAATCAGTTCCATTCCTCAACTCTATCCCCATAGCCCTGTACGTATATTTCCCTTAAGTGCCCATCCATTTCCTTTTGAAATCATTATTTCATCATCTCTGCTTCCACTAATATCATAGGCAGAGTGTTCCAGGTCATTAACAATTGCTACATAAAAAAGTTCTTCCTCACATCCCCCCTGCATTTCTTGCTCAAAACTTTAAATCTGTGTCCCCCTTAGTCCTTGTACCATCAGCTAGGGACACTGCTCTTTTGATGTAAATAAATGACTTGGATACTGGAAGAGAGAGTAAAAGTTCAAATTTCTCTGGTGATACCAAACTTGGAGGTGTGACAGACAGTGAGGGTGATACCAATCAACTGCAACAGGACATAGATAGGCTAGCAGAATGGGAAGAGAAGTGGCAGATGGAATTTAATACAGAGAAATATGAGGTGATACATTTTGGCAGAAGGGATAGGAAGAAACAATATAGACTAAATAGTACAGTTCTAATGAGTGTACAGGGACAATGGGTACAACTTTTCTTCGTCTACCCTATCCAAACCTATCATAATCTTGTACTCTTCTATGAATCTCCCCTCAATCTCCTTTGCTCCAAGGACAACATCCACAGCTTCTCCAACCTAACCCTGTAGCTAAAATCCTCCATCCCTGGAACCGTTTTGGTTAAATCTCCTCTTCACCCTCTCAAGGACCCTCACATTCTTCCTAGAGTGTAGAGTGTGTTGACCAGTACTGGATGCAGTACTCTAGTTATGGCCTAACCAGAGCTTTATAAAGGTTCAACATAACTTCCCTGCTTTTATACTTAACATCTCTATTTATGAAGCCCAAGATCCCATGTGCTTTGCTAATTACTTTGTCTATGTCCTGCCACTTTCACAGAATCCCCATGTCCCTCTGTCCCTGTACACTCTTTAGAACTGTACTATTTAGTCTATATTGTTTCTTCCTATCCCTTCTGCCAAAATGTATCACCTCATATTTCTCTGTATTAAATTCCATCTGCCACTTCTCTTCCCATTCTGCTAGCCTATCTATGTCCTGTTGCAGTTGATTGGTATCACCCTCACTGTCTGTCACACCTCCAAGTTTGGTATCACCAGAGAAATTTGAACTTTTACTCTCTCTTCCAGTATCCAAGTCATTTATTTATATCAAAAGAGCAGTGTCCCTAGCACTGAACCTTGTGAAACACAATTGTCTACCATTCTCCAGTCTGAAAAACAATCATTTACAACAACTCGCTGTTTTATGTGCTTCAGTCAATTCTTTATCCAAGCTGACACTGACAATCCTATTCCATGAGCCTCAATTTTGTTAACCAGCCTTTTATGTGGCACGTTGTCAAGAGCTTTCTTAAAATCCATATAGTCAACATCCATTGCTTTCCTTTCATCCACCTTCTCTGTATCAAAAAAAAAATCAATTGGATTAGTCAAGCACGATCTGCCTTTTACAAATCTGTGCTGGCTCTCCCTAATTAACTCAAACCTCTCCAAGTGCCTGTTGTTTCCACCCCCCCGGCCCTTGGTTATTGTTTTTAAAACCTTACCCACCACAGATGTTAAACTGTCTGGCCTGTAGTTACCAGGCATGTCCTTACACCCTTTCCTGAATGAAGAGTGGCAAATGTGACACCCTTAATCTTCTGACACCTCCCCCATATCTAGAGAGGATTGGTAGATTATGGCAAACCCATCTGCTATCACCACTCTCAATTCCTTGAGCAACCTAAGACGCAAGTCATCTGAATCAGGCAACTTAACCATTCTAAGCATAGCCAGCCTTTCCAGTAAATCTTTCCTATCAGTTTTCGCTTCTACCCAGATTTTGTCAGCATCATCTTCCTTAGTAAATACTAATGCAAAGTGCTCATTTAAGTATTCTAGCCTTGCCATGCACCTCTAAGCATGTATCACTCTCTTTGTCCCAAATAGGCTTCACCGCACCTCTTACTACCCACTTACTATTTACATACCGATAGAAGATTTTTGGATCCCTTCTATGTTAACTGCCATTGTATTCTTACATTCTGTTTTTGTCAGTCATATTTTCCTCTTCACTTCCCCTCTCACCATATTGTATTTGGCCTGATTATTGCTTGAAGAATTCACCTGAGATGCATCATACACCCTCTTTTTTGTTTGTTTAATCATATTCAGTATCTCTCTCATCATCCAGGGAGCCCTGGCTTTGGTTCCCTTACCTTTCGCCCTTGTTGGAATGTACATGGCCTGTACCTGAAACATCTCCGCCTTAAAGATCACCCATTGTTCCATTATAGATTTTTCCTGTCAATCTTTGGTTCCATTTTACCCTGGCGAGATCCCCCCTCATTCCATTGGTGTTAGCCATCTTCCAATTTACAAATTGTACTTTAGATTGTTAGTTCTACTTTAAAGGCAGTACATAATTTCAAATTGTTAATGTCATTGTTGGCATTTTGACTTTGGTAATGTTGTTCAAATTGATGATGATCCACTATCTGCACACAAAACAATTCAAACAGATGTTATTTTTCCTGTCTGTAATAACTATGGATTATATTAATTTTTATATGCTGCATTTGTAGTCATAGATCAGTTATTCTAGTGGTCAGGATAAATGTAAATTCCATTTTTCTTTTGGAAGCAGCGAAGATAAGTTCCTATACTTTTAAAGAATATGGTTCCTGTTCATCTGAGACCCCAGAAATTTCATCCGTGGAATGCAATTAGTCAGAGTAGATTAGTTCGTCCCAGCTTCCCTTTGCCATTTCTCTGAATTTACCATCACCCTCTTGACCTCTTAATCTCACAGCTTATAATTTCCCTTACCCATATCCTGAGCCATCCCTTCAATCTTGCTACCTCTTGTGGTCTCTGGGCTTGTGATCTCAATTAACAGCAAGGCTATCTGCTCAATTTACTAATCTCCCTCAGTACCCACATTCATTATCCTCATACAATCCCACTACTTTTTCCCATTTGCTTATGGAAAAGAAAAACTCCCTGTAAGTTGTTTACAGCTGCACCCTGAAAACTCGTATCCCTTGGCCATGACTTTCTACTTGTCATGACAGCTCTACAACCTTCCACTTGCTAAACTATTCCTTCACCTCTATCTTCTATAATCCTATTCAAACACATCATTATCTTTCCCTTCCATTTTTCCCCAAATACAACTCCCATCTTTGTTCCCTCAGGACTGAGGAGTGTAAATTTCAGTGTACCTGATGTGCAATCGGTTTAGCCACCCATTGCCAGATCTGCTTCCACTGCATTAAGCATTCCTTTTCCTCTGCCAGTACCATATGCTGCTCTAAAATTATTCTGGAGGGCGACAATATGAAAGGCTGCTGAATCCCTTGTATAGACCCTTATCACTGCCAGATTTGATTACTCAAATACTCTCTCTTTTGGCCTTCCATTCTCCACCTTCTGTAAACTCCAATTTTTCCAAAACTATGCTGTACTACACTAAATCTCATTCACCTATCATTCTAACCTCGCTAATCAACATTCCATCTCCAGTGCTTCAAATTTGAAATATTTCTCCTCACATCCTTACATGACCTCACCTTGCCCACCTTCTGCATCCACCTTCAATATCCTCTCCTGATATCTCTACTCTTTCAATTCTGACCTGCCTTCATCTGCCCACCATTGGTGCCAGAATCTTTGGATGCCTACGTTTTACTCTGAAATTCCCTCCCTATAGCTTTACTGTTTCTCCATTTCTCCTTTTTAAAAATAAAATAGAAATTCTTCTTCAGCATCATTCCTTCGACCAAACACTTGATCATTCCCCGTAATATCTCTCTTACTGACTTTGGTTGGTTTTCCATAGGCCTCTGGTAATTTTTTTCATAAACCTATCTGTGAAGTGGCTTTAGATTTTTACATGAAATATGCCATAAAATTGAAAACTGATGATGTTGATCTAGTTTCATAATGTTGTTTTGTGGGGGGGTGGGGGAAAGTGAGTGCTAGGTAGTGAGATCACATAGCCTTACCTCCTTAAAGACTTGCTGTGGTAAAATATACCATTCTATGCACTTTTACTCGACCCGAGATCTGTGCTATGCTGAAATTAAGACTCTTCACAATCTTTTACCTTAATATGATCTGTTCCAGGACCTCAAGGCTGCTTCCCTCAGTTTTTGCTTCCTTTTTCAACCTTTTATGTTTTTGAAATTTAAGGTTTGCATCATGGAATCATTACTTCCTGACTTAGCTTTTACTCTTTTCAGCTTTGATGTCTTGTGCTATGGATCTTGCCCCTGCATTGGTTTAGACTAAGTTGAATAAAGTCCATGGTCAGGCAGTAATATGCAGTCTGTGGAAGGTGTAGCCTTGTTCCATATTTGGCTGTTATTAGAGCTTGGTGCAAGAGTCAGGTCTGTTGCATGATGCATGAGGAAGTATTCATGTAAAGTTTTCGCTCATGTAAAAGATTCAAAACTAAGCCTGAAACATAATATAAAAAAAGTTTTCCTAGTCTAGTTAAAGGAAATGCAGTGAAGCATGTATGAATTTTTAGAAGAGTTTTAATAAGGTGCTACATAGGTTAGTTGTCCTGAAGATTGAAACCAATGGTGTTAAAGATGGTGTGTCTACTTGCATAGAGAGATAGTTGAAGGACAGAAAACAATGAAACCTGGGTATTGATATGCACCATTCTGTGCTGGTGTCCCTAATGGACTAATTTACCAGGGTTTGCTGATTTTATATCAATTGAGGAATAATGAACTGTGAGGAAAAATGCAGGAGGAGACAAACAGGTTAGTGAAATGGGGAGATAAGTGGCAGAGTCAGAGAAATGTGCAATAGTATATTTTGGGGCAAAAATAAACGAACAATAAATGGCAATGTACCCTAAATGGCAAAATTCTTAATGAGATCGAGCAGTACAAATATATACATCTTTAAAAGGTGGGACTGCAGGCATAAACACAAATGGTATTCTAGGTTTTATATTTAGAAACATTGAATACAGAAGTTACAAAATTGTTGCATTTCTTCAAGAAATTGGTTCGACCACATTAGAAATATTATGTACGTTTTTAGGTACCACGTTATGGGGAAGATAGAACAGTGGAAAGGGTACTGCGCGAATATCAAAAATGAGAAGCGATATATAGTTTTGAACAAATACTTCCTAAATGTTACCTACTGCAAAAGAGAAATCTAATGCAAGTTTTTTAAAATGATGAAAGGTTTTGAGAAGGTAATTCATGAATGATTTGTTTCCGCTGGTGGCTTCAACTGCAATTGAGCCAGATGCTATAACATTATCTTAAAGGAATTTGTTATGCTTTTGAAAAGCAAGTCATCTTTCACGTGTATCCACGTAACATTCAACTTGGCTTTTATGCCACTGCCATTGATTCTAGAGCTATTTTAATGCATTCTATTGTCTATCTAACATCAACCCCTGTTTTAGGTAAAGCTATCCAGTTCAACTTTTACCAGTATCTAGAAACCTATGACTGATGATCCATAAACTACCTCCGCTGCATGCTCAGGCTGAACCCATTAGTGTCTAACACACACATTTTGTTTGATATTGAGCTATAGACTGACCATCATTAACAAGACTGTATCTTGCTGCTGAAATATTGCTTGCCTATTCCATAACCAAAATTGCTGAAATTCACATTCATGCCTTCATCTCATGAAGGAATGATTTCTAAGCACAATCCTTGCCCTCTTTCTTTTCTCCACTCTTTAACATCAGTTAATCCAGGATTATGTGATGAGTTCTTTCCCACAAAATGTCCTGCACATCAGGTACCATTAGCTCCCTGTACCCCAGTGCATTGATTTCAAATCCCTATCTGGACCTGCTCCATCTTAGTTGGGAACTCCTAACTGTAAGTCCCTGCTTGCAGCCTTTTCTCTTGGCGTTAAGTTTACTGTTCACTCCACAGAAGTCAGTCTTTCAGCCATCACACTCTCTTGTCCTGTACTTCCCAAAGCACTTTGTCTTAGTATCTTTATCTCTTCCTTCCCTCCTAAAATCCTACCTCTTCTACAATGGCTTTAGTCATTTTCTCTCTTCCTATCCTTCTCCCCTCTTCTCTTACAATTCCCTTCACTTCTACATCTCTTTCTTGCAGAATTCTGATCCATTCAATTTTGTGAGTGCTAAAAGTATATAATATAGTCAGATTTGTAAGAGATTGGAATAATATGGTAATTGTTGTCTTGAACACCGCACTTATGTTTCTTTCACTTTTGGAAAGATTAGTTTTCATAAGTACTGGATAGTTGTGCATATGTGGAATTCTAAAGTTTCCCCCTCCGCTTCCTCTTGGTTTCACAGATTATGTAATGGATTTAAGTGAGGATGATGAGTACAAGGCATGACTGTTGCATAAAATTGGCATCTCAGGCTGGGAAGCAGGGGTCTGTTCCTGTCGCCTACCTGACCTGCCATTTTACCAGCCGCGGGGGAGGTGGCAAATGGCCTGCCCACCCCAGACCAATTGAGGCCCTTAAGTGCCTTTAATTAATTGCCGCTGAAGGGCCTCCTCCTGCCGCTGTGGCAGAAAGGCACTTCACCACCTGGGGAGGCCACCGAGTTAAACCTGGCGGCCTCCTTGTGGGCTGGGGGGTGGTGGGAGGCTCCTCCTGCTCAGGCACCCTGCGCCCCCACAGCGGGCCACCCGAGTGGCACAAGCCACCCCCACTGGAACTCGTCCTCTCGATCAGCCCCCACCCCCTTGCTGAGGCCCAGCCAATTGTCCCCGATGAGGCCTGAAACCCTGCTTATCTTTTTTGTGGTCAACATCCATGTTGCTCCTCTCACTGTGTGCAGTCACAGCAGTGGCCACCGCTCCCGATGGCGCTGCTGGGACTGAGGAGCTGCCGGCCCTCTGATTAGCTAGCAGCTCTCAGAGGCGAGATTTCATGCTTCAGAGGGGCAGAAGTCCCGACCAAGTCCAATTAGGGCCTGGGCCACATAAAATTACAGTGTGGCTTCCTGGCTCTGCGGAGATATGCTCACCCCTGACTTTTTAGCTGGTGGGCAGAGCATCCACCACAAGTAAAATTCTGTCTGTCCTTTTCTGAAGTCTACATGAAAACTTCTTTCTCCCTTTGTTTTTGGGGAAATCAAGGTGTGCAGCAGGAGAAAGCTGATCATCTCCCTTCTACTCTTTGCTTAGGTTTATAATGTTTTCCTTCATACCTGCACAACTAGATCTCGTGACTTTTTTGTGACCCATTCTTTTTTTTTTAAGTTTCTTTATTACAGATTCTCTTTCACAGAGCTTTCAAGCTCAAAAATACAGTTTTCAAGGAGAAAATAAGTAGCTTTGATTTTTGGAGAGATGAGATGCACTCATAACTTCAACCTCCCAAAGAAATAAAGATCCAAAGTCATCCAGTGGTTCCAACAAAGTAGCAGAAAAAAAATTCCATAGCGAATTTTCTCCAGCAGCTGTGATGCATAGAACTTCATATCAGTTTGCACTTCTGTTAAATAGTGTATAAATGTGTCGATAGAGAAGGAGGACTAATGGGTTTCCTACTTCCTGCCTTGTTGCTGCAAGGGAACAATGGGCGGAACTGGTAGCATAAAGAACTGCTGGATGACGCCAAATCTTAAGTCCCATTTATACTGCATCACACCCTTGGATCCAAACTAAATGTGTTCTCGCAGCATTTACGCTCTTCAGTTCAGCTCATGCGCTGATTAGTGGTAAATGCCAGCCCTACAGTTTTCATTTCAGGCATCATTAAAAGAAGCATTCATTTTAGCCCGATGCAAATAATTGAATTTACAAGTTTTGTTATTTCATGATGAGGAAACATTTTGTTCTGAATTAGTGCTTTGGTTTTGGACTGTTTCTGCTACTGAAACTTTTAAAATTGAGGAAGTTTGCAGTTACACAGGAAGGTTTTGAGCACACTGGCTGTAACCCACTTTCCAAGTTGGATTTTGTTGGTTCCAGTTTGCTCAGATTATAATTTATATTCTACATCTGAATAAGGAATTTTGTTCATTTTAGAAATGCTATGGTCTGGGTTGGTGGGGAGGAGTCAAATTTATAAGTATCGTAGGAGTTACCATCGGCAAAAAATGTAACTTTAAACGAGCTACAGATTTGGAACAAATATCATTTTGTAGCTGGAAATCAAAATGTTTCAATGAATGCAGCTAAAACAATGATTTTCTTTCATGAAAATACATTGTCCCTTTTTGTTGTGCTGACATCTGCAGCTGCTCAATTCTACTTTTAAAATCCGAGCTAGGTTACCTGTGAGCTCTCCTTTTTTGCACTACACTATATAGAGTCGCAGTTTTGAAATGATATTCTTAATTTAAACTCATTTATGCATGTACAAACCTTTGGTGAAGGCGAGTTGAGAAATGGAACACTTTTCTGTTTTTAACACTCTGTGTTTAAGCATTCCCAGGTGAGATACAGTAAATCCAGATGCACAGTAGAGTGACCTCTTGTGTGCCAGTATAATTTTTAAACTTCCCATATCGGAAAAGTCACTGCCTCTCTATGTGAGATTGTCAAAGTGCACTAGACTCCTATCTACTGAGAAATAGGTAGACATTGCTGAAATTCAATTCACATGAGAGAAAAAAGTTGCAAGAACATTCATTCCATCATAAAGTGTATGTAAGTCATGTTTGACCTTCTGTTTAAAGCACTTATTGGTTCCTGCTTTGATCTTTTGAAGCTGCTCAATATTCTAGGCTCATCCTGAAACACAATAGATAACCCTGGCTTCTTTTCTCTACTGCAAACCATCTTCTTTAAAACCCTCTCCCCTGTCTTCTCCACTCTCATCTGCTGCCTCTGGCCCGTCTCTCCCTTCCAGCAGCCCACTGGGCCAGACTTCCTCTAAAGCTCACCTGCCCTAGCCCTGAACTCACATCTTTCTCTAGTTTATCTCCTATCTTCCCTCATGCCCTCTCCAAACATATCTTGCTCCCTTGACACAATTCCCACTAAACTGCTGACCATCCAACTTCACCTCCTGATCCCCATGTTAGCCAATTTGTTACCGGTTCTCTCTCTTCAGATGTTCTTCCTTTATCCATTAAATCTGCCATCATCACCCCTCCCCTCAAAAAAAAAAAACCCTTGACCCCACCATCCTTGCAAACTACCCACCCCATCTCCAATCTACCTTTCCTTTCCAAATTCCTTGAATATGTTGTCACCTCCCATACCCATCTTTCCCGGAGCTCCATGTTTGAATCCTTCCTTTCAGGTTTCTGCCACAGTACTGACACAGTTCTTATCAAAGTCACAAAATGCATCCTGTCTGACTGACAAAATGATCCCTCCTCGTCCTTCTCCACCCTTGTGCAGCCTTTGACACAGTTGACACCACCATCCTCCTCCAACTCCTGTCCACTGTCGTCCAACTGGGTGGGACTGGTCTTACCTGGTTTTGTTTTTATCCATCTAATAATAGCCAGAGGGTATCACTTGCAGTGACTTCTGTTCCTGCTCCCACACCATTACCTTTGGTGTCCCCCAAGGATTTATCTGTGGCCCCTCCTATTTCTCATCTACTTGTTGCCCCTTGGTGACATCATCCAAAATCACAGCATTAGTTTTCACATGTATACTGACAACATCAAGCTGTACCTCATCACCACTTCTCTCAACTCCTCCACTGTTGCATAATTATCAGTGCTTTATCCGATATCCAGCAGTGGATGAGCAGAAATTTCTTCCAATTAAATATTGGGAAGACTGAAGCCATTGTTTTTGGTCCCCATTCCAAACTTTGTTCCCTAGCTACTGGCTCCATCCCTCTTCCTGGCAACAGTCTGAGACTAAACGAGTTTGTTTGTAACCTTGGTATCATATTTGACTCAGATGAGCTTTTGACTACATTTGTGCCATCATTAAGCCTGCCTAGTTCCACCTCCATTATATCACCCGACTTCACCCCATCTCAGCTCATCTTCTGAAGAAACCCACATCCATGCCATTGCTACTTCAAGACTTTACTATTGCAAGGCATTCCTGGCTGGTTTCCCACATTCTACCCTTTGTAAACTTGAGGTCATCCAAAACTTTGCTGCCCTTGTCTTATCTCACACCAAGTCCCATTCACTGATCACCCCTGTGCTCACTGACCTACATTGGCTCCTGGTCAAGCAACATCTTGATTTTGAAATTCTCATTCTTGTTTTCAGATCTCTCCATTTCTTGACACCTCCCTATTTCGGTGATCTCCTCCAGCCCCACAACCCTCCAAGATACCTGCATTCATCGAATTCTGGCCTCTTGTTCATCCCCAATTTTAAGTAATCCACTCTTGGTGACCGTGCCTTCAGTTGCCTCGGACCTAAGCTCTGGAATTCCCACCCTACAGCTCTCGCTTCTCTTCTTACTTTAAGACACTCCTTAAAACTTACCTGTTTAACCAGTCCTTTGGTCATGTGACCTAACATCTCCTTATGTGGCTCGGTATCATATTTTGTTTTATAAGGCTCCTGTAAGGTGCTATATAAATATAAGTTCTTGTTTTCATGTAAGCAAATGCTGGTTAGCCTTGCCCTAGCTCCTCTTCAGCTCCCAGTTCCTAGGAACGCTGGAGAACGCACTGATGCTTTCCACCAGAGTCTCCCATGCATTGTGGACCAGCTCTCCTTTTGGGAGTGGGCACTCTCCTGTACCGGAGGGGACAGCCTTCAAATCCACAACTTGCTCTGGCATTAGCTCAAGTGTCAAGCATTCTAAAATGGGACAGTCTTCCTCTTTTCTCCATGTAATTCCTAGATTTTGAGGTGACAGCAGTGCCCCTTTAACTCCACGTGAAATTTTGTCACTTCAGGGACATGCTCTCAGCGCCATGCCTTTGAAGCTTTGCAATAAATATACTTACGATTGCACGAGGTAAGCTTTTCTGAAAACCCACAAATGGTACTTAAAAATTGGAACCAGAAAATGTACCAATTTGTTTCAAAACTCTTAAAACAATGTTTTCTTCACTATAAATATCCATAATGAGAACCTGTAACACAAAATACAAGCCTTCTTGTAAATTTTGCTCTTTTTTTTAAAAGTGAAAGTGGATTCAATTCCCTCATTAAAATTTTACATGTTATCAGTCTCACCTAATTTCTCTGGATAGTCAGTTCAAAAGATTTGTCACCCTCTGTATGAAATTGTTCTATCAGATCTGTTCATTCATCTTCCCTCTTCTAAACTTCAACCCTTCTTTGGTCTCCTTGTCTCGAGAGACAATGGGTAAGTGCCTAGAGGTGTTCAGTGGTTTGTGGAGCAGTGCCTGGAGTGGCTATAAAGGCCAATTCTAGAGTGACAGACTCTTCCAAAGGCGCTGCAGATAAAATTGGTTGTCAGGGCTGTTACACAGTTGGCTCTCTCCTTGCACTTCTGTCTTTTTTCCTGCCAACTGCTAAGTCTCCTCGACTTGCCACTCTTTAGCGCCCCCCTCTCTTCAACCACATATCTTACTGAGGGTGATGTGAATAGTCTCAGGGCTCAAGTTGTTGCTGCTGCTAAGGAGCTTGAATAAAAGTCCTTTTTTTAAAATTAACTTTAAACTAGCTCAGTTTACTCATTTTAGTTTCTGCTTGCAGCTCAAGTGTGAGACAATATGCCATTTACTGCACTTTTTCCAGCACCATGATGTTCTTGTAATATGGCAATGTGAACTGCACACAGCACTCTATATGGATGCAAACCAATGTCTCATTGTTTCACTATTCCATCATGTGATTGGTTGCATAATGTGTGGTATAGAGCAAACGATCCTATTCGACTTATTTATCACTGCCACATACTGTGGATACAGTTTCAGCATTCTGTTCACTAATGCTAAGCTGTATCATGTTCGCTAACAATATTTCGTTTATAATTCCAATATTTATCCTTCTGTAGTCTCATATTTTGTTGACTTTGAATTTAATTTGCCATCTCTTAGATGGACTTTCCAATTTATCCAGATCGCTCTGCATTTGAACAGTGCACCCTTGTAAACTCACGTTGGTATTGTTCTCAAATTTTGATGGATCTCGTCTGAATTCTAACACTGAAGACCCTTCAGCCAAATGTTTACAACAACAACTTGTATTTGCATAGCACCTTTAACTTAGTAAAACATCCTAAGGTCCTTCACAGGAGGGTTATCAAACAAAATTTGACGGCGTGCCACATAAAGAAATATTAGGGCAGATGACCAAAAGCTTGGTCAAAGAGGTAGGTTTTAAGGGACACTGTAAAGGAAGAATGAGAGGGAGAGGGATTCCAGAGCTTAGGGCCGAACGGCTGAAGACATGGCTGCCAGTGGTGGAGTGACTCAAATCAGGATGCTCAAGGGGATTGAATTGGAGTAGTACAGATATCTGGGAGAATTGTAGGACTGGATGAGATTACAGAGATAGGGAGCTGCAAGACCATGGAGGGATTTGAAAACAAGGATGAGAATTTCAAAATCAAGATATTACTTAACCGGGAATCAGTGTAGGTCAGTGAACACAGGGGTAATGGGTGAAAGAAGCATGATTTTAATTAGGACACTGCCAGTAGAGTTTTTGGATGACCTCATGGAGTGTAGAATATGGGAGGCCAGCCAGGAGTGCATTGCAACAGCAAGTCCCTAAGTAACAAAGACATGGAGGAGAGTTTCAGCAGCAGATGAGCTGAGGCAGGGGTAGAGTCAGATGATGCCGTGGAGGTGGAAATAGACGGTTTTAGTGATGCCACAGATATGTGGTCGGAAGCTCGTCTCTGGATCAAATATGACACCAAGGTTGCGAACAGTTTGGTTTAGCCTCAAGACAGTTGCCAGGGAGAGAGATGGAGTCAGTGATAAGGGAACAAAGTTTGTGGTGAGGACTGAAGACAGTGACTTCAAGCTTCCCAATATTTTATTGAAGGAAATGTTCTGCTTAGCCAATACTGGATGTTGGACAAGCAGTCTGACAATTCAGACAGTGGAGGGGTCGAGAGAGGTGGTGATGAATTAGAGCTGGGTGTCGCAGCGTGCGTGTGGAAACTGACGCTCTGTTTACGAAGAATGTTGTTGAAGGACAGCATGTAAATAAGAAATGGGAGGGAGCCAAGGATAGGTCCTTCGGGCACACCAGGTAATGGTGCAGGAGCAGGAAAAGAAGCCACTGCAAGTGATACTCTGGCTATGATTAGTTAAATAAGACTGGAACCAGGTGAGAGCAATCGCACCCAGCTGGATAATGGCGGAGAGGTGTTGGAGGAGGATAGTGTGACCAACCATGTCAAAGGCTACAGACAGGACAAGGAGAGATAGCTTACCTTTGTCACATTCACATAGGATGTCACATGTGACTTTAAGAACTGTTTCAGTCAAGGCAGGGGTGGAAATCTGATGTTAGGGATTCAAGCATGGAATTCCAGGAAAGATTAGAGGTGACAACATGTTCAAGGACTTGAGAGGAAAGGGAGATTAGAGATGGGGACGGTAGTTTGTAAGTACAGTGGGATAAAGATTTGTTTTTTTTTGAGAGGGGTGATGATAGCAGATTTGAAGACGGAAGAACGGTAACTAAAGAGAGAGAACTGTCAACAGTATCAGCTAACATGGAAGCTAGGATGAGAAGTTAGATGGTAATGTGGTTGAGGGAGCAGGAAGTGGCTCTTGTGGACAAGATGAGATCAGACATGGCATGAGAGGAAATAGGAGAGAAACTAGAGAAAGATGCAAGTTCAGAGTTAGAGGAAGTTTGGCCTGGTGGGCTAGTGCAATGGAAGGAAGTGACAGAAGCAGCTGATTGGATGATTTCAGTTTTTGTGACAAAGAAACCCATAAACTCCTCAAACTGTTTGTTGGAGTAAGGGTGGAGCAGACATGGACGAGGGGGTTAAGAAGATGGTTTGCAGTAGAGAAAAGAAGATAGGGATTATCTTTATGTTCCCTGAAAGTCCTGGACTAGTGAGCAGTTTTGGCAGGAGAGCAGGACCCGATAATGTTTTATGTGGTCTAGCCAGGTCTGATGATGATTGGGTAAACCAGTTGTCTGCCATATTCATTCAAGTCTGCGTCCCTTTCGACTTAAGGAAGCGGAGGTGAGGGCCATACCTGGGGAATGGCCAGGGTGAGAGGGGGTAGCTGTTTTAATGGTAACTAGGGCGTCAAAGGTGGAGGTGAGGGTGTGGTTGAGCAGACTGGTAGCTGCAGGAATGTTGTGGTGAATGGAGGACCAAAGGCTAGATAGTTAGGATTTTGAAAGTGCAGTATTAAGTGATTTGGGAGAGATTTTTTTCCATGGATGGACAATGAATGAAGTAAAAAGCAAAATACTGCAGATGCTGGAAATCTGAAATAAAAAGAAGAAATGCTGGAAATACTCAGCAGGTCAGGCAGCATCTGTGGAGAGAGAAGCAGAGTTAACGTTTCGGGTCAGTGACCCTTCATCAGAACTAATGAATGAAGTGCGGTTGGGAGGGGGAAAGAGGGATGTAGGTGGGGAATAATGCAAGGAAGTGATCAGATCTGTGATTGACCCTAGTTCATCCCCTGTGGCAACGATCATTAATAAAAATAAACAAAGTAATTCTTGACAACCTAGCCGGCCGCTGATGTCATCAGACTGCGCCAAGCTGCGCACATGTGCAAACGGGCCCCTGCTCTCTGCGCATGCGCTGCATTCCGCATTGTCAGGACTGGTTGGCGCATGCGCAGATGACGTCATTGCGTAACGCGGGGAGAGTACAACTGAAGACCTTGGTGGTGGCGGGTGCACTCTCCTCCACCCCATTTCCCCCCCCCCCCCCCCCCTACCCATTCGCTCTCATGCCCACCCACCCCCCCCCCCCCCCCCCCCACTCGCTGTCTCCCTCCCCGGCCCACTCGCTCTCTCCCTCCAGCCATTGTGTGCTGCCATGTGTTTACATTGCCTTTGTGTGATTATTGGAGCAGCACCATCTTTAGTTCTGGCAGTTGCCTTTACGTCGCAGACTGTGACGTTTAAGTGGCACAGGCTGCATTTGCGCATGTGCTAGTGCAGCTCCACCTAGTGGTTGCGTTGTCAGCAAATGCAGCCAAAAATAAATTTGTTTCTCCTTCAACAATTTGCTTGTTTTCTCTTGTGGAAATGTGGCCATCTTACTCATGCACTTTTGTTTTCATTCCTGCAATATTCTCTTTCTTATTGCAATTTATTCCATTTCTGCTACCCAGGTTAATAGGGCTGTTAAGAAGGCATATGGTGTGTTAGCTTTTATTAGTGGGGGAATTGAGTTTCGGAGCCACGAGGTCATGCTGCAGCTGTACAAAACTCTGGTGAGACCGCACCTGGAGTATTGCGTGCAGTTCTGGTCACCGCATTATAGGAAGGATGTGGAAGCTTTGGAAAGGGTGCAGAGGAGGTTTACTAGGATGTTGCCTGGTATGGAGGGAAGGTCTTACGAGGAAAGGCTGAGGGACTTGAGGTTGTTTTCGTTGGAGAGAAGGAGGAGGAGAGGTGACTTAGTAGAGACATATAAGATAATCAGAGGGTTAGATAGGGTGGATAGTGAGAGTCTTTTTCCTCGGATGGTGATGGCAAACACGAGGGGACATAGCTTTAAGTTGAGGGGTGATAGATATAGGACAGATGTTAGAGGTAGTTTCTTTACTCAGAGAGTAGTAGGGGTGTGGAACGCCCTGCCTGCAACAGTAGTAGACTCGCCAACTTTACGGGCATTTAAGTGGTCATTGGATAGACATATGGATGAAAATGGAATAGTGTAGGTCAGATGGTTTCACAGGTCGGCGCAACATCGAGGGCCGAAGGGCCTATACTGCGCTGTAATGTTCTAATTCTAATTCTTCTCCATCTTTTCTTGTTTCTATATGTCTATTTTCAAACTTTCTTTATCCATCTGTCGTCTTCTCTTCGATGTCTTCCACTTTGCTTTACAATTTTTTAAAAATTTGTATTCCCCTCATTCTCTACTTTCCTCTTTCCTCCCAGACTCAAGTCTTTGATCCAACTCATCTTGTCCCTACCCGGTTACAAAGTTATACTTTTCCTGTCTGGCATCAGTGAAATTCTGGAACTCCCTTGGGAAGAGCAGGAACACCACAGGAGCATTTCATTCAAATTATTGAGCAAGGGATCCTGTTCATCAAAACCTAATTGGCTTCTTTTGATCCTGGTTCCAACATTTCCCAGTTGGTTTGTTTGATTTTTTTTTTAAACATTCTAGTAAAAGTTGGTGACAGGTTTGTCAGAGGCCAGGAGAGAGGTGATATCCATCCTGACTCTTCTAATAGTGATACCTCCCTTACTGAAGAATTCTTAAGGAAGTTTGCAATAAGAAGCCATTTAAAGGCTTACATCTCTCAACAGTTACATCTCTCAACACACAGACTGGGTAAGCAGCAGAGGAGCTCTGAGTGAGAGAGTATGCGGGACTGGAGCCTCTAAGAATTAATGAAGCAGAGGGGTAAAGATTTATTCAAGGGATGAGACTGCCTGGAAGCAGTTGTGATGGGCGAGTGTGGGAGCATTTGAGATGGGTAGGCTGAGTTTCAGTTCCAGCACTGTTTGCATCTGAAAACCAAATTTGAAAGCATATGGAAAGTTACAGGTTAATGCAGTGGCATATGTTTGGCTGTCCAGTTATATGTAATCTCTCCGATCAATGATCCTGATTCAAATCATCTCCACTCCCAATTAGTTATCGGAAATGATTATTCTGAGATCCATAATAGAAATCACCAAGAGTATCTTCATTCAGATTCTACACATTGATTTTTTTTTTTTCCCTCTGCTTTTGCTATAATCACTCTTGAAGTTCCTGTAGTGGTGTGCGCAACTAAGCCCGAATTCCGCAATGTCCTTGCTGCCAATGAATCAGAACTCACCATTGACTTGCTTTATTCTGAAGAAGTGTGTTAATCTTTCTATATCATCACTTGACCTTTTCTTTTTGTTGAAAGATGCTGGGTTTTTCCTCACAGTAGGTTTTTGTTGCATTTTTTACCCTGGATATTTAGCATTACAATCTTCATTGGTTGATTTATAGTTTAAGAAACACTTGGGGCTTTCTGAATGTTTTGTTTTTATGGTCAATTTATGGTAAGGCTGAATGCAAGACTTTTAATTTTAAATGGGCAGTGTAATGAGCATTTGAAGCTTTTTCCATTTGAAAAGCTCATGCTGTGCTCTACCTCACTCTACAGCCATTATCATCAATGTAAAGTTTAAATCTGTCTGTCTACTAATTTACAGAAGTGACATTGCTAATGTCCAACCAACCTTCATTTAACAATTAAGAAGCCCTTTCTAAATTTTTGGTCCCATGAAGTGCAAAAAGGACAAACCAGTAATTAAGAATAGCAACTATAAGTAAGAAGGAGCTGTCTGGCCTTGTCCAGATTTCCTGGGCTTTGGGGCTGCATTTGGCCTGCAGGTTGCAGTTTAACCACCTCTAACATTTGATTAAATTTAGAACGCCATGCATTACTTTTAGTAAAGTTACTTCCCATATGAATTGTTTCCACATAATGGGTGTGAACTTCAGCAGGGGTGCTAAACAACCAGATTGACATTGACCAATATACATCCTGCCCAATTTTCCTTTCCGTTGACTTCAAAAAAGCTTCTGAAAAGTCCGAGTAAAGATTTGCTAAATTAAAGTATGTTGTGAATTGAGAATTTACTACAAAAAAGGGATCCTACACTTGTAATAATGTGGCATCTAGGATAGAGAAGGAGAAAAAAAAGTTGCTGGTATGTATTCATAACCTCAAGCTAATTGTTAACCATGCTGAGTATATACAGTGTTATTCAGATTAGGCACAGTTACAACCAGAAAAAGTTTAGACTGTTTGAGAGTAACAAAAAACTGCCTTAGGTAAATGGTCTTGATCTATTCAAAGTTGGAAAGCCAATTATTATGAACTTTATTAAGCACGACAATGGGGGGACTTTTTACCAGCAAGGAGAGGCAGGTTTGGGGGCATGCAGGGAGTTAAATCCACTAAAGTGACATCGAGTCAGAATCCCGACTTCATCCTCTTCCAGGTTTCATCCGAGAGGGTTTGGAGGTGAACAGGGAACCTTCTTGGAGCTATCGGGTAAATAATTAAAATATTCAAATAGGTCATTATCTGCTGTTTTAACCAACCATTCTGGCTTTAACAGTCAGCTGACCTATTTCCCAGGGCCATTGAGGTGAGTGCACAGCAGGAAGCGCTTCTTCGGTGAAACTGACGGGCTGGGAAGCCTTTGATCAGTGAAACTGAAGAGCTCCTGCCGTGGCCAGGTAAGAGGCTTTTGCTTATAGCACTGCTTCTCTGAGAGTGCTTTCACTGCTTGACAGGTAATTGCCGACTTCTTGGAAGTCACCTCACCTGTCTTGCATGTTATTCACCTTAAGGTGCACTTCCCTGCTGTTAGCCTTCACCACAGTAAGGGAGCAACTTATGCAGCTTTACCTTGCAGCTCTGATGAAGGACAAGAGAAGCAGCAACACGAGCAGCAGCTGCCTTCTCCTCAGCCACATATTCCTCCACAGAGCCGATGGGATGGACCCAAAGATCCAGCCTAAAGGAGGTGAGACTCCCGACACAGGGTCTCAGGGCAGAGTCTCAGCTATCTCGACATGTGTGAGCACCAGAGGCTCAGGCTTTCACAGCAGGATGTTGCTGACATCTGCAGCCTCCTGGAACAAATATTCCTTTCCAGTGAACCAGGTGACCAGGCATTGCCGGTGGTCGTCAAGGTGCCTGTCACTGGGCTCTTTTCCCCCTCCCCACCTCCAGTCTCTGCCTCTCTTTGAAGTAGTGTGGTCTCTCCTGTAGGGAGAGAAAGCAGAGCTATGAGTGTTAGACATGGCTTTTGTGGATAGGAGGGCAAGACAGGGCAATAGGATGAGGGTGAGAGAGAGTTTTGGCTGTTCACATGGGGATGTGAGGTTCCTGGAGAAAGAGGACTGAGTGGAGCTACAAGGTATGCTGTCCTGAGGAGTGCTGTGCAGGAGAATGCTGAGAGTCCAGAGTGTGCGGCTTGGCACCTGAAAGTGTTACGCCACTCGCTTTTCCCAACATCCTGAGGTCCTGAATGATCCTGTTGCACTGTCTCCAGGTTGGAGGGGTCACATTTCTGCTGCTTACTTTGGTTGACCTCTTCCTTGTGCGCCTGCTTGGTTGAAGAGGATGGCCTCTTCCTCCTATCTGTGGGAAACATCACCTCATCTCAGTCCTTCAGATCCCGCAGCAGAATCTTCAGGTCAGAGTTGGAGACCGAGTGGGAAGGAAGCCTTCCCAGGCTTCCTCTTCAATCCTGTGATTGCTGTAGCCTTAGGAATCCAATTCCATTTGAGCTTTTCTAACCCATGCCGGAGTCACCTTAATTAGAAACCCTTACTTACTTTGACTGATTCGACCTATCATTCCACCTGCCCTCTCTGGTCAGGGAACCTGGAAGTAGGATGCTAATACCTGGCTCAATTAAAGAACCATGGCAAAGCTCACTGCAGCTGTCAACAAGTTTCTGACCTACTGCTCCTGCCATTCAGGATGGGACCATCAGTTGAAAATTCTGCTCTGTGTTTCTGTTCTTTATAACTTTGTGGTATGGACTCAAATCACAAGTATTCCCGTGAAAGTAATAATTATGGATCATCCTTCAGGATTAGTTTGTGTGTGTGTTGGGGTTTATGCTGCACAAGGCTTCCTGTTAGAGGCTGTTTACTGAAATACTATGATTGTGGCACGTGTTCAACATTTGGGAGTTAATTCAAGTAAGTTTAGTTGTACATTGCTCGAATTGCATGATAAATCATATGTGCCCAATTGCAGTCGATGACTACAGTTGCTTGTATTGAAAGAATAAAGTGGACATCATTACTGTTCAACACATACTTTAATTGTACTTATCAACAATAACTTGTATTTATATAGCGCCTTCTAATAAAAGGTCCCAAGGCGCTTCATAAAACAAAATATGACATTGAGCCACATGAGATATTAGGTTAGATGACCAAAAGCTTGGTCAAGTAGGTAGGTTTTAAGGAGTGTCTTGAAGGAGGAAAGCGAGATGGAGAGGTGTAGGGAGAGTATTCCAGAGCTTAAGGCCTAGACAGCTGAAGGCACGACCACCAATGGTGGAGTGATTAAAATTGAGGATGCTCAGGCGGTCAAAATTAGTGGAGTGCAAATATTTGAGGGTTATGGGGCTGAAGGAGTTTAGAGATAAGGAGGGGTGAGGCCATGGAGGGATTTGAAACATTTCACAACATTTGAGTTTTATATCAATAAATATGCTTCTCATTTTGTTTCTCCAGTTACTTTGAAAACAAACGGGAATAGCATCCATGATAACTGTGTTGCAGCTGATCGAGGAGATAATCTTCAGGAGGGAGAACTTCTGTTGCATGTAAGACTAGTTTTGAAGAAAAATGAGAGAACACCATATTTGGAGAAGTTCTCAATGTATAAGTTGATATGATTGCATTGTATTTAGTAACAATGTCATTTCATTCGTTGCCTTACAAAATTTGTGCATTCTACCTGACAGGAGTAGTAGTCATCTAAAATGTTTTATATCCAATAGCAAAGTCTAGAAGTACCATGAGTTGTTTTTTTTTAAATCTATTTTTTCCTAACCCGACTATGGAGAAGCAGATTAGATGGTTTAGAAGGAGTAACTGTTAACAGTCTGGACTGCTATTTCTGTTAGAGAGGGAGTCTCTAACTGTTCATGTATATTAGTCAATTTACTGAGGTTTTAAAAAATCACTTCTTTCAAGATGCTGGAATAGTGGGATCGGTAAACCAAATAAATTTTTACGGACTATCCGTCTAAGGTTACTAAATCCTTACCCCTTCACGTCACCAAAGCACTGTCTGGGGAAGTAATAGATGCCTAATGTGGCTTGCTTAAATGATCTTGCATCAACCAGTCTGAATTATATTAATATTTACATTTTCAACTCTCCCATTAGGATACATGAGCTACTACTGAATGAATTAAACGCCCCTTGCTAGAGTAATCAAAAAGGGAGTCCTGTTTGGGATTTAATGAACTATCAATTCTTTATTAACAAGGAACAATTTATGATTTCACCAGACGAAAGGTTATCGACCTGAAACCTTAACTGTGTTTCTCTCTCCATAGATGCAGAGTATTTCCAAAACTTAGTTTTTGCAGCAGCTGAAACTGTCTGACTTGTTTAATGTTTAATGTCAACATGCTCATCTTTTTATATGTTGCTTCTCAAAGCAAATCAATTATTCATATACTAACCAATCTGAATCTGCCTTGTGGTAAGATTTTTGGTGTTTGGTGCGAAAACTTGGATTGCTACATGCCAAACACTTAAAGGGAGCAAATGTTTAATTACTTGAGAAATGTCAGATCTACTCAAGTTTCAAAACATTTTATTTGGTTTGCCTTTAAATAATAATGGTACGGCAGAACATAGGAGCAGGAGTAGGCCATTCAGTCCATCGAGCCTGCTCCGACATTCGATACGATCATGGCTGATCATCCACTTCGATGCCTTTTTCCCACATTACCCCCATATCCCTTTGTCACTGGTATTTAGAAATCTGTCAATTTCTGTTCTAAATGACTGAGCTTCCACAGCCCTCTGGGGCAGAGAATTCCAAAGATTCACAACCCTCTGAGTAAAGAAATTTCCCCTCATCTCTGTCCTAAGTGGCTTCCCCCTTATTTTGAAATTGTGTTCCCTGGTTCTAGAATCCCCAACTAGGGGAAACAGCTGCATCTACCCTGTCTAACCCTTTAAGTATTTTGTAGGTTTCAATGAGATCACCACTCATTCTCCAAAACTCTAGAGAATACAGGCCCAGTTTCCCCAATCTGTCTTCGCAGGACAGTCCCGCCACCCCGGGAACAAGTCTGGATTGTTGCAAATACCATTTTTAGGACATTGTGTATTTTTAGTTATTTCTCTGAGTGATTAGCACTGTTTGATTCCCTACAGCAAGCAAAGAAATTACCTGGTTAACTGGTTAAAACACATTTTCATGTTTAATCATATGCATATGAGCTATAAAGAGAAAATGTGATGGGTACGTGTCGAGTATGGTCTCATTACCCATAGTCCATTGTTCTAATCCCGAAAGCTTCTTGTTGAAGGATTATGCTGGACCCAATCTTTATTCAGTCTTGCATTTGTTTTACAAAATCAAGATTACATACATGCAGGTCCTCACTCAAAACTTCATCCAGTTTCAGTAAGTGTTTCCTTTATATACTAAGACCCTAATTAACACTCTCCACCTGCATATGATCAAATGCAATTAACAGATTCCCTTTTTCTTTAAATGAGAGTTTAACATACAAACATTACAAAATAAATTCTATATTCTGTACAAAGTATTACATTGCGAGATGCCCCATCTCTCGGATCCCTAACAATTTGTACAAGTATTTTTTGGAAAACAGATAGTTGATGACTTGCATGTACTCATTTAATTTGATATTTCCTTCCTCTCTAGCATTTGTTTCAATCCAGCAAGGTCAGTCTGTACCTTTTCTCGCTCACAGTTTTTGTAGAGTGTACAATATCCCACAAGGAACGGATATCTACATCACATTCAATGAGTATTTTATCTTCAGTATGCCCCTTGTTCAGAATGTCACATAAAATATTTGACAATTGGAACCCCATATCCACTGTCTCCACAAGAGCCAGTGTTTTGCAGCTAAAGTATTTTTTACAACACTTTTAATTTTCTTAGCTTCAAGCTATAGGATGACACTTCCCATACTCATCCAGCAGAAATATTATGAAACCAGCTGCACTCTAATACCCATCAGCAAGATGTGAAGCATCACTAAAAAAAGATTAGTTTCATTTTTTTGGGTCACCTAAGGATGGGAACTTTACAATTTCTCCAGATTTAATTTTTTCTTCATGTTTTATTTGCCCTTAAAACATTCTTAACTGGAGTGTTTCATTCTCGTACTTAACTCCAAAACTAGCATCAGGTCTAGTCTGAATGCGCAACTAGTTTAATTGACCTGTCAAGCTATATCATCTTTCTGTGATGACCGAGCACGATTAACCCGGATGAGAGTAACAGTCTCTAGATTGGATTGTTGACCCACTCTGCTTAATATCTAAATCATTATATTTAAAAAGCCCCACAAGTTTGACTCCCAATCTTCAATTCTACTCTAACCTTAACATCTCAGATTCTGCAGTACCACCCCCATAAGAAATCATCATCATGCATCATGAAGATGCCTGAAAGTTTCCTTTTGTGATGCTAATAAAACATTGCAGGATCTGCTTTTAGTTAAACAAAACTAATTTTCAGCAAAACAGATCTCACCGAGAAATACCTCACCCTGGAAGCATCATTAAGGCCTTAGACACATTTGTTTAGTTGCATCTGCTGCCTCTTTAGGCGGTTTCAGCAACACTGCTTTTATGTCGATTGATCTACGCTCCCATGAATATGTTGACAAAAGAGCCAAAAAATTAAGCTTACTTTTCCAGCTGTGGGAGAGTCCACTCTAACATCTGTATGACCTAGTTCCTCTTCAAAACCCTCGCAACTAGCCTCGCTTTAAGCTGGCTGTCCCTTATCTGGTACCTCAGAATAAACACTAAACACTCTCTCCAACTCCTTTTGTTTTGCCTCTCTGAGTTTATCGGCAGCTACCGAAACCTCATGGTCATGAGGACTTCTGCTTCTAGTTCTATTGTAAGACTGTTCTTCAGCCTTCATTTCATTGTGTAATTTATTCAAACTATGGCCTCTACCAGCACTTTGATGTCTTTTGGGACTACTAATGTCAGATCTCCCTCTCGCATTATCGGAGGCTCTTTCTCCTGTACATGATCATTTCCTGTCACAAGAGCCACTTCCAGACACACCATTAGAACTTGCACTGTGTTTTCTTACTCTGTACTCTTTCACCCCATTTTGCCAGTCCATGGACCTCGCTTCTTGGCCATCAACCTGAACATTCAACCAATATTAACTTGTCATTAGATTTTCTTGCATGTCCCACAATTGTCACTTCCCTGCACTCACTAAACCCCTCTGGAATATATGTCACCCAAGTACCTACTCAGGACAGTTGGCCTTTGGATGTGATAGCTCTGTCCTGCACATCATTATTGCTCACATTACCACTATCCAACCCTTGATCTGCCGTATTCTGTTGCTCAGGACCTTCATCAGAAAACACATGCGACCATACGAATTAGGAGCGGAAATAGGCCATTCAGCCTGTTGAGCCTGCTCTGCCATTTAATAAGATCATGGTTGATCTATTTCTGCCTCTAATTCCAAACTCCCATCTACCCCCGATAATCTTAGATTCTGGTTAGACAAGGGAATCAATCTACCTCTGCCCTAAAATATTCAATGACCCCGCTTCCACCATCTTCTGAGGCAGAGAATTCCAAAGTCACACAACCCTCAGGAAAACAATTCTCATCATCTCTGTCCTAAAAGGGAGATCCCTAATTTTCAAACAGTGCCCCCTAGTTCTGGACTCCCCCACAAGAGGAAACATCCCCTCGACATTCACACTGTCAAGACCATTCAGGATCTTATATACTTCAATCAAGTCTCCCCTCACTCTTCTAAACTCCAGTGAAAATCAGCCCAGTCTGTCCAACCTGTCCTCATAAATCAACCCACTCATTCTAGGTATCAATCTAGTAAACCTCCTCTGAATCGCCTCCAACGCATTCACATCCTTTCTTAAATGAGCAGAAATGATCACTTGATGTACCAGGTGCCTCATTTCCTGAGATTTTCTAATCAATCCTGATCAATCATGAGGAATGAACCTTAACAGTTTGATTTCCATGTTTGATAACTACTGCCTTATCATCGCGACCTGTTACCTTGCCAGGGCCTTTCCATTCCCATGACCCTCTCTTTTATAATACACTAAATCTGCTGAATTAAATCCTGTCTCAGGTGGCCTTATACACATCTCTCTGAATTTTCTCTGAGACCTCAGTCTTGATGAAAGCCTGTCTCCTTGCATGTAAAGCATTCAAATGTGCAGAAAAAAAATGGAACTAATTGTAGTACCTTCTAGAGCAGGAGGACTGTTGCACAGCATCGAAGGCAATTTGGGATTTTGCCCATAGACCAATTGATGGGGACTATACCCTCCAACTATCTGAAAATAATTCTTTGAATGCACCGCCCATGCAGTTTGGTTGATCAGCTAAGATTTTATGCAGCATTTCATCAATCATTCTGTGATTCCTTTCACAGTGCCCATTGGTAAAAGGGGCTGTCAGCTGCGGTATTCATATCCATAATGTCCATGTTTTCAGACATGTCTCTGAACTCGTCATTAGCAAATTCCCCTCCATTATCAGTCAGAAACTTAGCTGGTGCCTCAAGTCCAGTCCCTATCCATTTTTCCATATCATCGATAATCACACTTTTGTCCTTGCTATATATTATTGTAGAAAGACTAAATCTGATTGTCAGGTCTCTAAAATATAGAATGAAAAAATTTCTGTCTTTGTCCTATACCTTTTAACTCCATGGCAACTACCTTGTTAAAGTCATGTGCCAATAGAAGGCTTACAAGCTGACATGACGGTGTCTTCTGGTACTTCACAGATTTCACCAATCTCTTCAATTACCCTAGTATTCTCTTCATCAATCACACCTGCATTCTTTAGCAGGGTTTTTAATCTTTCACAAGGCTGTGCAAATTGTCTGTCTAACCTTAAGACAATTTGATTTTTTCCTCTGATTCTTATCACCTGCTGCCAATAATAATTCTCTAACACTGACTAGAAACATCAGGTTTTGTTAAGGAGATACAGTAATGCCCTGACTGGGTAAACTGCAAATTCACTAACTTTCCAAAAACAATTGCCTTATCCTGCGCCATATAAAGTTTAATTCTAGCCTTTTTCGAAGGTTTACTCAACAGTAAAGGTACCTGACTAGAGACTACATCGGTATTGATAAAGTGGCTTACTCCAGCTATTTTAGATGGAATTACAGCTCTCTTCAGTGACTTCAATGTGTTGCCATCACCAAATCTAAAGCAAGTAGTACTTTTATACTTAACTTTGTGTTGATTCTCCCCATACTGATTGAATCCAGATAACACTGTAACCAATCAGTTCCACATAGTGTCGATATGCGAGCACTATCTAATACAGCACAGTTGAACGAATCCGCAAATAGCACATTCAGCACAGGACTAAAACTCCTTGTGACCAGTACAATCCGTTCAGATTCATCATTGTCTTCCTCTTCTACCTCAGAATTTTCTGTGTCATGTGTTATTTCGAGGACCCTGCCTCTCCTCTTTGGGCAGTTCATTGCATAATGATACATTGAGTCACACCTGAGGCTGTTCCTTGGGCATTCCTGGGATTCATTTGCCTATTATTGCTGTTCCAATTCTGTTTTCTGCTGTAATAGTCAGACCTGCTAAAGGTGCTTTCATCCTTATTCCTCCTGTCTTTAACTTTTCCATTTCAAAATCCAGCAATCATTTGAGTCCTCCATTCTTTGTGTTACCACAGAATGTCCCACTTGTTCTGCCAAGGCTGCAGGAAATGACTGTTTGCCCAGAAATTTATTTTAAGGCAGCAGACATCTGACCCAACAGGGAGTCTTTTTTCCGAGAACCGAACTCCAGTTAGAACCAAGGGCCTGTCCATATGTGATACCCTTACACAATCTAGCAATTTAAATGTTAGCATCAAACCAGAGCCTTCAAAATTGATTTCCTCAATCTTCTATACAGTCTGTTAAAGTCCGTTTTGTATTTCCCCCATTGAATTACCATCTGTTTTCCGGAATCCATCAAAGTCTGACTGTGCCTCTTAGGCATTTCAGAGGTCATTTTCTTGTAAATCTCTTGCAAGAATTCTGCCAGAAGGTCCTCTTTGGTAGGACATAACCCATGTCCACATATCCACTTTGTTCTTCCACTGGACGTATGTTTGACTCGGAGAACATTGGAGGGTAATCATACCCTGACAATTTACACTTATTTTCTGCCATTTTCCACAATAGCCACTGGGATTTTAGTTTTCTATGTGGAAAAAAAAATCTTTGTTTCCAACCTTCACCTTTAGGTAACTATCCTCTGCTGCCATGTTCTAATCCTGAAAGCTTGTTGTTGAAGGATTATGCTGGAGCCAATCTTTAGTCGGTCTTGCATTTATTTTACAAATTAAAAGATTGCAAACGTGAAGCTCCTCATTCAAACCTTCATCCAGTTTCAGTAAGTGTCTCCTTGTATATGCTCAGGTGAGACCCGAATTAACACCCTCCACCTGCATATGATTAAACATAATTAACATACATGAGTATATAATATGCAACTTGTGGAACTTAAAAATGAAATGGGAGTAATAAAGAACACTGATTATGTTGTATAGTTTCTTCTGTTAGTTAATTTCAATACTGAAGACTGCATAAGTGGATTTTATTCCTTTTGTCCATTCATAATTTTTTTTTACTCATTAAAGTATGCAGAAAATTATACCCTGATTGACCTATATGAAGTTTCATGTTTTTAAATATTAAAAACTCATACTTGGGTATGAAACATCTGCAGCTTCAGACATGCATTTTTAACTGCAGCGGTTCAAGAAGGCAGATCACCACCACCTTCTCAAGGGCAATTAAGGATGGGCAATAAATGCTGGCCTTGACTGTGACGCTCCCATCACATGAACAAATAATTTAAAAATCGGTATATTGTGCTGCAAAACACAGCCTCTGAAATGAAATAAATTGCACAACCGTCTGATCTCCAAGCTATTCACCATTTACAAGACAAATGGGCGGGCATATGACTTGCTCATAGGTCATGGCTAAGGCCATTTTGTGATTGGTAACCATAAGCAGCATAATGGAAGTTCATGAAATGTTTGTTTAATTGCTGGTCAGGTCATCACCTCCCCACGATGACAATGCTTGAAGTGAGATTTTGTTTCGTAAACAATTATGATTCTCAGCTTGTAACTCATTGCATCTTTGGCCTGGACTTTGGAGCTTGCCACAGAATTGATTTATAAATTGTATTTGCATCGAAATGACATGAGGCTCTTCCATCACTTAGCATCATGTCTGGAGCCAATAATTAAATGCCACATTCATGCCATTACGTAAGCCACAGATATATTGGTGCTGCATTGAAACAGGATACCCATGCCTTTCTGGCATTTTTATCAGATAATGCTAGACTTTCTTGCATCCCGTATGTACATTAATAACATCTTATATTTACAAAACACAAAAAACATTTCAGGATTTTTCCTGTAGAAGACCAGTGTTAAAATGTTTGGGTGTATGTATCCCACACTTCATCAGTTATTTTTGTCCATTATATCTATGGGGTGTGCAAGAATTGTGGCTAAATGAGTTCCTACATTTTTTTTTATTTGTTCTTGGGAGGTGGGCATCACTGGCTAGGCCAGCATTTATTTCCCATCCCTAATTGCCCTTGAAAAGGTGCTGGTGAGCTGTCTTTTTGAACCGCTGGAGTCCTTGTGGTGTAGGTACACCAACAGTGCTGTAAGGAAGGGAGTGTCAGGATTTTGACCCAATGACAGTGAAGGAATAGCGATATCGTTCCGTGTCAGGATGGTGTGTGGCTTGGAGGGGGACTTGCAGATGGTGGTGTTCCCATGCAGATGGTATACACTGCTGCCACTGTGCATCGGTGGTGAAGGGAGTGAACTTTGAAGGTGATAGGGTGACAATCAAGCGGGCTGCTTTGTCCTGGATGGTATCGAGCTTCTTGAGTGGTGTTAGATCTGCACCCATCCAGGCAAGTGGAGAGTATTCCTTCACACTCCTGACTTGTGCCTTGTAGATGGTGGACAGGCATTAGAGAGTCAGGAGGTGAGTTACTCGCTGTAGGATTCCCAGCCTCTGATCTTGTAGCCACAGTACTTAGATAGCTGGTCTAGTTCAGTTTCTGGTCATTAGTAACCCCCCAGGATGTTGATAGTGGGGGATTCAGCGATGCTAATGCCATTGAATGTCAAGCGGAGTTGGTTAGATTCTCTCTTGTTTGAGATGGTCGTTGCCTGGCACCGGTGTGACACGAATGTTACCTATCACTTACCAACCCAAGCCTGGATGTTGTCCATATCTTACTACATCTGGACATGGGCTGCTTCATTATCTGAGGAGTTGCGAATGGTGCTGAGCCTTGCGCCATCATCAGCGAACATCCCCACTTCTGACCTTATGATGGAAGGTCATTGATGAAGCAGCTGAAGATGGTTGGGCCTAGGACACTGCCTTGAAGAACTCCTGCAGTGATGTCCTGGGACTGAGATGATTGGCCTCCAACAACCACAACCATCTTCCTTTGTGCTAGGTTTGACTCCAACCAGCAGAGAGTTTTCCCCCGATTCCCATTGACTCCAGTTTTGCTAGGGCTCCTTGATGCCATACTCAGTCAAATGCTGCCTTGATGTCAAGGGCAGTCACTCTCCCCTCACCTCTTGAGTTCAGCTCTTTTGTCCATGTTTGGACTATGTCTCTAATGAGGTCAGGAGCTGAGTGGCCCTGGTGGATCCCAAACTGAACGTCACTGAGCAGGTTATTGCTGGGCAAGTGCTGCTTAATAACACTATCGATGACCCCTTCCATCACTTTGCTGATGACCGAGAGTAGACTGATAGGACAGTAGTTGGTCAGGTTGAATTTGTCCTGCTTTTTGTGCACAGGACATATTTGGGTAATTTTCCACATTGCTGGGTAGATGCCAGTGTTGTAGCTGTATTGGAACAGCTTGGCTAGGGTTGCAGCTAGTTCGGAGCACAGGTCTACAGTACTATTGCCGAAATGTTGTCAGGGCCCATAGCCTTTGCAGTATCCATTGCCTTCAGTCATTTCTTGATATCACGTGGAGTGAATCAGATTGGCTGAAGTCTGGCATCTATGATGCTGGGGACCTGGAGGAGGCCTTTAGTGGTTCTGCAGGGATGGCAAAATTGTGGCATATAATCCTTGGCCAGTTGCTTGAATTGACTGAATTTAGAAATGGATAGCTGCTACCTTAAGAGAAAAATTCCATTTCTGGGATGAAGGTTCACAGTGATTTCAATGTGAAGCTCAGAAATAGCCAATATTGAAGCTCTGAGTCAAGAAGTTTAAAGTGACTTGTGTTTGAATTAAGCCTAGCCTCACAATCTCTTTCACTTCTTTTTCAATTCTGACATTTACAACATCGGTGTCATTAAGGTGTATGTTTAAGCAGTGTTCTCTTTGACTAACCAATGCTGTGCATAACCTCAACAAACTTAATTTTAACACTAGGTGCAAAGTGAGGAAAATGTTACATTTCCCAGTACTGAAATCCCTTATTTTAAGAAGTGAAGTTCTTCTGTTAATTTGTGTCTGCTGCTATGGAATTGAAGCAATATTATGTTCTTCTCTGCACTGTTGAAAATGTTTTGCCTTATTATTATCCTAATTTTGTGGCACAGTTGTTCAATATTAGAGATACAGCACTGAAACAGGCCCTTCGGCCCACCGAGTCTGTGCCGAACATCAACCACCCATTTATACTAATCCTACACTAATCCCATATTCCTACCAAACATCCCCACCTGTCCCTATATTTCCCTACCACCTACCTATACTAGTGACAATTTATAATGGCCAATTTACCTATCACCCTGCAAGTCTTTTGGCTTGTGGGAGGAAACCGGAGCACCCGGAGAAAACCCACGCAGACACAGGGAGAACTTGCAAACTCCACACAGGCAGTACCCGGAATCGAACCCGGGTCCCTGGAGCTGTGAGGCTGCGGTGCTAACCACTGCGCCACTGTGCCGCCCATATGTTCAATGAATTTGGATAATCTCTTTCATTTCTGGTAGGGAAATTTTGAAGATAATTGAAGGGGTGGAGTGAAATGTGATGTCATGAACAATATGTAAACAATAACAACTTTTTTTATATGGTGTCTTTAATATTCCAAGACACTTCACAGGGACATTATCAAACAAAATTTGACACTGAGCCACATAAGGATATATTCGGACAGATGAAAGAGGTCGGTCTTAAAGAGCACCTTAAGGGAGGAAAGTGAGGCAGAGAGGTTTCAGAAGGGAATTCCAGAGAGTTAAGACCTTTCAGCTGAAGGCGCAGCTGCCAATGGTGGAGTGATTTAAAATGATTGAATAAGATCTGCTATGCTTTAATAGTATGTGCTTGACAAATTATTCGGAGTGAGTAAAGCTACGCTTGCTATGTCATTGGCGGGGGGGGTGGTGGATGGGGGATGTAATAGGGAGAACATTTTCTATTGAAGCTCGTGAAACTTGCTTTGTAATAACACACTTGCTCACTTAGTGTATGCAGATGTCACAAATTGGAGCTTATACCCATGTGTGCGCATTTACTGCCTGAGACAAAAGTATGAATTTGAAAAGAATGTGAAATCAACACCCATTGATCTGCATTAATGGTTCGTTGGTTAGAGTTGGAAGCAATGAGCACAATATCTTAATTATATATTTTCTGTTTTCATTGTTGACTTGCAGCATTATGGTATGGGCACATTACAGAAGTAAAGAAATGAACAATGTGGTGGGCAGCAACAAATTTCTCAAAAAGCTGAGCATGCTTTTCAAGTCGTACATCAGTAACTATTGTTTAGAGAAATGTTTTCACTGTGAGTTAGATGTTTTGAACATAGCCCATTTTAGTTTTAATGTGTTTTTGAGATTGTTTTTGTACTATGTTCTTGCAGTGTAAAGGCACTTATTGCAAAAGTGGAGAGAGTTCATGAAGTCTAAAACTTAACAATTGCACCTCAGAGCCTTGAATGTCAGAGTTGTTCAGACTTGTCCAAAAAAACCACTGAACCAGTTACAAAATTGAAAGAAAATACTACAGTTGTACCATTGTGACAGAAACCAAAAGTCAAACTTATTAATGGAGGTTTTCTGTAAGCCACATATGCCACCTGCCAGCCCACAACGATGTCAAATCGTTGAGACCAAGGCAGCACTGTACTTTTAACATTGTAATCTATACATGATGGTGTGTATAGTATTACATCTTTGTATTTAATGCAGTCCCAGCTGTAACATTAACAGCCAGGTTGCTTATGCCATTAAAGTGAGGCCCAATTGTAATTAAGAATCCTTCTGTGTCCCCATTAAGGCCATTTGTTGGTTTGGATATTCTTATTGCTCTTTTTTCCCTTTGTGCCTATTTTCCCACCAATATGGCATACCTTGAAACCCAAGTTTAGTCCAAAGCTTCAATACTACTGCCATTTCTGGACAGCAGTCTTTCTAATGCTTTTATATTTGTTCATTTTGTTCTATCTATGTTTGTATATTTGTTTTTGAATCATTTCCATATGCTTACATTCACACACTTATGGCCATTGCTCCTCTTCCTTCTTCTCTTGTGCCTCTTTAGCATCAGGCAAAAAAAGAAAGCTTATGTCAGATGCCAAGACTTCAATACTGCAGAAAGCCTGGAGGGATATAGAAAGCGTAGGGCTGAAATTAAAAAGGAAACTAGAAAAGCAAAGAGAAGGTATAAAAAAATATTGGCAAGTAAAATCAAGGAAAACTCAAACATGTTTCACAAATACATAAAGAGCAAGAAAATAACTAAGGAAAGAGTAGGGCCATTAGAAACCAAAAACTGAACCTGTGTGTTGAGGTGAAAGATGTGGGAATAGTTCTTAATGAATACTTTGGGTTGAATTTTGTTCAGCTCCTGACATCGGGCTGTGTGGTGGGTGGAGCCAGAAGATTAGAGTGGCACCAGTCTGCCATAGAGCCCAACACCAGGATTGCCGGGCCTGAGCTTCCCGGCGGCAGCGAGGCTCTGTGGTGGCCCCCCCCCCCAACCACTCGGTGACGGGATCCAACTTTAAATATTTTAAATAAAGGTCATGAATACATTTAAATACAATTCCCCGCGATCTTACCTGTAATTCGAGATCTTCTGTGTGATGGGCGGCACTCATGCGCCTTCACTTTCCTGTCCAGGGAAAGCTGGCGCCACCAAGGTGGGGAAGGGGGAAACTTGGATTTTTAGTGTAGTGTGGGATTGGCTGGGGGGAGACGGGGTCAACTCTGCATTTGTAGTGTGGGGGAGGAGGGGGGTGACCTCTGCACTTAGTGTAGTTGGTGGGGGTGAGAGGGCAACCCTGCAATCTAATTTTTTTTTTGAAGGGGGGAAATGGGCTGTACAATTATTTTCGGTGTAGTGGGGGTGGGGTACAGGGTTCAGCTCTGCTGTCTCTAGGCAGGTCTGGTAGCCCTTTAAAAATGGCGCCAGTGCCTGCATAGAGGCAGCTGATGCCATTCATGGCATCGCTATGTGATTTGGAAGGGGGTGCAGCCCATCCTGCATATTTAAATGAGCCGCCGTGCACAAGATTGTGCTTGCGTGCCACCATTTCTTCCACCCGCTGCCGTTCTTGCCCTTTGTGTCCATTTTCACAAAAGACAGCGACGAAGCAGTCATTGCAGTTAATGAGGAGGAGTGTAAAATAATGGATGGGACAAATATAGTGAACGAGGAAACATTAAGGTGCTTAGCATCCTTAAAAGTGAATATATCAGATGAAATGTTTCCCAGTTTGTTAAAGGAAGCAAGGGAAGAAATAGCAGTGGTTCTGATCATTATTTTTTAATTCTCTCTGGCTACAGACATGGTGCTGAAGGATTGCTAACGTTGTACAGTTGTTTATAAGGGGAGGAACGGATAGCCTGGGTAACTACAGGCCAGTTAGTTTAACTTCCATGGTAGGCAAATTATTGGGAAAAATAACGAGACCATATAAATTGTAATGTAAAACCATAGAGGAATTACGGCATAGAAGGAGGCCATTCAGTCCATCGTGTTCGTGCTGGCTGAGAAAATTAGTGCCTCAATGTAATCCCACCTTCCAGCACCTAGTCCATAGCCTTGCAGATTACAGCACTTCAGGTGCATGTCCAGGTACCTTTTAAATTCCAGATACCCACCACCCTCTGGGTGAAAAAGTTTTTCCTCATGTCCCCTCTAATCTTTCTACCAATCACCTTAAATCTGTGCCCCCTGGTAATTGATCTCTCCGCTAGGGGAAACCGGTCCTTCCTGTCTACTCTATCTAGGCCTCTCATAATTTTGTACACCTCAATTAAGTCACCTTTCTGTTCTAAGGAAAACAACCCTAGCCTATCCAATCTTTCCTCAAAGCTGCAACTTTCGAGCCCGGGCAACATTCTTGTAAATCTCATCTGTACTCTCTCCAGAGCAATTATGTCCTTCCTGTAATGTGGTGACCAGAACTCTACACAATACTCCAACTGTGGCCTAACCAGTATTTTATACAGTTCCAGCATTACATCCTACTTTTGTATTCTGTACCTCGGCCAATAAAGGAAAGCGTTCCATATGCCTTCTTCACCACCCTATCTACCTGCCCTGCAACCTTCAGGGACCTGTGGACATGCATTCCAAGGTCTCTCATTTCCTCTACCCCTCTCAATATCCTCCCGTTTATTGTGTATTGCCTCACTTTATTTATCTTCCCCAAATGCATTATCTCACACTTATCTGGATTGAATTCCATTTACCACTCTACCAAGCCATTGATATCTTTCTGGAGTCTACTGCTGTCCTCTTCACTATCAACTACATGGCCAATTTTTGTGTCATCAGCAAATTTCCCAATGATGCCTCCCACATTTACATCCAAATCATTAATATATACCACAAACAGCAAGGGACCCAACACTGAGCCCTGTGGAACATCACTGGAAACTGCTTTCCATTCACAAAAACATGCATCGACTACTACCCTTTGTTTCTTGTCCCTGAACCAATTTTGGATCCAACCTGCCACATTCCCCTGTATCCCATTGGCTTTCATTTTACTGACCAGTCTGCCATGTTGGACCTTGTCAGATGCCTTACTAAAATCCATGTAGACCACATTCACTGCACTACCCTCATCAATCCTTGTTACTTCCTCAAAAAACTCAATTAAGTTAGTAAGACATGACCTTCCCTTAACAAATCCCTGATTAATCCGTGCCTTTCTAAGTGGCAGTTTATCCTGTCCCTCAGAATAGATTCTAATAATTTACCCACAATCGAGGTCGGACTGACCAGCCTACAATTATTTGGCCTGTCCCTTGCATCCTTTTTAAACAATGGTACAACGTTCACAGACCTCCAGTCATCTGGTACCTCTCCTGTAACTAGTGAGGATTTGAAGATGATCCTCAGCGCATCCGCTATTATCTCCCTGGCTTCCTTTAACAACCTGGGATGCAATCCATCTGGCCCTGGTGATTTATCCACTTTCAAGGATGTCAGACCCTCGAGTACTTCCTCTCTCATTATGCTTATCGTATCTAATATTTCACATTCCTCCTCTTAAACTGCAATGTTTACATCAACCCTCTCCTTTGTGAAGACAGAGACAAAAAGCTCATTAAAAACCCTGCCCACATCTTCTGTATCCATGCATAAGTTCCCTTGTACATCTCTGATAGGCTCTATCCTTTCCTTGGTTATCTTCTTGCTCTTAATGTACTGACAAAACATCTTCTGGTTTTCCTTGATTTTACCTGCCAATAATTTTTCATGTCCTCTCTTTGCTTTTCTAATTTCCTTTTTTACTTCGCCCCTGCACTTTCTATACTCCTCTAGGCTTTCTAAAGTATTAAGATTTTTGTGATCATCATAAGCTTTCTTTTTTCTGCTTTAACTTACCCTGTAAGCTTCCAGATAACCAGAGGGCTCTCGATTTGGCAATATCACCCTTTATCTTTGTGGGGACATGCCTACACTGTGCCTGTAGTATCTCACTTTTGAATACCTCCCACTGGTTTGCCACTGATTTTCCTTTGAGTAGCTGTATCCAGTCCACTTTCGCCAGATCACCTCTCAGTTTTGCAAAATTTTCCTTCCTGCAATTTAGAACTTTTACTCCTGTCTTATCTTTGTCCTTTTCCATAATTATGCCAAAACCTACTGTATTATGGTCACTATCTCCAAAATGGTCACCCACTGTTACTTCATCCACTTGCCCAGCTTCATTACTGAAGACTAAATCTGGAATTGCACCCCCTCTCGTTGGGCTTGTGACATGCTGGCTAAAAAAGTTCTCTTGGACACAGTTCAAGAATTTTGCACAGTTCAAGAATTTTGTCCCCTCTGTGCCCTTCACACTATTTGTATCAGTTGATATTGGGATGATTGAAATCCCCAACTATTATTGCACTATAGTTTTTGCACTCAGAAATTTGCCTCCGTATTTGTTCTTCTACCTCCCCTTCACTATTTGGGGGTCTATATTACACTCCTAGTGGTGTGGCTGCCCTTTTTTATTTCTGAGCTCCACCCATATGGCCTCATTTGATGATTCATTTAGCATATCATCCCCCTCAAGGCTGTTACTGATTTAGAGAGGCATGGATTAATTGAGCACAATCAACATGAACTTGTTAAAGGAAGGTTGCGCCTGACTAACTTGATTGATATTTTTGAGGAAGCAACAAAGAGGGCCGATGAGGGTATCATTTTTGATGTCGTCAAAAGCCTTGTTAAAATCCGCGTAGACAAGGTCCCACATGGCAGACTATTCAGTAAGTTAAGAGTTCATGGAATCCAAGGGAAAGTGAATTCACAATTGGGTCAATGGCAGAAAGCAGTGGGATATGGCTGATGAGTGTTTTTGTGTCTAGAAGGCTGTTTCCAGTGATGTTACGTAGGGCTCTGTACAGGATCCCTTGCTGTTTGTGGTATATATAAATGATTTAGACTTAAATGTAGGTGGCATAATTAAGAAGTTTGCAGATGATGCAAGAATTGGCTGTGTGGATGATGGTAAGGAACAAAGCTTTAGGCTGCTGGAAGATATCAATGGACTGGTCAATTGGGCAGAAAGTGACAAATGGAATTTAGTCCAGAGAAGTGTAAGGTAATGCATTTAGGGAGGACAAACAAGGCAAGGGAATACACAATAAATGGGATGATTCTGAGCAGTGAAGAGGAACAGAGGGACCTTGGACTATATGTCAACAGATCCTTAAAGATAGCTGGACACATGGATAAGGTGGTCAAGAATGCTTGCGGTATACTTTCCTTTATTGGCCGAGGCCTGGAGTATAAGAGCCAGGGAGGTTATGTTGAAATGGTAAGGGATTAGAAAGTGTAGATGTACAAAGGGACCTGGATGTCATCGTCAGTAAGTCGCTGAAAGCTAACATGCAAGTGCAGCAAGCAATTAAGAAGGCTAATGGTATGTTGGCCATTATCGCAAGAGGATTTGAGTACAGGAAAAGCGTAGTCTTGCTTCAATTATATAGAACCTTGGTTAGACCGCACTTGGTGTACTAAATGCAGTTTTGGTCCCCTTCCCTTCGGAAGGATATTATTGTCATAGAGGGAGTGCAATGAAGGTTTACCGGACTTGTTCCTGGGATGGCGTGACTGTCCTATGAAGAGAGATCGGGGAAACGGGGCCTGTTATCTGTAGAGTTTTGAAAAATGAGAGGTAATATCATTGAAACCTACAAAATACTTAAGGGGATAGACAGGATAGAAGCAGATAACATGTTTCCCCTGGTTGGGGAGTCTAGAACCAGGGGACATAATTTCAAAATAAGGGGGAAGCCACTTAGGACAGAGATTTGTCTTCCCCAAATGCTTTACTCAGCGGGATGTGACTGTTTGGAATTCTCTACCCCAGAGGGCTGTGGAAGCTCAGTCATTGAGTGTGTTTAAATTAGTGATTGACAGATTTCTAAATACCAATGACAGAAAGGGATATTGGGATAGTGTGGGAAAAAGTCATCGACGTGGATGATCAGCCATGATCTTATTGAATGACAGAGTAGGCTCGATGGGCTGAATGGCCTACTCCTGCTCCTACATTCCTATGTAACTGTCTAAAACATTAGTTAGACCCCAGATAAAATACTGTGTACAGTCGTGGTTACCACAGTACAGGAAGGATGCAGTCGCATTAGAGAGGATGCAGAAGACATTTCCAAAGACATTGCTAAGAATGGAGAATATTAGCTATGAAGAAGGATTGGATAGGCTGAGGGTGTTTCCTTTGGAACAGAGGAGGCTGAGGGGAGATTTAACTGAGTTGTATAAAATTATGAGAGGCTTAGATTGAGTGGCTAGGAAAGACCTATTTCTGTTAGCAGTGAGGTCAATAATCAGGCACATAGCTTTAAAGTAATTAGTAGAAGAATTAGAGGGGAGTTGAGCAATTTATTTCATTCAGAGGATGGTGGGGGTCTGGAAATTACTGTCTGAAAGGGTAGTAGAGACAGAAACCCTCATCGCATTTAAAAAAACACTTGGAAACGCACTTGTGGTGCTGTAACCTGCAGGGCTAAGGACCAAGAGTTTGAAAGTGCAATTAGACTGGAAAGCGCTCTTACGGCCAGCACAGACATGATGAGCCGAATGGACTCCTGCTGTGCCATAAATCTTTGTATATTTCTATTGTTTATAGTGATGGAACATAGTACAGCACAGTACAGGCCCTTCGGTCCACGATGTTGTGCCGACCCTTTAACCTACTCTAAGATCAAACTAACTACATACCCTTCATTCTACTATCATCCATGTACCTATCCAAGAGTCGTTTAAATGCCCCTAATGTATCTGCTTCTACTACCACCGCTGGCAGCGCATTCCACGCACCCACCACTCTCTGTGTAAAGAACCTACCTCTGACATCTCCCCGAAACCTTCCTCCAATCACCTTAAAATTATGCCCCCTGGTGATAGCCCTTTCCACCCTGGGAAAAAGTCTCTGACCATCCACTCTATCTATACCTCTCATCATCTTGTACCCCTCTATCAAGTCACCTCTCATCCTTCTTTGCTCCAATGAGAAAAGCCCTAGCTCCCTCAATCTTTCTTCGTAGGACATGCCCTCCAGTCCAGACAGCATCCTGGTAAATCTCCTCTGCACCCTCTCTAAAGCTTCCACATCCTTCCTATAATGAAGCGACCAGAACTGAACACAATATTCCAAGTGTGGTCGAACCAGGGCCTTATAGAGCTGCAGCATAACCTCGCGGCTCTTAAACTCAATACCCCTGTTAATGAAAGCCAACACACCATACGCCTTCTTAACAACCCTATCAACTTGGGTGGCAACTTTGAGCGATCTATGGACATGGACCCCAAGATCCCTCTGTTCCTCCACACTGCCAAGAATCCTGTCTTTAAGCCTGTATTCTGCATTCAAATCCGACCTTCCAAAATGAATCACTTCACATTTTTCCAGGTTGAACTGCATCTGCCACTTCTCAGCCCAGCTCTGCATCCTGTCAATGTCCCATTGCAACCTAGAACAGCCTTCCACACTATCCACAACTCCAGCAACCTTCGTGTCATCGGCAAACTTGCTAACCCAGCCTTCCACTTCCTCATCCAAGTCATTTATAAAAATCACAATGAGCAGAGGTCCCAGAACAGATCCTTGTGGAACACCACTGGTCACCGAGCTCCATGCTGAATACTTTCCATCTACTACCACCCTCTGACTTCTATGGGCCAGCCAATTTTGTATCCAGACAGCCAACTTTCCCTGAATCCCATGCCTCCTTACTTTCTGAATGAGCCTACCATGGGGAACCTTATCAAACACGTTGCTAAAATCCATATACACCACATCCACTGCTCTTCCTTCATCAATGTGTTTTGTCACATCTTCAAAGAATTCAATAAGGCTTGTGAGGCATGACCTGCCCCTCACAAAGCCATGCTGACTGTCTCTAATCAAACCATGCTTTTCCAAATAATCATAAATCCTGTCTCTCAGAATCCTCTACAATAATTTGCCCACTACCGACATAAGACTGACTGGTCTATAATTCCCAGGGTTATCCCTATTCCCTTTCTTGAACAAGGGAACAACATTTGCCACCCTCCAATCATCCAGTACTACTCCAGTGGACAGTGAAGACGCAAAGATCATCGCCAAAGGCGCAGCAATCTCTTATACATGCTCTTCCTCCACCACTGAGAATATCACAGCTGTACTGCGGGGGGACACCTCGAAGGGGTCGTGCAGCGAGGCAATATGGGTGGAGCTCAGGAATAGGAAGGGTGCAGTCACGATCTTGGGGGTTTTCTACAGGCCTCCCAACAGCCAGCGGGAGGTAGAGGAGCAGATATGTAGACAGATTTTGGAATGATGTAAAGGTAACAGGGTTGTAGTGGTGGGTGATTTTAACTTCCCCGATATTGACTGGGACTCACTTAGTGCTAGGGGCTTGGATGGGGCAGAATTTGTAAGGAGCATCCAGGAGGGCTTCTTGAAACAATAGGTAGATAGTCCAATGAGGGATGGGGCCGTACTGGACCTGGTATTGGGGAATGAGCCCGGCCAGGTGGTCGAAGCTTCAGTCGGGGAGCATTTCGGGAACAGTGACCATAATTCCATAAGTTTTAAGGTACTTGTGGATAAGGATAAGAGTAGTCCTTGGGTGAAGGTGCTAAATTTGGGGAAGGCTAATTATAACAATATTAGGCAGGAACTGAAGAATTTAGATTGGGGGCGGCTGTTTGAGGGTAAATCAACAGCTGACCTGTGGGAGTCTTTCAAACGGCAGTTGATTAGAATCCAGGACCAGCATGTTCCTGTGAGGAAGAAAGATAAGTTTGGCAAGTTTCGGGAACCTTGGATAACACGGGATATTGTGAGCCTAGTCAAAAAGAAATAGGAAGCATTCGTAAGGGCTGGAAGGCTAGGAACAGACGAATCCCTTGAGGAATATAAGTAGGAAGGAACTTAAGAAAGGAGTCAGGAGGGCTAAAAGGGGTCATGAAAAGTCATCGGCAAAAAGGATTAAGGAAAATCCCAAGGCTTTATATACGTATATAAAGAGCAAGGGGGTAACTAGGGAAAGGGTTGGCCCACTCCAGGACAGAGAAGGGAATCTATGTGTGGAGCCAGAGGAAATGGGCGAGGTACTAAATGAGTACTTTGCATCAGTATTCACCAAAGAGAAGGACTTGGTGGATGATGAGCCTCGGGAAGGGAGTGTAGATAGTCTCAGTCATCTCATTATCAAAAAGGAGGAGGTGTTGGGTGTCTTGCAAAGCATTAAGGTAGATAGGTCCCCAGGGCCTGATGGGATCTACCCCCAGAATACTGAGGGAGGGAAGGGAAGAAATTGCTGGGGCCTTAACAGAAATCTTTGCATCCTCATTGGCTACAGGTGAGGTCCCAAAGGACTGGAGAATAGCCAATGTTGTTCCTTTGTTTAAGAAGGGTAGCAAGGATAATCCAGGAAATTATAGGCCGGTGAGCCTTACGTCAGTGGTAGGGAAATTATTAGAGAGGATTCTTCGGGACAGGATTTACTCCCATTTGAAAACAAACAAACTTATTAGCGAGAGGCAGCATGGTTTTGTGAAGGCGAGGTCGTGTCTCACTAATTTGATTGAGTTTTTTGAGGAAGTGACCAAAGATGATTGATGAAGGAAGGGCAGTGGATGTTATCTATATGGACTTCAGTAAAGCCTTTGACAAGGTCCCTCATGGCAGACTGGTACAAAAGGTGAAGTCACACGGGATCAGAGGTGAGCAGGCAAGATGGATACAGAACTGGCTCAGTCATAGAAGACAGAGGGTAGCAGTGGAAGGGTGCTTTTCTGAATGGAGGGATGTGACTAGTGGTGTTCCGCAGGGATCTGTGCTGGGACCTTTGCTCTTTGTAGTATATATAAATGATTTGGAGGAAAATGTAGCTGGTCTGATTAGTAAGTTTGCGGACGACACAAAGGTTGGTGGAGTAGCGGATAGTGATGAGGATTGTCAGAGGTTACAGCAGGATATCGATCGGTTGGAGACTTGGGCGGAGAAATGGCAGATGGAGTTTAATCCGGACAAATGTGAGGGAATGCATTTTGGAAGGTATAATGCAGGTGGAAGGTATACAGTAAATGGCAGAACCCTTAGGGGTATTGACAGGCAGAGAGATCTGGGTGTACAGGTCCACAGGTCACTGAAAGTGGCAACGCAGGTGGATAAGGTAGTCAAGAAGGCATACGGCATGCTTGCCTTCATCGGTCGGGGTATAGAGTATAAAAATTGGCAAGTCATGCTGCAGCTGTCCAGAACTTTAGTTAGGCCACACTTAGAATATTGAGTGCAATTCTGGTCGCCACACTACCAGAAGGACGTGGAGGCTTTGGAGAGGGTACAGAAGAGGTTTACCAGGATGTTGACTGGTCTGGAGGGCATTAGCTATGAGGAGAGGTTGGATAAACTCGGATTGTTTTCACTGGAACGACGGAGGTGGAGGGGTGACATGATCGAGGTTTACAAAGTTATGAGCGGCATGGACAGAGTGGATAGTCAAGCTTTTTCCCAGGGTGGAAGAGTCAGTTACTAGGGGTTTAAGGTGCGAGGGGCAAAGTTTAGAGGGGATGTGCGAGGCAAGTTCTTTACACAGAGGGTGGCGAGTGCCTGGAACTTGCTGCTGGGGGAGGTGGTGGAAGCAGGTACGATAGCGACGTTTAAGAGGCATCTTAACAAATGCATGAATAGGATGGGAATAGAGGAATATGGTCCCCGGAAGTGCAGAAGGTTTTAGTTTAGGCAGGCATCAGGATCAGCGTGGGCTTGGAGGGCCGAATGGCCTGTTCCTGTGCTGTACTATTCTTTGTTCTTTGTTCACTTCCTTGAGTTCAAATCAAGGTTTCCATGTTTTGTTGCTGACTCTAGAGTTTCCATCAGTCTTTCCTTCCTTTTGCTATCTGTGGACTTTTAGAAGTTAACTTGGCATCATTTCATTACGACTTGATTTACCTAGCTTGCATGCAGGCCTTTTCAACCTTGGTGGTATCATGTGTTATGGGTGTTTTAGCCAGGTTCCTTAATTTAAACAAAATCTTCACTTATCACTAAGTGGGATCTCATCCTTGCTGTTTGTTGAGAAAATATTTTTCCAGTAATTTTCAAAACTCCTCCTGGAAGTAAATGAAACCGTTGAAGGCAAAATTTCCTTGCAGGTATGCATGCTATTGTACCACGTGCAGGGCTAATCTTTGTTTATATCTGTACTTTTTTTTTTAAAGCCTTTTTTGATAGCTGCAGTAGTTTATATTAATGGAGAAATAACTAACTAGAATATGTAGGAATGGATTAAATACTATAGTTGTGTTCAGAGAATAAAACTATGAACCAACACAGTGCAGTTGAGTACAATGTATCTGGTTGAGATCATCAAATCGTAGTGTTTAACTGCTTTCATCTGCGCTCAACCTTTTATAGAGCTGCTGAGATGGCAAGCTGTTTTTCCTGGTTTCTTATCACTTGCGCCTAAAGTTATGTTTGTGGTGGCAAATGGGTAAGTGACGTTAAATTCAATTTTGCAGAGCACTTTTATAACAAGATCGCCAAAGATTTTGGCCCTAATTACCTTTATCTATTAAGTATATGTTGAGCAAGGATGAGGAATTCAAATGCTTAGAATGTAAACAAAGCATACATATGCATTCAAATTCTGAATATTGCAAAGTGACTTTTGGACAGTTGGCTTCTTTGTTAATCTTGTTCTGTTTTAAAGAAACTCTTTATAGAAAAAAAATGGTTTATACAGGTATGAGATTTCTTCCAAAAACTTATCACTGACCCTTGCACTATATCTGTAGTTTTGCCAATGCATTTTATTCACAAGTGTATTTGTCATAGTTGCAATTTATCTTGATTGCAGCCCAACTTTCTGTACATTGCAAATTTGCATCAGGGGCCTAAAGTGAAATGCCAAGCAGTTTTTTTTTGCACAATGAGTACATTAAAATCTCATAATTGGAAGTAAACGAGCCAGGATAAACGTCTTGGGAACTTAATCCTTGTGGGAGTACAGAAAGATGTGAAGAAATTATAGTGTTGAGAGGGTTAGTAGACCAGCAATGGGAGGGAGATCTGAATCTTGTCTGGCACTGCCATTTGTTTCAGGAGTGGACCTATTTTGGATTTGTTTTTGGAGTTGTAACAGTTGATTTTCTAAACATGCATTTCTGCGCTGCATGTTTATCTAGGCTTCGAGTTGACTAATGATGACGAGTACAATTGTAATGTAAAAGAGAAGAAAAATATTGCATAAGTTCTCAGAAAAAAACGGAGTTATATTGATCATTTAAAGCAGGAGAAAATGGACACACATTTTCTGTTTTGCTTAAAAAAGGCATAATTAAATTGAGTTTCCAGTGATAAATTTAGTTAGGAATTTTGTGTCTTTCTACATGACGTTTATAGCAATGGCCTGTATTTTTCCACGAATGATTGGCTTTAAACTATATTCTTCAGAGGGGGAAAAATTATTGTAGTTAGATCTGAGTGTTCCCATAAATAATAGGAATGAAGTAACTGAAACAGCAAATAAGCATATCATAAGATAGGAAATGGCAGGAGCATTGCACTTGCAGTGAATTTAAGTATTTGAGCTCCTAGTTGTCTTCCTGTTCATGCACACTCTTCAGAGTCTTTCCATTATATGTACATTTCCTATTTCTTGTTTTTGTTCCAAAATGAATACCTCACACTTATCCACATTACATTACATTGCATCTGTAAGATGTCTGTCCAATTCTGTAACATATTTAACTGCCTGAAGTCTTTATAGCCCTCTTCACTATTTGCCAAATCTTTTACTTTTGTGTTCCTTAAACAAAGTCCAAATCATTTATATCCACAGAACAAAATTGGAACCATCAACAACACCATTTCTGACCCTTCTCCTCCAGTCCAATCAACACCTATTTCCTCCGCAACTGTTCCCTGCCATCGACTAGCTCTCTCTCTCTCTCTACTGCTACATTTTCTTTTAGGCAATACGCCTGAATGTTTCTAACAAGTGTCTTCTGCCACAAGTGTCTTCTGACATCTCAGACACCTTCAGAAAATCCATTTACACTATGTCTGCTACATTCCTTTTTTTTTGCTTAAAAAAACTGTTAAATGTGACTTGCCTTCAACAAATCCATGTTGGCTACCTTGATCAACCCATACATTTCTAGTATTAACTTAATCTTAACAGGAGATGAGTCCAGAACTCCCGGGGGTGGCCGTCCAGTGATGGCCACCTTGACGGCCACTGCCAATGCATGCCCACCTGGTCCACTGGGAAGAAGGTCTTATTCCAGGAGGCTGCAAATGTCGTCAATAACTTACTCTGAAAGCTTGAGTCTCCTGAGTCACTGGTGCTCACACGTGTTGAGAGAGCTGATCCTCTTGTGTTGGAGGTCTCGCCTTCAACTGCATCTCTTCATCCATCCCCTCTATCCTGTGGTCTGGAATGTGACTGAGCAGAAGGCAGCTGCTGTTGCTGCTTCTCTTGTTCCTCATCAGAGATCCAAGGTAGAGCTGCGTAAGCTGCTCTCATGCCGCAATGAAGGCTGGCAGCAGGAAAGTGCAGTTCAAAGTGAGTGACGTGCAAGACCGGTGCAATGACTTCCACCCACCTCGGCAGGATTGCAGCTATTGAGTTTTACTCTTTTTTGAAGGCTTCCCAGCCTGTCTGCTTCACTGAAGAAGGACACCTGCTATGGTGTTGACTGGTTGACACTGGCGAGTTCTGCACACCTCAGGGAAAAGTGCTTACTTTTAAAGCCAGAATTCTGGGTTAAATATTGAATTAATTGGGTATTTAAACATTTTAATTACTTACCTGACAGCTCCATGAGGGTTTCTCACTCATCTGCACCCACCCAGGTTAAACTGAAAAGTGGACGTGCTCATGTCGTGTTTCAGACCCAACATTACTACTTTTTCAGGGCTTTAAACCCCACACCCCCGCCTGCACCCAAATCTGCAGCACCGCCCCCACCCTAGCCCAACCCCACACCTCCCTTGGCAATTATTCTAAGGAATAACCTATACTTATCTTGCGAATGGTGGTGGACAATTAAACAACTGACAGGAGGAGGAGGCTCCACAAGCATCCCCATCCTCAACAATGGGGGAGCCCAGCACATCAGTGCAAAAGACAAGGCTGAAGCATTTGCATCCATCTGCTGCCAGAAGTGCTGAGTGGATGATCCATCTCTGCCTCCTCCTGAGGTCCCCAGCATCACAGATGCCAATCCTCAGCCAATCCGAGTCACTCCACATGATATCAAGAAGCAGCTGAAGGCACTGGATACTGCACCGGCTATGGGCCCTGACAACATCCTGGCAATAGTATTGGAAGACTTGCGCTGCAGAACTTGCCATGCCTCTAACCAAGCTGTTCCGGTACAGTTACAACATTGGCATCTACCTGGCAATGTGGAAAATTGCCCAGGTATATCCTGTACACAAAAAGCAGGACAAATCCAACCCGGCCAACTACCGCCCTATCAGTCTACTCTCGATCATCAGCAAAGTGATGGAAGGGATTGTCGACAGTGTTATCAAGCGGCACTTGCTCAGCAATAACCTGTTCACTGATGCTCAGATTGGGTTCCGCCAGGGCCACTCAGCTCCTGACCTCATTACAGCCTTGGTCCGAACATGGACAAAAGAGCTGAACTCGAGAGGTGAGGTGAGAGTAACTGCATAGAAAATAGGAGCAGGAGTAGGCCAGGGCAAGGGCAAGACTGCCCTTGACATCAAGGCATCATTTACCTTCCAGGAGCGGAGCAGACCTATAGGGAGAACTCCAAGTGAGAGAAGGGGATAAATTAAGCCTGAGGATCGCGGCCCAGTCACTTACCTTCCAGGAGCAGAGAGTAGTCCAGGCGCGAGAGTTTGAAAAAAAAGTCAACAGTGACATCACAGGAAAGCTGCAAGGTGATTGGTTGGTGAATAACAGTTGTTAGTGCCTGGAAATAGCTTTAAAAAAAAAAGGGGAAAGTTATTTTTTTTAAACCTACCATATAAGTGATCAGGTTTGTACTACTAAAGTGTTTTTTTTTTTAATTAGTATAATTTACTAAGGACTTTAGATTGTAGTGGGTAGTGTCTGGAGTAGAACAAGGCCCCTAGCGTAATTTTTAATTAAAGAGAGTAACTAAGTAATCTAAAGGGAAGTCATTGGAAATCAGGGATGCTTCCAGTGTCCCTGATGACCATGCGTGCAGGAAGTGTATCCATCTGCAGCTACTAGCTACCCGCATTATGGAGCTGGAGCTGTGGCTGGATTCACCGTGGAGCATCCGTGATGCTGAGGACGTCGTGGATAGCACATTTAGCGAGGTGGTCACACCGCAGGTAATGGCTGCACAGGCAGAAAAGGGATGGGTGACCATCAGGCGGAGTAGTAGGCACAGGCAGGTAGTGCAGGAGTTCCCTGTGGACATCCCCCTCTCAAACAGATATATCACTTTGAATACGGGTGGGGGGTGGCTTCCCAGGGGAAAGCAGCAACAACCAAGTTCATGGCACCACGGATGGCTCTGCTGCTCAGCACGGAGGGAAAAAAGACTGGGAGAGCCATAGTGATAGGAGATTCAATTGTAAAGGGAACAGACAGGTGTTTCTGTGGCCACAAACGAGACTCCGGGATGGTATGTTGCCTCCCTGGTGCTAGGGTGAAGGATGTCTCAGCGCGGCTGCAGGACATTCTGAAAGGGGATGGTGAACAGCCAGTGGTCGTGGTACATGTCGGTACCATCGGCATAGGTAGAAAAAGCGATGAGGCCCTGCAAGATGAATTTAAGGAGTTCGGAGCTAAATTAAAAAGCAGCAGCTTGAAGGTAGTAATCTCAGGATTAATTCCTGTGCCACGTGTTAGTGAGTGTAGGAACAGGAGAATAGACCAGATGAATGTGTGGCTGGAGAAATGGTGCAGGAGGGAGGGATTTAGATTCCTGGGACGTCGGGACCGGTTCTGGGGAAGGTGAGACCTGTACAAGTGGGACGTGTTACCCAGGCAGGACTAGAACCGATGTTCTCGCAGGGGCGTTTGCTAGTGCTGTTGGGGAGGATTTAAACTAGAATGGCAGGGGGATGGGAACCTGAGCGTGGAGACTGAGGAGGAGGAAATAAGGAAAGAAACAAACGACAGGAAACAAAAATGCAAAAGTGGAAGGTATAGAAATCAAGGGCAAGAAACAAATAAGGCCATAGTGTGAAATAATGCTAAGATGACTAAGAATGTTAAAAAGACAAGCCTAAAGGTGTTGTATCTCAATGCACGGAGTATTCGCAATAAGGTAGGCAAATTAACCACGCAAATAGATGTAAATGAATACAATATAGTTGCGATTACGGAGACATGACAGCAGGGTGACCAAGGATGGGAACTGAACATCCAAGGATATTCAATATTTAGGAAGGACAGGCAAAAAGAGAAAGGAGGTGGAGTAGCATTGTTAGTAAAAGAGGAAATCAATACAATAGTGAAGAAGGATGTTAGCTCAGAGAATCCTGATGTGGAATCTGTATGGGTGGAGCTAAGAAACACCAAGGGGCAGAAAACGTTGGTGGGGGTTGTATATAGATCCTCAAACAGCAGTGGTGATGTAGAGGATGGCATTAAACAGGAAATTAGAGACGCATGCAATAAGGGTGCAACTGTAATTATGGGTGAGTTTAATCTACATATAGATTGGGCAAACCAAATTAGCAATAATACTGTAGAGGAGGAATTCCTAGAGTGTGTACGTGATAGATTTTTGGACCAATACGTTGAGGAACCAACTAGAGAACAGGCCATCCTCGTCTGGGTATTGTGCAATGAGAAAAGATTAGTTAACAATCTTGTGCGGGGTCCCTTGGGGAAGAGCGACCATAACATGATAGAATTCGTCATTAAGGTGGAGAGTGAGAGAGTTGTTTCCGAGACTAGGGTCCTGAATCTAAATAAAGGAAACTATGAAGGTATGAGGCGCATTTTGGCTACGATAGTTTGGGGAACATTACTTAAAGAGTTGACAGAGGAGAGGCAATGGCTAGCATTTAAAAAGCGCATGGATGAATTACAACAATTGTTCAGTCCTGTCTGACGTAAAAATAAAACAGGAAGGTTGGCTCAATTGTCGCTTACAAAAGAAATCAGGGATAGTATTAGATCCAAGGAGGAGAAATATGAAATGGCCAGAACAAACAAACAAACCTAAGGATTGGGAGCAGTTTAGAATTCAGCAAAGGAGGACAAAGGGATTGATGTCTTGCTGCAATTATACAAGGCCTTGGTGGGACCACATCTGGAATTTGTGTGCAGTTTTGGTCTCCTTATCTGAGGAAGGATGTTCTTGCTATGGAGGGAGTGCAGTGAAGGTTCACCAGACTGATTCCTGCGATGGCAGGACTGACGTATGAAGAGAGATTGGGTCGATTAGGCTTGTATTTGCTAGAGTTTAGAAGAATGAGAGGGGATCTCATAGAAACCTCCAAAATTCTAACAGGACTGGACAGACTAGATGCAGGAAGGATGATCCCAATGGCGGGGGAGTCCAGGACCAGAGGTCACGGTCTAAGGATAAGGGGTAAGCCATTCAGGACTGAGATGAGGAGGGATTTCTTCACCCAGAGAGTAGTGAACCTGTGACATTCTCTCCCACAGAAAGCAGTTGAGGCCAAACCATTAAATATATTCAAGCAAGAATTAGATATAGTTCTTAGGGCTAATGTGATCAAAGGATACGGGGAGAAAGCGGGAACAGGGTACTGAGTTTGGATGATCAGCCATGATTGTATTGAATGGCAGAGCAGGCTCGAAGGGCCGAATGGCCTACTCCTGCTCCTATTTTTCTATATTTGATCAAGTATGGCATCATGGAGCCCGAGCAAAACTGGAGTCCATGGGAATTGGGGGGAAACGCTCTGCTGGTCGGAGTCATACCAAGCACAAAGGAAGATGGTTGTGGTTATTGGAGGTCAATCATCTCAGTTCTAGGACATTACTGCTGGAGTTCCTCAGGGTAGTGTCCTGGGCCCAACCATCTTCAGCTGCTTCATCAATGACCTTCCCTGCATCATGAGGTCAGAAGTTGGGGATGTTCCCTGATTGCACAATGTTCAGCACCGTTCGCAACTCCTCAGATACTGAAACAGTTGGTATAGAAATGCAGCAAGACCTGGACGACATCCAGGCTTGGGCTACTAAGTGGCAAGTATCATTTGTGCCACACAAGTGCCAGGCAATGACCATCTCAAACAAGAGAGAATCTAATCATCTCACCTTGACATTCAATGGCATTAGCATTGCTGAATCCCCCAATATCAACATCATGTGGGTCACCATTGACCAGAAACTAAACTGGACTGAACACTTAAATGCTGTGGCTACAAGAGCAGGTCAGAGGCTGGGAATTCTGCGGCGAGTAACTCACCTCCTGTCTCCCCAGTGCCTGTCCACCATCTACAAGGCACAAGTCAGGAGTGTGATGGAATACTCCCCACTTGCCTGGATGGGTGCAGCTCCAACAACACTCAAGACACCATCCAGGACAAAGCAGCCTGCTTGATTGTCACCCCATCCACCACCTTCAACATTCACTCCCTCTACTACAAATGCACAGTGGCAGCAGTATGTACCATCCACAAGATACACTGCAACAACTCACAAAGGCTCCTTAGACAGCACCTTCCAAACCATGACCTCTACCACCTAGAAGGACAAGGGCAGCAGATGCATGGGGACACCACCACCTGCAAGTTCCCCTCCAAGCCACACACCAGCCTGACATGGAATTATATCACCATTCCTTCACTGTTGCTGGGTCAAAATTCTGGACCCCTTCCTAACAGCACTGTGGGTGTACCTACATCCCAAGGACTGCAAAGGTTCAAGAAGGCTGCTCACCACCACCATCTCAAGGGCAATTACGGATAGGTAATAAATGCTGGCCTAGCCAGCGATGCTCACATCCCCCGAACGAATTAAAAAACTAACTGATGTACAGTTACCAGTTTATCTTTTCTTCTCCTTAAACAACAGCTACTCTCCAGTTCCATTGGAAAATTTGTATAGCAATATAGTCATATCTTAGCCTCCTTGGACCTACTCTCAGGAATTCTCCTCTTAAACCCCTGATTTCCCATGTCCTTCTCTTCATTTTAAAATCCTCCTTAAAATTCACCTCTTCGACTAAACTTAGCCACCCCTCCTAATCCTCTTTTGTCTTGATGTCCATCTGCCTCTGCAAAGCACTGAGATATTTCTCTGTAAAAGGTGCTGTATAAATATAGGTTATTTTGTCTGAGAAACTACTGTAATGTAAAAGTTAAACCTGAGCACTATTTAAAATGAACCGTAAAGGTAGTTTATGTTGCTTGCTTCCATTAAATTATATTTTGTTGGTAGACAATTAACAACATTCTTTTGTTGCTTTTTATGAATCAACCGAAAGCAGAATCTCTTAGTCTGGGAGCCGTGGAATTTAATCCAAGCCCATTCACTTGTCTGCCAAGTTTTTAATGTTCTATTTGCTATCACAGCAATCACCATGAGCTCTGTTGATTCCAAGTGCAGATAAATGGCCCTTGCGTGACTTACCAAGAACGAGTTGCTGTGCAAGGGAAATCTTGTCCAAATATTATTTGATTGGGATGTATTTATAAGTGTTGAGGCTTTGAAGCTATATTACTACTGCTGTTTTTGTTTTGTGTTTTCAATCCACAATATGCTAAATTGCATTTTAAATCTAAAGTGCGTTAGACTTCAAAAAGCATTAACGTTTTGAACTTTCTTTGCTCAAAATTTAGAACAAATTGGTATGAGTGAAATCTAAATATAAATAGTATTTGCCAATTGATATAAATTTAGGTTTTTAATTTAAAGCTTGCCCAAAGGAACCGACAGTATCGAAGGTTTTAATTTGAGAAAATAATTCAAGGGTGATTTTTTGGAACGCCTAGTTTACATTCTGTATGAAGAAATTTTATGATGTACACATGCTAATTTTCTCCTCACCTTTTCCATATATCATTTTCTGTAACAGGAGGGCAGGCAAACCAACCTGTAGTTAAATAGGAGATGCATGTAAGTGGCTTGAATGACTCGTGTACCAAGTTGCTTCCCCCTACATAAAGTAATGAGCTTTGCCACCATTATGTTCAGCTGGAATTGAGTAGATGTGCTTTTATTAGCTAGACCAAGCATTTTCTGTTGATATGCATTTCTTAACAGTTCTTTGCATCTGCTGTTAGCTGTTCCAAAATCTTACAATTCAAACTGAGATCAAGGTCTTGCATTGTAACAATATTCATTTGGTTTATGTATTTAATTACATAAGGACTGTCGTGGCATTATTTTGCCCACCAAAATGGTTTCTTACCTGCTCTTTCTCCCCCCCCCACCAACAAAAAAAAAAATTGTAACGTAATGGACTCTGCTTCCACAGAGTTCCCTTGGGTTGTGTATGTGTGTGGACACAAATAATATGAATAATAGTGTTTTTGTGATTTGGATGCATTTCTCTTCATGCTCCAACCACCTACCCCAACAAACCAGGTGAGCTAGTGCCAGAGCATTGCTTCAGATACTTCTCAGGAATCATGAATATTTGAGAGTTCAAAAGACTATTCAGTGCTCACAAGGTTATGGACCCACTGATTAATATTGAAACAATCATCCACTTTCTCCTAGCTATTATGAAAATTGCTTCCTGATTGTATGAACTGCTGAATTCCCTTGTTGAGAACAGAAACTTAATTCAACCTATTCTACTGAGACATTTTTTTCTAAAGCTTCTGTAATTCCTTGTTTTTACGCACAAATCTAATTTTGGAAATGATGCTAAATTGCCACCTATTGTGCACATATACTTGTAGTACCATCCTTCATATCTGAGTAGTGTGGAGGAGACGGAAGGGAAAAATGGAGGGAAGGAAGCTTAATGGTATCTAAGGCACCCTAATCTGAATTGCCAACTTGTGGTTCAGTGTTGCAATCACTTAACTAACAGTATTTCTGCCTACTAATGTTGCCAACTAGCTTGAGTATTAAAAGCCTAGGTTGTAAATGGACCTTGAGAATGTTTTCCATTTAGCACATTTGTGCACATTGAACACCTGTAGTTAGGCATCCACAACTGTACATTTTGCTTTCTTTTTCCGCCCTTCTTACTAATTTGATTTAGGGGCAGCTCATCATCTTTCATTATGAACACATCATTATAACCATACACATGAATGTTCATGTCTGTGCTCAATCTCCTTGATCTCCCCCTCCCCTTCAGAACCGTTATAATTCAGTGTATCAGTAAGAGCGTAACCCAGTTCCAAAATAGCTGACTGGCATAAAGTTGACAAATGATGGGAACAGCTCAGTTGACATTTCAGAGCAGTTGAGTGAAAAGTGAATAAAGTTGATAATGAAAATATCTGTTGCAAGATTTCATGACTTCGAATATTTAAATTCTATTAGATGATCCAGGACCTAGGTTGTAAATAGTATTTTACTTCTATTTATTGCCAGCGCTTTTTAAAGAATATAAATAGATAGGAAGATTATGTGGGTGTCATTAATGATTCAGAAGCTTCATATTGCATATGTATGTATGCACATAGATGCCTTTATTGCAAATTGTAACATGTTGATTTAAGACTAACAGAACTGAACACTGTGCAAGTGCTGGGACATGACTTTCAGTTTTGGTCTGCATCTAAACTGAAGGCTATCTCTGGAAATAGTTGTATCTGATATTATAGCTTCACTAGTAGTGGAACATTTCAAATCTATATACTGTACATCCTGCACATCAGTTATGGCTTGATATAAATATCAAATTACAAGACAACAAATTGTATATATTAATGACGACAGGGATAGTCAATTTGCATAGCTGCTGCACATCTTATAATAACCAGTTCAAAAGATCTCAAAATGTTTGTTTACATAAAGCACCAAAAAAGTTAATTTTTAAACAGCTAATTGTGCCAGTAAGAGCCATGAACAAAAATATAAAATTCAATTCAATGACGAGCAAAATGTGGTTTGCACTAATCACACGTAATGCCACCTCACTTTAAAAAAAATAAATAAATAGATGGTTCACGAGAGACTGATGTCATGCAGACTTGGAAGAGCTATTGAGGGAGCAGAATCAATGCACACAATTTACATCGAACAATTGCGGAAGTATACCAGGTTAATGATATTGTTGAAATTCAGCTCTCACACTACGTAGTGTGAGGACATAGCTGTGTATGAATTTTTTCAAGTTGGCTCCAAAAATAGCGCTCTGTCCTAATTGACTCGAGAAAGAATCTCAGAATCGTTGGTGTAGAAGGAGGCCATTTGGTCCATCATGTCCGCACTGGCTCTCTGAAAGAGCAATTCCCTCAGTGTCATTCCCCTGCCTTCTCTCCATAACCCTGCATGTTCTTCATTTTCATATGACTGTCTAATTCCCTTTTGAATGCTTCAGTTGAACCTGCCTCCACCACGTTCTCAGGCAGCGCGTTCCAGACCTTAGCCACTTGCTGCGTGAAAAAGGTTTTCCTCATGTCACTTTTGCTTCTTTTACCAAATATTTTAAATCTGTGCCCTCTCGTTCTCGATTCTTTCACGAGTGGGAACAGTTTCTCTCCATCTACTCTGACATAACATTCATATATTTGCACTTTTTCTCCTCTTCAGCCAAAATGTGTTGCTAGTAATACTATGCATGAATAATTTGTTTTGATGTCTGTTGTATATTTGACTGTGACTTTATTCTGGATTTTCCTTTCATATAGAATAGTTCAGGAGGGATTATCAACTTTGAGAATTAATTCTGAAATCTAGGTACAGAAATGGTAAACTGTCTTTTTTCACATAAATGTTCTCTGAATGTAATTAAATAATATTGCCATTTTGGTCTAAAATGAACTTTGTCTTTCAAATAATCGGTTCTACAGATTATTTTATGTAATTATTGAAGGGGTGATTAAAAACAGGCACTTTTGTAGGAATGGACATGTGCCATGATGCCATGCAGATATTACAATGGTATTAACTGGATTTGTTCTTACCTCTTACTTAAGATGTTGTAAAGATGCAGAATTACCACATTAGATATTTTCAGAAATGGAGCCCAACTTGATGAAGGAAATTTTCAACTGCAGCCAACAATTTTTTTTCATTGTCAAATGTGGCATCATAGAGGTAGAAACTTTTCTGAACCAAAGACTGTTGGAGGTACAGTTCTGGGAGTTAACACAGTTTAGCTGTTGCCACTGGATGCTATTTCCTATGATTTCCAGGATTGGTCACAGAATCTGGGCAGAGGCAATAAATAATTCTGGAAATTGTATTAGCTGAAGAAGGCTAAGTTCTGAAATCTTTGGAGTTCATGATCAGTTGGCCATTCAGAATTGCCCATTGATGAACTTTCATCTCAGATTGAAGGGCAATTGTGGCATACAGCACTTAAAAACGATTCCCTTTTATCAGGTGCATGAGAAAGTATGCTTCCATGTTCAGTATTTGTATCACTCAGTTATGAATACCTTTTATACTGAGGAAAGTTTCTGCATATCAACCATATAACATTCAATACAAATAATTTGTATTGATAACATCATGTAATGACAACTCTTTGGGCTGTAACATTTCAACTAGCTTCACTTGTCTGAGGTACTTAATAAATTGTGCAGCACCACATAGCTCAACAGTTCTCAATCTGCACAAGTCGATGCTGCATTTTATGCAGCTCTGGCTTCTACCTGATTTTATTGCTTTGCTCTGGGGATTCGCTGTCCCATGCCGCTGGTGGAATTCCCCGAACTTGCTATAGTTTTTGTCAGGTCTAGTTAAACAGCAGGAAGTTGTGTTAGGAAATGAAATCAAATGAATTATTTTTCTTAGCCATTTTCTCTCTCTCGAAGATTGCTGGCTCTAGTTTATTGTGTGATAGTTTCACAAGGGCTGCCAGCCCGCAAGTATCTCATCCTCTCTTCCCTTTCTCTCCCTCTCCTACCCCTCTCTCCTTACCTCACTCTTTCCCCATCCTTTTCCTTTTTTTTTCATTCTCTGGCTTTCTTCCTCTAACCTGCCCCCCCCCCCCCCCCACACACTTTCCTCTCCAATTTCTCCCTCCATTCTTAATATTAGATACTGTGTACTGAATAATTTATGAACTGCTAATCTCCATGGGCTGAATTTTATTGGGGCGGCGCCCTTTGAACTCTGCAGTGCCCACATTTAGTGGCTGCCGCAGAGCCCCTGCGATATTATGTGCGGGGGCTCATTAGCATCACTGCGCTGAGCCTCCCCCCCCCCCCCCCCGATATTACGTGGGGAGAGGCAGGACATTCGGCACAGTGAGAAACCTTTTGATAGCTGTGCAGCAGGTGCTGGGGCTCTATTTTAAGCGCCTCAGCACCTGCTTCCTGACAGCTGTTAAAGAAATACTTACCTGACTGCTGAAGAGTGGGGCTGCTGTCAATCTGGCAGCAAAGCAGAAAGTCCTGCAGAAATCCAGCAGGTCAGGCAGCATCTGTGGAGAGAGAAGCAGAGTTAACTTGTCCAAGTTCACAGGCCTGAAAGTTCACTCTGTTTCTCTCTCCACAGATGCTGCCTGACCTGCTGAGTTACCCCAGCACTTTCTGCTTTGCTGCCACATACTTACCCTGCTGTGTCCCAGTGTCCTGTGAAGTTGCAATACTCCTCTTCCACTCAAGTGTAACATTCCTTCTTAGAGGCGTGCTGCACCTGGGTGAATAATCTTAAATTTGCACATTCCAGGATGTGAGACTTAAATAGACCGTAAAAGGTATTAGAGGTTTACAGAGAACACACTGACACAAATGGGAATGCATGGGTTTCTCAGCAATATAAATACGTCTTTCACTAAATGTTCCTCACCAACATGTGTGTCCTTTTCTTTGTGAATGATGTGTGCCAGCATGTCGCACCCGTGTCACATCCCTTTGCACCGTTGGCCCTTCAAAAGAGCCAATATATGCAGTAACATCATTGCTATGCCACCATTACTCATGAGCGTCTCCACGGACTCAGTGACATGGACATTGGCTCAATCAGCTGCTGCCTCTAATGGTTAACACAGGGATGCTGCTTATGTGGACTGGTGCACAGCAGGTGAGCGAGGGTGATGTGTGGCTTGCAGAGCTCATGTCGATTCCTATGGAACAGACAGCCTTTGTCTGATAAGCCACTTCCGTACATCCCTACTTCACTGCTAGCCCTGCATGCAGAGCCTGGGTGCCATCTACCCTCCCATGCGTCTTTCATATCGTAGGTCCCCAGCGTCCTCATAGTCCGAGGAGGAATCCTGTTGACGTCTCTCATCATCATGCCAGGCCTGACCCCTATTGAGTGCATAGTTGTGCAGAGCAGCAAAGAAAGGAGCTGGCCTTTTCGGCCCATAGTACAGGGCATCACCCTATCCATACAGGCATTGGAGGTGCTCTTTCAGCATGCCGATCTCCTGCTCAATGGTGGCTCATGTAGCTCAGTGGCTGGTGGTGTATCTCTCCTCTACAGCAGTGGTGGAGTCTCTCACTGGTGTCGGGAGCCATGTCTGCAAAGGATAGCTCTTATCTCCAAGAAGTCACCCCTCCATCTGAGCCAGTTCAGTGAACAGCATTGGCAGCCGGAACTGGCGCAAGACCCAGGTGGCATGGCAGCTGCCTGAGAAGTGGTCACACATTCGCTGCAAGCATCTGCGGTGTTCACATACCAGCTTCACCTGGATCGAGAGGGCTCCTTTAATGGTGACGTCTGCAGGTGATAGCCTGGCGGGGGAGGCCTGATGGCCACATGGGTGCAGTCTGTGAGCATTACAATTTATGGTTCTCTGGCAATGGTGCCCGAACCAATGGCCCGCTGGGCCTGGCTGTGAGAGTCTGTCCTGAAGTGAACATACTCACTGGCCCTCTGGTGCAAGGCGTTGGTGACCTCCCTGTTGCAGCGGTGCACTGCTGGCTGTGTGACCCCACAAAGGTCTCTGGTGGACCCCTAAAAGGCTGCAGAGGCGTCAGGCTTGAGAATCGCTGCCACTATGAGGAACAGAGGGATGGGATGTCCACCGGAGCCCATGGGCTGCAGGTCATCCTTGAGCAGGGCACAGAGACACGTCACCACCCTCTCTATATGCGCAATCTCCTCTGACACTGGTGCTCTGACATCCGATGTCCTGTCATGTGGGGCCTGTAGATGCACGGCAACCATAATGGCGAGCACCCCGGGGGTTGCTGCTCACGACCAGGGGCCTCTACGGGGATCGCACCTGCCTGTTGATATTGCTGCTGTTGCATATGGATTCTTATGTGCAGAGGATCACACAATATCGGATGAGCCATATCTATTTCCATGTGATAAATCAAGTTTTACCCTGCATGTATTTGAAGGTTCCTAACAGAACATGAATTGGTGTTGACGGGTACATCCGCTGCCTTCATGGATTAACTATGTGGCATGCCATGGCATTGCTTATCTTGGCCAACACTCAGAGTGGCACAACATGACCACATCAAGATTCTGCCAGCTGAATTGATTGCCTCACCAGCCATTGAACCTTAATGCTCCTGCCCTTTCTGGCACCCTCCCCACACATACAGTGCCTAGTGTGCCATTGCCCACTCACAAAACACAGATCGTACACTGTTAACGGAGGGATGGTACATGGTACCTCCCTTCATGCCAGCACAGCTTTCCCTCCAGTAATCCCAGACGCCCTCCCTTTCAGAATGCAGAGTTAGACCCCTGTATATCTCCCCCTCCCCCCCCTCCTTCCAGAATGCAGAGTTAGACCCCTGTGTATCCCCCCTCCCTCCTCCCTTCCAGAATGCAGAGTGAGGACCCACCAGCTTTTCAGATCGTGAATGGGACGGCACGTGACGACTGCCCGTTCAATGAAAAATCCGGCAGTGTTGATGGAGAGGCGGTGGGCTGCATAAACAGCAAAGGTAAGTAATCATTACCATATGCTAATTGTGGTGCCACTGCTGTGCGGCGGGGGGGCCGCACAGAGGTCCCGTCGCCAGTAATATGCGGCGGGCCCTTCTCGACGCCTCAAGTCGAGGCGGACCTCTCCCCACAGCATTTCACTCCGCGTCAAGGGGCCGGTAAAATTCAGCCCCATGTGTGATGAGAAGTCCTCAGTATTAGGTACCAGTTTGTGATGCTATTCAGATTTAACTTGCCAATTAACCTTATCACACATCTACAGTATCAACATGCTCAGCACATCCTGCAGAGTGGTAATGCAAATGAAAACGCTTTGTTAAATAGTTCAGCCAGATAACACACAAAACAAATGCATGGCACTCTCTGGACAGTGCTGATTTTGATAAGCAATTTCGACCTTTGCTATTGTGGTTTACAATGGCGTCGAAAAGACGGGATTAAATTGCAGCTCTTTATAAATTAGTGCCAGCTATCTCTGATATCCTTATTTTATTGAACGATAATGATATTACATTTCGCAGAAGGCTTGCTCTGTATTTACTCGTTATGACCCTTGTTCCTGATTATAGCTTACACTTTTGTTTAAACATGGTTATATCAAGCCAAGGCAGTCCATAAAATAAATAGGTATCTGACTGTAGCTTTTTAGTGCATTAAGTAAATGAACTGTTTGTATTCAGCGACACATTATAAAAAAGCATTTTAATGTTATGTCCTGGAAGTAAATAGCTCTATTATGAATTTGTTCTGTTCTCTAAAATTAAATTAAATGCAAAGTTAATATTCCATGCTAATTTAGTTTGCCTTCTATCATCCTGGTAATTGCATGATCCAACAATAATGGAGTTGCTGGGCATCGCAATCAGTCTCTATCAAGTAGTCTATAACAGCCTTAGACAATAGGCAAGGAAAACCCAAGTGGCGGCAAGCTTTGGAAGCTATAAAGCTTCCAGTTCTTCACAAGCATGCTACATTTGCCATATGTCATGTCTCAGATTGCTCGTACTGTATCCCAAAATACAATCTTATAAAGAAATTTTTAAATTTGCATTTGAATGAATCAATACTATTTGCTTCTACTGTCTCCCTGTAAAGCCTGTTCCACAGATTGAACTCTCATTGAAATAATATTTGGGCAGATTATCTTTGAATTTACCCTCTTTCAAGTGCAGGCTGTTACCTCTGGTTCTACTATTCTGGACAAGGTAAAAAGCAGGTCATGGTCTACATTGCCTGGTCCCTTTTCAAATGACCGCTGTTTTCAGGATTCGAACTTTCAATCTTGTCTTTTCCAGTAAGAGCATGTCCAGTTTACATAAACACTCTTCATAATCCAAACCTGCCATCTCTTCTATCCTTCTGGTTGTTCACCTCTATATTTTTTCAGTTGCTGCAATATTGTTTTTGTACTGTCACAGCCAGAACTGTACCCGGTTTCGAAATGTGGTTGCACTGATGATTTTTATAGTGGCAGGATTATCTCACTAGTTCCCAGAGTTTACATTCCACTTGTTTTGGAACTGTGTAAGTAGGCCAAAGACAAAGATCACAATGGAGATGCAAGGCGAACATAAAGTGACAAACTGTCGGGCATCCGCAATCATGCTTGTGGGAAGTTTGGATAAATTTGACGAAGTGTGACACAATCTGTGTTTGGTCTACCTAATGTAAAGCTGACTGCACTGAATAACAAATACAGTATAGTAGCCTGAAATAAGTGAATGTGGTCTCGTGGAGAAAATCCTTCTCTTCTCCAGACAAATGAATAGACATATTTGCATAACCTGCTATATAATTTTCACTGTTCACAGTGCCATCTCTTCTATATGGGTCTCACCTGCTGTGAGATTTTCTCTTTATTTCTCTTTCAAATTTCTGACATTCACAGTTTTTCTTATAACTTTTTTGGAAAGCTGTTATTCTTTTGTAAAACTGGTTAGTCCACTTCCATTGTCATAAATTATTTCCTTTATTCTTTAGCTAGGTTAGCAGGATATAAGCTGCTTCAATGCCACATAGCAAGAGTATGGTTAGTTTGATTCGGCTTCTTAGAGCAAATTCATTACCCAGTATAAATTGTTTTGCTTTTTAATTTAGGTTTTCAGTCTGTTTCTGTGAACTAATGTTCAGTACTCTGTACAGTTGTCACAGGTTAGAGCAATATTTTCTTCAAAATTACTCAATTAATATGTTTTATGATATATACTCTGGAGTATGTAAAACACTAAAATCTATTTGAGGGGTTATTGTAAACTGTGCAACTGAGTTTCCTGCTAGTCTGAAAGTTTATTTTGTGCATATATATAATGTATCTCTTGGGTGAGGTGATTTCTCCCCCCGCGCCAAACAATTTGGCATGTTTGTACATAGGGGATTGTGCCAGTGTGCTGTTTGGCATTGACACAATAGGATTAAAAACTGTGTGAATAATACAAATTAGTGAAGAAATAACTTGCAGTTAATTGTAGGGAGATTCTAGTCAGTGTATATTAATTGTATGACTACAAAATTATCTATAGAATTGTATTGGGTCTCCCATGAGGACCAGTGTTTTAAATTTGTTCTTGGATTGAAGTTGATTTTTTTTTAATTGTACCATATATACCTTTGTATTGGCCAAGTGTTTTACATCTGAGCTGACACGATGGCCGGAATTTTACCCTTGGCGGACGGGAGCTGTCCACTGACAGAAATGTTGGTGGCGATCCCACCTCTGCCTGGTCTGAAGATCCAGATTGCATTTTGCAGTTCCTCGGTCCTTAATTGGTCTGAGGTGACACTTCCATCTCATTGAAGCAGGAAGTCCAGCCTAATGGAGCTACCGGCCAATCAGTGGGTACGCAGCTCTCTGTCTCAGCAGCTCCACCGGGAGTGGTGACCACTGCTGGGACTGCAACCCAGTTGAAGACAGAAGATGTGAGGGAACCCTGGAGAACCAGTAACTTTTTGGGGCCTTTTGCTGGGGGCAATCAGTCGGGCCCCGGCGAGGCAAGGGTGGTCGATTGGGAGGACGGGGGGTGCGTGTTGTGCGTTGGGGGTGGTTGGGGCATCGGGGACAGCCCTCCATCGGGCACAGGGTGCCTGATCAGGAAGGCCCCCCATGCCGTCAGAACAGGAGGCTTCTCTCGGGCCTAGGCTGTCCGCCTGCCAACGGTAAAATTCCCTTTGCAGTGGAAGGAGGCCCTTAAGTGGTCACTAACTGGCCATTTAAGGGCTTTGATTGGCCTGGGGCAGGTGGGCCGTTTCTTGCCGCTGCCACTCTGGGTAAAATGGCGGCAGAGGGGAGAGCTGGTCGGGAAGGACCCCCGAGTCTCCCACTCCATCTTACACCCCCCACCCTTCCGGCCAGCATCCTGCTCTTTGTGGGGGTGAGGTGGTGTGTAAAATCACGGCCAATGTGATGCTTTTAATTGGCTGGTGAAACCAGGTTTTTTTTTCAATGGACTTGCTACTTGTAGTGTTTGGTTAAGTTTGGGTTGACTTGAAGTTTAATTCTGCTTTGTAGATCCTTCCTCCAATTATAATAACCATTGTATCCTGGTGATACCTTTGTGTGCTTCTTTAAATAACTTTTATTTTCCAGTTTTCTTCCAGTTTCTCCTTAAGCCCTGAAGGTGCTAACTCCTCCTCCAATTTAGGTCCATTGGCATTAGTAGCCCTGCAGTACATTTCTCAAGTTATATATGATCCAAGACTGTGAGTGTTGGAAGATAATTCAACCATCATAATATTACAGCCAGTCTCATTGTGTCCCCACACGATTTCCACTTTCCAGATAAATCGCTTGATAGTGATCTAGAGCATGAACCCTGGATGATTTTCTTTATTCAGTCATAGCATCCCAATGTTGTCCCACTGTCGTCCACTAACATGGCACAGCAGAACCAGAGTGAGATTTCCTGGTCCATATGGCATAGTGCCACACAAGGTGGTGTATTTAGCCACTGAGCTGTTTTGAACCTCACTTTTAAAGTTACTTTCAACACCATCCTACACACCATCCTGCCATATTGTATGCATTAAATGACATTAGAAATAGTCTGGGGTTTCTTGTTATGAGTTTCTCTCTTCCTTCAACTCCCCAACTGTGTTCTGCCTACCACTTTGTAAGTTGCAAATCTCACTTATGAATAGATACTTAATACCATTTTATAGGAAAAGTTTTTATTCCATTATTCATTCGTTTTGTTGACTTTCATACTCTTTTACTTTACAGGCTCTCAGTGGATTTGTACTGGTGATTACAGCTGAAGGTTTAGTTTTTTACACATCTTCCACCATCCAGGATTATCTCGGGTTTCACCAAGTAGGTTTGTTTTCTCTTTTGTTGCAAAAATGTCTATGGATCTCAAAAATGAGCAGCTCATTTAGCTGAGTTTTGGATTTCCATGTTAGTATTCCATGTTTGCATATGACAGCTTGCCTGTGAAATTCAAGTTGGACCTGAAAATGTGATTGCTTTGGTATTTCCTTAGCTATTAACTGATGCAGAGATGTAATTTGCTGCCAGTCAAAATAATTAAGTTTATTTTTCAGCAGTTATACTAGACAAAGGCTCAAAACTACTATTTATTTATTCTTTCACTCCAAAACTTAAAAAGAACCATACACAGTAGTCGTTATTGTTGCTAAGCTATATTTTATTGCAGTTTTCTGGAGTAATCGTGTAATCCATCTTACTGTATGAAATCTTTTTTAAAGTTGGATTTTTTAGTTGTTTACAGAAATGAAATTTGTGTTTGACAAGTAATTGAATTTTCAGTCCTGTTAGGGTTATGTATATTTTGGATCTCTTGTTTTTATTTTTCAGATATAATAGTCAATATCTCATGGTGTTAATTCCTATTGTACAATACCAAGTACAGTCATTTAGGTGAAGTGGGGTTAGATTCCAGGGTGGGGGTAGGTGGGTAATTGAAGTAGGGTGTGTAATCTTAGTCAGTCCCCATTTTGAAGTCATATATTCAGTCATTTTATATTTCTATTATAAATTTCTTTGCTTGCATTTCTAATCAAACCACTTAACACTTCATCTTGGGGACCCCTGATTTTGGGTCAGCTGGAGTCCTGCGTAAATACTTCTTGTTTATGGATGTTGGTCCAAAGCAGCCACTAAATAATTTCACCGTGATTTGAGTTCTACTGTACGTTCATCTCGTGCCAAGTTATTTAAAAGCTGCCTGGTTCAGAATGGCATCTCAAAATGAGATGGACACCAGCAGTCCCAATGGGCAGATATTTAGTTTGCAAGAGTCTCTGGCTAAAGTTAGCTGAGTACTTTCAGTAACTAGGCCAACTGTCGAATTCCTTTGGTGGTGTGACTAAGTGTTGACAGTTGATATTTTAATGTGTAGGAGTTTTAGTAGTTCTTAGCATATACAAAGAAGATACACTTTGCACTGTAGGTGCCTCCTTAGACTATCTTTCCCTTTTTAGAAGCAAAAGGCCCACAATCGAGTCTCCTTGTACAGACACAAAAGAACTGAGGGGTCATATTTCTTCAGTGACTTACAAAATATCTCGAAGTGCATCGCTATTAGTTAACCAATAGAATCAACCGATATATAATTAAGTTTTGCTACTGGTTTCCACTCTGATACCTCCCCACATAACAGTATGTTATGCACTCTACCTTTCAACCAAACACCAATCTAGCCTAAGATATGTGTCCTTTGGGTATGCACATCCATAGTGCATGGGTAAATATCTTGAGCGTGGAAGTCCCATTAATGTGTCTAGATGGCACAAAACATACCGATGGGTTCAGCATCAAAAAGAACTTTATTTAGTGCTTTTAATATTGCAAAAGGTCCCATGATGCTTTGTAATTGGGGGTCATATCTAAGCAGGTGTAGAATGAAAATAGGAGGTAGTTAGAGGTGCAATTAAGTTATAAGGAGACTTTGCATGATAGGGAGAGATTTAGCAAGATTGAGGGGGATATTTTGATGGGGAAACAAGAGGCTGAAGGCAGTGGCATTTATGGTAATGGAGCAAAAGGACAGGGAACATTCATTGGGCCAAAGTTGGAAGAGAAGAGGACAGACACTAAGAGGAGGCTGCAGCAATATGCAGAATGAGGCTGTGGTGGGACTAGTAGACTAAGATGAAGATTTTGGGTTGGATCAGCTAAGGGATAGGGAGCCACTGGAGGATGGCAAAGCCAAGTGTGAAGGGTGAGAGGCACTTTGTGTATGACAGGATGTGATCAGTGAAGTTCTAGATGAATTGCATCTTGTGTTGATTGGAGATTGGGAAGCCAGTGAAGAGGATGTTGGAAAAAGTTGAACCTGTAGGAGACCAGAAGCATGAATGATTGCTTCAGTGGCAGTGGAGGTGATGCAAGGATGGAGAAAGGTTGTATTTCAGAGGTGCCATTGTTGGTAATGGACTGGATATGGGCTTTGAAGCTCATTTTAGGATTGAGGTTGAGCACCATCTGGATAAGCTTGAGAGAATGACCAAGAAGAGGGATTCCATGAAGAGTTGAGGCAGGAGGGGCTAAACAGAGTTGTTTCAAGTCTTGCCAATGTTGAACTGTGTAAAGCTCTGCTTCATCAGTGACTTAATACCATACAGCACAGCCATAGCCATGGAATCAAGAGTGGCATTATGTACTAAATGTACAATTTTAAATGGGGTACAGAAACAAAGACACCTGGAGGTGGGGTGGGGGGTTGGGGTGGGGTGGTTGGTCACGTACACAAATCTTTGTGGCAGGATAAGGCTGTGAAAAACCATATTGATCCTGAACTCTAGAAATAGAGATATGGGGGGTATTTTATAGAGCGGTTTTTGTGGCGGGAGGGGTAACTTAATTAGGTGCGAGCTGAAATTTTGCATTCCCAATGGTGTTTTTTTTTTAGATTTATTCAGCCGCATGTTTGCGGCAGGTCAGGGTTTATCCCGTCCTGTGGCAGGTTCCAGTTTTCCATACATTTGCATAACATGAATGCTCATTACCTTATTATTATTTCAAATTAAGTCCTACCTGCCGGATGAAGTCAGCAGCGCACGGGAATTCCGTGGCAACCAGTTCACATTCGTTTAAAGGTGGCATGCTTTGTGCAGTTGTACCTGAGGCCAATGGTTTTATTTCTTGAACTCTTTGGCACAAGGAAGGCCAACATTCGAATGGATGTTTGTCTGCAGGCTCAGGACCAGTAAGGGTGATTCTTTTGCAGTGATGTTGGGGAAGGCATTGTTGGGAGGGGAGGGTTTACAGGTGGGGTATCGGGTGGCTGAAGGTGCAGGGGAGGGTATGGTAAAGTGTCAGGGTGTGCAGTAGGTCTTTTCTTTGCTGCTGTTGGGTGGGAGCGGTGCGTTTGAAGCAGATAATCAACGTGATGGTCATAGGCCTAAAGGGAGGGCTGAGTGCTATCAATGGCAGGGTCCTGTGGGGCAAACTCAGGGTACTGGCTGTTGGAAGGAACGGTCACAGTCACAGGGGCAGTTGGATTCAGTGGGGAGGGCAGATTGAGACTCTGGGTAGGATATTCAATGATATCATAGGGAAGGAAATGGGATTTGGCACCAACATGGAAGTAGAGAACTGGAGGATCTAGAGTGATGGTGGGCATATCAGTGGTGACTGGTGTAGATACAGGGGGAAGAGATGGCATGTATATGTCAATAGTGATCTGGTTAACGGTATTGGGAGGAGGTTCAAGGGTCACCGAGGGAAGGTGTAAGGTAACATTGGGTGGGTCAAGGGTGGTGGGTGCAGGCTGGAAGGTGACAGGAGGAGGTTGGGAGGTGGGGAATCTTGTCTGGAATGTAATCTGAACAATTTTTTCCAAATGACTGGCCACATGGTGTAAATTATCTAGGAATGCAAATCGAAGTGGGAGGATACCAATGATGGGTGGGTACAATGTTATGCGTGTACAAGCTATTTGCTCATGACATCAGTGGTTAAGTGCAGTGACAAAACAAGGTTGAAGTTTAATTCTTATCTCAGTGCAATAGTTGCAAAGCTGCAAGGACATGCGTCTCACACCCAATATTTCTGCCACCTCGGGAAGAAGAGCAAAGGATGTGACTGAGGAGAGCTCTTGTCACTCAGCGGCTAATGCCGCAACACCAGCAGCAGGCAGCACAAGAGGGGAAGGCTGCTCAGAATGATGCCCTCCAGGGAAGGCATTATAGAAGACTGGAGCCGGCATGTCAGTGCATCCTCAGGACAAGGACAAACTACCTCATTTGTAAGCATCAAAGCATGTCAGCCATGGGGCATCCATAATCATTATCCTTTTCACCTCAGCAAGTTAAGATGATAAATGAGAATGTATCAAAGATTAAAGCAATTAAAGGTGTTGCATCGACATCAGTCATTCTGGCCTGTCATTCGCAGGCGGCATCCAAGCACAAGCAGACGCCAGACTTTCACATTCTCCACAATCAGTTGCTATATGGCACCATGGCTGAACAAGCATTCAAACACAAAGCACAGCTGCCTACTGCCAGATATGAAGTTTAATAGAGCCCAGGAGATGGCCACAAGGGTCATGCTGATTCAGCAGTGTTTCACCTGATCGCCCCTGAGCCCTTGTGGTTGATGACCCCAAAACTCACCACCTAGCAAAGAGAACAATTTTACTGCTATGACTTATATCTGCGAGCTCCCATTGCCAGCCATGAGCATGCAGAATGAGGGTTCCTCTGCCAACATTGTCCAACATCACAAGGCATGGGAATATAACAATTCCAGGACTCCACGTATCTCCACCAAACACCCCCAACCACCCCCCCCGACCCCCAAAATTAACATCCTCCTTCCGACATGAGGCATCAGTTACAGACGTATCAGATTGATAACATTAAAAAATTGATATTGCGATGATAAAACAACATACAAGTGTGCAGAACAGCACCCAGGCGGCCTATTAAGTGGCATCAAAATGTTTTGCCGCCTTTTCTCTAACACTTCTATGGATTGCTTCCCCTGTGGCAGAGGATGAGGTGAAAGCAGCCTGCTCCCTATTGACTGCCTCTGGCAGAGATGTCAGTGGCTTCCGTCCTCGTCTTGGAGGTGCCCATGGGGGCTCCTCCAATGTCTGCCGTGCTTGTGTCATTTCAGGGCCTGCTCTGTCACAGGGCCTTGGCACGTATGGTTCCTGAGCCGGAGGGGGCAAGGGGCTGAAGGGTGATGCTGGCGTCCCCTGAGAGGTGGCCCCTTCATCTGCCATTTTGACCGTTACAATCCTTTCCTGGTGCCCTTGGATGCCCATGCCAACAGTGGCCGTTCGATCTCCCCACTGCTCCATCCCTTCAGGCAATGGAAAACCCAGTCATAGCTTCCCCTTGCCTCTTAAAATCACCATCTGTCACTCAGCCCCGCCTCCAGTATTTTTGAAGCTCCTGCTTTCGATGTTAATTACAACAGTAGAGTTGTTAAACATTTCTGAACGTAATACCTGCAAGAATAGTGAAACGTGTTTTAACTTTCTTTTTGACTAACATTTTTTTTGCCCCTTTATTTTTCAAATAATCCTATAATCATGGATAACCCCTTCTGGTAACTCTTAAACAATAATTGTTACCAGGAAACCTTGCCACCTGGCCAATTAGGCCCTTTACATTTGAAAATGGTGTTGCTAATGTGGCGTGGGGTCGGGACCTGGAAATGTTCTGGGCTCGCTCGGGTTCCTGAAAATCCAGTCCATAGATTCTAACCCTCTCTGGGATAAAGCTGCTGGAGGAACTGTGGTGAGAAGGACAAATTACTGCACACACTCTTGTATTTCCCATATTTAACCATTCTGAACAGCAACCCAGGAGGCCACAAAGTGTATGAAAGGACTCTAGCACTGCAGATTTAGATCTGTGACTATTCGTCCACTGGAAAGCGAGTATACTGGTACTTTCAGATTCGCAAGCCACCCCCAGTGCTTATAAGGCTATGTCCCTGGTAATGCTACATCAAAACTTCAGTCACTGTGAGTGATGTCACAGGAGGTCTACTGGTAGCCTTAAAAAGGGAAGTGGATGAAGAGATGAAAAATCACAGATGTGATGAATTGAATGGCCTCCTTCTGTATTGCACAATTCCAATTCTAGTTAACTGTTGTGATGTTGCCAGTTGTGGCAGTAATTTGCTCAAAACAAGGTTTCCTGGTAGCAATTATTGCTTGAGAGTTATCAGAAGGGATTATCCATGGTAATATGATTATTTAAAAAATAAAAGGACAAAATAAAGTTATTCAAAAGGAAAGTTAAAACATATTTCACTATTTTCTCAGGTGTTGCACTCAGAAATGATTAAAACAATTGAGTTGTTAATAACTTCAAAAGGGCTACAAAAATAGCAATAGATTTGGTACATTTCAAATTAATAAAAATTCAGAAACCATTGTCAAGATAACTGTAATTACAGGGAGCTAGATATCACTGGTTGCTTTCTAGTCTGTTTTATGACCTTTGTTAATGGCATGGCCTTTGTGAGCAGACGCGCTGGTAACCTTCTTTGTGTATTGGTTGCTACCACCTATTCAATGTTGGGTATGAGTGCGTTCCTGCACTATTTGGTATAAAATAACTGCGCTAACTCCAACCTGAACATACAGAAGTGATTCAAAAATAAGACTCTCAACCGGTCAGTTTTCCTAATCCAGGCTGTAATATAAAACCCTGAAATAGAGCAAGAATAAAGCATTACAGCACACTGGGAAAAATTCAATCCATGGCTAATCTTGGCTTTTTAAATAGCAACCAGTTTGTATTTAGAGGGCCATAAGTGAATTGAGAAATACCTGAGATTATTTCACATTTTATTGAATTGCACGGGTAGGTCTGGACCTGGATTTCGCAGTCAGCAGTGAAGTGACGGCGCTCAACGCTGACCTCAAAGAAGGCTGCCCGCAAAGATCTCGTGATCTCAGTGGTGTGGATTTCCCCTTTTCCTGATGTCAGTTTGAATCTGGAGCCAAGTCAAGAGGATCTCCAGGTGTCCAGTAACAGTGATGTCATCAAGCGGGATAAGCAGCCAATCGTATTGAAATATTCTCTCAGACAACAAACCAGGAAGTTTAAAAAAAAAACCTACTGCATCCCTTGATTTTTAAGTTTTACAGATAATGAGATGAATGATTGGGGCACACACATGGGATTAAGATGGAAGCTAAAATATCATAAACCACCTTTTAAAGAAAAATATTTACAAAAATGAAGAATTTCTTATCCTAATGGAAAATTTTGCCATTCAACAAATGTAAAATTTTTCTTTCAGTGTCAGTGAGGGTGTTTAGCAGTAATTATGAATCTAACTCCCTTTGCTCCTCTACAGCCCCTAGCCTTTGGATTTAAAAAAAAATAATCCACTTTCTCTTTCTCAGCCGAAATGGATGACCTTGTACTTCCTCACACTGAACTTTATCTGCCATTGTTTTGCCATCTCACCTAGTCTGTCTGTCTCTTTTGTAACTTCCTGCTTTCATCCACACAACTTAATGCCCACTAACTTAATGTCATCTGAAGTCTTAGGTATACACCTCCTTCATCTAAATCATTAATATATAGTGAAAAGCTGAGATCCCAATACAGATCTTGGGGAACACCACTTGTCACATCCCGCCAATCAGTGAATGAACTCTTCATAAGAATATAAGACGTACAGCCCCTCGAGTCCTCTCTGCCCTTCAGTTAGATCATGGCTGATGTTCGACTTCACTTTCCTGTCTAATCCACATATTTTTTGAATCTAAAAGTCAGTTGATCTCAGCCTTGAATGTACTCAATGATGGAACATCCATAGTCCTCTGGGGTAGAGAATTCCAATGATTCTCAACCCCCTGAGTGAAGATAATTCTCCTCATCTAAGCCCCAAAATGCCTATGCCAGCTATTGCTAGAGTCTCCTGCTAGGGGGAACAGCTTCTCAGTATTTACCTTGTCAAGCCCTCTCAGAATCCTATATGTTTCAATACGATAACCCTCATCCTTCTAAACACCAGAAAGTATAGGCCCATTTTACTGAATCCCTCCTCATCGGACATCCTTCACTTCCCAGGAATCAATCCAGTGAACCTTTGTTTCACCCCCTCTGAGGCAAATCTGTGTCCCTGTGGTCTATGTCTCCAGCTTTCCATCTAATTACCAACCCACATTATAAGTTACTTGCAATTCTACGCACTCTCATTATTGCTAATCTCTTATTTGGAACCTTATCAAATGCCTTCTGGGAGTTCAAATTGGGAATATTCATAGACGTTCCCTATCCAAAATGCTAGTGACCACCTCAAAAAAATGTAACTAGATTAGTCAGGCATGACATGCCCTTCACAAAGCATTGCTGACTCTCTTTGAGTACTTGAACAGATATTAGTTGATCAATTACTGTCTCTGTTGACAGATTCCAATAGCTTTCACACAATTGAAGGTAAACTGATAGGTGTGTCGTTACTTGGTTTCTATCTTTCTCCCTTCTTAAATAATGGATTGTCATATGGAATTTTCTGATCTAAAGGCACATTCCTGAATTTAGAGAGCTTTGTAAAATTATGACTCGTGTATCTGCTGTTTCCTCAGCTATATTTCCTAATACCCAAGGATTGAGACCATCAAATCCTGGAAATGTGTCTATAAGTTGCATTATTTTCTCCATTATCATTTTCTTACATATCAAATCCACCAAGTTTCTTCTCTTGACTTATTTTTAGGTTCCCTTGAACCACTGCTATTTTGTTGGCTTCCTTGGTTGTGAGAACAGATACAAAATACACATTCAATATGTCTGCCATTTTTTTTTAATCATCCACGATAGTTTCGCCTGCATCCCTCTTTTAATGGGTGCACATTCCCTTTTACCATTTTTTAAAAGTATTTATAAAAAAAATTCTGTTAGCTTTGCTAGTTTTTTTCACATTCACTTTTTGCACCTCTTATTACTTTCTTTGTATTCCCTTAGTGCTTTCTTTAGTTCTCCCATTCTGCTGGATTTCCATTTTTCCTTGCATTTGTGTAAGCCTTTTCTTTTAGCTTGATATTGTCTCTTAGCTCAGAGATGAGGGAAGAGTACTGAAGAATCTTACCATTTAGGTTATCCTTCCTTTAAGAATGAAAGATTGCAGTTACAGAGATCTTTAAAGATCAACATGCATGTAGAGTACAATAACGAGAAAACTAAATGGGATTCTCCGGTTTTATACATGGGGACATTGATATATATGTAAAAGCAAGGAAATGATGTTTAATTTAGATAAGATATTCGCTAGGCCACAGATGGAGTTGTGTGTGCAGTTCTGAAAACTCAAATATCTGGAGGATATTGGATCCATGGAAAGGATACAGCAGAGATTCACTAGAATGACACCAGGATAAGTTATAATTAAGAAAAGTTCAATAAATTGGGGCTTCTTTCATTGGAACAGAAATGGTTAAAGGGAAACTAATAGAGATTTTCAAGATTATGAAAGGTTTTCTGGAGTAAATAATGGAAACTTGCTTGTGCTAGTTGGTGCATCAATAACTAGGGGGAGGAGCTGGAATGATGGGAAAGTGAGGAATATTTTCACATGAAGCTGGTCAGATAAAGGGATACCTTACTACATGTGGTTATTGAAACAAAGACTAAAATATTATTAAATGTTCGTGCAGATTTTTGGCTAATTACTGTTTTGTGAAGTCCCTTAGAACTTAATTTCTATGTTATAGGTGCTGTATAACAAGAAGTTGTTAAAGTGGCTGAGATGAACAGTCAGCGCACCATTGCTGTTATTAGCTGATCTGTAGGGAGGTGGAATCAGCTGGCTTAGAGATGCAGTATCTTCAGTTTTCAATAGTTCAAGGGTTTCAGAGCAATTTTTAAGCTTTTAGGAGTCCTTGAACACCCTCTACAAGCATAAAGGAATTTTAAAAGTAGCAAAATACGATAACTGTAAATGAGCAGAAATGAAACTAATTTGGTAATGAAATAAGTTTGCATGTTACAGGCAAAATGTCTTTTTCCATTGGCCATTCATAATTAAACATGAAATTCCACCCACCAACAGTTTATAAAACGATAGTGTTAAATAAGATACTGCAGCCTCATGTTAAAATGGGTAACTGGTGATGCATGAGTGGTCTGTTTTGTAATAATTGTCAGTAAACAATTTTTTAAAAACTTTTTTCTGAGCAATCAAAAGAATCCAGCTTGCAATGTATAATAAGAAAATGTATCGCCATATTTTGGTAACTGAATAAGGTTAGTTCATTTAATTAGAAAACTATGCTGGTGGGATAGCATTTCGGTGATGGTGATCACAACTCCCTGACCTTTACTATAGTCATGGAGAGGGATAGGAGCAGACAGGATGGGAAAATATTTAATTGGGGGAGGGGGAATTACAATGCTATTAGGCAGGAACTGGGGAGCATAAACTGGGAACAGATGTTCTCAGGGAAATGCATGACAGAAATGTGGAGGTTGTTTAGGGAGCACTTGCTGCGACTGCTGGATAGGTTTGTCCTGATGAGGCAAGGAAGGGATGGTAGGGTGAAGGAACCTTGGATGACAAGAGATGTGGAACAGCTAGTCAAGAGGAAGAAGGAAGCTTACTTAAGGTTGAGGAAGCAAGGATCAGACAGGGCTCTAGAGGGTTACAAGGTAGCCAGGAAGGAACTGAAGAATGGACTTAGGAGAGCTAGAAGGGGACATGAAAAAGTCTTGGCGGGTAGGATTAAGGAAAATCCCAAGGCGTTCCACACTTATGTGAGGAACAAGAGGATGGCCAGAGTGAGGGTAGGGCCGATCAGGGATAGTGGAGGGAACTTGTGCCTGGAGTCGGAGGAGGTAGGGGAGGTCCTTAATGAATACTTTGCTTCAGTATTCACTAGTGAGAGGGACATGGACGTTTGTGAGGACAGCGTGAAACAGGCTGATATGCTCGAACAGGTTGATGTTAAGAAGGAGGATGTGCTGGAAATTTTGAAAGATATGAGGATAGATAAGTCCCCAGGGCCAGACGGGATATACCCAAGGTTATTACGGGAAGCGAGGAAGGAGATTGCCGCGCCTTTGGCAATGATCTTTGCGTCCTCACTGTCCACTGGAGTAGTACCAGATGATTGGAGGGTGGCAAATGTTATTCCCTTGTTCAAGAAAGGGAATAGGGATAACCCTGGGAATTACAGACCAGTCAGTCTTACGTTGGTGGTGGGCAAATTATTGGAGAGGATTCTGAGAGACAGGGTTTATGATTATTTGGGAAAGCATAGTTTGATTAGAGATAGTCAGCATGGCTTTGTGAGGGGCAGGCCATGCCTCACAAGCCTTATTGAATTCTTTGAGGATGTGACAGAACACATTGATGAAGGAAGAGCAGTGGACGTGGTGTATGTGGATTTTAGCAAGGCGTTTGATAAGGTTCCCCATGGTAGGCTCATTCAGAAATTAAGGAGACATGGGATACAGGGAAATTTGGCTGTCTGGATACAGAATTGGCTGGCCCATAGAAGACAGAGTGTGGTAGTAGATGGAAAGTATTCAGCCTGGAGCTCGGTGACCAGTCGTGTTCCGCAGGGATCTGTTCTGGGACCTCTGCTCTTTGTGATTTTTATAAATGATTAGATTAGATTAGAGATACAGCACTGAAACAGGCCCTTCGGCCCACCGAGTCTGTGCCGACCATCAACCACCCATTTATACTAATCCTACACTAATCCCATATTCCTACCAAACATCCCCACCTGTCCCTATATTTCCCTACCACCTACCTATACTAGTGACAATTTATAATGGCCAATTTACCTATCAACCTGCAAGTCTTTTGGCTTGTGGGAGGAAACCGGAGCACCCGGAGAAAACCCACGCAGACACAGGGAGAACTTGCAAACTCCACACAGGCAGTACCCAGAATCGAACCCGGGTCCCTGGAGCTGTGAGGCTGCAGTGCTAACCACTGCGCCGCCCATGGATGAGGACGTGGAAGGCTGGGTTAGTAAGTTTGCCGATGACACGAAGGTTGCTGGAGTTGTGGATTGTGTGGAAGGCTGTTGTAGGTTGCAACGGGACATTGACAGGATGCAGAGCTGGGCTGAGAAGTGGCAGATGGAGTTCAACCTGGAAAAGTGTGAAGTGATTCATTTTGGAAGGTCGAATTTGAATGCAGAATACAGGCTTAAAGACAGGATTCTTGGTAGTGTGGAGGAACAGAGGGATCTTGAGGTCCCCGTCCATAAATCCCTCAAAGTTGCCACCCAAGTTGATAGAGTTGTTAAGAAGGCGTATGGGGTGTTGGCTTTCATTAACAGGGGGATTGAGTTTAAGAGCCGCAAGGTTATGCTGCAGCTCTATAAAGCCCTGGTTAGACCACACTTGGAATATTGTGTTCAGTTCTGGTCGCCTCATTATAGGAAGGATGTGGAAGCTTTAGAGAGGGTGCAGAGGAGATTTACCAGGATGCTGCCTGGACTGGAGGGCATGTCTTATGAAGAAAGGTTGAGGGAGCTAGGGCTTTTCTCATTGGAGCGAAGAAGGATGAGAGGTGACTTGATAGAGGGGTACAAGATGATGAGAGGCATAGATAGAGTGGATAGCCAGAGACTTTTTCCCAGGGCGGAAAGGGCTATCACCAGGGGGGATAATTTTAAGGTGATTGGAGGAAGGTTTAGGGGCTATGTCAGAGGTAGGTTCTTTACACAGAGAGTGGTGGGTGCGTGGAATGCACTGCCAGCGGTGGTGGTAGAAGCAGATACATTAGGGACATTTAAGTGACTCTTGGATAGGTACATGGATGATAGTAGAATGAAGGGTATGTAGGTAGTTTGATCTTAGAGTAGGTTAAAGGGTCGGCACAACATCGTGGGCCGAAGGGCCTGTACTGTTCTATGTTCTATGTATGCTCAAGAAAAATGGAGGTTTAGTGAAGAAATGTTTTGCATTGCCAATGTCTTCCATTTGTATTATCCATATTGCACATTGATTTGATTTATCACTTAAGCATTCTTTGCTGCTACTGCTTACTGCTTTACCTATCAAAAAGATTACTTCTCAACTAGTAATGGGGAGAGGAGTGGGGAAAACTCTTTTGGTGGTGGGGGGGGGGGGGGGGGGGGCGGGGAATGTGGGAAGGGATTAAGGTTTAAAGTTGTTAAAGGTCAGGATCTGCATAAAAGATTTTTGGGGGGAATGTCCAATTAATGAATCGATTCTTCCTTGGGAGTGTGGATGAGGGGAATGAAAATGTAATTCCATGTTTAGCTGCACTTTTCCACATTCTTTGACTTCAAAAATGCAAATGCACCTAAGGGGCTTGAAGCTCTTTAAAAATGTCATCGGTGCCTGCGCGGTGGTGCCGGACACCATTGCCAGGGAGAGAGCGGCTGCCCCCGATGAGATCATCAGGGGCAGCCACTCCGCTCCTCCAGTTAAATGAGCCCCCGCGCGAAATATCATGGGGGCTCAGCGTTACACAAGTCATGCATGCGCCGTGCCTTCTGCAAAGCTCGCCGTCAAGAATGACCTTGGAGAGAGAACTATAATAATGGAGCTAGACGTAGACACAGATATGGACATCACACTGAGAAACTTAGAGTAGCAAAGAACCAATGACACAACTTTTTTTGTCACTGATCAATCCCACAAATCATTAACTTGAATAAACGATGTCTGGATAATACTATTTAATGTGGGTATGATGCACTGTGTCTTGTCTAAGATCCCTGCCATTATAAATTAGCATATTCTATGACCAGCTTGAGTAGTACCAATAGAAATCTAGGTTTTACTGAAATTAAACATTGGTTTAATACTCAGGCTGTTCACTTGTATGAGTGGTATTGATCCAAGCTTACGGTAATTTGAAATTGCAAAATTGGTCTGATTTATAGTTTATAACCAGTTCTAGTTGTATTGGTTGGTATACCGGATGTGCAATGAGACTTAGTGGTTTACCATTAAAAAACCACTGAATGACAACCACATAATTGTTTATTTTTCTCCAAATTGAGTCACATTGTTTATATTGCTAATTAATTATATAAGTTGAAATGTATTTTTTAACATTGGAACAACATAATGACTTTATTCTTTAACATTGCCGTAGTTTATTATTTCTGAATGCAGTGTTGATATCCTGTGTTAGTCACATAGCAGCCGGTGAATTCAATGTAGAGATAAGGTTGGCTGGTGTGCAGATGTGGTAGAAAATACAAAAAGATTTTGTTTTTCCTTTCCTAGTGACGATAAACAATGAATGAAAGGATTAGTGACTAAACTTCTATAGCTGATGGTGGATACTATGATGGAGGACATTTTAAAATGCTCCTGCTATATGTGTGTAATGTGTTCTGGTATCTTGGAATCAAAGTATGAGATTTCAGAAATTATTCAGAACCATCAAACTGACATTTCGCCCATGTGTGATTTTAAAAGTTGTTAAAAGAAGTGGACATTATGTAAGTGTGTACCACACAAAGAAATTGTTTTTTTTATAAAGAACACAATGTTACAGTGTATATATTTGTTTTTGTATGTGATCAATATTTTGTTTTGCAGCCATTCTATGCATGGATAATCCGACCAACTTTTATAATTGAATGCTTAAGTTCACTCCATTGAAATAATTTAGAACAAGACGAGAATGTGAATTCAAAGCAGAATAATTTAGCTCAACATGTTTAGCGTGCATCATAAAGCTGAATTTAAATTTTGATAGAATATATTTGTTTTCTGTCCTTAGTCTGATATCATCCATCAGAGCGTTTTTGAACTGATCCACACTGAAGACAGAGCTGAATTTTGTCGACAACTTCACTGGGCTCTGAATCCAGCTTCAAACCCTGAAACAGGACAGATAGTTCCAGGTAGTACTGCAGATTGACTTAAAAATTGTAACTAACCCAATGAATGAGACCCCATTTCTGTGCAATGAAGAAAGCTCATCTCACTTGTAGTTGATTTGTAGAAGCGTAAATCTAAAAATAGCATTGAAATGTAACTTGTGAACGACTGCAAGATGGAAAATGTGAAATGAGTATGACCTTTCGAACTGTTCGCAATTTCCAAACCACATCCCTCAGTTAAATAGTTTTTATTTATTTATTTAGAGATGCAGCGCTGAAACAGGCCCTTTGGCCCACCGAGTCTGTGCCGACCATCAACCACCCATTTATACTAATCCTACATTAATCCCATTACCCTCTCATATCCCCACCTTCCCTCAATTCCCCTACCACCGACCTATACTAGGGGCAATTTATAATGGCCAATTTACCATCAACCTGCAAGTCTTTGGCTGTGGGAGGAAACCGGAGCACCCGGCGAAAACCCACGCGATCACAGGGAGAACTTGCAAACTCCACACAGGCAGTACATAGAATCGAACCCGGGTCGCTGGAGCTGTGAGGCTGCAGAGCTAACTTCTGCGCCACTGTGCCGCAGTTTGAGATTTAAGTTTGAGATTTCTTCAGTGGACTGTACCGCTGCATTTGCTCTGACGAGCTATGTCTTGTATTGTTACAGTTAACAAAATATGTATGTCAATTCCCAATTTATTTCCAGATTTTAACTACATTCGACTGAGTGAATTATAAGCATTGTGACTATAAGGCCAATATTGCCTGAGGTCTTTCAGTTCTATTGATCACTACTTGGGGACAATGAAGTTTCAGTTTGGGGGGGAAAAAAACACAACCACAGGTGAAATTCTTTCTTTTCTCAGAAAATGTGTTACTTTCACTGTGCTTAAGCTGTTAAACTTTAAAGAATTTAGCCATGTAAATGTTAAAGAAAGAATGAACTTGCATTTATATAGCACCTTTCATGAACCTCAGGACATTCCAAAAAGCCTTACAGCCGATAAAGTCCTTTTAAAGTGTAGTCGCTATTGTAATGTTAAGGAAAACTAGTCTGTGTTCAGTAGCATGAAGGAAATTGTGCTAAGTGTTCAAATCTCTTATTGACCTTGCTCTTCCCCCATCATCTTCCTATAGCTGAGACTTCAAATCATTTCACAATGCAAAATTAAGTTTATAAAGTACTGTGGCACTTGCTATCCATGACTGAATCACATAGTTCCTGTTCTGTTGAATTTCATAATTACAAACATGAGGTGAGAGTGACTGCCCTCAAAATCAAGGCATTACCGTTGTTGAATCCACCACCAACATACTGGAGGTTACCGTTGCCCAGAAACTTAACTGGACTAGACATTTAAATACTGTGGCTACACGAGCAGGCCAGAAGCTGGGAATTCTGCGGTGAGTCACTCACTTCCTGACTCACCAAAGCTGGCTCATCATCTGCAAGACACAAGTCAGGATTGTGTTAGAAACATTTCCACTTGCCTGGATGCAGCTCCAACAGCACTCAAGAAGCTTGACACCATCCAGGAAAAAGCAGCCCGCTTGATTGCCATCCCATCCACCACCTTAAACATTCACTTCTCTGCCACTGGCATACAATGGCAGCAGTGTGTACCGTCTGTATGATGCACTGCAGCAACTCATCAAGCACCTTCCAAACCGGCAACCTGTACCACCTAGAAGAACAAGGGCAGCAGACTCATGGGAACACAACCACCTCAAGTTCCCCTCCAAGGCACACACCATCCTGACTTGGAACTATATCGCCTTCCTTCACTGTCGTTGTGTCAAAAACCAAGAACTCCCTCCCGAACAGCACTGTGGGTATACCTACACCTCATGGACTGCAGTGGTTCAAGAAGGCAGCTCACCACCTTCTCGAGCAATTTGGGATGAGCAACAAATGCTGGCCTTGCCAGCAATACCCACATCCCATGAATGAATAAAAAAAAATCCACTGAAATTACTTCTAGCCTATAATTTAGCATATAATGAAAACAATGTGAAATTCTAGGCTTGTATCATATCTACCAAGTCAAGTTTCCATATTATATTTCTACTTGGGCTGGGTGGGAGGGGAACAGACAATAATTGATTGCCACCAAGTCAGATTTTCCTTTTGATTGAAGTCAGTGGCTGGGTGTATTCAAGAGACAGCAATAGCCCATAAATCCTTATAATCCCAGCTAACTACCAGCCAGAAGTGCCAAGTGGATGATCCATCTCAGCCTCCTCCTGAGGTCTCCAGCATCACAGATGCCAGTCTTCAGCCACTTCAATTCACTCCATGTGATATGCACATGGATACTGCAAAGACTATGGGCCCCGAAAACATTCTGGCAATAGTACTGAAGACTTGTGCTCCTGAACTAGCTGCTTTCCTGGCCAAGCTGTTCCAGTGCAGCTAAAACACCGGCATCTACCAGGCAATGTGGAAGATTTCCTAGGTATGTCCTGTACACAAAAAGTAGTACAAATCCAACCCTGCCAATTACTGCCCTATCAGTCTACTCTCGATCATCAGCAAAGTGATGGAAGGAGTCATCAACAGTTCTATCAAGCAGCACTTGCTCAGCAATATCCTGCTCACTGATGCTCAGTTTGGGTTCCGCCAGGGCCACTCAGCTCCTGACCTGATTACAGCCTTGGTCCAAACATAGACAAAAGAGCTGAACTCCAGAGGTGAGGTGAGAGTGACTGCCCTTGACATCAGTCAACATTTGGCTGAGTATGGCATCAAAGAGCACAAGCAAAACTGGAGTCAATGGGAATTTTTTTTTCTTTTATTCATTAATTCATGGGATGTGGGCGTCGGTGGCTAGGCCGCCATTTATTACCCATCCATAATCGCCCTTGAGAAGGTGGTGGTGAGGGAAAACTCTCTGCTGGTTGGAGTCATACCAAGCACAAAGGAAGATGGTTGTGGTTCTTGGAGTGCAATCATCTCGATCCCAGGACATCACTGCAGGAGTTCCTCAGGGTCGTGTCCTAGGCCCAGCCATCTTCAGCTACTTCATCAATGACCTTCCCTCCATCATAAGGTCAGAAGTGGGGATGTTTGCTGATTGCGCAATGTTCAGCACCATTCACGACTCCTCAGATACTGAAGCAGCCCATGTCCATATGCAGCAAGACCTGGACAACATCCAGGCTTGAGCTGGTAAGCACTAAGTAACATTGATGTCACAAGTGCCAGGCAATGACCATCTCAAACAAGAGCAAATCTAACCATCTCCCCTTGATGTTCAATGGCGTTAGCATCGCTGAAGCTACCACTATCAACATCCTCGGGATTACCTTTGATCGGAAACTGACTGGACTAGCCACATAAATGCTGTGGCTTCAAGAGCAGGACAGAGGCTGGGAATTCTGCAGCGAGTAACTCACCCCCTCTCTCCCCAATGCCTGTCCACCATCTACAAGGCACAAGTCAGGAGTGTGATGGAATGCTCTCCACTTGCCTGGATGGGTGCAGCTCCAATAACACTCAAGAGGCTCAACACCATCCAGGAACAGGCAGCCCACTTGATTGGCACCCCATCCAAGACCTTCAACATGCACTCCCTTCACCACCGACGTACAGTGGCAGCAGTGTGTACCACATACAAGGTGCACTTCAGCAACTCAACAAGGCTCCTTTGACAGCACCTTCCAAACCCATGACCCTCTGCCACCTAGAAGAACAGGGGAAGCAGATGCATGGGAACACCACCACCTGCAAGTTCCCCTCCAAGCCACACACCAGCCTGACGTGGAGCTATATCACCGATCCTTCACTGTTGCTAGGTCTAAATCCTGGATCCCCTTCCTAACAGTACTTTGGGTGTACCTACATCCAAGGACTGCAAAGGTTCAAGAAGGCAGCTCACCACCACCACCTCGAGGGCAATTAGGGATGAGCAATAATTGCTGGCCAAGCCAGCGATGCTCACATTCCCCCAAATGAATTTAAAAAACTAACTGATGTACAGTTACCAGTTTATCCTGTCTCCTCCTGGAACAACAGCTATTCCCCAGTTCCATTGAACAATTTGTATAGCAGCAGAGTCATATCTTAGCCTCCTTGGACCTACTCTCAGGAATTCTCCTCTTAAACCCCTGATTGCTTATATCCTTCTCTTCCTTTTAAGATCCTCCTTAAAACTCACCATGTCGACTAAACTTAGCCACCCCTCCAAATCCTCTTCTCTTTTTTGCCTTGATGTCCATCTGCCTCTGCAAAGCACTGTGAGATGTTTCTCTGTAAAAGGTGCTGTAGAAATACAGGTTATTTTGTCTGGAAAACTACATGTCATGTAAAGGTTAAACCTGAGCACGATTTAAAATGAACCATAAAGGTAGTTTATGTTGCTTACTTCCATCAAATTATATTTTGTTGGTAAAGACAATTAACATTCTTTTCTTGCTTTTTATGAATCAACCGAAAGCAGAATCTCTTAGTCTGGGAGCCGTGAAATTTAATCCAAGCCCATTCACTTGTCTGCCAAGTTTTTAAATGTTTTATTTGCTATCACAGCAATCACCATGAGCTCTGTTGATATCACCTAGAAGAACAGGGGAAGCAGATGCATGGGAACACAACCACCTGCAAGCTCCCCTCCAAGCCACATACTCTCCTGGCTTGGAACTATATCTCCATTCCTTCACTGTCACTGGGTGAAAATCGTGGAACTCCTTTCTGAACAGCACTGTTGGTATACCTACACCTCAAAAACTGCAGCGGTTCAAGAAGGCAGCTCACCAACACGTTCTCCAGGGTAATTAGGGATGGGCAATGAATGCTGGCTTGCCAGCAAAGCCCACATCCCACGAACGAATAAACTTTAAAAATTACCTTCTATAACTGGCACCCAATCAATTACAGCCAGTTTTCATTTCCCACTTAAGTTGAAAGTTGCCTCCTGTATCTCAACAGTTAAAACATCTTGATAAAAGATTACAGTTTTTTGCTAAACTGCAGTTGAAAAGCGTGGAAAACTATGGTAACGCAAAGTCTCAGTTGTGGTTTGGATTAATTATTGTGCTCCAAGGTAGTTTCATGACCTTAAAGTGCAATTTGACATTGCATGATATAAAATTAACCATTGGTCCAACAAGCAATTTCCTCTCACTAGCAGTATACCATTTGGCCTATTGTGGACTCGCTCAAAGTATTCTGCAATGTATCAACATTTCTGCAGAATTTCTTCTTCACTAATCAAGATAATGGTCCATATTTTGCAGTAGTAATGATGAAACTGTCAGCATTTGCTATCATTACTCCTCTGAAACTGACAGCAACATCTGAAGCCCATTCTTTTTTTTCTTTGGCCTCCTTATCTCGAGAGACAATGGGTAAGCGCCTGGAGGTGGTCAGTGGTGTGTGGAGCAGCGCCTGGAGTGGCTATAAAGGCCAATTCTAGAGTGACAGGCTCTTCCACAGGTGCTGCAGAAAAATTTGTTTGTCGGGGCTGTTACACAGTTTGCTCTCCCCTTGCGCTTTTGTCTTTTTTCCTGCCAACTGCTAAGTCTCCGACACGCCACACTTCAGCGCAGCCTTTATAGCTGCCCGCCAGCTCTGGCGAACGCTGGCAACTGACTCCCACGACTTGTGATCAATGTCACAGGATTTCATGTCACGTTTGCAGACGTCTTTAAAGCGGAGACATGGACGGCCGGTGGGTCTGATACCAGTGGCGAGCTCGCTGTACAATGTGTCTTTGGGGATCCTGCCGTCTTCCATGTGGCTCACATGGCCAAGCCATCTCAAGCGCCGCTGACTCAGTAGTGTGTATAAGCTGGGGATGTTGGCCGCCTCGAGGACTTCTGTGTTGGAGATACGGTCCTGCCACCTGATGCCAAGCATTCTCCGGAGGCAGCGAAGATGGAATGAATTGAGACGTCGCTCTTGGCTGACATACGTTGTCCAGGCCTCGCAGCCATAGAGCAAGGTACTGAGGACACAGGCCTGATACACTCGGACTTTTGTGTTCCGTGTCAGTGCACCATTTTCCCACACTCTCTTGGCCAGTCTGGACATAGCAGTGGAAGCCTTTCCTATGCGCTTGTTGATTTCTGCATCGAGAGACAGGTTACTGGTGATAGTTGAGCCTAGGTAGGTGAACTCTTGAACCACTTCCAGAGCGTGGTCGCCAATATTGATGGATGGAGCATTTCTGACGTCCTGCCCCATGATGTTCGTTTTCTTGAGGCTGATGGTTAGGCCAAATTCATTGCAGGCAGCCACAAACCTGTCGATGAGACTCTGCAGGCACTCTTCAGTGTGAGGTGTTAAAGCAGCTTCGTCAGCAAAGAGGAGTTCCCTGATGAGGACTTTTCGTACTTTGATCTTCGCTCTTAGACGGGCAAGGTTGAACAACCTGCCCCCTGATCTTGTGTGGAGGAAAATTCCTTCTTCAGAGGACTTGAACGCATGTGAAAGCATCAGGGAGAAGAAAATCCCAAAAAGTGTGGGTGCGAGAACACAGCCCTGTTTCACGCCACTCAGGATAGGAAAGGGCTCTGATGAGGTGCCACCATGTTGAATTGTGCCTTTCATATTGTCATGGAATGAGGTGATGATACTTAGTAGCTTTGGTGGACATCCAATCTTTTCTAGTAGTCTGAAGAGACCACGTCTGCTGACGAGGTCAAAGGCTTTGGTGAGATCAATGAAAGCAATGTAGAGGGGCATCTGTTGTTCGTGGCATTTCTCCTGTATCTGAAGAAGGGAGAACAGCATGTCAATGGTCGATCTCTCTGCACGTAAGCCACACCGTGCCTCAGGGTAGACACGCTCGGCCAGCTTCTGGAGCCTGTTTAGAGCGACTCGAGCAAAGACTTTCCCCACTATGCTGAGCAGGGAGATTCCACGGTAGTTGTTGCAGTCACCGTGGTCACCTTTGTTTTTATAGAGGGTGATGATATTGGCATCGCCCATGTCCTGGGGTACTGCTCCCTTGTCCCAGCACAGGCATAGCAGTTCATGTAGTGGGAAGAGTATAGCAGGCTTGGCACTCTTGATTATTTCAGGGGTGATGCTGTCCTTCCCGGGGCTTTTCCGCTGGCTAGAGAATCAATGGCATCACTGAGTTCCGATTTTGTTGGCTGTATGTCCAGCTCATCCATGACTGGCATACACCGTTAAATGCAGACATCCAGAAGTTGCTGTCAGTGACTCTACACTTCTCCATGGGGTGCTGTTGAAGTTCCAGCAAACTGCAATCAATAGAAATCACTGAACCGATGAGAATTTGCCCTTTTACGCTATAACTGGGCTTTTTAACAGCGTATTATCTTCGCTGCCTCCGAAGAATATTTGGCATCAGGTGGCAGGACCGTATCTCCAACACAGAAGTCCTTGAGGCGGCCAACATCCCTAGCCTATACACCCTACTGAGCCAGCGGCACTTGAGATGGCTTGGCCATGTGAACCGCATGGAAGATGGCAGGATCCCCAAGGACGTATCGTACAGTGAGCTCGTCACTGGTATCAGACCCACCGGCCATCCATGTCTCCGCTTTAAAGACGTCTGCAAACGTGACATGAAGTCCTGCGACATTGACCACAAGTCGTGGGAGTCAGTTGCCAGTGATCGCCAGAGCTGGCGGACAACCACAAAGGCGGGGCTAAAGAGTGGCGAATCGAAGAGGCTTAGCAGTTGGCAGAAAAAAGACAGAAGTGCAATGAGAGAGCCAACTGTGTAACAGCCCCGACAACCAATTTTATCTGCACCACCTGTGGAACAGTCTGTCACTCTAGAATTGGCCTTTAAGCCACTCCAGGCGGTATTACACAAACCACTGGCCACCTCTAGGCATTTACCCATTGTCTCTCGAGACAAGGAGGCCAAAGAAGACTAAGTTAATTATTACTGCTGTAAAATCTTTCTGGCCTTGCAAAACTGATTTGTATATTTGTGGCATGTCACATTGGTCATTGGTGAACTCTGTCGCTTGGCCGCTGACCGCAAAATGCGGGCCAATAAAACTAAATTCCTTAATATCTATTTTTGTAACCAGCTGGCTGAACTTTTGATTGTTATTCATAATAAAACATCGCAAGGCACTTCTCACAATTATTATAAAGCAAAATTAGACACCAAGCCACATAAGGTGATATTGGGGCAGATGGCCAAAAATTTGGTCAAAGAGGTAGGTTTTAAGGACCATTTAAGGAAGAAAGAGAGACTAGAGAGGTGCAAAGGTTTAGGGAGGGAATTCCTTAGTTTAGGCCTTGGCAACTGAAGGTATGGCCGTCAATGGCAGAGCGATTAAAATCAGGGATGCTCAGGAGGTCAGAATTAGATCAACACAGATATACCAGAGGGTTGTGGGGTGAGAGGGAATGACAAGGATAGGGAGGGGGGTGCTAGGCCATGGAGGGATTTGAAAACAAGGATGAGAATTTTAAAATCGAGGTGTTGCTGGACTGGGAGCCATTGTAGGTCAGCAAACACTGGTGATAGCTGAATGGGATTTGGTGCAAGTTTAAGACACGGGCAGCAAAGTTTTGGATGACGTCAAGTTTACGGAGGGTAGAATGCGGGACGCCAGCCAGGAGTGCATTGGAACAGTCAAGACTAGAAGTAAAAAAGGCATGAATGAAGGTTGCTGAAACAAGGGCTGCGTCAGGCGACGTTAAAGGTTGAAATAGGTGGTCTAAGTAATGGCATGGATATGTGGTTGGAAGCTTGTCTCACTGTCAAATATGACACTAAGGATTAGTCGCAGTTAGCACAGAGAGGAATAGAGTCGGCAGCTACAGGAGAATTTGGAGCAGGGCCCGAAGACTATGCCTTCAGTCATCCCAGTTTTTATTTGTAGGAAATTTCTGCTCATCCAGTACTGGATGTCTGACGAGCAGTCTGATCATTCAGCAATAGTGAAGGAGTTGAGAGAGGTACAGCTGGGTGTCGTCCGTGTCCATGTGAAAACTAACTGTGCTTTCAGGGATAGATATTTGGGGGATACTAGAGATAATGGTGCAGGAGTGGGGAGAGTAGCCATTGTAAGTGAAACTCTGGGTACGATTAGATAGCTAAGAAAAGAACCAGGCGAGTGCCGTCCCACCCAGCTGGACGCAGTGGAGAGGTACAACAATATGTTCAAGGACTTTGGAGGGGAAAGGAAGGTTGGAGATGGGACTGTAGATTGCAAGGATGGTCAAGGGTTTTTTTTTGAGGACGGGTATTGACAACAAATTTAAAGGAGAGAGGGACAGCAGCTGAAGTGAGAGAACCATCAACAATATCAGCTTACATGGGGACCAGGAAGGGAAATTGGATGGTCAGTTTAGTGGGAATGGGGTCAAGGAAGCACGAGGTGGTGAAAAAATATCAGGAGAAATTTTATTGTGGTTTCCAAGGTTTCCATAACAATAGGGGCACTGTCTGAAAATGAATACTAGCTTTATCACTCCTATCTCAAATGCTTTCTTAAAATCACAACAAGCTATTAAAGTAGGGTTTTTATACACCTATGATTTTGTTAAAAAATAATTCATTGCTTGAAAAAAGAGGAATTTTAAATTGTATGGGGAGTGTGCAGGATGGTAGGATTAGCCTAGGTCATTCATGGAAAAAAAAAGTATTGATGCAGACTTAATGGGCAGATGTCCTATGTCAGTGCTCTAATATTCTATTGCAAAGGTGCTAGTGAGTGACCCTGCACTATTTGCAATATTCCACCTATCAGTAGTGTTAAAGAGTGGCTGACCAGCCCCTGTTCTCTCCTGCCACAAGAAAATCTTACTTGAGCTTTGGCAGTAGTTTTGTGTAAGGGTTGGACTGTCATTACATTTACATCCTTTGGCACTAATGATAGTGTTGGATACAAGATTACTATAAGCTGGCCTTATTTGTGAAGTACTGTGCTTCCTAAATTATGAAACTGCTTCTCTTCTGTCTACCAATAGTAAATATCTTTTGCAATTCATTTTCCATTCTGTCATCATCACCCCAGTTTTAAACCTGAAAAGGAAAAGTGTTCTTCCTGTTGGATGGAAGAACTGTATTTTTAACAGAAAAAGAATCTTGTATTTACATTGTGCTTTTCACAACCACCAGACATCTCAAAGTGCTTTAAACCAATGAAGTACTTTTGAAGTGTAGTCACTGTTGTAATGTCGGAAATGCGACAGCCAGTGTGCACACAGAAAATTCCCACCAACAGCGATGTGATAATGACCAGAATCTGTTTTGTGAAGTTGATTGAACAATAATATTGGCCAGGAAACAGTAGATAATTCCCCTGCTCTTCTTTGAAATAGTGCCATAGGATCTTTTACATCCATGCTAGCAGACAGGTGGGGCCTCGGTTTAACATCTTATCCAAAAGATGGCACCTCCAACAGTGCAGCATTCCCTCGGTACTGCACTGGAGTGTCAGCCTTGTTTTTCGTTCTCAAGCCCTGGAGTGAGACTTCAACCCAGGACCTTGTGATTCAGAGGTGAGAATGCTCCCAACTGAGCCATAGCTAGCACGTTTGGTGAACATTTTTTTTTAGGAACGCATCGTGAAATTCAGTGTCGGCGGGAGGCACAAAATGGGTGGTATTGCATTGGCTGCTGCTTATACACTGAGTTTTCTCTACTTATACCATTTTTTCCCCCTACCAAAGTTGGAGTTGACACCCAATCATTATAGTTCTCAATAATTAGCAGTCTGTAAGGATTCCAGAAAGGATAATGGTAAACAGTTAATATTTATAAGAATGCAGTTGTCAAAAAGTAATTGTGATAAATTGCTATGATGCATGGTGTGCAGGACTTACACAAGGATGGGAGGTTTAAATGGTTTAGAATCATGCAAGGTAAACTAAGTAAGCTACATGCGCTGAACTACTCACTTTAAAATTGAGTATTTACTGTAGCATGTTATGATATTTCAATAATAGCTTAGCTTCTGAGAGATCCCTTAATATTATTTTGACTAATGTTTGTAGACTTTTATTTTGGCATCCCTTCGAATTTTGTCCGAACTCCAGAGTAAACTTGCTTGTATAAATGTGCCTTTTCATAACAGCTGCTGGCTAAATTAAGCACAGATCGTAAGCTTCAAATCATGCACTACCACTTTAGAAACTGTAAGCTGATCCAGTAGTTGAGCCAAGTAGATTACTTGGGCACAACCACTTCACGGTACACTAAACACAGCCAGTTATGTGTGCTGTCACAAATAAGATTCAGATGTTAGTATAGTATGATGAGCCTCATTTTTACAAAACTACACTGTTTTAAGAAAGTCTGTTGATCTGGAGTGCTCATCTCTTTCTGTGTTGTCCCTAGACCCAGCCTATTGTATACACTGGGGATGGCAGTTTGAAGCTTTAAAAAAAAATTACCCTCATGTACCTAAAGATAGACCAATTTACCACATGAATTAAAAAAGCACGAGCACAGTAAAGCTATACATACCTTGAAAAGCTGAAATATCAATGCCAGCCAAATATGCACAGATAGTGCAACAGTTTTTGCTTAGAAAAAAATGGAAAATGTTGGAAACATGCGGCAGGTCAGGTAGTATGAAAAATAAAAGGCTGACAGGCATATTTATGCAATCCAAAAGGGAGAGGAGGGAGAATATAAATATATAGCCTGTATATGTAATATATCCACAGGCAAACCAGGCAGAATTTGTTGCATAATTCTGCTCATGATTCCTATGTTGTAATTTTTTAAAACTTTTTTTTTTGTTATTCTACCTCTTTATAAACTGTGTTAATGTAACCTCTGTCTGCCTCTTCTAGTTCGAAGTAGAGTTTGCACCCGAAACAATATCTTGCCTGTTCTGTCCACAAATGCTGATTCTCTTGCTGTGTGTTTTCAACATTTTTCTGTCTTTGTTTGATTTCCATTCAAAGTTTTAGCTTTTGCTTGCATCTGCTTTGAACACACTTGGGCACTTCAGTATTCTTTGTAAAACTGAATGTATTGTTAATTCTTGTGAAATTGAATGGGGAGGAAGAGGATCCTGAGCTTTCTAGCATTAATGCTGCATTCTCTTCTACACAGATTTCACTTGAATTCAATACGCTGGTCAGTCCAAGATATTCTGGCTTTCAAAGTATTCTTTATTGCATTCATTAGGCCAAGAAAATTAATGTTTCCTTTCCCTCCATTATGTTCATTATCCATTCTTTTTGAAACATCAACCTTCCCTTGACCTTGGACCTTTAAACAAATTTATACAAAAGAAGTTCATCAGAGTAACCAGCACACATTACATAATACTTTACAGCTAATTCTGGCCAGAATGCATTTGTTCATACAGGCATAAGAGTCGTATATTGAAAGTACTCAAGGTCCAATGTACAAAACTGTAATTTATATTTCTACGTAGTATGATTTCACATGCTCAGATTGAATTTACAAAATTTTAAGTCTTCAGCCAAAGTTGGCAATTTTTGTGAAGAGATAAAGTTACAATTAATAATGTATTTATTTGTGATATTTTGTCATCTGCATTTGTTAAATTGTTGATACTTTGTATCAGTTTTAATTCTCCAGGTGTCAACTGGGTTCAGTTGTTACTATTCTTGCTTCTGAGTACTTGAGCACATAATCTCGCTTGACACTTCAGTACTGAACAAGTGCTGCATTGTCAGAGGTTCTGTCTTTCAGATGAGACACTAAACTGGTGGATATAAAAGACCATATGGCACTGTTTAGTGTGGTGTATTTCACATCAGTTCACATTTGGTTCTTTTCAAACAGTAGCAAGTAATTTTAATTTCCAGTTTTCAGAAAACTTTCTGTGCAGTCACTTGACGCTATGTCAAAGTACTACTGGTGCATTTTTTACTCTGTTGTCATTAAGCTTTCAGCTCAACATCTGGCATTAATTCTGCTCCATATAACTTGTTCGCAGAGAACTTCTATTTTTAACTGTTCTCTGTTTTCTTGAAAGCAAAGTCCATAATCTGTAATCAAGCCTTTAGCTACTCTGTGAAGGAGGGAACTAAGATAGCAGAATAACAGATACTTGGGGATAATCAAGTCAGGAATATGTTTTTTGCCATCATCTGAACATCCAAGATGAAACTGCATCAACCTTACCATTCCTATGTGTCCTTTTTTATAATATTTCTGTGTAAGAGAGGAAAGCTTTGCTGTGTTCTGTTCTTTCTTTGTCTTTTGGTGCTGATAGATGATGTCTGCACTTGCCAAGTTGTCATGTAATCCCTGGGAATTAACAAAATGATAATACAAAATGTCATCTCTGGGCAAATGTTGCACTGTGACCTTGGATGGTCACGATTATTTACATTTTAAAAAAAAACTTTCCTTAGAATATTTCTAAATTGTGTGAAGTTAACAATTGTTTTTCTTTAACTTTCATGTTCTAAATCTGTGTCTTGTGTGACATTATCTTTCATTCAGGTGAAAATGGCCTTCCACTATCAATCACACATTACAGTCCTGAGCAGCTTCCTCCAGAAAATTCACCATTTCTGGAAAGGAACTTTGTGTGCAGGTTAAGATGTCTCCTAGATAATTCTTCTGGATTTCTGGTAAAGTTATTTTGACCTTGTGTTTTTCTTTACAGTGCAGCTTTCATTTGATATTGTTTAATCATGAAACTTATCTAAGCCACCGTTACTTAGTAGATATGTACTGTGTCTATTATAATTCCAGTGCCCTAAGTTGTAAATCACTTGCAGTAAGACATTTTATGATGCAATGTTGATAGGTGCTCAGATAATTACTAGACAGCCATGTTCCAAACAAACATGGCTCTTGGTAGTTAGTAGGATTAATGGAAGTTCACAATATAAAGCATTTTGAATTCTGTGATTGAATGTTGCATTGCAGAAGGATTTTTGTTGAGGCTGAGTTGACAGACTGATGAGGAAACATGTGACACGAATCCAATATTCATTTCTGAATGAAATGTTAGCATAAATTATGTGCTCATTTGTTTAAAAAAATGTCTAAGTGCTTCTGAATCTATTGAAGGATACAATGACCCATAATTTCCTGACAAGATAATGGTGGGGATAATGGCACTCGCCATTATTTATGCGTCAATGCTGCAACAACTTGAGGTGAGGCGGAAGTCAAAAAGTTGCAGTCCAAGATGCACAGCTCTGCCCCTCTGCCATAAGCATTGTGAAAACAGCATCTCACTGTCTTGCTCATCATTTAAAACGTATTGAATGGCATGATGTTGCTGTATTTGCATGGTAAATGTAAACTAAATGCACCACAGAAAGTTAAGTCTTGTCCATTTCAATCTAAGTACCCTTTAAATGATGTGATGTGTTGATTACTGCCAGTCAACCCCTCTGGCACTGAAAGTTAATCTTTGTAAGAGTGGAGTCTCATTCCTTAAGGTTTTAATTGCTCTTGAAGATTTTCACAATGTAAAATTTTTTTTTTAAACTTTTCCTTTGTCTCATTTATCTCTCTCTTGTTCTCTCTCTCAATCCAATATTTCTTTCCCTCTCTTTATTTCTCTTTCTGTACCTGATTTGGCATGGAATTCACCCGCTCTAATTTATACTTCCTTTTTAGTCCTTGCACTGTTAATTTCACAATCCTTTAATTTGATGAGTTAAGAGATGCCCAGTTTCTTGTGCTATTTACTCAGGTCCCAGATGCCCAGTTTGCTCACTGCAACGTTATGAGCTTGCACTTTCAGAAACTTATGCACAAAAATGTAATAACCTAAACATGCAAGGGCAAATCTAATTAATGGCAGATGGCGTAAGAATCAATCCTACAGCAAATTATGGCCCATTGTCCATCACATTAAAAATCCATGTGAAATCTGTCATTTTGAATAACTCTGAATATAAGCACCATCTGTTTACTAAGTATCATTGTTCATTCAAACAAAATATAATTCACTTGTTTAATCCACCTTTTACCATTTAGACCCATTTCACTGATGATGTCACACTGGAGGAATAATTTTACAAGTTTGTGTTCCAAATGCAGAACCTAGCCTGCAGCAAGCAAAATCTCAAAATTCCCCCTTTGAAGTCAACCTTTTGAATACATGAACCTTTCCTAAAGTTATCAAAGTGTGCACTTAGTTGCTTAAAATCCATGAAATAGAATTTCTATGTGTAGTGTAACCATAAATGATATTCACTGTGGCCATGATGGATTATCTTTCCTTAACCTCTTCAACTTCTCTGCAATGTTTGACGCAATTGACCACACCATCCTGTTCTTTGTCATTTTTTCGGTTGTCCTGTGCAGTGGGATTGCTCTCCACTTGGTTCCATTCATCCTTATCCATTTGTAACTAGAGCATCTCGATCAATATCTTGCTTCCTGTCCTCACATCATTGCCTCTGGAGTCCCCCAGGATCTATCCTTATATCTCCTGACGTCAGCCTCCATATGCACGCTGATTTCACTAAGATCCACCTCCATCAGCGTCCTCTGACCATACCACTGCTTCTGTACTGTCAAGCTGCTCGTCTGATATACAATCTTGGATGAGGTACAAAATTCTTTCCATTTTCAGCCACCACCCCAAACTCCATACCCTTGCCACCATCTCCATTCCCCTCCTCAGCCAGTGTCTCAGATTAAACCAGACTATTTGATACCAAACTCAGCTTCCAAACCCATATCCTTTCCATCACCAAGATTAATTACTTCCACCTCCTTAACATCACCTGAGACATCTCTGCCCCTGCCTCAACCCATCTGTCTCTGAAACTCTTATCTGTGCCTTTGTCACCTTCAGTCTCAACTATTTCAATGCTCTTCTGATCAGTTTCCTATTCTCCTCGCTTCATATAATACAGTTTATGCAAAACTCTGCTACCCGCTCACCAGCCATCCCTGTTCCCACAGACTGCATTGACTCTCAGTTCCCCAATACCTCAAATGTAAACATCTCATATTTGAGTCCTTTCATAGCCCCACTCCTCCCTATCCCTGTAGCCTCCTCCAGCTCTACAAAGCCCTTGTTTTGAACTTCTCTGACTCTGGCCTCATGCACTTCCTCTCACCATTGGCAGCTGTGCCTTCAACCACTTAGGTCCCACTTCTTAGAATTCTCTCTTTAAGCCTCTCTTCCATTAAATCCGTCTGTTTAACCGTGCTTTTGGTCACTCCAAATATCTTCTTTACCTCAGTGTCCATTTTTTTCTGTGATGTGCCATGGATTGTTTTTCTACATTAATGATCTGTGCAAGGAGTTGTTGCTGAATGCCAAAAAGTAGAAATGGAAATATACAAAACTTACAGAAGAGTAACTAAGGGAGTAAAATGACTATTCCAGAAAATGCATGTTAAGTCTATGTTATGGTGTAATTTGTTGTCGGCATTAACAGAGCGTTAGTATAATTTTGCATTTGTTCTTGAAACTGATGAACTTACAGGAGGCAGTTTAACATGTTATGATCCAGACTACATTATTGTTTTTTTAGCACACCAAGGTAAACACGAAAAGATATAATCTGCTTGCCTTCCTGACTACATAGTTTTAAACAAAATAAGCTGCTATACGGGTGACTTTGAGGCAATGGAGAGAGCTGAATGCACTGTGAATGACAACTCAATTATTTGAATCCACACAGAAAATGCTTACATTTATAAAGTACCTTTAACATGTAAAGTGCCCTACAACAACAATTTGCAATTATATGGAGCCTTTAATGTAATACAATATCCCAAGGTGCTTTGCAGGAGTAAAAGTTGACGCCAACCACATACGGCGATATTAGGCCAGATGTCCAAAGAGGTAGGTTTTAAGCAGCATCTTAAAGGAGGAAAGAAATGTACAAAGACGGAGGGAATTCCAGAGCTTAAGTCCTAGGCAGCTGAAGATATGGCCACCAATGATGGAACGATTAAAATCGGGAATGCTCAAGAGGCCAGAATTGGCAGAGCACAGAGATTTTGGCGGGGTGGGCGGGAGGTGGGGTTATAGGGCTGAAGGAGGTTAGAGATGGGGAGGGGCAAAGCCATGAAGGAATTTAAAAACAAGGATATTAAAATCAAGGCGTTGCTTGATCAAGAGTTAGTGTAGGTCAGGGAGCATAGGGAGATGGGTGAGCAGGACTTGGTGTGAGTTAGGACATGGGCAGTAGAATTTTGAATATCCTCAAGTTTGCAGGCAGTAGAATGTGGGAGGCCTGCCAGTAGGGCATTGGAATTATCAAGTGTAGAAATAACAAAGGCATGAATGAGGGTTTCAGCAGCAGATAAGCTGATTTGGGCAATGTTATGGAGGTGGACATAGGTGGTGTTAGTGATGGTGCAGATGTGTAATAAGAAGCTCCTCTCAGTCAGATTATGACTAAGGTTGGGAACAGTCTAGTTCAAATTCAAAAAAATTGGCAGGGCGAGGTATGGAGCCAGTGGCAAGGGAATGGAGTTAGTAACAGGGAAAGAACACAATGGCTTCTGTCTTCCCAATATTTAATTGGAGGAAGTTTCTGCTCATCCAATACGGGATGTCGGGCAAGCAGTCAGACAGAGGAGGTGTCAAGAGCAGTTTAGGAGAGGTAAAGCTGTGTATCAGCTGTCAGCGTGCATGGGGAAACTGACGTCATGATTTCGATGATGTAGTTCAGGAGCAGCATGTAGATGGGAAAAAGGAGGGAGCCAAAGATAGACCCTTGGGGGATACCAGAGGTAAGTGTGTAGGAGTGAGAAGAGAAGCCACTACAGGTGATTCTCTGGCTACAACAGGGTAAGGTAAGAATGAAACCAGGCAAGTGCAATCCTACCCAGCTTGGTGATGAAGAGGCTTTGAAGCATAATTTCATGGTCAACCATACCAAAGGTGCAGACAGGTTGAGATGAATGAGGAAGGAATGTTTACCTTTGTCACTGTCACATAGGATGTAAATTGTGACTTTGGCACAATGTGTTTCGGTACTATTACTGGGCGGAAACTTGGTTATAAGGATTCAAAAAAGAAGTACCGAGAAAGATGGACATGAATTTGGGAGGTGACAATATGTTCAAGGACTTCGGACAGAAAAGGGAGATTCGAGATCGGGCAGTATTTTGTAGGGATAAAGGGGTCACGGATTTTTTTTTGAGGAGGGGTGATGACAGCAGATTTCAGGAGAGGAACAGTACCCGAAGAGAGACAACTGTTAATGTCAGCTGACATTAGAACTAGAAGGAGAAGTTGAATGGTCAGCAGTTGAGTAAGAATAGGGTCTGAAGAGCAAGAGGTGGATCTCATCGACAAGATGAGCACGGAGAAGACCTGACGGGAGATAGGAGAGAAACTATAGAAAGAGACAAGTTTCAGAATTAGGACAAGAGGGATCTTTAGAGGAAGTTGGACCCAGTGGGTTATGGGAAGGGGGTGGGGAGGCAGTGGAGACAGCTAATCAGATGGTGTTGATCCTTGTAACCAAAAAGCTCATGAGCTTATCCCACTTATTGTTTGAGGTGAGGGTGGAGGAGGTAGGTTAGGGTGGTTTAAGAAGATGGTTAATGGTGGAGAACAGAAGTTGGGTGTTTGCTTTGGGAGCGTTGCCAATAATGCCTTAAGTGGTCTAGCTAGATTTGGCGATGAATCGTTAAACCAGTTGTTCACCAACGAGGTTGCCTGCATCCCTTGGACTTAAGGGAGCAGGGATGAGAAGTATGCCAAGGGAATAATTAGGTTGGGAAAGAGTAATAGTTCCAGCGGGGGCAAGGGCATCAAAGGTAGTGGAGTGTGTGTGAGTGAGCAAATCAACAGCTGCTGAGATGTTATGATGAATTAAAAGCCATAGGCTAGATAGTTGGGTATTTGAGAGTGCAGAGGTAAGTGATTTGGAGAGTTTTTTCTCCCCCCCCCCCCCCCCCCCCAGGGACAGACACAGAAAGAAGTGGAATGGAAATAAAATGCTGGAAATACTCAGCAGTTCTGGGACCATTTGTAGAGAGAGAAACAGTGTTAAGTAAAGATAGCAAACACAAATTTGTAAAAGGTAGATCGTGCTTGACTAATCGAGTTGAATTTTTTGATGAAGTAACAGAAAAGGTTGATGAAGGGAATACAGTGGATGTTGTCTATGGATTTTGAGAAAGCGTTTGTCAAAGTACCACATAAAAGGCTGGTTAACAAAATTGAGGCTAGTGGAATAGCAGGGTCAGTGTGAGCTTGGATAAAAAAAATTGGCTTAAGGACAGAAAACATTCATGGGAAATGGTTACTTTTCAGACTGGAGGATGGTAAACAGTGGTGTCCCCCAAGGTTTAGTTCTAGGACTAGAATATTGGAATACAGAGTAAAATTTCAAAATTGGGCGGCGCAGTGGTTAGCACCGCAGCCTCTCAGCTCCAGGGACCCAGGTTCGATTCTGGGTACTGCCTGTGCGGAGTTTGCAAGTTCTCACTGTGTCTGCGTGGGTTTTCCCCGGGTGCTCCGGTTTCCTCCCACAGCCAAAGGTTTGCAGGTGATAGGTAAATTGGCTGTTGTAAATTGCCCCTAGTGTAGGTAGGTGATAGGGAATATGGGATTACTGTAGGGTTAGTATAAATGGGTGGTTGTTGGTCGGCACAGACTTGGTGGGCCGAAGGGCCTGTTTCAGTGCTGTATCTCTAAATAAAATAAAATAAAACATACCAAACTTGGAGGAGTGGCAAACAATGAGAATGATGCAAATTGACTGCAACCGGCCATAGCTAGGCTGGCAGACTGGGCAAACAAATGGCAAAGGGTATTGAATACAGAAGTGTGAGGTGATGCATTTTGGCAGAAGGGCTAGGGAGAGAGAATACAGTCTGAATGGCACATTTCTAAAGAGTGTGCAGGGATAGAGGGAGATTGGAATTCTTGTCCCTAAATTTTTTTCTGAGTGGTTAGCAAAGCATATGGGATCTTGGGTTTTGTAAACAGAGGTATTGCGTACAAAAGCAGCAAAGTTTTGCTGAACCTTTATAAAGCTCCGGTTAGGCCACAATTATGGCATTGCTTCCAGTTCTGGTCATCACACTTTAGGAAGGCTATGAGGGTCATTGAGAGGGTGCAGAGGAGATTTACCAGAATGGTTCCAGAGATGAGGGTTTTTAGCTACAAGATTAGGTGGAAGAAGCTAGGTTTGTTCTCCTTGGTGCAAAGGAGATTTGAGAAATTTGGTGGGGGTGTGCGAGTTTATAACAAGTTTAGATATAGACCAGGAAAAACTGTTCCTATTAGCTGATGGTACAAAAACGAGGGGACGTAGATTTAAGTTTTTGGGCAAGAGATGCAGGGAGAATGTGAGGAAGAACTTTTTTATGCAGTGAGGTGATGATGGCCAGGAACCTGCTGTCTAGGAGGGTGATGGAAACAGGGACAATTGATGATTTCAAAAGGAAATTGGATGGGCACTTGAAGGAATAAACTTACTGGACTGCAGGGATAGAGTGGGAGAATGGGACTGGCTGAATTGCAGTAGGGAGAATCAGCATAGACCCGATGGGCCGAATGGCCCCTTTCAGTGCTGTTAATGTTTCAGATCGATGACCTTTCATCAGAACTGGAAAAGGTTAGAGATGTGGCAGCTAAACGTGAATAGCACGTTTAGGGAGGTGGTCACACCACAGGTTAGGGGCATGCAGGCAGATAGGGAATGGGTGACCGCCAGGCAGTCTAAGAGAACCAGGCAGGTAATGCAGGGGTTCCCTGAGATGATCTCGCTTGCTAATCGGTTTTCCATTTTGGATACTGGTGAGGGTGATGTTTCCTTAGAGGAGTGCTGTCAGAGCCAAGTTTGTGGCACCACATTGGCTCCTACCAATACTGTCATGGACAGATGCATCTGCGGCAGGCAGATTGGTGAGGACAAGGTCAAGTATGTTTTTCCCTCTTGTTGGTTCCCTCACCACCTGCCACATACCCAGTCTAGCAGCTATGTCCTTTAGGACTCAGCCAGCTCAGTCAGTAGTGGTGCTACCGAGCCACACTTGATGATGGACATTGAAGTCCCCCACCCAGAGTGCATTCTGCACCCTTGCCACCCTCAGTGCTACCTACAAGCTCTGTTCAACATGGAGGAGTACTGACTCATCAGCTGAGGGAGGGCGGTAGGTGGTAATCAGCAGGAGGTTTCCTTGTCCATGTTTGACATGATTCCATGAGACTTCATGGGGTCTGGAGTCGATGTTGAGGACTCCCAGGGCAACTCTCTCCCTACTGTATACCACTGTGCCACCACCTCTGCTGGGTCTGTCCTGCCGGTGGGACAGGACATACCTGGGGATGGTGATGGCTGTGTCTGGGACATTGTATGTCGGGTATGATTCCGTGAGCATGACTATGTCAGGCTGTTGCTTGACTAGTCTGTGGGACAGCTCTCCCAACTTTGACACAAGCCCCCAGATGTTAGTAAGGAGGACTTTGCAGGGTCGACAGGACTGAGTTTGCCGTTGTCATTTCCAGTGCCTAGGTCGATGCTGGGTGGTCTGTCCAGCTTCATTTTTATTGACTTCATAGCGGTTAGATACAACTGAGTGGCTTGCTAGGCCATTTCAGAGGGATGTAAGAGTCAACCACATTTTGGTTATGTGTTGCTTGTTAGTACATTTTGCTACTTTTGATAGTAATAATTAATGATTTTATGTATGGAAATGTGCTTTTGCAAGGTTTGATAATATGATTCCATGGTAGATGCTAAACTTTCATGTATAATAAACGATCTATGTGAAGCAGTGCTTCAATTTTGCTACTTCATGACACGGTTGTCAAGTTATGGGCATTACAAAAAAAGCATCTGCCTCACTGTCTTAGGACAGCAGCAGTGTTTGTGCATCAGGTAGTCCAACTATATAGAAGATGCCAGTTTTCAGCCCCTGCTATGCAGAAGCTATTTGAAAATGATAAATTATATTTTTTAATATAGGAATTTGGATTTTTGGTGAACTTATTGTCTCATCACATTTTATGACTGAATTATGACAATTTCTAATCTAGCAACTTCCTTTACTGTGGCAATTTGAAGTGGGTATTTGTTGCAGAATGGCCTAAAGCTTCCGGTGCTGTGAACAATGTAATGTTAGTGCATAAAAAGTTATTCCTGCATCTCGATCACAAAACAACTTCAATAATAATTCAGCTGTTAGAATGCACCATCTGTACACTAATTGCATGTACTGTAAATGCACATGTGGAGCTCTTTTCATGGATATATTAACCTTGGGGGTGTACTTAAGAATGAATTTTGTTCCAATAAAATGTGATTAGTGTTTTATTTGAACGAAGTGTTCAGGTATTTGTTTGTGTAGCTCTACATTCTGATGTGCAGTGTTGCAATTTTTCTATTAAAGTGTTTGCAGCTGTTTTGGGATTGAAAATATATGAATACTTTAAAATCTGCAAAAGGCTCCACTAATGATTGAGATTCATTTTGGTGCTGGCTTTGGGCCAATAATTATGGAGGGTTCTCTGATCACATCACCATAAGTTATGGCATCACTTAAAGAAATTAATTTTCAGTTAAAATTACATATTGAAACCATTTTACTAATTCATAGTTTATGATGCACTGCCCTTTACACTAACCTTTATATAGACTGACCTGCAGTTGAATAATAACACATGTTCTGGTCCTGCACTTTTGGGTTCTTAAGTTTCTGCTGCATTTTCATCAGTTATAGCCAGCATTATCAGTATCATATTAAAGTTTTAATAACTATTTCTAAATGTGGTTCTTTCAAGGCCATGAATTTCCAAGGCAGACTCAAGTTTCTTTATGAGCAGAACATGAAGGGAAAAGATGGCTCATGTATTCCTCCACAGTTGGCTTTGTTTGCAATAGCAACACCACTGCAGCCTCCGTCCATCTTGGAGATCCGAACCAAAAATTTCATTTTCAGAACCAAGCACAAACTTGACTTCACACCAATGGGCTGCGATGCTAAGTGAGTGATATTATTTACTTAAAATTTAGGAAGGTTTTATTTTATATAAAATTATATTAGTAATAATTTAAACTTAGAAACTCATTTAGGTAAGTTAAATAAATGGCAGATATTATTCAATATGTAAAGTGCTCACGGGACCAGGCAACATGAGGTCTTCCCATTGTAACTAACAGCAGAAAAAGGACTTGTGTAGCCATTAAGTAGCCACTTTTCCATTTTGAATGCTGGTGAGGGCAATGGTTCTTCAGAGGAGTGCAGCGCGAGCCAAGTCCGTAGCACCACGGGTGGCTCAGTTGCACAGGAGGGGAGAAAGAGAAGTGGAAGGGCAATAGTGATAGGGGATTTGTTAGAGGAACACGCAGGTGTTTCTGCAGCCGCAGATGTGATACCAGGATTGTATGTTGCCCCCCTGGTGCCAGGGTCAAGGATGTCACAGAGTGGCTGCAGGACATTCTTCTGGGGTAGGGTGAACAGCCAGAGGTCATGGTCCACAATGGTACCAATGAGATAGGTAAGAAGAGGGATGAGGTCCTGAAAGCAGAATTTAAGGAGATCGGGGAAAAAATTAAAAAGCAGGACCTCAAAAGCAGTAATCTCAGGATTACTCCGAGTGCCACATGCTAGTGAGCACAGGAATAGGAAGATAAAGCAATTTAACACATGGCTGGAGAATTGGTGCAGGAGAGAGGGCATCAGATTTCTGAGCCATTGGGACCTGTTCTGGGGTAGGTGGGACCTGTACAAGGTACACTGGTTGTACCTTAGCAGGACTGGGACTAACATCCTTGCAGGGGGATTTGCTAGTCCTGTTGGGGAAGATTTAAACTAAATTGATGGGGTTGGGAACCTAAGAGGGAACTCCGATGGGAGAGAAGCAAAACTGATAACAGGAAGTTGAAAAGTAGTGAGCAAAATTGGAAGGCAGACGAGACAAGGGCAAACATCAAATAGGATCAGAATGAGGAATAATGTTGAGACAAAGTTAAGGGCACTCTATCTGAATGCACACAGCATTTACAACAGGGTAGATGATTTGAAAGCACAAATAGAGGTAAATGGGTATGATTTAATTGCCATTACTGAGATGTGGTTACAGGGTGACCAGGACTGGGAACTGAATATTCAGGGATATTTGTCATTTAGGAGGGATAGGTGGAAGGGAAGAGGAGGTGGGGTAGCACAGTTAATAAGGGATGAGATCAGTACATTAGTGAAAGAGGATCTTTGATCGAAGGAGCAAGATGTGGAATCAGTTTGGATGGAACTAAGGGACATTGGTGGGAGTTGTCTATAGGCCACCAAACTGTAGTGGTAATGTTGGGCACGGTATAAATCAGGAAATTAGAGCTGCATGTAGTATGGGCAATACAGTAATAATGGGCGACGCCAACTTACATATAGATTGGGTAAACCTAATTAGCACTAACGCTGTAGATACTGGATATAAAATAATGGGCTGCACTGTTACAATTTCCCAATATACAGCCTCCTAAAGAATGCAAAGAAATCGTAAGTAGATTTCTTCCTGTAAAGGATGCAAGATCACTGGCTGCACATCCACAGTTTCTGGATGTGTACCCCTTCTAAGCGTTCAAGCGAGTACCAGAACATTCAACCCTATTGTGTCCATTTTTGGTCCTTAGACCTAGCAATGGATATTGATGCTCTTCAAAAGGTTTCAGAAAGTAACCAGAATGACATTTTAACATGGATCTGTTAGTTAAGAAGATAGGCTTAAAGAGAGTTATTCACGTTGGAATAGTCTGGTCTCAGTGGATAGTTTTGAGGTTTTCATGATGATAAAAGGATGGATGTAGTAGGTTTAAAAGAGTATTCAAAATGTGTAATGATACTGGCCAAAGGGACCATGTAGGAAAAATAGCAAGTTAGAACTAGGCTGTATTTAATTTCTCTGAGAGCCCTTTGGAACAGATGACTACTGATGTAGCACAAATGAGTATACAATAGCTCTTAGTTTAGTTTAGAGATACAGCACTGAAACAGGCCCTTCGGCCCACCGAGTCTGTGCCGACCATCAACCACCCATTTATACTAATCCTACACTAATCCCATATTCCTACCACATCCCCACCTGTCCCTATATTTCCCTACCACCTACCTAATACTAGGGGCAATTTATAATGGCCAATTAACCTATCAACCTGCAAGTCTTTGGCATGTGGGAGGAAACCGGAGCACCCGGAGGAAACCCACGCAGACACAGGGAGAACTTGCAAACTCCAGACAGGCAGTACCCAGAATTGAACCCGGGTCGCTGGAGCTGTGAGGCTGCGGTGTTAACCACTGCGCCACTGTGCCGCCCAACTCTTCTTAAATAGGATTTGATACATTCCTGAGATTGGGGTTGTGTAAGTTAGTTACTGATGTGCGTAATCAATCTCTTGGAGTGCAATCAAGACCAACCAAAACAAATTAGCTGGTCATTCATTTCATTTTTGTTTGTGGAATCCTGGGTTTGAATTTTCAGGCCCCGCCAAGGTTGGGAACAGAGGCTGACGGGGCCTGCAAATACCGGTGCCTACCGGCATGACAGTTTCCCAACCCCGTTCCTGGTGTGGCCATTTTGCTGAGGTAGGTTCGGGGCTGGCAGGGCTACCTGCCCCCATGAGGCAGGCAGCCAATTAGGCTCATTAAGAGCCTTGTTAACCAGAGTTAAAGGAGGCCGATTGGAACTTTGCAGTCGGTCAGCAGTTTCCTGATGCAACAGGGAGGGGTCAGTTTGCTGCTGGGTGCCTGCTTCCAGGCAGTTAATCTGGGAGACCCAGCACGTCAGGCAGGCCTACAGGCCACCCTGCTGGCGTGGGTTAGGGTGCAGCCAAAGGTCGTCCTGTATAGGGAATCCCTGCCACCCACCCCACCTCCTCTGAACAGTAGTGGCCTGGCTGCTAAATCTGTTTTTAATTTAAGTTTCAAAAAAATTGGGGGTGTGCCTCCACGTTGAAGCAGGGACCCTCTCCGTTACTTACCTTCTACTGCAGGCAGCTGCTCCGCCTCTCAATCTGGAAGGCTTCTGATTGGCCCTCCAACTTTGAGAGCCTACCAACCACCCTTAATTGGACAGGGAACCTGTCTCCATGCTAATTAAGGGGATGCCCTGGTCTAAATTCCAAAGAGTGACTGTTGCCCGTCTGGGGTGGGTTCAGGACTTGGAAACCGTCCTGACTCCTTTTTCCTGCTGTGCACAAAAGGACTGTTGCATTTCCCTACCTAAATCAGTGTACATTAAAGTTATTTATTATATGTGCAGTGTTTTTGAGGCATTTCTAAGGAGTAATAAAGTTTGATAAATTAATTCTTTCTCATACTTTTCTTCACTTCCTCTTTCTGCTCTCACTTTCTCTTTTCTATTTCTTTTTTCTTTCTCCTTCTCCCTCCATTCCTACACTCTTGTTTTTTGTGTATATTTCTATTCCTTGCTCTATTCTATTTTCTTTTACTGAAGCAATGTAAGTATTTTGCAACTCTAATACATTCTCTCCTCAGGATCTCAGAACTGTGGAACTTTTAACACTCTGTCCTTCCTCTCACCACCTTCAGATGTTTAGAACCCAAACTTGGCATTTCCTAAACCCTGCTTCCTGACTTTTAACTTGTTTTCTCTCTTACCCTTTGCAGCGTTTGGTGCCAGCACTATGTTTCCATCGCCCTCTATTCAATAGCTTCCAGCCTGCCCTCAGTACTAAGAATATGTTGGTTAAAATTACTAATGACAAACTGTGTGACTATAACCATGGTTCTCTGTCCCTCCTTGACCTCAACACTGCCTTTGATACAGTTAACTCCTTCACCCTTCTATTTATCCATCTACAGTTCTCTCCTTTTTTTCCTTTTGAAGACGAGTTCACCCTGTAGTGATGGCATCCATGGGCATGGCGTGAACTTCCATACATATGCTGACACCGTACTGTACTTTTCCACTTACTTTGACCCCATGATCAGCTCTGTGCTTTCTGGTTGCCTGCCTGACATTAGGGGCAGGGTTATGAGCCCCCACTGAGGCCTGGAACAGAGATGGACGGGTGCCAAAAATAGTGCCGCTGGCTGGCCGGCTCCACCCACCCCTGGGCCATTTTCCAGATGGGAAGGCTAATTCAGTAACTTAATGACCACTTAAAGCCTATTGAAGGAGGCTGAC